>NW_027362771.1:221126663-223526663 GCF_046119375.1 Phyllobates terribilis
AGTGTGCAAAGCAGTCATCAAGGCAAAAGGTGGCTACTTTGAAGAACCTAGAATATAAGACATATTTTCAGTTGTTTCACACTTTTTTGTTAAGTATATAATTCCACATGTATTAATTCATAGTTTTGATGCCTTCAGTGTGAATGTACAATTTTCATAGTCATGAAAATATAGAAAAATCTTTAAATGAGAATGTGTGTCTAAACTTTTGGTCTGTACTGTATATATAGTTAGTAGGTGTTGGTTATGTGTCTAACCTTTTTGGGAGCTCCTCTCAATGCTCTGTAATCAACTGAAGCGAGTGGGAGGTACCGCCCTTTTATTTCAGACGGTTTTCGGTCCTTGATGGGGTGGATCTCTCTCTCAAGGTGTGCTGTCATGAGTTCAGGAAAAAGTGGCTACCGGTAAGTAACCTTGCTGTTTTACTAATGTCTCTCTTAAATTACAATATTAGCGTGCAATCCGAACACTTAGGAGCCAGGTATTGTACTGGGAGATACTATTAGACATTTGTTACAGGAGGCTGTTTTATATGTTCATGCTTTGCGCACTGCATTTATATTTTTGTCTAAATTTCCCTCTAAGGGTATGTGCACACGATGCAGAAATGAAGCAGAAAATTTCTGCATCATTTCTGCATCTCCCTGGCAGAAAAAACGCATGCAGATTGTGCATGCGTTTTTCCTGCAGAATACATGCGGATCCACATGCAGATTCACATGCGTTTCCGCATGCAGATTGACAAGCGCTTTCCAGGCGATTTTAGCATCACCTGGAAAGTGCTTGACAACTAGGTCACACTATATAAATCCATGCAAACAGCATGGATTTATATAGTGTGACCCGAGAGAGTGTATATACTTACCTCCGATGGCCCGCGCTGTCCTGCTTTACAAAGTTCCCGGCTGCCGGCAACTTTGAATTGAAAGACCTGCCGACGTCAGCGTCACGTGACCCGTCACATGACTCTGACGTCAGCGCAGGTCCTACAACTCACTGCAAGTGCCGGGAACCAAGCGGGAGCGCTGCGCGGGCCGACAGAAGGTAAGAATACATTTATTTTTTATTTTATTCTTTTTTTACAGCTTTTTTAATGGTACCTGGGTGTGGATGAGACTCTCCTCTCCTCCACACTCGGGTACCATCCGCATATTAGAACGCGCCAATAGCGCAAGTACAGATGCAGTCTTGCGGAATTGGCGCGTTCTAATGCAAGTCAATGGCGGCGAAATCGCCGCGTTTCCGCAAAATTAAGGCTGTGTGCCCACGTAGCGTTTTTCAAGCGTATATGCTGCGGAATTTCCGCAGCGTAAACGCTTGAAAAACGCATGTATATCCGCACCCCATGGTCCCCAATGGCATTCCGCAATGTCAATGCCCATGCTGCGGATTTTTCCGCAGCGTATATGCTGCGGTCAAAAATCCGCAGCATGTTCATTAATTTTGCGGAAGCGCAGCGGAATCAATGTGCGGATGGTACCCAAGTCTGGATGAGAGGAGACTCTCATCCAGACCTGGGTACCAAAGAACCTGTAAAAAAAAGAATAAAATAAAGTTTATACTTATCTTCTGATGTTTTCCCTCCGTCGCGCTGTTGTCTGAAGGACCTGCCACGTCATTGAGTCATGTGACCCACCACATGACTCAATGACGTCACCGCAGGTCCTGCACACAACAGCGTGAGCCGCTCAAGCCTCCGGACGGGGCAGAGAATGCATCAGAAGGTGAGTATAAAGTTTATTTTTTTATTTTTTACCATTCTGAACAAGTTGTCAAGCACTTTTCCAAGTGATGCTTGGAGAAGTGCTTGATAACCCGCATGCGGAAATGCATGCAAAGACGCCTCACAAACGCTTCTACCTGGCGGGAAAACCGCATGTAATATCCGCATGCGATTTTCCCGCCAGGGAGAAGCGTAAAAAATATGCTTCAGGTCCGCAACGTGGGCACATAGCCTTATTGACATGCTGCGGATTTTTGACCGCAGCGTTCACGCTGCGGAAAAATCCGCATCATGGGCACAGCACATGTGGATTTCCATTGGGGAACATTGCTTCCCTTCTACCATGCGTTTTTCATGCGTTTCCACGGCGTTTACGCAACTGCAAAAACGCAGCGGAAACGCATGAAATACGCATCGTGTGAACTCAGCCTAATTCTAAAACCACGTTGGAATTCTTGTGAAAACAGTCCCAATCTGTATAATGTATGGCTGCAGAACTGTTTGTTTGAATCACCAAGGTATCCCAAACAGTTTGTGTAGGTTTTTATCTATATTTCGCAGACCATAACACGTCTTGTAAAACACAAGTCTGTTTCCAGTCTTTCATTTCTATCAGCCGTAGTGCCAAGTCAAACAATATTTGACTACTTAGTCATACAATGCTGATAGCAAAGCGTGTGGAAACAGCAACAAAATGTTTTTTTTATAAGGCATACAAAGGACGTGACATTGTTTTTCTCTTATTCACATTATTTAATAGTTTTTACACAGACTAGAAGCACATACTAAAAGTGTATTTGTATGTGGATTATTTTAGGGGTATACTCTGTATGACAGTATTTTACACAGGGATCTTTCTAAGGGCACAATCATATGTAATGGAAGTTGTATACAACAAAATATACTACATTGCCTGGTCAAATTTTGGCGGATTTTATTTAGTAAAAATAACTGGGAATAAGTTAAAAACAATTTACATAAAAATTCAATAGAAACATTACAAAAATATCATATGTAAGCATGTCCTAAGGGCTCATGTATCAAAAGATAGAGAATTAAAATACGCCACGGATAGTGGAAGTAACCTGCGCAGCTGGATAAATGACAAGCCGCGATGGAAAATAAAATGTTGGTTTATTGTCAACGCGTTTGTGGTTTTCCTGAAGGAGGAGGCATAGTGACTGTGAAGCGCGTTGACAATAAACCAACATTTTATTTTCCATCGCGGCTTGTCATTTATCCAGCTGCGCAGGTTACTTCCACTATCCATGGCATATTTCATTACTTTCCTTGGAAGCTGCAGCAATTGGAATATATACTATTTTAGTGGTTTTGTCACACACATCCCTACAAGGTGAGCACAACTACCTATATTTTCTGTTTCACCACTTGGATAAGACCATATTGCGCTTTTTGCATCTTTTATCTAAGATAGAGAATTAGCATCACTCACTTTAGTACATCATGCTTTATTGTAATTTCATGTAGGGAATAACTTGGAGGTAGGACAGGGAGGTGCAGGGCAGCATCTAGAGTGATGGCCATGTTGTGTGGACACATGCTTCTTCTTCCTCACTGGTTGGTTCTTCAGCATATACATGAATTTCTTCAAGCCCCATTCAGATGAATTGTGCAGTCACAGAAATTTCTGTTTCTCATTAATATAGTGAAAGGAAAATATTCATGAGCTTTGCCAAAACTATATCAGACTTTAAGAGGGTTGCCCGGTAAAAACAAGTGGATCTGTGGTGGTCGGACCCCTTGTTCCTGGACTGATCAGCAGTACAGGGATCTTTTAGCCCTGTTAGAATGGAGTGCTTCTGCTCAACCGGCACACAACATTTTTATTGGGCCGCTGGAAAAAGCCATGCGCAGCTAATAGCAATGCTAAAGAGAGTGAGCTGAGTTGTTGTACTGGTCAGTGTGGGTCCAGTGGTGAAACACCCACCGATCTGCAAATGATCACCTATCCGCTGGATAAGTGGTAAGTTTTAGAAGGACAACCTCTTTAAAATAATTCAGTTATCACCAACATTGCACAGCTGTAGCATATAAAAACATTACAGCCAAAATGCTAACTATGAGCAGGGCAGATCAGTACCTGACACGTTCTTTACATGTCAATGAGATCATAAAGATCCGCAAAATAGACGCCGGTGCATGTACAGATTTAAGTAATGTCACCTAATCTTGAAAAACTGCTTACACAAGTCTAAACATGTATTTTATCTCCACAAAAACCACTTCACGACATTTAGAAACTTCTTTGTAATAGTGTTCACATTCATACAATTTGTATGATTACTGCAGCATTCTCCAGCTTGTGTATTATACGTCTTCCAATAGACGTGACTCCTGTAATAAATATCTGTCTGCATGCAGTGCTGGAGCATTGTGTAGGACAGGTGTTGAGGCTTTCACAATGTCCCCATTACTATTTATTTGACACAAAGAAGCCAAAATGAACATATCAAGTGTCTTTAATATTCCCGAGGTTATTATATATTTTCTGTCCATCCCATGCCTTCCAGTAAAATACCTCTATGTATTTATGTCAGTATATCAGTTAAGAAATACAGCGCTATAAACTTACAGATCTCTTGGGTTTTCTCATTCAGTAGTGTTTGATCTATATAATCCGTCTTCAGTAGTTTTCTATAGCTTTGCTGAATATAATGCTATTGATAGAGTATGATTTTTTTTTCACTGTTCATTATTGAAATGGAATAAAAGGGCACAACTTGGTACTGTCTGTATTAAAGTATAGTCCCTGCACTCCATGGCGTCTTCATGAGTATGGAAGATTTGATGCCATACAGTGTGGTATATACACTGTGTGCAGAATTATTAGGCAAATGAGTATTTTGATCACATGATACTTTTTATACATGTTGTCCTACTCCAAGCTGCATAGACTTGAAAGCCAACTACCAATTAAGTAAATCTGGTGATGTGCATCTCTGTAATGAGGAGGGGTGTTGACTAATGACATCAACACCCTATATAAGATGTGCTTAATTATTAGGCGACTTCCTTTCCTTTGGCAAAATGGGTCAGAAGAGAGATTTGACGGGCTCTGAAAAGTCCAAAATTGTGAGATGTCTTGCAGAGGGATGCAGCAGTCTTGAAATTTCCAAACTTTTGAAGCGTGATCACCGAACAATCAAGCGTTTCATGGCAAATAGCCGACAGGGTCGCAAGAAGCTTGTTGGCCAAAAAAGGCGCAAAATAACTGCCCATGAATTGAGGAAAATCAAGCGTGAAGCTGCCAAGATGCCATTCGCCACCAGTTTTGCCATATTTCAGAGCTGCAACGTTACTGGAGTATCAAAAAGCACAAGGTGTGTGATACTCAGGGACATGGCCAAGGTAAGGAAGGCTGAAAAACGACCACCTTTGAACAAGAAACATAAGATACAACGTCAAGAATGGGCCAAGAAATATCTTAAGACTGATTTTTCGAAGGTTTTATGGACTGATGAAATGAGAGTGACTCTTGATGGGCCAGATGGATGGGCCAGAGGCTGGATCAGTAAAGGGCAGAGAGCTCCACCCCGACTCAGATGCCAGCAAGGTGGAGGTGGGGTACTGGTATGGGCTGGTATCATCAAAGATGAACTTCTGGGACCTTTTCGGGTTGAGGATGGAGTGAAGCTCAACTCCCAGACCTACTGCCAGTTTCTGGAAGACAACATCTTCAAGCAGTGGTACAGGAAGAAGTCTGTATCATTCAAGAAAAACATGATTTTCATGCAGGACAATGCTCCATCACATGCATCCAACTACTTCACAGCGTGGCTGGCCAGTAAAGGTCTAAAAGAAGAAAAAATAATGACATGGCCCCCTTGTTCACCTGATCTGAACCCCATAGAGAACCTGTGGTCCATCATAAAATGTGAGATCTACAGGGAGGGAAAACAGTACACCTCTCGGAACAGTGTCTGAGAGGCTGTGTTGGCTGCTGCGCGCAATGTTGATCGAAAACAGATCAAGCAACTAACAAAATCTATGGATGGAAGGCTGTTGAGTGTCATCATAAAGAAAGGTGGCTATATTGATCACTAATGTTTTGGGTTTTTGTTTTTGCATGTCAGAAATGTTTATTTCTAAATTTTGTGCACTGATATTGGTTTACCTGGTGAAAATAAACTAGTGAGATGGGATTATATTTGTTTTTTATTAAGTTGCCTAATAATTCTGCACAGTAATAGTTACCTGCACAAACAGATATCCTCCTAAGATAGCCAAGTCTAAAAAAAACCCACTCCAACTTCCAAAAATATTAAGCTTGGATATTTATGAGTCTTTTGGGTTGATTGAGAACATAGTTGTTGATCAATAATAAAAATAATCCTCTAAAATACAACTTGCCTAATAATTCTGCACACAGTGTAGATGCGAGATCAAGAGACCTATTAGTTCTATAAAGTGAAATTGTAATATGAGGAAAAATACTAGAATCTTGATAGGCACTTCAGTATAGTGTATAGTAGTCTGAAGGGGTTATCAGAGACTTAAATATTGATACCGTGATCCGCAACCCTCACTGATCACCAAAATGAAGGGAACCTACAACATTCACAAAGTCACCGCATCACACATGAAAATGTTGCAATATATTAATAAGATGACAAATGCTTCCAGGCCAATATTTTCTTATTGATTTAAAGGGAACCTTTCTTAGGACGCCTTTACTTGTCTGTGTTTCCACTACGTATGCGATCTGCTTTTGTCACATATAGCACACGTACCCATTATAATCTATGTTGCTGAGCACATGTCTGTGCCAACCACACGGAGATATGTCAATTTTTTTACCAGCAGCATAGATGACAAGGGCCAATACCAATCTATGGGTCCGTGAAAAACATGTACAGTACACGGAGGGCATCTGTGTACAACCCGTGTGCTGTACTTGTTTAACATTCATGCCGGAAAAATACGGATGGCACACTGATGACACACTGATCCAAAACTCTGATGACACAAGCACTGTTTTTGTCTGAAACTGGTTTTATGTAGACTTGTGAAGGAGGCCTTAGGATGATTTTACTATTATAACAAGTGGTATAGGTCCTAGTACAACAATGAAAATAATAAGAATACACGTATTTTTTAATTAATAAGTAGTGTGAATGTTCACTGGGGGTGTGTTGATGGTTTCCAAGTGCATTGACCTATTCCCAATAGACATCCAGGGTTATTTGCATGTGGCTGCCAAGCTTCATTTCTCAGGATTGCCACATCAGATTACGGCAGCACATGTATTATTTCTTTCAATCAGATAACTTCTCTATTAAAGTTTTTCTATATAATTATAGAAAAAAAACAACATGGCCCAAGACTACCTCCCACCCCACCACAACCCCTCTCCAGTATGTGAAATATAAGTAAATGATTCATACAAAACATTATCTTCGTACATCATGCAGACAGCAATGGCCCAGATACATTTTGGAATACAAACATATAAGACAGTAACAGATATATCAAAATTTTCCACAAAGCCATAAAAGAGGCAAGAAAACAACCAAGTAGTGTGAATATAATGGAAAAAAATCACAAACGTTATTGAAAATGTATGAGATAAAAGTATGTAAAAAAACAATTTCTATTGAATCCACACAATGAAAAATGAGGTGGGACAACCAGAAACCATTTATAAGGCTGGTCACACAGAAATAACAACACAATCTAAGCAGTTCAAGAAAAGGCACCTGAATGGTAATAGATTTATGTATGAATATGCATACAACAGTATTGCAACTGTAAATAATAAAGGGCTACCATATCAATACAATATATCATAAATACAGACATTAATCATATGTATGGGAATGTAAAGTCAAGATAATATTGATGGCCAAGAGATCATAGTAGGCCCAAATACACAGACACAGCACCAACCAAAACGGGGAATCAAAGTGCCCAATTCTCTTCTTGTACAATGTGCAAGGAGGTCAAATAGTTAAGATACCAAATCAATACTGGGTCCATCCTGAAACGGAAGAAAAAGTGCACAAAATTTATGTAAAAAATATTGGGCTGCTGTGTTAAAACAAGAATTTTTATTCACAACTAAACATAGAACACTTCTCAGAAGGTGAAAGACAGACAGTTTTCCACTTCATTTGAAAAAAAAAATGTTACCAATTTAGAAATTGATGACAGCGACATCTCATTAAAAAGTTGGGACAGGGTCAGCAAAAGCTTGGAAAAGTGTTTCTATTGAAAGTCAGCTAGAGGGTCAATTTTTCATGAAGTCACATGATTATATGGAAACCGCATGTTAGAGGCAGAGTCTCTCAGAAGAAAAGATGGTCACCTGTTCACCAATCTGTACAAATGCGTCCAAAATTGTGGAACAATTTCAGAATAATGCTTCTCAACATAAAATTGAAAAGACTTAGGATATTCAATCATCTACAGTACATACTATCAAAAGTTACAGAGATTGTGGAGAAATCCATGTGCACAAGGGACAAGGCAGACAGTCAGTATTCAATATTAGATGCTTGTGATCTACTGCTTTAGCATGGGCAGTTTACAAAACTTGAAATGCTGAGCATTGTATAGATGTTTAAGGCCAACATATTTTCCCATCCAGACAATGTCTATTTCAGGAAAGGCCTTGCATATTTCAGCAAAACAATGGTATTCCAAATACCACATCCACCACAAAAGCATGGCTTTGCAGAAGGAAACTTTGGGTGATCAGCTGGCTGCCTGCAGTCCAGACCTTTCACCAATAGAAAGTATTTGGTGCATAATGAAATGAAAATTTTGGCAAAGACGACCCAGGAATGTTGAGCAGCTAGAATCCTACATCTTACAAGAAAGGGACAGCATTCCTCACCCAAACTCCAGCAATTGGTCTCTTCAATTTCTAAAGCTTTACAGACTGTTAATAGAAGAAGGGATACTATACAATGGTAGACATTGCCCAGTATCACCTTTTTTTATGTATTGTTACCATCAATTTCTAAATAAGTTAATTTTTTTCAAATTAAATGGAAAAATGTCTAACTTTCCACTTCTGTCATGTGTTCTATGTTCTGTTGTGAATAAAATATGGCGATAAGCGACTTCTAAATCATTGCATTCTTGTTTTCTTTAATTTTACACAGCGTCCTAACTTTTTGGAAATTGGGATTGTAAATGCAAGTTACATCAAGACTAGTGTTTTGAAGCCAGACCCATAATTGTTTGCCCATGTAATGACTGCAATTTTGCCAAGATTCTGATATATTTTGTCAGGGTTTTCCATTTTCGGTATACCCCATGTTCTAAGCTTATAGCTGTGTGCATTTTTCAATAAACTCACTCATACTTTTATGGAGATGTTTCAAGCCAATGTGCAGCAATCAATTTTGTAGCTTGATATACGATCCATTGTAAGGATACTCTTCTGCACACATGTATATATGTGTTTATTTATATATATATATATATCTAGATACATATATATCTAGATAGATAGATATAATCTATAATATAACGCTACAAGCGTCCCTCTGTCTGAAGCCTTTATAGACTGCGCAAGCGCAGTCTGGCTCCAGACAGAAGAACGCATGGAGCCGTTACAGGTAAGAGGAGTGTATGTCGCCGGAGATCGTGGTATGCGTAGGCACTGAACGCATACCGCGATCTCCGGCGCCATACTTACCTGACCAGGAGGAGTGTTGCCGTGGCGCCTCTGTTCTGGCCAGAGACCGGGGCAGGAGTGCAGCATCGGAGTCGGCGCATGCGCATAGCGCGCTATCTGGCGCCATTTTACTGAAGACACATTTGCAGTGTGTCTTCAGCAAAATGGCGCTGGACAGCGCGGTATGGGTACATGCTTACTCCGGCACCACACTCCTCCCCCGGCCTCCGGCCGAACGGGACGCTTCGCTGGAGCACAGGGAAGAAAGGGGAGTATGTGTTTATTTTTTTGTGTGTGTGCAGCGTGATAGGGATGAGGGGTACCATGCATACCAGGCTAGCGATGAGGAGGTACCATGCATACCAGGATTGGGGATGATGGGTACCATGCATACCAGGATGAGGGATGAGGTACCATTAGTGTTGAACGAGTATGTTCTATTAACCCTTTCGCCGAGTATGCTCGGGCGAGCACCGAGTAGTTACAGCTGCTCGGTGTTATGTTTAAATCACTCACGTGTGCATGATTTGCAACTGTTTGACAGCTTTGTTACATGTGAGGAATGATTGTTTCTTTTGCATTCCTCACATGTAATAAAGCTGTCAAACAGTCGCAAATCATGCACACAGGAGTGATTCAAACATAACACTAAGCAGCTGTAACTCCTCGGTGCTCGCCCGAGCATACTCGGCGAAAGGGTTAATAGAACATACTCGCTCATCACTAGGTACCATGCATACCAGGCTAGGGACGAGGGGGTACCATGCATACCAGGCTAGGGACGAGGGGGTACCATGCATACCAGGCTAGGGACGAGGGGGTACCATGCATACCAGGCTAGGGACGAGGGGGTACCATGCATACCAGGCTAGGGATGAGGGGGTACCATGCATACCAGGCTAGGCATGAGAGGGTACCATGCATACCAGGATTGGGGATGATGGGTACCATGCATACCAGGATAGGGTTGAGGGGCACCATGCATACCAGGATGAGGGATGAGGGGGTACCATGCATACCAGGATTGGGGATGATGGGTACCATGCATACCAGAATTGGGGATGAGGGGTGCCATGCATACCAGAATTGGGGATGAGGGGTGCCATGCATACCAGGATTGGGGATGAAGGGTACCATACATTCAAGGATGAGGCATAGGGTGCCATGCATACCAGTATTGGGATGAGGGGTGCCATGCATACCAGGACTGGGGATGAGGGGGCCATGCATACTGGGGATGAGGGGTACCATGCATACCAGAATTGGGGATGAGGGGTGCCATGCATACCAGGATTGGGGATGAAGGGTACCATACATACCAGGATGAGGGATGGGGTGCCATGCATACCAGTATTGGGATGAGGGGTGCCATGCATACCAGGACTGGGGATGAAGGGGCCATGCATACTGGGAATGAGGGGTGCCATGCATATCAGGATAGGGATGAGGGGTGCCATGCATACCAGGATAGGGATGAGGGGTGCCATGCATACCAGGATAGGGATGGGGGGTACCATACATACCAGGATGAGGGATGGGGTGCCATGCATACCAGTATTGGGGGATGAGGTGTGCCATGCATACCAGGATAGGAATGAGGGGTGCCATGCATTTCAGGATGAGGAATGAGGGGTACCATGCATTTCAGGATAGGGATGAGGGGTACCATACATACCAGAATTGGGGATGAGGGGTGCCATGCATGCCAGGATTGGGGATGAGGAATGGGGTGCCATGCATACCAGGATTGGGGGATGAGGTTTGCCACGCATACCAGGATTGGGGATGAGGAATGGGGTGCCATTCATACCAGGATTGGGGATGAGGGGTGCCATGCATACCAGGATTGGGGATGAAGGGTACCATACATACCAGGATGAGGGATGGGGTGCCATGCATACCAGTATTAGGATGAGGGGTGCCATGCATACCAGGACTGGGGATGAGGGGGCCATGCATACTGGGGATGAGGGGTGCCATGCATACCAGGATAGGGATGAGGGGTGCCATGCTTACCAGGATAGGGATGGGGGGTACCATACATACCAGGATGAGGGATGGGGTGCCCCATACATACCAGGATGAGGGATGGGGTGCCATGCATACCAGTATTGGGGGATGAGGTGTGCCATGCATACCAGGATAGGAATGAGGGGTGCCATGCATTTCAGGATGAGGAATGAGGGGTACCATGCAAACCAGGATAGGGATGAGGGGTACCATGCATACCAGGATAGGGATGAGGGGTACCATGCATACCATGATGAGGGATGGGGTGCCATGCATACCAGGATAGGGATGAGGGATGGGGTGCCATGCATACCAGGATAGGGATGAGGGGTACCATACATACCAGAATGAGGGATGGGGTGCCATGCAGACCAGGATGGTGGTGAGGGGCCCATGCATACCAGGGTAAGGTTGAGGGGGCCATACATGCCAGGATTGGGGATGAGGGTGCCATGCATACCAGGATTGGGGATGAGGGGTGCCATGCATACCAGAATTGGGATAAGGGGTGCCATGCATACAAACATTGGCGATGAGGGGTGCCATACATACCAGGATAGGGATGAGGGGTGCCATGCATACCAGGATAGGATGGGGGCAGCACATAACAGGATGGGGGAACAGGATATGGGCAGCACAATTGAAATGAAATGAATATATACCTATGCTCATCCATAGACTAGACAATGCTCGTCAGATATACAGTATACACATATTTCACAAGCACATACATATTTTATTTATGTATGTGATTGTGAAATATGTGTATACTGTATATCTGACAAGTACAGTCCGTGGAGTGGAAGGATAAAAAAAAATCCCACAATATTGCAGATAAATAGATTTGAGGCTTCCCTCCAGTTCAAGATTGGATAATATGAGAGGATCTGCATGGGGAATAGAGGCTTTTGCACTTTTTTCTCCTAGACATTGCAATGCTGCCTCAATTATTTTGATATAAATATAACTTAAGTCTTGTATTCCAGAAGGCCTTTTAAGCCTCTCCCCACCCTCTGTGTCCACTACACTGAGCAGCACCGTATGTACGTGCCACCCCACCACCCGTCTATTGTATAGCGGCTGTCCTCAGGAGCGCCAGGTTACATATGTGCCACTCTTGCATTGGGGAAAGCCCCATTGGAAGTCACAAAGCATCTCAGTGCAGTGTATATGTGTCCTGTATATTGCACAGACTAGAAAGGAGAGGTGCCATGTATGGACACCATGCACACAGCTGCATTCACCGTCAGTACTGCTACAGTTTTTTTTAAATATGATATTACAAGACTATCTGTTTCTGCATGTGTGTACATCCATACAGTGCAGGTGTATAGTTTTTAATCTACAGGAAAATGGCTGCCCGAGCTACAAGTCAGCACATGCGCCGGCTCGGGCGGCCATTTTCCTGTGGATCACAGCTTCAGGAAGTGATCGCGCACACCGGAAACCTGCGCCGCTCACCGCCCCAGCCCGCAGCCAGACACTGCCCGCATTCAGTTCAACCCGCGCTGGCCCCCAGCCAGACACCCGCAGCATGTCACCTCCTCCTCCTTTGATGCCACCGCCAAGGAGGGAGATCCCGCTCCACCACCACCGCAGGTACGCAACGTTCAGACCATAAGACGCACCCCCCATTTTCCTCCCAAATTTGGGGGACAAAAAGTGCGTCTTATGGTCCAAAAAATACTGTACTTTTAAAGATTCCCTCTACGAGAGATGTGCCAATCACCTGCTGCAACGTTTGGAGAAGACAGACGGGGTTGGGCCAGATCTTCTAATTATATTTTCTCTGAAATGCTGCAGTGTTTAAGAGAATAATATACACCACTACAATCATGCAGCCAGGATGCGATTCATGCTGCCCGTGGGTTGGGCAGGATGAACTGCCTGACAGGTTCCCTTTAAGTAAAGTCATTCTGACAGGTTCCCTTTAAGATATTTTTCTGTATGAACAGTATTGATATTCAAGAGCTACCATTCATCTCTGTTACATGCCAGAATTATACTTTTCCATACTTTTTCACCTATTCCCATCAAATTTATCTGCAACATTAGGTGCATACACACAAAAGGTGCACAAATGCACACCTGAAAGGATTCCCCACCCTGTGGGTGCGTTATCGTGAACTGTCAAAATACCAGGACAAGTAAAGGAATATGCACACAGTCATATGTAGGTCAATGAATGTAAAGCATAGGACATAGTAAGAACGGTTGAGAGCTGTTCTTCTAGTGGGGATAAAGCATAATCCAATAAGAGCTGACCGATTACTTCTCTCTGGTATCCATCTAATCTGGTGGCTTTATAATGTTCAAAGATCATGATATAATATAACTTAAATTTTTCATAGCCTATGAAGTTATAGTGCAACTATATACTATTCTTGCTATAACATGTATATGATAAGTACAATTTAAAGAGTAACTATCATTTTATTTTTATTTCATAAATCAATAGTACACATGAAAATAAGCAACTTTGTAATGGGATCAGAGAAATTGTCTTTTTTTTTCCTCCTGATTGATCTTTCACTCTCAATTTATGGATAAAATCAGTATTCAATTAAGGCAGATCTTTCCCGTTACTGAGATAGATGACAGTTGGTGCTTTTAAAATTTTATGGAGAGAAGGAGCTAGACCAATTGTCTTCTATTTTAGTAAATTAAAGATCCGAAGATAGATTTTACACGGGAATTGAGAATTTTGAGAATGAAGGATAAGTCCAGGAGGAGAAAGAAATGGCTATCTTTAATAAGATATATTACATATTTTCTTATTTTCACATGTACTACTGGTTTGTGAAAAAAAATTATTAAATTGACGTTTACACTTTTTAAATAAAAAAAAAAAAAAAAGCAAAGGACCTTTGTATGTCCCTAAATGATGTGAATGGAGTATAAATGCAGCTAGTCAATGTGGTGGTTTTGTAAATTGCCACTGGATTGTCTGTCTATATTATAGTCAGGTCTAACCTGAAAGGTATCTATATCAATTGAATGTTGAATATTTTTGAATTTTAGGCTGTAATTCAGTGGTCGGATATGATTAGTTTGAAATCAAGAATGCCAAACTATGGTTTACCCAGATACCAATGGCTGACTAATGCATGGAATTTCTTTCAACGAGAGGTAAGAATTTATTTTGTTTTTCAATAGTAAAAGCAGACTTTCCTGCTGCTTCATGTAGAAGTCTGTCTTCATTTCTGCAGTTGTATCACAATATTGCATGCTGTGCTCTATATGCTAGGAATGTAACTATGGAGCAATACAAGATTCATATTAAAGGAAGCTTTATCTACCTGTCTTAGTGGTTGTCCAGCCTTAAGCTACAAGTCTACAATCACTTTCTATGACTGCAGACTTGTGAACCCTCACAAAGCGCACACTGCCTACTGTGAGGATTCTCCGACGCTGGGAGCAGCGGGCGCGTGACCACAAGTATGCAATTTGTATGCATGCGGTCACGTGTCGTCTAGACGTGCGCGGCCTCGCTCAATGCAAGTGTATTGAGCGAGGCTGGACACATCTGCCGGAAGTGACTGCAGACTTGCAGCCTAAGGCTGGACAACCTCTTTAAGAGAGAAATAAGGTTGCATTGCTGCATTATTTTTTGCTTAGTGTATGACTGAAAGACATTGAACTATTGCTGAGGGAGGACTGTTTCACACCCACCACTATGTATGGCTGTGTTGTGCTTTTTATCTATATCTAATAATCATCTTCATGTGTTAGCATATCACCACTTCTTGAAGGAACACTCTAGAAAAAATGATACCATTGATTATGCCTGGTGCGGGGCTATAGTGAGTGGTGGATGACCCAAAGAGTAAGAGTAGGGTCACTTGACCTTATTCCCCACATCCCGTTCAACTATTCTGGTTAGACTTTGATCAGAGTGGCATCAGTTTTTCTTGGTCGTGGAGAGAAAAAAAAAAGGTTCTGTAAATTCTCCATTCTGTTAGTCTGGGAAAATCATGCTGTACTCAGAAGTCATCCGAGTGCGGTCCAACTTTTTTCATGAACCCATAGACTTGCATTATCTCTGATTTCTTTCCATGGACCTCTCAGTCTGAAGAAAAAAATGAACACTGCCCCATAGAACAAAATGTGCACAGCCCCATAGAATATCATAGGCAGGAGTGCTACCTGTCGAAACCACGGACAGTGCTTGTCTGATATAAATGGTCATTTGCACAAGCTCCTTAAAGTATTCGTCAGGACCTGGACTATGTATGTATAAGACTAATACAGTGTATCAGTTTTTTCCTGGAGTGTCCTACAAAGAGTAACTGTCATTAATTTTCTTTTATCATAAATCAAACGTACAAATGAAATTAAGAAACTTTGTAAGATGTATCTTATTACAGAAATCTGCTTCTTTCTCCTTCTGGACTGATCATTTATTCTTAAAATTCTCAATTCTGGGGTAAAATCTGTCTTCAGTGAATACAGAATTTCCCATTACTGAGATAGGAGATGACAGTTGGTGCTTTTGAAGAGAACTGATGGTTAAAATATGCAAGTAAATAAAGCATGTGCATGAGACTTCAGAAATCTCATTCATTCTGCTGGTACTTTAAAACGCTGACTGCAAATTGTGAACCTACCCTGTTGTTTTAGGAGAACTTGCAGCAGAATGTCTCTCTGCCCCTAGCTCCTCCTTCCATAGAATTTTAAAAGCACCAACTGTCAGCTTCTGTCCTAGTAATGGGGAAATCTGTCTTCACTGAATACTGATTTACAGATTTTAACCATGAATTGAGAGTGAAAGATCAATTCAAGAGGGGAAGAAGCAAATTCCTCTGATAAGATATCTTACAAAGTTGCTTATTTTCGTGTGTGCTACTGATTTATGAAATAAAAATGAAAACGACGGTGACTGTTTAAATATTTGGATCTGAAAAGTTCCTGCTTTCTCTTTTTATCATCTTTGCAATTGATGAAAAACCATGCCAAATACAAAGCATGCTAGATTCTGTAGTATTTGTTCCAAAAATTAAAGCTTTAGGTCACTCATCCCTCCATTATATCCTATCCATTATGCCAAAAGTACTGAGAAGATGTAACCAGAAGATAACGCAAATCCTGTAAGTCTTGCAATTTCCCCTATTGATATGAAGGACATGGAGATGGAGACTGTAGTTTAACTTTCTAAGGACATTTCATATTTGTTATATGCATCTCCATAACTACTACGCAAGGAAGTGCACAAAGGAAAGATGTCAGGAGTGACATGAATGCCGGAGCAGCGGAAACCAAGAGCTGTGCTGTGTCTATCATTCTGCTGGCCTTGTCATGGTGTTACAGAAATCCATTGTTTTCCAGATTTCCTGTTAATTTAAGCATTTCCTGCTTCTTCATTGATTTGTCTGGTTCAGACGAAAATCAGCTGAAGTGAAAGGGAATTTATCTGATTCATAACACGTTAATTGCATGATTAATTTTTCATTTCCAATTTGTAGGTGTACTGTTAATTCAGGTTTAATAATGTGGCTGTTAGTAGTAAGCGCTAAACCATGTAGGTTAATGAAATTTGTATCATCGTTCAGATTCTTGAGACCTATAAATCTTTAAGGCAGTCTTACCAATGCTTTAATGGAGCTCGTTCTAATTGGAGAAGACCATTTTAGCCTTATAGTACCTTAACATGTACATCTCACCTACCCCGAAAACACATGATAGAAGTGTTCTGAGGCTCATCTATTAAGGGAGGGGGCATTCAGATCTCTAGGATATTGTGTATAAGATGGACTACAGTTAATGTTGTTCATTGAAAAAAGCAATGCAGTTTTTAAGTTTTACTCATGTTTTGTCTCATGCAGCTAAAACAAGAAAAAAAGCTTACTTCCATGGGGTAAATTTATTCATTATTTATTTTACTCACTTATATAGCGCCATTAACTCCAAAGCTCTTTACAGACATTATGGGCACTGTCCCCATTGGGGCTCACAATTTAGATTCCCTATCAGTATGTCTTTGGAGTGTGGGAGGAAAATGGAGAACCCGGAGGAAACCCACGCAAACACGGGGAGAACATACAAACTCCTTGCAGATGTTGTCCTTAACCCCTCCACCCCCGGGCCATTTTCCATTTTTGCGCTTTTGTTTTTTGCTCCCCTTGTTCCCAAAGCCATAACCTTTTTATTTTTCTGTCAATATGGCCATATGAGGGCTTGTTTTTTGCAAAAGGAGTTGTACTTTTGAATGATACCATTGATTTTACCATATAGTGTACTGGAAAATGGGGGGAAAAAAAATTACAGGTGCGCTGAAATTGCAAAAAAAGTGCAATTTCACAATAGTTTTTTTTATTTTTTTTATCATGTTAACTAAATGCTAAAACTGACCTGCCATTATTATTCTCCAGGTCATTAAGAGTTTATAGACACCAAACACATATAGGTTCTTTTTTTATTTAAGTGGTGAAAAAAAAATCCAAAATTTGTAGCAAAAAATAAAATATGGCTCTATTTTCCGAGACTTTGTAGCATCTTCATTTTTCAGGATCTGGGGCTGGGTGAGGGCTTATTTTTTGCGCGCCGAGCTGACGTTTTTATTGATACCATTTTGGTGTGGATACGATGTTTTGATTGCCTGTTATTGCATTTTATCACAATTTTGGCGGTGACCAAGAAACCTTAATTCTGGCGTTTTTGTTATTTTTCTTGTTACCGATCGGCTTAATTATTTTTATATATTGATAGATCAGGCGATTCTGAATGCAGCGATACTAAATATGTTTGTTTTTGTGTTTTTTTGTGTTTTATTTTGATTGGGGCAAAAGGGGGGTGATTTCAACTTTTATATTTTTTAATATTTTTAAATATACACTGCTCAAAAAAATAAAGGGAACACTTAAACAGAATACAACTCCAAGTGAATCAAACTTCTGTGAAATCAAACTGTCCATTTAGGAAGCAACACTGATTGACAATCAATTTCACATGCTGTTGTGCAAATGGAATAGACAATAGATGGAAATTATTGGCAATTATCAAGACACCCTCAATAAAGGAGTGGTTCTGCAGGTGGGGACCCCAGACCACATCTCAGTACCAATGCTTTCTGGCTGATGTTTTGGTCACTTTTGAATGTTGGTTGTGCTTTCACACTCGTGGTAGCATGAGGCGGACTGTACAATCCACAGAAGTTGCTCAGGTAGTGCAGCTCATCCAGGATGGCACATCAATGCGAGCTGTGGCAAGAAGGTTTGCTGACGTGGAGGGGGCCGTAGGAGGGCAACAACTGAGCAGCAGGACCGCTACCTCCGCCTTTGTGCAAGGAGGAACAGGAGGAGCACTGCCAGAATCCTGCAAAATGACCTCCAGCAGGCCACAAATGTGAATGTCTGCACAAACGGTTAGAAACAGACTCAATGAGGGTGGTATGTGGGCCTGACGTCCACAGATGGGGGTTGTGCTCACAGCCCAACACCGTACAGGACGCTTGGCATTTGCCACAGAACACCAGAATATGCAAAGTCGCCACTGGCGCCCTGTGCCCTTCACAGATGAAAGCTGGTTCACACTGAGCACATGTGACAGAGTCTGGAGACGCCGTGGAGAGTGATCTGCTGCCTGCAACATCCTTCATCATGACTGGTTTGGCAGTGCGTCACAAATGGTGTTAGGGGGGCATTTCTTTGGAGGGCCGCACAGCCCTCCATGTGCTCTCCAGAGGTAGCCTGACTGCCATTAGGTACGGAGATGAGATCCTCAGACCCCTTGTGAGACCATATGCTGGTGCGGTTGGCCCTGGGTTCCTCCTAATGCAGGACAATGCCAGACCTCATGTGGCTGGAGTGTGTCAGCAGTTCCTGCACGATGAAGGCATTGAAGCTATGGACTGGTCCGCCCGTTCCCCAGACCTGAATCCGATTGAGCACATCTGGGACATCATGTCTCGCTCCATCCACCAACGTCACGTTGCACCACAGATTGTCCAGGAGTTGACGGGTGCTTTAGTCCAGGTCTGGGAGAAGATCCTACAGGAGACCATCCTCAACCTCATCAGGAGCATGCCCAGGCGTTGTAGGGAGGTCATACAGGCACGTGGAGGCCACACACAATACTGAGCCTCATTTTGACTTGTTTTAAGGACATTACATCAAAGTTGGATCAGCCTGTAGTGTGTTTTTCCACTTTAATTTTGGGGGTGACTTCAAATCCAGGCCTCCATTGGTTAATAAATTTGATTTCCATTGATGATTTGTGTGTGATTTTGTTGTCGGCACATTCAACTTTGTACACAAAAAAGTATTCAATGAGAATATTTCATTCATTCAGATCTAGGATGTGTTATTTGAGTGTTCCCTTTATTTTTTTGAGAAGTGTATTTTAAAAACATTTTTTCTACTTTTTACTTTCTTCAATAGTCTCCGTCGGATCGTCTGATTGATGCGCCACAGACAGCAGGGCTTCAGCCTTGCTATGTGTTGCAGAAATGCTCATCTGCTATGAGCGCCGACCGCTGGGCAGTGCTCATAGTAGATCGGCTATGACAATCACAGGGGTCTTCTGCAGTACCCTGGGTTGTCATGCCAACCCATCGGCGCCCTGCTGTCATGGGCAGGTCTTATGCTCTGGCTTCGCTTCTGGCACGGCTATGTTAAATGTCTCTGTCGGAGATTGACAATGGCATTTAACATGTTAACAGCCATGGGTGAATCTTGATTCCACCCGAGGCTATTAGGTACAAATGATAGCTGATCAGATCAGCTGTCATGTGCCTGAAATGATGCTGGCTTAGCGCCAAAGTCCGCATCAAAGTGGGAGACATAGTCGTGAAGGGGTTAATGGGATTTAAACCCAGGACCTTAGCACTGCAAGGCTACAGTGCTAACCACTGAGTCACCGTGCTGCCCAATTTTTCCCCTGCAAATATTGCTGCAAATCAACAGTTTACATTGAAATCCCTGAAGGCAATTTAGATAACGTTTTGGAGTACATAGACTTGGGTGAATCTCATTCGATTTATGGAAGAAACTAGTGCATGCTGCAATTTTTCCCACACACTGATTGCCACTGAAAAAAGTGCTCATCTGTACTGCCCAATTGAATAAGATTATCAGATCAGCAGAATTTCTTTTTTTCTGGTAAAGTATGTTTTATATATTTAAAGTAGAAACATACAGTATTTAATTATATTTCTGAAGAGGTGAAAATTAAAAACAAGGAATTTGTATTCATTGGTTAACCTTGATTTAATAAAATAGTTGTCTCAAGTTCTTAAATAGGTAAAAGTGCTTGTAAAAACAAGTGGCTTTGCAATTTATCACCTACTAAAAATCCTCTCCATTCTCAATAACGTTATAGTGCACAGCTCATTGTCTAGGTTACCGACCACCCTGCAGTCGCACAGTAGCCGGTTACCAGGTAAGGAGCTCACACTGCTTGCAGGCTCTATGCTTTACAGCCTGCTCATGGCAGCTAGCCGCATGGCTAGATTAAACCAGCCTCAGTCCCATGTGATTCTCCCATGTAGCAGAGGCAATGCTGCCTTAGCTGGCAGCCCGGGAGAACATACAGTTCGGACCAGCGGCGCCATTATGCCACTTCAGGAGTGCACTGCCTCTTACAAATCAGGAAGACAGGAGGCTGGGGAGCAGTGCGCTCCTGAAGAAAGACAAGACAAATTATTTAATGGAACATATTAATATTTATATTCTAATATTAGCACCATGTTAGGGACTCTTTGTATGCATTTCTCTTTATTATCTTCCTATGCTAATACTGACAGACAAGCGCAAGGTTACTGTTCTAGCAATTTGAGGGAGAATGTCTAATGAAATTCCTTTAAAAATAAATTGAATTGTGATAATCCCATGTTACTATGTAATCTATAAAAGGGAAATCTGTCATAAATAAACAGTCTAAACTTCCCTTGAAGTTTTCTAATTTTAAAGTAAAAACCACTAATGTCTATAAAACACCACCATATACATTGGGTGAAATAAATATTGAAAACATCACCAATTTTCTAAGTAAATATTTTATATATAAAGGTGCTATTGACATGAAATTCTCACCAACCCATCCAATCCACACAGGCAAAGAAATCAAACCATAGATGTCCATAAATCAAGTTATGTGTAATAATGAGAAATGACACAGGGAAAAAGTATTGAACATGCTTAGTAAAATTTATTTACCTGATTTTTCATACTATAAAACCCACCTAGGTTTTAGAGGAGGAAAATAGAAACATTTGAAGCAAAAAATGTGGTCATGATGCACTGTTATGGGTGAGGGGGTCTGCTGCGGACTCTGTTATAGGGGTAGTGTACCCTAATTCTGTGCTAATATCCACCATCCTAGTATATATGGTCCCCCTTCCTGTTACACGTGGCCCCCACCCCTATCCTGATATACATGGTCCCCCATCCTGGTATGCTTTGCACCCCCATCCTGGTATGCTTAGCACACCCATACTGGTATGCACGGCACCCCCATCCTGATATGCACGGCACCCCCATTCCCATCACACTGCGCACACACACAAATAAAAAGGATTCTACTCGCCTTCCCTCTCCTCCAGCACTGCATCCAGTTCTGATACCTGCTGCTGATCTCAGTGTGTGGGCAGTGCATGACATCACTGCCATGTGCCTTCACACGCTGAGGTCAGTGGCTGGAATATTGACTGCTCCCCACGCCCAGACTATGGGCATGGGAAGCTGTGAACATTCATTCTCCTTATTAGCGCGCACAGTATCCGCTGCAGCCGCCACCTCCTACAGCGGCTTGGCAATCACTCTCTTCTACAGAGGATGAATATTCACTACTCTCCACTCCCATGTGCGTGGGGAGCAGTGAACATTCATCCTCTTTAGTAGCAGGCACATGTGATCACACAGCAGCTGCAGGAGCCGACTACTGTGGCTGACACCTCGCGCTATTAAGGAAAATGAATATTCACTACTCCACTCTTTAACAGCAGGCACAGTGTTAGCTGCAGCAGACGGCTCCTGCCTGTGACCCGCTCTTCCGCTGCTGCTTCTCCCCCCACATCTCCTACCATCCACAGCTGGACCATACATCTGGACTATAAGACGCAACCCCCCCCACTTTCCTCCAAAATTTTGGAGGAAAAAAAGTGCATCTTGTAGTCCAAAAAATACGGTAATACTTCGTACAAAAGACTTTGTTGGTGATGACAGCTTCAAGGCGGCTCCTTTGTGGAGAAACTAGTTGCATGCATTGACCAGGTGGGATTTTGGCCTATTCTTCCACACAAATGCTCTTCAAATCCTGAAGGTTCCACGTGGGCTCTTTCTATGAACTCTGAGCTTTAGTTCCTTCCATACATTTTCTATTGGATTCAGGTCAAGTGATTAGCTGGGCCATTGTAGGAGCTTTATTTTCTTTCTCTGAAATCAATTGAGAGAGTCCTTGTCTGTGTTTTGGGGAGCATTGTCTTGCTGAAATGTTCGTCCTCATTTCATCTTCATCATCCTGGTAGATGGCAGCAAATTTTTATCAGGCATGTCTCAATACATTTATCCATTTATTCATCCATTCTTCAATCATATATGAAGTTTGCCAGTGCCATTTGCTGAAAAACAGCACCACACCAGGTTGTTCCCACCTCCAAACTTCACTGTTGGTATGGTGTTTTTGGGGTGTTATGCAGTGTCTTTTGGCCTACAACATGGTGTGTATTTTGGCAATGAAAGAGTTCAATTTTGGTCTCACTTGACAAGACTATATTCTCCCAGTATCTCACAGACTTGTCCAAATGTTGTTGAGCAAACTCTAAAGGCGCTTGAACATGATTTTTGTTCAGCAATGGAGTCTTGCGTGCATACAGGCCATGGAGGTTGAATACATTACTTATTGTTTTCTTTGAAACACTTGTACCGTACCTGCTGATTACAGGTCTTTCTGTAGCTCTCTACAGGTGCTACTTGACTCTTGGACAACTCTTCTGATAATTCTTTTCACTCCTATGTCTAAAATATTGCGGGGAGCACCTAGCCGTGGCCGGATTATGGTGAATTGCTCTTTCCACTTCCGGATTATGGCCCCAACCGTGCTCACTGGAACTTTCAGTAGTTTAGAAATTCTAATGAAACCAATGCCATCAGTATGTTTTTCAACAATAAGGTTGCATGGTATTGAGACAGCTCATCATAAGATGTTTGTGTGGCACCTTGGTAATGAGACATCTTTTTACAGGCCATCAGTTGAACTAGCTGATACTATATTTTACTAAGTGGCAGGATTGCTTTCTAATTACTGATAGATTTTAGCTGGTGTCATGACATTCCATGGCTTTTTGCGCCTCTTTCTTCATGTGTTCAATACTATTGCCCTGTGTCATTTCTCGTTATTACACACAACTTAATTTATGAACATCTATGTTATGATTTCTTTGCCTGTGTGGATTGGATGGGTTGTTACCGACATCTGTGGAGAATTTCATATCATTAGCATCTTTAGAAATATATTTACTTAGGAAATTGGTGACTTGTTCAATACGTATTTCACCCGCTTTATAATTTATATTGTGTATGTCTCTTTGTATAATTAAGGACTTCATATTTCAATTTTAGGAAGTACTTTAAAGGACCAGCATCCTGTTTTTATTAGTGGCAAACTTTTTTTTTCTGAAGGTGAAACGTTCACCATAGTCACTGAATAATACCCCCATACAGTGTGTGAAAGATAACCCCATGCAATAACTTCACACAGCAACTGCATAACATCAACATACATTGATTGAGCGATAGCTTAATACAGCTGAATAATACCACCATACAATGTCTGTAAGATAACATCACATGGCAACTGAATAATACCAACATACAGTGATTAAACAGTGTATCCATGCTGAGTAAATGAGTAGCAGCACCATAGTCTCGAGTATGTAATACTTAATTAGATCACTAGACAAAAGTCTCAGACAGCACTGCTATTTAAATCATGTTGTACTACTCTTCTCAGGAGAAACAGAAGTCCACTAGTGTCACACTTGACCCAGACTCTTCTGTGGGTCGGTACGTCGGTCTGTATACTGGTGACCAATAAAGGATAATCTATGGTTGTTGGTGGACTGATACATTTTTTTTTAAATACACAACCATACAGTGACTGAATAATACGATCATTCTGTGACTGAATAATGCCACTTTACAAGGACTATTATTACTATATTTAGCAACTAAATAATACTACCATACAGTGACTGAATAATTACTGTATATAGTAAAGGAATCATGTCACCATACAGTGAGTGAATTACAATATATAGTAAATGAATAATACTATACATATGTTGAATAGTTAATGTATACAGTAACTAAATACTGCCATACAGTGAATGAATAACACTACCATACAGTGAGTTTTTCCTGTATATAGTAACTGAATAATACTACCATACAGTCAGTGAATAAATACTGTATATAGTAGCTGAATAATGCCAGCATGCAGTGAGGTGACTGATTAATAGAGTAAATATGCAAATTGTCTCTTCAGAGAGGAAGAGGACTTGAACTCTAGCGCCACCTATTGGAAGCAGCAATTCTACAAGTCAATATTGACCCTTTAACGAGCCTTGCAATATGACATGACAGACCTGGCTTGTCACTCTCCACAAGGAGAAACCTTACCCCTTAGATCCTGTATAGAGTAACTGAATACTACTACTATACAATGACTGAATAATTGCTGTTTACAGTAATTGAATACTACTATCAGAGTGACTGAATAATACTACCATAAAGTGACAGAATGACAACATTATACTCTGAGTACCGTATTTTTCGGATTATAAGATGCCCTTTTTCCCCCCCAAATTTGGGAGGAAAAGGGGGGTGCATCTTATAATGCGAAGGTACGGTATTTTACCAGGCAGGCGGCGTCGGTGGAGCGGGGTCACAGATGCAAGAGGTTGGCAGGAGTCAGGCGATGCTGTGGGCCCTGTCCTCTCAGCAAGGTCGCGGATTCAGGATGACTTGGGTGGTGGTGGTGGCGGGAGTGGGACGATGCTGCGGGCCCCTCTTGTACTGGCGCCACTCCTCCGTACTCAATGCTTTGCCCCTCACAGGTCACTTGGCATCAACATCCAGCAGTGGTGTCACCCCTTAATACCGAGTTGTCCAATAGAGAACAACCCCTTTAAATAAAGAACTTGGAAAAACTTGGTTGCTTCTCAGTGTGGTGTTACCGTGAAAAACTAAAATATGTTGATCTAACAATCTAATGCATATGTGAAAGACCAAGTACTTCTTCACGCTGATGACCTGTTGAGTTCTCATGGCAACCATAAATGATGTTATAGCAAGTAGTAGACTCCACGGCTTACTATGTAATCAATTCACAAAATAGTAATTCCACATTACCAGCAGGCATACTACAATTCTTCTGGAAAGTTCCCTGTGCCTGCGGGGTGTTAATATACAGTAAGTCATGAATTTGAAAGCAGATTGAGCTTTTATGTATGCTGCCAGCACTTGCATCTGGGAGTTAAATAAAGAGTTTTGCAACTCTTGAAATATTAGAACGCCTCTCCATTTAGTGAAAGAAAGGTAGAGAATACAAAGACATGTCTTCCCTGCATTGTTCAATAGCCGTGGATCATTGGTAAGGCTATGTTCACACATGTTGTTTTTCAGCGTGTAGATTTGTATGCAGATTTTCAGCTGCGTCTAGCAGTACCAGCAAAGTCTGAGAAGCCAGAATTCTCTGTTCACACATTTGTTTTTTTTTTGTTGCGTATTTTGTTCCTTGGTTGGGTTTTTGGAAAAATAGAGCATGTCACTACTTTCAGCGTTTTTTCAGCGTTTTTCCACCCATAGAAAGTAATGGGTGGTGAAAAAAACGCACCGGAAATTTGCATCAGCGTTTTTTTTTTAGCATTTTTGATGGCAAAATAGAATGGGGTTCTTTTTTTTTTCATAGCATTTTATGTACATGCATAAATGGATACAGAAGGCAGTGAAAAAAACGCATAAAAAAACGCAGCAAAACTTGCGTTTTTGACGCAGCTGACTTCCTGCCAGAGATCAGTTTTGCTGCAGATTTGTGACGTAAAAAAAAAACCCAACATGTGTGAACATAGCCTAACAGTTCACTATTCTAAATTGAAAGGAATACCCTAAAAATGAGTATTGTAGAAACAGAAGCCCTGTATGTTGGTGTCTCATCGACAGCGCTGCAGCCAATCCCTGATCTCAGCGAATCTCCCAAGTAGGCAGCACAACCCGCAGAGTTCAGTGACTGGCTGCAACAGTGATGTCACATCAATAGTGCTGCAGCCAAACAGTAGAGATGGAGGCAGCGACAGAGGCACATATCTGGACCATGGGAGTGTAAGTAAAGGGCCATTTGTTTTTTTGTTACACCTAACTGAGCCTATGGAAGAAGTTTGGTGAAATCAAACAACCTTTTTAATAGAATTAATATTTTTATAGATTTTTATTTAAACATTTTAAGATCATTAAAGACCACTAATTATAGTAACCAGAGCTAAATTAATAATCCGTGTACCATTATTATACCACACTTACAGTAATCTAAATTTTTTTTTAAAAACTGTGTGTGGAAATGGTCGGGATGAGCACCTCTGTGAAAATTTGCTTTGTTGGTATTTTCTATTACTGATGGAATTCTTGTTTTTTTTCATAAAAGTATAAGTTGCAAAGAATAAGTTCATTTTCTGATGGGGGGAAAAAAAGAATCAAATTCAGTCCTATATTATGAATTATTAGTAATGTTAAAACCACACCTGTGCCCAGTCTACTAAATACAGGGTGCCTAGATCTGTATCTATGAAATGTTCTGCATATACACGGCGTGTAGAAATACAGGTGCTCAGGATCTGGTGCATGGCAGTAGACCTATGAAGGACGGCCATGCTACAGCCAGCTGCTGCACCGGCAGAGTGAAGAAACCACACTCCACGTAAGGCCTCGTTCACATGTTCAGTATTTGGTGAGTTTTTTTCTCAGTATTTGTAAGCCAAAACCAGGAGTGGGTGATAAATACAGAAGTGGTGACGTGTTGCTCTTATACTTTTCCTCTGATTGTTCCACTCCTGGTTTTGGCTTACACATACTGATGTAAAATACTGCCCAAATACTGAGCGTGTGAACATACTTCAGTGACTCCTGTATGTTGCGTAGCTGGATTTACACCTTTATAGTCTTATTTTCTCAAATTGTCTGTGTGTAATCTGTTATCAGAGAGAAGACTAGATATAATAATAATAATAATTAATAATAAATAATATGTGGAACCAGTAGCTAAGTGCCATGAAACAGGTATTGAAATGAGGTGTAATGTAAACCTATGCTTCAAAGTGTCACAATATATAAAGTGCTTACAATTGTAACATATACACTGGGTTATAATCCTGCCTCTACAGGCACCTATGAATTGTAAAAGAGAGGCGGGAGATGCCATGTAAATTGTTATGGATTTTTTTATATTTTTTTTACTGTATATGTCCATACAACTTTACAAACCTTTTATTATTATTGGTAATACTGTTTATTACACTCTTAGATTAAAGCACAATGTATACCTTTTGCATCAATATCAATATCAACTCAATTAAATACTTGGCGTCAACTAGTTAGCAGTACATGCACCCCCCTGTAGGTGTCACTGTTGTATATGCAATATATGGTAGTGTTAGATGAAATTCCCCAACCAAAATGCGCGCAGACTTTCTCTTCCTTCATATAAAAGCATTTCACAGCTTCATTTCCACCTATGTGATCAGTATGTGAATAGATACAACCAAATCAAGGCTGTTTCATTGATAAGCTGGGCACAGATACGACTTTTGTGACATAATGTAACCAGTCTGAATAGATATGGAAATGGAGATAAAGGAAGGCGAACCTACTGACAGAAGTGAACAGTGGTTATGGATGAAGCTAATGTCTGTTTCAGGCATGGGGAAATGTTGTAATCTTTATTACATGTTAAATATACATACCTGCCTTTATAGAAATGAGATCAGATTGCTCAGTGCATAACCAACATTGTTTCTTCTCCCATCGTTTTATCAAGCACATCATCTACATTTTCCTGGTTGCTATTCCAATATGATGGCCAAGTTAATTTCTAAAATATTAAACGGGTAGTCCAAATTCGGGGACAATCTATTTTTTGTTTAAAGACATGTATTTGGGGTTTAAAATCATTTTTGCAATTAGCTTTCATTAAAAATGTTGCACAGTTTGCTTTTACAAACTCTGTTTTCCTGTACATTCAGCTTTGATGTGGTCAGTGGCCACAATATCATCTGAGAGGAGCTCAGAAGAGACAGATAAGAGTGTTGAAAGCTCGTGGTCAGACTGTCAGATCAGACTTACTAACAGTCTCTCCGTTAACTCATTCACCAGTCAGCAATAGCTGGTGGAACACAGAGGCTATAGAAGACCTATTGTATAAGAAAAAAATTATTGAAAAACAATCAAAAAAATGATTTAGAATCACAGTTACATGCACTTATGGAATAACCTCCCTCCTCCTCCTATCTAGATAGCAGCCGCCATCACCTACTTCAGTATTGGGAAAGTCTGTCTTCACTGAATTTTACCTCAGAATTGAGAATTTTGATAATGACTGATCAATTCTGGCAGAGAAAGAAGCAGATTTCTCTGATGAGATATATTACAAGGTTGCTTACTTCCATGTGTATTATTGATTTATGGAAAAAAAACAAAACAACGTTTACGCTTTAAGTAGGAAAAAAAATGTCCCTAAAGAGGTGGACAACCTCTTTAGATGAAAGAGAACCTGTCACTAGGAAAATGCCATCCAATCTGCAGGCACCATGTGTTTGAGCAGGGGTAGCTCACAGATAGATACATAGTTTTGTGATGAAAGATGCTGTATAACTGGTGTCTTAATCATTGAATCCTCCGCTCATTCTGGCGTTTTCGGTCCAGTAGGTGGTCCGATCAGTGATTGACAGCTTTCTTTGTGTAAGAGTGCATACAGGCATAGCTGTCAGTCACTGACCGGACCGCCCACTGGGCCAATAATCCCAGAAAGAGCAGTGGATTAAATGATTAAAACACCGGATAAACTGGATCTTTTCTCACATCACTATATATCATTCTACTCACCTCTCCCTGCTCTATAACATGATGCCTGCAGATTGAACTGCATTTTCATGGTGGCAGGTTCCCTTTAAGGCTATGTGCCCACGATGCAGAAATGAAGCAGAAAATTTCTGCAGCATTTCTGCATCTCCCTGGCAGAAAAAACGCATGCAGATTGTGCATACGTTTTTCCTGCAGAATACATGCGGATCCACATGCGGATTCACATGCGTTTCCGCATGCAGATTGACAAGCGTTTTCCAGGCGATAGCATCACTTGGAAAGTGCTTGACAACTAGGTCACACTATATAAATCCATGCAAAAGGCATGGATTTATACAGTTTGAACCGTAAAAATTAAAACAAATAAAGCTATACTCACCCCCGAGGCCCCGGCGTGGCTGCAGCGCTCGTTCCTGTCTGGTTCCCGGCTGCCGGCATATCGCGAGACAGAGCGGTGAAGGGCCTGCGGTCACATGACAGTGACGTCACCGCAGGTCCTCAAGCGATGCCGGCATTCAGAGAGAAGCCGCCGGACAGGTGAATATAACTTTATTTGTTATTTTATTCTTTTTTTACAGGTACAATGGTACCCAGGTCTGGATGAGAGTTTCCTCTCCTCCAGAACTGGGTACCATCCGCACATAGAGACGCATAGAAGCCGCTTGTAGAAATGTACAGTCGCGGTTTCTATGCGTTTCAATGCAAGTCAATGGCGGGAGTTCCGCTGCGCTACCGCAAAATTAAATGACATGCTGCGGATTTTTGTACGCAGCATAAACGCTGCAGAAAAATCCGCAGCATGTGCATAGAACATGCGGAATCCCCTTGGGGACCATGGGGTGCGGATTACCTAGCGTTTAACAAGCGTTTACGCTGCGGAAATTCCGCAGCATAAACACTTGAAAAACGCTACGTGGGCACACAGCCTAACCCCATTACGACCTATGATGTACAGGTACGTCATAGATCGCCTCCCCCCTGAACCAAGAGCGGCTGTTAATATGTTAAATGCTGCTGTCAATCTGACAGCGGCATTTAACATGAGAGCATTGGAAGCGCGTCACAAACTATGCCCATCAGCTCCCCTGTCTCATGATCGTGGGGCACCGATGGGTTGGCATGACAACTGAGGGTCTGCAGGAGACCCCCTTGTTTGTCATTGCAGATCTGCTATGAGCGCTGCCTTGTGGCCGGCGTTCATAACAAATGATCATTTCTGCTACACATAGCGGGGCTGAAACCTTGCTATGTGTAGCACAAGCAATCAGAAGATCGCAGTTTCAAGTCTCTTAAGAATATTGAAGCATGTAAATAAAAAATAAAAAAAGTTTTTAAAATTTCCATTAACCCCTCTTTTTCCTCATTCAAAATAAAACCGTAAAAAAAATAAAAAATACACATATTTGGTATGACAGAGTTCAGAAACGCCCGATCTATCAAAATACAAAACTAAATAACCCAATCGGTAAACGGAGTAATGAGAAAAAAAATCAAAATGACAAAATTTAAGTTCTTTTGGTCGCTGCAACATTTGAGTAAAATACAATAACAGGTGATCAAAACAAAATAGTAACCACAAAAACGTCAGCTCAGCACCCAAAAAATAAGCCCTCATCTGCAACCTCGTAATGACCTGGAGAATCATAATGGCAGGTCAGTTTTAACATTTAGCGAACATGGTAAATAAAAAAACATCTTGTGAAATTGCACTTTTTTTGCAATTTCACCGCACTTGGTATTTTTTCCAGTTTTCCAGTACACGATATGGTAAAACCAATGGTGTCGTTCAAAAGTACAACTTGTCCCACAAAAAAATAAGCCCTCACATGGCCATATTGACAAAAAAAACTTTATGGCTCTGGGAAAATGGAGCAAAGAATGAAAGCGCAAAAATGGAAAATCCCAAGGTGGTGAAGGGGTTAAGACTAAAGACAATCAGTCACGCTCTAAGCCCAGAATATAAATGATCGCTAGGGGGTTTACTTCTTGAGCCTTGTGACCCATTTTCATACTGAAAAGGAGTTGATATAATTACACGACTGCTTTACTTTTATGGCAGTGACTGACAGTGGTTTATTTATTTATTTTACTCACTTATATAGTGCCAATAATTCCACAGCACTTTACAGACATTATCGGCACTGTCCCCATTGGGGCTCACGATGTAAATTCCCTATCAGTATGTCTTTGGAATGTGGGAGGAAACCGGAGAACCCGGAGGAAACCCACACAAACATGGGGAGAACATACAAACTCCTTGCAGATGTTGTCCTTGGTGGGGTTTGAACCCAGGACCCCAGCGCTGCAAGGCTGAAGTGCTAACCACTGAGCCACCATGCTGCCTGGTTGATGTGTCTTCTAACACAACATGTCTTGACTTGTCCTGGCTCCAGGAGAGCTATCTTTGTTTTGTCTAATGGTGAAATATTTAAAAGTGTACAAGCAAAAGTGTACAGCCAAATGGCCATTTGTTAGATGGATAGAATATTTCTCTTATTCTCATCTAGTGTTCATGGCCAGACACTGTATTCTTCAAGATTTTGCTGTTGAGAAGCAGATGAATCATCCATAAAACATTTAGTCTCCAAGTGGAAAACTTTAACCAAAAATAGATGCACTGATTTCTGAGTTTCCGCAGAGTGCCTAGACAATAAGAGAATGTGAGTTCATCAGCAGGCCGGTCCCTACCTTCAAGTTCGGGGCTGAAAAACACTGTATACAAGTTCCTGGTATACAAACCTATACCACATATATAGACCTCTATATAGACCAATAATATCCTACAGGTTGCAATGATTGCATACTGCCTAGAGGAAAATAATGTGAGTAGGGAGACACTGATGTGGTGATTGGGGGTGCTACATTGAAAAAAGTTAATTAAGGTGTAATAAAAAATACCCCCCTTCCAAAGTATATTTCTTTATTAATTGAAATCATGTATATAGAAGAATAATAGCGTAGGAGCGACACCAGCTAAAAAGTGGGTGCCATGTCTGCTGAATATAATAAATAAGTGGAGGCAGCACAGCAACAACATAAAGTACAATATACAGTTATATGAAAAAGTTTGGGCACCCCTATTAATCATAAGCTTAATGTTTTATAAAAATTGGTGTTTTTGCAACAGCTATTTCAGTTTGATAAATGTAATAACTGTTGTACACCATAATGTTTCTGCCTTGAAATGAGGTTTATTGTACTAACACAAAATGTGCAATCTGCATTCAAACAAAATTTGACAGGTGCATAAGTATGGGCACCCTTATCATTTTCTTGTTTTAAATACTCCTACCTACTTTTTACTGACTTACTAAAGCACTTTTTTTGGTTTTGTAACCTCATTGAGCTTTGAACTTCATAGCCAGGTGTATGCAATCATGAGAAAAGCTACTTAAAGTGGCCACTTGCAAGTTGTTCTCCTGTTTGAATCTTCTCTGAAGAGTGGCATCATGGGCTCCTCAAAACAACTGGCAAATGATCTGAAAACAAAGATTATTCAACATAGTTGTTCAGGGGAAGGATACAAAAAGCTGTCTCAGAGATTTAACCTGTCAGTTTCCACTGTGAGGAACATAGTAAGGAACTGGAAGAACACAGGGACAGTTCTTGTTAAGGCCAGAAGTGGCAGGCCAAGAAAAACATCAGAAAGGCAGAGAAGAAGAATGGTGAGATCAGTCAAGGATAATCCTCAGACCACCTCCAGAGAGCTGCAGCATCAACTTGCTGCAGATGGTGTCACTGTGCATCGGTCAACTATACAACGCACTTTGCACAAGGAGAAGCTGTATGGGAGAGTGATGCAAAAGAAGCCGTTTCTGCAAGCACGCCACAAACAGAGTCGGCTGAGGTATACAAAAGCAGATTTGGAGAAGCCAATTTCTTTTTGGAAGAAGGTCCTGTGGACTGATGAAACCAAGATTGAGTTGTTTGGTCATACAAAAAGGCGTTATGCATGGCGGCAAAAAAACACAGCATTCCAAGAAAAACACTTGCTACCCACAGTAAAATTTGGTGGAGGTTCCATCATGCTTTGGGGCTGTGTGGCCAATGCCGGCACCGGGAATCTTGTTAAAGTTGAGGGACGCATAGATTCCACTCAGTATCAGCAGATTCTTGACAATAATGTTCAAGAATCAGTGATAAAGTTGAAGTTACTCAGGGGATGGATCTTTCAGCAAGACAATGATCCAAAACACCACTCCAAATCTACTCAGGCATTCATGCAGAGGAACAATTACAATGTTCTGGAATGGCCATCCCAGTCCCCAGACCTGAATATCATTGAACATCTGCGGGATCATTTGAAGAGGGCTGTCCATGCTCGGCGACCATCAAATTTAACTGAATTGGAATTGTTTTGTAAAGAGGAATGGTCAAAAATACCTTCATCCAGGATCCAGGAACTCATTAAAAGCTACAGGAAGCGACTAGAGGCTGTTATTTTTGCAAAAGGAGGATCTACTAAATATTAATGTCACTTTTCTGGTGAGGTGCCCATACTTATGCACCTGTCAAATTTTGTTTGAATGCAGATTGCACATTTTGTGTTAGTACAATAAACCTCATTTCAAGGCAGAAACATTACTGTGTCCAACAGTTATTACATATATCAAACTGAAATAGCTGTTGCAAAAACACCAATTTTTATAAAACATTAAGCTTAAGATTAATAGGGGTGCCCAAACTTTTTCATATAACTGTAGGTAGACTTTATTAGCCCATGTGGCAACATTTTGGTTCAACCTTGCTAGAGAAAGGTTTACACATTCAACCAAAATGTCACGACATGGCTAATAAAGTTCACCTATATTGCACTTTATTTAGTTCCCTGTACGATCTACAACAGGTGAAATAAATATTGAACATGTCACCAATTTTATGAGTAAATATATTTCGAAAGGTGCTATTGACATGAAATTCTCACCAGATGTCTGTAACTACCCATCCAATCCACACAAGCAAAGAAATTAAACAATAGATGTTCATAAATTAATTTGTGTGTAATAATGAAAAATGACACAAGGAAAGAGTATTGAACATGCTTACTGCCATTTAATTAATACTTCATACAAAAGCCTTTGATAGTGATGACAGATTCAAGATGCCTCCTGTATGGAGAAACTAGTTGCACGCATTGCTCAGGTGTGATTTTGGCCCATTCTTTCACACAAACACTCTTCAAATCCTGAAGGTTTCGTGGGCTCCTTCTATGTACTCTGAGCTCTAGATTCTTCCATAAAGTTTCAATTGGATTAAGGTCAGGTGATAGGCTGGTTCATTCTAGGAGCTTTATTTTCTTTCTCTGAAACCATTTGAGAGTTTCCATGTGTGAGTTGGGATCATTGTCTTGCTGAAATGTCCACCCTCGTTTCATCTTCATCATCCTGGTAGATGGCAGAAGATTTTTATCAATAATGTGCATTTGTCAATTCATCCTTCCTGCAGTAATATGAATTTTGCCAGTGCCATATGCTGAATAACAGCCTCACACCATGATGTTCCCACCACCAAACTTCACTGTTGGTATGGTGTTTTTGGGATGATATGCAGCGTCTTTTGGCCTTCAAACATGGTGTGTATTATGGCATCCAAAGAGTTAAATTTTGGTCTCATCTGACCAGACTATATTCTCCCAGTATTTCACAGACTTGTCTAAATGTTGTTAAGCAGATTTTAAACGTGCTTGAACGTGCTTTTTGTTAAGCAATGGAGTATTGCATGGTGAGTGTGCATACAGGCCATGGAGGTTGAGTGCATTACTTATAGTTTTCTTTGAAACAATTCTACCTGCTGATTCCAGGTCCTTTTGTAGCTCTCCACAGGTGGTCCTTGGCTCTTGGACAACTCTTTTCACTCCTCTGTCTGAAATTTTATGGGTAGCACATGATCATAGCCAGTTTATGGTGAAATTTTGTTCTTTCCACTTCCGGGTTATGCCCCCAACAGTGCTCACTCGAACATTCAGTAGTTTAGAATTCTTCTGTAACCAATGCCATCAGTATGTTTTGCAACAATAAGGTTGCCAAAGTCTTGAGACAGCTTACTAGTTTTACCCATTTTCACATGTTTCTTGTGTGGCACCTTGATAATGAAACACCTTTTTATAGACCATCAGTTGAACCAGTGGATATTATTTTTCACTAAGTGGCAGGATTTCTTTCTAATTACTAATAGATTTCAGCTGGTGTCATGACTTTTAATGGCTTTTTGCACCTCTTTCTTCATGTGTTCAATAGTTTTTCCCTGTGTTATTACTTATTAAACATAACATAATTTATTGACATTTATGGTTTGATTTCTTTGCCTGTTTGGATTGGATGGGTTGTTACCGACATCTGGTGAGAATTTCATGTCGATAGCATCTTTAGAAATATATTTACTTAGAAAATTGGTGACATGTTCAATACTTATTTCACCCGCTGTACATACAGGTGCATCTCACTAAATTAGAATATCATCAAAAAGTTAATTTATTTCCGTTCTTCTATACAAAAATTAAAACTCATTATATAGAGTCATTACAAACAGAGTGATCTATTTCAAGTGTTTATTTCTGTTAATGTTGATGATTATGGCTTACAGCCAATGAAAACACAAAAGTCATTATCTTTTTGATGATATTCTAATTTAGTGAGATGCACCTGGGTATGTATATAGATAGATAGATTGCTTTCCATTGGGCTGTAGCTGGTTTTGCTGCTCAGTTCCTCTTATTCAGTGAATTGAGGTGAGCAGTTTATGGTCAAGAATGATTCTGGAAGTATCAAGCAACCATCGGCAGTGACCATTAAATACCCAAGCCTAATTGAGCTTTTTATTTCTCATATATAGGACTCAACAGTGCACTTTCCTGTATTATGTCCGGTGAGCTTGAGACCCCTGGACACCCAATGCTGGGAGCAGCGAGGTCAAAATAGACACAACTTAGCACTTTGTGACAAATTCTAGATGAAACTTTTCCGAGCGTCAGTGTGACAACTCCAGAACGGCTAACTGTATAGTAAATGAAGCTTGATAATCTGCCATAATAATCTAAGCAGAGGGTGGGGATATGCTCTACTAGAGCCAGAACCCACCTCCTATGCCTGCCCCCATAAATGCATTGAGCATAATACAAGTATTTCCTTCCTATTATTTTATAATCATAGTATGTGTATATTATTACAAAAAAAATCACATATCTAATTGCTGATTCTTTGTGTTTCCTCACTATATTCATCATTCTTTTTTTAATATTGTGCTTTTATGATAATGCAATTTCAGTTTAAATGATCAGAATACAAGAAAGAGAAATTATCTTTTGTTTTATGGGAAGCATAATTAAAGAAATGAATATAAATTGTTTGTTTTTATATATATAATGGGATTTGCATTTTTCCTAGCTACACATTGCTGGGTAAATGACTGCCTTGTAAATCATAGCTTGGTGCCCATGTATTAGTCACCAGGCTGGAGTGAATGTTTTATACACAAGGCATGCCTAATAAATGGTATGCAGAGATCCAATTGTTCCACCAGCCTCTATCCTGATGTATGTTGGGAGATGAATTTGAGTCATAAAACAATGAGATACAGATTTTCAATTATAGCATGAAGAGAGTGAGTACGAGCAGCAGATTAATCGACTTACTTTCAAAGGTTTTAAAGTTTGGAGGCATTTCCTGTAATTATAGTAAATTAAACATCAGATTCGGGACATTGACAAATGAAGACATGCTCTATAACTGTGACTTTGAAGAAGATTTATTGGGCTTGGATGCAAATAAATAGCAGCTCCGCATAATGATTAAATGTGCCACTTTGACACTTGGGCACTATTCATCTGCTGTCTACTTTAGTTGCTGCCCATGGCATTTTTTAGTTAAAAAAAAAACCAACAACTTTGTTTTGACATGAATACTATTTGCAGTGCAATATTGCAATCATTGGGTGATTGATGTTTCGTAAGTTCAGTATCAGTTTAGATTTCCAGTGGGGATAGCCCCCAAATAGAGAGAAGCTCAGGGATAGATCTATATTCATCACTGTGTAAAATGACTTTATTCATTTCATTCAGATTTATGCATAACCTGCTAAAAATATACACGTTATCTTCTATTCATCTCCATATTATCGTATACAGTATAGATTTTACTTGGGTCCTTTATGACATTTTATTATTTATTAGTAGATTAGATATTAGGCAATGAATTTCATCTGGTTGCAAGCTGAGGTTATGTAATTAGGATAACTCTCGGAGGAGCAATAACCAAATGTTATTGATGGACATAAATATCTGTATTGCTTTACAAGGTTACGTTAAAGACCAAGAGACAGTCTCTTTTTAGCAGATGACATCTGAATATAATGCACAATAACATAATGTTGTGCAATATATACTGTCAAATGTTAGATTAAAAAATTGCTTTGGGATTTTTTAATAGGTCACAAGTAGCAATTGTGCTAGAAATAAAATAGATTTATAATTTATCTTTTTTTTAAAAATATCACCCCTTTATTCCTTTAGGTTGTTCAAAAGAACATTAATACAATGTTGCCTAATACGATTGCTGCAATACAAAGTAAATGAGCGGCTATGTGTCGTAAACTGCATCGGTGTCGTAGGTACATTAGTACATTGCTCCCATCCCTGTACCCTGTGGCCCTGATTCATCATTGTCTTTGCCCAAGACAGAAACATAATGAACATATACCCTGTATACCCTGCTGTAAGTAAATGCAATAGTGCATATAAATAACGTAGAGTACTTGGTAAACACCTTTTTTGATCAAAAAAAGCGTAAAAGCCATCCCATCAGCGCTAAGGTGTACCACAATCGGGATGGTCCTAACCTCTAGCTTTCTTTGAGCTGGACATTACTTTTATATAGCTTCCCATTTGCTGTGTATCCATTCGAGATCTGGTTCTTCTCGGCCCTTATTCACACTGACGTCACTTTGACACATGGTAAGGTTTTAATACTAGAGGTTAGGACTATCCCGATTTGGGTACACCTTGATGCTGGTGGGATGGCTTTTACGCTTTTTTTTCAAACAAAAACTGTGTTTACGAAGTACTCTGTCATTTATATGCACTATTGCTTTTTACGTATTTACTTACAGCAGGGTATATGTTCATTTTGTTTCTGTCTTGGGTTATGTCTGTTTTATGGCCAGTGTGAACATGCTCTTATTTTCCATGCATACTAACTTATACTCCAGTTCGTCTTTTTTCGGTTAAGCATCATTGTCTTGGCTCCTGTTTTTTTGTGTAGTTTTGTGCCTTTTTTCTTTGCATCCAATTCATTATTCTATTTGTGCCTTTATTGAAGTCTATTTTATATCTGCTCACCTGTATTGTTTTCCGCTTTGTGGGCAGAGTTTAGCGATTCCAGATGTTTTTGCCTAATTCATCAATTGATACTTTTAAAAAAGACACTCTAGTCCATCCCTGGTGTATTTTTGAGTATGCCAGTGTTTTGGCACAATTGTTGTGCTATGTGGTGCAACTTTTGACACCAAAAAGTCGCAAAAAACTTTTTTGCGATGGATAGGTCATGTATTACATGAGTCATGGCTGCAATGTTCCATGTACGATTGTATGGAGTAATAAAGGCAACATCTTTGAATAGTTTTAACATTTTTCCTAGTTTAAAGTTTTTATTATTGCAACTAAAATAACATTGTATAATTAAATAGGAGGTTGCAAATTAGGCATAAAATTAGGTATAATGTATACAGTCCAATGGTTAGCATTAATTAATAAATTTATAACACAAGAACAAGAGGAAAAAAGAAAGAGATGAGATTCTCTGGTCTCAAGATATTATAACAATCTTGTATAAAAATATATAAGTGGATGATCCTATCCGAGGAAGAATCCCTCATGTTGCTTAAAATTAATTTACCTAGCTGAACTGTGTCCTTAGAGCTTCCCGTGATTAAGCCCAGCACCAGAGTCTGAAAAAAGTGTAAAATTCTGAGAAGAAAAGTCACAAAGCAACCATAAATTGAAGGAAGAAAGTCTCTAAACCTGATTTTCCAAGAATATACTAATGACAACGGAGTTTGAGCTTGACACAGTGTATTTGCATGTCTGAGTATTGGATCCAAAGGGATCAAATCTTTTCAAACAAGGGGATTCTATCCAAGTGAATACTGGAAAGTTTCTCGGTAACCATGATCCATGAACGTTGCAGTTTCGCTCAAGCAAGACTAATTAAGGGAGACTTACAGGTACCTGTAATATTTATACTAGTTGCAACTTTACTTGTGCCAGCCCCTGTGCTGGATTCAAATCAGAACATAGAGTATGGGAGGCAGAAACACTAACAGTGAGCCACAGGCTGCACTACTGTGTATAAGAGGATTGTTTTCTGACTAAATTTGTAAATACACCTGAAATAAGGTCAGCTAAACATCATAATTTTGGCAGGACCACCTCTCCCTGACCAGATAATGTTGAAGAAAACAACATTATTCGAGAAGATAAGTCACTCCAAGGGCAAACTCTAAAAATTTGCAGGTTTCTAATCCCCATCAGACAAATCTCTTTATTCAGAAACATGTATATGTATAGGGAGGTTGAGTGGAATAGCTATTGGCTTAACATTGTGTCTGGTGATAGCTACTAAAGGTATATGGTCAACTATAATATTCTTCTTCGGCAGAATATTTTAATTCATTTTATTTGGAAAGAAGTGTAATGAATTGGAAGTAAAAGCTACATTTTATTTAGTTGAGAATATTGTATTTCATCAACACTTTTATTTGCAATATCTTCATGCTCAGATATTTTATTTTCTTAACTTTCAGACTTGAGAATAAACCTTTATCTCCCATCAATACGATAAGGGATAGCTTCCCGCTCACTTGGAGTTCAACCACTGAGGCCCCAGTGATCCCAAGAACCGGGGCTCGCCTAATGGGACTACTGAAAATGGCAGTGTGCTCCCGTAAGAAAGAATGGAGGAGCAGTGTGCATTATAGACTTCTGCTCCCTTCACGTGAGGCTCAGAGCCCTGGTACTCTGGATCGCTGGGGGCCCCAGCAGTCAGATCCCTAGTGATTAGGAAGTTATCCCCTATTGCATGGGTAGGGAATAACGTTCAGACTTGAAAATTCGCCTTTAATACTTTATGCTACAAGTAATTCCGCTATTCATGATAAAGCCTCTCATGTTAATGTGTAAAAAATGTTGATTAACTATGGACAGAAAACACTCATGCCATTTGTATCTACTTACGAAACAATAAGATTAGGGGGAAGCACCCTTCAAAAAGTACATCACTAATACAGATATTAGATGCGAGTGCACAGCATAATATTGCAGTTATTTAGAAAGGTACTTTTGTATTGGACTTCTTAGAGACGTTCTCTGCCTAAATTAAATTTTAGAAAATCTTATATTGAAGGTTGAAATTGGTGAAAGCATGATGTGACTTCTGGGCAGGAGTTTTTATTCTCTATTGTCAGCGCAAAGCTAATCCGGCCTTGACCTTAACTTATCACATCTGACATTAATTTTGAAAGTGATACAGTGACTAACAGCTAGTCATTGAAAACGAAGTAGAGATTACTTAAGTCAGATCTTTGATCTGAGAGCAGAAGAATGAAATGGAAAATTTAAACTCAGACCACCCTTGTCTTATTGACATAGTAAGTAGATAAAAGTAGAAGTCTAGTGTCTGCTGTGAAATTTGGTAGAGTAGGAATAATGATACTGGTCTGTTTCCCAGGATTTGGCCTAGGCCCCTTATTTGTAAAGCACATCTTGTTCTTGCAATGTTTGTGGAACTATTGTTCATTTCCATGGGCCCCCCATGCAATGAGCATATGCTGACTACGTCCTTTAGGTTTACTCTTTGCCAGTATAGATTGATATACTTTTTTCCCCAATGTATAGGGAAGCTTGTTCTAGTGACACATGTTACTGAATGACTAGAGAGTGCCCTATGTTGAAGGTAAGCTTATGGACAAGGTTTTCAGAGAATATTCCCAATATACACCTCTGAAATAGCCAAAAGCGAGCTGAAAGCAAAGACTCGTGCATCTTGGATATTTCCATGCTTCAGACTTTATGGCAAGCATTTGAAGAGGACCTTTTTACCTTTCCAGCACGAATGTGCACAAAGTCAGATCCATAAAGATCATAGTTTCATGAGTTTGGCTTGGAAAATCTGCATGTAGTTTTGACCTCAACCCTACACCTTAAGTTGGAATGGAACACCAGTCATCATGGTGTGGCCTAATAAATAACCATTTGGCTGAATTCAAACACAAATACTTCAAAATCTAGTGCTAGGCTTTTTTTAGAAGAGGGTAGGATTCATGGTTTTTATTGGGTACATTAAAGAGTACTTAACAGCTGATTCAAAACTTTTAACTCCTCCATAAAAAAATCAAGCCCTCATGCTTCTATTTTAAAAGACATATAAGTTATCGCTCTTGAAAGAAGGAAAGGAAAAAAACGCAAAAAGAAAAAATGTTTTCCTTGTTAAAGGGCACCGGACAGCTGACACATGCTGCCCGGTCCACAGACAGGATGTATCAGACGCTGACTATGATTTCAGCCATGTATGTTTGACTCTGAAATGCTGCAGTGTTAAAGTCCCTTAAGGAGCAAAGCCGCACAAGTGAGTAGTCGAGAAGGCCGGCCTCAGCACCTTCTCTCCTTGAGTAATGGGTCTCTCACTGCGTGTGTGTGTGTATAGGGTGAGACCTAGCATTGCTAGCAAGCGGAGAGGAGCCGCCGGGGACCCGCTATTCTGATTAGTCAATGATGCGGCTTGGTTCCTGGCTTTTAAAGTATATTTTTGGTGCAGAGTTTGAGTCACACATACAAGGCTGAAATTTGTATCTGTCTGATACATGCTGCTGGTGGATTGGGCAGCATGTACCCGCTGTCAGGTTCCCTTTTTAATTTGTGCTACATTTTACTTGTAGCTTCCTGTACGTCCCCTGCTTGGCACAGCGCTAACATCATACAATGTACACCCCACTGAGTCAACAGGCATGAAAACATAAAATTCACACTGTCACCTAAAACAGATTACACAATTTCTTCTGCATTATGTCTAGAATTGCCTAACGAGTCATTGTAATTTGTTTTAATAAGTGTACTTTAATTGTAATGATGGGTATACTTTAACTTATATCTATGTGAATCTGCGTGTATTATATTTTTAGTCTTGTATAGCTGTATTGTAAGTACAAGCCTGAACAACAAGAAAGATCTTTAATTGTACTATGAATCATTGTATAATCCATTATTCTCCTAGCACAGAGGTATAATGTTTCACTTTTCACACTTGGTCAACAATAACTTCAATAGCTATCAGCCCTGGGTAAAGGATGATGTGCTTCGTGTCATTAATCATGCCTCAATTTTTATTTAAATAATAAAGCAAATAAGGTGTGATGAAGGCACCGCCAGGATCTGGCGGCTGAGTTAGAGAAAATAAGTGTCTAATTTATGACTGTATATGTGTATGCATTACTTAAGAATAAAATGCTACCATTATGCATAATGGGTTTGTCAATACATGGCAAGCTTGTGCTTTTTGGAGAATTGTGATTGCTTGCAGTTCATCTCTTATGGTCCGTGGAAGAATTGCGTAAGAGATTAATCACGGCATGCTTTTGTTTTTAAAAAGTTCAGGTGCTGCGGAGTGGTATACCTAACAGACTGGCTGGAGATGACAGAGATGGATTGGCCCCCTGATTCCTGCTGTGTGAAAGAATACACGGGTTGCTCCAAACAAGCACATCACGGAGATCTCAGTGATTTGTATCAAGAGGTACAGATTTATTTGACTTTTTTTTACATGTTTGACATTTCATTTTTTTCAATTTATTGACCGAACAGATAGATGGCAGATGCACAAATTTAGACGTGACATTAATTTTCTGTTTGGTGTCAAGAAGTATTATTAAAAATTGGACCTCCTGTACTGAATGTTACGTGATATTTATTAAGCCTCCTTGACACATTGGAGCAGATTTTCTAATTCTGTCTCATATATAGACAGTGCAATCTTTGACTAGACTGAAAATGATTTAGAACAGGGACTCATGCTAAATGATAAATTTGGTGCCTCTGTAGAGACTTTTGTCTGACTTTACACCATCTCTTGTTTGGTGTATGCTATTTGTTTTGAAACTAAAATTTAACAAAACATGGTGCCTGTTGTTGCATTTTCAGCTACACCCTTTTTCCTTTAAACCACACCTTAAAGGTGTGTCAAATGAGCCACAAAAAAATGTTAAAACCCAATTCACTTGTATTATATTGGAATTTGCTATGTATTTGAGGTTTAGGTTTTTTGTCTTTTGAAATTTTCATGCAACAAAAGGATCAGTCTGAAATTGTACAGCCCCAGTTAGACTCAGTGTATTCTCCATTCTTAATTTGTCCAAATTACTTATTATAAATCAGGTTCTATAAACCTAATATTTTACATTTTTGGTGATGTTTTTGTCAACTTGACCTCTATTATATAGCTGGAGGCAAGTATCGCAAGATCCACCACTGACATACAGTGGGTACGGAAAGTATTCAGACCCCTTTAAATTGTTCACTCTTTGTTTCATTGCAGCCATTTGGTAAATTCTAAAAAGTTCATTTTTTTCCTCATTAAAGTACACTCTGCATCTCATCTTGACTGAAAAAAACATAAATGTAGAATTTTTTGCAAATTTATTAAAAAAGAAAAACTGAAATATCACATGGTCATAAGTATTCAGACCCTTTGCTCAGACACTCATATTTAAGTCACATGCTGTCCATTTCCTTGTGATCCTCCTTGAGATGGTTCTACTCCTTCATTGGAGTCCAGCTGTGTTTAATTAAACTGATAGGACTTGATTTGGAAAGGCACGCACCTGTACACACACCACATACTGTAACTCATCTCCAAGCTCTAGTTTCTTATGTCTATACAGCTGCTGTAAAGCAGATCTCTAAACTGAGCAGAGCGGCAACTGAGGCAAGATGGCTGCCTCCATCGTCATGTACAGAAAAACAAAACCTCTCTACATTAACAAAATAATAACAGATTAGAAGTAAAGAATGTGTGATATCTGGTTCTAATAGTAAAAATTGGAGTTGATGCAAATCAATTTGCAGGACCCATTTAATCAGCCACATCAGTTATCTTTGGCCACTGGATTGGAGTCCTAAGAACTGCCTCTTTCCTGACGGTATCTGTTGCTGTTCTTTTGATTAAAAAGGCCTGGCGCAATGTCACATGTGTCACACCACCACGAGGACAGTAGGCAAAGCCAGCTAATCATAAGAGGATCCTCAGATGCGTCAGGTAGAAGGCGATTCTCCGAGCTCCCGTTTACCGACCACAGAGTACTGACATGGTCAATAAACTGGGTCCTGATAATGAATCCGCACCAACTCTAGTAAAAATAGAAGTCATACATCTCCTACAGGAATAATGACATAGCCTATATAAAAACTAGTGCAACCAGGAAGCAGGTACTGAATTAACCCTTTTGTTAAGTCTGTAATTGATAAAGGAGACATACTGGGAATTTTTATAATTTTGTGTTATATCACAGGGTATAGGATTAAACTACTGATGTACTTACTGTATAGTACATCTGTTTACAAACTTTTCCTTAGTATGTGCAATGTATGATCTCTTGATATGTTTTCTGCACAGCCATGTACTGCACAGTACATCACAGTATTATATTATAGTGATCGAGTGGATGTTCGAGTTCAGCCGAACTTTATATAAAAAAAAGTTTGGTTCAGGTACCAGAACGGTACTTGAACCCCATTCAAGCGAATGGGGGGCCCGAACAGCCAGCAGTAACAGGGGCGGTAACCTTACTGAAATCATCGCCTGTCGCAGCCGCTGGGTATCGTTGTTCCCATGCTGTCACACAGAGGACAGCATGTGAGCGAGCTGCTGTGACTGGCGGTGACAAAGTTACTGCTGATAGCAAGAGCAGGCGACACTGATGAGACTATTCAGCATAGAGATAGTTTTATTGCTATCCACAGGTGCCGGAGACAAAGGAGAAAATGGACATGGATTACCTCATGGGATAATTTCATTAATAAATCGGTGAACGGGCTAGCGTGGGTGAGTCTGGGACACCTGCAGGCTATTTGTAAGTTGGGATTGGCCCAATAATCATGGGCATTCCCAGCCTATTAATATAAGCCTACAGCTGTCTGCTTTCCCTTAGCTGGTTATTAAAAATAGGGTGGACCCCCACACTGTTTTTTTTTAATTTATTTATTACTAATAAATGAAAAAAATGACGTGGGGTCCCCCATATTTTTAATAGCCAGCCAAGGGAAAGCAGACAGTTGAGAGCAGGTCTTATTATTCTGTGAAGGGGCCAATATCCATGGACCTTCCCAACCTATTAACATCAGCCCCCAGCTGTCTACTTTGCTGGTTAATAAAAATAGGATGACCCTAAAAAAATTACATGGGGTCCTCCTATTTTTAATAGCCAGCTAAGGCAAAGCAGACAGCTAGGGGCTGATATTAATAGACTGTGAAGGACCATGGATAATGGCCCCTTCCCAGACTAATAACACCAGCCCTCAGCCGCCCCAGAAATGGCGCATTTGGTGCTGTGGCAATCAGGGTAATAGGATTGTGAGGTTGATGTCAGCCGTGTAATGTCCGCTGACATCAAGTCCACGGGTTAATAATGGAGAGGCGTCTATCAGACACCCCCATTACTAACCCAGTAAGTAAAAAGAGAAGAAAACACGCAGAAAAAAATAATTTGAAAAAAAAAACCTCCCCAACAATTTCCACCTTTCCCCCATTTATTAAAAAAATAAAAATAAAATAAAAAAAGAATCCACAGGGTCCTCTGTAATCCATAATATGAATGTCCAACGATGATCCCAGTCTTCTTCATCCAGCCTGTAGAGCTCCGTTCAGAGAACACAGCTCCATAGACTGGAGCAGCAGCCACTGCCGGATCTGACGCTGTACTACGTGAGACCCGGCTGGTGCGAACTGAGGTGACGTCAATAAGGTTATCTCAATTCACAGCGGCCGGTTCTCTTGAGGGTAGCAACGCTGTGAACTGAAGTAAAGTAACAGATGTCACCTCAGTTCAAAGGGGCTGGATCTCATGAGGGCAGCGCGAGTGCCTCACTAATGAGTGCCGGACTCTCGTTCGCGCTTTAGTCCAGCACTCGCGCTGCCCTTGTGAAACCCGGCTTCTGTGAACTGAGGTGACGTCAGTGAAATTATCTCAGTTCACTGCGGGAATGAGACTCCATAGGGTTACTCGTGGTCAGCGGCAGGCACGAGCTTGAGAAATTCCGTGCCTGCCGCTGAACGTGAGTAAACTATGAAGTCTCCTTCTGTGAACTTTCTCACAACGAGATTGCATAGGATTCGATGCGCGTCGTGGAACATTTCACTATTGGATTACCGTCGGAACTTCCTAGATTTATTTTTTATTAATAAATGGGTAAACGAGGGAGTGTGGGGGAGTCTTTATGTAAATAAAGTTGTTTTTTTCCTGTGTGTCAGGTTTTTTTTTAACTATTGAATTACTGGGGTAGTAATGGGGGTGTCTGATAGACTCCACCCATTACTATCCTCTGGGCTTGATGTCAGCTGACATTACACAGCTCACATCAACCCCAAAATATTACCCCGCTTGCCAGCGCACCAGGGCAAGCGTGAAGAGCCGGGCAAAGCACCAGAATTAGTGCATCTAATGGATGCGCTTTTTCTGGGGCTGCAGCGGGCTTCTGTTTTTAGGCTGGGGAGGGCAAAATATCTATGAACCTTCCCAGCCTAAGAATACCAGCTCCTAGCTGTCTGCTTTACCTTAGCTGGCTATCAAAAATAGAGGGGACCCCACTCCAGTTTTTTAAATTTACTTAAATAATTTAAAAAAACTGTGGGGGCTCTCTGTTTTACATACATACATATATACACATGCTGCGCTGGCCAATCACAGCATGCCTATACTTGGTATGGCTGTATTGGGGCCGGAAGTGTCCACACTGGAAAAGTTTGTTGACTGGCTGTGCTGCAGCCTTTCAACAAGCTTTGTGAGAATGTAGAAATACCAGCACCAACCTCAAAACAGTGTTACTGACCACCTATTTATGTGAACCGATACCACCAAATAAGGTATACTGGTGGTGCTCAGCCTTAGAAAAGTCCAATAAATATATAGAAAAAGAAAAGCAGCACGCACCATACCTTTAAAAATATAAGTCCAACGTAGGACAAGCAGGGGGAGAGCAGGACAGACAACAGCCATTTCGCGCTTGTTGCAGTGCTTCTGCGGGTCCAGGTATGTAGTGACGTACAATCACTTCCAAGTGTACCACGTTATGCAATAAAAGACATATTTAAAGGTATGGTGTGTTCTGCTTTTCTTTTTCTATATAAATTTCAACAATCTTTGTTCGGGCTGCCACACTTCCATGAGAAGTCCGTGTTCTGAGTCCGTGTACGGACCCTGAACTTTACGTTCTGGTTCGCCCATCACTAATCGGTAATATGTTTAGGTCACAGCTATTTCATATTAAGGGCAAAGTATAGGAATAAGGCTTGGTTTACATATACATTTGTCCAGTCAGTGTTTAATTTTTACTTTTGGTGTGGTACAGAAACAACAGAGATCCGATGCCTGATATTATTCCATTTTTATAGTTGGATCATTTCTGACAATTGGCACATTAGTTGTTCCTAGGACTGTGCCAGATCAAACAGCTTTGAATGCTGAATTTTTCTTTCCGGCTATGAATGCTGGACCATTAGTTATGTCTGATTCAAGAATAAAAAACAAACAAACTGTATGTGAACCTAGTTTGAGAATTACACACAGCTACAACTTTTATGTTGGAACAGAAGGGAAATGTTAGGCTGAATTCATACATCAGGTTTATTTAATAACAAAAATGTACCAATTTTCAGCGGTTTAGGGATCTGATTTTCATCTATTATTGGTCCCTGTGACAGACTTTATCGTCTGTCATCTGACGGAGTTTTCCTAAGCTAGTAATTTGTACAAAACAAATCGCCCACGGCTGCAACTCTGATGTGGTGCTGTCCATTTTTTTGTGGACGCGTTCAGTTGAATGGGTGACTTCTGACGTGTCTCTATACATTTTTGTGGACCAATATTCTGCAAGAGAAAATGGGCATATGGAAAGACCAATATGCAAAAATCGAATGTGTAAATGGAGTCTTAGGCCACGGGCACACGTTGAGTATTAGGTGAGTTTTTTTACCTCAGTATTTGTAAGACAAAACAAAAAAGTAGTGAGTGATAAATACAGAAGTGGTGAAGTGTTTCTATTATACTTTTCCTCTGATTGTTCCACCCCTGGTTTTGGCGAACACATCCTGAGCACGTGTGCACGTGGCCTTGGGGTCTATTTACATGGGTCAATCCGGGACACTAACAACTGTCAATCTACAGCTTGTTTGTGAAGCAGCAGTCGTTTAATTGGCTGTTTACACAGGCAGACCGCTATAATGGAGCACAATCAACGATTAGTGTTGAGCGAGTATGTTCTATTAACCCTTTCGGCAAGTATTCTCGGGCCGAGCTCCGAGTATTTATAGCTGCTCAGTGATATGGTTGAATCGCTCCCGTGTGCATGATTTGCAACTGTTTGACAGCTTTATTACATGGGAGGAATGTCTAACAGTTGCAAATCATGCACAGGGAGCGATTTAACCTTATCACCGAGCAGCTGTAAATACTCGGAACTCGGCCCGAGCATACTCGGACAGAACATACTCGCTCAACCCTATCAACGATCTGTATGCAGTGTGCATTCTCCGCAGCGCAAATCCTGTTTACACAAGACTGTGTGCTACAGAGAGCTTTAATATTTTTTGCAGCACAAAAGATCATTTCACAGGCAAATTGGTCATTTGTTGGGTAATTGGCAGCCTGTTCAGACCGCAATATTATCGTGATAGTAGTGTTCCTAGGAACACCCGTTCATGATAATCTGGCAGTGTAATTGGACCTATAGTCTACATTACAAATGAATTTTCTAGTTACAATACTAGTCCTCTTATTTTTGTCAATTTCACCTGAATTTCTTTTTAAATGACCAGAAATGTTGATCTTTTGTATATCAGTGATATTTTAGATTTACCCATCATATTTTTTACTTACAGCATCTACCCATAGATAAAGATGACCTTGCTTACTGTGAAGTTAAATAAAATATAATCAAGCTTCCCGAGCCCGGTATTGGAAAACAGTAGAAAATAGCAGTGTTCCCCAGAGGCATAAAACTACAAACAAATAATGGATACCAATAGTAAGCAGAGACATGATAACTCCCTTGGGATTAGTGTTCAGTTCAGCTGCAATTCATCAAATTCCCACTGTGTTTCAAAGGTTGAAAAAGGTAGACCAGAAAGAGAATGTATTGCTAAGACGTCTTAGTGGCGAGGGCCGTATGATAGAACCTTGTTGGAGGTGAAATACACGGATGATTAAGCTTCACAGAGTATGGGGCCTAAGTAACACAAAATGGAGATTTTATTCGGATATTTTTTATATTGTTAACCTTGTAAAATAAAGTCCTAACGCTAAGGCCCCACGGCAATGTGTCACACAATATAAGGATTGCAGTGGCTCATTGAGATATTTTATATAATGATTGTCAATGAAGCCAAGTATTTTGACCCCCATAGATTTAAGTGTCATTTGTGATTTGCAACCCCCATGCAATCTGCCTGCAATATGGCTGTTTTTTACTTGCCATGGAGCTACAGTTGTATGAACTTGTATCCCTAGTCTAAATGTAAAAATGTAAAGGTATTGTTCACTATCATCATATTAAATGCTAAACAATATTGTATTATACAAAACTTACACTATTTGTCACATAAATATGCCTGTATGTACATCTGTGTCCATGTAATATGTGCTCTGTACGTCTGTGTATGTCCATGTAATGTGTCATGTCAGTATGTACATGTAGAAGAAAACTTGGCACTCAAAGATATTGCAATTTCTTGATCAATTTAATGATAAGTATGTACAGAGAAGCAAACGTTTCGGTCCAAAAGAACCTTCATCAGTGTACCTACAGATATAGGTTGTATGGAGATAAATGACTACTTCACTGAGATATTTACCTCCATACAACCTATATCTGCAGGTACACTGATGAAGGTCCTTTTGGATCGAAACTTTTGTTTCTCTGTACATACACTGCTCAAAAAAATAAAAGGAACACTCTAACGCATCCTAGATCTGAATGAATGAAATATTCTCATTGAATACTTTGTTCTGTACAAAGTTGAATGTGCTGACAACAAAATCATACAAAAATCATCAATAGAAATCAAATTTATTAACCAATGGAGGCCTGGATTTGGAGTCACCCCCAAAATTAAAGTGGAAAAACACACTACAGGCTCATCCAACTTTGATGTAATGTCCTTAAAACAAGTCAAAATGAGGCTCAGTATTGTGTGTGGCCTCCACGTGCCTGTATGACCTCCCTACAATGCCTGGGCATGCTCCTGATGAGGTTGCGGATGGTCTCCTGTGGGATCTCCTCCCAGACCTGGACTAAAGCATCCGCCAACTCCTGGACAGTCTGTGGTGCAACGTGACGTTGGTGGATGGAGCGAGACATGATGTCCCAGATGTGCTCAATCAGATTCAGGTCTGGGGAACGGACGGGCCAGTCCATAGCTTCAATGCCTTCATCTTGCAGGAACTGCTGACACACTCCAGCCACATGAGGTCTGGCATTGTCCTGCATTAGGAGGAACCCAGGGCCAACCGCACCAGCATATGGTCTCACAAGGGGTCTGAGGATCTCATCTCGGTACCTAATGGCAGTCAGGCTACCTCTGACTAGCACATGGAGGGCTGTGCGGCCCTCCAAAGAAATGCCACCCCACACCATTACTGACCCACTGCCAAACCGGTCATGCTGAAGGATGTTGCAGGCAGCAGATCGCTCTCCATGGCGTCTCCAGACTCTGTCATGTCTGTCACATGTGCTCAGTGTGAACCTGCTTTCATCTGTAAAGAGCATAGGGCGCCAGTGGCGACTTTGCCAATCCTGGTGTTCTGTGGCAAATGCCAAGCGTACTGCACGGTGTTGGGTTGTGAGCACAACCCCCATCTGTGGACGTCCGGCCCTCATACCACCCTCATGGAGTCGGTTTCTAACCGTTTGTGCAGACACATGCACATTTGTGGCCTGCTGGAGGTCATTTTGCAGGGCTCTGGCAGTGCTCCTCCTGTTCCTCCTTGCACAAAGGCGGAGGTAGCGGTCCTGCTGCTGGGTTGTTGCCCTCCTACGGCCCCCTCCACGTCTCCTGGTGTACTGGCCTGTCTCCTGGTAGCGCCTCCAGCCTCTGGACACTACGCTGACAGTCATAACAAACCTTCTTGCCACAGTTCGCATTGATGTGCAATCCTGGATGAGCTGCACTACCTGAGCAACTTCTGTGGGTTGTAGAGTCCTTCTCATGCTACCACGAGTGTGAAAGCACAACCAACATTCAGAAGTGACCAAAACATCAGCCAGAAAGCATTGGTACTGAGATGTGGTCTGTGGTCCCCACCTGCAGAACCACTCCTTTATTGAGGGTGTCTTGATAATTGCCAAGAATTTCCATCTATTGTCTATTCCATTTTCACAACAGCATGTGAAATTGTCAATCAGTGTTGCTTCCTAAGTGGACAGTTTGATTTCACAGAAGTTTGATGTACAGTACTTGGAGTTATATTCTGTTGTTTAACTGTTCCCTTTATTTTTTTGAGCAGTGTACTTATCATTAAATTGATCAAGAAATTGCAATATCTTTGAGTGCCAAGTTTTGTCCTATGTATTATAAGGTTTGGGACCCTACTTGTGCACCAACCCTGCAGGAAATGCAGTCATTTTCTACTTTTTTTTTTAAATCAAATGTTTTTTTATAAAGATTTTCAGAAAGGTAAAAATAAAAAATAAAAACAACAACCACCAGACAAACATTGGAGAAACACAGTTCTCCACCACCCAACCTTAAGAAGTATTAAACATGAGTTATTTATGGGCTCTGCAAAACCAGCATAATTAGATGAACAAATATTTGAACATTGTAACAATAGTCAATCCAATTACATATAACTTGTGGAAGTACTAATAACATTTTTATTAATTTTCAAAGAAGTTTAATTTGAGGCATCATATAAATGTAGCTCAAAGCAAGCCGAGGCGAAATCTCCTCAGTTCCCTAGATGTCAAACCAGAGCCATCAATCCATAGACCCCATATCTTGTCAAATTTAGAGATAGCATCTCTTTTTAGGTATATGCCTTTCTCCAAATTTACTAGCCAGTTAACTTTATCAATAAATTCTGATATCATCTGCTCCTGATCTGCTATCCATTTTTGGGCTATCAATTTTTTTGCCATATGTAACATACGTGCCGCTGCAATTTTGCTGTACTCCTCAATAGTCAGATCTTCAACATATCCAAGTATACATACTAATGGTGAAAGCTCTAAGTCAATTGAATAAACCCTGTTAATCATTGCTACAACACTCTTCCAAAAGGACACCAAGTTAGGACTGTTCCACATCATATGAAGCATATCTGCTATGTTAGTTTTGCATCTAGAATAGTGGGGACTTGAACGAAATCTTATGTTAAATAAGAATTGAGGTGTTCTGTATACCTGGTGTATCACATATATATGGGACAGTCTGTGGGATTCACTTAAAACAGCTGTGGAACTCTTTCCAGTATATCTGACCAGTGATTTTCCTCTATGGGTCCCATTTCTCTTTTGATCTCATCGGCTGGTTTGTCAATATAATGTCTAAGAGAATGTTATAAAGTAATGTGATCAGCCCACGAGAACTGTGTAGATTAGCTATTCTCTGTATTATTGAGTTTCGGGGTACCCCCCCTTCCAGAACCATGCCTTCCGCCCGAATATGCGTCCCTAAATTGTAAGTATTTATAGATTTTAGAGGGAGGTAAACCATATTCGTTTTGCAGCTGTGAGAATTCCTTAATCACATCACCTATCAGCACTTGATTAAGTCTGTTTAAACCATTTGTTCTCCAGGAGCCAAATCCCACCAGTTGGTATATATTTGGAAGCCATGGCGTGTTCTATAATGAAGTAAATTGCGAAACACCTTCTATTCCTTTTAATTTTTTCACCGTCCCCCAAAGTTTGTGACATAACAGCATAGTCGGTATTTTGCCTCCAAGTGTCCCAAACTTATGTGCCTCCAATACCTCATAATGTTTATCTGATTGGAAATAATGCTGTAACAACATACACTGAGCTCCCCCTCCCCCAGGGTTGTTCCATCCCCAAATATGTTGAAGCTGAGATGCCACATAATATACCTATGGGTTAGGAACCGCAAGCCCTTCCATTCTTTTCTTTCTTTGCAATGTTTCCAGTTTAATTCTTGGAGTCTGTTTGCCTAATATTAATTTTTGAAACTCCTGACTGACTTTAAAGAAAAACCTCTGATTTATCCAGATTGGGGAGTTGTGTAGAACATACAACAATTGTGGCATCCAGATCATTTTGACCAGATTAGCACGGCCCACAACCGACAAAGGTAACTTGGACCAGGCGCCAAGTTTACCTCTAAATTTAATTAAGATTGGGTCAAGATTCAACTTCTCATAATCATTTATTTTTGCCGATATATTGATGCCTAAATATTTAAACTCCGATACCACTTGTAAACCCGAGTTAATGTATTGGGAAGCATTGTCATCTGTATTATCCAATGGAAGTATAACTGATTTGCTCCAATTTATCTTCATACCAGAGTATTTTCCAAATGTTTCTATCGTTTCCATTGCTATAGGAAGGGACTCAGAAGTTTTAGCCAGAAATAATAGTGTCATCAGCGTATAATGCGACCTTCTCTAAACTATTCCCTCTACGAAACCCAACTATTCCTGGATGCTCCCTGCTAACTGATGCCAGGGGTTCAATGGCCAGTGCAAAGAGCAGGGGGGACAACGGGCACCCATTCCTTGTACCTGTACTCAGTCCAAAAGCCAGGGAGAGGTGTCCATTTACCCTTATTCTAGCCACCGGCCTACTATACAGCAATTTAACCCATGAAATAAAACTAGATCCTATACCAAACTTTTCCAACATCGCCCATAAATATTCCCGCTCAACAGAATCGAATACCTTAGCGGCGTCCAGAGAACATACAGCCCTGTCCCCATCACCATCCACCGGCAATTGAAGATTAAGAAACAATCTCCGGATATTAACAGCTGTGGATCTAGCAGGCATGAAGCCTGACTGGTCAGCATGAATTACTGTAGAAATTACTGTGTTCAATCTGGATGCCAGAACCTTCGCAATCATTTTAACATCAGTTGACAATAAAGATATAGGCCTATATAAGTCAGGGTTTAAAGGGTCTTTACCTGGCTTAGGTATGACTACTATCACCGCCTCTTGCATTGAATGGGGTAGGGTTCCCCCATCACCGCTTCCTCGAAGGTAGCCAGTAAGTGGGGAATTAGAATATTTACAAATTTATTATATATTTTTGTGGGAAGCCCGTCAAGTCCTGGCGATTTGTTATTAGCCATAGAGGCTACTGGTATTTGTAACTCCTCCAGCTGTAGTGGTCTATTTAAAAATTCTTTACCGCTGAATGTCGGTAGTTTGATTTCCCTCAAGTAGGATAAGATTTGTTCTCTATTAAATTGCAGTTTGGATGTATATAGATCTTTATAAAATTCTAGCAGAGTGTTTGAGATCTGGTCAGTCTGGTTTACTACCACTCCTTCCCTGTCCTTCAAAGCCCCAATAAAAGAACTACCCATCTGCTCTCTTGCTATCATGGCCAGTAAGTGTCCTTCCTTCTCCCCCTCCTCAAAGAAGTGTGCCTGGGCAAACATGCATTTGTTTTTAGCTTTTTCCTTGATATGTGTGGTGTACGCTTCTTGTGGCTCTCCCCACTCCATCAGGTCCTCTTTTACACCGGTTAATAGACATTTCTCTTCTGTAGATCTAACTCTATCCCGTAAAAAGTCCCCGAACTGTTTTGTTTTAGTTTTGGATCTGTTAATGGCCTCTATTAAGACTCCTCATAAGCACGCTTTCATGGCATCCCATAATGTGTTTTGCGACACTCGTTTGTCTTTTTCCTTAAAATAATGTTCTAAGGTAGAGGTGATCAGTGGAATATCTATAATTTGAATCCAGAAGGGATTCATTGCCCACATAGTCAGACAATCTAGCCACCTGGGTAGAAAAAGAGTAGTTAGCAAAGGTGAGTGATCTGATAGCACTCTGGGTGAATATTCCACTGTTCTTGCCAAGGGCTAAATATGTTCTGTGCCCAATACCATATCAATACGCGATAATGTTTTATGCGTCTTAGAATAGCTAGAAAATTGTCTAGTGTTAGGATATTTGAGACGCCATATGTCCACCAATGATAGTTCTGATAGTATTTCTCCAAACTTAGTTATGGGAGCAGTTTTTGTAGCAGTGTCTGATTTATATCTATCATAAAAGGGATGAACAACATTATTGAAATCTCCCATGCATAGGACTGGAACTCCTGGTATCTTATTCATTAGTGAAGCAATATTTTTCAAAGTAATGTTGTTATATGGAGGAGGAACATAGACAAATAGAATTTCTTTTGTAAATATTTTACAGTGGATGCCCACAAAGCTGCCTTCTCCATCTATCTTTGAATCAATTAATTCAAAAGGGATAGTCCTATGTACTAGGATGCCAATCCCCCTAGAATATGTGGAGAAGATAGAGTGGAAGCTGTGGCCTATCCATGAATATTTCATGCCCACAACATTCTATTTCCCAAAGTGTGTTTCCTGCAGACGCACCATTGCAGGCAGGTGATCCTGGATATGTTCCATGACCGCCGCTCTCTTTAAGGAGTCCCCCAGACCTCTGACATTCCATGAGAGGAATTTTACTTTATCAGCCATAATATCTAGTCATATAAGGATTGAAAAATACCGGTGATTTGTAAGGTATCTCGCCTTTCTCCTCCCTTTTTATAACCATTTTTACAGTATTTCTACTTAGTCGGCTTGACAGCTAGTATTTGCAGAACGAGACAACAAGTTATAGAAACAAAAACCCCACTAACACATTTAAACAAGTAAACATTAATCCATCCACTCAATCTGGATGAAGAAAGGCACCAGTCCATCCTGTAGCCGTATATGTAATGCACACGCCCGGACTGACTGGCGTGTGCGTGTATATGTAGTGATTCCACTGGACCGTACCGGAGAGTGAATGCCTGGAGGGGCGTAACTAAGTATCCACCCGATCCGACCAAGGTCGCACGACTGCATACGACGCCAGTGCACCAAGGAGGAACCGAGCAGAGGGACCAGGTGCTACTCCAGGTCAGACCCCGGACACGGCTGTTGACCCACACCGGGGAATACAGGAACAGGCAGGTTAGGCTGGCACACAGACTGGTGGGTATAGGCAGACACGGCTGGTATACAGACAGGGAGGTACTGGCAGGTACAACAGGTTGGAGCACGGAGTGGATAGGACCCAGTACAGACTGGGACTCAGGAACAGAACCGCAGATGCGGTGGACAAACACAGCAGAGTGAGGCCGCCTGGAGCGGTGAGCGAGAGTAGAGCAGGACGAGGCCGCCTGGAGCGGTGAGCGAGAGTAGAGCAGGACGAGGCCGCCTGGAGCAGTGAGCGAGAGTACAGCAGGATGAGGCCGCCTGGAGCGGTGAGCGAGAGTAGAGCAGGACGAGGCCGCCTGGAGCGGTGAGCGAGAGTAGAGCAGGACGAGGCCGCCTGGAGCGGTGAGCGAGAGTAGAGCAGGACGAGGCCGCCTGGAGCGGTGAGCAAGAGTAGAGCAGGACGAGGCCGCCTGGAGCGGTGAGCAAGAGTGGACTCACAAACGGAAGTACAGTGACAACGAGCAGGAGTTAGGTACAAGTTCAGACTCTGCAGAAAAAGGGAAGATATGGGCGTAGAGAGGAACGGGAAACAGGCTGGAAGATAGTTAGGGCAGGAAGAGACACTGGGAAAAGACAGACAACAGATCTAGGTATGCTTCCCCTAGAGGGCAGAAGGAACAGGCTAAGAGCGTGTTCACATGGGCCTGGAAATACAGCCTCCCGGAAAGGCAGAAAGACAGCTGGCTAGAGTGCACAGACAGGACACAGTTCAGACACGGGAACTGATACCGCAAGGCAGGAAACAGACAGAACCTGGCACATCAGTGACTAGAAGCCAACTGACAGAACAAGATGCTCAGGCATGGATTCCAAGGAGGAGCTGGTTTAAATACCAGGTGACAGACAGCAATAGGCTGAGGACGCATTAGGGGTGTGTCTGCAGCAGCTACAAGAAACAGGAAGTTCAGCGGGCGTCGCCCTAAGCAGCCAGAGCAGAGCAAAGCAGACAGTATGGAAAGAAGCCAGAGTGGCAGTCTGGACTGGAAATCAAGTGCGCGCTCTTGCACAGTGGGAGATGGACCACTATGCAAGGACGCCGCCAGGTATGTTACAGTATACAAGGCAAGCGAACAATCAACCTAAAAGGAAAAAGGGTTAAACACTTCCTGGGGGCCTGCAATATTCGGATATAGCTCAGGAGAGTTGTGTCCACTGGGCCATGGGCTAGGCAGTAAAGGATATGACCCCAACAGTCAAACGTGAAACTCCGATGGTATATATCTTTAATTATCCAGGTTCAAAGTTACTGATTTTGACAGCTTTTCTGCTCATTCAGATCAATCCAACGGAGTGCGTCTTTCGGATGTTCAAAAAAGAAAGTCTCTCCCAGAGCCGCCATTCTAAGTTTCGCAGGCTAAATCATGGAGTATGAGGTTTGCAGACTACGCAGTCTTCGTTTTACATCAAGAAACTGCGCCCTACGTTTTGAAACTTCGCCCTACGTTTTGAAACTTCAATGGAGTAATCCGGAAAAAAGGAAATTCTTTGGCCGTTAATAGAGATGTCCCCTTTATCACGGGCAGCCTTATGGATGGCATCTGTCTTTTGTAGTGCAGCAGCTCTATTAATACTGAACATGGAGGAGCCCCTGGTGGCAGTGGCCGGGTTGGCACTCTGCGCCCTTTCCACAGCAAAGAAGGCATACAGGCAATCAATCCCAAGCAAAGAACGTAGCCATGTCTCAAAGTACTCATTCGGATTATTGCTCTTATTGTTTTTTCAAGGACACCAATCACTCTTATATTACAGTTATATGAAAAAGTTTGGGCACCCCTATTAATCTTAAGATTAATGTTTTATAAAAATTGGTGTTTTTGCAACAGCTATTTCAGTTTGATATATGTAATAACTGTTGGACACAGTAATGTTTCTGCCTTGAAATGAGGTTTATTGTACTAACAGAAAATGTGAAATCTGCATTCAAACAAAATTTGACAGGTGCAGAAGTATGGGCACCCTTATCATTTTCTTGTTTTAAATACTCCTACCTACTTTTTACTGACTTACTAAAGCACTTTTTTTGGTTTTGTAACCTCATTGAGCTTTGAACTTCATAGCCAGGTGTATGCAATCATGAGAAAAGCTACTTAAAGTGGCTACTTGCAAGTTGTTCTCCTGTTTGAATCTCCTCTGAAGAGTGGCATCATGGGCTCCTCAAAACAACTGTCAAATGATCTGGAAACAAAGATTATTCAACATAGTTGTTCAGGGGAAGGATACAAAAAGCTGTCTCAGAGATTTAACCTGTCAGTTTCCACTGTGAGGAACATAGTAAGGAAATGGAAGAACACAGGGACAGTTCTTGTTAAGGCCAGAAGTGGCAGGCCAAGAAAAACTTCAGAAAGGCAGAGAAGAAGAATGGTGAGATCAGTCAAGGACAATCCTCAGACCACCTCCAGAGAGCTGCAGCATCAACTTGCTGCAGATGGTGTCACTGTGCATCGGTCAACTATACAACGCACTTTGCACAAGGAGAAGCTGTATGGGAGAGTGATGCAAAAGAAGCCGTTTCTGCAAGCACGCCACAAACAGAGTCGGCTGAGGTATGCAAAAGCACATTTGGAGAAGCCAATTTCTTTTTGGAAGAAGGTCCTGTGGACTGATGAAACCAAGATTGAGTTGTTTGGTCATACAAAAAGGCGTTATGCATGGCGGCAAAAAACACAGCATTCCAAGAAAAACACTTTCTACCCACAGTAAAATTTGATGGAGGTTCCATCATGCTTTGGGGCTGTGTGGCCAATGCCGGCACCGGGAATCTTGTTAAAGTTGAGGGATGCATGGATTCCACTCAGTATCAGCAGATTCTTGACAATAATGTTCAAGAATCAGTGATAAAGTTGAAGTTACGCAGGGGATGGATCTTTCAGCAAGACAATGATCCAAAACACCGCTCCAAATCTACTCAGGCATTCATGCAGAGGAACAATTACAATGTTCTGGAATGGTCATCCCAGTCCCCAGACCTGAATATCATTGAACATCTGTGGGATCATTTGAAGAGGGCTGTCCATGCTCGGCGACCATCAAACTTAACTGAACTGGAATTGTTTTGTAAAGAGGAATGGTCAAAAATACCTTCATCCTGGATCCAGGAACTCATTAAAAGCTACAGGAAGCGACTAGATGCTGTTATTTTTGCAAAAGGAGGATCTACTAAATATTAATGTCACTTTTCTGGTGAGGTGCCCATACTTATGCACCTGTCAAATTTTGTTTGAATGCAGATTGCACATTTTCTGTTAGTACAATAAACCTCATTTCAAGGCAGAAACATTACTGTGTCCAACAGTTATTACATATATCAAACTGAAATAGCTGTTGCAAAAACACCAATTTTTATAAAACATTAAGCTTAAGATTAATAGGGGTGCCCAAACTTTTTCATATAACTGTATTTCGCCTGAGTCTGTTCTCCAAATCAGCTGTTTTAGCTAATAGGGCCATGATCTGTTGGTCATGTCTTTAGCTGTCCTGGGTTATCCGAGGCTGTTTATCCTCCAGATCACTGATTGTGCCCTCTGCTGCTATAGTGCGGTCATTAACCTTTTGTAGCCCTTGCCTCATAAAAGAAAGTACCTCTTTAATCTGACCCATCTGACTGTTAAGTGAGGCTAAAGCAGATCCATACTGTGTTACAGTCATAAACACATCCTTTATCATGGGCTCATTAATGTGCTGATCTGTATTATGGTGGGAAGCAGTGATTTCTGGCTGAGGCTGCGGGGCAGAGGAACTTTCAGAGTCATTTTCATCAGTGTTATTGAATTCCTCTGAGAGCGCGGAAAAACGATTAGACACCTCAATGATTTGTATAGGTGCCTTATTGCCAGTGCAGGCTCCTGTGTCTGGAACTTTAACAAAGCCAGCCAGTCTCAGTGCTGTGCCTGCAGCCACTGACTTTCCTGTTCTGGTACCTGTTGCAGAGGAGCTTGCGCCATCTTGGATGCCTCCACTCCCTCCTGCTGCTGCTCCCGTCGTCTCGCCGCCGCTCCTCCGGCCATGATCGTTCCTCCTATGCACACTGGTAAGTGCTAGGACGTGTATAGAAGGGGTAATACCGTTTTTTATGAAGTTAGGGCCCAGTGGATCCTTCAGCAGGCAGCTTATCCCAGGAGCTCTTCTAACACACTTCCACTCACATGTCTGGCCAGGCCACGCCCCGGTAATTTTCTACTTCAGTATGTTTATGTATTTCTATGTGTGTCCAGGTAATATGTGCTATGTAAGTCTACAGTGCTGGCCAAAAGTATTGGCACCCCTGCAATTCTGTCAGATAATACTGAGTTTCTTCCTGAAAATGATTGCAATCACAAATTCTTTGGTATTATTATCTTCATTTAATTTGTCTTCAATGAAAAAAACTCAAAAAGAATTGTCCTAAAGTCAAATTGGATATAATTCCACACCAAACCTAAAAAAGGGGGTGGACAAAAGTATTGGCACCCTTTGAAAAATCATGTGATGCTTCTCTAATTCGTGTAATTAACAGCACCTGTAACTTACCTGTGGCACCTAACAGGTGTTGGCAATAACTAAATCTCACTTGCAGCCAGTTAACATGGATTAAAGTTGACTCAACCTCTGTCCTGTGTCCTTGTGTGTACCACATTGAGCATGGAGAAAAGAAAGAAGACCAAAGATCTGTCTGATGACTTGAGAAACCAAATTGTGAGGAAGCATGAGCAATCTCAAGGCCACAAGTCCATCTCCAAAGACCTGAATGTTCCTGTGTCTTCCGTGCGCAGTGTCATCAAGAAGTTTAAAGCCCATGGCACTGTGGCTAACCTCCCTAGATGTGGACGGAAAAGAAAAATTGACGAGAGATTTCAACGCAAGATTGTGCAGATGGTGGATAAAGAACCTCGACTAACGTCCAAACAAGTTCAAGCTGCCCTGCAGTCCGAGGGTACAACAGTGTCAACCCGTACTATCCATCGACGTCTGAATGAAAAGGGACTGCATGGTAGGATACCCAGGAAGACCCCACTTCTTACCCCGAGACATAAAAAAGCCAGGCTGGAGTTTGCCAAAACTTACCTGAGAAAGCCTAAAACGTTTTGGAAGAATGTTCTCTGGTCAGATGAGACAAAAGTAGAGCTTTTGGGGAAAAAACATCAACATAGAGTGTACAGGAAAAAAAAAGAGGCTTTCAAAGAAAAGAACACGGTCCCTACAGTGAAACATGGCGGAGGTTCCCTGATGTTTTAGGGTTGCTTTGCTGCCTCTGGCACTGGACTGCTTGACCGTGTGCATGGCATTATGAAGTCTGAAGACTACCAACAAATTTTGCAGCATAATGTAGGGCCCAGTGTGAGAAAGCTGGGTCTCCCTCAGAGGTCATGGGTCTTCCAGCAGGACAATGACCCAAAACACACTTCCAAAAGCACTATAAAATGGTTTGAGAGAAAGCACTGGAGACTTCTAAGGTGGCCAGCAATGAGTCCAGACCTGAATCCCATAGAACACCTGTGGAGAGATCTCAAAATGGCAGTTTGGAGAAGGCACCCTTCAAATATCAGGGACCTGGAGCAGTTTGCCAAAGAAGAATGGTCTACAATTCCAGCAGAGCATTGTAAGAAACTCATTGATGGTTACCGGAAGCGGTTGTTTGCAGTTATTTTGGCTAAAGGTTGTGCAACCAAGTATTAGGCTGAGGGTGCCAATACTTTTGTCTGGCCCATTTTTGGAGTTTTGTGTGAAATGATCAATGATTTGATTTTTGCTTCCTTCTCTTTTGTGTTTTTTCCTTGCAAGCAAATTAAATGAAGAGAATAATACCAAAGAATTTGTGATTGCAATCATTTTCAGGAAGAAACTGAGTATAATCTGACAGAATTGCAGGGGTGCCAATACTTTTGGCCAGCACTGTATGTATGGCCATGTAATGTAAGTACAATTGCAAAAAGAACTTCGGCACTCCATACATGAAAATATAAGAAATATTGTATCTGGACTAATGTCACTTTGAAAAATGAAGGTTTTTTGCGCATAATTTGGCCAATTTATGTGTGCCCATCAACCACGACAAGGTCACCTTCGTATGATGGGAAACTACGCTACACTACCACTGGATATGCCACTCTTGGGCTGTAAGCCTGTATGGACAATATGTCTCTGCTTGGGCTTTTAACCTACAATGTATGGGCTGGTAGAGCTAGTTAAAACCACCTGTGACTGAATGGGAGGGACACATGGTCAGAAAAAAGGCTGTCAAACTTCTAATAGTGTGAACACGTACCTGCTGCAATGCTCCAGGAGCGGGATCCCAAAAATGATTAATAGAAAAAAAGAGAGGGGTCGCTCACTGGTCTATTCGGGTGCTCTGAAGAAAAAAGTAATCTCAATTGCAAAAAGAACTTCGGCACTCCATACATGAAAATATAAGAAATATTGTATCTGGACTAATGTCACTTTGAAAAATGAAGGTTTTTTGCGCATAATTTGGCCAATTTATGTGTGCCCATCAACCACGACAAGGTCACCTTCGTATGATGGGAAACTACGCTACACTACCACTGGATATGCCACTCTTGGGCTGTAAGCCTGTATGGACAATATGTCTCTGCTTGGGCTTTTAACCTACAATGTATGGGCTGGTAGAGCTAGTTAAAACCACCTGTGACTGAATGGGAGGGACACATGGTCAGAAAAAAGGCTGTCAAACTTCTAATAGTGTGAACACGTACCTGCTGCAATGCTCCAGGAGCGGGATCCCAAAAATGATGTATGTATGGCCATGTAATGTAAGTAGTTAGGTAGATTAGCGTGCACTCTGTCATATGGTGAGGTGCAGGTGGGTGGAACTGGGTATGTAACCCATAGTTCAAGTGAAGAAAATTCACCGCACACTTTAGGCTCTGTGTTGATGCAAAAGGTTTATTAAATCCGTGATGACGAAAGGTTTATTTGTATTTAAATTTGTCATCACGGATTTAATAAACCTTTTGCATCAACAAAGAGCCTAGAGTGGCAGTCGATTGTCCATGTAATGTGTCATGTCAGTATGCCCATGTACGTCCTATGTACGTCCATGTAATGTGTGTCATGTAAGTTTTTGTATGTACTAAGCACATCTATGTATGTCCATGTAATATGTGTCATATAGGTCTATGTATCAATAGCAGATAGATTGATGGATCGCATGTGTGTTCACACTGACTTTCTGCCCTGATGCTGCAGTGCTTCCTGTAAGTATTTGGCTCTGCCGCTGCGGATCTGACCGGTTATGTGTGAGGCTGTTATACATGATATTGGGAGATAATAGGGCAATCAATGTACTGTGGTAATTAGTGCTAATAAATCACTAACTGTTTAAAGCAGTTTTGTAATATTTGGGCACTGTGCATTAGTATTATTTGGTTGGTATTATTTAGACACTGTGTATACAGTTAGGTCCATATATATTTGGACAGAGACAACATTTTTCTAATTTTGGTTCTAGACATTACCACAATGAATTTTAAACAAAACAATTCAGATGCAGTTGAAGTTCAGGCTTTCAGCTTTCATTTGAGGGTATCCACATTAAAATTGGATGAAGGGTTTAGGAGTTTCAGCGCCTTACCATGTGCCACCCTGTTTTTAAAGGGACCAAAAGTAATTGGACAGATTAAATAATTGTAAATAAAATGTTCATTTCTAGTACTTGGTTGAAAACCCTTTGTTGGCAATGACTGTCTGAAGTCTTGAACTCATGGACATCACCAGACGCTGTGTTTCCTCCTTTTTGATGCTCTGCCAGGCCTTCACTGCGGTGGTTTTCAGTTGCTGTTTGTTTGTGGGCCTTTCTGTCTGAAGTTTAGTCTTTAACAAGTGAAATGCATGGTCAATTGGGTTGAGATCAGGTGACTGACTTGGCCATTCAAGAATATTCCACTTCTTTGCTTTAATAAACTCCTGGGTTGCTTTTGCTTTATGTTTTGGGTCATTGTCCATCTGTAGTATGAAACGACGACCAATCAGTTTGGCTGCATTTGGCTGGATCTGAGCACACAGTTTGGCTATGAATACATCAGAATTCATTCGGCTGCTTCTGTCCTGTGTCACATCATCAATAAACACTAGTGACCCAGCGCCACTGGCAGCCATGCATGCCCAAGCCATCACACTGCCTCCGCCATGTTTTACTGATGATGTTGTATGCTTTGGATCATGAGCTGTACCACGCCTTCACCATACTTTTCTCTTTCCATCATTCTGGTAGAGGTTGATCTTGGTTTCATCTGTCTAAAGAATGTTCTTCCAGAACTGTGCAGGCTTTTTTAGATGTTTTTTTAGCAAAGTCCAGTCTAGCCTTTTTATTCTTGATGCTTATGAGTGGCTTGCACCGTGCAGTGAACCCTCTGTATTTACTTTTATGCAGTCTTCTCTTTATGGTAGATTTGGATATTGATACGCCTACCTCCTGGAGAGTGTTGTTCACTTGATTGGCTGTTGTGAAGGGGTTTCTCTTCACCATGGAGATTATTCTGCGATCATCCACCACTGTTGTCTTCCGTGGGCGCCCAGGTCTTTTTGCATTGATGAGTTCACCATTGCTTTCTTTTCCTTTTCAGGATGTACCAAACTGTAGATTTTGCCACTCCTAATATTGTAGCAATTTCTCGGATGGGTTTTTTCTGTTTTTGCAGCTTAAGGATGGCTTGTTTCACCTGCATGGAGAGCTCCTTTGACCGCATGTTTACTTCACAGCAAAACCTTCCAAATGCAAGCACCACACCTCAAATCAACTCCAGGCTTTTTATCTGCTTAATTGAGAATGACATAACGAAGAGATTGCCCACACCTGTCCATGAAATAGCCTTGGAGTCAATTGTCCAATTACTTTTGGTCCCTTTAAAAACAGGGTGGCACATGTTAAGGAGCTGAAACACCTAAACCCTTCATCCAATTTTAATGTGGATACCCACAAATGAAAGCTGAAAGTCTGAACTTCAACTGCATCTGAATTGTTTTGTTTAAAATTCATTGTGGTAATGTCCAGAACCAAAATTAGAAAAATGTTGTCTCTGTCCAAATATATATGGACCTAACTGTAGGTACAGTGGGGGAATAAGTATTTGATCCCTTGCTGTTTTTGTAAGTTTGCCCACTGACAAAGACATGAACAGTTTATAATTTTAAGGGTAGGTTAATTTTAACATTGAGAGATGGAATATCCCCCCAAAAAATCAAGAAAATCACATTGCATAAATTAGATAATTTTTTTTTTTTTGCATTTTGCAGTGAGAAATAAGTAACATATTTTTCGGACTAGAAGACGCCCTTTTTTCCTCCAAAATTTTGGAGAAAAATGGGGGGGGGTGTCTTATAGTCCGAATGTTGGGGGGGTGGGGGTGTATATATATATATATGGGATGTGGGGAGAGCGGTAGCGGTGGAGGAGCTGGGCACAGGAGGCAGCAGCCGCATGCTGCAGCCTACACTGTCCCCGCTGCTAAAGAAAATGAATATTCACTGCTCCCCACACCCATGGGGCGTGGGGAGCACTGAATATTCATGCTCCTTAATAGCAGCACACAGTGTAGCCGAGCTGCGGCTCCTGCTGCTGCCGAAGTCGCCTGTGCCCGCTGTTAAAGGGTATGAATATTCAACCTCTCTCCACGCCCATGGGTGTGGGGAGGGGGTGAATATTCATGCCCTTTAATGAGCGGGCACACACGATAGCCGGCAGCATTGCGGCTCCGCTGTGTGCCAGCTATGAAGGAGAGTGAAGTCACTTCTCCCTGCGCACACAGTCCCGGCGTGGGCATCAGTGACTTCCGGCAGCTGGTCTCTCCTTGTGAGCCGCGCATGGCAGTGACGTCATGCGCGGCTCACATGGAGAGATCAGTGCAGGCAGACAGGACGCAGCGCTGGAGGAGAGAAGAAAGGTGAGTAGGAGTGTTTATTTTTTTTTATGTGCTGCATGATGGGGATTAGGGGGACCATGCATACTAGGATTGGGAATAGGGGTGCCATGCATACCAGGATAGGGATTAGGGGTGCCATGCATACCAGGATAGGGATGAGGGGTGCCATGCATACCAGGACAGGGATGAGGGGTGCCATGCATACCAGGATAGGGATTAGGGATGCCATGCATACCAGGATAGGGGTTAGGGGTGGCATGCATACTAGGATAGGGATGAGGGGTGCAATGCATACCAGGACAGGGATGAGGGGTGCCATGCATATCAGGATAGGGATCAGGGGTGCCATGCATACCAGGATAGGGATGAGTGGTGCCATGCATACCAGGATAGGGATGAGGGGTGCCATGCATACCAGGATAGGGATGAGGGGTGCCATTCATACCAGAATAGGGATGAGGGGTGCCATGCATACCAGGACTGGGATGAGGGGTGCCATGCATACCAGAACAGGGATGAGGGATGCCATGCATACCAGGACAGGGATGAGGGGTGCCATGCATACCAGGATAGGGATGAGGGGTGCCATGCATACCAGGATAGGGATGAGGGGTGCCATGCATACCAGGATGGAGGGGTTCCATGCATACCAGAATGGGGGGATGCCAGGCATACCAGGATGGGGGCCACATATAAAAGGAAGGGGGGGGGCATATATACCAGGATGGGGGATATTGTCAGAATTGGGAGACATTACCCCTATACCAGTGTCAGCAGAAGACCCCCTCCCCTTAAAAGTGCATCATGACCACATTTTTTGCTTACATTTTTTTTTTTTTCTTCCTCTAAAACCTAGGTGCGTCTTATGGTCCGTTGCGTCTTATAGTCCGAAAAATACGGTATTTGATCCCTCTGGCAAACAACACTTAATAATTTGTGGCAAAACTCTTGTTGGTAAGCACAGCAGTCAGATGTTTTTTGTAGTTGATGATGAGGGTTGCGCACATGTCAGGAGGAATTTTAATCCACTCCTCTATGCAGATCATCTCTAAATCATTAAGATTTTGAGGCTGTCGCATGGAAACTCGGAGCATCAACTCCCTCCATAAGTTTTCTATGGGATTAAGGCCTGGAGACTGGCTATGCCACTCAATGACCTTACTGTACTTCTTTTTGAGCAACTTCTTTGTTGCCTTGGATGTATGTTTTGGGTCATTGTCTTACTGGAAGACCCAGCCATGACCCATCTTCAATGCTGAGGGAAGGAGGTTGTTGACCAAAAACGATACATGACACCATCCATCTTCCCTTCAGTACGGTGCAGTCATCATGTCTCTTGCAGAAAAGCACCCCCAAAGTATAATGTTTCCCCCACTATGCTTCACAGTTGGGACGATGATCTTAGGGTTGTACTCATCCATCTTCTTCCTCCAAACACGACGAGTTGAGTTAATGCCAAAGAGCTCAATTTTTGTCTCATCTGGCCACAGCACCTTCTCCCAATAACTCGCAGAATCATCCAGGTGTTCATTGGCAAACTTCAGACGGGCCAGGACATGTGCCTTTTTGAGCAGGGGGACCTTGCGGCCGGGCACCGCAGGATTTTAAACCTTTAAGGCGTAATATGTTACCAATGGCTTTCTTTGTGACTGTGGTCCCAGCTGCCTTGAGATCATTAACAAGTTCCCCCTGTGTAGCTTTAGGCTGATCTCTCACCTTCCTCATAATCAAGGATACCGCATGAGGTGAGATTTTGCATGGTGCCCCAGATTGATGTCGATTGACAGTCATTTTGTATTTCTTCCATTTTCTTACTATTGCACCAACAGTTTTCTCCTTCTCACCCAACGTCTTACTTATGGTTTTGTAGCCCATTCCAGCTTTGTGCAGGTCTATGATCCTGACATCCTTAGAAAGCTCTTTGGTCTTGCCCATGTTGTAGAGTCTGACTGATTAATTGAGTCTGTGGGACTGATTAATTGAGTCTGTGGACAGGAGTCTTTATACAGGTGACTATGTAAGACAGCTGTCTTTAATGCAGGTAACGAGTTGATTAGGAGCGTCTAACTGGTCTGTAGGAGTCAGAACTCATAATAGTCTGTAGGGGATCAAATACTTATTTTTCACTGCAAAATGCAAAAAAGTATCTAATTTATATAATGTGATTTTTCTTTATTTTTTTTGGATATTCTATCTTTCAATGTTAAAATTAACCTACCCTTAAAATTATAGATTGTTCATGTCTTTGTCAGTGGGCAAACTTACAAAAACAGCAAGGGATCAAATTCTTATTTCCCCACTGTATATCTTGGTATTATTTGTGAACTGTATGTTGGTATTTTGTTTGAATAAAGACTAGTGATGAGCGAGTGTGTTCTGTTAACCCTTTCGGCGAGTATGCTCGGGCTGAGCACCGAGTAGTTACAGCTGCTCGGTGTTATGTTTGAATCACTCCCGTGTGCATGATTTGCGACTGTTTGACAACTTTAATACATGTGAGGAATGTGTAAGAAATAGACATTCTTACATGTACTAAAGCTGTCAAACAGTTGCAAATCATGCACACGGGAGTGATTCAAACATAACACCGAGCAGCTGTAAATACTCGGTGCTCGGTCCGAGCATACTCGCCAAAAGGGTTAACAGAACATACTCGCTCATCACTAATAAAGACCTAGGTCCAAGAAGTTCAACCTTCCTCTCCCAACTGTACATTTTGTCTAATTTAACTGTAACCGACAATGATATGTGTTTCTCGAAAATCATCCAGCCCTTTTTTGAAAGCTGTTATAGTGTTGGCCATCACTACTTCTTGTGGTAGGGCAATCGACAGTCTGGCTTCTCTGACTGTAAAGAATCCTTTCCTGTTTAGGTGCCTGAATCGCTTTTCTTCCACTTGTAATGAGTGCCCCCTGGTCCTTAGAAAGAATAAGTCATGTGCTAGTCCTTTGTACTGACCACACATATATTTATACATGTAAATGAGATTCCCTCTAAGGCGTCGTTTTTCTAAGCTAAACAAGCTCAACTTTTTCAACCTCTCCTCATATGAGAGGCCTTCCATCCCTTGTAATAATCTAGTTGCCCGCCTGTGAACTGACTCTAACTTCTGAATATCCTTTTTAAAATGTGGAGCCCAAGACTGGATCCATATTCTAGATTTGGCCTCACCAGTGATTTATAAAGGGGTAACAATACGTTGGGATCGTGGGATTTTATTTCTTTTTTTTTATACATCCTAAAATCTTGTTTGCTTTTGCAGCTACTGCTTGACATTGAGTACTGCTGCTCAGCTTACTTGTAACCAGACTACCCAAGTCCTTCTCCTGTTCTTTAGTCCTGAGTATACTCCCATTTAATGTATATGCAGCAATAGGATTACTCTGTCCTAGGTGCATTACTCTACATTTATCTGCCAAGTGTTTGCTCATTCAGTTATCTTATCCAGATCGTTCTGCAATATCGTAATGTCAAGATCAGATTTTAATATCCTGCATAGTTTGGTGTCATCAGCAAAGACTGACACTTTGATTTTTGCCTTGTTGAAAAATCCCTGGAACAGACTGTTAGTTGGTGAACATGGATGAAAAATGCCTGTTTAATATCTCAGCCTTTTCTTTGTCCTCTATAACTAGCTTGTTGTTATTGTCTTTTAAGGAGCCGATGCCATCTGTTTTTTTCTTTTTAGCATTGATGTATTTATAAAAAATTTTGGGATTTATTTTAATGTCGCTGGCGATTTGTTTCTCTGTAGATAGCTTTGCTAGCTTGATTTCTTTTTTACATTTCTTATTTAGGTCTTTATACTCCTGAAATGCTATTTCTGTATTCTTGTCCTTCAATATTGTGAATGCCCTTTGTTTTTGTCTTATTAAACTTTATACTGTCTTATTTATCCATAAGGGTTTCTATTTATTCTTTTGACATTTTATTACCAGAGGGTATACATTTTCTACAGAAATCTGGTAGTATTTCCTTAAACATGCCCTATTTATGTTCGGTATCCCCAGTTACCATGACATGATCCCTGTCTACATTATTAAGCTCTTCCCTTACTTTGTTGAAATCAGCTTTCCTAAAGTTCCAGGTTTTTGCATTTCCTTTTTGAAATGTTTTATTGTATATTACATTGAAACTTACCATGTTATGGTCACTGCTTCCCAAATGCTCCCGGACCTGTAGATCTGAAATTGTATTGACAGAACCAGATCCGTCAGATTACCTCTCCTGGTTGGTGCATCTACCTGCTGAGAGAGGTAATTGTCCTGGACTGTGGATAAGAACTTACAGCTTTTTTTTTTAAATCAAATAATTTTTATTAAAATATTTTCAACATGAACAGGTAAGTTGACAATCACATCCTTTCAAATTTCCCACCCCTTCCCGCCAGCTCTTTCGACCTTAAAGGGGAGAAACAGTTTATAGACATTGCCAATTTCTTCACATTGTAAAACTTGTTTCTCATGCAATAAAAGGATTTATTTTATTATGTATCAGATATGTTGGTCACTTTCTATCATGCACAGTTCATTTAGATAGTTGTTATCAATTTGTTAATTATCAATTAGCTGGAGTCATTACATTTATATTACAATCAAAACTGATTTATCTAATCAATGCAGTCGCTAACACTCTTGACCATGTTAATGTCATAGGGGCCAAGCCTGGAGAATCCAACCGAGTCCACAATTTTTCAAATTTAAGAGGGTTCCCCCTTCTCTGGTATACATATCTCTCTAGTCTAAGTATATTGTTTGTTTTGGGGATATATTCTTTTATGTTTGGAGGTTCATTGTCTTTCCAGTGCGAAGCTATCAGCTTCCTGGCCTGTTATAGTAGACTGAGGATAGCTATCTGATGGGCCTCTTCAGTTGGCAATCCATTTACATATCCCAGTAGACACACAATAGGATCATGGGGAATCTCACATTCAAACACCTTGGACACAAGATCTAGACTCTCTCTCCAGAATCCCCTAAGTTTAGGGCAGTTCCACATTACGTGACATAGATCTGCATCAGGATTACCACACCTATAACAGTTTGAGTCCTTTTTGTAACCAAAATTGTGTAAGTGCAAAGGGGTATTATATACTCTATGAATCAGATAGTATTGCAAAAGTTTTTGCCCCTCTCTTGTCGACACTAGTGGTATGGACTGTAAAATATCTTCCTCTATTGGGCCCAGGTCTTTCTCCCATTTAGTTTTAAGATTACTACCTCGTTTTTTGAGGACCTGTTCCATTAGACATTTATAATGGAGCGAGATTACCCCTCTCGTTGACCCCTTCCCCACCACTGTGTCCAAGAAGGCTGTTCCTCTACTTTGAATAATAGGCTCCCGACCATTTTGGGTCATGAAGGCGTGCTTCAACTGCAGGTATTTATAAAATCCCTTGCTGGAGACCCCAAACTCATTCTGGAACTCCTGGAAAGACTTAAACCTACCATCCTTGACTAATTGTACGATCTTATAAAGTCCCACTCTTTACCATTGACCAAACCCTTCCAGTCTATTGAATTCTGGATAGTTAGAATTATTCCATATGGGTGATTATTGAGTATCCCACCATGCCCATCATCTTTTTAACTTTAGACCATATTTTATGAATCCCTCTGATTGTTCCTCCCACTAGCTCGGAATTCCTTAATCTTCCTCCTTACAGAGCCTCCACTAGGTTGCTTTCTCCTAGTACATGCCTAATCATTCTAGCCGATGAGGATGGGAATTCCGGGCTCTCCCACCCCCTCAAATGCTGTAATTGTGAGGAAAGATAATACACCAGTGGGTCAGGAACCGCAAGTCCTCCATCCCCCTTTGGTCTCTGCAGGGTCTCAAGTTTTATCCTTGGCACCTTTTTTTTCCATATTAAGTCTCTAAATATTCTATTAAGTTTTAGTGATGAGCGAGCACTAAAATGCTCGGGTGCTCGTTGCTCGGGTCGAGCAAATTGGAATACTCGGGTGCTCGACCCGAGCAATGAGCCCAATTTCCCTATGGGAAACTCGAGCACTTTTCTGGCAGCTCCCCCCGGCGGTCTGCAGAAAGCCTAAAAATTGCCCAAATCGATGGGAACAGTGCTCAAATGACATGGGGAAAGCATGGGGAAGACCCCTGGAAGCATCTCTGACTCCCAGATCACTGCTTTCAGCAACGTGGTAAGAGTATTATGCCACTTTTACGGACTCACAATTAGAGATGAGCGGTGTTCGACTAGAACTGTTCGCCAATCTCAAATTCGAGCTGTTTTGGGCGGTGTTCGAGTTGTTCGACGAACCCGAACGATTTGCAAAAAATTCGGCTGTTCGAGGTAATGTTCGATAACTGTTCGTGCACCAAAAGCGTGTCCTGCATGTCTGGTGCTATTTAGAGCACCAATCATGCAGGGATTGTCTGCCACTCACTGTAATGCCACAGCCATGGTGGTTGTGGCATTACAGTGATTGCCCAAATCGATAGGAACAGTGCCAACAGTGAAACATGAAAAGCCGGCAATTCAGCAGCGGCATACACCTGTACCCGACAATTTAGAACCGAAAGAATAGAGCTTCACACATAGATTAGATAGATATAAACATGTCAGCCACATATATACGAAGTACAGTGAAAGTGCTGCTTACTGTACTTGTCATTTAGCGTAAAGGATTTATCAAAAAAAATAATAGTGTTTTCATGCACCGTCTCTTTAAAAAAGCCGGCCGGCAATTCAGCAGCGGTACCCGACAATTTAGAATAGAAAGAATAGAGAATCACACATAGATTAGATAGATAGAAACATGTCAGTCACATATATATGAAGTACAGTGACAGTGCTGCTTACTGTACTTGTCATTTAGCGTAAAGGATTTATCAAAAAAAATAATAGTGTTTTCATGCACCGTCTCTTTAAAAAAGCCGGCCGGCAATTCAGCAGCGGTACCCGACAATTTATAACAGACAGAATAGAGCTTCACACATAGATTAGATAGATAGAAACATGTCAGTCACATATATATGAAGTACAGTGATAGTGTTGGTTACTGTACTTGTCATTTAGTATTAAAATAAAGGATTTATTATTAAAAAAATTGGCGTGGGGTTCCCCTTAATTTTAGGCTCTAGCGGAGGTTAAGCAGACGGCTGGGGCAGATGTTTGAAGCCTGGGAAGGGGGTAATACCCACGGAGCTTCCCAGGCTACTAATATCAGCCCCCAGCTGAATACATAGCCTTTACTAGCTATTAAAATGGGGGACCCCCCAAAAAAAATGACGTGGGGTCCCCCCTAATTTAATAGCTAGCAAAGGCTAGGCAGACAGCTGGGGGCTGATATTAATAGCCCAGGAAGGGAGCCATGAATATTGGCCCCCTCCCAGGCTAGAAACACCAGCCGTCAGCCGCCCCAGAAATGGCGCATTCATAGGATGCGCCAATTCTGGCACTTAGCCTCGCTCTTCCACGCTGCCCTGGTGCGGTGGCAGGGGGTAATAGGGTTGGGGTTGATGTCAGCTTATAATGCCAGCTGACATCAAGCCCAGGTTAGTAATGGAGAGGCGTCTATAAGACACCCCCATTACTAACCCCATAGTCAAAGTTAAAAAAAACACAAACACCCAGAATAAAGTCCTTTAATTGAAATAAAGACACAATCCTTTATTGTTCTAAATTAAACCATACTTACCGTCACGCCCATTCCAGCTGAAGCCAACGATCTCCTGCAATAAAAGAAAAATAATAAAGCAACCTCATCCTTACCTCTCCATGGTTCCCACGACAGCTTCAGCTCTGCTACATCGAGATGACAGGCTGGACCGCAGCAGAACGCTGCCATCCAGCCTCTCATCCCGCAGACACTGAGAAGCGCAGGCTTGCTTGCGCTGCTCAGCGTCTCTCTGTGACGACATCCAGATGAGCCGAGTTCATGTCCAATGAACTCGGCTCACCTCATGCACGTCACTGACAGCGTGGGAAAATTCTCACGCTGAAGCGGTGAGTGCAGGAGAATTCTCCCACGCTGTCAGTGACGTGCATAAGGTGAGCTCATGTCCAATGAACTCAGCTCACCTCCTGCACGTCACTGACAGCGTGGGAGAATTCTCCTGCACTCAGCGCTTCAGTGTGAGAATTCTCCCACGCTGAAGCGGTGAGTGCAGGAGAATTCTCCCACGCTGTCAGTGACGTGCATAAGGTGAGCTCATGTCCAATGAACTCAGCTCACCTCCTGCATGTCACTGACAGCGTGGGAGAATTCTCCTGCACTCAGCGCTTCAGCGTGAGAATTCTCCCACGCTGAAGCGGTGAGTGCAGGAGAATTCTCCCACGCTGTCAGTGACGTGCATAAGGTGAGCTCATGTCCAATGAACTCAGCTCACCTCCTGCACGTCACTGACAGCGTGGGAGAATTCTCCTGCACTCAGCGCTTCAGCGTGAGAATTCTCCCACGCTGAAGCGCTGAGTGCAGGAGAATTTTCCCACGCTGTCAGTGACGTGCATAAGGTGAGCTCATGTCCAATGAACTCAGCTCACCTCCTGCACGTCACTGACAGCGTGGGAGAATTCTCCTGCACTCAGCGCTTCAGTGTGAGAATTCTCCCACGCTGAAGCGCTGAGTGCAGGAGAATTTTCCCACGCTGTCAGTGACGTGCATGAGGTGAGCCGAGTTCATTGGACATTAACTCGGCTCATCTGGATGCCCTCACAGAGAGACACTGTGGAGCGCAAGCAAGCCTGCGCTTCTCAGTGTCTGCGGGATGACAGGCTGGATGGCAGCGTTCTGCTGCGGTCCAGCCTGTCATCTCGATGTAGCAGAGCTGAAGCTGTCATGGGAACCATGGAAAGGTAAGGATGATGTTGCTTTATTATTTTTCTTTTATTTCAGGAGATCGTTGGCTTCAGCTGGAATGGGCGTGATGGTAAGTATGGTTTAATTTAGAACAATAAAGAATTGTGTGTTTATTTCAATTAAAGGACTTTTTTCTGGGTGTTGTGTTTTTTTTAAATACTTTACTAGAAATTCATGGTGGTCATGTCTAATATTGGCGTGACCCCATGAATTTCGGGCTTAGGGCCAGCTGATAATGCCAAGCTGGCCCTAACCCCTTTATTACCCAGTGAGCCACCGCATCAGGGCCCTGGATGAGTTGGGTACAGCGCCAGAAGATGGCGCTTCTATGAACGCGCCATTTTCCGGGGTGGCTGCGGACTGCAATTTGCAGCGGGGGTGGCCCAGAAAGCTTGGGCCTCCCTGCGCTGCGGATTCCAGCCCCCAGCTGCCTAGTTGTACCTGGCTGGACACAAAAACAGGGCGAAGCCCCACGTCAATTTTCTTTAAATTATTTCATGAAATAATTAAGAAAAAAAGGGCTTCCCTATATTGTTGTGTCCGGCCAGGTACAAATAGGCAGCTGGTGGTTGGGGGCAGCCCGTTCCTGCCTGCTGTACCTGGCTGGACACAAATATAGTGCGAAGCCCCACGTCAATTTTTTTTAAATTATTTCATGAATTTCCTGAAATAATTTAAAAAAATTGAAGTGGGGCTTCGCACTATATTTGTGTCCAGCCAGGTACAGCAGGCAGGAACGGGCTGCCCCCATCCACCAGCTGCCTATTTGTACCTGGCCGGACACAACAATATAGGGAAGCCCTTTTTTTCTTAATTATTTCATGAATTTCATGAACTAATTAAAAAAAATTGAAGTGGGGCTTCGCACTATATTTGTGTCCAGCCAGGTACAGCAGGCAGGAACGGGCTGCCCCCAACCACCAGCTGCCTATTTGTACCTGGCCGGACACAACAATATAGGGAAGGCCTTTTTTTCTTAATTATTTCATGAATTTCATGAAATAATTAAAAAAAAAGTACGTGGGGCTTCGCCCTATTTTTGTGTCCAGCCAGGTACAACTAGGCAGCTGGGGGCTGGAATCTGCAGCGCAGGGAGGCCCAAGCTTTCTGGGCCCCCCCCCGCTACAAATTGCAGTCCGCAGCCACCCCGGAAAATGGCGCGTTCATAGAAGCGCCATCTTCTGGCGCTGTACCCAACTCATCCAGGGCCCTGGTGCGGTGGCTCACTGGGTAATAAAGGGGTTAGGGCCAGCTTGGTATTATCAGCTGGCCCCAAGCCCAAAATTCATGGGGTCACGCCAGTATTAGACATGACCGCCATGAATTTCTAGTAAAGTATTTAAAAAAAACACAACACCCAGAATAAAGTCCTTTAATTGAAATAAAGACACAATTCTTTATTGTTCTAAATTAAACCATACTTACCATCACACCCATTCCAGCTGAAGCCAACGATCTCCTGCAATAAAAGAAAAATAATAAACCAACCTCATCCTTACCTTTCCATGGTTCCCACGACAGCTTCAGCTCTGCTACATCGAGATGACTGGCTGGACCGCAGCAGAACGCTGCCATCCAGTCTGTCATCCCGCAGACACTGAGAAGCGCAGGCATGCTTGCGCTCCTCACTGTCTCGCTGTGACGGCATCCAGATGAGTCGAGGTCATGTCCAATGAACTCGGCTCACCTCATGCACGTCACTGACAGCGTGGGAAAATTCTCACGCTGAAGTGCTGAGTGCAGGAGAATTCTCCCACGCTGTCAGTGATGTGCATGAGGTGAGCTCATGTCCAATGAACTCAGCTCACCTCCTGCACGTCACTGACAGCGTGGGAAAATTCTCCTGCAATCAGCGCTTCAGCATGAGAATTTTCCCACGCTGTCAGTGACGTGCATGAGGTGAGCCGAGTTCATTGGACATGAACTCGGCTCCTCTGGATGTCGTCACAGAGAGACGCTGAGCAGCGCAAGCATGCCTGCGCTTCTCAGTGTCTGCGGGATGACAGGCTGGATGGCAGCGTTCTGCTGCGGTCCAGCCTGTCATCTCGATGTAGCAGAGCTGAAGCTGTCGTGGGAACCATGGAAAGGTAAGGATGAGGTTGCTTTATTATTTTTCTTTTATTGCAGGAGATCGTTGGCTTCAGCTGGAATGGGCGTGATGGTAAGTATGGTTTAATTTAGAACAATAAAGGATTGTGTCTTTATTTCAATTAAAGGACTTTATTCTGGGTGTTTGTGTTTTTTTTAACTTTGACTATGGGGTTAGTAATGGGGGTGTCTTATAGACGCCTCTCCATTACTAACCTGGGCTTGATGTCAGCTGGCATTATAAGCTGACATCAACCCCAACCCTATTACCCCCTGCCACCGCACCAGGGCAGCGTGGAAGAGCGAGGCTAAGTGCCAGAATTGGCGCATCCTATGAATGCGCCATTTCTGGGGCGGCTGACGGCTGGTGTTTCTAGTCTGGGAGGGGGCCAATATTCATGGCTCCCTTCCTGGGCTATTAATATCAGCCCCCAGCTGTCTGCCTAGCCTTTGCTAGCTATTAAATTAGGGGGGACCCCACGTCATTTTTTTTGGGGGGTCCCCCATTTTAATAGCTAGTAAAGGCTATGTATTCAGCTGGGGGCTGATATTAGTAGCCTGGGAAGCTCCGTGGGTATTACCCCCTTCCCAGGCTTCAAACATCTGCCCCAGCCGTCTGCTTAACCTCCGCTAGAGCCTAAAATTAAGGGGAACCCCACGCCAATTTTTTTAATAATAAATCCTTTATTTTAATACTAAATGACAAGTACAGTAACCAACACTATCACTGTACTTCATATATATGTGACTGACATGTTTCTATCTATCTAATCTATGTGTGATGCTCTATCTTTCTGTTCTAAATTGTCGGGTACCGCTGCTGAATTGCCGGCCGGCTTTTTTAAAGAGACAGTGCATGAAAACACTATTATTTTTTTAAATAAATCCTTTACACTAAATGACAAGTACAGTAAGCAACACTATCACTGTACTTCATATATATGTGACTGACATGTTTCTATCTATCTAATCTATGTGTGAAGCTCTATTCTTTCTGTTATAAATTGTCGGGTACAGATGCTGAATTGCCGGCCGGCTTTTTTAAAGAGACGGTGCATGAAAACACTAATATTTTTTTTAATAAATCCTTTACACTAAATGACAAGTGCAGTAACCAACACTGTCACTGTGCTTCTTATATGTGTGACTGACATGTTTCTATCTATCTAATCTATGTGTGATGCTCTATTCCTTCTTGTCTAAATTGTCGGGTACCGGTGTATGCCGCTGCTGAATTTGCCGGCCGGCTTTTTTAAAGAGAGTGTCTTCTGAGCAGTTTGTCAGCTTTTGGACACCTTTGCAGGTGTTTTCTATGTGTTTCTATGTGTTATTGTTTGCCTGCCATTGGTTTTAACGGTGTTCGACGGTGTTCTAAGGTGTTCGACGAACAGTTCGACGAACAGTTCCTCGAACATCCCGGTGTTCGACGAACCGAACCGAACCCGAACACTACGGGGGTGGCTCAACACTACTCACAATACCAAAACATACCAAAACGAAACCAAAATGCATTTTCCTGGGAAATATGTCAAGGTCAAGGAACATCCTTTCCACGACATGTACAATGTATATAAAGCCAAATAAATAGCCAAAAACAAAAATACTCCTCCACACCTTGGGCTATGTTCACACGTAGCGTTTTTGATGCGTTTTTGCACTTTTGCATTGCTTTCACCAGGAAATGTCATTTTAACATTTTACAACCTTATCTGGCCATGTGGTGTGTGACACATCATCAGACACATGCATACAGTGCTGAAAAGTCATGGGAACAGCATGGGGAAGACCTCTGGAAGCATCTCTGACTCCCATTTCACTGCCTAAAAGTGTGCCCATCATAAGTGATCCTTGGCGCATGCGAAGATGCCTCCCGCCATGAACCTGTCGTTGCAGACTTGCAACAATCCACGTCCTTGTCCCACTGCAGCGTTCCGTTGTCCCTACCCCATTCCTTGGTATGCAAGCGCAAGTATGCAGGCAGCCAGCCAGCCACCCACAGGCTGCAACACTAAACTGCCAGATTTCTGAGCAGCTTTTTGCACTTGAAATATGGCCTTTTAAGCTCGTGGAGGCGGAAGCTTTTCACAACCTCATGCCGGCGGCGGCCTGGTGTCCATACTCGGTCCCCAGCCGCCACTATATTTCCCGGTATAGCCTCCGCCTTCCACAAGCACGGGTCCCACAACATTACCCGTGCCCTCCCCAGTGCACTTACTGGGAAGGACCGCCTAACCGCAAACACGTGGACAGGTGAATGTGGCCAGGGACGGTACGGAGCCAGTCCACAACTTTTTTTGCTGATCGTTGTATTTAGCTCAGTGAAAGGACTGGCATAGAGGGAAACTATATCTACCCTGCATGTCATTTCTCACAGGAAGTCCTGTAATGCAGCTTGTTGCAGAAGCAATGGCAGCCTGTCCAAAATCAACTCGCCCTTGTCGGTGGTGCTTTGACACACACACATCTTTCTTTGCGCATTTAATTTCTTGAATACAGAGTTGGACAATTGCCTGATCTGTAATGCGGTTTGAGAAATAACATGCATAAGCATGGCCGATCCAAATTAAAAAAGCAGCCAGAGAGTGTCCGGGAACCTTCCCCCACACTTTTCTTAGCCAGGGCTGCTTTTTGGCAGGGTTGGACGGGCCCACCAGAGAACGGGAGACTCCTCCGGCGGGCCCTGGCTTCTCCTTCAGGAGAGTTCATAGTTCCGAGGTGAGGCCATGATGATGATAGAGGCCACCATCTGCTTAGTTTTCTGTTACTTGGAATGCAAGTGCAAGTATGCAGCCGGACACCCACCCACCCACAGGCTGCAACACTAAACTGCCAGATTTCTGGGCAGCTTTTTGCACTTGAAATATGGCCTTTTAAGCTCGTGGAGGCGGAAGCTTTTCACAACCACATGCCTCGTGTCCATACTCGGTCCCCAGCCGTCACTATTTCTCCCGGTGTTGTCTCCGTCTTCTACAAGCGCGGGTCCCTGAACATTACTGCTCGTACTTTTCTGTGGGAATTTGCTTGCCTCCTACCAGCCTGGAATATTTCCAGCAAACTATGGTACGATGCCATGGTATTAGCACTGCCCCCAGTACCAGTAGCGAAGCCATCCCCAATTTCCTTCTCAGGAATTTTATTTGGTAGACTGAGTGGCTGCCCAAATATATTTTCTCACAAAGGAGCTGAAGATAGAGTGGCAGTAGGTGCAAGTTTCTCCAGCCTGTTAGATATTAGAGGGTGAACGGCAGCACATTGGATCAGTGGGTAGCACTGAAGACTTGCAGCGCTGGGATCCTGGGTTCAAATCCCAGCAAGGACAACATCTGCAAGGACTTTGTATGTTCTACCCGTGTTTGCGTGTGTTTCCTCCTCAGTAAAAAAGCAGCCATAGAGTGTCCGGGAACCTTTCCACACACTTTTCTTAGCCAGGACTGCTTCTTGGCACGGTTGGACGGTCCCACCAGAGAATCCTCTGGTGTGCCTTGGCTTCTACCTCTGGAGACTTCATGATAGTGCTAACTTTGCAACTGCTATGAGGCTCTTGATCGGGGAAGAAAGGTTAGCCCTCAGAATCAAGTCCTTTGGTGGGCACAATGTTTTTCAATCTGAAACAGCTTCTCAGTGGGAGATGTATTTCACCACAGCCATATTCTTTAGCTCGGTGAAAGGACTGGCATAGAGGGAAACCGTATCTACCCCGGCTGTCATTTCTCCGTCACCAGGTTCCGCCCATTGTCACACACGACCATGCCTGGCTGTATGTTCTGTGGTGAGAGCCACAGATCAGGCTGCTGTGTTACAGCTTTCAACAACTCTGCAGCGCTGGGCGGTTTGTCAATTGAGCATTAAGCATGTTATCTTCAGCACAGCCTGTTGCCGCTTGGCCAAGGCAGTGCTACAGTGCTGTCAGCTTGTGACTGACGTGGTCATTTCGGAGATGGAGGAGGAGGTGCATGAGCTGAACAATGTGATTACATTGTTGTTAAATTGGTGATGCTGTTTTTTATACTAAAGAAAGATCCTATTGTTTTGGTTTTTTTACGTCTTTTTTTTTTTTTTTAAGACAAATACATTCACCGGGAAATGTCATTTTAACATTTTACAACCTTATCTGGCAATGTGGTGTGTGACACATCATCAGACACTTCCTGTTTTATTTATGATGGAGGGACTCTGAAAATCATAAAGCCTACTTTTATAGGGCCGTCAGACGACCCTTACTATTTTTAAAAGGCCTGAGGCGGCCCTAGCTATTGTTAGAGAGCCATCAGCCGGCTATGCTTTGTTGCTCCCATTATTAACAAATGGGTCTCATATACTGGTATTGCGTATCCAGTAACTGCAAGGGCTGCCAAAAATTTGGACGCAACCCAATACCCCTTTGAAGAGACATAGAGGAGGGTCTCAGTAAAAAAAAATGTTCCCATTATAAAGGAGCGGGTCTCCTATAGTGGTAATGCCCATGCTGTGACTGCAAAAACCCCACTAAGAATTTAAAGACACACGGAACAGGGCCACAGTAACAAGGTACGACATGTTCCCATTAGAAAGGAGACAGTCTGCTATACAGTTATAGGTTATGCAGTGAGTCCAACGCCTGACCAATTTTAGGAAAAACCCTACTAAGAATTTAAAAACACACAGAACAGGGCCACAGTAACGATAAATTCCCATTAGAAAGGAGAGAGTCTCCCATAGTGTTGGCCTATGCAGTGAATGCAAGGGCTACCGAAAATTTGGAGTCACTTCAATGCCCCTTGGAAGAGACGTGGAGGAGGGCCTCATAAATTTTTTTTCCCATTAGAAAGGAGTGGGCCTCCTATACTTGTATTGCCCATGCACTAAGTGTATGGGCCGACAAACATTTACCCCTAGGGGGTATACATGAACATACTGTATAAAATTTTTTTTTACGGGCATCATAAACACCCTTTAAATAAATTATGTGGGTGTTGCATCACGGACCACAGTCACCCTGATGATATGGTGGTGGAGGATGAGGAGAAGGAGGAGGACAAGAGCAAATAGCCAAAATCAGGAAGCATATACCCATGTGTGGGTGTGAAAAGGTTCATGGGAATACACCTTCCAAGAAAAGACACTGGATTTGAGTTTGTTACGCTGCTATCATTCGGTGGTGTTGAGAAGTCTGGCCCAATCCAGCCCTTGTTCATTTTTATAAGAGTCAGCCTGTCGGCATTTTCAGTTGACAGGCGGATGCGCTTATCAGTTATAATTCCACCAGCGGCACTAAAAACTGTCTCTGATAAAACGCTGGCGGCAGGGCAAGCCAGGACCTCCAAGGCATAGAGAGTCAGTTCCACGTATCCAGCTTGGATAGCCAATAATTATAACAAAGAAAATGACGTCACTTCCACTACAAGAAATAGGTGCGAACAGGTGCTTACTAAGAGGAGCTACCTCCATGTACAATGAACAAACAAAGTAGCACTCTGTAACGCTGAGTATGTAAATATGAAGTATGAAATATGAATAGCATTACTGCTGTAGAATATAGAAATAAATGAGAAATCTTAGCGCATAAATTGGCCAATTCATGTGTACCTGACAGCCACGATAAGGCGTTTCTCGATGTCAGGACCTAACAATGTGAATACCCCTCTAAGGGACATCCGTCTGCTTATGTGTGGGAAAGTAAGATCCTGATGCAATTAAAACCACCAGCGGCATGGGGGTGGAGTGCTCAGTGAAAGCTTAAATCTAGTAACAAAGAAAATGACGACTCTTCCACTACAAGAAATAGGTGCGAACAGGTGCTTACTAAGAGGAGCTACCTCCATGTACAATGAACAAACAAAGTAGCATTTTCAGTTGACAGGCGGATGCGCTTATCCGTTATAATTCCACCAGCGGCACTAAAAACCCGCTCTGATAAAACGCTGGCGGCAAGGCAAGCCAGGACCTCCAAGGCATAGAGAGCCAGTTCCACGTATCCAGCTTGGATACCCAATAATTATAAGGCACAGCGGAATCACGGAGGACGTTGATACGGTTGGCAAGGTACTCCTTCAGCATATTCCCAAACTTTGCACTCCTTGTGAGAGTACCCCGCGCCTCAGGGTCTGTCTGAGAAAACTCTCCCAGAACTTTGACAGTGTTCCCCTGCCTCTGCTGGATTGAAGTTGTCTCTCTCTCGCCTGTACTCCTTGGTTGTCCAACGAAGTGTGCCCTCTGCCGCCAGTGTTTTCAGATGGGAATTTTTTTAATAGTTCCGTAACAAGGGCCTTCTGGTACAGCCACATTTTTGTTGACCTGTCCGCCTCAGGAATAAGAGATATAAAGTTCTCCTTGTAGCGTGGGTCTAGAAGTGTCACCAACCAGTAATGACTGTCACCCAAAATTTTGAGAACGCGAGGGTCATGGGAAAGGCAGCGTAACATAAACTCGGCCATGCGTGCCAGACTACTAACAGGCAAGACTTCCCTGTCCTCACCAAGAGGATGACTGACCATGCTCTCCTCCTCCTCCTCTCTGTCCTCTGGCCGTCCACGCTGAACAGACGGTATGACAGCTGTGCAGGTAGTACCGTCTATAGTGCATGAAACTAGCTCCTGTCCTCCCTCCTCCTCCTCATTGTCACCCAATCCACGTTGGGATGAGATGAGGCTTGGCTGTGTGTAATCACCCTGTATGGTTCCTTGCTCCATCTCATCGTGCTCTGCCTGCAATGCATCCTCTTTGATTGTGAGCAGAGAGCGTTTCAGAAGACAGAGAAGTGGGATGATGACGCTAATTATGGCCGCTCACCATCTTGGTGGAGTCCTCAAAGTTTTGGAGGATGGTACATATGTTTGACATCCTTGTCCACTTCTGAGGTCTTATGTGTGGAGTCTGAACTGAATACAGACGGCCTTGTTGATGCTGGTACTCAACAACTGCCCTCTTCTGCTCACAAATCCTTCCCAACATGTGCAGTGTAGAGTTCCAATGCGTGGGGACATCACACACCAGTCTGTGAGCCGGAAGCTGCAAACGCTGCTGAAACACTGCAAGGGCGGCGGAAGCTGTAGCTGACTTTCTAAAATGGGCACACAGGCGGTGTACTTTATCAAGCCGATCCGGCAGCTCCGGGTAGGATTTGAGAAACCGCTGAACCACGAGGTTAAGCACATGGGCCAGGCATGGTACGTGTGTGAGCTCGTCTCAGAGCCGCTACCAGGTTCCCGGCCATTGTCACACACGGCCATGCCTGGTGTGAGCCACAGATCTGCCTGCTCTTTCAGAGCTGTCCACAACTCTTCAGCATTGTGCGTTTTTTCACCTAAGCATATTAGCTTCAGCACAGCCTGTTGCAGTTTGGCCGAGGCAGTGCTGCAGTGCTTCCAGCTTGTGACTGATGTGGTCATTTCGGAGATGGAGGCTGAAGAGGAGGAGTAGGCTAAGGAGGATGAGGTGCAGGAGCTTTAGACCGTGTGGGCAACCCTGATTGACCTAGGGCCCGCAATCCTTGGCGTTGGGAGGACGTGTTCTATCCCAAGGTCCGATTGGGTCAGGGCTTTCACTATGTTAACCCAGTGTGCCATCAGCGAGATGTACCGTCCCTGCCCACAAGCACTTGTCCATGTGTCCTTGGTTAGGTGGACTTTACCGGTAACTGCGTTGAGAGCACGGCTAATGTTTTGGGACACGTGCTTGTGTAATGTGGGGACAGCACACCGGGAGAAATAGTGGCGGCTGAGCACCGAGTACCGAGGGACGGCCGCCACCATCAGGTTGCGGAATGCTTCCGTCTCCACGAGCCTAAAAGGCAACATTTCGAGCACAAGCAGTCGTGAAATGTGAGAATTTGGTAGTGTGGCCTGTGGGGCGTTGGCTGCATATTTGCGCTTGCATTCCAAGGACTGAGGTATGGACAACTGAATGCTGCGCTGGGACAAGGACATGGACGTGCTTCCTGATGCTGCTACTTGATAGTGTGCAATGACAGGTGCAGGGCAGGAGGCATCTTCGCATGCACCATGGACAGGGGATTGGCTTGCATGCACAACAGCGGAAGAAGCAATGGTGCCACCCGCAGACACTGTTCCTGGACCCTGGGGTTTGGCCCACAAAGTCGGGTGCTTTGCTTCCATGTGCCTGATCATGCTGGTGGTGGTCAGTCTGGTCGTTTTGCCACCCCTGCTGATGCTCGCCTGGCAGGTGGTGCAAATGGCCTTTTTGGGGTTATCAGCAAAGTCTTTAAAAAACAACCAGACTCGGGAAGACCTAACAGTTGTACTGGCAACTTCTTTTGTGTTGCTGTTACGGGGAATGGTTGCCTGCCTTCTGTCTGCGGCCACCACACTGCTTCTTCCTGCCTGTTGGGGTGCTCTGCCTCCCTCCCCCTGTGTGCTGCTGTCCTCGCTCTGCATGTCCTCCTGCCAGGTTGGGTCAGTTACTATATCATCCACCACCTCGTCTTCCACTTATGCACCCTGGTCCTCCTCCTGACATTCTGGCAATTGTGTCTCATCATCGTCCACCTCTTGTGACACTTTCCCACCGTCGTCTTCGTGTGACCGTGGCTGCTCAAATATTTGGGCATCACTACACGCGATCTCATCTTGCCCCGCTTCAAGTGGACCGGACGAGAGGCCCAAATCTATAAATGGAAAAGTGAACAGCTCTTAAGAGTGTCCAAGTGTGGGATCAGTTGTCTCTCAGTACTCGGCATGGTGGGAGGAAGGAGGTGAGGGTGAGGAATATGCGGTCCAGACTCACGGCTACTGAGACTTGACCGTGTGGAAGACAGGGTGGTGGTGGTGGTGGCTAAGTGACTGGAAGCATTATCCGCTATCCAACCAACAACCTTTTGACACTGCTCTAGGTTCAATAGTGGTGTGCTGCGGTCCCCTATAAATTGGGACAGGAAGGTCAGGCGAGAAGATGTGGGTGTTTGTTGTGGCACAATTTCTGTTTGCTCACGGCCTTGTCCTCGGCCTCCGCATGCACCATTACCATCACGTCCAGGTCCCTGTCCCTTGCCACGTGCCTTGCCCATTTTAAATGAAGGACAGTATCTTCCACGCTCACTACAAATGACTGAGTTTGGAGCGAATTTATATGTGAGCCGTGTGACGGAGAAAACAGTTTTAAATACCTGGCCTGTAGGTAACTGTTTTGAACAGCAAACCAGTGTCAAAAACTTTGCTGACACACTGAAAAAAAAATTTTCTGGCCTCCATTAATGTCAGTATTTTCTGAAAACGTATATGTGATCCGTGTGACGGAGAAAACACAGTTTTAAATAGATGGATTTTTAGCGCTGCAATATGGAAAGGACTTGGCTATATTCTGCAGTGCCAACAAGCAAATGGCGCAGAAAAACCATGTCTGGATTGCTTTTTAAGCAAATAATGAGGATTAAGATGCAAAAAAAATTATTCCTGGCCCCTGAGACCTGGGCCTATTTCCAGAAATATCTTACAGCAGCAGCCGACTGGAATGGAGCTTCTTGTGTGATATGCACTGCAGTCTGCTATATACACCGCCCTGCCTATACACCCTGCCTGCCTGATATCTCTGCTGATGGATTAGTCCTCAGAAGGACTGTTTGTTAAGATGGATATGTGTAATGTACGGTTTTTCTCCCTACACTACCTAATACAGAATCAAATATCTCCCTGACGCAGCAGCAGCTCTCCCTACACTGTCTGATCCGGAGTGACTGTGACGAGCATGGCGGCGGCAGGTCTAATATAGACCTGATGACGCTGTGCGGCCAGCCAATCACTGTAATGCCCACAACCAACATGGCTACAGCATTACAGTGCATGGCAGGCAATCCCTGCATGTTCTAAAGAGCGCCAAACATGCAGGGAGGGGACCCGAGATCCCGCCCGAGCAACCCGGAAATACTCGCCGAGCTTCTCGAGCACCATGATGCTCGTGCGAGTACCGAGTAGTGGCGAGCACGTTCGTTCATCACTATTAACTTTATAAAAAACTTGTAAAGGAAGCCATATTGGTGCATTATGCAGCAGGTACATTAACTGTGGCATGAGGATCATCTTAATTAGATAGGGAGAACCAATCACCGACAGGGGCAACTTACACCAAGCTGCAATTTTGTTTTGGAATTTACTTAAAAGGGGGTCAATATTTAGAGATACATACTATTCCATATTCTCGCTTATTTTAATCCCAAGATACTTAAATGAGTGGACAATTTTAAGTTGTCCCACTTCCAGCGCTTCATTTGAGCGTTTCGTTCCCACCGTCATAAGTGCTGATTTATCCCAATTAATAGAGAGGCCTGACAAAGAGCCATAGTTGTTAATAATTGCCATGGCTTCCCTCAATGTTTCCGGCCAGAAGTATATCGTCTGTATATAATGCAATTTTTAAGGCTGTTAATCTGAATTTTGGCTTGGGGGGCAGAATAAAGAAGCTTAATCCAGGAGATAAATGTATTCCCAAATCCCATGTGTGACAGTTTACTCCACAGAAAGGCCCACTCTATACTGTCAAAGGCTTTGGCTGCATCCACAGATGCTATAGCCCTGTAGCTCTTATTTTGATTAGGAAAGGACCTAGAATTGTTGGGAAGCTGAAGGTTTAAGTACAGTCTACGTATATTAATCGCTGTTCACATGTTTGGCATAAAGCCTGCCTGATCTTGGTGGATTATGGACGTTATTACTTTGTTAAGCCTATTGGCTAGTAACTTTGCCAGTATCTTAATGTCCACAGTAAGTAATGAAATAGGGCGATAAGATTCTGGGAGCAGCATATCCCTTACCTCCTTTGGAATCACTACAATTATGGCCTCATTCATGGACGGTGGAAGTCTCCCACTCTGTAATGCCTCGTTTTAAACCTCCATCAATTGTGAAAGAATATATTTGGTATACTTTTTGTAAACCTCTACCGGGATACCATCCTCTCCTGGTGCCTTATTATTTGATAAGGAGCCCAAGGCTTCTTCTAATTCCCCAACTGAAAGTGGTCCGTCTAAGAGTTGGGATTCTGTGTTTGTCAGTGTAGGGAGAGAGAGAGGGGGGAAAGGAAGCCCTCTAGGTCTTCCATCGTGCGTTGTACCTTTGAGGCATACAATGAAGCATATAAATCTCTAAACACCCCAAGTATATCCGGGGGAGACCAGAGCTCTACTCCCATCGAATCCTTGATAGTCCCAATATATGATGATTTTTGTTGTGCCTTAACAACCATAGCCAACATGTGCCCTGCTCCCTCCCCCTCTTCATAAAATGTCTGCTTCAAAAAGAACCTCTTATTAGTCGCTTTTGTAATTAAGTGTTGTTTCAGTTGACCTTGAGAGTCTTATAAGTTTTTATTTGTTAAAGTGGAGGGGTTCTGCACATGCCGAGTTTCTGCCCTACGCACCTCCTCCATTAGGTACTTCTCCAGTGCTCTGGAAGATGCTTTAACACCATTAACCTCTTTGATTAACAGCCCCCTTAAAAATGCCTTTAGGGCCTCCCAGATCATCAGTACAGAGGCTGTGCCCTTGTTGACCTCCAAGAATTCTGTTATTAATTTAGGGATATCATTGTTGGGTGGTATGACCCCCAGCCAAAAAGGATTAAACCTCCAAGAACGATTGGGCAAACTGCCATAACCAGAGAAAATTAGTTAAACCATAAGCGGTGAATGTTACGAGAGCCCACGGGGCTGATATTCAATTTTATCAATCATCCCTGCAGCAGAGGCATTGCTTTTTATAAGATCTATACGTGACAGTGAATCATGCACGGCTAAGTGACAGGAGAATATTTTATCTTCTGGATGTCTTGCCCTCCATACGTCTAAAACTTACAGCTTTCAGCACAACTAGAAGATTCTATGTCCCATTGAATGTCTGGATAGTTAAAATCTCCCATAATAAGGACCCTATTATTATTTGCTGCATTTTTCATTTGTTGCAGCATTTCATTATCTACCAGTTTAGCTATGTTAGAAGGCTTGTAACAAACTCCAATTAGCAGCTTTCCACTATTGCCATCCATGGACATTTACCCACACTCATTCTATATTGTCGCAGCTTCCCCCAATGTCGTCATGGACACTGTGTCAGTTTTATTTGGTTGGCATTATTTGAGCACTATATATTTGTATAATTTAGGCTCTATATGTTAGTATTTGTAAATTGGCCACTGTATATTGGTATTATTTGGTTGGTAATATTTGGGCACTGAATATCCATATTTGGTAATATTTAGAACACCCCAGGTGGACAGGTTTCAACCAAGGTGCCAGACTATGCATACAGCCCAGCACCAGGATCAGCAGCAGTACATTGATAAGGCGGTTTGTATACATATAGCTGATTCAGAGTGGCTCCTTAATGAGTGCCACAAAGTCCTGGCAATCTACTTCCATATTATGCCAAAAAAACTTGATTGAGAGTACAACTAAAGGAATTTGATATATGTCTTTGTATGTCCATGTTATATGTGTCATGTAAATATGTCCATGTACATCCTATGTACAGTACAGACCAAACTTTTGGACACACCTTCTCATTTAAAGATTTTTCTGTATTTTCATGACTATGAAAATTGTACATTCACACTGAAGGCATCAAAACTATGAATTAGCACATGTGGAATTATATACTTAACAAAAAAGTGTGAAACCACTGAAAATATGTCTTATATTCTAGGTTCTTCAAAGTAGCCACCTTTTGCTTTGATGACGGCTTTGCACACTCTTGGCATTCTCTTGATGAGCTTCAAGAGGTAGTCACCGGAAATGGTTTTCACTTCACAGGTGTGCCCTGTCAGGTTTAATAAGTGGGATTTCTTGCCTTCTAAATGGGGTTGGGACCATCAGTTGTGTGGTGCAGAAGTCTGGTGGATACACAGCTGATAGTCCTACTGAATAGACAGTTAGAATTTGTAGTATGGCAAGAAAAAAGCAGCTAAGTAAAGAAAAACGAGTGGCCATCATTAATTTATGAAATGAAGGTCAGTCAGTCCGAAAAATTGGGAAAACTTTGAAAGTGTCCCCAAGTGCAGTTGCAAAAACCATCAAGCGCTACAAAGAAACTGGCTCACATGATGACCGCCCCAGGAAAGGAAGACCAAGAGTCACCTCTGCTTCTGAGGATAAGTTTATCCGAGTCACCAGCCTCAGAAATCGCAGGATAACAGCAGATTAGAGACCAGGTCAATGCCACACAGAGTTCTAGCAGCAGACACATCTCTTCAACAACTGTTAAGAGGAGACTTTGTGCAGCTGGCCTTCATGGTAAAATAGCTGCTAGGAAACCACTGCTAAGGACAGGCAACAAGCAGAAGAGACTTGTTTGGGCTAAAGAATACTAGGAATGGACATTAGACCAGTGGAAATCTGTGCTTTGGTCTGATGAGTCCACATTTGAGATCTTTGGTTCCAACCACCGTGTCTTTGTGCGACGCAGAAAAGGTGAACGGATGGACTCTACATGCCTGGTTCCCACCGTGAAGCATGGAGGAGGTGTGATGGTGTGGGGGTGCTTTGCTGGTGACACTGTTGGGGATTTATTCAAAATTGAAGGCATACTGAACCAGCATGGCTACCACAGCATCTTGCAGTGGCATGCTATTCCATCCGGTTTGCGTTTAGTTGGACCATCATTTATTTTTCAACAGGACAATGACCCCAAACACACCTCCAGGCTGTGTAAGGGCTACTTGACCAAGAAGGAGAGTGATGGGGTGCTACGCCAGATGACCTGGCCTCCACAGTCACCAGACCTGAACCCAATCGAGATGGTTTGGGGTGAGCTGGACCGCAGAGTGAAGGCAAAAGGGCCAACAATTGCTAAGCATCTCTGGCAACTCCTTCAAGATTGTTGGAAGACCATTTCTGGTGACTACCACTTGAAGCTCATCAAGAGAATGCCAAGAGTGTGCAAAGCAGTCATCAAAGCAAAAGGTGGCTACTTTGAAGAACCTAGAATATAAGACATATTTTCAGTTGTTTCACACTTTTTTGTTAAGTATATAATTCCACATGTGTTAATTCATCGTTTTGATGCCTTCAGTGTGAATGTACAATCTTCATAGTCATGAAAATACAGAAAAATCTTTAAATGAGAAGGTGTGTCCAAACTTTTGGACTGTGCTGTACATCTTTGTACAGTTAGGTCCAGAAGTATTTATTTGAACAGTGACCGAATCTTTGTGAAGCACCATCTGTCCAATCAATCTTGCTGCATCTGGTTGAATCCAAGCAAAAAGTATAGCCTTGTACACTTTAATAATAATAATAATAGTCTTTATTTTTATATTACGCCAACATTTTCCTCAGTGCTTTACATACATTATCATCACTATCCCCATTGGGCTTCACAATCTAAATACCCTATCAGTATGTCTTTGGAGTGTGTGAGGAAACTGGAGAACCCGGAGGAAACTCACGCAAACACGGGGAGAACATACAAACTCCTTGCAGATGTTGTCCTTGGTGGGATTTGAGCCCAAGACCCCAGTGCTGCAAGACTGCAGTGCTAACCACTGAGCCACCATGCTGCCCATAGCATTCATCCGGCTACTTCTGTCCTGTGTCACATCATCAATAAACATTAGTGACCCAGTGCCATTGGAAGCCATGCATGCTCATGCTATCACTACTATGTTTTACAGAGGATGTGGCGTTCTTTGGATCATGAGCTGTTCCAAGCCTTCTCCATACTTTCTTCTTCCCATCATTCCGGTACAGATTGATCTTGGTTTCATCTATCCAAAGAATTCTTTTCCAGAACTGGGCTTTCTTCTTTCGATGTTTTTTTGGCAAAGCCTAATCTGGCCTTTCTGTTTTTAAAGCTGATTAATGGTTTTCACCTTGTGTATTTGCTCTCATGAAGTCTTCTCTTTATGGTAGACTTAGATACTGAGACACCTACTTACCGGAGAGTGTTCTTTACTTGGTGGATGTTGTGAAGGTGTTTTTCTTCACCATGGAAAAGATTCTGTGATCATCCACCACTCTGGTCTTCCGTGGACCTTCCTTGCTGAATGTATCAAACCGTTAATTTGACTACTCCTAACATTTCTGCTATCTTTCTGATGAATTTATAATTTTTTTCAGTCTAATAATGGTCTGTTTCTCTTCCAGCAGCTTCCAAATGCAAATAACACAACTGGAATCAGCTCCAGACCTTGTACCTAGATAATTAATGATGGATTTACAAGGGAAAAGCCCATGTAACCCATTAAAGAGCTTTTGAAATAATTGTCCAGTTGCTTTTTATCCCTTTAAAAAGAGTCATCTGGATATTAAAGAGCTATATAATTCCTAAACCCTTACTCCAAATAGTATGTGAATACTCTCAAATGAAAGCGGAGTCTGCACTTTAAGCCCATATTGATTATATAACTGTATCTTAAGTATAAGAAAAAAAATGGATAAAGTCCGCTCACCATTGGGGTGTGGTGCAGTCTTTGCCTCGCTCGGATCCAGCCAGAGTAGCCTTGTTCATGAATCGGAAAATAGGAGGAATGATTCAGCGTGTCAGACTATAAACTTGAATAAAACATAGCTTTTATTGAGCAATTAAAAATGCTGCTACCACAATAATAAAATTCTTGGTGCACTACAAGGATCTTGACCTACGTGTTTCGACATGCAGTTTTAGTCATGGTCTCATAGTCTGACACGCTGGATCATTCCTCCTATTTTCTGTATCTTAAATATGTCTTGATAAATGCCAAAATGTGTCACTGTCAAAGTATTTCTGGACCTAGCTGTATGTCTATGTAATGTGTGTCATGTAAGTCCATGTTATGTGTCATGCAAGTGTGTCCATGTACGTCCTATGTATGTCCATGTACTGTGTCTTGTAAGTATGTCCATGTACATTGTAGTGATTCAAGCTCTCTGGTAGCTGTCAGGGTACACACAAGCACTGGATTGTAGTGTCAAGTAGTGTAAGATTTATTATATTTCATAAACTTCCACAGTACTCAAATGCAAAGAAACAACAGCCTTTTTACAGCACAAACGAATAACAAAAACAGTCATTTCACTAAGTAGTTCAAAACAGTCTCACCCATTCAGTTTTGAATTCACCTCTCAGGCTCTGGCAGAGACTGTCCACCATTAATGGTCTTTACCCTCTCCAAACACACTGACATTGCTGAGTTAGCTCAGCTGCCTGTTATTAGATGAGTAAACCCCGAGCTGGAGTGTATGGGAGTGACCTATCTTTTCCATGCTCTTTTGGTCACTCCTAAACCATAGACCCAAAATCCGGTTCACTAAAAATTCTATCGGTAACCTGTTGTTACTCATGTACTTTCTTCCAGGACTTATGTCACCGAGGCCAGCCACCTTGGTGACACATACTTGCCATCCAGGACTTTACCTTCTGCTTCCCTACTATGTACTATGTACATTTTTGTATGACCATATAATATGTGTCATGTAAGTATACCTATATACTTCTAGTAATGTGAACTAGCAACATCATGGGCGTCTTTTATGCTGCTCGTTTGCAGACGTTTTGAGAATTGCCATTTTGTGATCTGGACATTACTCTTGTGTGAAACTTGTCTTGGAAACACTAGATGAAGTGATATGGCTATATTCTCCAAATGCTTACTGCTCTTCTGACTAGTACAGCAGATATATTGAGGAATAAAAATTACTATAAAACTATAGAAAAGCGTTTATAATTGAAAATTATGAGGAATAAATACTTTATTGAAATTCATGAGGTTTTTACAAGTTTATTTCATTGTGATTTTAGGATTTATATGTCAGTAAAGTAGAATTTTTTCTTAATAGTATTTCTATAGTTTCCATAGAATTTGCAATGGAATTGTGTAATGTGATGTACATCTATATATTTATCCTCTTTATAAGTGCATGTAAGTATGAAAAGACATAACAAACGGAGCCCAGTCCATGGAAGCCCAGAATATAAAGCAGGGCTTCTTAAACTTTATTCAGCAAAAGATATCAACTTTTATATTAATAGAGCACCTATTGTAGTTAAAGTCAATGCCAGCTTGCTGCTAGTAGAGGGACTTGCACAAAGGAGAGGCAGTAGAAGAGTAAGGGTTTGGGTAATCCCCTGCCAGTCTTTCAATTCTGGCCTTAAATTGAAGCGTCAAGAAATCTTAGATAAACTAGCTGCTAGGGATATATACCATAGAAACCAATTTAAAAAGCTGCTACTGACACTAATATATATTTTCACTTGCGGTCTGAGGTTATACGCATAGGATGTTTACACCAAAGTTAGTAAGACGGTTATGAACCCAGCTTTGTGCACTGGAGCTTTGTCATATTAAATCAAGAAAGGACCCTTTTCAAATTGTTGCTGAAAAGATGGAAGTATGAGCATTTCCCTTCACCAAAACTAAGCTCAAGCATTATTATCAATATCAATTCTTTACATTTGGCACCACCATTTTTCAGGAAATATTCTTCCAGCTACAAAACCCAGCTGACTTTCATAGCAAAACTTTAACTTGTCAGAATTTCACATCCCAAATTATTTATATGTGCACATAGCTTCTTTGCCTGAGGTCACACAGCATAGAGGCTGTCAGTCAAGCAAGAGGAGGTGATGCTGGGCAGGGAATAGAGCTGGAGTGACAGAGGCTTCACATCTACAGTCTCACATGCACATCAAATCAAACGTTAAATTTTAAGTAATGGAGAAATATACTGGTCATGTACAGGTATTACTGGACTCGTCTTTGAAAGAGCTACATGCACATATAAATAGTTTGGTGTGTGGCTGATTCCCTTCAAGGCCTCATGCATATAATTTATATATTATGCTTTGCCCTATCAGTATTTCTTTGGAGAGTGGAAAGAAACTCAATACCAAAGTCATCGGGATATCGACGGGATGGATCAATACTATAATGTGTATGGGGGCCACCTAACTATACCCATTAAGATGACATTGGGGTACAGAAGGATCCAGCCTGTTGAATTTTAACATACGATCATTTTGATCTCCCTGACAATAAACCACAATTAGCTGGTATTGCTAGCTGTTGGCCAAACGACCACAGATATAAAATGTATTTGGGGTCCCGTCAAGGTTCTGTTCTAAAAACAGTTCTATATTGAAGGTCACCGCAGCATGGACTCTTGTATACATTACTTGTAATTCTCATTAGTAATCTGTGAAATTACCAAAGCTGCTAATTAGAAGGGATGGCCATGTCCTGGCCTTGTAATCTTTACTATTTATCCTATAAGAAAAACAAACATTTACAGTGAAGATGAGAGAGAATTCACCTCGATAATACAACAGCCTCTCTCGGTGGGAATTGCTCTTAGCTAATTATCTTCTCAGTTGCAGAAACAATCCTGTATATTTTTGCCGTTTGTAACTTTGGCTTTATTAGCAATTGCAGATACACTTGAGGGTAGAAGAAATGATGCTACATATAGGAGACTCATCTAAGAATTTTAAGATCCAATTATAGATAGGACAACAAAAGTACTGCGCGTCTTATGATGGAAGAAACGTGATACTACAAGACAATGCAGATTACCCGCACTTATGTGTTTATATACTACAAACCAATAGGTGACACGCTTAAATTTATAATACAATAAGGTATCTAGATTCCTTGCAGCGCTGACTTTATAGGATAATAGAATAATGGAAGTAATATAGAAAATCCATTCCTGGCAGAAGTCTTGGAGCTTAGGTCTTACTGCTTGTTCAGAAACAAGATTTTGCAGGCTTGAATTTAGTATTCGAATTGTTTCAGTGATCTCCCTTATGGCTTTTTAGAGCTCCGTATTCATAAATGGAGATAATTCAGTGTTTATTGTTTTTTCCAAATATTGAAATAGAATTGCCCTGTAGTTTCTGTGATGTATTCTGCTCTGCTTTTTAATCTGTGCTATTTAATTATTTTATTTCATGCATTTTTTATGCCGTTGACCAGTACATGAGTATTCTCATATAGTTTCTAAGGATTATTTATATTATTATTTATATTGCTGGAAGGTTAAGTCATAGCAGCCATAACAAGGACGCTTATAAATAGTTTTTACTAGCCACTGTCTAAATGATTCATGAGGAAATAAAGCTTTACATATATTGCAGTTCTGGGCAACTTTGGCCCTTAGGTTACTGCTACATGGCACATTTTACTATGCAATTGGATACTAAGTCATCTTAATGCAATCCAGGAACATCAGTATTGGAGCAGTTACACTTCTAGCAAGACCACCTCTGCCTCCTGAATATTCCGAAAATTGTACTTTGTAAATACACAAGAGCTCCGTCCATCCTCACTCTGAGGCCACGTTCACACGTTCAGTATTTGATCAGTATTTTACATCCGTATCTGTAAGCTGAAACCAGGAGTGGAACAATCAGAGGAAAAGTATAATATAAACACGTCACCACTTCTGTATTTATTACCCACTCCTGGTTTTAGCTTACAAATGCTGATGTAAAATACTGACCTAATACTGAATGTGTGAACGTGGCCTAAGGCTTATTTTTACTTTTGCACTTTTCTTTCGAGATATACAAGTGTTCCTCACTAAATTAGAGTATCATCAAAAAGTTAATTTATTTCAGTTCTTCAATACAAAATGTGAAACTCATAATTATATAGTCATTACAAACAGAGTGATCTATTTCAAGTGTTTATTTCTGTTAATGTTGATGATTATGGCTTACAGCCAATGAAAACACAAAAGTCATTATCTCAGTAAATTAGAATAATTAGCAAACACCTGCAAAGGCTCCTGATGCGTTTAAAAAGGTCCCTTAGTCTGTTCCAGTAGGCTCAACCATCATGGGGAAGACTGCCGACTTGACAGATGTCCAGAAGGCAGTCATTGACACACGCCACAAGGAGGGTAAGCCACAAAAGGTTATTGCTAAAGAAGCTGGCTGTTCAGAGTGCTGTATCCAAGCATATTAATGAAAGTTGAGTGGAAGGAAAAAGTGTGGTAGAAAAAGGTGCACAAGCAGCCGGGATAACCGCAGCCTTGAAAGGATTGTTAAGAAAAGGCCATTCAAAAATTTGGGGGAGATTCACAAGGAGTGGACTGCTGCTGGAGTCATTGCTTCAAGAGCCACCACACGCACGTATCCAGGACATGGGCTGCAAGAGTCGCATTTCTTGTGTCAAGCCACTCATGACCAATAGACAACGCCAGAAGCATCATACCTGGGCCAAGGAGAAAAAGACATGGACTGTTGCTCAGTGGTCCAAGGTGTTGTTTTCAGATGAAAATAAATTTTGCATTTCATTTGGAAATCAAGGTCCCAGAGTCTGGAAGAAGAGTGGAGAGGCACAATCCAAGCTGCTTGAGGTCTAGTGTGAAGTTTCCACAATCAGTGAAGGTTTGGGGAGCCATGTCATCTGCTGGTGTAGATCCACTGTGTTTTATCAAGACCAAAGTCAGCGCAGCCGTCTACCAGGAAATTTTAGAGCACTTCATACTTCCCTCAGCCGACAAGCTTTTTGGAGATGGAAATTTCATTCTCCAGCAGGACTTGGCACCTGTCCACACTGCTGAAAGTACCAATGCCTGGTTTACAAACAACAGTATCACTGTGCTTGATTGGCCAGCAAACTCAACTGACCTTAACCCCATAGAGAATCTATGAGGTATTGTGAAGAGGAAGATGAGAGACACCAGACCCAACAATGCAGATGAGCTGAAGGCTGCTATCAAAGCAACCTGGGCTTCCGTAACAACTCAGCAATGCCACAGGCTGATTGCCGCCATGCCACATTGCCGCATTGATGCAGTAATTGATGCAAAAGGAGCCTCGACCAAGTATTGAGTGCATTTACTGAACATACATTTCAGTAGGACAACATTTCAGATTTTAAAAACATTTTTCAAGCTGTTGTTATAAAGTATTCTAATTTACTGAGATAATGACTTTTGTGCTTTCATTGGCTGTAAGCCATAATCATCAACATTAACAGAAATAAACACTTGAAATAGATCACTCTGTAATGACTCTGTATAATATATGAGTTTCACTTTTTGTATTGAAGAACTGAAATAAATTAACTTTTTGATGATATTCTAATTTAGTGAGAAGCACTTGTACCTTGGATCTATCCAACATAGGTCTCAAATGGAAGGCCAGGATGTGTCACTTTCTAGATATACAGTGGCATTTGTCGCTAATTGTGTATGCATCCATACTTTTAATTTATACTCATTGAATATCCCAGTCTACAATGAAATAAAAATCTATGTCAATGCATACCAAAAACAAGGGCCAGCACACCTGCATGTATAAGCGTACTATGCAGGTGCACATATACGCTGTGGCCAGCAACAAACATAATCTAGAATAAAATCATAATAGGCACACTGCAGTAACAATAAATAGTAGTAGCACATGGAAAAAACATAGGGTACTTAATTAACATTTTTCAGTCAAAAAAGCATAAAAGCCATCCCACCACGACATGGTGTACCCTATCAGGATGGTTCCAAACTTTGTGATTCACCTTGCTACGTGCCAACCAGGCCTCAAAATAGATGGGAGCAGGGCAGGATCAGCCCAACTGTGTTTATCCCCTGCCTGTGGAAAGCTGAATATATAATGGTGCACAGCCCAGGGGGACGGGAGAGCACATCCCATATGTACGGAGTACAAGAAACTAAAGCAAAATTAAAGGCCAGCACACCACAGGTCTTCTTTGATAAAAAAAATGTTAACTAAGTACCCAATATTTTTTACATGTTACTATTTATTTACTTGCTTACTGTCTGCTTATACATTGTTTTATGCTAGGATTTTCCAATGCTCACCAGTCCAGTACATGGCAAAATCATACTCTTTTGGTATATGTGGTGCTAATCGAGTCTTATGGATGCGTTGGGTATATGAACCAATCATTTTCCTGGAGCATATCTGATTATAATTTCCACATGTACACCGGCTGTGAGCGGTCATAACCTCATTATGCCTGCAGTCCAACGAGGCCACTCCCGGTCACAACCGTCGCCTGTGCATGTAAAACTGATGTGGAGACGTGTGTTCGCCAGTGAATTTTCTCCTTGACGGATTTGGCTCGCAGACACCCCTCTTCCTAGCTTTTTCCAATATATTAGTTAAAGTTGCCGATTAAAAGCTAAAGGACCCTGCCAGACAGCAACCCACACCTTTCCTTTCATTGACTTCCATATTTCTGACTTGTAGAAGGAGAATAGAAGATAGATTTTAAGACATGACTCGGTTGTCTTTTTAATATACTCTTGATTTTAAAGCACTGAGAAGCTGCTTTACATCAGAAGTGGTTTTTAGTCTTTTTCATACCAGAAAATATTAGTATTTTACGGCTACTTCATCTCGTCAGGTTGGTATTGTTAACCATTTCTGACCCATACTCTCTTTGCTTTGATAGCACTAAGTTTAGCACGTCTGTATATAAGTATGCTATTTTACTGTTATTAACTATTTGTGCTAATTTTATTATAGGGCTGTAGCAGAAAAATGTATGGCTTCCTGAGAGGAACCAAACAACTGCAAGTGTTAAGATTCCTTGGAATCGCTATTGGCGTTACACAGATCCTAGCTATGATCCTCACCATCACCTTGCTGTGGGCTTTGTACTATGATAAGAAGGATCCAAAGACAGAACCAATCCTACCTCTGAGCCATGAAGATGCCCAGCACAATTGCCACACCGTGGAGGTGCCACCACCCAACCACACAAGGACTTCTGCTCCAAGGACTACTGCAAACGGATTTAACATTTACCTGGAAATGGATGAATTGTGATTGACTGCCACATAAGTGTCCTTTTTATAGCACAATTCTCTACATGGTCGACCTAATGGAGGAGTTCGTGTGAAGGAACCATGTAATTTTATTGCTGATCTGACTTCTAATGTACTTTTTACAAGACTGCAGCAGGTTTTCAAGAAAGTAAGCCATGTTGGATTGTGGATATATCCCTTATGTAATAATTCATTCTGGTTATCACAGATTGTATGGAATCAACGTTTGATCAATGACAGACAGGGATGGAAAAATAAACCAAGTATGTCCAGCTAAACATTAGTGCAGGGTTGAGTCCACAGGTTTGATCTTAGTACAGAAAGTTGATTCATCGATCACTGGCTCCTCTATTCATGGACGCATGGATTCAGGGATGAGGAGCTTATCTGATGCCTTTCAGTAATGTATATATGCTATTTATGTGATATACTGTATTAAAGGGCATAAAATGGATTGGGGGACATGCTTCCATTGACACAGGGTCAGTTTTACTGGGCGAATGTTTCCCGGGAGGTAAAACAAATCTTTTGCGCTGACAAATTCAGACAGATTTTAAATGAGATACATACATCTTCTGTGAGATAAGGCTAGATTTGTTAGAATATTTCTCTCAAGCACCCCCATCAGTCTAGTTAATCTTATGAGCGGTGAATGTATTTATTGCTACCAATTCATTGCTAAATAATAGAAATCAATGATCTACAAGTGCAGCCTGAATGTATCAGTAGTCAATGGGTATAGGTGGGTTTGTAAGGAAGATTTGCTTTAATCTTTAAAGGGGTTGACACCTTTATATAAAGGAACCAGAGGAATTGAAATCATTGCCAATTGTACGACTACTGGAGCTCCATAAAGATCCTTACAGCAAGATTTCACTGCCTCTGCAGCGCCACCATAGGAAAAATGAAGAATTACACCATTCTTATTGAAAGCAATAAGCTGGTCAGAATCAAAACAGAGGACCTACTCTACAATCAAAATTCTGGCTCCCTAAACCAGTAAACCTTTTTCATGTACAAAGAAAAAAGGATGTATAATAATTTAATTATTTATATGCTTGCCCTTATACATTTGTTTGTTTGTATGTTAATTTTAAAGGGAATCTGTCAGCAGGTTTTTGCTATTTAATCTGAGTGCAGCATAATGTAGGGGCAAAGAGCCTGATACCATGGATGCTCACTTGCTCAGCAGTTTGCTGTAGTTTCAATACAATCAGTGTTTTATCAGTAGTAGGTTGCATGCCAGGCAGTCCGGCTAATCTGTGTAACCCCGCCCCCAACACTGATTGGTGGCTTGCTGATAATGTACAGTGTACACAGTAAGATGCCAATCAGGGCTGAGGGCGGGGTTATACACAGCTCAGCATAATAACCACTGCTATGTCTACAACAGAGAAAGCAGGGATTCTATCAAAACTGCACTGAGCAGCCCAGTAAGTGACACATTGCTGGAATCAGTGTCTGCCTCTGCCTCAGTCTACATCATGCTGCACTCTAATTCCATAACAAAAACCAGTTGATAGATTATAATAAAATATGGATCCTAATGTGTTTTTTTGTTTTTTTTTAACTGAGAGATTCAGTTTGTGTTTATACAATATATTGTAGATTGTCTTCCTGGAAGTCATTACACTGGTTCCCTGCAAAAAGGAATTACTGCTTTGTTTCATTCTCCCCATTCTCTTCATGAGACCATGGTCTTTCTTGGTTATAAAAAATGTTTAAGTCCGAGTGTTGTCCATGAAAAAACAGACCGCCCTCGGACCAATGTTATTCACTGACCAAATCTGCATGTGAAAAAACTCATAGCATGTGCTAGTTTCTTCCGTAAATCGGATGAAACTCGCCCATTTAAGCCTACGGGTGTCAGAAAAATCGGATGTTATACGGAGACACAGTAAAGCATCTGATTTTTACAGATGCATTGCAATTCTGTAACACAGAAAACTATAGATGGCCTTGTGAATGATTAATAGCTGCTGAGTAAAAAACGGATTGCATACAGAAGACAAGTGAGAAACTGAATGACTTTTTGATATGGTTGTGTGAACCTAGCCAAAGTGGGAGCCTGTGCTGATGTAATGGGCTGTAGCCCCCCGTCCTACCTCACTGCCTGTAATGATCCCCCATGTACTGTTTAACATAGCAAATAATAAATCTCCTCTGTAGCTGTTAAATGTGACAGGTTAGATCTACTCCGTGACGGATATGTGAAACTGAACGTGTTTTCATCCCTGGAGATTATTACACATGGACAAGGTAGATAGGTACTGAGACCTACAAATATGGCTTCAACTGAGAAGTCCATAAAAGCGCTAGGATATGTTCACACTTAACTTTTCTGCATAAAAAAAATGCACGCTATGGCCAGAAAACCACAGTGAAAATTACACTCATTTATTAATGCGGCTTTGATAATTTTTTGTACCAAGCCATTTTGATCTCAATAGAGAGAATATGCAGTAAAAAATTGAATACATAAATAAACGATACCACAGGTCAAAAAAGCACGGTGTGAATTAGATTTTAGAAATTTCATTCATTTTGCCCTTACTGTAAAATGCGTTTTTTTTATGCACTAAAAAAAGCATAGAAAAATCATCAAAAATGCTTTGTGTGAACAAGCTTTTACGCTCTGATTTAGGGGGCGATTCATGAAAGTGTTTTTGCTTGAAAACTGACTTAAAACATTTTAAGATGCAATGCAGAATTGCGCTGAAATGTTGGGAGTTTTGACGTTTTCACTCCAATTTGAAGCAGCTCCACCAAAATGGAGAAGGAGCCAGGATGGAGTATGGCTACATCTGCTCATCAAATTAAGCAGAACTGCCAGTGTTTCTTACGCCAGAAATACTACTACAGTCCTGGAGATTGGAGTAGCATTACCGGCAAGGCATCAAACTCATCAAGTGCATGCGCCTGTTAATGAATTCATCTCATTATACTCCAGTAAGCCCTTCATTAAGACTGGCCTGAGCAACATGAATCGGTCCCTTATAATCTATGCCAGTGTAAGCGAACCCTCTCATGTGGGAGAATCGGGCCGATTATGCTAATGACACTCGGTATGCTCTGATTGTCTCACATAAGAAAATGGCAGCACAGGTGAGGAGATGGAGAACTTAATTTTTCCATCTTCTCCATTGTCTCTGTGCTCATACATCGGACTGCACTCTGATGACATCCGAGTACAGTCTGATTCTTCACATGCACCCATAGACTTGAATCTGCATAAAAAATTAATCGCAGATCTGCACTGCCCCATAATATAACATTGGCCGTGTCATACACCAGTGTGACCGAGCCCTAAACGTATGAAAATGATAAGTGCATTTTATAGCAAGAGAATAAGAGATTTTGGGCTTTTTCATATATGGCGTTGATGCACTTTTCCATGCTTTAAAAAATGCACCATTTCACAATAACCGCAAAATGAATGGGATTTCTGAAGTCCCATTCACGGTGTGCGTCTTTACTTTGATTTTTTTTTTTACCTGTGGTGCACTTTTTTTTTATAAAAAAATGCAGCATATCAATTCTTTAAGTGTTTTAATACCAAAATCAGAATGGCTTGGCACAAAAAATAATGCATGACAAACTTGCGTCAAAAATGTGTGTAATTTCTGCTGTGATTTTCTAGCCATAGCCTGTATTTTGCATGCAGAAAAAAAAGCATTAAAAAAGCTATATGTAAACATACTCTTAAAAGAACAAGCCAATGCTCTGCTGCTCTTTTGTGCTCTAGTAAAAGCCTTTAATATTTACACTGTAAAAGTAAGAGGTTTTCTGTTTTCAGAAAAGTTCTCCCCAGGCACAGTGTGTTTTACTCACCCTGAGATTGGCGACTCTGCTGCACAAGCTGCCAAGCTCAGTGATTGGCTGCAGCGCTGTCGACATGACGTCAGTGCTGCAGGCAAACAGCGGACAGAGCAGGCCGTGCCGGTACTCGAGCTGCTCAAATACAATTGCCGTAGAACGTCACTTCAGAATATGAATGTCACATGCTGTATACTATAGCTGCAGAGCTAGAGAATAAGGGACAGGTCACCAAGTAATTGTTATTTAATTGTGTATTTCAATGGAGTGATAAGCAGGTGAGATCCACTTGCTCATCAATGCATAGCATACATAATTCAGTAGGATACAATGGCTGGAGAACAGCTAAATCCTATCATCCTCTTTAAAAAAAAAAAAAAATTCCACTGTCCCTTGGTTTGTCACTCTCATTTGTTTTGAATGTTTAAATATATTATGAAATTGGAAAAATATGTGAAGTAAACACAATTTCTTTATTTAAATGGAACCTGTAACCTGTTTTCATAATACAATTTGCATATATTAGTTAACAGATCTTAGACCTGATGAGGCTCGTGTCCTTGCTTTGAAAATCCATGTCGGAATGGCTGGTTAATCATTTTTTTTAAAAGTTTCCTGTCCTGATATTAAAATGAGCTCATTAAAAGTTCAACGTAGACCTCGGTTAGACATTCGTGATTTTTATCATAGGTAAAAGTGTTTTGGATCCAAGTGTTTGGTCAGTCTTTAAAATCAGTGTTTCATCAGCAATATTTTATTTTTATTTTTTTAAATTGCACTTCGATGCCATCCTTGATTTTTCACGGACTCATAGATTTATGTGGGTAATTTTGATCTATGACTCGGATCAAAAAGGGACGTGATTTTTTTTTAACTGACCCACGATCCACAAAAAAAATGGACTTTTGAATAGCACCGGAACATGTTCGATCAGTGAAAATCACAGGTAGAACATGTATGTATTTCATGAATATCGAATGAGGCCTTAAGCTGGGCTCCTTAAATGTTTATTTTAATATCAGAAGCATAGCCATTCTGACATGAATTTTCAAAGTAAGTACACCAATCTCATCAGGTGTAAGAGAGCTATTGCAGCCTGCATTGTCAAATCTGGTGTCCTATTCACTTTAGTCCTAAATAAGTTTCCATCTAAATAATTGTATAGATAAATGATCTTTAATAAGTAGGTTAGATAAGTTACTAATATAGTCCTGAAGGACCCATGCTTTGTTCCTCTGCTGGCGACTCTATCTCTGGGCCACCTTGCTTGCTGTGTGGGCACATGACTGGAGCAGTGTATGAAGATTGCATATTTCAATGTTCTAGCCATTGGGGTTGTTGCTGTTGGAATCATATTTTTGCACAATGTTTTATGATCACTTTGAGTAAGCATTGTTTTATTAAGGATCCATTTAGCAACCTCCTCAGTTTTACATTTTCTCCCCCACTTGTTGTGTAATGACTACCGCTTAATTAAATATTAGACTTTGCTCTTGTCAAATGGTAATCATATTGTATAATTTCTTTCTTTTTGGGTATTATTAATGGGTAATATTAAACAAAAAGATTAGATGTGTAAGACTTAGTTTTTGTTAATAGTATGCAGTTACAGAAATAAAGTGTAAAAATAGAATTCCCTTTCCAACACTCTTAGATGTATGCCTTATATATGGTTATTGGTGGTCAGATAGAACTGTGGTTTCGGTTGACTGTAACTTATTTATCAGGCTATCCAGATATTTTTTATATCTTTTTCCTATACAGTTGTGCTCAAAACTTTACATACCCCGGCAGAATTTTTCCTTTCTTGGCCTTGTTTCAGAGAATATGAATGATAATAAAAAAAAGTATTTCTCCACTCATGGTTATTGGTTGGGTGAAGCCATTTATTGTCAAACTACTGTGTTTTCTCTTTTTAAATCTTAATGACAACCAAAAACATCCAAATGACCCGGATCAAAAGTTCACATACCCTGGTGATTTTGGCCTGAGAACATGCACAGAATTTGACACAAATGGGTTTGAATGGCTACTAAAGGTAACATCCTCACCTGTGACCTGATTGTTTGTAATCAGTGTGTGCATAAAAGCTGAGCGAGTTTCTGGAATCCAGACCGACTCTTGCATCCTTCATCCAGCCGCTGGCGTTTCTAGATGGGGAAAGCAAAAGAATTGTCAACGGATCTACGGGAAAAGGTAGCTGAACTGTATAACACAGGAAAGGGATACAAAAAATATCCAAGGAATTGATAATGCCAGTCAGCAGCGTTCAAACTGTGATTAACAAATGGAAAATCAGGGGCTCTGTAAAAACCTAACCACGGTCAGGTAGACCAACAAAAATTTCGGCCACAACTGCCAGGAAAATTGTTCGGGATGCAAAGAAAAACCCACAAATAATATCAGCTGAAATTCAGGACTCTCTGAAAACTAGCGGTGTGGCTGTTTCAAGATGCACAATAAGGAGGCACTTGAAGAAAAATGGGCTGCATGATTGAGTCGCCAGAAGAAAGCCATTACTGCTCAAATGCCACAAAAGTATCTTGCCTACAATACGCCAAACAGCACAGAGACAAGCCTCAAAACTTCTGGTACAAGGTAATTTGTAGTGATGAGACCAAAATGTAACGTTTATGGTTGTGGCCAAAATGTTCAATTTGAAGAGAGGTCAACAAGGCCTATGATGAAAGGAACACCATTCCTACAGTAAAGCACAGAGGTGGATCGCTGATATTTTGGGGATGTGTGAGCTACAAAGGCACAGGAAACTTGGTAAAAGTTGAAGGAAAGATGAATGCAGCTTCTTATCAGTGAATACTGCAGGCAAATTTGCTCTCATCAGCCTGGAAGCTGTGCATGGGACGTACTTGGATGTTCCAACATGACAATGATCCAAAACACAAGACCAAGTCGACCTGTCATTGGCTACAGCAGCACAAAGTGAAGGTTCTGGAGTGGCCTTCTCATTCTCCTGACCTCAATATCATTGAGCCACTCTGGGAAGATCTCAAGCGCGCAGTTCATGCTAGACGGCCCAGGAATTTACAGGAACTGGAGGCTTTTTGCCAAGAATAATGGGCAGCTTTACCATCTGAGAAAATAAAGAACCTCATCCACAACTACCACAAAAGACTTCAAGCTGTCATTGATGTTAGAGGGGGCAATACACGGTATTAAGAACTGGGGTATGTGAACTTTTGATCAGCGTCATTTGGATGTTTTTGGTTGTTATTAAGATTTAAAAAGAGAAAGCACAGTAGTTTGACAATAATGGCTTCACCCAACCAATAACCATGAGTGGAGAAAAAGTTTTTTTGTTATCATTCATATTCTCTGAAACAAGGCCAAGAAAAGGAAAAATTGTGCCGGGGTATGTAAACTTTTGAGCACAACTGCATATATATATTTTTTTTGGAGGGGGTGGGAGTTATTTGGGGTAAATTATATGGAAATTACCTATGAAAGAGTTTGTAGAATAAAAATATAAAGAAGCTCACCACACTAATATTGCTTGGGACACACTGGAAAGTTAACGAATGGGTGCCAATTCCTGCTGGTAAAGCTCGGCTATTGTAGAACCCAAGAAGAAAAAAGGATTTTCTGGCAAATCCATCCATAAAATGAATATTATAAATTCATTTAAAATCCGGATGATCTACCATGAGGATACAATCTTACATGTTTCTGTTGTACACTACGCCCTTATTCATAGTCATGACCAGAAACACGTAAGGTTTTATTCTCCTGTTTTTAAACCGTTCTAAGAAAAAAATAATTTTACGGATGGAAGTGCTGGAAAATTATTTTTCATAATGGTTCTACATATAAAAGAGTATATTGTTTAATTTTTACTCTTTACATTACATTAATTTTTATGTAGAACATCTGATTTTGGCTCGTTGGAGGTTTATTTTTTTTTTTGCACAATGTATGTACAAGAATGGCAGACAAGACCTTTAGGGGGACATTGTACAGTTACATTGTGCAGTTACTTCCGGCGGCACATGCAGGGATGTTATAGAGCTTCACAGTGCATGGCTCTTCTATGTATATAAGGCCTTACACTGTATATATAAAGATAGCATTATAAGACTATGGCGTTATATAATATCATGTAACGTACCCCAAGTTTTTAAGGATGTTCGGGGTGACAAATACACATTAAAAGGGACATCTGTGGGGGAAGTGGAGGATATGTACTGTGGCCATATCATGATCTATGGATTAATATACAACTAAAGTTGTATAAGGTTCTATATTATCGGACGAAGGCTCCGAGATCAGTGCCTTGCTGGTGTATAACAAGTGGTGTAACGTAAAGCTCAGGGGCCCAAAAGAAAAATCTACAACAGGGTTTCTAAATATCACTGTCTTTAAGAGTCATGGCTTGTAATAAGTGCCACATGGACCTTTGGGCCCTCTTATGGTGCAGCCCCTCTTATAGTTACACCCCTGTGTATAACTGTTCTACTGGACTGTAATATTTTTATGCTATGAATATTTCTGTACTGCATGAGAATCTGTTTCATGCGTGGATTCATTGTATGTATAATTATATGTATATTGAGGGTAACAAAAAAGGATTTTATTCTAAATGTGTAATTATTCTTTATCCATGATGTTTTTATAATAAAAGATGTTATTTTTTTTATTCTGTCAATAATACATAAAAACATATAATAATGGCACCGCTATTGTTTGTATTCATTGTGTTCTTATCTGAGTGTGAAGGTTCAATTGTGTTTGTAAAATGTATAATAAGCAAAAATATTTCTTGAAATATAGTAAAAGAGAATAAACTGGAATAATATCAAATGTCTCCTATTTTGTTATTTAGTACATATCACTAAACATATTTGTACAAAATCCTTAGCAAAAAAAGTTCTATATTTCGCTAGATGCCATATTGGAGATATTGTACCGAAGTAGCATTGCTTCTAGGAAAGAATATAGTCCCTCATAAACACACCATAGAAATCTGTAATATGAACTCCTAGCCACTCCATGTAGGGGGGCTATTTTATCTTCATACTCTACATTGGGGTGCTATGGGGCCATTATGCTGCATATAGGAGACTAAGGGGCCATCGTACCCCACATAAGGGAGCTATGGTGCCATCATGCTGCGTATAAGGTTTATCGGGGGCATTATGTGTACACTTATTTTATGTAGACGGTATATAAGGCCATCATTTTAAGTAAAGGGGGCTATGGGGTCTATCATACTGCATGTAGGGTGCTATAGGGCCATCATTCTGCATATAGGGGCTATTTGTCTATCATACTGCATAAAGGGGCCTATGAGTCATCATGGGGTGGACGCAAGGCTGTGTATAGTTTAGCTAAGAGTCCATCAGTGCGTAAAGGGGGCTATGGGACCATCGAACTGCATAAAAATGGACTATGGGTCTAATACACTGCATATAGGAAGACTATAGGGCATTATAATCTGTATAGAGGGCTATGGAGACATACTTTGTGTAGGTGGCTATGGGGACATCATAATGTGTTATGGGGCATTAAACTACATATATGGGGCTGAGAAGCCATTATACTGCATATAGGACTATGGGGGCATTATACTGTATAAGGAGCTTTGGGACCATCATTTTGCAATTGGGGTTCTAGTGTGGCTCTATACTCTGTATAGGGGGCTATTGGACATCATTTTTTATTATTATATACAGTGGATTGTGGGGTATTATACTGTGTAAAGGGAGGCTTTGTGGGCATTATACGGAGTATAGGGGTATAGGGACTGTAGTCATAATACGGAGTATAGCTGAGCTATGGGATCATACTTTCTATAGGGGCCACCATACTGTATATAGGGGATCAATAGGGGCATCATACTGTGTTTAGGGGTGTTATCTGTCCATCATACTGCATATAGGCAGGCTATAGGTGACAAATACTGCAAATAAGGGGGTATGGGTCCATCATATCATGTAAAGGGGGCCTATGGGGCAATCATGGTGGGACTATGGAGACATACTGTGTATGGGAAATGAACTGTTGGGCACCCTTTCTGCATATAGGTAAGCTATGGGGTCATTATACTGCATACAGGGGATATGGGGACATTATTATACATAAAGGGGAATGTTACCCATCATACTGCATATTGGGGGCTACAGGGCCATTACACGGTGTATAGTGAAAGTTCATACTGCATATAAGGGAGATATAGGGACGGTATTCTGTAGAGGGGCTATGGGGACATCAAACTGCATATAGGGGGTGTGGTACGACGCCTCACTCGGCCGCTTCTGGAAGTAGACTCAGGAACCCGTTTTCTCTGCAGGTTTTATTATGTGGCATAAAGCCCTGCAGCTCAAGCAAAAGTAAACACAGCCTTACTGGCAAAACAACAAAACAAAAGATAAACGATAGCACAGTCCATAGCAGTGTGGGGTTCGCCCACACAGGTTGTAGTCCCAGCTTTCAGCTCCTCTCTGAGCTGTGGCTTTCCAGGCTGGAGTCTTTGGCACTCCAAACTCAACAACAGAGTAATAGAAACAGGACTGAACATTTAAACGTTGCTCAGCCACACTGTACAGTGGAGGTATGGGGAATTAAGTCCCTCCCATCTCTGTCATTCTCATAAAACCACACCCTTTAAAAGAGTTAATCGCCAGCATATAACATGCTGGCAGAAAGTTTATTGGTTCTAGTTCACACAGGCTAGCAACCTGCGTGACACATACCTCCCCTCATATATCATACCAGTGACTCTGTCACAGAGGCTATTTGGCTATCATACTGCAGAAAGGGTGGCTATGGAGACATCACAGTGTGTAAACGGGCTACATAGCTATCATGCTGCATATTAAGAGGTTATAAGGGACATCATACTGCATAAATGGTGGCTTTGGGGGGATCATAATGTGTAAAGGGGTTTGGGTTTATAATACTGCATCTAGGGGAGCTGTGGGGCTATCATTCTTTGTGTCAAATGGCTATGGGGCATCATATTGTCTATAGAGGAAAGGAAATTGGGGCCATTGTACTGTAAATAGTGACTGTGTAACCATCATACTTTGTGTAAAGGAGCTATGTAATAAGATCAGCTATGTTGCCATATGAATGTAATAAGCTTGGTCCTGTTCACCTACGTTTTATAGTAAGCTTGGTTTTGCTCCCGTATCTTTGTAGTAAGCTTGTTTCTGTTCCTGGATCTATTTAACAAGCTTGGTTCTGTTCCAATATCTACAGTGCTGCTCACCATTATTGGCACCCCTTCATTTTTTTCATAGACTGTACAATATCTTCAGAAATAAATGGAAATGTACCAAAGTTATATCTTCAGGATTTTTTTAATTAGTGGTCCAAAGTAATACAGCAATAAAACATTGTTTTTCAACTTCCATGTTGCAATTTTTAAGAAAAAACTGAATAAACAGCATGTGCAGCAATAAAGGCGCCCCTAATTAATACTTGGTTGAACACATTTTGGCATTGATGACAGCCTCCAAACGTTTCTTGTTGCCATCTATAAGCTTCTTGCACTTCTCAGCTAGAATTTTCTCCCACTCTTCCTTTGCAGTTTGTTCCAGCTCTTGAATGCTTGCAGGTTTCTTTTTCCCAATGGCAGATTTCAGCTCACTCCAAAGATTTTCACTAGGATTGAGGTCAGGACTCAATGCTGGCCATTTTAAAACAGTCCATTTTTTCTTTTTCAACCATTCCTGTGTACTTTTGGATGTGTGCTTTGGGTCATTGTCTTGCTGGAGGACCCAGATCTTTGACTCAAATAAAAATTTCTTACACTGGGTAGGACATTTTGCTCTAAAATCTCTTGATAATTCTCTGATTTCATGATTCCTGTGATATGGTCAAGGACTCCAGTACCAGATGCAGCAAAGCAACCCTACAGCATTATGGATCCTCCACCATGCTTATGTGTTGGTAAGGTGTTCTTTTTCTTATAAGCTTCACTGCACCAGCTGTAAACAAACTGTTGCTTTGCATTGCCAAAAAGCTCTATTTTTGTTTCATCTGTCCACAGAACATTTTACCAAAGAATTGTGGCTTGTCAAGGTACTCTTTGGAAAAATTCAGTGAGTGTGACTGGAGCGTAAGTGCAAACGGAAGTAAGTGTGTGACTTGTTTTTCAGTGAAGAGGTATTTGGGAATCCTGCAGAAAATACCTGTGTGAATTGCTGTGAGTTGTTGAATTGTGAACTGCTGCGTGATTTTCTACCTGTTTAGTTTTATTGGGCTTTTTAAAACCTATTTTCTCTCTACAGTTTTGCAGTCTCTTATTTTACTACCTGTGTATTTAAGGAAACAAAAAAACTCGAGCTGTATAGGCCAAGTTTAAAGGAAGATAAATAGACACATATAAAATCAATATAATTTATTTCAATAGTTTTAAAATATATTTTTTTATATAAAAAACAGATGCCTTCAAATATTACAACAACCAAACCTCCAACATAGCTATATTAGTACATAAAAATTAGCCCATCCATGGCAATTTTGATTCATTGATCCAATATTGCACTAACCCTATTGTAAAGTGCTGTTGCCAATTAATCTGTGAATGAAAAATGCATATAGAACTCCCCTGAAACAAGGTAAAGTGCAAGTGCAAAAAAAGGGGGGGGGGGGTTGTTTTAAGTATGTGGAAAGATTAGCATCAAAGTAGCAGCACAACACAAGAATATTTTACAAACAGAAGTTCAAATATTGGAGCATATAGCCCCTATATGCTATAAGTAAGTCAGCAGATAAGTACAAGGTATAAAGGCATCAGGCTAATGCATATTAAATGTACTAATTACTAAGGCTGTGCATATAGTATAGCTACATATAGGGTGTGTTATGACAAAACATTAAAGCCAGTGGAGAGTACTCACATATAGTAATTCAATAAGTTGATCAGAGGAGGGATGGTGGGGTTAACTTCACCATCCCTCCTCTGATCAACTTATTGAATTACTATATGCTCCAATATTTGAACTTCTGTTTGTAAAATATTCTTGTGTTGTGCTGCTACTTTGATGCTAATCTTTCCACATACTTAAAACAACCCCCCCCCCCTTTTTGCACTTGCACTTTACCTTGTTTCAGGGGAGTTCTATATGCATTTTTCATTCACGGATTAATTGGCAACAGCACTTTATAATAGGGTTAGTGCATTATTGGATCAATGAATCAAGATTGCCATGGATGGGCTAATTTTCATGTACTAATATAGCTATGTTGGAGGTTTGGTTGTTGTAATATTTGAAGGCACCTGTTTTTATATAAAAAAATATATTTTAAAACTATGGAAATAAATTATATTGATTTTATATGTGTCTATTTATCTTCCTTTAAACTTGGCCTATACAGCTCGAGTTTTTTTGTTTGTTTAAAATTACTCTGGGAGTGATAACCTTGATCTTGCTGAGCTATACTGTGTATTTAAGGGTTAACTACATTACACTTAAATCCTGAGGTGTAGCTTTACTCACAAGGGGTTAATTAAGGGTGAGGGGTCATAATTAAGGGTTTATAAGGGGCAGCTGGTTGGGGCATCCAGTCCTTTGGAAGTGCATTGAGTTGTAGGTTGAATTGCTGCTAAAAGGGGAAAAAAAGACTCTTTAAATCTTCTTCCTTAGTGAGCGTAAGTGCAAATGGAAGTAAGTGTGTGACTTGTTTTTCAGTGACCTTGGATTTAGGGAGTTTAGAAGGGAGGAATTTGGACTGAATTGCTGTCTGTATTTTATTAATTCTTTACATTTCTTTTTAGCTAACATTTCTGTCTAGTACAATCCCAATTAGGAAATGAGCTCCTTTATTGACACTGCTATCCAGTGTACATCTTGCCACATGTATGCAATCCTTGAACAGCCGGTCATGGGTGCATACTGCTGTGCGAGATGTGTGCATGTTGTGCATTTGGAAGCCCAGGTACTGGATCTAAATGAGCAGCTGGCAACACTGAGATCCATTGACAATATGGAAAGGAGTCTGCTGCTTACTGGGGTAGATATGGGGGAGGGTGGTAGTAGGGAACTGCAGGACAGTGAGGCAGCTAGCTGGGTGACAGTTAGAAAAGGGGTTTGAGGGAAGAGTGCCAGGGAGGCTAGTCCTGATCTGGCACGCCCCAATAAGTTTGCTAAGTTGGCAGATGAGGGGGGTCTCGATACAGGGGTAGCACTGCTGCAGCAAGGCATATCCTCAAAGCCCGAAGAGTGTCAGCTCTAGTAAGGGGGAAATAGGAGAGCAGGGCAGGGCAGGCAGGTGCTGGTAGTGGGGGACTCAATTATTAGGGGAACAGATAGGGCAATCTGTCACAAAGACAGGGATCGTCAAACAGTGTGCTGCCTACCTGGCGCTCGAGTCCGGCACATTGCTGATCGGGTTGACAGATTACTGGGAGGGGCTGGTGAGGACCCAGTGGTCATGGTGCACATTGGCACAAATGACAAAGTTAGAGGTAGGTGGAAGGTCCTTAAAGATGATTTCAGGGAATTAGGCTGCAAGCTTAAAGCAAGTACCTCCAAGGTGGTATTCTCTGAAATACTGCCTGTACAATGTGCCATGCCAGAGAGGCAACAGGAGATTAGGAAGATAAATAAGTGGCTCAGAAACTGGTGTAGGAAGGAGGGGTTTGGGTTTCTGGAGAACTGGGCCGACTTCTCAGTTGGCTACAGAATCTACGGTAGGGACGGGCTGCACCTCAATGGGGAGTGTGCCGCTGTGCTGGGGGAGAAAATGGCTAGAAGGTTGGAGGAGTGTTTAAACTAGGGATTGGGGGGGAGGGTATTCATTTTATAGGTGGGGAAGATAGTGCAGATAGTGACCTGGGCACAAATAAATAAATTGGGGGTGGGGTTAGAATAGTTAATATAGTAAGAAGGAATAGAGGTACAAAGAGATACATAAAATGCATGTACACTAATGCCAGAAGCCTCACAAACAAAATGGAGGAATTAGAATTAATTTTGTTGGAAAAAAATTATGACATGGTGGGGATATCTGAGACATGGCTGGATGAGAGCCATGATTGGGCAGTTAATTTACAGGGCTTTAGTCTGTTCAGAAATGACCGTACAAACAAGCGAGGGGGGATGGAGGTGTTTATATGTAAAATCATCCTTAAAACCCATCTCGTGTGAGAATATGTGAATCTAATGAAAATGTAGAGTCCCTGTGGGTGGAGATAAGGGGAGGGGGAAAAATAATAAATTACTGATAGGGGTTTGTTATAAGTCTCCAAAAATAATGGAAGCAGCGGAGAATATCCTCATTAAGCAAATAGATGAAGCAGCCACTCAAGGAGAAGTCATTATTATGGGGGAACAGAAACCTGTAGTTCAAGCAAAGGTAATAGGTTTTTGACAACTATGAGAGACAATTACCTTTCACAACTGGTTCAGGACCCAACAAGAAGGGGGGGCACTGCTAGACCTAATATTAACCATCAGGCCAGACCGCATATCAAATACACTGCTCAAAAAATTAAAGGGAACACTCAAATAACACATCCTAGATCTGAATTAATGAAATATTCTCATTGAATACTTTGTTCTGTACAAAGATGAATGTACTGACAACAAAATCACACAAAAATAATCAATGGAAATCAGATTTATTAACCAATGGAGGCCTGGATTTGGAGACACCCCCAAAATTAAAGTGGAAAAACACACTACAGGCTCATCCAACTTTGATGTAATGTCCTTAAAACAAGTCAAAATGAGGCTCAGTATTGTGTGTGGCCTCCATGTGCCTGTATGACCACCCTACCTCATCTGGACATGCTCCTGATGAAGTTGCGGATGGTCTCCTGTGGGATCTACTCCCAGACCTGGACTAAATCATCCGCCAACTCCTGGACAGTCTCCGGTGCAACGTGACGTTGGTGGATGGAGCGAGACATGATGTCCCAGATGTGCTCAATCGGATTCAGGTCTGGGGAATGGGTGGGCCAGTCCATAGCTTCAATGCCTTCATCTTGCAGGAACTGATGACACACTCCAGCCACATGAGGTCTGGCATTGTCCTGCATTAGGAGGAACACAGGGCCAACCGCACCAGCATATGGTCTCACAAGGGGTCTAAGGATCTCATCTCGGTACCTAATGGCAGTCAGGCTACCTCTGGCGAGCAAATGGAGGGCTGTGCGGTCCTCCAAAGAAATGCCACCCCACACCATTATTGACCCACTGCCAAACCGGTCATACTGAAGGATGTTGCAGGCAGCAGATCGCTCTCCATGGCGTCTAAAGACTCTGTCCCGTCTGTCACATGTGCTCAGTGTGAACCTGCTTTCATCTGTGAAGAGCACAAGGCGTCAGTGGCGACTTTGCCAATCCTGGTGTTCTGTGGCAAATGCCAAGCGTCCTGCAAGGTGTTGGACTGTGAGCACAACCCATATCTGTGGATGTCGGGCCCTCATACCACCCTCCTGGAGTTGGTTTCTAACCGTTTGTGTAGACACATGCACATTTGTGGCCTGCTGGAGGTCATTTTGCAGGGCTCTGGCAGTGCTCCTCCTTTTCCTCCTTGCACAAAGGCAGAGGTAGCGGTCCTGCTGCTGGGTTGTTGCCCTCCTACGGCCCCCTCCACATCTCCTGGTGTACTGGCCTGTTTCCTGACACCTATGCTTGGAAAAAATTCCAAATACCACTTGCAAATATAAAATACCAATTCTTTATTAACAAATAGTAAAATAGTGATTAGAAAATCGTTCACAGATAATCCCAAAACTTTAAAAACGTTTTCAAGAGGAAAAGGATGAAGCAAAGAGTCGGTCACACAGGGACAGCATTAGTATCAGTTTTTTTAGTAATAGGTAGTGACAATAGAATCTCCAATACTAACTAGTAGAGCTGGCCATATAGGAAAATCATACCTTGAATGCCATAACCGTGAATGTCCATAAATCGACCCATAAATATGGCTCACAAGAGTTTATTGGCCATTATGGAGAGACTGGTAAAAATATACTTGCACTATTAATTACACCAATCCACCTGTCCACACTTCCGGATCCTCTGTTCAGTGTGGACATGCGGTGCATCTATTGGCGTACACCGGATGGGGCCGCATATAAATACGGTGAGGCACACACTCTCACATCACACTCCCCTTGAGAAAGCACTGGGTGTGCGAAACGCACGTCGGGGCGTTACTGGTGGCACGGGACAGAACTCAGCTACACTCCTGATGGGTAAGCTTTATGATTTGGATTATGATTATGTGCCATCCTGGATGAGCTGCACTACCTGAGCAACTTCTGTGGGTTGTAGAGTCCGTCTCATGCTACTACGAGTGTGCAAGCACAGCCAACATTCAAAAGTGACCAAAACATCAGCCAGAAAGCATTGGTACTGAGATGTGGTCTGTGGTTCCCACCTGCGGAACCACTCCTTTATTGAGGGTGTCTTGATAATTGCCAATAATTTCCATCTATTGTCTATTCCATTTGCACAACAGCATATGAAATTGATTGTCAATCAGTGTTGCTTCCTAAGCGGACAGTTTGATTTCACAGAAGTTTGATTTACTTGGAGTTATATTCTGTTGTTTAAGTGTTCCCTTTATTTTTTTGAGCAGTGTATAGGAGTTGGGGGTCACTTGGGTAATAGTGATCACAAAATAATAAGTTTTCATGTATCCTTTAATAAGATGTGTAGTAGAGGGGTTACAAGGACACTAAACTTCAGGATGGCAAATTTCCATCGATTGAGAGATGACCTTAGTGCAATAAACTGGGACGATATCCTGAGACATAAAACGACACAAATCAAGTGGGAGACATTTTTTAGCATCCTGAATAGGACCTGTGCACAATATATACCCTATGGGAATAAACATGCTATAAATAGGAGGAAACCACTATGGCTAAATAGGGCTGTAAGGGGGCGCAATAAGTGACAAAAAGAAAGCATTTAGGGAACTTAAACAAGTAGGTAGTGATGAGGCATTAAATAAATACAGAAAATTAAATTAATTCTGTAAAAACCAAATCAAGGCAGCAAAGATTGAGACAGAGATTCTTTGCCAGAGAAAGTAAAAATAATCCCAAAATATTCTTTAACTATATAAATAGTAAAAATTGATAGTGTTGGCCCCCTTAAGAATAGTCAGGGTGAAACGGAGGAGTATGAGGAAAAAACAATATGCTAAATGATTTTTTTTCAACCGTATTTACACAAGAAAATCGTATGACAGAAAACATGATTAGTGATGACAAAAATTCTCCATTAAATGTCACTTGCTTAACCGAGCAGGAAGTACGGCGGCGTCTAAAAATCACTAAAGTTGACAAATCCCCAGGCCCGGATGGGATACCCCCGCGAGTACTGCAGGAATTAAGTAACGTCATAGATAGACCATTATTTTTAATCTTTAAAGATTCCATAATAACAGGGTCTGTACCACAGGACTGGCGTATAGCAAATGTGGTGCCAATATTCAAAAAGGGGACAAAAACCGAACTGGGAAATTATAGGCCAGTAAGCTTAACCTCTACTGTGGGTAAAATCCTGGAGGGTTTTCTAAGAGATGCTATACTAGAGTATCTGAAGAGGAATAACCTCATGACCCAATATCAACATGGGTTTACGAGGGACCGTTCCTATCAAACTAATCTGATCATCTTTTATGAGGAGGCAAGTTCCGGACTGGACCAAGGAAATACAGTGGATGTTATGTATATGGACTTTTCAAAAGCTTTTGATACGGTTCCACACAAAAAGTTGATACATAAAATGAGAACAATGGCGATAGGGGAAAATATAGGTAAGTGGGTTAAGAATTTGCTCAGTGATAGGAAACAAAGGGTGGTTATTAATGGAAAACACTCAGACTGGGTCTCAGTTAACAGTGGGGTACCACAGGGGTCAGTATTGGGCCCGCTTCTTTTTAACATATTAATTCATGACCATGTAGGGGGCATACAGAGTAGTATTTCAATATTTGCAGATGACACTAAACCCTGCAGGGTAATCATTACAGAGGAGGACAATTTTATATTACAGGAGGATCTATGTAAACTAGAAGCTTGGGCTAATAAATGGCAAATGAGCTTTAATGGGGATAAATGTAAGGTAATGCACTTGGGCAGGGGAAATAAAATGTATAATTATATGCTTAATTGTAAATCACTGGGCAAAACTGTAACTGAAAAAGACCTGGGTGTATTGGTGGATGACAAGCTCACGTTTGGTGGCCAGTGTCAGGCAGCTGCTGCAAAGGCAAATAAAATAATGGGATGCATTAAAAGAGGCATAGATGCTCATGAGGAGAACATAATTTTACCTCTATACAAGTCACTAGTGCGACCACACTTAGAATACTGTGTACAGTTCTGGTCTCCGGTGAATAAGAAAGACATAGCTGAATTAGAGCGGGTACAGAGAAGAGCGACCAAGGTTATTAGAGGACTGGGGGGTCTGCAATACCAAGACAGGTTATTATTACACTTGGGGTTATTTACTTTGGAAAAACGAAGGCTTAGGGGTAATCTTATTACTATGTACAAGTATATAAGGGGACAGTACAAAGACCTTTCTACTGATCTTTTTACTCTGAGGCCTGATATGGGGACAATGGGGCATCTTCTACGTCTGGAAGAAAGAAGGTTTAATCATAATCATAGAAGGGGATTCTTTACTGTAAGAGCAGTGAGACTATGGAACTCTTTGCCGCATGATGTTGTAATGAGTGATTCACTACTAAAATTTAAGAAGGGCATGGATGCCTTTCTTGAAAAGTATAATATTACAGGTTATATATACTAGATTCCTTGATAGGGCGTTGATCCAGGGAACTAGTCTGATTGTCGTATGGCGTCAGGAAGGAATTTTTTTTCCCCAATATGGAGCTTAGTGTTTGCCACATGTTTTTTTTTTTGCCTTCCTCTGGATCAACATGTTAGGCTATGGGTTGAACTAGATGGACTTAGTCTTCCTTCAACCTTAAAAACTAAGTTGCTATGTTCCTTTTTATGTCTTTTCTTCAGCAATGGTTTCTTCCTCGGTCTTCGCCCATAAAGCTCGGCTTGGTTTAGTGTGCAGCGTATGGAAATTGTTGAAAACATGACCCTAGACTGTTTCAGGGTGGCCTTCAGGTCTTTGGATGTTTGATGTGATGTTTCTTCCACCAGTCGCACCAACCTTGAAAGACATGTCTTGTTAATTTTCCTCTTTCCCTCACATCCAGTGAGATTCTTGGCGGTTCCATGCTTGGAACACTTCTTAATAACATTGCACACTGTTAAAACTGGGATACCAAGGTCTTTGTCGATGGCCTTATACCCTTTGGAAGTCTTGAGTTTGCTAATAATAGCAGTTCTGATGTCCTCAGACAGCTCCTTTGTCTTCACCATTGTGACAAAGGAACAGGGACTACCATGTGGCTTTTTAAAACACTGAAATCATCATTCACATGGGCACCAATAATTAATCTCAGGTGAATCTCTTTTGTGATTTACCACAAAATGCGTTTTCATACTAAATTAATATAAAGGGTGTCAATACCAGTGGCACAGCAAGCTTTAGGTTTTTCTATTTTTCCCTCCCATTGTTTTTTGTTTTAAATTATTGTTTATCATCTGCTCTTTTGTATTTAACATGAGTGATCTATACAAAAAAACTGTTTCACTTAATTTTTTTTCAGGAGATATTCCACATTATGTTCTTAAACTTCATATGTGCCAATAATGATGAGCTTGACTGTATTTAGTCAGTTTGGTTTTGGTCCAGTATCTATGCTTCCATGTCTATGTAGAACACGTAGTTGTGTTCCTATATCTACAGTGGGTACAGAAAGTATTCAGACCCCTTTAAATTTTTCACTCTGTTTCATTGCAGCCATTTGGTAAATTCTAAGGCTATGTGCCCACGATGCAGAAATGAAGCAGAAAATTTCTGCAGCATTTCTGCATCTCCCTGGCAGAAAAAAACGCATGCAGATTGTACATGCAGATTGTGCATGCGTTTTTCCTGCAGAATACATGCGGATCCACATGCGGGTTCACATGCGTTTCCGCATGCAGATTGACAAGCACTTTCCAGGCGATAGCATCACTTGGAAAGTGCTTGACAACTAGGTCACACTGTATAAATCCATGCAAACAGCATGGATTTATACAGTGTGAACCGTAAAAATTAAAACAAATAAAGCTATACTCACCCCCGAGGCCCCAGCGTGGCTGCAGCGCTGCTTCCTGGCTGGTTCCCGGCTGCCGGCATATCGCGAGACAGAGCGGTGAAGGGCCTGCGGTCACATGACTGTGACGTCACCGAAGGTCCTTCAGCGCTGCTGGCATTCAGAGAGAAGACGCCGGACAGGTGAGTATAAACTTTATTTGTTATTTTATTCTTTTTTTACAGGTACAATGGTACCCAGGTCTGGATGAGAGTCTTCTCTCCTCCAGAACTGGGTACCATCCGCACATAGAGACGCATAGAAGCCGCTTGTAAAAATGTACAGTCACGGTTTCTGTGCGTCTCAATGCAAGTCAATGGCGGGAGTTCCGCTGCACTTCCGCAAAATTAAATGACATGCTGCGGATTTTTGTACGCAGCATAAACGCTGCGGAAAAATCCGCAGCATGTGCATAGAACATGCGGAATCCCCTTGGGGACCATGGGGTGCGGATTACCTAGCGTTTTACAAGCGTTTCCGCTGCGGAAATTCCGCAGCATAAACGCTTTAAAAACGCTACGTGGGCACACAGCCTCAAAAGTTCCTTTTTCTCTCATTAATGTACACTCTGCACCCCATCTTGACTGAAAAAAAAAACAGAAATGTAGAAATTTTTGCAAATTTATTAAAAAAAAAACTGAAATATCATATGGTCATAAATATTCAGACTCTTTGCTCAGTGTAACATACCTGGTGGCGGGCTTGCATAGTGCACCATCTCTCACTATGCAAGATCGCAAACTTGTTCTTCAGTCCAGTCTGCTAGCCTGGCTTCTTTCCATGCTGTCTGTTTCTGTTCTGACTGCTTAGGGCGGCGGCCCGGTTACTTCCTGATTCTTGTAGCTGCTGTGGGCACACCCCTATTGCGTCCTCAGCCTATTGCTGTCAGTCATTGGATATTTAAACCAGCTCCACATACAAACTGATGCTGAGAAACTTCAACATTCAGTGTGCTCTTTGTCTCTGAATGTGCCAGGTCCTGTTCTGGTTTTCTCCTGCCTGTCTGCCTTCCTGGAGGCTGTATTTCCAGGCCTGTCTGAACACGCTCCTTGCCTGTTCATTTCTGCCTCTGGGGGCCGTATACCCAGGCTCGTTTCTGTATTTCGCTGCAGTAACAGTTCCTGTCTGAACTGTCTCCTAGCCTCTTACCTGTTTTGTCTCTATGTCCGCTTCCTCCCTTTTTCTGCAGTGTCTGAACCAGCACTTGGCTATACCTAGGCTCGTTCCTGTATTTTGTTGTAGTAACAGTTCCTGTCTGAACTGTCTCCTAACTTGTTACTTGTTTTGTCTCTATGTCCGTTTCCTCCCTTTTGCTGCAGTGTCTGAACCAGCACTTGGCTATACCTAGGCTCGTTCTTGTATTTTGTTGTAGTAACAGTTCCTGTCTGAACTGTCTCCTAACCTATTACTTGTTTTGTTTCTCTGTCTGTTTCCTCCCTTTTGCTGCAGTGTCTGAACCAGCACTTGGCTTTACCTAGGCTCGTTCCTGTATTTCGTTGCAGTACAGTTCTTGTCTGAACTGTCTCCTAACCTGTTACCTGTTTTGTCTCTATGCTCGTTTCTTCTCTTTTACTGCAGAGTCTGAACCTGCACCTAACTCCTACTCGTTGTCGCTGTACTTCCGTTTGTGAGTTTGGAGTCCACTCGCTACTTCTTTGCAAGTACCTTGTGTGTATCTGGTTCTGCCTTTCCCTTCTAGTCTGTTCCATGTGAACAGAGCCCTGTCCCCTCTGCTCTGTCTTTGCTCACCGCTTTGGCGGTTTATCTCTGTTCTGCCTTACTTACCGCTCTGGCGGTTTCTGTTCGCTCTGCTCAGCTTTGTCCACCGCACTTGCGGTTTCGCTCTGCTCAGCCTTGTCTACCGCACCTGCGGTTTTGCTCTGCTCAGCTTTGTCCACTGCACTTGCAGTTTCACTCTGCTCAGCCTTGTCTACCGCACCTGCGGTTTTGCTCTGCTCAGCCTTGTCTACCGCACTTGCGGTTTCGCTCTGCTCTGCCTTGTCTACCGCACTTGCGGTTTCGCTCTGCTCTGCCTTGTCCACCGCATCTGCGGTTTCGCTCTGCTCTGCCTTGTCCACCGCATCTGCGGTTTCGCTCTGCTCTGCCTTGTCCACCGCATCTGTGGTTTCGCTCTGCTCTGCCTTGTCCACCGCATCTGCGGTTTCGCTCTGCTCTGCCTTGTCCACCGCATCTGCGGTTTCGCTCTGCTCTGCCTTGTCCACCGCATCTGCGTTTTTGCTCTGCTCAGCCCTGTCCACCGCACTTGTGGTTTCGCTCTGCTCAGCCTTGTCTACCGCACTTGCGGTTTCGCTCTGCTCAGCCTTGTCCACCGCACTTGCGGTTACGCTCTGCTCAGCCTTGTCCACCGCACCTGCGGTTTCACTTTACTCTGCTTGATTACCGCATCTGCGGCTCTGAACCAGTCTCCTAGTCTGTACTGGACCCTACCCAGCCTGTGCGCTAACCTGCCTGTTCCTGTATTCCCCGGTGTGGGTCAACAGCCTTGTCCGGGGTCTGACCTGGAGTCGCACCTGGTCCCTCTGCTCGGTTCCTCCCTGGTGCACAGGCGTCGGATCAGGTAGATACTTAGTTACGCCCCTCCAGGCACTCTCCGGTTCATGGTCCAGTGGGATCACTAAATCTCGCACACGCCAGTCAGCCCGGGCGTGTTCATAACACTCAGTATTGAGTAGAAACACCCTTTTGAGCTAGTACAGCCACAAGTCTTCTTGGGAATGATGCAACAAGTTTTTCACACCTGGATTTGGGGATCCTCTGCCATTCTTCCTTGCAGATCATCTCCAGTTGCATCAGGTTGGATGGTGAACGTTGGTGGACAGCCATTTTAAGGTCTCTCCAGAGATGCTCAATTGGGTTTAGGTCAGGGCTCTGGCTGGGTCAGTCAAGAATGGTCACAGAGTTGTTCTGAAGCCACTCCTCTGTTATTTTAACTGTGTGCTTAGGGTCATTGTCTTGTTGGAAGGTGAGCCTTCGGCCAAGTCTGAGGTCCAGAGCACTCTGGAAGAGGTTTTTATCCAGGATATCTCTGTACTTGGCCGCATTCATCTTTCCTTCAATTGCAACCAGTCGTCCTGTCCTTGCAGCTGAAAAACACCCCCATAGCATGATGCTGCCACCAGCACCACCATGTTTCACTGTTGGGATTGTATTGGGCAGGTGATGAGCAGTGCCTGGTTTTCTCCACACATACCGCTTAGAATTATCACCAAAAAGTTCTATCTTCGTCTTATCAGACCAGAGAATCTTATTTCTCATAGTCTGGGAGTTTTTGAGCAAACTCTATGCGGGCTTTCATATGTCTTGCACTGAGGAGAGGCTTCCGTCGGGCCACTCTACCATAAAGGCCCGACTGGTGGAGGGCTGCAGTGATAGTTGACTTTGTGGAACTTTCTCCCATCTCCCTACTGCATCTCTAGAGCTCAGCCACAGTGATCTTGGGGTTCTTCTTTACCTCTCTCACCAAGGCTCTTCTCCCACGATTGCTCAGTTTGGCTGGACGGCCAGGTCTAGGAAGACTTCTGGTGGTCCCAAACTTCTTCCATTTAAGGCTTATGGAGGCCAAAAAGAACATATAATATACACCCTAAAATGTAACTTTTAATAGATATTTTAAAAGATAGTGTCAATAAATCAAGGACAATGATCCAGATAAAAGTATGGGGGAGGGATAACGGTGGGGTAGCACAAATGGCATCCAAACTCACCCTATAGGGCCCTAAGGGAGGAATGCCCCCTAGCAGCGGAGTAATCACCCTAGTGTGTCAGCGTGGTGTCCCCGCTCCACGGAGGCTGTCCCTTACCTGTTCCTACCACACCCCTATACAGACATACAAACATAAAAAACAAAAGGCATCCCAATGGTAGAAGACCAAACAGTCATATCAGAAAAATTGATATGCTGTAAAAAATATATAGAGAACCATGCATCAGTTATGATCAGGTGGGAATAGGATATCCCTAGTTCACCATATATATAATTAAACTAATTTGTTGCATGATAAAATAGAGAACAACAAGATGATGGATAAAGATAAAAAATAGAAAAGATCACCATCAGTCAGTATCAGTATTTCCCACAATATCAGTATTTCAGTTGTGATCAGGTGGAAGTAGAAGAAAATCACTAATTCCCTATATAATTAAACTAATTTGTTGCGTGGTAGATAAAGAACAACAAGATGATGGATAACTATAAGTAAAAAAATCACCATCAGTCAATGTCTATATTTCCCACTGTGCAAACAATAGATAATAAGGAAGATTGGGATAGGCAACTTTTTACAGCGTCTCAATTAATGTGAGTAGTGACCAAGAGATACCAATACATTACTCACATAGTCATTATAATGGCCATCAGTATTCACCCAAAATGGTGGGAGAAATAAACAATAAATTCAATAAATTCATGTCACAACCTTCATACACTGACAAACTGCTAAATTGCAGACTTATCTGATGCCAGTTAATTCATGGTCCCAATATCTGTTAACGTCCCAGTCCCAACGCGTTTCACCCCCTCCTCAGTCGGGGCTCATCAGGGGACAGTCACAGGAGTACACCTTTTGGGTGAATACTGGTGGCCATTATAATGACTTTTTCTATTTTTTATCTTTATCCATCATCTTGTTGTTCTCTATTTTATCATGCAACAAATTAGTTTAATTATATATATGGTGAACTAGGGATATCCTATTCCCACCTGATCATAACTGATGCATGGTTCTCTATATATTTTTTACAGCATATCAATTTTTCTGATATGACTGTTTGGTCTCTTACCATTGGGATGCCTTTTATTTTTTTATGTTTGTATATCTGTATAGGGGTGTGGTAGGGACAGCCTCCGTGGAGCAGGGAAAACCACGCCAACACACTAGGGTGATTACTCCGTTGCTAGGTAGGGCATCCCTCCCTTAGGGCCCTATAGGGTGAGTTTGGATGCCATTTGTGCTACCCCACCGTAATCACTCTCCCATACTTTTATCTGGATCATTGTCCTTGATTTATTGACACTATCTTTTAAAATATGTATTAAAAGTTACATTTTAGGGTGTATATTATATGTTCTTTTTGGTCTTCTGAATTTTTGATACACCTACACTAAATTATCTGAGCCTTTGGCTATTGGTTGTTCTAAGGATTATGGAGGCCACTGTTCTCTTAGGAACCTTGAGTAATGCAGAAATTCTTTTGTAACCTTGGCCAGATCTGTGCCTTGCCACAATTCTGTCCCTGAGCTCCTTGGGCAGTTCCTTTGAGCTCATGATTCTCATTTGGTCTGACATGCACTGTGAGCTGTGAGGTTTTATATAGACAGGTGTGTGCCTTTCCAAATCAAGTCCTATCAGTTTAATTAAACACAGCTGGACTCCAATGAAGGAGTAGAGCCATCTCAAGAAGGATCACAAGGAAATGGACAGCATGTGACTTAAATATGAGTGTCTGAGCAAAGGGTCTGAATACTTATGACCATATGATATTTCAGTTTTTCTTATTTAATAAATTTGCAAAAATTTCTACATTTCTGTTTTTTTTCAGTCAAGATGGGGTTCAGAGTGTACTTTAATGAGGAAAAAAATGAACTTTTTAGAATTTACCAAATGACTGCAATGAAACAAAGAGAGAAAAATTTAAAGGGGTCAGAATACTTTCTGTACCCATTGTATGTAGTAAGCTCAGTTCTGCTAACGTATCTATGTAGCAAGCGTAATTCTGTTCCTGTATCCATACAGTAAGCTTGATTCTGGTACAGTATTTATCTGGTAAGCTTGGTTCTGTTCATGTATCCATACTGTAAGCTTGGTTTTGTTGCAGTATCTATGTAGTAAGCTTGATTCTGGTACAATATCTATGTAGTAAGCTTGGTTCTAGAATAGTATCTATGTAGTAAGCTTGGTTCCCTTTCTGTATCTACAGTATATAGTTCTGGTCCCAATACTCTATGTAGTACACTTGGTTCTATTAATGTTGCCTATGTAGTAAGTGCCAGTTCTCTGGTAAAGATGAGTCTATTTAGAGTCTGATGTATTGAATTTGGTGTAGTGGACTACTAGACTTGTATTCGGGATGCTGATGTTCCACATCGAAGACAGACAACTAGTTATAAGGTTATCATGGTCTATTTCACTGAACTACGCTGCATCACCTACCAGCAATTGGTTCTTCTTAATGTTCGCGATCTTACAGCTCAATAATTTTTGTAAATGTGTGTGTGATTCCAATATGGAAACACCAGTCATCATTTTTCAATGCCCTATTACCACAGCTGTTTTAATGCAGAAACCAGAGGCAAGCAGGCTAAAAATGGGCCTCCACACCTCATGGGCTAGCGCTTTGAGACTGCCCCAATGCTAAAATTTCCAAGCCAGCCCCTGGTTTGGTCCATCATGATGTTTGTTCATTGCCCGCTTCTGATTAAAACCAGTTCATGTCACTATGATAAGAATAACTGGTATTATTATTAGGGACATTATTATTTATTATTATAGCGCCATTTATTCCATGGCGCTTTACATGTGATAGGGATATACATAACAAAAGCATTTACATAATCTTAACAAAACGAGTCAGCGACTGGTACAGGAGGAGCAAGGACCCTGCCCGCGAGGGCTCACAGTCTACAAGGGATGGGTGAGGATACAGTAGGTGAGGGTAGAGCTGGTCATGCAGTGGTGTTTACTGCAGGTTGTAGGCTTGTCGGAAGAGGTGGGTCTTCAGGTTCCTTTTGAAGGTTTCCACGGTCGGCGAGAGTCTGATATGTTGGGGTAGAGAGTTCCAGAGTAGGGGGGAAGCACGGGAGAAATCTTGTATACGATTGTGGGAGGAGGAGATAAGAGGGGAGTAGAGCAGGAGATCTTGTGAGGATCGGAGGTTGCGTGCAGGTAAGTACCGGGAGACTAGGTCACAGATGTATGGGGGAGACAGGTTGTGGATGGCTTTGTATGCCATGGTTAGAGTTTTGAACTGAATTCTCTGGGCAATAGGGAGCCAGTGAATGGATTGACAGAGAGGAGAGGCCGGGGAATAGCGGGGGGACAGGTGGATTAGTCGAGCAGCAGAGTTTAGGATAGATTGGAGAGGTGCAAGAGTGTTGGAAGGGATGCCACGGAGCAGGAGGTTGCAGTAGTCGAGGCGGGATATGATGAGGGCATGCACTAGTGTTTTTGCAGAGTCTTTGCTGAGGAATGCACGGATCCGGGAGATGTTTTTGAGTTGGAGTCGGCAGGAGGTGGAAAGGGCTTGAATATGTGGCTTGAAGGAGAGATCAGAGTCCAGGGTTACCCCAAGGCAGCGAGCTTGTGGGACTGGGGAGAGTGAACAGCCATTGACGTTGATGGATAGGTCGGATGGGGGATGTGAATGAGAGGGTGGAAAGATGATGAACTCTGTTTTATCCATGTTGAGTTTTAGAAACCTGTTGGAGAAGAAGGATGAGATGGCGGACAGACATTGTGGGATTCTGGTTAGTAGGGAGGAGATATCGGGTCCAGAGAGGTAGATCTGTGCGTCGTCAGCATAGAGGTGATACTGAAAGCCATGAGACTCTATGAGCTGTCCCAGGCCGAAGGTGTAGATGGAGAAGAGCAGAGGTCCTAGAACTGAACCTTGGGGGACACCGACAGATAGGGGGCGAGATGAGGAGGTGGTGCGTGAGTGGGAGACGCTGAATGTCCTGTCTGTTAAGTAGTCCGTGATGCCAAGAGATGAGAGAATCTGGAGTAGGAGGGAATGGTCCACTGTGTCAAAGGCAGATGACAGGTCCAGAAGGAGGAGGATGGAGTAGTGTCGCTTGGATTTGGCATTTAGTAGGTCGTTGGTGACTTTGGTCAGGGCAGTTTCAGTCGAGTGATGCGGTCGGAAGCCAGATTGTAGACGGTCGAAGAGGGAGCAGGAGGAGAGGTGGGAGGACAGTTCAAGGTGGACATGTTGTTCTAGAAGTTTTGAGGCAAAGGGGAGGAGTGATATGGGGCGGTAGCTGGTCAGAGAGGAAGGGTCAAGGGAGGGCTTTTTGAGGATGGGTGTGATTGCGGCATGTTTGAAACATGAGGGGAAGACTCCGGTTGTTAGTGATAGATTGAAGAGGTGGGTTAGGGTTGGGATGAAGACTGAGGTGAGGTTAGTGATGAGGTGGGATGGGATTGGGTCAAGTTCGCAGGTGGTGAGGTGTGATTTGGAGAGTAAAGAGGAGACTTGACCTTCTGTAATGGTGGAGAAGTGGGGTTTGGAGGAGGAGGGTTGAGTAGATATGAGGAGGGGTTGTGTGGACTTTAGGCCAAAGTTTTGTCTGATGGTGTCAATCTTCTGTTTGAAGAATGAGGCAAAGTCGTCGGCTGAGATGAGAGAAGAGGGAGGAGGTGCTGAGGGACGAAGGAGAGAGTTGAAAGTGTTAAATAGCTGTTTAGGGTTGTGAGATAGGGAGGATATGAGAGATGAGAAGTAGGTTTGTTTTGCTGTAGTGAGTGCGGACTTGAAATTAGTGAGGGATTGCTTGAATGCGATGAAGTGCTCGATGGAGTGAGACCTTTTCCATCTCCGCTCCGCAACCCTGGAGGCCCGGCGCAGTTCTTTGGTAAGTTTAGTGTGCCAGGGTTGCCTGTTGAATGTGCGAGGTGTGGTGTGTGTGAGAGGGGCGATCGAGTCTAGAGCTGCAGCTATTGTGGTGTTATATGAAGCAGCAGCAACGTCTGCATCGTGCAAGGAATTTATGTCTGTGAGAGGAAGGAGGGATTCAGAGAGAGAGTGTAGGTCAAGGTGTTTGAGATTTCTGCGAGGGTGTGTGAGTTTGTGGAGTGGGGATTGTGCACCCGGAGAGGAGAGGGTAGAGAATGTGAGGAGGTTGTGGTCAGAGAGAGGGAGTGGTGAGTTAGAGAGGTTAGATAGGGAACAGAGGCGGGTGAAGATGAGGTCCAGTGTGTGGCCATCTTTGTGGGTGGGTGTGGAAGACCATTGAGTGAGTCCAAAGGAGGAAGTGAGGGATAGGAGCTTAGAGACAGACGAGTGGGGAGTGTCAATGGGGATGTTGAAGTCACCCATTATGATAGTGGGGATGTCAGTGGAAAGGAAGTGAAGCAGCCAGGTAGTGAAATGGTCTAAGAAGGTGGTGGCTTGCCCTGGGGGTCGGTAAACGACGGCCAGTTGGAGGTTGGAGGGGGAATAGATGCGCACACAGTGCACCTCAAAAGAGGGGAGTGTAACGGAGGGTGGCAGTGGGATTTTGGTGAAAGCGCAGAGTTCTGATAGGAGGAAACCTACGCCTCCACCATGTTTGCCATTGGGGCGGGGGGTGTGGGAAAGGTGGAATCCGCCATATGAAAGGGCAGCTGGGGAGGCTGTGTCAGAGGGGGTGAGCCAGGTTTCGGTGATGGCGAGGAAGGAGAGTTTGTTTGTAATGAAAAGATCGTGGATGAAGGAAAGTTTGTTGCAGACAGAGCGAGCGTTCCATAGAGCTCCTGTTAGTATAGCTGAGGAGGTGGGTATTAGTTGGATGGGTATGAGGTTAGAAGGGTTGTGACAGTTTGAGGAAGGTCGTGGATAGGAGGTAGAAGTAACTGTGGGGATATGGCGAGGAGGACCAGGATTTGGAGAGATATCTCCAGCAGTGAGGAGGAGCAGAGAAAGTGTTAGCAGGTGGGAGCAAGAGAGAGCATGAGGTGGCTGTCTGTGTTTGGAGATCCAGGATTGAATGTTGAGGAATAATTTGGAGGAGGAGGTGAGATGAATGGGGAGGATAGAGGGAGAGATGATGAGTTTCTTACTTGGTGTAGGGATTTGAGGGGTTATTAGAAAGTGGAGGACTATAGAGGAAAAAGTGAGAGCTAACAGAAACATAGTTTAAGGAGAGTGAGTGGTCAAAGTGTTTGTTACCTGACTCCTGCCCTGACTAACTGCCTCTGAAATAACTGCCACTTCTCTCCGAAGCCACTTTGCACAAGAAGACGCGTGCACCCCTTACAGAGAGTCTCAATATATAGGCCACATTAAACTATATCAGGTGTAGGGCATTGTGGGAACGGCTTGTGGATAAATTAACAGCTGGTCATTTCAGCAGGAGATGGCTGGGTGATCAAAGACAGAGCCAGGACGCAAGTCTCTGCAGTTTAGCACCTCTAAAAATCAGATAAGGTATAGAGTGGGGAAAGAACAAACATATGTGAATATTGATTGGAGTGGGACAGATGAAGCAGGGGAATTAAGGGGCTCAGGCTATGTGCCAGCATTGTTCTGTATTTACTTGAATTTAGAAATGTCCTTGTTTTCATATACATTCACTATAGTGATAAGAGATCCCATACTCTTCATATCTGTCTTCTAAGGATTTTTTTTAAGCAAAACTGTAGGAAGTCCTTCTAGCTGAAGCAATTGCCAGTGTTGTTATCTAGATTGAAGGAGAAAAATAACAATCATCAGAAAAAGAAAATAGGAAAACGTTTCTGACAACTGTAGGGATAGAAAGAAAAGTTTCTTATTGTTGCAAGAAGAAAGATATCTTGAAAGTGGCAAGACTCCTGCTACACCTCCTATAAATAGTCGACCCTTAACTTGACAGCAAAAACAGTTTATTTCCATTCTGCAGGTAAAATGCAGGATTATCTGCAGAGCTTTAGTAAAATATATTTCTTGCTATTTTTTAACATAAAATTGTAATTTACCTATGAAAAATATGAAAACAAAAATAATAGTAGGTCAATATTTCTATATATATATATTCCTTATTTTAAAATTTAGGTTCTACATTACATATTTGTCTGTAACAAAATATATTCTTGAGAAATAGCTTTAAGATCGTGAAGAATCTGCTTGGTGGATAATTTGTGCTGGATGATGATCCTATGGGCGACTGATTTATATAATCTACTGTAAAACTCCAATCTAAAATGAATTATATGCTGTCACATAGTGTTTGTATGTGTTCTCATACATTTCAATGAAATAGCTTTCTGTTTCCTATATTTACTATAAATGTACTAAATTTGCTGCAGAAATACAGTATATAGAGCTGTGCTATACATCTAAATGAAGTTTGTGAAATCTATGCATATTCTTCAAAAACGACCACATAAACTGGGAAAGCTTTTTAGCCAGAAATTTGGGCAGCAAATAGAGTGAGAATTTATTCATTCCATCTGCATAGATTCTGTATTAAAGCAGCTCATGGCGGATGTTTTTTCCACACCAGGAGTTTAAGAGCTGTATATTCATCATTACCTTTACCTACACAAATATGAGGTGTTATGGCAGGTGCACAAAGTGATATCAGATATTGCCATGGAGTAAATGACAGCTACACTGTACCAACAAGATGTAACCTAATTACAATGTCAATCTAGCACACAAATCAGTGGTCAAACCAACATAAAAATGAAAACTAGCATGTCATTGGATATCACAGAGCAGTCTAAGGAGCATAGTGCCCCAGATTCAATGTCATATTGGAGGGTAAAAGGGGCCATATCATACATGGCATATGTACCTATAGTGGAAGGGTTGGAAAACCCATTTGATAGGGAGGTACACTGTAAGATAATAAGTAACAAAGATTTACCATATGACTAAAGACTAGTGATGAGCGAGCATGCTCGTTACTCGAGATTTATGAGCATTCTCGGGTGTTTTCCGAGTATCTTCAGCGTGCTCGGGTGTTATGTTTCAGTCACTCCGTGCTCATGATTTGCGACTGTTTGACAGCTTTAATATATGAAACGAATGCATGTTTCTTAGGCATTCCTCACATGTATTAAAGCTGTCAAACAGTCGAAAATCATGAGCACAGAGTGACTAAAACATAACACCCGAGCACGCTGAAGATACTCAAGGGTTAACAGAACATACTCGCTCATCACTACTAAAGACTGATCTTAGCAGTTCAATAACAAGAGTGACAGTTGTACGATTTGCGTTCTTTCCTATGCCGTCCAGGTTTGGCAAGCATGTCTGCAGTCACTCTGTGACACATTTTGGGAGGATTCTCCAGTGTCGGCGGAGAGACCGGGAGGTCATTTGACCGCAATTATACAATATGCAAGAGACCCTCTACCATCCCATGCCCTGGAATTTCTGATTTGCTTTCAACACTATAGAGTGCTTTTTAAATGGTCAATAACACTTCAAAAATATTTGCATAAATAAATTGCACAAATGAATGTAACGAACTCTGTAATAGATCTTAGCCAAAAAACACTTTTTTCTCTATCTATAAACCTCTTCAACCCCCCCCTCCACCCTCATCCATTTAACCGCCTTGACGCAGCAATATCCACTTTGAAGAACAGCTTAATCCATTTTGGTAAATGCAACATGGACTGCCACAGTGCGGTGTCAGGTTACAGCCCCCATAAAACTATATGAATAATGTAGGGGTGGAGGACTAAGGTCAAGGGAGAGGCACTAGCATAGGCAGAGAAACAGATGAGTTCTGCATCTGTTTCTAGAAAGTAATTTATCTCACCCAGTGCTAGATTCACAGTTACACTGCTCAGTACTGTTGTATATGGTCCTCCATGCTGCTGCTTCTGTCTGTGTGCTACACAGAGAAAGAAGAGGAATCCCTCTACTTTTGTATACTGTATATGGGAAATATCACATCAGCATGTCACCATGGCCTAGTAGTTCATAGAGTCCTGGCAAATTAAGGGTATAGCCTGCAAAGGAAATAAAACTGGTGAAAAAGACAGAATATAAGTTCTATAATTGCTGGAAATAGTGTTATTCCTCATCTATACACATGGCAGCTCTTTTTGAAAAGTTATCTGATTGATATTGTACATTAGAATATTTCCTTTTGGCTTTCTTCTAGGAATTTCATGCTAGCACTTTTCATTAGTAGTTACAATGTATCACACACTGGAGACTCATTTTCTACCCTCACTTCTGGAAAACATGACTTTAGAATCACATCGTTCATTAAAATTATGCTTAGTAATTAGTAGCGAACAGATAACATATATTTCTTTTAAAGACAATGATGTAAAAAATACGTTGTGTTATCTAATTTCGCATGTGTTCGTAGTATGTATATATAATGTGAATAAAACCGCTCATTGATAAATTAATACTACATACAAAAATATTGTTACTATTCATTCAGGTATTTTTATGATACAAACAAACAATGAGTTCATAACTTTTTTTTATTGTAAAATTATTCTCAGGGTAAAACTTTAATCATAAATTTCTCTGACAATTGAAACATTCATTTTCTTTAAAATGATACAAATGTTAAGCAATGACTTTGAATGTACAGTATTCAGCGGCAGAAGCTTTTTCTCCCTTTTGAACATGCATATTTTATTTAAATGTTCTTCAACGTCTATTCAGTCAGCGTTATGCTCGCTTTCCACAATTTGGATATCAAAGGAAAAAAGTCACAAAACAATAAGCCTTGTTGCTGCGGATGAAATACAGAAGAAAATACACAGAATTTACATCTTTTTAATGTACAGTTGTCATCGGTCATTCAATACTAAAACATTGAAAGCTGAAACACCCAACAAGTGAGAGACCATCCCCTCCCCCACAAAAATCTTTCTTGGTTAAATATTATTATAAGGAGTATGGACCCATTGTATTAAAAAATACATATGATTTAGAGATATCCTCCAAGATTATATGTACATTGATTATCAATAATATACAGGATTCTAATCTTTACTTGTTTGTTTCCAATATAAAATTCCTTCAACGATAAGACACCATATAAAGAAAAAATACAAAGCAGAGCGAAACAATGCATAATATAAAACGTACTGGAATAATTCAAAATTTCTCACAGGATTTGTAAAACATTATTGAAAGTGATATCATTATAGATATAAAAGAACTGGGATAGGCATTAAGGTGGCCTTGATTTCTTACGTGGTTTAGGCAAAAGTCTGAAGATCTTGGCCTGTTTTCTGTGTCAGTTCTCACTATAATGGAATACCACTTTGAAAACGTATAATGGAAATTATTTTCGAGACATTTAGACGACAAAGCATTGTCAGCACATCGCACTTGTGCTAAAGTGATCGTTAAAGACCTGGTCCAGAACTTAAATATAGAATAGATCAGAAATATCACATTGGTCTAGTTCTACCACTAAGCAAACCCATCGATCTGCTGCTTGCAGCTCCCACAGTGGACAGATGTAAGCAGAGAATGGAGCTGGAACATCAGGTTTCTGTACTCTGTGTCATGGCTGCTCTTGGGTACTGCAGCTCAGCTAGCATTCACTTTAGAAGGAGCTGAGCTGCAGCACCCAGGAACGGCCACTACAGTGTACAGAGCCCTACTGTTGTAGTTCTGTTCAAAGTTTACATCCATCTGCCGTGGAGCTACAAACAGCTGGTCTTGGAGTTAGTCATGTTTTGAAACTTAACCTATTTGAAACTGATGATCTATCCCACAGATAAGTCAACATTAAGTCCAGTACAACCCCTATAATAATAGAGTTTCTTTACAGATTTACTACATTTCTCAGTAAGTATTTGGATAACTTTATTTCATATTGTTCATCGATCCTCAGTTCATTCACTTTTATCAAAGGCTCTTACTTTGATATCCATCTGATGCTTATTAGATTTTTTACGGCGATGCTATACAGAATTTCATGCCATGGTTTCACCTTAATGCACTATGTTACAGTAGCATGTGATTCTAGTTTTTACAATGTGTGATTTTGAATGTGTGTTTTAAACAGTTACCAAAAATCTTCAAAATTCGACATAGCATCACAGTCACATGTACAAGCATTAATGGGCCTTGAAACCGGTTAGAGATCACCTTTCATTTCATTGCAAATGATGAGGGATGTGGTGGCTGTAAATTCGCGCTGCCAAATATCCTATATACGATCGGAGACCAAATGCAGTATGCATGCGGTTTATTTTGTCATCGCGTTTCTAGGTGTTCAAACCTCTTCATCAGGACAAAACCACAATGAACATTTAACATTTCTTTTACTGCTCTAGAAAAATGAAAGCCGCAATGTGACTGGTTACTTTGGGCACATTGGTAGTTTTTATGTTAGTTTTGGTAAATAAGAGGCATATTTATGCAATATCATGAATGGATTTTCCTAACATTACAATTTTCTGTTAGATCAAGCAGAATATAGCAATTTTCTACTTGGATTTTGTTTGAAAAAAAAAAATGTATGTTTGCGACATCTATGAAAGAATTGTAATATTTGGTAGTGAGACAACCCTTTTAATTCAATAAAGGAAATCAGCATGAAACACCAATCCCAGTAATTTATTTTTCTTACATTTATAGAAGGTAAGATCTCAGCAAGCATGAGGTGTTTTATTCAAATAAATATGCGCAATGTTTCAATTAGAGATGAGCGAATCTTCCGAAATGACAGATTCGCTCAATTAAGCTGATAGATTCAATTTGTCTAAAATAAGGCCTAATCATAAGTGCCTTGACTGCCATGAAAAGACGTTTATTATGCTCTGATGCTGAAGTCTTCCAGATAAAAAAATAAATACATAATACTCACCTGTCCTTAGTCCTCCCCTATCCTTATGGGCTTTCTACCACCACCACCACAGCTCTCCAGTCCTCCATTACCGCCTCCTGTTTTTACAATACTTCCTTCTGGCATTGAGGCCATGGATTGGCCTGGCCTCAATAACATGCATTATTATGTGTTTTATCATTTTAACCTTATCCCAGGCCATTAAAAGAAGTCAGCAAAATGGCAGCCAGCTGGCCGTCATTTTACTGGATTTATGTGAATCCTCCAAATTTTAATTATTTTTTAAAAAATTTGTAAAACGTTAAATGAATTACGGATGCATTCGCTAATTTCATCCCAATCTGTTTTCATTCATATGCAAACAAGAATTAGAAAATTAATTCTAAGTACAGTGCAAAGATATGAGGAAAATACTTTGAAGATACTACTTTGGGGTCCATATTTTCAAAGTATATCAAAGTACACCAGCCTCATCAGCTGGAAGAAATCCATTCAGTAATGTACTCAGTTTACAAGCTTTAATTGAAGAATAAGGGCTCACTCAGATGTCTTTTTCACATACGTGTTATATCCGTGTTTTTCACAGAACTCGAACCCATTATAGCCTATAAGGCTGTTCACATTTCTGTGTATTTTAGCCAACTGAGTAATGTGCACTAAAACATGGAGATATGTCCAATTTTTATATAATGTTGCACTGCTTCTGGAGAAGGCGGCAGTCACTTGAAATTATTAAAATTGTAAAAATGCACTAAAAAAGTGTCCCCAACCTTATCCATCCAGTCGAAGAGCAAATCTGTATAGTCTAAGATCTTCCACTTGTATAGCATTGCTCCTAGGCAGTCATGTAATCATTGGAGATGTACTGGGAATCTTCCCGAGACTGATACCAAAGATTTTGCTGAATAGAATCAAGAGCCTGGGTGCTATGGAATTACTGGTGGTCCAGTATGTCTTACATGCAGTCAGATTCGGAGTGCACACACCGTTTTCTTTGAGGTGCTCGCGAAATGGGAGTGGATTTTCCAGATGCAAGAAGTATTCACTGCAGACTAGGTGCTGTACAGCACCATATAAGACGTCCTCCTTCCTGCAGCTCCACAAGGTGACTGAGAAAGATTCCCATGAATCGAAACGTCACCTTCTGTCACAATCCAGGAGCACCTTTGTATATTTGCACATGCTTGTAGCACTTAAATAAAATTATTTCACCTTGGCAAGAAACCAGTGTGTAGTGAATGCTTCGTCTCGCAGTATGTCTTAAACATTATGTAAACAGTAAAGATGCCAGCTCGTACAAAACAGGGTAAACTCATTGCTATGACATTTAGGATTCGTTGCCAGGTAGCACAAAGTATTCATATTATGTAAATGAGTGTCTTCAGTTTCTATTAGAGAAGAGAGAATAAATTTGAGTGGAATTGAACTCTACTCGAATTTTACAAAAATCTGCATTTGCTAAAATGTGGATTTTTTTGTAATTTGTTTCTGCGAGTATTCAGCAAAATTGGCCATCAAAAGGTTAAAAAAATTAAATAAAATCCTTACACTCAATTTAACACTCATTTCTCCAGCCCCTCTGCTTCTCACCATCCCCAAATCCAGTCCTCCTTGCAGTCTGATCCCCGAGCTCGCACTGTAATCCCTGGGACTCTCACACTGAGCCAAGATTTCTGACTGTTCTGTGTATGCACGTGCAAAGGTTACGGCACACGTTGTTACTTTCGTGACCTTTCTTGCACTTGTGCAGAACCCTCTTGGGCCTCATCAGAGCCAGAAGTGCCACCTCAGTATGAGATTTCAGCGCAAATGTCGGGAATCAGAAGACGCAATAAGGACAGAACGGATGACGGTGTGGAGCGCCTGCGCCAAAGAAGTGAGTGGTGAGGCAAGTATAAGGATTTTTTACATATTTTAAACCTTTCATTTATTATGCTCTGGGGTCTGAGAAATACCCCAGAACACAATATGAAACATTAAATTCTGAGCGAACAAAAAAATTAAAAATTTGTCTTATCTGTGAATCTCTAGTCTCTATCTATAAGTCAAGCGTTAATGGATAATGTGAAAATATGAGTTTTAAAGGCATTTTTCCATGAACAAAAGTTCATTTTAATCAATACATCTTAGAATAATAATACCTTCCACAATTGTATGTGTTTAAATAAAATGTTCCTGTGCTGAGATAATCTTATAACTGTGCCCCTGCTGTGTACTGTGTAATGGCTGTGTCTGACCGTACAGGAACATGGTCTGATTATACCACATCTCCTGGGCAGGGGAGGAGAAAATAGTATACAGACATTTCAGCACGGGATCACATCTGATTCTTTCTGTGAGGTAAAACATTTCCCTGCCTGTTTTTAAACATTGTTTTACTTCAAAGAAAGAACCAGCTGTGATTCCCTGCTGTAATGTCTGTATACTCTTTTGCTTCCTCCCCTGCCCAGGAGATGTGGTATAATCAGACCATGTTCCTGCACGGTCAGACACAGCCATTACACAGTACACAGCAGGGGCACAGTTATAAGATTATCTCAGCACAGGAACATTTAATTTAAATACATTCAATTGTGGAAGTTGAAGTTATGTTTGTACAAGTCATTCTTGTTGCCCTAGTCCTACATCTAAATATTCTAGCTTCTAGGTGTCCCCTCTGATATCCAGCATCCAGGGGGTATAATACCCCAGTATGTATAAAAATGATGTGTTCTCAGGAGCTCCTTTATGCTAAGCTTCTTGTGTTTTCAAGCAGGAATGATGGGCAGCCTTCTCTTTTCCGCTGCGATTGCTCTCATAGTTAGTTTTGTACCAGGGCATAGCTAATTGAGTTCTGTAAACATAAGAAACTAATTTACAGTCCTTGAGGAAAAACATGAGATGCATTTTTAAAATAAATTTACATTTCCCTGCAAAAAAGTAATCAGCACAGATTTTATCTTCCTTTATATTTGAAAAGAAATCATCTTGTTTTCAAATGTAATTTATCTAATCGGGGACATAATAGCAATAAATAGATTAAAATGTACTATTCATTGCATTATTTCACATGACTTATTCCAAAACCGTTTTCCATATTTATCTCAGAAAATAGGATTGCCATACAAGGCTCAGTTCACACAAGCATATTTTGGGGTTCGTATATTGACCGCCGCAATTTACGGACTGACAGCGTGGCTCCTGACTCAAACTTACAGCCTTAGACACATAAATGAGACTGTAGAGTTTGAAGGGAATCTGTCAGGTAATTTTTGCCTACCCTACCAATAGTATCCGGAAATAGGGCTTGGGCAGCCCTTTCAGGATATGCAACTATTATTGCTGTACGTGGCTCCATTGTGATGCTGTAAGCCCCAGAAAATGTATAGTCGCGCGCCGGCTAGTCAAATGTATGTTAACGCCAAATGAATATTCACCCCTTCATCCGCCCATAATCCCGCCCACCCCTTTTCACCGGCGTCAGTGATGCAGTCAGACTGCCATATGCCCGAGGATCATATCACAATCCTCAGACTGGCCAGTCCGAGGATTGCAATGACACCGGCACAGAAGGGTGGGTGGTGAAGGGGTGAATATTCATCTCACATTTACATGCCTGTGCCATCGTCACTGATTGAGTCCAGTCAGACTATCATGAGGATCTCATAGCAATTCTTGGACTGGCTGTTGGCTCTCCTGACCTGAGAGTTAGAGCATGCATTTCTATGCAGCTGTCACGCTCAGGTCAGGGGTCAGGAGAGCAGACAGCCAGTCCGAGGAATGCGATTCGATCCTCGGGCATACGGCAATCTAACGGAATCACTAATGCCTTTTTCAGGAGTAGGGTACTCAAAAATGACCTGACAGATTCCGTTCGAGTAGGGAGACCCACTGCCAGACCGAGCATTGCGATCAATATATGGACCATAAAATACGCTCATGTAAACTCAGTCTAACTTTTTGGTGGGAATTTATCAAGTCTGGTCACTAGTCTTGGACCTATAGCACTGGAGCAAGGTCTGCCAGATTTATTAAGAAGTGCTCACCTTTTAATAAATGTGGCGCCTCTTTTGAGCTACAATATACAGCAAGTACAGATGTAATATCCGCCAGGTTTCTAGCTCATAATATAGTAAATTTGTTGTAAAACAATACGCCATGATGCCTTTAAGTCATGGGGTTAATGCTAATGTCACAAAATACCACTTGCGTGACATTTTTTAACACCAATTTCTGGCATAGAGGGATGATAAATTCTGGCCTTTGTGTACAAGTGCCATACCTATTATTAGCCTAACATCCCAGGAAAATGTATTTCCACTTGATAGTACATATAACTGCAAGCAAAATATATAAACCTTAATATAATCTATTTCATAGAATTCACACTTTTTATGACAAATGACATTATTTGAAAGCCTGGAAATTTAGAAATGTGACACCACACAAGCTGGACATGTGCAATAATAGCATAACAAAATCTGTAAAATATTAGCTGTTTGAAAATATAAGATAAATAAATCTTTCTTTGACCTACATTATGAACATATGAGCTACACTTACACACTTATGATCTATTTGTACTTGTCTGGAAGCGAAATGTCACTCAAAAATGGAAAATGTGACCACAATCATCCCCAAGATCCGCAATGATGAGAACGTGCAAGGTCTACTAATGAGAAGAGGATCCAGGGAGCCGGCATATAGGAAAATATTCGCAGGGTACTGGTCTAGCGGTCATGGATGACCAAGGTGGCCGCTGGACCAGGTTCCCATGAATCTTTTTGCTCAACTCTAATTACTATCAATGTGTGAAATATAATACCATGAAAATCTATAAGGTTGCTAGTCTCTAGAAATTAGGCTGAAATGAGATTACAGAAGTATGACAAGATTTACTCAATTTTTCATGCTGCTTCATGCTTTAGCACAGCTACCAACGAAAGCTTTAATGTGGTCGTAGCCAAAGTATGATAAATGGTGAAAATCTATTGAGATAATATGTTCTGACGTGAAAATCTTTTCTGCAATAACAGAACAGTGTAATGTGTGCAGAACATTATCTCCAGTATATGAGACCATACATAAATATAGGTGAATGCTCTGCTTATTTAGTAAAAACAAAGTAGTCACACAAATGATTTGGGTATTTTCAATATTTAAATTTTTAGAGATAACAATATGATTTCTGTAAATATTAGATCATTTTTGTTTTTAAATAATTGTGATAATTATTTGCTGTACTACTTAAGAACTATAAAATTGTAGTTTTGGATAAACATCAGAAAAGACATGTAACTAATATAAAATTGCCAAAATAGTTTGGAAAGTTAATTGGCTGAAAAAATAGTCCCAAGATGTATTCCTCTCAGTCTTTCACCTCTCCCTTAGAAAGTGTCCTAGTTATGGACTAATATTGACACCCAAGCAAATGATCCATCCTTGATATTCAGAACGCGTTCAAAAGAATACAATTAACCACAAATATAAAATTATATAGGAAATACCTATAGAGTAATGCATGCAGAGCCAAATTTACCATCTTTATGAATGGAAAGCCTAGAAGATTGGCAATATTACTTATTACACAACTATACTGTAGCACATTGACCTGCAGCAAGTATTGATCAGAACTGTCCAATGGAAAAATTAGTCTTGCCCATAGCAGCCAACTGGTGCTCAAAATAAAAGCTACAATATGATTGGTTGTTATCAGCAACAAGGTCAGTTTTCTTCTATTGGACCATTTTAATAAATTAGGCCAATTTGCATCTTGCCACTCAGCACCTACTGATGAGAAATATCATGATACTGATGCAACAGAACGGAGTTTCCATCAATAGGTTTCGATTCAATATGCCACTTTACCAAAGCTATGTATCCAAACATTTGGGCTTGTAGAAAAGCAACCAATCACAGAAGAACTTTCATTTTTCTAGAGCATTTTAAGAAAATAAAGCTGGTCTTTGGTTGATAAAGGCAAAATAAGTTCTTCTGTTAGATGGTTTTAACAAACAAGGGAAAATGAAAGGTTAAAGTGACTAGTATAAGCAAAAAACAAGCCACATTTATTAAAGGGTCATTCTCAAGCACCACATAGATATGCAGCCTGCTCATTTCCCGACTGCTGGAGGGGGAGGGGCATTCCTCCTTGACTGACATTTCTGGTCAGTAGCTTCTTCAGCTACTGTGACAAATTAATGACTTTTGTCCTAGCATCTACACTGTTATTATATTAACATACTGATATAACAAGGCCTTTGAACAAGTTAGCAATGATTAGGAGAACTGCTCTGGAAAATGCTGGTGGTTGGTGATTTTGCAGGACTTAGAACAGGTCAGTGGGAGGGGGAGGTGAGAAGCTAGCTGCTGTTTAGAAATCAATGGGCTGTAATTTCACAAATTAACTCCTAAGCCTGAACTGTAGCTACTGCACATACTCGGCCAGGCTCTGATGGTCAATCTCCTTTGCATCAAGCTGTACACTATCTAAGATAAAAGATCTCAAAGCAGGAGAATGACAGCAGTAAGAAGAAGCAAGTCCATTACAAACTTGCTTATTCTCATCCCGACTAACTAAAATATGAATCTACACTGCTATCACTATATTTGGATACAGGGCCTTTGAACAATCAAGCAGTGATTAGGAGAACTGCTCTGACAAATGCTGATGCTGGGGGCTGGTGAATTTGCAAGACTTATAACAGGTCAGGAACTGAGAGGGAGGGGAGAGGAGAAGCTAACTGCGGTATAGAAATCAATAGGCTGTGATTTCTTGAATTAACGCCTCAGCTTTGATTGTAGCTATTGCACATTGTCGGCCTGACTCTGATGGTCGGTGTCATTGACAACATGATGTACACTATGTAAGATAAAAGCTCTCACAGCAGGAGACTAATAGCAGATAGAAAAAGCAAGTCCATTACAAACGTGCTTATTTTCATACTGTCTAGCTAACTAATGCAATTTAATAACATGAGAATAACTCTTCAACTATCAAGGAGATAGTGGTTGCAAAGGAAAGAAACTTGTAAGACTTGTGATAACTCTTACTATGTAGATTTACTCAAATTAACATCCATGAAGCCTGTGAAACAGAGACCATTTTTTTGTTTGTTAAATGTTAATGGTAATTTCTGTGTTGTTAGTGAGTGATACATTTGAGTTTCTGCTTTTGGTATTTGAAATAATACACTAAATAACAATACAGAATCAAAAAAGCATGACAAAACTGACACAGATAATTTTGCATCTTGGATTTCTTATCACTGAAAAATATGTTTGTTTTTTTGCTGTTCGACCTTATTTTTCCTCATCCTAAATTTTAAATTTACATTATTGAGTACATGGAACCCGAATATTCTCATATATAATACATGACCTTTATGACACTTTATTTTTACCTTGGGATTAAAGTACTTCCACCTTTAAGTCTTTAGCTGTTGTGGAGCTTTATAATAAGGTATTGTGCAGCTGCAGGTTAGCCAGGACTCTTTACATCTTGTCATTTAAGTCATTGTTTTTTTAATGACCATTGGTCAAATGGGGTAAATAGTGAATTAGTCCGGCACGAACTATATGAGTTACAGGATATTAATGTTGAACATCAAAACCGACACCACTAGCACTACAAAATAATAAGCGTAACGTCACAAGCATTCCAGACCAATAACAATCAATTTTCATGCATGTTCCAGAATCAAAGAATTCTTTAAAAACCCCTCCCCTAAAAATCGCCACTGAGCTAATATAGCTATTATCACTGCTTATATTCAGATTTTCTTTTCACCCAACACAAAGTAACAGAAGTAGTGTGATTAACCTGTATACACAGATATCCGTTTTGAGTGTGAAAACAGAGTTGTCATTGAACACCGCTAAGAATATGAAATAAAATAGAGACTTGTGATGGAGCAAACACACAATTATTGCGCTTGTTGCCAAACAAGATAACCCAACAAGAAAACAACAGGGAAACGCTATTTATGTACAAGACATCATGTGATATCAGAAATACGGCTCCGTTCCCACCACGCTTTTGTTTGTCTTTGTTTTGATACTGTAAACATTATTCATCCAGTTGTGAGCGCACTGAAAGGCCTTTTTCTTAAATAATGTTCGGTGGAAACAGCTTTAATTATCTCAAATCCCTGCTCTGAAGAATAGCTGCATGCATTACTGATGTCATTTCAATAAGTACAAATATACTTGCTATGCATGTTCTTTCATACTCATTATGCTATGGAACGTTCAATGTTCCCTCTAGGGAAAACATAATCACAATGTTTCCATTGCTGTAATGGTAATTTTACTACTCCAAAAAGACTTCCTTTGCAGAGATTTCTTTTTTTTCATATAAAAGTGTTGCAATAGTAAAGGAAAGAGAAAGCAAAAACAAAAAGGGAATCAATGGGCGATCTTTCATTGTGCTCATGTATGTAGTCACACTTCTACTGGATTGGAAGATCTGCTGTAAGGTCCCATTGCATTATTCAAATCTGCTCGTCTTTTATTATTAATATGCAAATAATCCATCACTTGGAAATCTCAGGGAGACTGAACTGTTTTCATTTCATTTACTAAACAAAAAATCATCTTTAATCAGGGTTTATAGTGCTGACACTCTCACAATGTTCCTGTGTGGATATTCTGGGGACGCGGATCTACCGTCCTCCTCCGGTGTAGTCACTGGTGATGTTGGGATACTTATTACAGCTGTTGTTACATACGGAGGCTCACAGTTTAGTTTGATGGTTTCCTCCACTTTGGCATTTAGACTGGACCTGCTGTAAGAGAAAGATGGACGTTATTTACACTGAAGCATAGCACTTTTCTCATTTATATGTTAGGTTATTTCATTGGCGAAGGTATTAAAGGGTATGTACACTTAAAAAACTTGTGAAGCCCTACATATCTCCACATGAGTACAGGCTACAAACAAATGCACTGTACTTTCACCCTGCTGGTATGCAACCTTCCAACATGAGTACAGACTACAATCACATCGACTGTACTCTCACCCTGCCGGCATGCAACCTTCCAACCTGAGTACAGACTACAATCACATCGACTGTACTCTCACCCTGCCGGCATGCACCCTTCCAACATGAGTACAGACTACAATCACATCCACTGTACTCTCACCCTGCCGGCATGTAACCTTCCAAAATGGGTACAGACTACAATCACATCCACTGTACTCTCACCCTGCTGGCATGCAACCTTCCAACATGAGTACAGACTACAATCACAGCCACTGTACTCTCACCCTGCCGGCATGCAACCTTCCAATATGAGTACAGACTACAATCACATCCACTGTACTCTCACCCTGCCGGCATGTAGCCTTCCAAAATAGGTACAGACTACAATCACATCCACTGTACTCTCACCCTGCTGGCATGCAACCTTCCAACATGAGTACAGACTACAATCACATCCACTGTACTCTCACCCTGCCGGCATGCAACCTTCCAACAAGACCACAGACTACAATCACATCCACTCTACTCTCACCCTGCTGGCATGCAACTTCCAACAAGAGCACAGACTACATACATTCACTGTACTCTCACCCTGCCGGCATGCAACCGTCCAACATGAGTACAGACTACAATCACATTCACTGTACTCTCACCCTGCCGGCATGTAACCTTCCAACATGAGTATAGACTACAATCACATCCACTGTACTCTCACCCTGCTGGCATGCAACCTTTCAACATGAGTACAGACTACAATCACATCCACTGTACTCTCACCCTGCTGGCATGCAACCTTCCAACATGAGTACAGACAACAATCACATCCACTGTACTCTCACCCTGCTGGCATGCAACCTTCCAACATGAGTACCGACCTCAATCACATCCACTGTACTCTCACCCTGCTGGCATGCAACCTTCCAACATGAGTACAGACTACAATCACATCCATTGCACTCTCACCCTGCTGGCATGCAACCTTCCAACATGAGTGCAGGCTACAACCACATCCACTGTACTCTCACCCTGCTGGCATACAACCTTCCAACTTGAGTGCAGACTACGATCACATCCACTGTACTCTCACCCTGCTGGCATGCAACCTTCCAACATGAGTGCAGGCTACAATCACATCCACTGCACTCTCACCCTGCCGACATGCAACCTTCCAACAGGAGTACAGACTACAATCACATCCACTGTACTCTCACCCTGCTGGCATGCACCCTTCCAACATGAGTACAGACTACAATCACATCCATTGCACTCTCACCCTGCTGGCATGCAACCTTCCAACATGAGTGCAGGCTACAATCACATCCACTGTACTCTCACCCTGCCGGAATGCAACCTTCCAACATGAGTACAGACTACAATCACATCGACTGTACTCTCACCCTGCTGGCATGCAACCTTCCAACATGAGTACAGACTACAATCACATCCACTGTACTCTCACCCTGCTGGCATGCAACCTTCCAACATGAGTACAGACTACAATCACATCCACTGTATTCTCAACATGCCGGCATGCAACCTTCCAACATGAGTACAGACTACAATCACATCCATTGTACTCTCACCCTGCCGGCATGCAACCTTCCAACATGAGTACAGACTACAATCAAATCCACTGTACTCTCACCCTGCCGGCATGCAACCTTCCAACATGAGTACAGACTACAATCACATCCACTGTACTCTCACCCTGCCGGCATGCAACCTTCCAACATGAGTACAGACTACAATCACATCCACTGTACTCTCACCCTGCCGGCATGCAACCTTCCAACATGAGTACAGACTACAATCACATCCACTGTACTCTCACCCTGCTGGCATGCAACCTTCCAACATGAGTACAGACTACATACATTCACTGTACTCTCACCCTGCCGGCATGCAACCTTCCAACATGAGTGCAGGCTACAATCACATCCACTGTACTCTCACCCTGCCGGCATGCAACCTTTCAACATGAGTATAGACTACAATCACATCCACTGTTCTCTCACCCTGCTGGCATGCAACCTTCCAACATGAGTACAGACTACAATCACATCCATTGCACTCTCACCCTGCTGGCATGCAACCTTCCAACATGAGTACAGACTACAATCACATCCATTGCACTCTCACCCTGCTGGCATGCAACCTTCCAATATGAGTGCAGGCTACAATCACATCCACTGTACTCTCACCCTGCTGGCATGCAACCTTCCAACTTGAGTGCAGACTACGATCACATCCATTGTACTCTCACCCTGCTGGCATGCAACCTTCCAACATGAGTGCAGGCTACAATCACATCCACTGCACTCTCACCCTGTCGGCATGCAACCTTCCAACAGGAGTACAGACTACAATCACATCCACTGTACTCTCACCCTGCCGGCATGCAACCTTCCAACATGAGTACAGACTACAATCACATCCACTGTACTCTCACCCTGCTGGCATGCAACCTTCCAACATGAGTACAGACTACAATCACATCCACTGTACTCTCACCCTGCCGGCATGCAACCTTCCAACTTGAGTACAGACTACAATCACATCCACTGTACTCTCACCCTGCCGGCATGCAACCATTCCATCATGAGTACAGACTACAAACACATCCACTGTACTCTCACCCTGCCGGCATGCAACCTTCCATCATGAGTACAGACTACAATCACATCCACTGTACTCTCACCCTGCCGGAATGCAACCTTCCAACATGAGTACAGACTACAATCACATCCACTGTACTCTCACCCTGCCGGCATGCAACCTTCCAACATGAGTACAGACTACAATCACATCCACTGTACCCTCACCCTGCTGGCATGCAACCTTCCAACATGAGTGCAGGCTACAATCACATCCACTGTACTCTCACCATGCTGGCATGCAACCTTCCAACATGAGTACAGACTACAATCACATCCACTGTACTCTCACCCTGCCGGCATGCAACCTTTCAACATGAGTACAGACTCTACAATCAAATCCACTGTACTCTCACCCTGCTGGCATGCAACCTTCCAACATGAGTACAGACTACAATCACATCCACTGTACTCTCACCCTGCTGGCATGCAACCTTCCAACATGAGTACCGACCACAATCACATCCACTGTACTCTCACCCTGCTGGCATGCAACCTTCCAACATGAGTACAGACTACAATCACATCCATTGTACTCTCACCCTGCTGGCATGCAACCTTCCAACATGAGTGCAGGCTACAATCACATCCACTGTACTCTCATCCTGCTGGCATGCAACCTTCCAACATGAGTACCGACCACAATCACATCCACTGTACTCTCACTCTGCTGGTATGCAACCTTCCAACATGAGTACAGACTACGATCTCATCCATTGTACTCTCACTCTGCTGGCATGCAACCTTCCAACATGAGTGCAGGCTACAATCACATCCACTGCACTCTCACCCTGCTGGCATGCAACCTTCCAACATGAGTACAGACTACAATCACATCCACTGTATTCTCACCCTGAGGGCATGCAACCTTCCAACATGAGTACAGAGTACAATCACATCCACTGTACTCTCACCCTGACGGCATGCAACCTTCCAACATGAGTACAGACTGCGATCACATCCATTGTACTCTCACCCTGCGAGCATGCAACCTTCCAACATGAGTACAGACTGCGATCACATCCACTGTACTCTCACCCTGCCGGCATGCAACCTTCCAACATGAGTACAGACTACAATCACATCCACTGTACTATCACCCTGCTGGCATGTAACCTTCCAACATCAGTACAGACTACAATCACATCCATTGTACTCTCACCTTGCTGGCATGCAACCTTCCAACATGAGTGCAGGCTACAATCACATCCACTGTACTCTCACCCTGCTGGCATGAAACCTTCCAACATGAGTACAGACTACAATCACATCCATTGTACTCTCACCCTGCTGGCATGCAACCTTCCAACATGAGTGCAGGCTACAATCACATCCATTGCACTCTCACTCTGCTGGCATGCAACCTTCCAACATGAGTGCAGGCTACAATCACATCCACTGCACTCTCACCCTGCCGGCATGCAACCTTCCAACATGAGTACAGACTACAATCACATCCACTGTGCTCTTACCCTGACGGCATGCAACCTTCCAACATGAGTACAGACTACGATCACATCCACTGTACTCTCACCCTGCCGGCATGCAACCTTCCAACATGAGTACAGACTACAATCACATCCACTGTACTCTCACCCTGCCGGCATGCAACCTTCCAACATGAGTACAGACTACAATCACATCCATTGTACTCTCACCCTGCCGGCATGCAACCTTCCAACATGAGTACAGACTACAATCACATCCACTGTACTCTCACCCTGCCGGCATGCAACCTTCCAACATGAGTGCAGGCTACAATCACATCCACTGTACTCTCACCCTGCCGGCATGCAACCTTCCAACATGAGTACAGACTACAATCACATCCATTGTACTCTCACCCTGCCGGCATGCAACCTTTCAACATGAGTACAGACTCTACAATCAAATCCACTGTACTCTCACCCTGCTGGCATGCAACCTTCCAACATGAGTACAGACTACAATCACATCCACTGTACTCTCACCCTGCTGGCATGCAACCTTCCAACATGAGTACCGACCACAATCACATCCACTGTACTCTAACCCTGCTGGCATGCAACCTTCCAACATGAGTACAGACTACGATCTCATCCATTGTACTCTCACTCTGCTGGCATGCAACCTTCCAACATGAGTGCAGGCTACAATCACATCCACTGCACTCTCACCCTGCCGGCATGCAACCTTCCAACATGAGTACAGACTACAATCACATCCACTGTATTCTCACCCTGAGGGCATGCAACCTTCCAACATGAGTACAGAGTACAATCACATCCACTGTACTCTCACCCTGCGAGCATGCAACCTTCCAACATGATTACAGACTGCGATCACATCCACTGTACTCTCACCCTGCCGGCATGCAACCTTCCAACATGAGTACAGACTACAATCACATCCACTGTACTATCACCCTGCCGGCATGTAACCTTCCAACATCAGTACAGACTACAATCACATCCATTGTACTCTCACCCTGCTGGCATGCAACCTTCCAACATGAGTGCAGGCTACAATCACATCCACTGTACTCTCACCCTGCTGGCATGCAACCTTCCAACATAAGTACAGACTACAATCACATCCACTGTATTCTCACCCTGACGGCATGCAACCTTCCAACATGAGTGCAGGCTACAATCACATCCACTGTACTCTCACCCTGCTGGCATGCAACCTTCCAACATGAGTGCAGGCTACAATCACATCCATTGCACTCTCACTCTGCTGGCATGCAACCTTCCAACATGAGTGCAGGCTACAATCACATCCACTGCACTCTCACCCTGCCGGCATGCAACCTTCCAACATGAGTACAGACTACAATCACATCCACTGTGCTCTTACCCTGACGGCATGCAACCTTCCAACATGAGTACAGACTGCGATCACATCCACTGTACTCTCACCCTGCCGGCATGCAACCTTCCAACATGAGTACAGACTACAATCACATCCACTGTACTCTCACCCTGCCGGCATGCAACCTTGCAACATGAGTACAGACTACAATCACATCCATTGTACTCTCACCCTGCCGGCATGCAACCTTCCAACATGAGTACAGACTACAATCACATCCACTGTACTCTCACCCTGCCGGCATGCAACCTTCCAACATGAGTGCAGGCTACAATCACATCCACTGTACTCTCACCCTGCCGGCATGCAACCTTCCAACATGAGTACAGACTACAATCACATCCACTGTGCTCTTACCCTGACGGCATGCAACCTTCCAACATGAGTACAGACTACAATCACATCCATTGTACTCTCACCCTGCGGCATGCAACCTTCCAACATGAGTACAGACTACAATCACATCCACTGTATTCTCACCCTGACGGCATGCAACCTTCCAACATGAGTGCAGGCTACAATCACATCCACTGCACTCTCACCCTGCCGGCATGCAACCTTCCAACATGAGTACAGACTACAATCACATCCACTGTGCTCTTACCCTGACGGCATGCAACCTTCCAACATGAGTACAGACTACAATTACATCCATTGTACTCTCACTCTGCTGGCATGCAACCTTCCAACATGAGTGCAGGCTACAATCACATCCACTGCACTCTCACCCTGCCGGCATGCAACCTTCCAACATGAGTACAGACTACAATCACATCCACTGTACTCTCACCCTGCCGGCATGCAACCTTCCAACATGAGTACAGACTACAATCACATCCACTGTACCCTCACCCTGCTGGCATGCAACCTTCCAACATGAGTGCAGGCTACAATCACATCCACTGTACTCTCACCATGCTGGCATGCAACCTTCCAACATGAGTACAGACTACAATCACATCCACTGTACTCTCACCCTGCCGGCATGCAACCTTTCAACATGAGTACAGACTCTACAATCAAATCCACTGTACTCTCACCCTGCTGGCATGCAACCTTCCAACATGAGTACAGACTACAATCACATCCACTGTACTCTCACCCTGCTGGCATGCAACCTTCCAACATGAGTACCGACCACAATCACATCCACTGTACTCTCACCCTGCTGGCATGCAACCTTCCAACATGAGTACAGACTACAATCACATCCATTGTACTCTCACCCTGCTGGCATGCAACCTTCCAACATGAGTGCAGGCTACAATCACATCCACTGTACTCTCACCCTGCTGGCATGCAACCTTCCAACATGAGTACCGACCACAATCACATCCACTGTACTCTCACTCTGCTGGTATGCAACCTTCCAACATGAGTACAGACTACGATCTCATCCATTGTACTCTCACTCTGCTGGCATGCAACCTTCCAACATGAGTGCAGGCTACAATCACATCCACTGCACTCTCACCCTGCTGGCATGCAACCTTCCAACATGAGTACAGACTACAATCACATCCACTGTATTCTCACCCTGAGGGCATGCAACCTTCCAACATGAGTACAGAGTACAATCACATCCACTGTACTCTCACCCTGACGGCATGCAACCTTCCAACATGAGTACAGACTGCGATCACATCCATTGTACTCTCACCCTGCGAGCATGCAACCTTCCAACATGAGTACAGACTGCGATCACATCCACTGTACTCTCACCCTGCCGGCATGCAACCTTCCAACATGAGTACAGACTACAATCACATCCACTGTACTATCACCCTGCTGGCATGTAACCTTCCAACATCAGTACAGACTACAATCACATCCATTGTACTCTCACCTTGCTGGCATGCAACCTTCCAACATGAGTGCAGGCTACAATCACATCCACTGTACTCTCACCCTGCTGGCATGAAACCTTCCAACATGAGTACAGACTACAATCACATCCATTGTACTCTCACCCTGCTGGCATGCAACCTTCCAACATGAGTGCAGGCTACAATCACATCCATTGCACTCTCACTCTGCTGGCATGCAACCTTCCAACATGAGTGCAGGCTACAATCACATCCACTGCACTCTCACCCTGCCGGCATGCAACCTTCCAACATGAGTACAGACTACAATCACATCCACTGTGCTCTTACCCTGACGGCATGCAACCTTCCAACATGAGTACAGACTACGATCACATCCACTGTACTCTCACCCTGCCGGCATGCAACCTTCCAACATGAGTACAGACTACAATCACATCCACTGTACTCTCACCCTGCCGGCATGCAACCTTCCAACATGAGTACAGACTACAATCACATCCATTGTACTCTCACCCTGCCGGCATGCAACCTTCCAACATGAGTACAGACTACAATCACATCCACTGTACTCTCACCCTGCCGGCATGCAACCTTCCAACATGAGTGCAGGCTACAATCACATCCACTGTACTCTCACCCTGCCGGCATGCAACCTTCCAACATGAGTACAGACTACAATCACATCCATTGTACTCTCACCCTGCCGGCATGCAACCTTTCAACATGAGTACAGACTCTACAATCAAATCCACTGTACTCTCACCCTGCTGGCATGCAACCTTCCAACATGAGTACAGACTACAATCACATCCACTGTACTCTCACCCTGCTGGCATGCAACCTTCCAACATGAGTACCGACCACAATCACATCCACTGTACTCTAACCCTGCTGGCATGCAACCTTCCAACATGAGTACAGACTACGATCTCATCCATTGTACTCTCACTCTGCTGGCATGCAACCTTCCAACATGAGTGCAGGCTACAATCACATCCACTGCACTCTCACCCTGCCGGCATGCAACCTTCCAACATGAGTACAGACTACAATCACATCCACTGTATTCTCACCCTGAGGGCATGCAACCTTCCAACATGAGTACAGAGTACAATCACATCCACTGTACTCTCACCCTGACGGCATGCAACCTTCCAACATGAGTACAGACTGCGATCACATCCATTGTACTCTCACCCTGCGAGCATGCAACCTTCCAACATGATTACAGACTGCGATCACATCCACTGTACTCTCACCCTGCCGGCATGCAACCTTCCAACATGAGTACAGACTACAATCACATCCACTGTACTATCACCCTGCCGGCATGTAACCTTCCAACATCAGTACAGACTACAATCACATCCATTGTACTCTCACCCTGCTGGCATGCAACCTTCCAACATGAGTGCAGGCTACAATCACATCCACTGTACTCTCACCCTGCTGGCATGCAACCTTCCAACATAAGTACAGACTACAATCACATCCACTGTATTCTCACCCTGACGGCATGCAACCTTCCAACATGAGTGCAGGCTACAATCACATCCACTGTACTCTCACCCTGCTGGCATGCAACCTTCCAACATGAGTGCAGGCTACAATCACATCCATTGCACTCTCACTCTGCTGGCATGCAATCTTCCAACATGAGTGCAGGCTACAATCACATCCACTGCACTCTCACCCTGCCGGCATGCAACCTTCCAACATGAGTACAGACTACAATCACATCCACTGTGCTCTTACCCTGACGGCATGCAACCTTCCAACATGAGTACAGACTGCGATCACATCCACTGTACTCTCACCCTGCCGGCATGCAACCTTCCAACATGAGTACAGACTACAATCACATCCACTGTACTCTCACCCTGCCGGCATGCAACCTTCCAACATGAGTACAGACTACAATCACATCCATTGTACTCTCACCCTGCCGGCATGCAACCTTCCAACATGAGTACAGACTACAATCACATCCACTGTACTCTCACCCTGCCGGCATGCAACCTTCCAACATGAGTGCAGGCTACAATCACATCCACTGTACTCTCACCCTGCCGGCATGCAACCTTCCAACATGAGTACAGACTACAATCACATCCACTGTGCTCTTACCCTGACGGCATGCAACCTTCCAACATGAGTACAGACTACAATCACATCCATTGTACTCTCACCCTGCGGCATGCAACCTTCCAACATGAGTACAGACTACAATCACATCCACTGTATTCTCACCCTGACGGCATGCAACCTTCCAACATGAGTGCAGGCTACAATCACATCCACTGCACTCTCACCCTGCCGGCATGCAACCTTCCAACATGAGTACAGACTACAATCACATCCACTGTGCTCTTACCCTGACGGCATGCAACCTTCCAACATGAGTACAGACTACAATTACATCCATTGTACTCTCACTCTGCTGGCATGCAACCTTCCAACATGAGTGCAGGCTACAATCACATCCACTGCACTCTCACCCTGCCGGCATGCAACCTTCCAACATGAGTACAGACTACAATCACATCCACTGTGCTCTTACCCTGACGGCATGCAACCTTCCAACATGAGTACAGACTGCGATCACATCCACTGTACTCTCACCCTGCCGGCATGCAACCTTCCAACATGAGTACAGACTACAATCACATCCATTGTACTCTCACCCTGCCGGCATGCAACCTTCCAACATGAGTACAGACTACAATCACATCCACTGTACTCTCACCCTGCTGGCATGCAACCTTCCAACATGAGTACAGACTACATACATTCACTGTACTCTCACCCTGCCGACATGCAACCTTTCATCTGTGCCTCACCTTTTTCTAACCTAGGATCAGACTAGACAGAGATTAATAGACTTTACAAAGAGCTGTAGACACAAACCATAGGACTTGTATAAATCAAGACTATTTATAATCAAGACTAGTTTCAAAGTTGCTTTGAAACATTACAGTACATTCCCTTTGAAGCATACAATTAGACAAAAAAAAAGTTCACAGTTGTCTTCTACCCTTTATATATAAAACTTAGTTGTTTGTAATATAGGGCACTTGGTAAGAGGAAATTCTTCTCATTTTCTATCATGTTACAGATAGAGGTGAGAAGTAGCTTGTGAGATTGCGTTGGTTGATCAATGTAATTGCTGATGTGATCACATTACTTTATTAACCCCTTCATGACTGACCACATTAATATAGTAACCCCTTCACGACCTGTGGGTGTTAACAAGTTAAATGCCTCTGTCAGCCACTGACAGCGGCATTTAACACGCGCAGGCCAGAAGCGCGTCACAAGTCCCATCCATTGGCGCCCAGTCACGTGATACATAAGACAGGCAATCAGACAATTGCTGCTTCAAGTCTCCTAAGGGGACTATTAAATAAAGTAAAAAGTGAAAAAAAAAGTTTTAACAAATACTAAAAACGACAAAAAAAACACAAAAGTTCAAATAACCCTCTTTTGCACCATTAAAATAAATTAAAAAAATACACCTATTTAGTATCGCTGTATTTATAAATGTCCGTTCTATCAAAATATAAAGTAAATTAATCCAATCGGCAAACGATATAATGAGAAAAGGAATCAAAACGCCTAGAATTACGTCTTTTTGGCCGCCGCATCATTGCAATAAAATGCAATAACAGGCAATCAAAACATTGCATTTACCCCAAAATGGTATCAATAAAAACGTCAGCTCGGGGTGCAAAAATAACGCTCCCCCAGCTCAGATCATGAAAAATGAGTATGTTGCGACAAACGCAAAAACTTTTTTTCATACAAATTTCTGAATTTTTTCTTAAATAAAAAATAAATTCTACATATTTGGCATCGGCGTACTCATACTGACCTTGTGAATCATATTACCAGGTTAATTTTACCATATAGTGAACATGCTAAATAAAAAAACTCAAAGACCAATTGTGGAATTGCACTTTTTTTTGCAATTTCACTGCACTTGGAATTTTTTTCCAGCTTTCCAGTACACTATATGGTAAAATCAAAGGTGTCAGTAAAACAAGCCCTCCAACAGCCAAATTGACAAAAAAATTAAAAAGTTATGGCTCTTGGAAGAAGGGGAGGAAAAACAAAAACGGAAAATCTCCTGGGGTTGAAGGGGTTACCAAGATCCCTGTATAGATACATAGACCACTTGTAATTCCCTGTTTGTCTAGCTCGCAGATAAAAAATGGCAGCACTGCAAATTCAGCACTACAACTTGGCATATTGTAGATTGTGGTATCTACTACTTGGAAGGGCTCAGAGCTGGGATCCACTTTCTAAGCACGATGCTGCTTTTCTTTATTTTTTTTATCTCTATTTATTTGTCTATCTGTCCAGCTATCTATGAGAGAAATAAAGTCCTGCAATTAAAATCTCCTTCTCTCCTGAAATGGATGAAGTGTGCAGCTATGAGACTTTAATAAACAATTTGATAGGCATATTCTATATATCTGCTTAGATATTTCATAGAAAATGTAATTTTGCTTAAAACTCTTTTATTACCTTGTATGCAACAATTCTGCTGTTTCTGTGACAATTAAAGGGTATCTGTCAGCAGGTTTTTCCTGTGTAATCTGAGGACAGCATGATGTAGGGGCTGAGTCCCTGATTCCAGTGATGTGTGACTTACTGGTCTGCTTGTTGTAGGTTCAATAAAATCAGTGTTTTATCAGCAGGGGATTATCACCACAGGACTAGGTGTCTCCTAATCAACTACTATGTGTAACCCCACCCCCACCAATTATCAGCAGCTTTCTGTCAATGTACAGTGTACACAGAGAGCTGCCAATCAGTGATGGAGGCGGGGTTATACAGAGCTCAGCATTCAGTGCACTGCTAGATCTGCAGCAGAGAAAATAGGGACTTATCACAACTAAGATAACTAAGTGACACATCACTGGAATCAGGGTCTCTGCTCTACACCATGCTGTTCTTAGATGGGGTGGCAAGAACCTGGTGATTGATTCAATTTAAATAATTTTAAACAGTGATAAATTTCAATGTAAACCTTTCTGTGCATTGCCTGGCTCAGCATCAATGACTTTAGGCTAGTTTCACACTTCAGCACTGTAGAATAAACTTATTCACAGTCACATCCCACCTACCCAGTTCAGCCCCCATTCAGGCAGTACACATCATGGTTTCCATTTTATTACTGTATGACTGTGCTATTCCATGCATTGGCATTCAGTAAAAATATTCATACCACATGATACACGCTTTTCCACTATTGTTTTTAGAAATAATTCTTACAGGACAATCCTACAAAAATATATTTTACAAGTTGCCAACCAGACAGAAAGCTGTCTGAGGACTTGAGAACCAAAACTGTTGAAAAATATCAACAAGTTTACAACCCATGGCAATGCAGGATAGTCCGGATGGTGGATAAGCAGTCCCAATCCAGTTCCTAAGAAATCCAAGCTATCCTGCAGGCTCAGGGTGAATCAGTATAAGCGCAATCTATCCGTTGACATTTGAATGAAATAAAATTGTATGGAAGGAGTCCCATGAGGAGCCCATTGATGACACACAGATCTAAAAGAGCTAGACTGCAGTTTTCCAAAATGAATGTGAGTAATCTAAAATCCTTCTGCGTAAACATCTTGTGGACAGATGAGACTAAGATAGAGCTTTTTAATAAAGCACATCATTCTACTGTTTACCGAAAACAGAATGAGGTTTACAATGAAGAAAACACAGTACCTACAGTCAAATATGGTGGAGGTTCAAAGATGTTTTGGGGCTACACACAAGACCTCACCCCGTGGGGTCAAAATGATCTCAAGAACTGTGAGCAAAAATCCCAGAACCACATGGGGGGACCTAGTGAATGACCTGCAGAGAGCTGGGACCAACGTTACACAGGCTACCATCAGTAACACACTATGCCACCAGGGACTCAGATCCTGCAGTGCCAGAAGTGTCCCCCTGCTTAAGCCATTACATGTCCGGGCCCCTCTGTACTTTGTTAGAGAGCATTTGGATGATCCAGAAGAGCATTGGGAGAATGTCATATGGTCAGATGAAACCAAAGTAGAACTGTTTGGTAGAAACACAACTCGTTATGTTTGGAGGAGAAAGAATGCTGAGTTGCATCCAAAGAACACCATACCTACTGTGAAGCATGGGGGCGGCAACATCATGCTTTGGGGCTGTTTCTCTGCCAAGGGACCAGGATGACTCATCCGTGTACATGAAAAAATGAATGGGGCCATGTATCGTGAGATTTTGAGTGCAAACCTCCTTCCATCAGCAAGGGCATTGAAGATGAAACGTGGCTGGGTCTTTCAGCATGACAATGATCCCAAGCACACCGCCAGGGCAACGAAGGAGTGGCTTCGCAAGAAGCATTTCAAGGTCCTGGAGTGGCCTAGCCAGTCTCCAGATCTAAACCCTATAGAAAACCTTTGGAGGGAGTTTAAAGCCCGTGTTGCCCAGCGACAGTCCCAAAACATCACTGCTCTAGAGGAAATCTGCATGGAGGAATGGGCCAACATACTAGCAACTTTGTGAAGAATTACAAAAATGTTTGACCTCTGTCATTGCCAACAAAGGATATATAACAAAGTATTGAGATTAACTTTTGTATGTGTCCAAATACTTATTTTCCACCAAAATTTGAAAAACAAATTCTTCCCAAATCTGACAATGTGATTATCACTCAGGATTTGTTTTCTCATTTTGTCTCTCATAGTTGAGATCTACCTATGATGTCAATTACAGGCCTCTCTCATCTTTTTAAGTGGGAGACTTTGCACAATTGGTGGCTGACTAAATACTTTTTTTTCCCCACTGTATGTAATATAGATTGTCAGCTTTATATATCATATCTGCTGTTTCTGCACTTGCTATGGTCCCAGCTCTGCATTTGCATTGGTCCAATACACTGACTTCCTAATGAGCCTGCAATTGACATATCACATAAACAGCTGCCAATGTCAGAGATGGCAGAGATGTAGGGGAGGTAGGGAGCCACAGAATGTACCAATGAAGAGACAGGAGGTGTCACTTAGACTGCCTCAGACTCACTGTAAATGCTAAACTGTAGTGACAGATCATAGCTCTGTTGTAAAGGTCTATGTTATGTCCTGAAATGTCACTTTATTTATTATGTTGTAGGCATCTTCAGTCAAAGTAATGAATGGACACATTGATACCAACACATATGCCCCGATTCAACATTTGTGTTTTTTTTAAGTCACTTTCCTTTTTCGTCTTGCGGTATTAGTTATCGTCTTGGTGCCAAATTCATCAAAATGATGTGTGCAATTCATAAATTTGGTGCAAAGTAAAAAATTGACTTTTTTTTCTTGTCTTGTACAGCTTTTACGACTTTTCGCAATTTGGGGCCAAAATTTGGGCATACTCAAAAATACACGAGGGGAGGAATGGAATGAAATAGTATTAGCAAGTATCTCCAATTAGAAAATTAGTATAGTTCTTCTGATAAGGTATGTCGCTTACCCCATGTGCAGAGCATTGTAGTAGCTTAGGTAACCATGGCTACGACCACTAACAACTAGCTAACTAATTGTCACTATATAAGTGGTCGTAACCATGTATACCTAAGCTACTACAATGCTATGCGCATGGGGTAAGCAACATAGCGAATCAGAAGAACAAAATTACATTTTTAATTGGAGGTATTTGCTAATATTATTATTGTTACACCTACTACATATTGGGATAGGATTTTGGAGATGGGAATACCCCTTTAATGTAAGAGTGTCAAGCAACTGTAATGATTAACGGACTTTCCATACCTGTTTGGTAGCGGGTTTCTTTCCATACATTGGATCTGGATAGCACTAAGCTCCTGAAGACTCCCGTGATGGCTACATGTTGTAGCATTTGGAATACGCAAATTCTTTTTATTTCGTCTTGAGCAGCAAAAGCTCCGGCCTTCATGCTGAGATGACATAGAGGGACTGTGATTTCTTGGTTTATTTATGGTGGATACTTCCATGCAGCTGTCTTCGTACGTCTGTTCATCCACAAACTCGTGATTCTAGGTCATAAAATAAATAGTCATGAATTAAAAGGCTTTATATATACAAGGTATATATGTAACTTATTGTACTGATATACATCAAAACATTATACCTTCTAGGAGATACAATATGCAAATAAAAATAAAATTAACTATGCTGTACATATTGGAAATTGTGATAGCCTTCAGACTTAGTTATGAAATCTAGCAAAGTGTTGACAGCCATACACATATTATTGCAGGACAATGATCCCAAAAATGTAGTAAGACAAAAATAAAATTAAAGTTGTAAAAAAACAATAAAATATACAAGACTCAAAAGAAGACTGGAAATAGCAGACAGCAAAATATAATATTTCCCACATAATAAATTAAAACGACAATTACTCTTTAAGCGCACCTTCCCAACAACTTGTTTTATCTCTATCTCCACCCAACCTCTTCTCTGATTGACAGCTGTGGCTTCATAGAGCCAGAGAAGGGCAGAGATAGATGGAAACCAAGCGGTAGGAGGGTGTATATAAACGATTGTCTCCGCCATGATGCACCAAGCACCTGTACTTGGTTTCAACAGTCATCCTGTGCTGACAGAGTCCCTTTAATACCCTATAAGAGAATCCATAAATGAATGGAGATCCACTGATGAAGCTTCTTGATTTTGACAGGAACATGCTGCAGGAGGTCCCAACACCTCTGTAGAATACATGGACAACCCATTGATTTCCATGGAAACTGTCAAGTTTTAGTTGCCGCAGGGAAACAAAATGACACTTCTGGTGATATAAGTAGCGGCCATCTATCAAAACTGTATTATCCAAAGAACTTTCGTAGTTGATCATTGACCAAAGTATTGAACAGCATCCTTTTTACTTTCCAATTTTTTATCCAAAAAACCTAAGAATGATGACTGATTTTATAAAGTAAATGTACTTAACAGCCTTAGATCCACACAGAAAACATGGATTTTCTAAAAAATGCCTTACCTGATACAATAAAAAGTATTACCTTCTGCTGATTTCAAGCTGATTTAATGGTATATTCCATTTGCAAATTTTTTTTTACATTCTTAGATTTTTGTTATAAATGTGTGCGTACATATATACAACTTTAAGTGCATATACACTGCACTCCATGCCTAATATTTGAAAAAGGTTTTAAATAATAAATGGTAATGTACTGTATCTCAGTTTGTAGATAATGGATTTAGAATGCAATCTCATTTTTGCATTTGTCCTAAAGGGATCTTTCAGGCCACCTTTACTGAAGCTGCCCATACACGTCCAATGGCAGTTGGTAAAACACTTGTTCAGTCAACATCTATCATTCTTGAGTCCCTCATACTCATGCATGCTTGGCTGTATTGAGATAGCATGGCAGACTGCATTGGCAGCAGCATTGTTGAAAACTAACATGCCCAGATGCTCTTTGCTTTGGCATCTGCTGTCAGCACAGGGTTGGGACCACCTATAATCATTAGACAGTCAGCTGGCCCTGCTGAAATTAATAGGTTTGGCCAAAATACATCCAATATGTATGAGCTGCTAAACACTCATTTGTCACAGTATATGTGTGTAGAATAGCTGATCCTCCTTTTCACACTGATGGTTTATTAAAGGGGTGGTCTGAATTCCAAATTAATTTTCCTCCTAAATCCCTAATTAATTATTTGCTTAATAAACTATTTTAAATAAATATAGTATAAATGGGACAGTAACCTCTAATGAAAAACACCGCTCCTGCTAGCAAAAGTGGAACTAGCATAGTATACCTGTGTAATGAACACATAAATTATATGCTCTATCACACACCGTGAATGGTGGAAGAATCAAGCAATGCTATAGACGTGCTGCCAAAACTTAGGGAGAAAGAATGAAAAAATGGTCATACAACTAGTACTATTAACACTCATTGCATGAAAATAATAAAGACCATGAAAATTAATCATTAATCCCTAGTGAAAGGCTACAGATATGTGGTTCACTATGATAAGCATAAAATAAAATGTAATGGGAGCCGCTTGTATCATGCAGCATGCTGTGACTACACAATAAGGCAGGAAGGAGATAGGTTAGGGTATAACAAAAAGGCAATGCATGAAATAATAATTACCTATTGTCTGCTGATGGCACACCAGCCCAATCACCTCAACGCGCGTTTCGCGGTATTTGCTTCCTTGGGAAGCTAGCAGGAGTGGTGTTTTTCATTAGAGGTTACTGTCCTATTTGTCTTTGCATTGTGATTAGTGGTATTACTGGCCCTGATACTGGGTTTATTCTTCACTATTGCCCATACTATGTGTGATATCTGTTTTTAATTATTTGCTTAATAAACTATATTTTATGATTAGTAGCATGAACTCTTTGTTCTCCTTTCATATATATTAGAAAATAGTTAGGTTATGGCACTAAATAGATTGGGATTTAGGATGACAATTACTTTGGACCGCCTCTTTAAAGTGGTTTTCTACTTTCAACAATGTGGACTCTAAACATCTACAAGTATGTTAAATAATAAAACCAAATAGTACTTACCCTCCCCAGCTCAGGCCCATGTTAAGGTCTCAGTGCTTTGCCTACAGTGGTAGGTGATGCCAAGTACAGCATCACGTATACATACCTACTTACATGTTTTTTTTTAGATCATACCTGGAAAGTTGATTTAAGGTAGCGGAATAAATTCATGCTAGAATGGGTTTAAAAAGCAATCAAAAGACCAAAAAAGGTCAATTCTTTATGGTTAAACACAAAAACACACGCTCTGTTTTTGTAATTTCTAATCAGGCATTTTTTGTTGTAGCAATAGGCAATGTCAAAATGCTTGAATGTCAAACAAATAGTCTTTTAAATTTTATTCCAAAAGTTCAAAAAAGATTTTATTCCTTGTTATTGTCAGCACGGCGTTAACTACAGAATTACCATATGTTGTGGAGATTAGAGTATTATGAGTTGGAGAACACAGATAATCTTTTTGTTGTCATTTAAGACCATAGACCGACAAGATGGACCATATGGCCATATGTTTTATGAAAGCAAAGTATTCTTCCTGTCATCGGAAATGTGCAGGTGACTTCATAAACCAAAATATATTCCTGTTGGATGATTGTAATGAAATTGGCAATTATAATAAATCAGATTGATTAAGTGCATAAACATAACATTATAATTAGTACTGTATTATCAGCCATGGACTGTGGTGGCAGCTGTTCATTTAATAAGTCAAAGGTATGTAATACAGAATCAAATGCAGAATCTAACACGCAACCAGATTGCCGATGTGCAATGCTCAGTTACTAAATTCTTTTCTGACTGCATAAGCTTACTGTGAAGCCTTCAAGTTACAATTCAACTTAAATATAAAATTAAGCAAGGGCAACTTTAAAGGGGTTGTCCAGTACTATTGATAATGCCCCAATGTATTTTTGTGGTGAAAAGAAGTTTCTTTGCAAATACATTGTGCTGCTGTTCTTTATTGCCTGTGAGCGGCGCTGTCACTGGCTGCTCACAGGCATCAGATGACCCCCGGCTGCAGCCTCCTGTGATGTCACGTCGAGTGAGGAGTGACATCAGTGACGCGGTCGCTGCGGTGGATGCTGGGCTGTGGGCGGGGTTACCCCACGCGCCACACCCAGCATCCATCGCGCCCCACTCCCAATGAATGAGGAGAGGGAGAGTGCGCGGTGGATGCTGGGTGTGACGCGCAGGGTAACTCCACCCACAGCCCATCACTCACCGTGGAACGCAGCACTGAGTCACGCCCAGCTGCAGCCAGAACTTGACGTGACATCAGCGGATGCCAGAGCCGGCTGCAGTCAGGGGTCACGTGATGCCTGTGAGCGGTCAGCGATAGCGCCGCTCACAGGCAAGAACAGCAGCACAAGGTATTTGCAAAGAAACTTCTTTTCACCATAAAATACATTATCAATTGTACTGGACAACCCCTTTAAAATATGGTAGCTGTTTTATAGAACGATCCTACGTCCTGTGCTTCTTTTCTACCCTTAATGATTCCTCAAGCGTCTGGTCCAAGAATTAGAGATATAATCCTGAATCAGTCCTGGAGTACTTGGAAGATAGAGAGGAGATGGAACGCAGGCACTCTGACTCATGGGGACCTACAGCAGAATTCATTTTTTGACCAACATATTATTACAACATTGGGGAGTATTTAATGTTCAGTTTATTACACCTACAGGAGTGCTAAACCCATAAGACTGTTTGTCTAAGCACCATCTAATCAGCAATCCAGACTTGATCATGAACCTGTTGTATTTTTAGAGCTTTGAGATGTTGCTAACTTTCTATGCTCCTCAGTTTGTTATAGTAACAAGCAAGGCTGACGTTTCCATTTAACCAATTCTTTCACCAAAATCACACAGTAAATTTGCTGAAAGTCTGACATTATGTCGCATAACACATTTTAATATCACAGCTAGGAACAAACTGGCCCACTAGAGGCTCTTGAATCTTTCGATGTGCTAAGCTTCTGACATAGTGATGGAGCTCGTAGAGCTTATTTGCTTATCGTTGATACAATTCTTATGCTGTTAATTCACAAATAACCTCCTAGACTTTACCTGTTGGCTAATAATGGTCTACTTTAGATAAAACTGTGTCAAGTCTGTATAAATTGATGGAGCGTCTTTAGAAAATATTTATTTACTGTGGCTAAGGTACCCTAGTTCAGCAAAGACCATGGCACATAAGGAAAGTGCTAATCTCTGCCTTCAATCAACAGTGTTTGTCAATTTTCAATGGTTCTATTCACATTGTTGGTCTGAATTAGTTGAGGGTCTAGCAGTAGAAAGTACACATTACAATCAGGGGACATCCATGTCATTCCCTGTGTACAAAAAGTGGCCTTTGTGGTTCTCTTGAGCCAAAATATAGCAGACAAATTGACAATATAGATGATAATCAATTGGGACAAGCAGGAAATCTGCCACCTTTGCTTAAAGGGGTCAACCTCTTTCAGAAAATCCTGGTCCCAATTTTAAAAAGACGTTACTCTTCTCCCTGGGACCACCACAGAGCCTCTGTTGCTTCTATGTCTGATATTGGTTTCATCGCTGACGTCACATCAACAGTGCAGCAGCCAATCATTGATCTTAGTGGTTCTGCCCGTGCAGAAGGAACGCCCCACTCACAGCCGTTCACCTCAGTGATCGGCTGCCATGCTGTCATCATGACGTGCATTCGCAGTTGCAGACACCATGAGCAGCGATGGAAACTCAGAGGTGGACCCGAGGATGAAACTAAAGCATGTTTAAATTTCTTTTATAACAAATTGCGCCCAATAATTGGGATTATATGAATAGGGACAATCCCTTTAACCACTGGCAGACACAGTCAGGAGAGGGCCCCTGTGCTATAACAGTATATGGGCCCTTTGTGGCCCAATAGCTCATCATAATGCACAATTCCCCCTGCTTTGGAGGGGGGTAGTGGGCCCCCTTACCTCTTGGGCCCCTGTGCGACTGCACAGGTTGCACCAATGATATGTCCGCCTCTGCCTTTAACATTACCATAAATATTTTTGATTTGCACTTTTTCTCTCTATGTTTTAATAGTGAGCGTCTATCGCAGTCTCAAAAATTGACAATAGCAATTTAATTCACACTGAGGGACAAATGCATAAGTTGGTCTTACATTGGTTTCTCCATTTTTTTTAATGCTATTTATGGTTAAAACAATTATTCAAAAGATAAAAAATGTAGAGCTATAAAACAAGGTGCCCTCTCCACTTACATAAAACTATATAAAACTTCAGCTATTAACACAGAAGTGTATCCGTACAGCCCTCATCCTGCTGATTTTTATTAGACTCCTAATTTATAAGGATAAATCACTGGAGAGCCAAGAAACAAATAAATATTGCTGGATGTTACAGGATAATCAGAAATACTTCTTGCAGTAATCAGCATTAAGTTACATTAACTATTCCTGCTTTCAGGCAGTCTAAATAAATACATATTACAAATGTAACTTCTAATTTACAGCCGATTTAAAAAATGAAAATTATTCTGCACTGAAGCCTCATTTAAATCTACTTAATGAGCGCACAAGACTCGCTGATGCTTAGGAAAGGTGCATCTGCTCCACATTAGACTTCAGCGCACAGTCCTGCTGGACCTGGCTGTCTCAGATGTGTTGCGTTTTGTGTACCAAGAAATGGCTAACATCTGTGAACAGATCGCCATCAACACTGACAAACACCATTAGATATAATAGCACAGGTGTGGCAAGTAAAAAAGGCAACACAAAAGTACACTTTTAAGCACCAGAGGCTTTATTGTAAAAGAATTGACAGTATATGTAAAAACAATATATATATACAGTACAGACCAAAAGTTTGGACACACCTTCTCATTTAAAGATTTTTCTGTATTTTCATGACTATGAAAATTGTACATTCACACTGAAGGCATCAAAACTATGAATTAACACATGTGGAATTATATACTTAACAAAAAAGTGTGAAACAACTGAAAATATGTCTTATATTCTAGGTTCTTCAAAGTGGCCACCTTTTGCTTTGATGACTGCTTTGCACACTCTTGTCATTCTCTTGGTCATTCCCGGGTCATGTTCATTCGGGAAGACCCAGCCATGACCCATCTTCAATGCTCTAACTGAGGGAAGGAGGTTGTTGGCCAAAATCTCGCAATACATCACCCCATCCATCCTGCCTTCAATATGCAATGTGCAGTCAGCCTGTCCCCTTTGCAGAAAAGCACCTCCAAGGTGATGTTTCCCCCACCATGCTCCATGGTTGGGACGGTGTTCTTAGGGTTGTACTCATCCTTCCTCTTCCGCCAAACATGGCGAGTGGAGTTGATACCAAAAAGTTCTATATTGGTCTTGACGCGCCCCTGGGCCTGCTGTGTCGTGCGGCATCGCGCGCACGGGGGCTTACCCGGAGCCGGATCAGATGGGGGTAGTAGTCTCGTGGCGGTGACCCGGTCTGTGCCCAGGGAGTCAAACTGAGCGGCAGTCTTTAGCAGTAGATGTTAGAATGTTCGACTACGCCACCCGTTGAATGCGGCTATGAAGCCGCCGCTGCAGGGCAGACCGCTGAGGCCGGTGGTAAGGTTGTGCAGCGTAGCTGGTAGGACCCCCAACGGGAGGGGTATGACCTCAGGGCAGCAGATGTGGAAGATAGTGGTAGTGATGGTGCAGCAAGGAAGCTCAGAGACGTGTGGTGCAGTTTCAAGGCTTTTACTCACAGGTGTTGCTCCGGTCACTTCGGCCAGCAGTGACCACCCGAGCCGTGCTGCGTCCACCAGGTGCGGGACTCGGCCAACCCCCAGGCAGTTCCAGAGCGTGGTCCCGAGCTCCCCTCTATTCCTTCCTACGGGCCGTTCTCACCAGGGACCCACCTTTGTCCGGCTCCCTCGGGTCGTTTGGTGGCGAAACCTTTCCCGGCTTCCCTGACCCTATGCGTGGTTTGCCTTCCTGGTGGATATGGTGAGGAGTCGCGCCAAAACTTGTCCACGACCTCCGGTTCCTGGCTAAGGATGTTTAGCCTCTACCAGTTTGGGATTCGGTACCCTCTTCTGCCAACCCTTCACCCGTCTTAGTTCACTTGTGGGATCTCAGGGTTCCCTCTGCTTGTGTCTCTGGGCCTTTCACTGGGTTTTTCCTCTTCTTCCTCTTTCTCTGCGCTTCAGACCTGGCCCTGGAGCTGGGCCCAGCCGGAGCCACAGCTCCCTGTCAGCCCTCTCTGGCTGAACTCTCCCTCAGCTTCTCCTCAGACTCAACCTCCTCTCTCAAGATGGTGCCCACCTCTTATACTCCCTCTGACACCCGAGCCCAGGTGACTAGCACCCAATGGGCTCCTACCAATGCCCAGAGTCCCTCCCCTGTCTGCTCCTACACTACTGAGATGTTCCTCCCCCCCTCCCACTCCAGCCAGGGACAGACGCTGTCGTACCTGCACATCTACCTAGTGGGAGTACCGTTGTTCTGTCCCCCGGAAATGGGATGAGTGTAGTGCATGCAGCTAACTGAGCTCGGTCCCACACTCCATCCTTACCCGGGAGTGGAATACCACACCTCTGGTTTGAGGTGCAATACCCCTGTAGCAGCCGAGTCCTCGGGGTGCTACAGTCTCATATGACCACATGAGCTTCTCCCATGCTTCCTCTGGATCATGTGGATGGTCATTGGCAAACTTCAAATGGGCATTGACATGTGCTGGCATGAGCAGAGGAACCTTGCATACCCTGCAGGATTTTAATCCATGTGTTACTAACGGTAATATTTGAGACTGTGGTCCCAGCTCTCTTCAGGTCATTGACTAGGTCCTCCCGTATATTTCTAGGCTGATTCCTGACCTATCTCAGAATCATCCTTACCCCTCAAGGCAAGATCATGCATGGAGCCCCAGACCGAGGAAGACTGACAGTCATCTTGTGTTATTTCCATTTCCTAAAAATTATCTTCTCAACAAGCTGCTTGCCTATTGCCCTGTAGCTCTTCCCAGCTTTGTGCAGGTCTACAACTTTGTCCTTGGTGTCCTTTGACAGCTCTTTGGTCTTGGCCATGGTGGAGAGGTTGGAGTGTGATTAAGTGTGTGGACAGGTGTCCTTTATACAGCTAGTTCAAACAGGTGCAATTTATACAGGTAATGAGTGCAGTAGTAGGAGAGCTTCTAAAACAAAAACTAACAGGTCTGTGAGAGCCAGAATTCTTGCTGGTTTGTAGGTGATCAAATACTTATTTCATGAAATAAAATGCAATTGAATTATTTAAAAATCATAAAATGTGATTTTCTGTTTTTTTAATTTTTAGATTCTGTCTCTCACAGTTGAAGTGTACCTACGATAAAAATTACAGACCTCTCCATTATTTGTAGGTGGGAAAACTTGGAAAATTGGCAGTGTATCAAATACGGTACTTATTTTCCCCAATGTGTGAATATATATACAGTACAGACCAAAAGTTTGGACACACCTTCTCATTTAAAGATTTTTCTGCATTTTCTTGACTATGAAAATTGTACATTCACACTGAAGGCATCAAAACTATGAATTAACACATGTGGAATTATATACTTAACAAAAAAGTGTGAAACAACTGAAAATATGTCTTATATTCAAGGTTCTTCAAAGTAGCCACTTTTTGCTAGGATGACTGCTTTGCAGACTCTTGGCATTCTCTTGATGAGCTTCAAGTGGTAGTCACCGGAAATGGTCTTCCAACAATCTTGAAGGAGTTCCCAAAGATGCTTAGCACTTGTTGGCCCTTTTGCCTTCACTCTGCGGTCCAGCTCACCCCAAACCATCTCGATTGGGTCCAGGTCTGGTGACTGTGGAGGCCCGGTCATCTGGCGTAGCACCCCATCACTCTCCTTCTTGGTCAAATAGCCCATACTCAGCCTGGAGGTGTGTTTTGGGTCATTGTTCTGTTGAAAAATAAATGATGGTCCAACTAAACGCAAACCGGATGGAATAGCATGCCGCTGCAAGATGCTGTGGTAGCCATGCTGGTTCAGTATGCCTTCAATTTTGAATAAATTCCCAACAGTGTCACCAGCAAAGCACCCCCACACCACCACACCTCCTCCTCCATGCTTCACGGTGGGAACCAGGGATGTAGAGTCCATCCGTTCACCTTTTCTGCGTCGCACAAAGACACGGTGGTTGGAACCAAAGATCTCAAATTTGGACTCATCAGACCAAAGCTCAGATTTCAAATGGTCTAATGTCCATTCCTTGTGTTCTTTAGCCCAAACAAGTCTCTTCTGCTTGTTGCCTGTCCTTAGCAGTGGTTTCCTAGCAGCTATTTTACCATGAATGCCTTGCGCACAAAGTCTCCTCTTAACAGTTGTTGAAGAGATGTGTCTGCTGCTAGAACTCTGTGTGGCATTGACCTGGTCTCTAATCTGAGCTGCTGTTAACCTGCGATTTGACTGAGGCTAGTGACTCGGATAAACTTATCCTCAAAAGCAGAGGTGACTCTTGGTCTTCCTTTCATGGGGCGGTCCTTATATGAGCCAGTTTCTTTGTAGCGCTTGATGGTTTTTGCAACTGCACTTGGGGACACTTCCAAAGTTTTCCCAATTTTTTGCATTGACTGACCTTCATTTCTTAAAGTAATGATGCCCACTTGTTTTTCTTTACTTAGCTGATTTTTTCTTGCCATAATGCAAATTCTAACAGTCTATTCAGTAAGACTATCAGCTGTGTATCCACCAGACTTCTGCACAACACAACTGATGGTCCCAACCCCATTTATAAGGCAAGAAATCCCACTTATTAAACCTGACAGGGCACACCTGTGAAGTGAAAACCATTTCCGGTGACTACCTCTTGAAGCTCATCAATAGAATGCCAAGAGTGTGCAAAGCAGTCATCAAAGCAAAAGGTGGCTACTTTGAAGAACCTAGAATATAAGACATATTTTCAGTATTTTCACACTTTTTTGTTAAGTATATAATTCCACATGTGTTAATTCCTAGTTTTGATGCCTTCAGTGTGAGTGTACAATTTTCATAGTCATGAAAATACAGAAAAATCTTTAAATGAGAAGGTGTGTCCAAACTTTTGGTCTGTACTGTATATGTATATGTATATATCTCTATATATATATGATTAGGATGAGCAAATTTGATGAAATTTGAACTGATATATTCGCTCAAATTCAGCCAAGAAATTTCATTCACGGTGAATTTATTCAATAATAAAAGAATATTATACTTTGCCCCTCATCTGTCCTGGCGTTAGAGTTCCCCGTCTGGTCCTGTGTTGATTTACTTCCCCCTTATGGTTCCAGTCTTATCGTCTGTCTTTAATTGTTTCTACTTTTTGTTGTCTTTGGTGATCATTAGGCCTCACACAACATTATAATGTCATTCAAGGCTTAGTCAAACAGTCTTTAACTCCTTAAAGGGGTACTCCGGGGAGAAAAAATGTTTGTACTGTTCCTGCCCTCATAAATTATAAAGATGAGATGCCCAGTGCAGTTCTATTATCTTTAGAATACTGTTAATTCCATGTCACTGGAGCTGCTCCTCACTGTTCCCCCCGCCTGTCTGGGACATTACATCACACACCAGTGTGCATCTCCCCCTGTGAGTAACAGCCAGGCTGAGATGAGGGGGCGTGGCCACACCCCCATTCTATTCTGAGTAACAGCAATTATTAGGATAATAGCATGGAGCTGCCCACTGCTGTAATGTCCCAGACGGAGGGGTGAGCAATGAAGAGCAGCTCCTGTCACACGAGTACCCTGATAATGTCTCCCTGTATCAGCCAGTCTCCTTATAATAGCTGTTTCTCTGTAGAGAACAACTGGCTATTACTCACGGGGGGAGGAGTGGGGGGGGAAACTAAACACTGGTGTGTGACGCATTATCCCGGATGGGAGAGGGGAGCAGTGAGGAACGGCTCCTGTCACACGTAATTACAAGTGTTATAAAGATAATAAAAGTGCACTGGGCATCTCATCTTTGTAGCTAATGATGGCAGGGACAGTATACTTTTTTTTTATCTCCCCGGAGTACCCCTATAGTGGTTTATGATGTACACCTTCATCACAGGTTGCATGCAGGTTTATGGGGCAGTCTCAGGTGCAAACATCTGTCCTTAAGCGGAGTGACTTGAGATAGCTTCTATTGCTGCTGTTTAATCAATTAAATGCTGGTGTCAATTTCCAGCAGCTGAATTTTATTGTCCTTTTTGCCAGTGCAGTTCCATCGGCCACATGCAACACAATTGGGGGACCTGAGCTTCATAGTTGAACTAAATATAGCAATACTGTGGTATCCAGTGTAAGGGATTGAAGGTTTATGTCTCCTAAGATAACTAAAAATAAAAATAAAAGTTTAAAAAATATAAAGAATAAAAAGTATATAAAAATTTCAATCACCCCCATAACCTGTTCAACAATAAATAAATTAAAAAAAAAGAAATTCATATAGTTGCATCCTTAAAAGTATGACCTATCAAATTATAAAAATACATTAAACTCTGGAAAGAAAAAATAAATAAAATGCAAGAATTGCCTTTTTGAGGTCAACACATTCCCTCCCCCCCAAAAATGCAATAAAACGCAACCAAAATGTTACATGTACCCAAACATAGTATCCATAAAAAAAATACGTCTCAGTGCACCAAAAATAAGCCCTCGTACAGGTCCATCAACAGTCTCAGAAACTGACAATACAAACAAAAATTTTTTGATAAAGTTCTCAATTTTTAACCACTAAAATATAAAAAAACGATGTTTTGTATCACCGTAATTATACTGACATGAGAAATCATATTTTAGGTCATTTTTACTGCATTATAAACTCCAAAAAAACCTCAAAATTCTAAAAAATTATATGAATTGTGTTTTTTCCAACATTTCACCCCACTTAGATTATGTACCCATTTTTCAGCACATTATATGGTAAAATTAATGGTGTCATTCAAAGTACAGTCTGTTCCACAAAATATAAGCATTCATATAGCTATGTTGACAGAAGTATAAAAAGTTATGCTTCCTGAAAGGGAAGACAAAAATGGAATAGAAAAATAATGAGTGATAATAAAACACTATGTACAAAGCATTTAGTTTTGTACTTTTTTGCAGCTTCTTGGCGGGTTGAAAACATGTTGAAAATGCTTCAATGTAAAAATACTTCAAAACACTTGCAAAAAGGAAAACTAATATAAAATTGATATTCTTGTTTTCACAAGTGTTTAATAATGCTGAAAATTAATGTGTGCAGAAATATTTAACCCATTAACGATCACCAATACGTCTTTTAATGGTGGTCATGAAATGGCTTTAAATCTTAAGCGCCATTTTTTTATGATACTGAATGCAAGAATAACTCACTCTAAGAAAATACCATCGATCTCTGCTGTAGGCGACAGCTAACACGCTGCTGCATTGGTCCTGACTGCTTGTAAAACCTATTAATCTCTTACATGCTGCTGCCAGTTGCAACAGTGGCATCTTGATGGTTGGTTAAAAGAGGGAGAGCGCTCCCTTTTTAACCCCATTGGTGCTGATAATGGTTATCGCAACCTGAGATCATATAATAACCCAGGGGTATAGTGGGCTGTTAGGCCCTGCCTTATCAGGGTCTAACAGCATGTGTTAGTGTAAAACTGACAGCTTTCATGAACTGCAGTACATGAGATTAGCGATCAAAGTAAAAAATATGTCCTACACTGGAACAAAGTAAAAAAAATACATAAAAATGCAAAATAAAAATAACAGAAAGCTGTTGTGTCACTAAAAATGCAACTTTTGTATGTGCTCAGCGTAGCGCACAGAAATGTGAACCTAGCCTTAAATTAAAAGGGATCAAAAAGTCAAATAACGCTTCTTACCATTCACACACCAGCAAGTGCTCTAACACAAGAGAGGTTTTGTCACATTTAATATGGAGTCCAAATTTGTGCTCCAAAAATCAAATAGCTCTCTTTGCTTTGCAAACCCTGCCATATGCCCAAACATTAGTTTTTGACTACATATGGAGTATCACTGTGTTTGGGAGAAATTGCAAGACAAATTATGGGGTCCATTATCTCCTATTACTCCTTGTGAATACTACAAATGTATTACAAATATGGGGTTAAAAAGACATTTTACTGGAAAAAAGGCAATTTTCATTTTCCCATCTAAATGTTATAAAGTTCTATGAAGCATCTGTGGGTTGAAAATGCTTAACACACCCCTAGTTTAATTACTTGAGGATTTTAATTTCTAAAATGAGGTCATTTGTGTGGTTTTCTGCTATTTTGACATGTCAGGGGCTCTGCAAATGCAATTTAGCATCCACATTCTATTTCAGCCAAACTTGCTCTCCAAAAATCAAATAACACCCTTTTCTTTTTGAACCATCATGTGCCCAAACATTCATTTTTAATCACATATAGGATATCATCTTGGAAGAAATTGCATAACAAATTATAGAGTATATTTTCTCCTACGTGTAGTGATACGTGTTGTGATAAAATGATAAACTTGGGGCTAAAAATTAAATTTTTCGTTTTCACGCCCAAATGTTATAAAGTTCTGTAAGTCACTAAAAAAGTTCAATAAGGAACTGGATGCCTTTCTTAAAAAAATATAATATTTCAAATTATGGGTAATTGATTTTGTGATGGGATGTTGATCCAGGGAACTAGTCTGATTGCCATATGTTGAGTCAGAAAGGATTTTTTTTTTACTAAAATAGGGCAATTAGCATCTGCCTCATGGGGTTTATGCCTTCCTCTGGATCAACATGTAAGGACATGGGTTGAACTCAATGGACTTAAGTCTACCTTCAATTTTAAAAACTATGAAACCTGTGGGTTCAAAATGTTCAACACAGCCATAGATCCTTAACGGGTCTAGTTTCCAAGATAAGGCAGCTTGTGGAGGAAATCTGCTGTTTTGACACCTCAGAGACTCTGCAAATGCGAAATGGTCCATAATTTGTTCCAGCCAAATTTGCACTCCAAAACTGAAATCATTGTTTTTCATCTCCGAGGCCTGCCACGTGCCCAAACATTAGCTTTTGACCAAATATGGGGTATCACCACGTTTGGGAAAAATTGCATAGCAATTTATGAGGTAAATTGTTCCTGTTTTCCCCTTGAAAATTACAAATTTGGGGCTAAAACAACATTTCACTGGAAAAAACATAATTTTTCATATTCACATCCAAATGTTAAAAAGTTCTGTGTGGCACCTATGGATACAAAAAGTTCGACACAATCCTAGGTGAATTCCTTGAAGGAGTTAGATTCCAAAATAGGGTCCCATGTGGAGTTTTTTTGCTGTTTTGGTACCTTCGATGCTCCGCAAATGCAGCATAGTGTGCACAATCAGTTCCAGCCAAATTAAAGCTCCAAAAACTTAATAGCGCTTTTTCCCTTCTGAGCTCTGCCTTGAGCCCAAACATCAGCTTTTGGTCATACATCGGATTTGCCATGTTCAGGAGAAATAGCATAATAAATGTAATTAAAACTTGAATAATCTAACCGCCATACAATAAATCATTGGTGACACTAATGTTCTTAATTGTTTTATTGGTCAGTCATATATCTAGCATGTAAGAGGTTGGCACTCTAGGAATGGTATAAATAAACCAATGCCTTAAACTTACCCAGAGGCGCCATTAAACACATTCCTGTGTTTTTAAATTTTTTCACCCATATGTGCTCTCAAGGCAGGTACAATTAAATCTTAATATGAAATCCACAAACAAGGGGGCTGTAGAAGTTTAACATTCTGAACCTCCAATCAAATTCTGCAGCAACAAGTTTCCGATGTAAAGTAGGCATATGGAAAATTTTAATTTTTAACTATTTTGTGTGGTATGACTAAGGCTATAAATATTTAACATTTTAAAATTGTTAATCTTTCAAAATTTTCATCAAATTTCAGATATTTTCATAAAAAATGCATAGGACATCGCCCTAAAATTACCAGTAACATAAAGTAGAATATGTTACAAAAAATAATCTCAGGGGAATGTGGCCTGGCTATTGAGGAGTGAAGACACGTTTCGTATCAGCTCCCTCACTGCTCCAAGATTCAGCCTATCACAATGTGTCAGAGTTTTACAAACTGGACTATGAGTAGCAGGAAGAAGGGGAAAACATCTTCCTGTAACTTCTCGGACTTCTCTACTAATACAGGAGAAATATGCTTCTTCACCGAGCCGTCGGCAGTTCCGGCTACTCAGGAGAGAGAAAACATGGCCGCTGGCTCTTCAAGCTACGCGGTCGTTAATTCCCCCCCCGCAGTGGTACAGAGTTAGAATAGACGATGGAGTCAAACCCCCTACAGACGCCGGCTCGTCTGCCTTCCCTTTGAGTTTTGGGAGTTACAATCAGAGATTCCATCAAGCAGATGGTGGGTGGAATTACTACTGAGTAGCCCAGCCTGCAAGCCACATTGACCCTCTCCTCCAATACAAGTCACTCGGCGGTCCTTCAACATACAAACCTGGGAACACATGGTATGTCGATAGAGAACATTTTATCTCATCGAACTCTGGTTTTGCCTGAGAGCCCAGAACATGAGACTCTTTCGGGTTCTGCCAAGGAACAAACTTTACTTCCCTTTGATCAACCTTCTCTGCATGTGACATCATTCAGTACTATTAACCATGGTAACGACTTCAGTCTGGACACCATGACTCCACTTAATAGGGAGTTGGTCAATATACCACTCACTCGCCCTATAGGCGATGAAATATCTCAGCCTGCTACACAGGGCATAGGTATGATGGCCGAACTTGGGGAGCTGCGTTCCCGCATCACTGCCATTCCCACCAGGGAAGACATGGAGGCATGCATAAGTAGGCTGGAAAATGCTTACCGCACCGAACTATCCGGCCTACATAAAGACGTTCAACAGTTCGACATCCAAGTTCAAGCCCACACAAACAAAATCCAGTCTCTAGAGACCAACATGCACTCTTACCAGACTGTGATCAATACACATTGCCACCAGTACCACTATATAATAGAAGCCCTAGATGATACCGAAAATCAGTGAAGACGTAATAATCTCAAGCGTTTGAGGCCTACCTGAGTCCGTGGAATCTAAAAATTCCCCTCTGTTTTACAACGAATTTTCAACAAGGTCCTGGTAGAACCCTCTGATAAGGCACTTGTACAGGAGAGTGATCATAGGGCCCTGAGCCCCAAATCCATGGATCATGATCATCCACGAGATGTGATCTGCCGTGAGCACCACTATATACAAAAGGAAGCAAAAGCTCCCCAATGGGTCTTCTGACAGTTTCCAAAAGTAAAAATTACAAATATTGTCTGACTTGTCTCTTCTCACTCTACAAAACATAAAAGCTTTGAAACTCCTGCTTTACATGCTACAGTCACATAACCTGCCATATATTTGAGGTTTTCCATCATTCCTCCAAGTGCATCACGTGGGCTGGATGCAAATCCTTCAATCTCCGGTGGACATGACATCCTTTACTGCAGACAGGAATCTCCCCCCAGATTAAGATCGCGGACAGGTTGGTTATGCTGACTGAGACCATTGGCGGCCTTTCCTAGCATCCTCTAAAGAATACCCAACGACTAGTCAGGAGAAATCGGGAAGGTTTACCCCTCCGTGAGATTAGAGGGGATCCGAGGAAATGTCCTTTTGATTATATTTATGATCTTACTGGCTCTAAATATGTTCTTATCTGTATTTTGCGCTCTGATGTGGATACAACTATATTATTGTACCTATTGTATCTGATAATGAAAAATAAAAAAGCTACTACACATCTGGTGCCTAGTTGAGAAGCCATCCTCTCAAACTGTCACTTTTATCATCTAGATCTAGCCTTGAAAGGGCCCCATGGATGGCTTTATTTTTCTCATAAGGAGGTTTTTGCAAATCCAATGTTTAGCGCTTTTCTGATTAGATAATTGTTCTGGTTTTAAATGTTCTAGTAGTTTGGGTAGTCATATAGCTTTTGCCTACCTATTAGTCTTTTTATTCTACATTTATGACAGTTTGGTAAAGTCAACTGTATTAAGAGGTTTACCTTTATCTCAGGAGCTCCTCCATGGAAAGCACACTTCTCACCTGTGACCACAAGTCAGGTGGTAGTGATGATCGTTTATTATCCCACCTTAAAATTTCCGCAATCTAGCATACTTCCTTCCTCTCTCTCTCTCTTTTATCTCCTTTGATTCCCCCTCGCTTCCTTTCCCGGGAAGTACAGGTGATATTGTATATTTTCCTTTCCCTCATCCTAACTTTATCTTACCTTTTCCACTTTTCTCCTTCAACTCCCCCTCCCCTTTTTTTCCCCTTCCCTTACCTCTCCTTGTTACCATGAACGATCCCACTATGGCACAGAATAATATCGGATCTCTTAAAGTTCGGGGGTTGAATATACATAAAAAGGTCCCAAATCTTGTATGATATCGACAAAATGCGGATTCATATTTTACTGCTTCAAGAAATGCCTTTTAACACATCTTCCCTCCTGTGTTCATAGCTCTAACCTGGATTCTAAATAAAAAAGGGTATCCATTGCTCATCACAAATTAGTCCTCTCAGTTTTGGACACCATGGTTGATCTCGAGGGCAGATACATTCTTCTAATAATTTGTGTCAACTCCACCATATACAGTGGCATGTAAAAGTTCAGGCACCCCTGGTAAAAATTACTGTTATTGTGAACAGTTAATCAAGTTGAAGATGAAATGATCTCTAAAAGGCCTAAAGTTAAAGATGACACCTTTCCTTTGTATTTTAGGCAATATATATATTTTCATTTTCAGAGTGCTAGGCAGCTGCTTCTAAGAACCCAAGTCTGCAGTTTTTTGGCACAAGGTCAGAAGAGGTTGGGTTTTTATAAAGCTGGGAAATTTGCATCACCTGGCCTTTCCTAACGATGATAGTGAACAAGCCATAACCCTAACAGGCTAATTAAGATCTGAAACATTGGTCAAAGTTATCTGAGCACACAAATCTCCAAGGATGCCCAAACTTTTGCATTAACCCATTTCCTTTTTTGTCATTTTTAAAATGAAAAAAAAAAAAAAAAAAAAAATACAATATATTGTTTGTTTCATAACTAAGGGGTTAAATTAGTTTCTTCACTCACTTATTTGCTAATTGTCTGCAATTTGCATAATTTAAGAACATAAGAACACTCACGAAATAATGTCAAGACTTAAAGAGGACCTTTCATTGAATTTTTTCATTTAACCTGTTTGAGTACCTCTTCCAGTCAATGATGCTCCTCTGATTCTGGGACAGTTATGTTTTTCTTTCGTGCCCCTCTATTCCAAAGTTATGCTCCCTGGTAAAAAATATGCAAATTATTCCTTCTCTGTGGGCATTTGCTTTTTTAACTTTATGACTCTCGCCAATCAAAACATGTCCAAGTCATAAAGGGAAATATGCAAAGAAGAGGACACAGCTTCATCCTGGCTCAGTGTTTTCTCATTCTGCAGTTGCCAATTCCCATTTTGCTATTAGAGTGCTGTAGCACACGAGAACAGTAATGCTGGAGAACCAGAACATGGAACCCTACTGTGTTACAAAGCACTGTGTTGGTTTTCTCTTGCACTCTGCTTTCCTGTACTCCAATTTCCCAAAAGCAGGGAGGGGTGGAGCGAATGCGGAGTGAGAACATGCTGAGTCAGGCTGCAGATGTGACCTTCTCTGTCGGCATTTCCTTCTTCAGGTGTATGATTCGGTAGTGTATTTATTGGCCAGCATCAGAGGAGAAAAATAAAACACCTGGTATATGCCAATTGTTTGAAGGGAAAATGGGCATATTTATTACCCGAGGGCAGAACTTTGGAACAGAGGGGCACAAAAGAAAAAAAAAGCTGTTTCAGAATCAGGGAAGCAGCATCAATTGGATACTCAGTTTCATATAAAAAAATCAAGTAAAAGGCCCTCTTTAACCATTTTGTCTTCATGTAATCATTGTCTTCATCGTCTACATTATTACTTTTTAATAAGAATGAAGGAAAACAGCAATTACACGCACGAAGATCGAATCGCTATTCTCACACAGGTCGTCAGCAATCAAGACCTGAGCGTGACAACATGTATTTCTATGCAGCTGTCATGCTAAGGTCAGGAGAGCTGACATCCAGTCCGAGGATTGTGATGTGATCCTCGCCCGAATAATTGCTGTTTTCCTTCATTTTTGTTACAAAGTAATTCCGTAGATGATCTTCTTGTGAGTAATACGGCAGACTGACTGCACCCTAACTATCCCTGATGTTGGTGCAGAGGGGTGGGTGGGATTATGGGCAGGGGTAGGGGTGAATATTTACTTTTAATTTACATATGCAAGACTAGTCGGTGCGCAACTCTGAATTGTCCGGAGCTTACAGCAAGAAAACGGGACAAGTTACAGCAATAAACCTTACATATTCTGAAAGGGCTGCCCGAGCACTAGTTCAGGATACTATTAGTACGCAATGAAAAATCACCTGACAGATTCCCTTTAATGCCATCTCTCTATCAAACCAGAGGAAAGTTTTTCACGTGATATGATAAATGTCTGTCAATTAATGATCAATAAATGCTATTATTCTTTTCATTGTGAAGTGACATGTAATAAATTGAGAGCAATATCTGCAATTTTTAATGTCTATATTTAATGCAAAAGTACAAATATACCTTAGACAAGTGTATGGAGATCTGTATACATTGCTATAGGCAGTGAATACTTAGTAAGTATAAAGAATAGGTTTATGTGAAAGTAATATTTTTGCTGGACTGTAGGTGGTATCTCATATTATCCTTATATAGTATGAATGCTAATTAAAAAAGCAGCCAGAATAAGTAGCAGGCCCAAAAATGTAGAAGTGGGTTGGAGCGTCATACATTTACAGTCTTGACCTCCTTTCTATTTAATGTCTTCCTACAGTGCACATAAATGGCCACAACGACAGCACCATGCTGATATTTGACAGAACAGCTCCTGACATCTTGAACATTTACATCAATTGTATAAGGACAAATTCCCTCTTCATTTTGTTTTGGCTTACTAATTTTATTTCCGAGGCTGAGTTCTTAGAATTGTTTTGCTTCTCATCCCTTCTTTTAAGGTTCTTTGTGATAATGTCAAGCTTTATTTCTAAGTGGAGCAGAGTGAGAAATAGAAGGGGGTCAACTGATTGCTGCAAAGCTAACAATTCTGAAAAATTACTATGCCTAGATAAATCTGTACTATTAATTCTACACTCGTGTAGTCATGAAATTTGTTTTATATTTCTGACTGCCGTGCTTATTGATGTACACTATGTTTTTTTTATCGTTAGCAATTGCAAATATTCAAGCTTTCATTCCTATTGGCAAATGAATAATCTTTGTGCCAAGCAACCTTGCTTGAAAAAGGACAAGTAAAAAGTGAAGGGCAACACATGCTAGACAATAAAGAGACATTTATATTCTACTGACTGCTGATTTAGTAGGCAGCAATGTTCCTGGCAGCTGTGTAAGCCAATGAAAGACTAAACTGTTTCCCTATAATCTACAATGTAAATTTCTAAGGAAGCATAGTACTAGCATATTGATGAACAACCACCTCATTGCAAATATCAATCCTATTTTACTTAATTTGCCCTAGAGATGAGAAAATTGTTTTAATACAAACCAAATTCCTGTTCAACTTTTAGGAATTTTCTGAACTTGGCAAATGTGAATAATTTTACGATTCACTTTATATAAATTGCCCAATCTGTCTGCCAACCGCCATTTTACATATTGCAGAAGACAGCAACAGGACTCACATGACTTTGGGGACTGCTGGTTGGGCTCCCCCATAATACCGCTTAACTATCACAGCACATGGTACAGCACAATCAATCAGAAGGAACTATCATAGCCAGTATAAAAGCAGAAGCAAGGAATGGAGCAGCCAGTTTGTGATGAATCTGGATTTCAAAAAAACACCACAGCTCACAGCTTAGCCAGAGAAATAGGTAGAGAAAACCATAAAACATAGAACATACTCTACATATTGTGTGTGAAGAATAGTTAAGGATGTTTATTATTATAGGTAACCATCCATTTTCCAATAGCCATACATGTTGAGGTCACTTTAACATTACTAATGCTGTGTTTGCATTAAAAAGATAGACAGAGATTCAATACAGTCCTAGAGTCTGAAGACCTGACTCTAGGACTGTATACCTGTATACACTTTGAAGACCTCAGAGTGTAATACACATCTTATCAGGGCAGTTGGAGGCTTTGCAGTACTTGTGATTCAAATTGTGACTCAAATCCAACTTTTGGATTAATTTGAATTTCCAAAGGTTTGCTCACCTCTAATTGACTCACTATACTAGCTAACAATTATTGATATCAAGCCACAGTGCTGTCTAATACAGAAGAATGGCTATTTTATAGTTTTACTGCTTAACACGTTTCTTATGGAAAAAAACAACTTCTAATTAAAAAAGCAAGGTATCATAATAAACTTGTTGCCTACCAGTAATAAAATAGACAATGTGTGGATAGTGCTTTCATTTAATGACCTGTTATAGCAATCCCATAGCTAAAATCCCCTAAAGCTACCAATTCTCACTAATATTTATTAGTATTGCTCAAAAGGCTGTCAATCACCATATAAATTCTGTATTTCTCTTAAGTAAGTGACTTGCTGACTTGTAGAGTCTGAGGACCTCATTAGCTCCAGATATAAAGCTCAGAAGTCATTAAATTGTTGTACTAGTGAGTTTAGCTATTTTCCCTGGACTTCAAGGGAAGCACCTTGTGTGTGTGTGGGAATTGAAGAACATGTACAGTCTGCTTTTCAACCTCCACATTCATTAAAATAAACATTATAAATAAATCTACAATCTTAACTGGTTATCTAAATACACTAACACATGTATTAACTTGATAAAGCCCAATCACTTATGTTTTATTTGATGCATTGTTTGTATATTTTGTGTAATTTCTAGGCCTTTAGAGACATCTTCAATCACAACAATGTTTTCTGTAAAAGCAAAACACAATTAATGTATAAGATCATCCTATTATATTATGCAAAGTACTGTGCAAACGTTTTAGGCAGGTGTGGAAAAAATGAGTCAAAGTAAGAATGCTTTCAATAATAGAAGTTTCAATAGTTTATTTTTATCAACAAAATGCAAGGTGAATAAACAAAAGAGAAATCAAAATCAAATCAATTTTTGCTGCAACAACCCTTTCCCTTCAAAAAAGCATCAATTCTTCCAGTTACACTTACATAAAGTTATTGATTGAACTCAGGGAGGTTGTTCTAAACATCTTGTAGAACTAACCCCAGATCTTCTGTGGATGTAGGTTTGTGCAAATCCTTCTGTCTCTTCATATAATCCCAGAAAGATTCAATGATGTTGAGATCAGGGCTCCGTGGGGGGCCATTATTATTATTATTATTTATTATTATAACGCCATTTATTCCATGGCGCTTTACATGTGAAAAAGGGGTATACATAGCAGAAACACAATAATCTTGAACAAAACGAGTCTGCGACTGGTACAGGAGGCCATGTCATCACTTCCTGAACTCTTTGTTCTTCATGCTGCCGTCAATTCTTAATGTGGTACATTCGAGATCCTTGTCATGATACAGAATAAATTTGGAGCCACTCAGATACCTTCCTTATGATATTGCAAGATGATTTTAACATCATTGAGTCTGTTTAGGACAGAAGTATTTGCACAAGACTACATATACAAAAGATCTGTGGTTTGTTCTTCAAAATGTTTAGAACCACCACCCTGCCGAATTTCATCAAAAAGTAAGTATACCTAGAAAACCTTTTGCTGTTTTGAAGGCAAACAGTGGTCAAACCAATTATTGATTTGATTTAGCTTAATCTTTTCCTCATTCTCTTTTCATTTAAATTGATAAAAATAAACTATTTACACTTCTATTTTTGAAAGTATCCTTACATATTTTATACACATGCCTAAAACTTTTCCACAGTACTGTATATTTTATAACTTGTTGTGAATGGTCAACAATACCAAACCTTTGTTCATGGGAACAAAAAGGTTAGCTGTACCAAAGATGTTGATTATTTTCCTATTTACACTGATAGAAACATGTATATTTAGCAGTAGTTTATAATCATATAGCCCCATAGACATACAGTACAGACCAAAAGTTTGGACACACCTTCTCATTTAAAGATTTTTCTGTATTTTCATGACTATGAAAATTGTACATTCACACTGAAGGCATCAAAACTATGAATTAACACATGTGGAATTATATAGTTAACAAAAAAGTGTGAAACAACTGAAAATATGTCTTATATTCTAGGTTCTTCAAAGTAGCCACCTTTTGCTTTGATGATTGCTTTGCACACTCTTGGCATTCTCTTGATGAGCTTCAAGAGGTAGTCACCGGAAATGGTCTTCCAACAATCTTGAAAGAGTTCCCAGAGATGCTTAGCACTTGTTGGCCCTTTTGCCTTCACTCTGCGGTCCAGCTCACCCCAAACCATCTCAATTGGGTTCAGGTCTGGTGACTGTGGAGGCCAGGTCATCTGGCGTAGCACCCCATCACTCTCCTTCTTGGTCAAATAGCCCTTACACAGCCTGGAGGTGTGTTTGGGGTCATTGTCCTGTTGAAAAATAAATGATGGTCCAACTAAACGCAAACAGGATGGAATACCATGCCACAGCAACATGCTGTGGTAGCCATGCTGGTTCAGTATGCCTTCAATTTTGAATAAATCCCCAACAGTGTCACCATAAAAGCACCCCCACACCATCACACCTCCTCCTCCATGCTTCACGGTGGGAACCAGGCATGTAGAGTCCATCCGTTCACCTTTTTTTCTGCGTCGCACAATGACACGGTGGTTGGAACCAAAGATCTCACATTTGGACTCATCAGACCAAAGCACAGATTTCCACTGGTCTAATGTCCATTCCTTGTGTTCTTTAGCCCAAACAAGTCTCTTCTGCTTGTTGCCTGTCCTTAGCAGTGGTTTCCTAGCAGCTATTTTACCATGAAGGCCTGCTGCACAAAGTCTTCTCTTAGCAGTTGTTGAAGAGATGTGTCTGCTGCTAGAACTCTGTGTGGCATTGACCTGGTCTCTAATCTGAGCTGCTGCTAACCTGCGATTTCTGAGGCTGGTGACTCGGATAAACATATCCTCAGAAGCAGAGGTGACTCTTGGTCTTCCTTTCCTGGGGCGGTCCTCATGTGAGCCAGTTTCTTTGTAGCGCTTGATGGTTTTTGCAACTGCACTTGGGGACACTTTTAAAGTTTTTCCAATTTTTCGGACTGACTGACCTTCATTTTTTAAAGTAATGATGGCCACTCGTTTTTCTTTACTTAGCTGCTTTTTTCTTGCCATAATACAAATTCTAACAGTCTATTCAGTAGGACTATCAGCTGTGTATCCACTAGACTTGTGCACAACACAACTGATGGTCCCAACCAAATTTATAAGGCAAGAAATCCCACTTATTAAACCTGACAGGGCACACCTGTGAAGTGAAAACCATTTCTGGTGACTACCTCTTGAAGCTCATCAAGAGAATGCCAAGAGTGTGCAAAGCAGTCATCAAAGCAAAAGGTGGCTACTTTGAAGAACCTAGAATATAAGACATATTTTCAGTTGTTTCACACTTTTTTGTTAAGTATATAATTTTACATGTGTTAATTCATAGTTTTGATGCATTGAGTGTGAATGTACAATTTTCATAGTCATGAAAATACAGAAAAATCTTTAAATGAGAAAGTGTGTCCAAACTTTTGGTCTGTACTGTAAGTGACTTTTTTAATATTTCACTTTTTACTATAATTTGCTATATGCTATTATTCTGTCTTGTTACGTTTTCAATGATGGACAGATGCAGAGTACCAAGTCAAAGAGTTATTAGATGTATAAGGCATGCTTTTTCAATAGAAATACCTGCCTCGACCGAAATATATTCTGATATTCTGACATCATGATGTGCTCCCAGCAAATCTTAATTAGTTCTTGAGATAAACTGCTCATGAAATTTGCATTTCTAGTGAATGTGACCAGCAACATTAAATGGTTTCACTCTTGTCAGATACACCGTAGACTGTGATGGCTTAGTGATACAGACATTCTGCTCATATGTGGCCTCCACTGTATGTCTCATGTTCTGAGCCACTTTGATTTTATTGGCAGACGAATGAAACCAAGATATACATCTTTCATGGAAATAAAAACTGAGCTTTAACAAAAGACAGGTAGCTACATTGTTGCTACATTGTTTTAAAAGTGGCATTGTAAAAGCAAGAACAATAGATTAAAGCAATGTCTGACTCAGAAGAAATATCACAATTAAAAAGAATACGGAGTATAACTAATTGATGAACATACACAAAGGACTAAAATTAATAGCAGGGCTGTAAGGAGAATAATTCCGGTGAGTTATGATGATGGCAAGTATTTCCAAACTAATTTCCTGAATTATCAAGTAGATCTGGAAACTGTAGCTAAACGAGTTTCAAATTAGTTTAGAAACCCATTTCCAGCTAATGCCAGGGAACTCGTAGTGTGCTAAAAAAAGAATGCCCATTGAAAGGTTAGTGTTAAAGTGGACATACAGTACATTATGGAATACATTTTCATAATGGATGTAATAATCTAGTGACTACTTTTAAGACCAGTATCCAGCCACAGAGTATACAGTTACCAAAGCAGAAGAAAAGAATTAATGCAGATTTCTGAATTCTCAATACTTAATTATAGAGCATGGGAGGGTAATGGGGTCCAAAAGGTTTCTGTCTTTTATTGGAAGCCTAGTAGTATGTATTACAAGCGAGTTTTTGGTGCATTATACAGATTGTATATTTTGGCCAGGAGCTTTAAGTGGTGCTCCTGGCTTTTTTTTTTAAAGGGGTTGTTTTCTTTTAGATAAAGTTTGGCCTAGGCTGCAGTTTGTTAAAAAATAACAAACAGTGTAGTACTCATCTGCCCCTGGTCCACCGGAGAGTCTCCACTGCTGCTCTTAAGAGTTTAACACTGGATGTGGTGCTGATGTCATGTAGATAGAGCAGCAGCCAATCAGTGAGCTCAGTGGCTCTGAAGGGGGCGTTCTGTCTACACTGGCAGAGCCGAAGCAAAGGGCAAATTTAGAGGGGAGGTTCATGTCACAAAACCCTCTACATCTTGAGACGATATAGCCACGTGCTTCTTATTATCTTATTCAAGATTGTTGTAGTCTGTAGCTGAGACCTGCAGTACTGCCCTTAATGAAATGAGATGCATACACAAAGATGATTTTAAATATACTGTATATATTAGATTTGATTGTAATACTTCCTTGAGAGTGAATATTTGTATTAATTGATATTATGATTATGTTAAATCTTTAGCTTTGATTATTGCTATTTAATTTTTTTTTACTCTTTATTAGCTTTGCATTTATTTCACATTCTTACTTTTTTTTAACCTCCTTTCAAAATGTCACTTATCATAAAATTTCAAGGGCTCGGTATTAGAAGTCATAATTTCAGATTTCCACATCCCTTAACCCCATCCCGACACGGCGCTGCGGGAGCTGCTTTCCCGCAAAGCGCTGTATATATATACGGCGCAGCGATCACGCAGGCTAACGATGAGCGCCGCCGCGATTGAGTGCAGGTGTCAGCTCTATGTGAGAGGTGACATCCCGCAGCAACGCCCACGATCGGTGTTTAACCCCTGTGATGCCACTGTCAATAGTGATAGAGACATCGCTGGGCATAGCAGAGGGAATGAACTCCCTCTGCGCTTCCATCAGCACAACGCGATGCGATTGCATTGTACTGATGATCTCCATGGTGACCACCAGTCCCAAGATGGCAGCTGGGTCCTTCAGGGTCCTGCAGGAAGTGGGCCACTCAGCGCCTGCTCAGAGAACAGGAGCTGAGATGCCTCTTTCTTTCCTGTCAGACAGTGATCTCATGCTCTGCAGTGCAGATGCATTGCAGAGTATTAGATCAGCGATCAGGGCAGGGAAAGTTGATGTCCCATGGTGGAACAATGTGAAACAGTAAAAAAAAAAAGTTAATAAAAATTATAAAAATATTTAAAAAAAAATCACAAAATGAAGAACAAAAAGAAGAAGAAATATTAATCCAATAAATACATTTATCTGTGTAATAAAATAAAACAAAAAAGTATACATATTTGGTATCGCCGAGTCTAGAATGACCCGACCTTTAAAACTGTTCCACTAGTTAACCTCTTCAGCGAACATCGTAAAAAAATAAATGAAAAACAAGTCAAAAAAACGATGCTTTATCATCATACTGCCAAACAAAAAGTGGAATAAAACGCGATAAAAAAGATTAATGTAAATAAAAATGATATCACTGAAAACATCATCTTGTCCCGCAAAAAAAAAGCTGCGATACAGCTCGGTCAGCAGAAAAATAAAAAAGTTACAGCTCTCAGAATAAAGCAATGCAAAAATAATATTTTTTTTCTATAAAATAGTTTTTATTGTGTAAAAGCGCTAAAAAATAAAAAAAAAACTATATAAATGTGGCATCACTGTAATCGTACTGACCCGAAGAATAAAGCTGCCTTATCCATTTTACCACACACGGAATGGCATAAAAAAAATCCCCAAAAAACTATTCCTGAATTGCTGTTTTCTGTTTATTCTGCCTCCCAAAAAACGGAATAAAAAGTGATCAAAAAATGTCAAGTGACCGAAAATGGTACCAATAAAAACATCAACTTGTCCTGCAAAAAACAAGCCATCACATGACTCTGTCGGCAGAAATATGGAAAAATTATAGCTATCAAAATATGGCGATGCAAAAACTTGTTTTTACAATAAAAAGTGTCTTTTAGTGTGTGACAGTTGCCAATCATAAAAACCCGATATAAATCTGGTATCACTGTAATCACACTGGCCCGAAGAATAAAGTCGCCTAATCCCTTATACCGCACGAGGAACGGCATAAAAAATAAATAAAACAAATTATTCACCTTATGTTGATTTGTTCATTCTGCCTCCAAAGATCGCAGTAATGCTCAGCTCACATTTATCCTGCGCTCTGCACTTATACCGGGGTTTCCATGTAAATCTCTGAAATGCGTGATTTTGACAGAATACCCGGTGGAAGATTCCCTATAATGAGGCAGATGGAGGCACTGTGGATGCCGTCTGACCTATGATTCGGCGGTGTCCGTCTTTTTTATAAGGTATGCAAAAAAATGCCGTCGGCCACAGTTTTGTGCACTTCTGAAAAGAAGGACGATGCTGAACAGAGGCCAGACGGAGTCCAGAGTGACTCTGTTGCCTCATTATAGTGAATGGATCCCTCGGAGGTTTCACTTGAATCACATCACTTGGAGAGTTAGATGGAAACCCCGATATAAGTGCTCAGCGTAGAGCGCAGGATAAATGTGATCCCAATTGTTATGTAAAAACTTCACAATAAAAGCTTCAACTCCATTCACAAAAAAAGCAAGTCCCCAATCAGGTCCGTTATCTGTTCATGGAAATATAGGGGGCTTCCACGTTACTGGTAGCACAAAGGCTCTGGAAAAACTAAATAGCTCTTCGCCCTCCAAAAGAAATACAGGGAATTCTGCGCTCCCAAATCCAAATCCCCTCCCTTCTGAGTTCCACAGTGTGCCTAAACTGCATTTAGCATCCACATGTTTGATTTTTTTTATTTTCATGGGTCAACATTATAAACTTCTGTGAAGCACCTGGGGGTTTGAGGTGCTTACTACACATCTATTCAAGTTACCTGAGGGGTCTAGTTTCTAGAATGATGTCACTTGTGGGGGGTTTCTACTGTTTAGGCACATCAGGGGCTCTTCAAACACGACATGGCGCCCGCTAATTATTCCAGCAAATTTTACATTAAAAAAGTCAACTGGCGCTCCTTCCATTCTGAACCCTGCCGTGCGCCCAAACAGTGGCTTTACCTCACATATGGGATATCAGCATGCTCAGGAGAAATTGCACAACAAATTTTGATGTCCATTTCCTCCTGTTACCCCTGTGAAAGGAAAAAAAAAGGAAAAACAACATTTTTGTGAAAAAAAGTTTATTTTTCCTTCCACATTCCATTAATTCATGTGAAGCACGTGAGGGGTTAATAAACTTCTGTGATGTGATTTTGAGCACCTTGAGGAGTGCAGTTTTTAGAATGGTGTCACTTTTGCGTATTTTCTATCATATAGACCACTCAAAGTCACTTCAAATGTGATGTGGTCCCTAAAAAATGGTTCTGTAAATTATGTTGGAAAAATGAGAAATCGCTGGTCAACTTTAACCCTTATAACTTCCTAGCAAAAATAATAAATGTTTCAAATATTGTGCTGATGTAAATTAGACATGTGGAACATGTTATTTATGAACTATTTTGTGTGACATAACTCTCTGATTAAAGGGCATAGAAATTAAGTTTGAAAATTGCTAAATTTTCAAAATTTTCACGAAGTTTCCATTTTTTCACAAATAAAAACAATTCATATCGAACAAATTTTACCACTATCATGAAGAACAATATGTCACGAGAAAACATTCTCAGAATCACCGGAATCCGTTTAAGCGTTCCAGAGTAATTACCTCATAAAGTGACACTAGTCAGAATTAAAAAAATTGGTCTGGTCTGGAAGGTGAAAACAGGCTTCAGGGTGGAGGGGTTAAAGGGAATTTGTCACCAGAAAAAAACACTGTTAACCTGGGGTTAATAGCGTTATTAACCTGCCCAGTGCCTGTACTTAGCCGTAAGCTGTGGGGAGAAAATTAACGTTATTTTCCCCGGCAGCATTCGGCTTCCAGTCACGGGGGCGGCTCTGTGAGGGTTCAGTCACTGCTCTGAGTATAGAGAGTGGAGGCTGTAACTGTGCCCATGGCCCTGATTGACAACCAGCCCCAATGCAAAGCCAGTGTCAGTCAGTGCCAGGGGCGTGGAGTATTCTCAGAGTGGTAACTGAACCTGCACTGGTGCCGCCCCGTTGGTAGGAAGCCAAATGCTGCCAGGGGGAATAAAGTTAATTTTCTTCTTGCAGTGTTCGGCTAAGTGCGGGTGCTGGGCAGGTTAATAATGCTATTAACCTGAAGTTTAACCCCATATCTGCAGGTTAATAGCATTTTTTTCTGGAGACAAGTTCCCTTTAATGTGAAAAAGGACTGGGTAGGCACAGGTTTACGATGTTGTTCATCAGGTTTTCCCATTTACTTCATACTAAGGCTGCGTGCCCACTATGCATTTTTCAAGCGTTTTTGCCGCGGAATTTCCGCAGCAAAAACGCTTAAAAAACGCTTGGTAATACGTGCCCCATGGTCCCCACATGCACATGCTGCGGAAATTTCCACTGCGGATTATCATTGCGGAAAAATACGCAGCATGTCCATTAATTTTGCCGACACGCAGCGTAATCGCCGCCATTGACTTGTATTGGACCGCGTGACATCCGCATCACTGCATCTGCACCTGCGGATATCATACGTTTCAATGTGCGGATGGTTCCCGGGTTTGGAGAAGAGGAGACTCTCCTCCAGACCCAGGTACCATGGTTCCTGTTAAAAAAAGAATTTGAAATAAAAAATAAAGATTATACTTACCTTCTGATGGCCCCTGCACTCAATGATGTAATCGCAGGTCCTTTTCACACCACCGTGACCGATACAACACTCCGGATGCAGCGGAGAAAACACCAGGGGCCATCGGAAGGTAAGTATAATCTTTATTTTTTACCATTTTTATTCTTTTTTTTAAACTATTACTTGGTCACACTATATAAATCCATGCCGGTTGCATGGATTTATATAGTGTGACCAAGTTGTCAAGCACTTTCCAAGTGATGCTAAAATCGCTTGGAAAAGCTCTTGATAACCCGCATCCAGAAATGTATGCAAAAATGCTTCTACCTGGCAGGAAAAACGCATGTAAAATCAGCATGCGTTTTACCTGTCGGGGAGATGCGGAAAAAGTATGCAGCATTTCTGCATCGTGGGCACTTAGCCTAAGAAGCAAAGGCATCTCTGTAAAGGTAATATGAAGGTGTGCTGCATATATGACACTACACAGACTCTCTGTACTGTAATAATATTACTGCACAATGTATCTAGCATGTTCTGGATAAGCAACAATTGATAAAAAAGTCACTTTTATTTAAAGTTCTGGTAACTTTATGCATAATTAAATAGGCCACGTCATGGTTCTTGATGGTATGTAGGTATAAAATGCCAGGGATAGTTCAACAGCAGGCGCTCGTAATGTTACTGCCAATTTTCTTTGGATCACTGCATTGTGATTCTCCGATTCAGGGCACTATGAAGTAGAAATTTGCTGCTGTATATAAAGATCTGGATTATATGTATAGCTTCTTCATATGTGACTCTGTTTTAGGTATCACATTTCAATTATACATAATGATAATTATATTTTACATATACAGCCTATGCAGCTGTGCACTCAGTGGCAGACCAGTCTTATAATGGTTATGGCTCATGCTTTAAGATTTGTAAATGTAGCGTAGTGTATTTTATGAGGATAATATCTTGTACATAACTGCTGCATACTTTTCTTTGATGTCTGATGTCACCTCCATGAGTAGTGAGATGGAAATTAAAAGTATTGCATACTGTATGTATAAATCAGAGTCTTGTACTTATCGAGCATTCAGCATGCACGTAAAGTAATGTAGGGCAGGGTCTCAAGTCTGCTACTATGAACCAGGAACATACGTGGCCAAGTGCAATGACATAAAAACCACACTACAACAGAAATCAGTGCAAATCCTCATGAAAGTCAACTCTCTCACACTTCAAGTGTCGAGATGTATTGATTCTTTCTTTTGCATGTATTTTATGCCTATGCACACACACAATATATTTTTTGCAGAAAAAAATTTGAAAGAATAAACCAATTATATAACTTCTCTGTTTCTATAAACATGGCGAAACTTATAAAAAGCTACAAAAACCAATGTGGAGAGAGCCTACATTTCATACTAAAGAAGAATCTCCAATATATTTTTATCGACGTCACAGATTTTCTTTTGTTAGAAATTACATTTTCAATCACTATTGTTATCAAACTATTCCACAAAAAAAACAGTATTAGCTAATGGATTAGATGAGGCTTTGGGATTCCCGATAATTAATGCAGGCAAGAGTTTACCCTATGTTTTGGACTATAAGACACAGTTTTGAACAAGAAAAACTCTTTCTAAAAAGTGTGTGCGTCTTATAGTCTGGAGGCATCTTCCTGTGATGGAGGAGAATGCTGGCACAGCGTCATTCCCGATCACAGAGAGAGCTGCCCTCTCTCCTCCTGGCTGATACTGATCTATGTGATTGGTGCAGAGCAGGAGAGGAAGCTACTGGGACCTGAATGGAGACTGCACAAACTGAGCAGCTGAACGACCCTCTACCTGAATAATTCTAGGACTTTACCTGAAAGGTTCTTGAGATAATTGTGTGGAAGGTCCTTCAGATGCTTAGATCGTGCAGCCTCCATTCCACTCCCGATCAGGAACTGCAAGATGTAGTAAAGTATTGTGTGTGTGTGTAAGTAAATATTCTTGCAGCTTACCTGTGTGTCTATATGTGTATATAATATAAGGAAAGGAAAGCGCTGGAATAGGTATGTGATTAAAATATAATTTTTAATTATTACATAAAAAATTATTTTTTTAATATTTTTTTGAGCTTACAATTATTAAGGTTAATATTAAGGCATCATATACGAAGTATTTAGACTGTATATTAGATCACTGTTGCGGGCTGATCAGTTTTGTTTAAAATGCAACTGTGAGCCACTAAAGTGCAGGTAACAGGGTATTACAGTGCTGCTCACCATTATTGACACCCCTTTATTTTATTCATAGACTGTACAATATCTTCAAAAATAAATGGAAATGTACCAAAGTTATATCCTCAGGATTTTTAAATTAGTGGTCCAAAGTAATACAACAATAAAACATTGTTTTTCAACTTCCATGTTGCAATTTCAAAGAAGAAACAGAATAAATGTTTATTGCAGCATGTGCAGCAATAAAGTCACCCCTAGTTAGTACTTGGTTGCACACGCTTTGGCATTGAAGACAGCCTCCAAACATTTCTTGTAGCCATCTATAAGCTTCTTGCACTTCTCAGCTGGAATTTTCTCCCGCTCTTCCTTTGCAGTTTGTTCAAGCTGTTGAATGTTTGCAGGGTTCTTTTTCCCAATGGCAGATTTCAACTCACCGCAAAGATTTTCAATGGGATTGAGGTCAGGACTCATTGCTGCTCTTTTTCAACCATTCCTGTGTACTTTTGGATGTGTGCTTTGGGTCATTGTCTTGCTGGAGAACCCATGATCTTCGACTCAAACCAAGTTTTCTTACACTGGGTAGGACATTTCACTCTAAAATCTCTTGATAATTCTCTGATTTCATGATTCCTGTGATATGGTCAAGAACCAGAGACAGCAATGCAAACCACAAGCATTATGGATCCTTCACCATGCTTAATTGTTGGTAAGGTATCCTTTCCTCTATAAGCTTCATTGCATCGTCTGTAAACAAACTGCTGCTTTGCATTGCCAAAAAGCTCTATTTAGGTTTCATCTGTCCACAGAACATTTTCCCAGAAGGATTGTGGTTTGTTAAGGTACTCTATGGCAAAGAGCTTGGTTTAGTGTGTGGAATATGGTATTTGTTGAAACCATGACCCCAGACTGTTCCATGTTGGCCTTCAGGTTTTTGGATGTTTGACATGGTGTTTTTTTCACCATTTGCATCAACTTTCGAAGACATCTCTTGTCAAATTTCCTCTTTCCCCCACGTCCAACAGGGCCTACCATGTGGCTTTTTAAAACACTGAAGTCATTATTCACTGGATAATTCATGTCACATGGGCACCGACAATTAATCACAAGAGAATCTCTTGTGATTTAACACAGGTGAGTCAAAATGTGTTTGCATACTTTAATGTAAAGGGTGCCAATACCAGTGACACAGCAAGCTTTAGGTTTTTCTATTTTTCCCTCCCATTGTTTTTTATTTTAAATTACTGTTTATAATTTGCTCTTTTGTATTTAACACGAGTGTGCTATACAAAAAACTGTTTCACTTCATTCATTTTTTTCTGGAGATATTCCATATTATGTACTTCATGGGTGCCAATAATGACGAGCAGGACTGTATGTAGATTAAGTAAATTCTAACCAAGTTCCCTTATATCATATAATTGGCCAAAGGTAAGATCTTATTATTGATTGTCAGCTATAATAAAAAGCAAGGCATATATGGGGATGGAAAATAATTCACATTTACACTGTACAATCCCCATCACAGCTAAATATATGTAAATCACACCCTACTAATACTTAGGGATGACAAAAGAACATCTCAAATATACAGACATAATCACAGTAGAAAAATAATTACAGTTGAAACCCGTTTGACCTGAGTCATTCAGTTTAAGGGCAATAGTACCAAATACTAATGAAATGTATGTAAACTTTTGACTTTGCAGTAAGTAATAAAAATGCCTTAAAACATTCTCTCTCTCATTATTCTGGCATTTGACAAATATTAAAAATTATGGTAATCCTAATTGACCTAAAACGGGAAAGGTTTATTCTGATTTCAAGTCAGATATTGAGAAAAACATGCATATGTGTCTTTTTATATACTGTATGCAAACTTCTGGTTTCAACTGTAAATTAAAACATAACTTTTAATCAATGATATGGTGATGATGATAGGGTGCCACTTATATATATATCTAGCTGAGGTCTACTTTACATCTGTCCCGGTATTGCAGGATTCTTATCTAAGAGATTGGTCATGGAACAATGGCTTGCTGAGGTGAAATATATATTTTTGGATAACAATTTTTCACAAAAAAAGATATACACTGACCTTTAACGCTGCATTTAAGGAATCGACTAAAATTTACATAATAGTGGGAGGTACAAAGCTTTGATCGTCACATCAAAATTGGTATTGCACCATGAGGATTACATATTACTTTCCTCCCTGGATCACAATGAGTCTCTTGTTGATTACTACGTGGGAGAAGGAAGCTGTTAATAGCACCCTCAGTTTTATGCAACTTGTTTTGGAAGAAAAGAGCGTAGGTATACTTAACGATAAACTCAAGGATCAAATAAAAGTGACAAAAAAATTCCAACGTGAAATAGAATTTAATAACAAAGAGTGTCAATTACAAGATATTGGAGACAAAGAATCCCTGGATCAATATATACATGGTTGACCGACCCAATATAAATTGACACTCCCCTTGAAGAAGGTGTCTTGCACACAGAAACGTGCATAGGGGCATGAGGTCCTGCCACAGGACACATGGGTAAGGCATCTCCACATTGCTATCTACAATATGTATACTGTTACCTTGATGTGATTTATGATTTTGATGACCATGTGGGATGTTCTCACTTTTACCATACACATTCCATGCGTGAACCAGTTACCGATGTGTCTGGTATTGACCTATCCATAGGACTGAATACCTTGACGAGCACCCCCCCACAGGGATCAAAAATAGTGCCATAGTAGCTATAGTGTTATTAATAGGTCCCTTGGTGGGTCTCTCCAGGTGCACCTTGGTGCATGGATTCACTGCATGTGACATGTGTGGACTGATAAACTATACTCATATTGTTTTTCTGCAACTGGCCCTCCTTCTTGTTGTGAGTCCACAGTTGAACGGTGAAAGTAGTACCCTTTAGTGCTAGTGCTAATTAGCACGGCTCCACCTCTTTTTAAATTGTCTGTATTGTTTCTTTAATACAATTTTTTATATTTGATAATAATTTGTGGCTATTGTTGACTCATTATGGTACTTTGTAGGTATAAATTACAAGATATTATACAAATGGTCTCTTTAGAGAGGAAGAGGACTAGAACTGTAGTGCCACCTACAGGAAATAGTAATCCTAAAAGATATTCTAGTAATATTTCAATGTTATTTGAAAAAAACATAATCATAAAGAGGACCTTATAGATCTTCAAGACTTTAGGGAAAACAAAATGTACTTGTTCTTAAGAGACAGATCCAAAAACAAAAAATAGGAGACTTACCTCTCATCTGCGAAAACAAAACAATGAGATACTGAAAACCACGCAAGGCCCCAATGGGGCCAGCAAAGGGCTAAGGGTAGGGGATGACAGATGGGGGACTTAACAAAAACTTTTTTTTTTAAACCAGGGATACCTCCTTATACTTCTGGACGTTAGACTATTGTTAAATTATCTAAATACTCCCCATTTGGGGGTGGATTTAAACAGATTTACCACCTTTAGAAATAAAAGCAGAAAAATGCCCCCCGATGAGTGATATATAATCTTTAGATTTTTTATTAACATGGTCAGTAAAGAACTGTTGAACATTGATACTTCAGCAAACAGATACAATGTAACTAAATGACAAATGGTGGCACGGCTTTATAAAAGATCCCACCATCATTATGAAGTCGTCTGAGAAAGGAGGTAACACAGTAGTGATGAACACAAATCAGTAGTATAATCTGTGACCCAGTAGAAATTCAAGGGGTGGCACACTGCATGAGGTAAAAAAAAGTCTTCTTTATTAGTAGATAAATAAAAGCATGGATGCGGGGAAGCAGGTCCACAGTCCCCCGCATCCATACTTTTATTCATCTACTAATAAAGAAGATTATGCCACCCCTTGCACAGGGCCCTAGCTTCAAGGACTTTACTTTTGGTGGTGGTGCAGCTGTTAATGAGGAAGCTGCCAGCTGACTCAGATTCCAGGACTCTGCTGAAGAGGTATGTTTGGTGTGCGTGGTGCCGGTTACTGAACTGTTATATAGTACCCTAATCTGTGTTTAGCACGTCTGACAAAGTAGGAGGGCTATGAAATATTACCAAGGAACCTAATACAAACTTCTCATGAGGAACTTTCATTACTCCTTAGAGGAGCCAGGGACAATAACCTCATTAGTGAGGAAGAACGTACATTTCTACTTCTCAAACATCAGGTAGTGGCTACCTAATATGACCTACCGAAAATAAACAAGTGCTTGCCATCCCTTGTTTCAGGGAGGAGACAGGGCCTGTGGCAGTGACAGCAGCCTCTGCCCCCTGATGATGCTTCGTTTGAGTATCCCAGCATGCACTGGGATTTTCAAAAAGAAAGTGACACATGATTAGGACAGGCTGCAGTTTAAATTATACCAGGGACTCCATTTTATCTCATTCTTGGAGAACCCCTTCAACGAAAAGCTAAATTTTAATTTCATTTACAGGCCATCTTGAACAACTATCGGTTGTCTTACCTGGACCATCCGATCACAGTACTTCATAAGTACTTACACCGCACTTTTTAATGCTATCTACTTCACCACATACCACATCTCTCTAGTGTTTTTTATTCCTCTCACCCCACCCTACTCTCTACACATACATTTGTCCACCCATGAACATGTCACATATATGTTGTGTCCAGGTGACTTCAAACATCTTTAAAAATATTTTACATGTGCGCTATTTGGACTCAATACATATTTTTTGTGTAAACTTCATGGATAATGTGTGGCACTGATTATAGTCTCTTACCTATAAATTATGATTTTTTTTTATTTTAATACAGCTTGAAGTGGGTTTCTGTTAAGAGACTTCATACCAAGGTTACCGATGTATGCAGTTTTAAAGCAATACTGAAAATATGATATACAAATTGTTTGCATATTTGTCCATTATATATTTAGACCACAATATACCTAATGCATTGACATTTTCTCCTATTGAAATCCAAGTCTAAATACAGTGCTGAGGATAGGCATGTGGTTTACCAGCTTTGCATTGACAATGTATACCTTCATGTCCCGCTTCTGGCTGGTGCCACCATTTGACAGCGTGAGTGAGTTGGGAGGCATAGCTTCTGACATGTCTTACCTGCCTGATACAAGACAAATGCACCCTCATACCTTTACACTACTTAGGCAATGTGGCACTTGTCAGTCCTAATAGGGGTCCTGACCACCAGGGTCTCTAGCTTTTGAGTCCCTCGCCAGTACACTCCCCTGATATACCTATCCAGTGGCAGTCTCACACTTGGGTACTGCCCTTGTAGGGGCAGAGAAAGCACACGGGCATGACAGGGCTATTGCAGTTAGTATAGGGACCTTGCATTAATTCAATACACCGTCTTCCCTCATACGCTTTCTTGTGTATTGTGGATCATATCCTGAGAACTGGGTGAGGTCTAACCAGTTATATATGAGCACTGTGAAACTTGTGCACTTTTTTACATTGCGTTGCTATGACACATGGATTATGGCACATTTCAGCTATAATATTGTTACATTGTGAGGCTTTCCCAGTGCTAACGTACTATATGAGGTTAGATGAGGCTGTTATATGAGGTTGTATTAACCTATTTTATACTTCCCTTGATTGGCCACTTTGAGCTGTGTCTTTTAATCATTATTTGATTAAAAGTTATGTTTTTATATAATTCTCTCCATGCTGTGATGATATACATGTTGAATTTAAATTTAGAAAAGTGTGGTACGAAGTCATTACATCATGTTGCTTTTTTGTAATTACTAGTGTTGCGCGAACGTGCTTGGATAAGGTGCTATCGGAGCACTCTCGAGTCCTAACCGAGTATCTTTGGTGTGCTCGGAAAAATATGTTTGTATTGCCACAGCTGCATGCCTCACGGATGTTTGACAGCCGCACACATGCAGGGATTGCCTGTTTGTTAGGCAATCCCTGCATGTCTCACGGCTGTCAAACAGCCACGAATCATGCAGCCACGGCAACGCAAACATATTTTGCGAGCACACCAAAGATACTCGGTTAGGACTCGAGAGTGCTCCGATAGCACCTTATCCAAGCACGTTCGCGCAACACTAGTACTTACTAATAAAAAAAGTTCCATTAATCAGCAAATATCTGTATTGTGTATATGGAATTCTATACCAATAGGTAGCACCATACCTACTTTTTACTTTGGAATTGTCTACATCACTTGTGAAAGCACCACATATAACTAACCTTGTCCATTATGATGTCACCACCATTATGATGTCATCATTAGCACTGCTTACCTACAGGGGATCCACCAGCTAATGTTTCAGACAAACATTTTCATGACATTATTAGCAGTGATGTCACTAAGATAGTAATCTGAGCCCTTATTATGCCATATTTGCATTGTACTCGCCCATTGTGGAATATTAAAGGGGTTGTCCGGTCCAAATTGATAAGTCTGTAGTCACACTGTGCACTGCAGAGATTCGCCAGTTTCTGGGCTGGGAACAGAGAGTATGTATGAGTTATACATATTCCCGGCCAGTGGGTGCGTCCTTGCTCCATACAAGTGTATGGAAGTGAGGCCGCGCTCACTGGCGGGTAGTATGGATAACTCATATATACCCTCCGGGACCGGGCCTGTAACTGGCGAATCCTTGCAGCGCACAGTGTGACTACAGACTTATTGATTTGGACTGGACATCCCCTTTAAATAGAAAATGCTACTGGCATTGGTCATATGATATCCAGTAACATAAATGTAATAAATAGGCTTGTCCATATCATATGTTTTGTATCCATAAGTATGTTTAACAGTTATTTGTTATATATCTGTTGTCTTAATATTTCTGAGTAATGACTATATGAATCTTGCCATGATAACCGTTGTTAATTCCCTCACCATTACATACTATTATGTCATAGTTATGATGCCGCCAACATCTAGCGGTAATAGCTGGGATGAAAAACCCCTCACCCTCTAACTTCTTAGATGCAGAGGTCAATAGGGACCACAGCATCTCAGCAATTAAACAAAGGGCTCCTTTAGTCACCTTATGAGGAACCCCTCTGACCTGATCATCTAGAGGTCTGACAAACGCCCTCACTGGGTTCCATAGGTATTTACCTATTAGGCCAATAACAGGCAATAATCCACCCCAATACAGAATGTAGTATAACAATATATGAGCAATGATAAGATCATTCATTTTCAAAGTGGTACAAAAAATGAAAAAATAATAATAGAAAAGAAGCTTACAAAATTAAAAATAGAAAAAGGTCTAAAATAAAAAAAATATTAAGATAAAAAAATACATATTTGTTATCATTGCATTCATAATTATGTGTACAATAAAGATAAGCCATTATTAATACAACATGGAGAATGCCGTAACTCTCCACCACTTCCAACATATAGCATTGTTGCTGTTTTTCCCATTAGCCCACCTAAAAGTTAATAAAATCAAATTATTAAGTTTTATGTAAAATCTAAAAATAAATATAAACAGAACTATAAATATAATGTATTTTTTATGTATGGGCGTTTGTAAGCTTAATAGTCACATACAATTGTCAAGCAGTGAAAGAGCATTGTCTAACATTTTAGCTTGGTAACAATTACAGTTATTAAAGAGTTGCGATATAATATAATATCTAACTAAGACATTTAAACAAATCTGGAAACAAGACAATGCAATTTTGGTAAAAGATCAGAGCTTTCTATGAATTAAATAAGAAAAAAATGATAAAAAATCAATATCAAACAAATTGTAAAAAACTTTCCCAAAGTAGAAATAGAAAATGACAAATCTTCATTTAAAGTGCCACTATCATAGGTTAGTGGCACTTTCAAAGCAGTCATTTACAGGATGTCTATGACCAGGTATGACAGGCAGGCATAGTATAAGTGTTACAGCCACTAGTCTAGTTTTGATAAAATGCCACGTGTGGGAATGAGTTGTGGAGAAAAGCCCAAGGGGCAGGTCTCTTTGCTCAGCCGGTCCACCCACATGCCTTTTTCCGGGGCCTGTGGATGTAATTAATTGCATGCCGTCTGCTTTAGTTCATTCTGCCCCTACTGTTTAAGCTGGTGATAGACATTTTGTAGATGTCCGCCTTTAAAGTGCCACCATCTGGTGAAAGCGACACTTTAATGGGAACCTGTCACATTGAACATGTTCTCTCATCTGCGAGCAAAATATCACAAAGCAGGAGAAGCTGAACAAATTGATATATAAATTAGTGGGAAAAGATTCTACATTATTTTTATTTTATTAAGTGAAATCCCCGGTCATTCTAGGGTTGGCAGTCAAGGGGGTGGTCATATCAGTGATTGACAGCTGTCTCTGTATTCACACTTGTATAGGAATGGCTGTCAGTTATTGATTAGGACCGCCCAATTGACTTCTAAGCACAGAATGAGCTGAGATTTTAAAGGATAAAATCGGAATCTTTTCCCCTAATCCTATATATCGATCTGCTCAGCTTCTCCTGCCCTATAATATGCTGCCCATAGACTGCATAACATGTCCAAGCAGACAGGTTCCCTTTGCTACACACACTCTTTTATAATAACAATGCCATGGTTAAGTGTTTCCTAAGCCTTGCTTACTTTCCTTATACATGTACACAGTATGTGCCTTTCACTATATCCTTCAGAAGCAGTGGTCACGGGGTCAAGGTAAATGACATTTCTCCCAGCCAATATTTATATTATTTAGACTCTGGTTACATTAACCAAAATTTAAAGTCAGAAGAGTCAAGATCTATTTCATGGTTTTCCAAATAGCAGAAAATGTATAGTTGTACCTTCCGGTAACTATTCTTGTACATTATATCAGCTATTATCTGCATCTTAGCAAGTTTTTCTTCTAAGTAGCAATTGGCTGTCATACCCCTCCACTATACAAGTATGGGACGTTCATGGGTGACGTGTATTGTATGATTGTATCATCACATTTGCACAAGGAATGGGCACAAAACTGGACATATTTCCATGCTGGAAGTTTATATAGATTTGTAATTTCATGATACGGACGGTATCATTTAGTGTGTTCTTGCACTAATAACATTTAGCTACTGACATGAACAAGGAAAGTAAAGTAGCAAGTCACACGGGAAGATAAAATGAAGGCCTAGAAAACACTTACACAACATTCTTATTATACAAATCTGCTCCCTAGATAAAATGAAGGATTTGATACTAACCAGTTTTCTTACCATTGCATAGGCATTACATTAAAGGCATAATATACTGGACATTATTTATAAAAAACAGACAAGAAGTAGTACTTTCCTAAACCAATAAATCGGATGTTTCTTGAAGAGGGAAAATTGTAGACACTTTGGCCTGATTCATCAAAGTGTTTCTGCCAGAAATATGGAGTAATATACTTTGATGAGTGACAACATTTTTGTGCAACGTGAGGTTGTGCCAAAATTTTGCGTGTTTTCATGCCAGTTTCGCCAAGTTCTGCTAAAATGGGTGGAAAGATGATTATCTGTGGCATACCCTACAACAGAAATCTTTTTGTGGTGAGATGCACGGAGGCGAATCAGGAGGGTTTGATTGTAACACATCCCTTCATCAAGAGCAGTGTGAATAACACTAGTCTTGATGAATCGAGGCCTTTGTATTTCTCACTTACATTGAAATACCTAAAGGGTTACTCCCATCTTAACAGGTTATCACATATACACAGGAAAAAATATTGTTGGGGGTTCAACAGCTGTAGGTCCCACCAATCAGGGGAACAGGGGTCTGAAATGTCTCACCAGAATGGAGACATGTAATGGGCTATCTCTAGCAGTCTCATAGACAATGAATAGAGCCACCACTGGTCATACGGGACATTTCAGAGCCTGGTTCTATCCTCTGAATATGTGATAAATTATTAAAATAAGGACAACTTTTTAATGTTTCATATTACCTGCTTAAATAATGTGTTAAAATGTTGTGAAACTCTCATAACATGACTACTGTATGTATCGGTCGTTTGTAGTCATTTACTCTGCTGCTTTTGTAAAATGTCTATTGATGATCTTGTTAGATTATAACTGGCCATACACGTGTGGTAATTGTCGGCCAATAGTCATCCAGATAACAGCAATTTCTCCTGAATCTACCAGAAATATTAAGTGTATACTGGCCAAGGGTACATTTAACTTCAGAAGAAAGTAGGGAGGTCCCCACACAGAAGATCGCTGGTTGATCTCTCCAAAATGTCCACTTAAGCTTTATCCTATGTGCATAGGCGGCCTAAGATGTTCCGTACAAATGTTTGTTGAAAGACAGATTTAAAATGACAGAATTGTATACAGGCAAGGTGATACTTTTCTAATATGGCCTCATTAATTTTCAATATCGTGATAACAGATTTCCATATTTGCACACAATGTGACAACATTCACAACAAACAGAGATCTGATTTTTTCAGATGTAGGGCACCTTCAGATTCATTCAGCTATAAACAACCCAGCTCATGAAGAAATAGAATGACATGTTATCGCTAGATATGAAGGTGGATCCTAATCTTCCACAATCAGAAGTAACATTGAAATGGTACCTGAAGGTTAGGTGAAGAACTTAGTGGTAAGATGGACTCATCCAAAACATGAGATAACCCCTACATGCAACATGATAACAGAAAAATAAGGGAAATGGAGATTATTAGGATGACAGAGACAGATAAGCATGAGACAGAAGCCATAATGTAGCATTATATTTACCTGAAGAAAAGACAGGAAAATAAATCTTATTCCTGGAGATATAATGACTTATGTTGAAAATCACATTACAGATCGGTCACCTGTCCAAAGTATACAGGTACTATCATGTGTCAACACAGAAACATCATATTGTACAGTATAGCCTCAAATCAGGAGAATAAAGTGTATCCATATATACATTTTGTAGTGTATCAGTATATACATTTTATAGTGTAGCAGTATATACATTTTACAGTGTAGCAGTATATACCTTTTATAGTGTAGCAGTATATACCTTTTATAGTGTAGTAATATATACCTTTTATAGTGTAGCAGTATATACATTTTATAGTGTAGCAGTATATACATTTTATAGTGTAGCAGTACAGTGGGTACGGAAAGTATTCAGACCCCTTTAAATTTTTCACTCTTTGTTTCATTGCAGCCATTTGGTAAATTCTAAATAGTTCATTTTTTTCTCATTAAGGTACACTCTGCATCTTGACTGAAAAAAAACAGTAAGTATTCAGACCCTTTGCTCAGACACTCATATTTAAGTCATATGCTGTCCATTTCCTTGTGATCCTCCTTGAGATGGTTCTGATCCTTCATTTGAGTCCAGCTGTGTTTAATTAAACTGATTGGACTTGATTTGGAAAGGCACACACCTGTCTATATAAGACCTCACAGCTCACAGTACATGTCAGACCAAATGATAATCATGAGCTCAAAGGAACTGCCCAAGGAGCTCAGAGACAAAATTGTGGCAAGGCACAGATCTGGCCTAGGTTATAAAAGAATTTCTGCATTACTCAAGGTTCCTAAGAGCACAGTGGCCTCCATAACACTTAAATGGAAGAAGTTTGGGACCACCAGAAGTCTTCCTAGACCTGGCCGTCCAGCCAAACTGAGAAATTGTGGGAGAAGAGCCTTGGTGAGAGAGGTAAAGAAGAACCCCAAGAGCACTGTGGCTGAGCTCCAGAGATGCAGTAGAGAGATAGGAGAAAGTTCCACAAAGTTCCTGCAGCCCTCCACCAGTCGGGCCTTTATGGCAGAGTGGCCCGACGGAAGCCTCTCCTCAGTACAAGACATATGAAAGCCTGCATAGAGTTTGCTCAAAAACACATGAATGTGGTATGTGTGAAGAAAACCGGGCACTGCTCATCACCTGCCCAATATAATCCCAACAGTGAAACATGGTGGTGGCAGCATCATGCTATGGAGGTGTTTTTCAGCTGCAGGGACACGATGACTGGTTGCCATTGAAGGAAACATTAATGCGGCCAAGTACAGAGATATCCTGGATGAAAACCTCTTCCAGAGTGCTCTGGACCTCAGACTTGGCCGAAGGTTCACCTTCCAACAAGACAATGACCCTAAGCACACAGCTAAAATAACAAAGAAGTGGATTCAGAACAACTATGTGACCATTTTTGACTGGCCCAGCCAGAGCCCTGACCTAAACCCAATTGAGCATCTTTGGAGAGACCTGAAAATGGCTGTCCACCAACGTTCACCATCCAACCTGACGGAACTGGAGAGAATCTGCAAGGAAGAATGCCTGAGGACCCCCAAATCCAGGTGTGAAAAACTTGTTGCATCATTCCCAAGAAGACTCATGGCTGTACTAGCTCAAAAGGGTGCTTCTACTCAATACTGAGCAAAAGGTCTGAATACTTATGGCCATGTGATATTTCAGTTTTTCTATTTTAACAAATTTGCAAAAATTTCTACATTTCTGTTTTTTTCAGCCAAGATGAGATGCAGAGTGTACATTAATGAGAAAAAAATGAACTTTTTAGAATTTACCAAATGGCTGCAATGAAACAAACAGTGAAAAATTTAAAGGGGTCTGAATACTTTCCGTACCCACTGTATATACGTTTTATAGTGTAGCAGTAAATACATTCAACTCACTTCTATAATCTGTGTTCATAAGATAATAGGGGTTATTGAGTCAATCATAATGACAGAGAATGATATAAACAGGAAATGTTCCACATCGATGGAGAGAAAGCAGTCCTATCCATAAAACAACACTGTACTGGGGCATATATGACTCTGTATTGTAAGGGACTATTAAATCCTTTAGAGGTTAAATATTTTCTGAAACTAAGAAATGCCATAGTTTGAGTAAAGCACCACTCCAGCATTTTTTTTACTTTACCTCTGGGGTGGTGCCACTAATGTAAGTTCCCTGCCCCTAGTCTCATACTTAGCAGTTGCAATCTTCATCTGTTAATAGCACCGCTCCGGTCGGTCCCCAGCATTTTGTCACCTGCCGGATGGCTCCAGTGTTTGTTGGGTGATCCGGAAGTCACAACTCAATGTAAGTCTATGAGAGTCAAAATGAGGCTAGAACGAGGCTCTCATAGACTTGCATTGAGAGCTTATAAAGTTGCGGTCACAAGATGGCGGAGCGGGACCGGAGTGGTGCCGGGAAGAGCTGAAGATGACGACTGGTAACGAAACTTACATTACTGGTACCATTCCAGCGCTAAAATAAAAAAAATGCTGAAGTGGTGCTTTAAGCTCAGTTCATACAATGTGCACTAATACTTCATAGAGTCTAATCCTTCACAATATATAGAGAAGCATAAGAACCTGACAGCAGAGATATATTAGCACAAAAACCTGCAAATATTTAAAGCAAATCTGTCACCATGTTTTTGTCACCTAATCTGAAAGAGGCATGATGCAGAGCCAGAGACTGGGTTTCCAGTGATGTGTCACTTACTGGGCTGCTTGTTGTAGTTTTGATAAAATCACTATTTTAGCAGCAGGAGATTATCACTAGAGGACTAGTTGTCTCGTGGCATGCAGTCTTGAATATTTATGAGCTTGGTATACACAGAACGCTGCCAATCAATAGTGTGGGCAGGGTTATACAGAGCTCAACATTAAGAGTACTGCTAGATCTGCAGCTGTTAAAACTGTGATTGGATCAATATTACAGAGAGCAGCCTAGTAAGTGATACATTGCTGGAATCAGGGTCTCTGCCCCTCAACATGCAGCTTTTAGATGAGGTATCAAAAACATCATGACATATTCTTTTTAAAGAAAGTAGCTGTTGGCTTTCCTGACATGTCTGTCTTAGTAAATCCTTGCATTCCCCATAACATAAGAATTGTGGAGCATCTTTCCTTGGAATGCTGCATTGTGCTGTCCCCCTGTTGTTCTCCCTGGAAACAAATGAATATATTGACAGCTGAGCATTTTCATTCCATCTGTCAATAGGCTGCGTACCTACAGGGTGTCATGCTGACAGTACTGCTTGGACAATGTCATGAATTATATTCATATACACGGTTCATTGTCACTCATTATATGTTGGCATCAGTCATTGCTATGGATAAAAAAAGAGAAAAGATATGGAATGAAAAAAGCAGCAAGACTAAAATTGTGTGCAAGCTGCATATAGCATTAGCCTAATATGCTATACCATGTAGAATTGGAACTGAATGCTTTTAGTTGGTGTAAATAGGAAAGAAATGTGATATAATTTAGGACAGTGTCAGACAAACAGATGTAGAATTCAGCCTTTGACATACCACATAGCGTCAGTCATTACAGTAGTTATATGGTACCCAGCTGTAGTATACTAAAAGAAGAACCTGATCTCCTTACTTCTATAGATAAAATGCTTTCAAGAATAGCTGTTTAACATAGTGCAGTGGTTTCATCATAGACATTAACATGGTTACTGCTCCGGCAATCAGGCATCATGGTGGGTCCAGATCCCCAAACACCTGAAAGAAAACCCAGTTGTGACTAGTATCCCCAGATGTGGCAACTGAAAGGAAGATATGTTATTACATAGCGCCAATCTCCAGTCTGTCAGGCAAGAAAAGGATGTTCAAAGAAGACTTACCTCTATGGCATCAATATGGGTCATAGAGCACATGGACAAAGGCTGCCCTGATGTTACTATTTAACTCTGAACACTCTCCTTACTGTACTGTAATGATTGCCTGAAGCCCATTCTCAGATAAGACCCCACTAGAGGTGTCCGCTCTTCCCATTTAGCACTCATGCACCTTCGTCCGAACGTGGCTGTATATGGCTGAGAAATGGCTATTCCTCCCCATGGCCAGTTTTTTTTATAATTCAAAAAGTTACGAAACACCCCATGGCTCTCGCCATTATTTTGAGAATATTGTGCTATAGCATTGTAACTTCGCCTTGTTTATATTCATTTCCACATTTTGGATCTCACGGGGTACTATTATATTGCACTATTATTTTTGAGTTTATACAGTAATATAATATTCATGAAAATTAAAGAGGTTGTCCACTACTTTATCACTGATCCTGATCCTCAGGATAGGTCATCAATGTCTGACCAGTTGGGGTCTGACACCCGACACTACCGCCCCCGATCAGCTGTTCTCGATGTCATTGGCGGCGGCCGGAAATGCTCAAATGCGGAGCTGCTCCATCTTCTGATAGTGGCCGTGGCTGGGTACTGCACAGTCGCCTCCTTTTGATTTTAATAGGAGGAGGATGTACAGTACCCAGTTGCGGACAATATCAGAAGACGAAGCAGCTCCGTAATTGAGCATTTCCAGCAAGCCGCCGCCAATACCGAGAACAGCTGATTGGCGGTGTCGGGTGTCGGACCCCGACCGACCAGACATTGATGACCTATCCTCTTTAAGTAATCTTGCAAATAGTGCTTTATTATTGTAATGATCCTGGACATGATCCTGAACCTGCACAGCCTGATTAGTTCAGCCGTCTTCTTATGAAATAATATCAGAACTTAATGAATTCTGGAGAAGTGGAATCCCTGATTTAAAATCTCCAATTCCTATATTGCAAATTATCACAGCAAGTTCTGCTCAGACAACGAACAAGCAGGGAGTCCTGTGAGAACTTAAAGGGGCAATCCAGCCTAAACAAATCAGCACCTATCTGACATGGGATATGTAATAACTGATAGATGGGTGTGAGTATGACCACTGACATCCCCTCAATGAATAGAGTACTTGTTTCTACCATTTTTTATTTATTTCTCACCTACCTACAAGAATGTGACCAGAAGGAGTTGATTAGAGCACATCTACCCATGACAATAACACTATGACACCATTCCTCCCAACTTTTGAAGAACAGAGAGAGGAATAATAATAATATTTTTTTTATTTATAAAGCGCCAACATATTCCGCAGCACTTTACAACTCAATGGGTGCGCTGCTGTAAATTTTATCCACGCCCCCAGCCACACCCCAATCCTCGCCCATTTACCATTTCTTTCTACCCTGACAGGAGGAGATATCAGAGGGGCAATGGCAATGAGGGAAATTCAGCAGATGCCCGAGACTGCAGGGCATAGACCCAAATCTGGGACTGTCCTGCTGTTTGGACTAGAGATAAGCATATCGATTCATGGGACTACGGTCCAGCGTACAGGTCAGTAGTACCTGGCGGCTGGATGGGAGGGCGCGAATCTCTTACCTTCCGTACCTGGAGCAGCTTTTGATTAGCCATGGCCGGTGCAATGTCATCTGTGCATCCTGCTTGTCTCTAGTTGGGTGGATTATTTTTTGCTCCTTCATTCACAGTCGAAGCAGCTAAAACTTTCTCATCTTTATGTAGCTTCACTATATGACATCCGGCTTTTTGTGTCTATAAGGCCGTGTTCACACATAGCGTAAATACTGTGTCTTTTGTTTTCTGCCCGCACCAAACTACGCAATAACAATCTTTTCTGGTTATTGCATTTTTGCCGCATTTTTTATGCCTTTTCTCCCTTATTTGATGTGTTTCTGGTGCAGATGTGAAGCTACATTTTAATGAGTTTTTATAGTACAGAAAACCTTTGATTCTGCACTTTAAAAAGTATCTGCAGTTTCTTACATGTATCTTTTTTAGGCTCCACATAGAAGCTTCTAGAGAAAAAAAGAACCAAAACCGCACAGTTCAGCAGCGTCTTTAGACGCACAGAGGGAGCGGTTTTCATGGAATCACATCCACTTTGATTGGACAGTTAAAAAAGCATTAGAAAATATGCAGCTTTTACGCTACATGTGAACACGGCTTAAATGTCCAAGCAAAGTGGATGTGATTCCATGAAATCTCCACCCTAGGTATGTCTAAATAAGCTGCTGAACTGTGCGCTTTGGCATTTCTTTCTCTATAGGCTTCTATGTGGAGCCTGAAAAAAACGCAAGAATCAAAGCTTTTCTGTAGTATCAAAAAGGCATTAAAAACACAGATTCACATCTGCACCAAAACAGCATCAAACAAGGAGGAAAATGCATAAAAAATTTAGCAAATACGTAATAATCAGAGAAGATTGTTATTGCGTTGTGTGATATGGAAACCTGCAGAAAAAAAGCAGAAAAAAATGCAGCATTTACACTACGTGTGACCACGGCCTCAGCGTCACATTTTTATTACATTTTTTATGGATTTAATAGAGGAAAACTCAATCGCGCCATTTTTTAACATCATTTACCGATCCCCGTAAATAGTCTGATTGCTGTGTTGCACCAGTTGTTACGATTACAGGGCCACCAAATATGTCCATGATATTTGCTAATTTGTGATGTTTATTATTTTTTTTAAAAAGTGCATTAAACATGACATTATTGTAATTGTTTTTTATTATTTTTTTAGTAATTTTATAAGAAGAAAAAAAATCTCTTTTATTATCCCTCTAGAATACAGAGACATAGAGATACATTGAATATAACAGTGTATTTCTTTGTATCAGTATGATCTGCATGTGGGATCTCTGCCTGCATTAAAGATCGAGTACACAAAATTCTCCCAGTGACATCACTGGAGTCTGTGGCTCCATAGCTTTAGCTCCTATCTGCAATGATAGAGATTGTGGCTTCAAGTCCCGGGGGAACTCCCAAAAAAAACCTTTTTGTAATTTATTTTAATTATTTTTACTAGTTAGAGCCGTGGACTCCGCTCTACGTCCATTGGTCCAATAGTCTTTAGTCAGTCTGTGGCCAACTCCTCACGCTGACTTTTTCTTCACCTGTAGAATGCACATACATAGAAGTACGCTGCTGTATGCAATGCATCTCTATATACAGGTGCTTCTCACAAAATTAGATAGAATATCATCAAAAAGTTAATTTATTTCATTTCTTCAATACAAAAAGAGAAACTCATATATTATATAGAGTGATTACAAAAAGAGTGATCTATTTCAAGTGTTTATTTTTGTTAATGTTGATGATTACGGCTTACAGCTATTAAAAACACAAAAGTTATTATCTCAGTAAATTAGAATAATTAACAAAAGCACCTGCAAATGCTTCTTACCAATCTATAAAGGTCTCTTAGTCTGTTTCAGTAGGCTCCACCATCATGGGGAAGACTGCTGTCTTGACAGATGTCCAGAAGGCAGTCATTGACACACTCCACAATGAGGGTAAGCCACAATAGGTCATTGCAAAAGAAGCTGGCTGTTCACAGAGTGCTGTATCCAAGCATATTAATGGAAAGTTGAGTGGAAGGAAAAAGTGTAGTAGAAAAAAGTGCACAAGTAACCGGGATAACCGCAGTCTTGAAAGGATTGTTAAGAAAAGGCCATTCAAAAATTTCACAAGGAGTGGACTGCTGCTGGAGTCATTGCTTCAAGAGCCACCACACACAGATGTATCCCGGACATGGGCTACAAGTGTCACATTCCTTATGTCAAGCCACTCATGACCAATAGACAACGCCAGAAGCGTCTTACCTGGGCCAAGGAGAAAAAGACCTGGACTGTTGCTCAGTGGTCCAAGATGTTGCTCTCAGATGAAAGTAAATTTTGCATTTCAGTTGGAAATCAAGGTCCCGGAGGCTGGAGGAAGAGTGGAGAGGCACACAATCCAAGCTGCTTGAGGTCTAGTGTGAAGTTTCCACAATCAGTGATGGTTTGGGGAGCCATGTCATCTGCTGGTGTAGGTCCACTGTGTTTTATCAAGACCAAAGTCAGCGCAACCGTCTACCAGAAAATTTTACAGCACTTAATGCTTCCCTCTGCCAACAAGATTTTTGGAGATGGAAATTTCATTCTCCAGCAGGACTTGGCATCTGTCCACACTGCCAAAAGTACCAATACCTGGTTTAAAAACAACAGTATCACTGTGCTTGATTAACCAGCAAACTCGCCTGACCTTAACCCCACAGAGAATCTATGGGGTATTGTCAAGAGGAAGATAAGAGACACCAGACCCAACAATGCAGACGAGCTGAAGGCTGCTATCAAAGCAACCTGTGTTTCCATAACACCTCAGCAGTGCCACAGGCTGATTGCCTCCATGCCACGCCTCATTGATGCAGTAATTGATGCAAAAGAAGCCCCGACCAAGTATTGAGTGCATTTACTGAACATGCATTTCAGTAGACCAACATTTCAGATTTTAAAATCATTTTTCAAGCTGGTGTTATAAAGTATTCTAATTTACTGAGATAATGACTTTTGTGTTTTCATTGGCTGTAAGGTATAATCATCAACATTAACAGAAATAAACACTTGAAATAGATTACTCTTTTTGTAATGACTCCATATAATATGAGAGTTTCACTTTTTGTATTGAAGAACTGAAATAAATTAACTTTTTGATGATTCTAATTTTGTGAGAAGCACCTGTACCTGTATAATCTGCTTCTGGGATTACTGCCTGCAATACAGCTCAAGATTACCAAAATCTCCCATGTCTATCAAAGTGCTTGTGGCTCATAGCTAGAGCTGCTGCCTGTGAACATGGAGTTGTGAGTTCAAGTACTGGGAAGACAAGATCACAGGTGAAGGGAATCGTTTATTTAATTTAAGTCAGTGCAGAGAGATGCAGCCCTGCTCTCCGAGGAGGAGGAGCCACAAAGCCATGATGATATTGGAGACAGTTGAGTATTAGAAGTCAGGTCACATCCCTGATGCATGAATCCAGGATGGTTGGGAGCTATGTGACACTGAAGATGTACTGCACTAGGCTTTCTTAGTGTCATACATATTCACCTCCTTTTGCAGCCAATAGAGGACAGGAAGCACAAATTTTCTGCCCTTGTGATCCAAGGGGGTACCAGCTGTGGGAACTACACCAATCTAACAGCTATCAGTTATCTACTGAATAGGTAACAACTTGTTAAGGCTGAAATACCAATTTAAAGGGGTTTTCCGAGTCCTAATTTAACCCAGTAGGTGAAATATGTTAAAGTATTTAAAGGACATATACTCACTGGTTAAATATCCTGACTTATCAGCCTTGTCTCCTCACCAGTCACTGTTTAATTGACTGTAGCAATGCTGTGTCATATTAACACACGTAACCACTTCATCCACCCTCTGTCCTCAATGGTACATCGCTGTGGTCAAGGATTCGCTGCAACTTTCATTAATGGAACATGAGTGAGACTGGAATATTAGCACTTAAATGGCAATGAGATTTATTTAGAGTGTATAATTTCTTTTATTATTATTGTTTTTTTTTCATATTTTACCTCTTTGGACAAATTTCTCAGGAAGACAGAAAACTGATTTAACACACCAAAATACAGCTGTGCAGGAGAATTGACTAAAATACAGGCTGTGTGCTGGATCAGTACAAGAAAAATGAACCAATATATTCTGTAGGGTACCATACTTTTTAAGATAGTTGGTCTTTTTACTAGGGAGGAACAGGTATAGATATAATTGACATCAGTAGGGGTATCTTCTACTTAGTTGAGGCTAATATCACTTCCTTTGGATAATGTGTAGAGTTAATAAGATTGATAAATTCAGTACTCCACCATAGTTATCTGGTACTGTCTTTTAAAACCGTCTAACATTTTTATAACAGGGTGGGAATTTATTGTATATAACTGTATATTTAATGTATGAAGCAGATGTTATTTCTAGTATTTGTTAACACATTCTTATCATTGGTCTCTTACAATTATCAGAACTGCATGGAAGTACACCATGTGTGATCAACAAGCATTTGTCCACCCTACACGCAGAAGACCAACATGCAATATGGCCAACTTCCACCTTCCAGATTTTTTTTTTAGTGGTTGTTTATATATTTTTTATTTTTCATTATTACTTTCAATTAGTATTTATAATAATTAGTATAAATATAATTAATGATATTTTAATATTATTTTTTATTTTTAATATTGCTTGTAACTGTCTTGCAGCCACCATTAAGGCTATGTGCCCACAATGCAGAAATGCTGCAAATTTTTTCCACTTCTCCCTGGCAGGAAAAACGCATGCGGATTTTACATGCGTTTTTCCTGCCAGGTAGAAGCGTTTGTCAAGCGATTTTACATGCATTTCTGCAAGCGGGTTATCAAGCGCTTTCCAAGCGATTTTAGCATCACTTGGAAAAGTGCTTGACAACTTGGTCACACTATATAAATCCATGCAACCGGCATGGATTTATATAGTTTGACCAAGTAATAGTTAGAAAAAAAGAATAAGAATGGTAAAAACTAAAAAATAAAGATTATACTTACCTTCTCATGGCCCCCGGTCTCCTTCTCCGATGCGTCCGGTCTCCCCGATGTCTCGCGGTGGTGTGTAGGACCTGTGATGACGTCATTGAGTCATGTGACAGGTCACACGACCGCCGACGTCAGCGGTCGCGTGACCTGTCACATGACACAATGACGTCATGTCAGTTCCTCACACCACCGCACGCCGCTCAACACACCGCACGTATCGCTGAGGAGGCCGGGTATAATCCTTACTTTTTATTTTAAATTCTTTTTTTACAGGTTCTATGGTACCCGGGTCTGGAGGAGAGTCTCCTCTCCTCCACACCCGGGTACCATCCGCACATTGAATTGCTTAATATCCGCATGTGCACATGTAGTGATGCGGATATCAAGCGTTTCAATGCAAATCAATGGCGGCAATTACGCTGCGTGTCCGCAAAATTAATGGACATGCTGCGGATTTTTCCGCAATGATAATCTGCAGCGGAAATCTCCGCAGCATGTGCTCAGCACATGCGGATTATCCTTGGGAACCATGGGGCACGTATTACCAAGTCGCTGCGGAAATTCCGCGGCAAAAACGCTTGAAAAACGCATAGTGGGCACGCAGCCTTAGGTACAATGTTTTCCTTTTTAATGTAGAATAATTTTATATGCAGCTGTAAATCGTATTGAAAAATAAAAATGAATTTATAAAATAATGTTGAAACTTTCTGACTTTACTAAATCATGCCTCATAGATTAACTTTTAAAGGGAGACAATTGACATAGAAAAACTAACTTAGAAAAATGTCTAAACATGAGTGATAAAGGGCGCAGTAAAGTCAACAATGATTTCTTCTTTGGAGAAAAACAACTAATGTAATGTAAAAAAAAAAGAATTGGACTCAGCGATTGTCTCGGCATAGCAGGACTGTAAACATTTTCAAGAGCGATTGTAGCTCATCTGGAATAAAACTAATACAAAGCTCATGTTATTTTGTTTTCAACAAAAGGAAATTGTTTCAATTTCCCTACCGTGGTCTTTTCCAGACAGTGAAGCAAGTGGTGATGCTGTGTTGCAAATGTAGATCTGGTTTTGGTAACAAGAGCTTGTTCCTCTTCGCTGGAACCCTGTAAATCAGAGAAATACAATATTTTTACTTTCAGCTACTTTTTAAAATATAAATGTGAATCAAATATTAATGTCAATACTTATATTTTTGCATTAGTAAAGAAGAAAAAAATCTTTTATTACTATTTCTTACATTTTTAAAGAAAAATCTTTTCAATTCCCATGTATTCCTTCTGACATATTAAAGCAATCCGTTATTTCTATGGTGCCTCTTTATACGCTGCTAACATATGCATCTACAGTACAGTATGCACAGTTCTGATTTGCTATGTGAATCCAGGGAGCAGAAGAGCATGTAACAAATCTTCCATGTCCTTTCGGCCTTGCTCCTCTTACATTTAGCTTCCATAAATACTTTAATATACCAAAGGTATTAAAGAAGATCTCTCATTGAATTTTTTTTTCTGAAAGCTATCATAAGACCTGTATTATTATAGAGCAATATGGACCTAAAGCAATAATTGTTCTACGTCAATACTATAGGAACTAATTAAATGTCAGCTTTTATTTTTAAAATGTAATAATTGCTTAATTGGTTACCTATTTTGTTTACAAAACATTATGCTCATAACATGGATTTTCAGCATGTATATTGATATACATTTTTCCTATTTTGATTAAACATTCCCCCCCAAAAACAGAATAAGTTTGATATTTCATCCCAGCCCCATTCTCTAGCAAAATACATTTTTCCTTCAGGGAGAAACCTTGTAGGGATTTAATATTATGCTTTGCTTATGTAGCGCCATCATATTCCGCAGTGTTTTACATACATTGTCATCACTGTCCCCAATGGAGCTCATAATCCAAATTCTTATCAGTGTGTTGTTGGAATGTGGGAGGAAACTGTGTGAAAGCAGGGAGAACATACAGACTCCTTGCAGATGTTGTTCTTGGTGGAATTTGAACCCAGGACCCTAGTGCTGAAAAGCAACAGTGCTAACCACTGCGCCACCGTGCTGCGCTGGACAGTGTAAGTCTCACTGAGTGTGGTTCTCATTGGCTGCAAGTTAGATAGACGCACACTGTACTATATCTTAGATACACAAACACACACACATAAACACACTCACACTATACTATATCTTAGAGTTTATCACTGCCCTGGTTCAGCATGCAGTCAAGTTCTTCATTGCAGCTGGACCAGGGCAGTCTTCACTTTTGTGGCCAGCATCTTCAGCCCGGCTTATATATATATATATATATATATATATATATATATATATATATATATATATATATATATATATATATATATATATATATATATATATATACAGTACAGACCAAAAGTTTGGACACACCTTCTCATTTAAAGATTTTTCTTGACTATGAAAATTGTACATTCACACTGAAGGCATCAAAACTATGAATTAACACATGTGGAATTATATAGTTAACAAAAAAGTGTGAAACAACTGAAAATATGTCTTATATTCTAGGTTCTTCAAAGTAGCCACCTTTTGCTTTGATGACTGCTTTGCACACTCTTGGCATTCTCTTGATGAGCTTCAAGAGGTAGTCACCGGAAATGGTCTTCCAAAAATCTTGAAGGAGTTCCCAGAGATGCTTAGCACTTGTTGACCCTTTTGCCTTCACTCTGCGGTCCAGCTCACCCCAAACCATCTTGTTTGGGTTCAGGTCTGGTGACTGTGGAGGCCAGGTCATCTGGCGTAGCACCCCATCACTCTCCTTCTTGGTCAAATAGCCCTTACACAGCCTGGAGGTGTGTTTGGGGTCATTGTCCTGTTGAAAAATAAATGATGGTCCAATTAAACACAAACCGGATGGAATAGCATGCCGCTACAAGATGCTGTGGTAGCCATGCTGGTTCAGTATGCCTTCAATTTTGAATAAATCCTCAACAGTGTCACCAGCAAAGCACCCCCACACCATCACACCTCCTCCTCCATGCTTCATGGTGGGAACCAGGCATGTAGAGTCCATCCGTTCACCTTTTCTACGTCGCACAAAGACACGGTGGTTGGAACCAAAGAAGTCAAATTTGGACTCATCAGACCAAAGCACAGATTTCCACTGGTCTAATGTCCATTCCTGGTGTTCTTTAGCCCAAACAAGTCTCTCTCTGCTTGTTGCCTGTCCTTAGCAGTGGTTTCCTAGCAGCTATTTTACCATGAAGGCCTGCTGCACAAAGTCTCCTCTTAACAGTTGTTGAAGAGATGTGTCTGCTGCTAGAACTCTGTGTGGCATTGACCTGGTCTCTAATCTGAGCTGCTGTTAACCTGCGATTTCTGAGGCTGGTGACTCGGATAAACTTATCCTCAGAAGCAGAGGTGACTCTTGGTCTTCCTTTCCTGGGGCGGTCCTCATGTAAGCCAGTTTCTTTGTAGCGCTTGATGGTTTTTGCAACTGCACTTGGGGACACTTTCAAAGTTTTCCCAATTTTTCGGACTGACTGACCTTCATTTCTCAAAGTAATGATGGCCACTCGTTTTTCTTTACTTAGCTGCTTTTTTCTTGCCATAATACAAATTCTAACAGTCTATTCAGTAGGACTATCAGCTGTGTATCCACCAGACTTTTGCACAATACAACTGATGGTCCCAACCCCATTTATAAGGCAAGAAATCCCACTTATTAAACCTGACAGGGCACACCTGTGAAGTGAAAACCATTTCCGGTGACTACCTCTTGAAGCTCATCAAGAGAATGCCAAGAGTGTGCAAAGCAGTCATCAAAGCAAAAGGTGGCTACTTTGAAGAACCTAGAATATCAGACATATTTTCAGTTGTTTCACACTTTTTTGTTAAGTATATAATTCCACATGTGTTAATTCATAGTTTTGATGCCTTCAGTGTGATTGCACAATTTTCATAGTCATGAAAATACAGAAAAATCTTTAAATGAGAAGGTGTGTCCAAACTTTTGGTCTGTACTGTAGGTTTAGGCTGGTGTGGACAAAATGCTGCAATGTAAGAATATTTTAAAAAACAGAAGTGATAATAGTTTATTTTTATCAATTAACAAACTGCAATGTGAATAAACAAAATAGAAATCAAAGTCAAATCAATACTTGGTGTGACCACTGTTTGCCTTGAAGAAAGCATCAATTCCTCTAGGTACACTTGTAGACAGTTTTCAAAGGCGCTCAGCAGTGAGGTTGGTCCAAACATCTTGGAAGAACAAACTTCTGTGGATGTAGACTTACGGAAATCCTTCTGTTTTTTCAAGTAATCCCAGGGAGACTCAATGATATTGAGATCAGGGATCTTTGGGGGCCATATCATGCCTTCCAGAGCTCCTACTTCTTCTTCATGCTGAAAATAGTTTTTAATGACATTGGCCATATGTTTGGGGTCATTGTTCTGCCTCAGCTTACATTTGAAGCCAGTCAGACACCACCCTGATGATAATGCATGATAGATAAATATTGGCCTATATTTCTCAGCATTGAGGACACCATTGATCAAATTCTTAACTCCATTTGGTGAAATGTGACCCCAAACTTGTAAGTAACCGCTCACATGTTTAACTGTTCCTTGCAGACACTTATTTCTCCAGCAAATAAGCTTACTTTTTACAGCAAAATATTTCAAATTCTAACTCGGCAATCCAGAACACATGCTGCCATTTTTCTGCACCATAGTTCCTATCTTTTTGTGTATAGTTGAGTCACTTGGTCTTATTACAATGTTGAAGGTACATAGCCTTTTGGCTGCAATTCATCCACGAAGACCACTAATGGCTAGACTTCTCTGAATAGTCGATTCGTGTAGCTTGGTTGCACTGGTTGCTGACAGTTCTGAGCTGATGGCACAGCTGGACATCTTCTGATTTTGATAGGAAGAATGCATGAGGTGTTTTTATCTGCTGCACTAAATTTTTTGGCCAATTACTGCATCTGCGATGCTCAACATTACCCATTTGTTGGTGCTTCTTCAAAAGAGCTTAAACATCACATCTTGAAACCCCAGACTGCTTTGAAATCTTTGCCTGGGAGAGCCTTTGCTGATGCAGTATAACTACCTTGTGTATTGTTGCTGTGCTCTGTCTTGCCATTGAGAGTTATCTGTGAAATGAAACTGTCTTCCACAACCATAGCTTTGTAGCAGAGTCTTACTGCTACTCACCTCCTACACAGCAGTTTCTGTTTCAGTTAAAGGCTGTGTATTACCTTACATATGAAAATAATTATGATTATTATCAATTATCACCTGTTTAGTACAGCTAGACAATAATCCTAACAAATCCCTGCAAATGTACCTAGAAGAGTTGATGTTGTTGTTAAACCAAATATTTGATTTTCTCTTATATAATGCCTCTTTATACTTTAATAGTGTAGAGATAAAGGTCAGAGTGCACAGCTCATTCCACATTGGACCAAAAAAAAATTAGATTGTGTTGTAGTACTGAACTGGGGTTAAAGCTCATTGAAAATGGGAGTGGTAGTCAGCCTGTGAATAATAATATAAAGATTCAAGTGAAATTGCGAGGTGCTGTACCTGCATAGCTATGTGACTGTGAATTAATTGATCTGTGATATACTGCTATCACAGTTCCTGAATAACAGCATTTTTTAAAAACTTCATACAGCTATCCAAATCTACCATAAAGAGAAGACTGCATGAAAGTAAATACAGAGGGTTCACTGCATGGTGCAAGCCACTCATAAGCATCAAGAATAAAAAGGCTAGACCGGACTTGTGCGTGATTAGTGATTCCACTGTGCCATGAAACGGAGAGTGCCTGGAGGGGCGTAACTAAGTATCTGCTGAGCAGAGCGAAACCGCAGATGCGGTAGACAAGGCTGAGCAGAGCGAAACCGCAGACGCGGTAGACAAGGCTGAGCAGAGCGAAACCGCAGACGCGGTGGACAAGGCTGAGCAGAGCAAAAACGCAGACGCGGTACACAAGGCTGAGCAGAGCGAAACCGCAGACGCGGTAGACAAGGCTGAGCAGAGCAAAACCGCAGACGCGGTGGACTAGGCCGAGCAGAGCAAAACCGCAGACGCAGTGGACAGGGCTGAGCAGAGCAAAACCACAAATGCGGTGGACAAGGCTGAGCGGGCAGGAACCGCCGAAGCGGTAAGACAGGACAGAGATAAATCGCCGAAGCGGTAAAAAAAGACAAAGCAAAGGGGACAGGGCTCTGTTCACACGGAACAGACTGGAAAAGAAAGGCAGAACCAGATACACACAAGGTACTTGCAAAGAAGTAGCGAAAGGACTCCAACTCACAAACGGAAGTACAATGACAACGAGTAGAAGTTAGGTGCAGGTTCAGATTCTACAGAAAAAGGGAGCAAACGGACATAAAGACAAAACAGGTAAGAAGCTAGGAGACAGTTCAGACAAGAACAGTTACTGCAACAAAATGCAGGAACGAGCCTAGGTAAAGCCAAGTGCTGGTTCAGACACTGCAGAAAAAGGGAACAAACGGACAAAAAGACAAAACAGGTAGGAAGCTAGGAGACAGTTCAGACAGGAACTGTACTGCAACAAATACAGGAGCGAGTCTGGGTATGCGGCCCCCAGAGGGCGAGACGAACAGGCTAGGAGCGTGTTCAGACAGGCCTGGAAATACAGACTCCAGGAAGGCAGACAGACAGCTGGCTAGAGTACACAGACAGGACACAGTTCAGACACGGGAACTGATACCGCAAGGCAGGAAACATAGACAGGACCTGGCACATCAGTGACAAGAATCCAACTGACAGAGCAAGATGCTCAGGCATGGATTCCAAAGAGGAGCTGGTTTAAATACCAGGTGACAGACAGCAATAGGCTGACGACGCATTAGGGGTGTGTCTGCATCAGCTACAAGAAACAGGAAGTTCAGCGGGCGTTGCCCTAAGCAGCCAGAGCACAGCAAAGCAGACAGTATGGAAAAAATCCAGAGTGGCAGTCTGGACTGGAAATCAAGTGCGCGCTCTTGCACAGTGGGAGATGGACCACTATGCAAGGACGCCGCCAGGTATGTTACACAGCTCATGATCCAAAGCATACCACATCATCTGTAAAACACGGCGGAGGCAGTGTGATGGCTTGGGCATGCATGGCTGCCAGTGGCACTGGGTCACTAGTGTTTATTGATGATGTGACACAGGACAGAAGCAGCCGAATGAATTCTGATGTATTCAGAGCCATACTGTGTGCTCAGATCCAGCCAAATGCAGCCAAACTGATTGGTCGTCGTTTCATACTACAGATGAACTATGACCCAAAACATAAAGCCAAAGCAACCCAGGAGTTTATTAAAGCAAAGAAGTGGAATATTCTTGAATGGCCAAGTCAGTCACCTGATCTCAACCCAATTGAGCATGCATTTCACTTGTTAAAGACTAAACTTCAGACAGAAAGGCCCACAAACAAACAGCAACTGAAAACCACCACAGTGAAGGCCTGGCAGAGCATCAAAAAGGAGGAAACACAGCGTCTGGTGATGTCCATGAGTTCAAGACTTCAGGCAGTCATTGCCAACAAAGGGTTTTCAACCAAGTACTAGAAATGAACATTTTATTTACAATTATTTAATCTGTCCAATTACTTTTGGTCCCTTTAAAAACAGGGTGGCACATGTTAAGGAGCTGATACTCCTAAACCCTTCATCTAATTTTAATGTGGATACCCTCAAATGAAAGCTGAAAGTCTGAACTTCAACTGCATCTGAATTGTTTTGTTTAAAATTCATTGTGGTAATGTCTAGAACCAAAATTAGAAAAATGTTGTCTCTGTCCAAATATATATGGACCTAACTGTACATTGCAATTGCAAACCAGAAGGGCAGTCTAATATCCTGTATCCTAATTTTGCTAATAAAACAAGTATCCTGAAATCTAGGAATGTGTGTCACAGGCAGGGAGGCCATATTTTTTTAAACACAAATCACAAATCTCGAGAATCCAGAAATGTAAAATCAAGTGTCTACCTCACAGGGTGAGTGTGTTAAAAAATATAATTTTTTAATCGCACACTTTTTTCTTGTAGTCATCCAATAATTAGCCGCCCTAATGCGGCCTGTTGCAGGTGCTTGCTTTTGGAATGCAAAGATAACAAGCTTTTCTTGTCCCGCTAGTTTTTTGGAAAGTACCAGTTGTACAATTCTTTAAAATCTTTTATACAGAGAACAAATTTACATTTTTTTAATACTTGTGTTAAAAGTCCAATGTATCAACCATACACCCCATGACCATACTACATGTTGTTGCCATATTTTTGTTTCCAGTAAGATCCAATGGGTAATGATTTTGAAACATAGCATTTTGGGTTATCTTGAATTTTTGTTGAAGGGGAAGGAAAAACTTAAAAAAAATGTAATGTTTCGCAATTGTTTAAATGTTTGAATTTTCACAACCAATGTGCCAGAATAATACTGCTGGCTGTTGGGATCCATGCTCTCAGGTAGGCATTAGGTAGCGTTCACACAGGCAATGCGGTTTGGTCCAAACATGTGCAGTTTTATTGCTTTCATAAAACTCTAAGGGATTCAAAACCAAAATAGCCTCTTTTGGGCACAAAGGTATAACAGTATAATAGCAAATAAACAGTTCATTCAGAGGGCACATAGATGTCAGTGCAGGCTCACCTGAACCGATTAAAGTCCTTTTTCCCGTAGCAAACTTTATACACAAAAGAGGTACCACCAGTCTCTCATTACCACCTTCAGCCTGAGCTCCAGGAGCTTCAAGCGCCAAACAGAAGTGTTCAACTCCATGCACAGTTCACACTGAACAGGTGGCAGCTTCTACACATTACTCTGCAGATCCAGTACACTGACTGCATAGCTTACCTAGTTGACCCGTGCAGTCTCCATTCAGAGAGAGACTCCGGCTTGTCTCTCTTCCAGCTACAGCTAACATTTTGGATGGTCATTTACCAGCTACAGCACACTCCACTCTGCTCAACATCCAGCAGACTGACACAAGGTGAACCCATTTCTTGGCTCTTAGTCAAAGCTATCCAGTGCATCTAATTAAAACCTGAAGTGCTAGGATATAACCTAGTTCTTTTTGGCTTTTCTAAATACCCTCCCCCTCTGCCCAAAGCCAAGGGCTGGGCACCATCTGCCAACCCACAGTGCATACAGGGCTTTAAATTGACCCGAGCTGATTGTGAAAAACGATTATTGGCTCCCAGCTCCTGGGGAACACCATTTAACACAGGGCTTTGCTACCTACAGATTACACGCAGAGCTCTGCTATATGCATATTACAAACACACTCACTGCCTACAACATGCATTCAGTCTAGTAGAGGAAGCAAACATACAACACACACAACACTTGCATAAGTACCATACAGCTCTGCAGAAACACAGAACTCACACACAGCTCTGCTTCGCGTGCACTGACGATAGTCTGTGCACAGTACACTACTTCCTCTTCTCTAGCCAGTACAGTGAAAGGAAATTCACCATTTACATCGTGTGACCTTGTTACCATAGCTGACTCCTGGCAGCACACCGGACTACTGGGTGCTACATCATTAGCCCTTAAGTCCCGGAACAAAGGAAAATCTCGACCGATAACAATAGCATGCAACAAGTCCTTGACCACTCCCACTTGGTGGGCCACGGAACCACAGTCTATGCATATGTTAACCTGGGCCATAGTATACTTCTTGGCCTCTCCATGGATACACCTTACCCCCCACTGCCTTCCTGGGAACTAGCACTTGCAGAAGTGTAGCCCTTACCAGGGTCACCAAACTCCCTGAGTCCAGAAGTTCCATCACTTGGACACCGTTCACAGTCACCTGGCATTGCTGATGCCCCTCGCCAGGATGAAGAGCAGCAATGTAGGCAGAGTAGGCTAAGTAGGAGTTGCGCCGGCCAATGCTGCAGTCCATTGGTTTTGGGACTTGGTCAGTTCCACCATGTCTCTGTAGCGAGGTGTTAGGTGAATTTTGCCCACGGCATTGCATACCCTGGTTCTCTTCCGCACAATTCCACTAAAGAGATGTCTCTCAGCTCTCCCCCAAGCTGCATCAGGGATACCATGACACCGCAGCAATGTCACCTTCCAGCAGAACAGCTCCTCCATGTCTTCAGACTGTGTTGGCAATGCTGTAGCTGCCTTTACCCAAGACATTCAATCTTTACACTTCAATCATCTGTGCTCTTTGGGACTTCTGGGTTGCACCCAAAACACCAATTGTAGGGATCTACACTCTCAGGTAGGCATTAGGTATCGTTCACACAGACAACGCGGTTTGCTCCAAACATGTAGTTTTATTGCTTTCATAAAACTCCAAGGGATTCAAAACCAAAACAGCCTCTTATGTGCACAAAGTATAACATCAAATAAACAGTTCATTCAACAATATGTCAATGTAAGCTTACCCGAACAGATTACAGTCCTTTCTCCCAGAGAAAACTTTATACAAAGGAGATATATGGTCCTACCAGTATCGGTATCAACTTCAGCCTGAGCTCCAGAAGCTTACAGCACCAAACAGAAGTGTTCAACTCCATGAACAGTTCACACAGAACAGGCTGCAGCCTCCACATGTTACTCTGCAGCTCCAACACACAGATTGCTCAGCTTTCCTGGCTGACCCACTCAGTCTCCATTCAGAGAGATACTCTGGCTTGTCTCTCTCCCAGCTACAGCTCATATTTTGGTTGGTCACTCACCAGCTACAGCACACTCCACTCTGCTCAACATCCAGCAGACTGACACAAGGTGAACCCTTTTCCTGGTTCTATGTCAAAGCTTAGCATTTTAGAGTTAGGCACATTGCATTTTTTTTGCAACGAGGGGATATGTTGAAAAAAAGAAAATAAGGCTTTTCAACTGTTTTAGTACTAAAATTTATCAACTGTACACAACACAACAATACTGCTGACTGTCTGGTAAATAACTTTCCAAACATGTACCTACATAGCATCTTAGTATTTTAAGGTTACATACATTGCATATTTTGGCAGGGGGGATAACTTAAAAAAACACTGGTTACTATCCTTTTTCACCTAGCAAGATAGGTTGAGGTCACTTGGGCATTAATAACAGCGTGTTTGTATTAAAGACCCCAAAAGTGCTTTAATAGAGTTCTAAGAGTCTTCTGAGAGTAATAAACCTATTTTCAGGGCAGTAAAAGAGTTTACAGTTTTGAGATTTGCCGCAGATCAAATTTCTTGGAAACTCCATTCAAGGCGGCAAATTTGAAAGTCAAAAGATTCGATACACATCTCTAATACAGATATATCTGGGAATATGGTATTTTGTATGTCTGACCACAGCTATCTGACCCTGACTCCTGACATGCTTGACTACGTTCCTCTAGCTCCATGAAAACCCGCCTGATTTCTGTTACTGACCACAGATAGCTTGCCTACAGTGTATGTCAACTTACTCTTGTATTTCCAGCTTATTAAACTACCATATTGTCTTGTATTGTCTGCTGTCAGTGCACCTAGTAACTGTACCTTTAAACAATCTCTGAATATTACTGTTCCATCTACACTAGATGTTACCAGAGAATGAAATAACACACTAGCAGCTGAGATAGATGGCATTTCTATAGATAAGTTGTGCAATTCATTCTGGGTTCATTCTTTCCCTGATGTTGCAGGAACCAGACAATAGCTCATGCACAAGAATGGCATTTTTTCTTAAAAGAAAAAACAGACTCCTTTTTCTGATGTCATACAGTACATCGTCTTTAAGTTAAGATGGTCATAATGATGCATGAATGTAGCTTCCAGGTTTTTTTACCCATCTAAATTCTGCTGAGTAAATGACAACTCCAAGCGACATACAGATCAATGATCGCTTTTTACAGCTTCTTTTCAGTTGAACTACTTGGTGATAACTGAATGGAGTAAAGTTCAGTTTTTAGTCGTTGATTTCAAACTATGGTTTTCTTATTCTGGGATAACCTTTTATACGTCTTAAATCAGCTATAAATGTTGAGCAGGATTGTCATTGTATCTGCAGGTTTTTACTATATTGCTGAAATTGCTTGGAATCCTTCATTGAAATAAAAAAGCTGAAGGTTCAATGTATGACCTCTGTATGTATGATGATGAGGCATATGAGACATCAGGTCATTTGTAGGACAACTACCTTCTCAAATCTGATGGTTCACCTGCCAGTTTATCTAATAGGAAACTAATGGTAAAACTAAGCAATTTACTGTTGTGTCTAGTGTTGAGCGAACATGCTCGACACTGCTCGGTACTCGCCCGAGCATCATGCTACTCGGGATGTTCGGCGAGCACAGAGCATTTCCGGGTTACTCGGGCGGGAGCTTGGGTCTCCGCCCTGCATATTTGGCGCTCTTTAAAGAGCCAATGAGCATGCAGGGATTGCCAGCCAGTCACTGTAATGCTGCAGCCATGTTGGTTGTGGGCATTACAGTTATTGGCTGGCCGCACAGAGTCACCTCGAGTATTTAAAACCGGGCGCCGCCATCTTGGACACAGTCGCTCCGGATTAGACAGTGTAGGGACAGCGCTGCTGATTTAGGGAGAGATATAAACTGCGAATTAGTTAGTGTAGGGTCTGTAAAGGCTGCCAGAACAAACAAACAGTCCTTTTCAGGACTAATATCCATCCCAGATACCAGGCAGGCAGGCTGTATAGGAGACACAATGTTTATACCAGCAAAAGCTGCATTACAGTCCTGTGTGCTCCTGTTGCTGAAATTGCTGGACTTAGCACCAGGTGTCGGGGGTTTTCATTCCAAAACACACAACAAATACCCGTCTTATTAACCTTTTGGTGTGTCCCCCCCCCCCCCCAAAAAAAAGCGTGTCTCTGATTTTTCAGACACAAATATAACTGTTGAAAATAGTCTGGTGTAGGCTAGAGAAACAGAAGTGTTGTTTTGCACTTCCACGGTTCAAACCTCTGTATTATCCATTTTGGGCAATTTGTATCTAAAAAAAAAAACAGTTTGAGTGTGTCGCTCACTGTTCAGCCGCAAATCTATATATTTAAAAAAGTGTGGTATACCCCAGTAAACAATAACTGTGGTTTTGCCATCCCACGGTAAAAAATCTCTATTATTCAGGTTTTGGTATATTTTCCGTAAAGAAAAACAGTAGTGTCTCCTGACTGTTGTGACACAAAAATATATCTGTTGAAAATAGTCTTGTGTAGGCCCGACATCCCAGTGTGGTTTCGCAGTTCCACGGGTCAAATCGCTGTACTATCCAGTTTTGGGCCTTTGGTATCTAAAAAAAAAAGCAGTTTGAGTGTGTCGCTCACTGTTCAGCCGCAAATATCTCTATTTAAAAAAGTGTGGTATACCCCAGTAAACAATAACTGTGGTTTTCCTCTTCCACGGTTCTAATCTACTCTTTATTACCCTTTTTCCATTGATAGTGCAAGTGTAAGCTATTTTACTTCATTTACAATGGGCAAGGCGCGTGGCAAGGGACGTGGAAGTGGACGTTCTGGTGATGGTTCATGCAGAGGACGAGGCCGTGGCCAAGGTGAAAATGTGCCACAACCAACAGTCACATATTCTCGCTCCCACTTCTTGACCGAATTACTAGGGAAGCACAGAACAACACCAGTATTGAGAACTGATCAGTGTGAACAGGTTAATAATTGGATAGCAGATAATACTTCCAGTTACCTGGGCACCACCACCTCCGGTCTGTCTTCCACACGGTCAACTCTTAGTAGCCGTGAGTCTCGACCGTATACTCCTCCTCACCCTGATGCTCCTTCCTCCCACCATGCCGAGTGTCGTCAGACAGCAAGTGATCCCACACTTGGACACTCTGAAGAGCTGTTCACTGGTCCATTTCCATATTTGGGCCCCTCGCCTGATATGCTTGAAGTGGTGGAAGAGGAGATCCCATGTTGCGATGTCCAAATATTTGAACAGCCACGGCCACAGGAAGTCGACGTTGGCAATCTGTCACAAGAGGTGGACGATGACGAGACACAATTGCCAGGAAGTGAGGAGGAGGATCGTGGTGCGCAAGTGGAAGAGGAGGAGGTGGTGGATGATCTAGTAACTGACCCAACGTGGAAGGAGGACATGCAGAGTGAGGCCAGCAGCACACAGGGGGAGGGAGGCAGAGTACCCCAACAGGCAGGAAGAAGCAGTGTGGTGGCCGCAGACAGAAGGCAGGCAACCGTTCCCCGTAACCCCAACACGAGGGACGTTGCCGGTACAAGCGGTAGGTCTTCCAGAGTCTGGAATTATTTTAAAGACTCAGCTGATAACCCCAAAAAGACCATATGTTCCACCTGCCATGCCAGCATCAGCAGGGGTGACAAAACTACCAGCCTGACCACCACCAGCATGATCAGGCACATGGCAGCAAAGCACCCGACTTTGTGGGGCGAAACCCAGGGTCCACGACCAGTGTCAGCGGGTGTCACCACTGCTTCTTCCACTGTTGTGTGTGCAATAGAACCCCCTGTTGTGTGTGCAAGGCAATCGCCTGTCCATACTGCATGTAAAGATGCCCCCTCCTCTCAGTCTTCAATTGTTATGGCAGTTTCTCAAGAAACAGCATCAACGTCCACGTCCACGTCCCACCGCAGCGTTCAATTGTCCATATCCCAGACCTTTGAACGAAAGCGGAAATTCGCAGCTAACGCCCCACAGGCCACAGTCCTAAATTCGCACATTTCACGACTGCTTGCATTGGAAATGCAGCCTTTTAGGCTGGTGGAGACGGAATCCTTCCGCAATCTTATGACGGTGGCCGTCTCTCGGTACTCGGTCCCCAGCCGACACTATTTTGCCCGGTGTGCCATCCCCGCACTACACAAGCACGTGTCCCAAAGCATCTGCCGTGCCCTCAACAATGCAGTTACTGGGAGAGTCCACCTGACAACGGACACGTGGACAAGTGCTTGTGGCCAGGGACGGTACATCTCTCTGGCGGCACACTGGGTAAACATAGTGGAAGCCGGGACCCAGTCGGACCTTGGGACGGAACACATCCTCCCCACACCGAGGATTGCGGGCCCTATGTCAGTCAGAGTTGCCCCCACAGTGTACAGCTCCTGCGCATCCTCCTCGTCCTCCTCCTCCTCATGTTCAGCCTCCATCTCAGATATCACCACATCAGTTACAAGCTGGAAGCATTTCAGTACTGCCTCCGCCAAGCGGCAACAGGCTGTGCTGAAACTCATAAGCTTAGGTGATAAACCTCACACTGCTTGAGAGTTGTGGACAGCTGTGAAAGAGCAGGCAGATCTGAGGCTGAGACCGCTGAACCTACATCCCAACATGGTCGTGTGTGACAATGGCCGTAACCTGGTGGGGGCTTTGAGGCGAGGTGAGATCACACACGTACCATGCCTGGCTCATGTGCTTAACCTCGTGGTTCAGTGGTTTCTTAAATCGTACCCCGAGTTGCCAGATCTGCTCGTGAAAGTACGCCGCCTGTCAGCTCATTTTCGCAAGTCGGCTACAGCTTAAGCCGCCCTTGCTGTGTTGCAGCAGCGTTTGCAGCTTCCGGCACACCGACTGGTGTGTGATGTCCCCACACGGAACTCTACCCTCCACATGTTGCAAAGGATTTGTGAGCAGAAGAGAGCAGTTGTGGAGTACCAGCTGCAACTAGGCCGTCGATATTCAGGTCAGACTCCACACATAAGACCTCAGGAGTGGACCTGGATGTCTGACATATGTACCATCCTGACAAACTTTGAGGAGGCCACCAAGATGGTGAGTGGCGATGACGCCATCATTAGTGTCAGCATCCCACTTGTCTGTCTTTTGCAACGCTCTCTGCAGAGAATTAAAGAGGAGGCATTGCAGCCAGAGTATGATGAGATGGATCAAGAAGCCGTAGCGGGTGATTACACACAGCCCAGCCTCATCTCATCCCAACGTGCATTGGGGGACAATGAGGGAGAGGAGGAGGAGGAAGAACAGGAGCTGCTATCATGCGTTGTAGACGGTAGTACCTGTACAAGTGTCATACCATCGGTTCAGCGTGGGTGGCCTGAGGACAGGGGGGAGGAGGAAGAGGAGGAGGAGGAGGAGGAGAACATGGTCAGTCGTCATCTTGGTGAGGACACGGAAATCTTGCCCGTTACCAGTCTGGCACGCATGACTGACTTTATGTTACGCTGCCTTAACTGTGACCCTCGCGTTGTCAAAATGTTGGGTGACAGTCATTACTGGTTGGTGACACTTGTAGACCCCCGCTACAAGGAGAACTTTCACTCTCTTATTCCTGAGGTGGAGAGGTCTACAAAAATGGGGCAGTACCAGAAGGCCCTTGCTGCAGAACTCTTAAAAAAATTCCCATCTGAACACGCTAGCGGCAGAGGTCACAGTTCGTTGCCCAACCAAGGCGTACAGGAGAGAGAGATGCAACTCCAATCCAGCAGAGGCAGGGGAACACTGTCAACGTTCTGGGACACTTTTCTGACACCCGCCCAGCTTACAGGCCCTGAGGCGCGGGGTACTCTCACAAGGAGTAGAAAGTTTCAAAAGATGGTGAGGGAGTACCTTGCCGACCGTATCAGCGTCCTCCGTGATTCCTCTGTGCCTTTTAATTATTGGGTATCCAAGCTGGACACTTGGAATGAACTCGCTCTGTACACCTTGGAGGTCCTGGCCTGCCCTGCCGCTAGCGTGTTATCGGAGCGTGTTTTTAGTGCCGCTGGGGGAATTATAACTGATAAGCGCACTCGCCTGTCAACTGACAATGCTGACAAGCTGACCCTTATCAAAATGAACAAGGGCTGGATTGGGCCAGACTTCTCATCACCACCAAATGACAGCAGAGTAACATAAAGTCAAATCCACTGTGTTATTTCGGGAGGTGTATTCACATGCACCGCTTTACACCCACACATGGGTATACGCTTCCTCGTTTCGGCTGTTTTATCTTCTTCTCCTTATCCTGAGCCTCCACCACCACTATACCACCAGGGTGCCAGCATTGCAAGTTCCTCCGTCCTTATTTTTGGCAGCTTTTGCTTGCAAGGCATAAGCAAATACTATGGGACACCCACTCCCCAATAATGGGACTTATGTTTGTAATATGCTGTACTGCATGGCTCTTGTAAGGGGCATTGCAAGTTGCTCCGTCCTAATTTTTGGCAGCTTTTGCTTGGAAAGCATAAGCAAATACTATGGGAGACCCACTCCCCAATAATGGGACTTATGTTTGTAATATGTTGTACTGCATGGCTCTTGTAAGGGGCATTGCAAGTTGCTCCGTCCTAATTTTTGGCAGCTTTTGCTTGCAAGGCATAAGCAAATACTATGGGAGACCCACTCCCCAATAATGGGACTTATGTTTGTAATATGCTGTACTGCATGTGATGCGCCCCCTGGGCCGTGTGTACACGTGTGTGGGATACCCGGTGCCGGGTCTCTGGGGTCTGTAGTCTCCGTGGGGGTGACCCGGTCCCATGGCTCAGGCTGGTCAAACCAGTGGCAGTCTTTCTTAGGTTTTGAGGTTAATTGTCCGACTGCGCCACCCGTGGATTGCGGTCAGGGAGTACCACCGCTGCGAGGCAGACTGCTGAGGCTGGTGTTGTGTGCGCAGCAGAGAATGGGATAACTCCCCATGGGAGGAGCATAGACTCAGGGCAGTGAGTGTGGATGATGGGGGTGATGGTGCACGAGCGCAGCAGGAATGACTCAGAGTCTTTGCAGTGCAGTTCAGGGTCTTTACTGATGATTATAAGGTAGACCCTCCTGGGAGTACTGACTAGCATAAGAGGCCTGGTCAGTCTGTGAGCAAGCAGGAGTTCCCCTGGCCAGGTGGAGTTGTAGGCCTCCCCGTCTGTCTGCACTCTTCCTGGCTACCATGCTGTAAGCGGGTACAAGTAGCCCACGTCCCTGAGTGTACCGTGTAGTGCTCACCCGTATGGCTGGTGTCTTGGGGCCTTCTGTTAGCCTCCGCTCCACGACGGCGGTGCTGGTCCCTTGCTTGTAACTGAGCCTCCGGGCTTCTATGGCCAGAGGACCTGAAATCCCCTGCCGGCTGGTTTCTGCTGCTGGATATATAAGTCCTCACAGCCTCGGACTCCTGTGTCCGGTTCCTATTGTCTTCTGCCAGGGCGAGCTCTGCTCAGCTTCCAGCCCCTGGTCTTTAGCTCCTAGCTCCTACAGAGCTCCTTGCTGTTACTTTCCCTTGCTCTCACTCTGACTCTGACTGTTCTCTGTTCTCTGATTCACTCAACCCCGCCCCAGATCCAGTTTATAAGGGCAGAATTCTCCCCTCCCAGGACTGGGGCAGGAGGATGTTGCATGTTTAAGGGATCCTTACCAGGAAACCTCCCACTTGCTCTCCGACGTAATATCTCTATTACTGTGGTGACCAGACCCCTGGGGTGCCACACATGGCTCTTGTAAGGGGCATTGCAGTTCCTCATAATTTTTGGAAAGCCTTCCATTCACTGCTTAGGCCAACAGTGCACAGGAGACCCAGTTGCTATAAATGGAAAAAAAGGTTTAGTTAACGCCCTCTGACCTCCATGTCATTTCCAAGGGGCATTGGAGTGCCTCGAAATTTTTGGTAGGCATTGCACTCACTGTATGCCCTATAACTGTGTAGCCGAACCGCTCCTTTTGTCACAGAAACATATCCTACAAGACATATCTGGTTGACTGGCCTGATATTGATGTGAATGGTCCCTGTTCCTCCTGCTCTTTCTCCTTTGCCACTACCTCATCCATCATTTATCACCTGAAGCTTTGTTTTAACGGGAGTCATAGAACTTGGATAGTAGCAGGAAAACATCCAGCAATCCTCGGAGGAGGTAGGATATGCGCCAAAATGCTGACCACCTCAGGCCTAACCGCTACTACATACATGCGCTTGCATTACAACAAAACAAAGCAGATGCTAACTTCTATCATCCTCATCATGCTCCTCACCTTGGCACTCTCAACTCCCCTGATGGAGAAGCCAGGGCCCACCAGAGGAGTCTGATAGTCCGGTGGGCTCGGCCAATGCTGCCCTAAAGCAGGCCAGGCTAACAAAAGTGCGGGAAAGGTTACCGGGACAAATAGGGGTGGCTGGGGACCGAATATGGACACCCGGCCACCCCCTGGAGGCTGGGGAGCAAGCGGGGACACCCGGCCACCAGGCGGCTGGGGACTGAGTATGGATACCAGGCCGCCGACACAGCCATGGCGTGGTGGCCAGATTCCGCCTCCACATGCCTAAAAGGCCCAATTTAAAGTGCAAGCAAGCAGTATGGTATTGCAGCCTGGGGGTGGGTGGGTGGCAGGCTGCATACTTGCGCTTGCATTGCAAGGAATGGGAGAGGTACAATTGGGACAGGACAAGGACTTGAATGGGGATAGTTGCAAGTCCGCAATGACAGGTGCAAGGTGGGAGGCATCTTCGCATGTACCATGAACAGGGGTTTGGCATGCACACACTACAGCGGAATAGGCTCTCCTTCCCACTAAATGCACTGGGGAGGGCACAGGTAATGTTTTGGTATACGCGCTTAATCTTATGTATAAGGCACACCAGGACAAATAGGGGTGGCTGGGGACTGAGTATGGATACCTCACTGCCGAAGCAGCCATGAGGTAGTGGCCAGCTTCGGCCTCCTCCAAACTAAAAGGCCCCATTTCAAGTGCAAGCTAGCAGTATGGAATTGCAGTCTGGGGGTGGGTGGGTGGCAGGCTGCACACTTACACTTGCATTAAAAGAAAACATAGCAGATGCTAACTTCTGTCATCATCATCATGCTCCTCGCCTTGGCACTCTCAACTCCACCGATGGAGAAGTCAGGGCCCACCGGAGGAGTCTGGTTCTCTGGTGGGCTCGTCCAATGCTGCCTAAAGCAGGCCGGGCTAAGAAAAGTGTGTGGGGGGATGTTCCAAGGAGAAATAGGGGCGGCTGGGGACCGTTTATGGACACCCGGCTGCCCCCAGGCGGCTGGGGACCGTGTGTGGACACCCGGCCACGGGGCGGCTGGGGACCGAGTATGGACACCCGGCCGCCGGGCGGCTGGGGACTGAGTATGGATTCCAGGCCGCCAACACAGCCATGACGTGGTGGCCAGATTCCGCCTCCACATGCCTAAAAGGCCCAATTTCAAGTTCAAGCAAGCAAGCAGTATGGTATTACAGCCTGGGGGTGGGTGGGTGGCAGGCTGCATACTTGCGCTTGTATTGCAAGGAATGGGGAAGGTACAATTGAACACTACCCTGGGACTAGAACTTGCATGGGGATAGTTACAAGTCTGCATCTTCTGATGCGGCAAGGATCACTTATGATGGGCACACTTTTAGACAGTGACCTGGGAGTCAGAGATGCTTCCAGGGGTCTTCCCCATGCTGTTCCCATGTCTTTTCAGCACTTTATGCATGTGTCACACAGCACATGGCCAGATAAGGTTGTAAAATGTTAAAATGACATTTCACGGTGAATGCATTTGTCATAGTTGAAAGCAATACAAAAGTGCAAAAACGCATAAAAAATGCTACTTGTGAACATAGCCGAAGGTATGGAGGAGTATTTTTGTTTTTGGTCATTTATTTTAAATTATACACAAGTCTTTTCCCTGGAAAGGATGTTCCTTAACATATTTCACAGGAAAAAAGTTTCACTTTAGTTTTTGAACGTTTTATTGTGAGCCCGTAAAAGTGGCTTAATACCTCTGACCACGTTGTTGACAGCAGTGACCTGGGGGTCAGAAATGCTTCCTGGGGCGATCCTCATGCTGTCCCCATGTCATTTGAGCACTGTCACTATCGTTTTAGGCACTTGTTAGGCTTTTAAAAGACTGCCGGGGGTGCCACCGCAAAAATGCTCGAGTCTCCCATAGACTAACATTGGGCTCGTTGCTCGGGTCGAGCACCCGAGTATCACGGCGAGCTCGGCCCGAGCTTCGAGCACCCGAGCATTTTAGTGCTCGCTCAACACTAGTTGTGTCATTATCAGATCAATGTCATCCTTCTACAAGGCACATAGTCGTATAATGACTCTGCTTTGTACAGCGTTGCTGTAGGACTGTGGTAAAGATGTATGAGTACTCCACTGAACCTCTGTAAATCCTAAAAGTTTTTCATTGGAATTCCATAAAAATCCAAAATAAAGAATTGGTGACATGCTCCACTAGACTCCAAATTCATGACACTGATTTTACATAGATTTCAGTCCAGAAAAATCACATCAAATGTTATGTTCGTTTGAAGGACAACTATTAGCAGATTTTTTTAGGGCACCGCTTAGATTTGAGTAACCATACAATCCAGCCATGTCAGCAAATCAAAAGCTATAAGTGGGATCAACTCCTGGTAATTTTTTCCTAGCTCAACCATCCCTTATTGACATGCTCAGTCCACATCTTAGCTGCCATTGCTACAGATAAGAGAACTGGGATTCGTTTTTTGGAATTTTTAGGAATTCACTGATCCAGGTAAATTTAATGTTATTCGATTCCCGTGAATCACCTAAAATGGTCACAGTAATTTTGGCTACCTACTAACACCATATTTGATTAAAGAAGCACTCCTCCCATCAAAGTTTTTATCCTCTTAATATATTGAAATCATCATATTATATAGCACTGTGTACTTACAATTACTCAGGTTGCCCTTCTTCACAGCTAATTCTTCTCTTTTCCATTAGATCTTTGACATCATGTGATTAAAAGCTGATTCACTGAATCCTTCTAAGCTCTATTTAGAAACAGGAGGTCAATTCTGCCTGCATGACTCATAAGTCACTGCTAAGTCTCTGGGAGGGGGAGAAGCAGAACAGATGGGTCAGGAACTGAAGAGGGGAATGATAAATGCAGGGACAAGAGACTTCCTGTTTCTACATAGAGCAGAGAAAAGAAAAGAATTAGCTGGGTAGAAAGGCAAAATGAGCAATTGTAAGTGCACAGTGCCATATAATATGATGACTGCAATATATTAGGAGGATAAAAACTTTGATGGCAGCGCTTCTTTAAGCACACCTTCCATCAGTCTAAGGGCTCATTCACACATCCATGCAAATCACTCCGAGCACTGTCTGTGTCCCTTCTGAAGCGAGAGTAACTGCCTCTTAGAAATATATGAAGCTGTTATGCTCCAGTCGAGAGACAATAGTTTAGAAGAACAAGACTCAGGATATAGAAACAGTGCACACCCAATGTAAGAAAAAATATAACAAAATCTTTATTACAATTTTATAAATGACCATAGACAACAAAAAATTGAATAAAAACATTTAAAAGTAGGCAAGACATTGCACTACACATAACAGTGGGGGGGGGGGGTATCAAATATAGTAACCCAAAGCAATAAATCCCCTTTAAGCCGCAGGTAAATTAGACATCATTTGTCATATCCCACAATACTCAACATTATTGTTGAACATACCATAGGTATAAATAATGAATCAAGTCTCCCTGGATGATCAGATCATGAGCATGGATGTATTAAGGGAATGAATTGGGATAGTTACCTGCCGGCACTGAAGACCCTACGCATTACGCTGCTAGACCGCAGCTTCGTCAGGGGTAAGTTGTCAGTGGGCACATATGTTTTTAAATACTGTGTCCAATTTGATGTGACCCTTTTCAGGTGAGAATCCATGGTCTCACCTGGTTTCTGCATCACCATTGGACGCCAGACGGCCGCTTCCTGTTTCAGATGCGTTCCAACCTGAGTCACGCGGTGGAGCGCAACCGGAAGTGGGCGGTACGTCATATCCGGTTGATGAGAAACGCCCCCATCATGTGGTCATAGGACGCAGGAGAAAACTTCCCTATCGCGCGACCGCAATAGAAGGGAAGCTTGCGTTCCATCAAATGGTGGAACGCAAAAGCTGGAAGTAGCGCGTCCGCTACAGAGATACCGGTAAAAAAGAAGTAAAATGCTAGCTGCATGAAAGCGCTGATGAGATGGAAGAAAGGCCAGGTCAGAGAAGCAGTAGTAAATAGTCCAATAAGAAACTGTATCCCACCATGTGTGCATGGATATGTTGCCACATGAGACAAAACAAGCATTACATGACAAAAAAACAACTACAGACAAACAAACAAACAACAAATAAACAAATAAGACCACAAACAAGACCACACAGGTATATATAAAAGCCACCCCAGTGATGGCAAAACAGAGCAGATGCAACATAAATGAAAGTACATGAATATATTTTCAACTGCATACGTGTGTCTAGAGAAAGTGCTCACAACTAGTCATACTTACCAATATTCTAAGTAAGCGTAATTCAAACAGAAAGGTATGTAGAACATTTGTTAGTTAGAGGGGATCAGACGAAAATGCACAAGCCGGTCACAGGAAAGGAGGGACCACCAACTGGACCACACAGAATGCCAAATGAGAGGAATACTATAAGAGTGAAGTGTTAGGCCAAGTAACCAGTAAATGAGAAGTTCTCATTAATGCCCCTAGGGGCCACCGAATCAAGAATAAAGATCCACCTAGATTCTGATCTTAATAGATCACTGGTGTAATCTGATTTGTGTGAGTCGGGCCTCATTTTCTGTAGGCCCGTCACACGCAAATTTTTGGGACTGCCAGAGTGGAACTGAAGAAAATGCAGAGCTACGGAGGAAATTGCTCTGCCCTTCTTCAAGTCCTGATCAGCCAAATTTATGTTGGATACATGTTGCTGAACCAGCCTACGTAGCTCCTGGGACGTTTGTCCCACGTAAACTTTCAGACAAGGACATGTCAGTGCAGATACAACATTGGTGGACCTGCAATTAATGAAATCCCTTAAAAAGTACTGATGATTGTCCGTGGGATTCATGAAAATTTTTCCTGGCTAGAGACCTGCAGCCAGTCCATGCATTGCGGTCTGTGCTCGGACCAATCTGCATGGTCTGAAAGAGCCCTAAATCTGTTTTTAATTAGTGCTGAATCCTACCTACCCATTAAATTTGCAAGCTTTTAGCCTGAGAGAGGCATGTTTGATAAATATAAGGTTTAGGCAATGTTCACGTTCAGTGTTTGATCAGTATTTTACTGTACATCAGTCCAAAACAATGAAAAAAGGAAAAAAGGTAGCACTCACCGATCTTCTTATTAAAAGCCAACAATTTATTGATCCACTAAAAATGGTACAGGGGGAGAATGGAAGGAAACCTCCGGACGATGGCCGTTTCGCGCCTTCTTGTGCTTCAACGGGTCCCAAGGTGTGTGAAAAGACAAGCCAGTGGAGGATATAACAGAACAAAAAAGTCCCACCCACCACAAGCTGCTAATTTAACGATTTCACACCTGGACTGCAAAAAGAAAAACGAAAAAATACATCAAACACAAGAAAACAATCCCCACACCTAGTGCAAAGTAAAAAAAGGAATTATCAGAAATTTATTCATAAAAAACTGACATATCCAGTTTATCATTAAAACCTAAATTGCCCTGTGTACCTGTTCGCATAATCCAACGGGCTTCTCTTTGCAGGAGAATTTTATGGAGATCACCTCCTTGGACGGGCATCTGAACCCTTTCAAGACCTCCAAACCGTAAAACTTTGGGGTCTCCTGCATGAGTAACCCATATATGGTTGATCAACCTCATTGACCCTTTTCTAGTAGAAATGGATTTATAATGGTCGCAAAACCGCACAAACAATGGCGTGATCGTTTTGCCTATATAAAAAAACCCACAAGGGCAAAAAATGATGTAAACAAAGAATTTCGTGCAGCATGTGATCAAATCTCGAACAGAATGTACAATATCACCAATTCTGAATGTCTATCAATAAGAAAGAAGTTACAAAAATTGAAACTCCCGCATTTTTTATTTCCAATAAGGGACCTGTCTTTTAACCAGTTATTTTTATTATTCATTAGCCTATTGTGCACCAATAGATCTCTCAAATTGTGTCCACGTCTAAAAGAAATCAAAGGACCTTGTGAAATCATTGCTGACAGGCTAGGATCCTGTTCCAGGATATGCCAGTTTTTTAAGATGGTGGATCTAATGACTTTTTCCATTGCGTTAAACTTAAAATTGAATACAAATCTCTTACTACTTTTAGATTTTTTATCTGGCAAACCCCGCAATAAATGATGCTGTGAAAACATATTAGCCCTATTGAGAGCTTCAACCACTAACTGTTTAGAATAGCCTCTTTGGATAAAGTTGTTTTTTAAAACATCTGCTTGTTCTTTAAAACGAGTTTCATCAGAATTTATCCTTTTTAATCGCAAAAATTGACTGTAGGGGAGTGAAGATTTAATGTAATGCGGATGAACACTTTTGAAATGCAAAGAAGAATTCGAGGCAGTAGGTTTTTTGAAAACCTCCGTTTTGAGAGAGCCCTCCGATGCAGTCACCTTAACATCCAAAAAATCCAAAGAACTACCTCCAAAAACCGAAGTAAAGCACACTGAAAATCCCCCAATAATCTTAGTGTAGGTGAACAGAAAGCCCTAAAAGAAATTAATAGCTGGAAGGATACAATTGTCTGCCAAGCAGATAAAGGCGGTAATATTGTTCTCCTCACAAGGGAGTATTATATGAAGGAAGCATTCAGACAGCTCTCCGATGCAGTATCTACAGCAAATTATGTTTTGATCCTACTTTTAAGTTCAAGAATGAACTGCAGACCTTTTTAAGGCTACAGGTAGAAAAGGGCACCCTGACTAAAAAAAACGGCGGAACGCCTTTTTCCGCAATTTCCTCAAAAACCTCACTGGTATTTTATTCCGAAAACTCACAAGTCTATTCAAAGTCCACCTGGACGTCCTATTGTTTCGGGAATAGGGTCCCTCAAGGAACCCTTGTCCAAGTATATGGACTGGCTCCTTAGACCTTTATTGGTTTCTGTCCCTTCATATTTAAAGGACACCAGTGCTTTTCTGCTTGCCATCAGAGACTTCCAGTGGCAGGAGGATTTTTCGTTGGTGTCTGTCGACGTCGAGAGCCTCTACACCAGGATCCATCAGGATGCTGGTGTGGAGGCTTTGGGGTCGATACTCCTTAATACAGGGAAAGACACAAAAACTATTGACTTTATTAAAGATGGTGTCAGTTTCATTTTGAGTCACAATGCTTTCAAATTTATGGATATATGGTTCTTAGAAAAGACTGGAACCGCGATGGGGACACCGGCAGCGTGTACATTTGCAAATTTATATCCAGCAGTTTTTGAGGAAAGATTTGTTTTTTCATTGATTAATCCTTATTTGAAATTTATCAGAATGTTTTTGCATTACGTGGATGATATTTTTATCATTTGTGGGGGTTCTAAGGAGCTATTTGATGAGTTTGTGGACTTTCTAAATTCTGTTAATGACATGAATATGAGTTTTACTTCGGTTTTTGGAGGTAGTTCTTTGGATTTTTTGGATGTTAGGGTGACTGCATCGGAGGGCTCTCTCAAAACGGAGGTTTTCAAAAAACCTACTGCCTCGAATTCTTCTTTGCACTTCAAAAGTGTTCATCCGCATTACATTAAATCTTCACTCCCCTACAGTCATTTTTTGCGATTAAAAATGATAAATTCTGATGAAACTCGTTTTAAAGAACAAGCAGATGTTTTAAAAAACAACTTTATCCAAAGAGGCTATTCTAAACAGTTAGTGGTTGAAGCTCTCAATAGGGCTAATATGTTTTCACAGCATCATTTATTGCGGGGTTCGCCAGATAAAAAATCTAAAAGTAGTAAGAGATTTGTATTCAATTTTAAGTTTAACGCAATGGAAAAACTCATTAGATCCACCATCTTAAAAAACTGGCATATCCTGGAACAGGATCCTAGCCTGTCAGCAATGATTTCACAAGGTCCTTTGATTTCTTTTAGACGTGGACACAATTTGAGAGATCTATTGGTGCACAATAGGCTAATGAATAATAAAAATAACTGGTTAAAAGACAGGTCCCTTATTGGAAATAAAAAATGCGGAAGTTGCAATTTTTGTAACTTCTTTCTTATTGATAAGACATTCAGAATTGGTGATATTGTACATTCTGTTCGAGATTTGATCACATGCCGCACAAAATTCATTGTTTACATCATTTTTTGCCCTTGTGTTTTTTTTTATATAGGCAAAACGATCACGCCATTGTTTGTGCAGTTTCGCGAACATTATAAATCCACATTTCTACTAGAAAAGGGTCAATGAGGTTGATCAACCATATATGGGCTACTCATGCAGGAGACCCCAAAGTTTTACGGCTTGGAGGTCTGGAAAGGGTTCAGTTGCCCGTTCAAGGAGGTGATCTCCATAAAATTCTTCTGCAAAGAGAAGCCCGTTGGATTATGCGAACAGGTACACAGGGCAATTTAGGTTTTAATGATAAACTGGATATGTCAGTTTTTTTATGAGTACATTTCTGATAATTCCTTTTTTTTACTTTGCACTAGGTGTGGGGATTGTTTTCTTGTGTTTGGTGTATTTTTTCTTTTTTCTTTTTGCAGTCCAGGTGTGAAATCATTAAATTAGCAGCTTGTGGTGGGTGGGACTTTTTGGTTCTGTTATATCCTCCACTGGCTTGTCTTTTCACACACCTTGGGACCCGTTGAAGCGCAAGAAGGCGCGAAACGGCTGTCGTCAGGAGGTTTCCTTTCATTCTCCCCCTGTACCATTTTTAATGGATCAATAAATTGTTGGCTTTTAATAAGAAGATCGGTGAGTGCTACCTTGGTTTATAGATACTGATGTAAAACACTGAACAAATATTGAACGTTTGGAAGTTTGAACATGACCTTAAGGTTCTATCAAAAAAGGTGGGTACACTTGTTGTGGGTGGTGGGTACACATAAATTGGCCAATTTGTATGCTAAGTATCTTCAATTTATACAAGTATATTTAAGTATATTTTATTTAGAAGTAATACAGTTCAAATTTTATATATTCAATGTTCGCATACATCTTAGCGCTTACAGAGTGGTGTCATATTGTTTTGCTTTCACAGAAATTTTACATATTGCAAAACATTACATCAGACAGAGAAGGTTCTCATGGCCATGGGCACGGCCAGATGGGCTTCCCCATAATGCCTTGCAGCTATTAAGTTACATGGTATAGCACATCCAATCAGGATGGACTATCATAGTCTGTTTAAAAGCAGAGGCAGGGAATGCAGCAGCCATTTTGGGGTGAACCTGGATAATGAAAGGATGTTACAGCTCACAACTTAGCAATAGAGATAGGGAAAGGAAGCCATAATACACCAAATAAACTGTACAGATGATATGTGACAGCACAGCAGTGAAGAATTTTTTACCATTCGTTTACCCATAGCCATATTTGGTGAAATCACTTTGATATTGTTATGCACACGCCCGGACTGGCTGGCGTGTGCGTGATTAGTGATCCCACTGTACCATGAACCGAGGAGTGCCTGGAGGGGCGTAACTAAGTATCTACTCGATCCGACCAAGGTCGCACGGCGGCTAACGACTCCGTGAACCAAGGAGGAACCGAGCAGAGGGACCAGGTGCTACTCCATGTCAGACCCCGGTCACAGCTGTTGACCCACACCGGGGAACGCAGGAACAAGCAGGTTAGGCTGGCATACAGACAGGTGGGCATTGGCAGGCACGGCTGGAGAGCAGGCAGGAGGATACTGGCAAGCACGGCTGGAGTGCAGATAGGGAAGCACTAGCAGGTTGGAGCGCAGGCTGGATAGGGTCCAGTACAGACTGGGATTCAAGAACAGAACCTCAGATGCGGTAGTCAAGCAGAGCAGAGAGGAACCGCCGGAGCAGTGGGCAAGGCAGAGCAGAGAGGAACTGCCGCAGCGGTGAGCAAGGCAGAGCAGAGAGGAACCGCCGGAGCGGTGAGCAAGACAGAGCAGAGAGGAACCGCCAGAGCAGTGAGCAAGGCAGAGCAGAGTGGAACCGCCGGAGCGGTGAGCAAGGCAGAGCAGAAAGGAACCGCCGGAGCGGTGAGCAAGGCAGAGCAGGAAGGAACCGCCGGAGCGGTGAGCAAGGCTGAGCAGAGAGGAATCGCCGGAGCGGTAAGCAAGGCTGAGCAGAGAGGAACCGCAGGAGTGGTGAGCAAGGCTGAGCAGAGAGGAACCGCAGGAGTGGTGAGCAAGGCTGAGCAGGAAATAACCGCAGGAGCGGTGAGCAAGGCTGAGCAGAGAGGAACTACCGGAGCGGTGAGCAAGGCTGAGCAGAGAGGAACTGTAGGAGCGGTGAGCAAGGTAGAGCAGGAAGGAACCGCAGGAGCGGTGAGCAAGACTGAGCAGAGAGGAACCACCGGAGCGGTGAGCAAGGCTGAGCAGAGAGGAACTGCCGGAGTGGTGAGCAAGGCAGAGCAGGAAGGAACCGCTGGAGCAGTGAGCAAGGCAGAGCAGGAAGGAACCGCCGGAGCGGTGAGCAAGGCAGAGCAGGAAGGAACCGCCGGAGCGGTGAGCAAGGCAGAGCAGGAAGGAACCACCGGAGCGGTGAGCAAGGCAGAGCAGGAAGGAACCGTCGGAGCGGTGAGCAAGGCAGAGCAGAGCGAAACCGCCGGAGCGGCAAAAAAGGCAGAGCAGAGAGGACAGGGCTCTGTTCACACTGAACAGACTGGAAGGGACAAGCAGAACCAGATATACACAAGGCACCCGCAATGAAGCAGCGAGTGGACTCCAAACTCACAACAGAAGTACAGAGACATAGAGTAGGAGTTAGGTGCAGGTTCAGAGACTGCAGGAAAAGGGAAGGTACGGACACAGAGACAAACAGGCTAGGAGAGTGTTCAGACAGGAACTGACACTGCAACAAGATACAGGAGCGAGTCTGGGTATACGGCCCCCAGAGAGGCAGACAAACAGGCTAGGAGAGTGTTCAGACAGGAACTGACACTGCAACAAGATACAGGAGCGAGTCTGGGTATACGGCCCCCAGAGAGGCAGACAAACAGGCTAGGAGAGTGTTCAGACAGGAACTGACACTGCAACAAGATACAGGAGCGAGTCTGGGTATACGGCCCCCGGAGAGGCGGACAAACAGGCTAGGAGATAGTTCAGACAGGCCTGGGAATACAGCCCCCAGGTTGGCGGACAGGCAAGAAACAGAACGGGACCTGGCACATCAGAGGTAAGGAGCCCTCTGAAGGAAAGAGTTGCTCAGGCACCTTCTTCTGGGAGAAGGAGGTTTAAATATCCAGTGACCCACAGCAATAGGCTGGGGACGCATTAGGGATGTGCCCACAGCAGCTACAAGAATCAGGAAGTAACCGGGCCGCCGCCCTAAGCAGTCAGAACAGAGGCATGCACACAATATGAACAGGAGCAAGATTTGCAAGCTGGACTGAAAGGTAAGATTGTGATCTTGCATAGTGGGAGATGGTGCACTATACAAGCATGCCGCCAGGGATGTTACAGATATTACTAGAAATGTGTTTACGTTAAAGAGCCTGAAATGAGTTGTCTACAGTCCTAGGAGATCTCAGAGTATCATATATATCTTTTAGGGTATTTGGAGTACTTGTGGTTCGCTGCAAATTAAATAAAAAAATGGCAAAGCTGGTGAATTCTAATTTCAAAAGATTAATTCATCTCTAAAATTAAATATTTTTTCCACTTTGTTAGTGTTTTCTTGCTATCAAGGATTAGTAATTAAGTCTAATACGCTAATGTTATATGCTTACAGGCATTATGAGGTTTTAGGAAAAATTAGCTGCTATCAAATTTACTAGTCATGTACTGGATTACTTCCACATATGCTTAATTGTAATTGTTCGGGCAATATACAATATGTTAATATGAGGGAGAGTTAGAGGAATAACAACTGATGCTTATGTATTCACTGTACATGCCAGCTCTGTTGTTCATTTAATCTACCTGTAGACATAATCAGACATGAATATTTAACAGTTATACGATGGATTGAATTGTGACAGGAAATCAACACTAGCCAATGTTCTGTTCGAGAAAAAATGCTATGAAACATCTGCTTATTGTCTGAACTTTACATCCGCAGACGACTGGAAGCAGCAGCTCAGTCAGAAGTGAGATGCATGAAACTGCTCCCTAAATTCTTACCTGTAAATGGATAGTCTACCTGCATTAAAGCCAAATCTCTGGAGATAACTCATCACTGCCTAAACAAAAAACAAGATGCATATTCATGGCTTGTGTCCTGCCAGCAGGGCCAATTCTATACAAATTGTAGAGTGGGGACCCTCTCGAGGAGTCAATATATCATTTACCTACATGATTGTAATCGGTGATGAGTGTAGACACCTGAGATCAACGCTACCGATGTGCTGTGTCCTGACAGGCACTGCTGTGTAGCGTCATGGCTATATAGCACATTGCAGCCATTGTGAATATTACTTTCTAATGCTGAATGGCAGTTTTCAGGATACAGTACAATGTAAGGGGATGTCTGGATCGATTCATGCCCTTCAGCCCTACCTAGTAAAATGGGTACACTTGCTTGTAGAAGTGTGAATAATGTTTATATGTTAATAACTGTTTATGCATAGTAATGTAAAGAATGTGTATGGGTTTATATGTGGGTGACTTATGTGGAATAATAAAAATGTGTTTTATGATAATGCAATAACATTAGATAAGGTAATAAGGATAATTAGAAATTGGGAAAGACAATGGAGGGCACTGTAATTCAGGAAGTTAGATAGGTTCAGTACAGGAGTAGTTATGCGCTACACCCACAGCACAAGGGAATAGGTCATTTGTTTAAGGGAATTTCTCAGTTGGGAGGGGTAGGAATAGATATAAGAGAGGGACTTGCTGGTTTTAGTCAGACAGAGTTAGTGAGATAGAGTATGATGCAGAGTAAGATCAGTGTGACCAGAAGAAAAGAAGATTAAGGCTATGTGCCCACGATGCAGAAATGCTCCGAATTTTTCCTGAGCGTTTCTGCATCTCCCTGGCAGAAGAAACGCATGCGGATTGTACATGTGGATTGTACATGCGGATTGTACATGCGGATTGTGCATGCGGATTGTACATGCGTTTTTCTGCCAGGGACATGCGGATGTGAAGCGTTCTTCACTTGCATTTCCGCATGCGGGTTGACAAGCGCTTTCCAGGCGATTTTAGCATCACTTGGAAAGTGCTTGACAACTTGGTCACACTATATATATCCATGCAAACGGCATGGATTTATATAGTGTGACCGAAAGAATGGTAAAAAATAAAAAAATAAATCTATACTTACCTTCTGATGGCCCTGGGAGTCTTTATTCGATGAGTCCTGGCTTGCCGGCAGCTCGCGGTACACTACACTGAAGGACCTGCACTGATGTCATTTAGTCATGTGACGGCAGGTCCTTCAGGTCCTGCCGGCAAGCGAAGACAAGCACACCGCGGGCCATCAGAAGGTAAGTCTAATGTTTAATTTTTATTTTATTCTTTTTTTTCACAGGTTCTATGGTACCCAGGTACGGAGGAGAGTCTCCTGTCCTCCACACCCGGGTACTATCCGCACATTGAAACGCATGGATTCCGCATGTACAGATGCAGTGATGCGTAATCCATGCGTTCCAGTGCAAGTCAATGGCGGTGAAAACGCAGCGCTTCCGCAAAATAATTGGTAGTGCTGCGTTTTTTTCTGCAATGATAATCCGCAGCGGAAATTTCCGCAGCATGTGCACAGCACATGCGGATTATCATTGGGGATTCATGGCAGGCCTTCTACCAAGCATTTTTTTAAGCGTTTCTGCAGCGGAATTGCCGCTGCAAAAACGCTTAAAAACCGCATTGAGGGCACACAGCCTTAGCCAATGTGCTGGAAAGCACTGAAGAGTACAGGACTAGAAGAGAAGCAGCATGTGGGTGGTAGCTACTAACTTCAGCGGACCTTCCCAGGATATCCGGGGCCTATGGCCCGAATAAGGTACGGAAGATGGTGCCTTATTCACCTTCCATAAGGGGAAGCCGGATGGGAAACCAGGTCAGAAGAGTGGGTCCGAAAGCATGGAAGCTGCAGGGGTTGAAAGAGCGTCTCCAGGGTCAGTGGTGCAAGAAAGTGAAGGGAAAGCTCAGGATGAACAGGTGAACATGTACTGTGCTGTATCTATGACTATCTGAAGATAAGTAAACTTGAGTTATTGATAAAGGAAACAGAGCCTGTTGTTGCATTTGTGGTAGCTGCCGGATTAGGAATCATAGGAACAGAGGGATCTCCAAGTTCAAATGTGAGTGTTATACACTACACACAAACTACCAGACAGACAGGACATTACCTTTTCTTTGTGGGAAGCCAGGGTGTGGGAGAACAGCAGCCCCTCACCACAACTACCACCCTGTGTCCCTCACACAACATAGTCAATGCGGCACCCAGGTAGGAGCAGGAGGGGGATTGGCAGAGGAGAATTTCAGATCTCTGCTGCATCGCCTTATCTCCCAACTTAGAAATATAGAAACACAGACTTGCGGTTAGCATGGTGTGCCTGGGCAGTTTGTTTTGACACTAAACCACTCCTCTAATCTCGCTCAGTAGTTTATATGTGTCCTCACGTGAAAAAGTGAAAAAGCATTAGTGTTCCCACTCACTACAATAACCTTTTCATTGCCTCATACAGTATAGTGTCCCCTCACATACAATATGATGCCCTCATCCTCATAGAGAGGATTCCCCCATAGTGTTTCCCACATACAGTATGATTCCTCCACAGTGTCCAACAACATACAGGATGATGCCCCCATGCCCCCAGTGTCTTCCACATAGACTATGTTTCCCCAACATTGTTTCACGCATACAGTTTGATGCCTCAGTTTCTCCCCCATTCAGTATGTTGCCCCCTCAACCACAGTGTGATTCCCCAAAGTGACCCCCACAGTATGATGTGCCCACAGTATATCACCTCCTCCACATATTATCACTGCTTCCTTGTATACCAATAATGCCCATACTATAGCTCCAGCGAGACAAGCCGAAATTTTAGGAGCTGTCCCAGAAGGTCAGCGGTATGTCCTGACTTCAACTGTATCTGAGCCCTCAGAACACTGATACAGTAGAGTACAAAACTGAAGCAGGCAGCTGTCAGATGTCTACTTTACCATTCAGTCTTGGTAGAGACTGAAGAGCCTGCAAGGAAGTTATGTCTCATTTTTAGATCATGTGACTGTCATCAGAGGCCAACTAACAAAGAAGTAGGCATACAGGCAAGTGGGATTCTTGTATGTGGTGGACACTAGGATATTATACTGTGTGCGGGGGGGACTGTGGGAGCATTACACTGTGTGTTGGTGGCTGTGGGGCATCATGCTGTGTGTGGGGAGTTGGGGGGGAATTTACTGTGATAGGCATCATATTGTGTGCAGGGCATTTGTAGGGGCTTGAAACTGCATGTGTTAGATACTGGTGGCATCATACCATGTATGGGGAAAATACTGTGGAGGTGGTGTACTATGTGCAGAGGAATGTACTGGATGGCATTTTACTGTCGCACATAACGAACTAGACGAGGTTAGGGAGATGTGTTAGTGTAAAATATAAATTGTATAGCGCGCTACACACACATTGCAGTGTGGGTCCCTCTTTCTTATCATTCAAAGTTCAGGGAAAAAAACTACAATTTGGGCTTCCAATAGCGCTGCCAATGATACGAGGGAGAAGATTTACTCATTTTTTTTTTTTATAATTTATTAAGCTACGCGTTATGGAGCCGGTCCAGCTCCTTCATCAGGCTAATACTAACTAAATAATACATGCCACCATTTATACCATCCACATTGGCATCACAACCTTAATGATTGGTTGGCCTCGCAAATCACATTAATTAGGCCACCTGTGTTGAAAATATACATACAATGCTGTTGCCTACACCATTTAAAAATTACAGATTTCTTTGCAGGAATATGCATATGAAAATTGTTTTAGTAATATATTACAGACAGAAAAACAAATAAAACATTGTTCCTTATATCTATTTGAATCTACAGTGATTAGTGAGGAAATGTTTGGATAAACTATGTGTGATGATACCATTATGTATATTATATCTATGACTTTTCATTCTGTTGTGAACTGCTTGTGTCATGTGGCCGACATATTGGAGACTGCAGTCACATTGCAACAGATAGATGACATAATTGGTATAACAGTTTAAAAACTGATTAATGGGGAAAACTTCCCCGTGACCGTAGATGAAAATGCTGTGCATCCATGATTTATCATATTACAACAGAGATGTTTCACTCCACCACAACGGTAGGGACCTCTGATGGAAGTCTGTACTAAGGATCCTTGTGTGGAATGAGTCTGGGGTTCTTCTGATCTGAAGTTACTGGATTCAACTTGTTTTTCAGATTCAAATTTCTACGTAATACAATGTTGTTGTTTTTTTGTTCTATTCTCTGAAAGGACAGGGTCATTCGCTAGAATTGCCCAATGTTTAGATAATGCGCCCCTGATTTTACTGTGGGACTGACAGAATGTTGTTATAAAACTATATTTAATTTTGTTGTCTAATAACCTTTTTTCTAAAATTGCTTGTTTGTCTTTAAAAAGAGACTCCCTTGCCGTATTCAAACACTCTGATACAGTTTTTTTGTGCGTTCAAACACATCCTTTCCCTAAACTTTTTTTTTTAAATCTGGACTTCCTTAAAAAACTCCCCGACTGTAAAGTAGTTTTTTCTGATCTGTCTGTATTGACCATATGGGATATTTTTGATCCAGTTGGGATAATGTCCACTGGAAAACTCCAGGTAGCTGTTCACATCGACATTTTTGAAACATGTCGACGTGTGAACAGCACCCTGTGCATCTTTATAAATTGCCAAATCCAGAAACTGAATTCTTGTGGAAAAAGAAAAAGAAAATTCCAATCAGCAACAATTGTTATTGAGTTGATGAACAAAGGATTCCGCCTCTTCAGGAGTCCCATTCTATACAGAACAAAATGTGACCCAACGGCAGGGGTCAATAAGATCACCTCTTTTTTTCCCCTGTTATCAACCACCAATCCCAATCGTCCCTTAACCCCTTAATGACCAGGCCAAATTTTTTAAATCTGACCAGTGTCACTTTATGTAGTAATAACTCTGAAATGCTTCAACATATCCCATTGGTTTTGAGACTGTTTTTTCGTGACACATTATACTTTATGATAATGGTAAATTTAGGTTAATATGTTTTGTGTTTATTTATAAAAAATATCAGAAATGTGACAAATTTCAAAACATTTGCAATTACAAAACATATTTTTTAGGAACCTATTCACTTTTGAAATGAATTTGGGGGTCCTATATATTGGAAACCCACAAAAGTGATACCATTTTAAAAACAGCACCCCTCAACATATTCAAAATTGCTTTCAGGTAGTTTATTAATCTTTCAGGTGCTTTTCAGCAATTAATGCAAAGTGACATGACAGGAATGAAAAAAAATTATTTTTACCACCTAAATGTTTATACCTTCTGAACAGGCCACTATAGTTGGAAGACTTTAATGCCATTATTTGGCCATGAATTGCCATGTCAAATATCAGGACCACACGATCAAGATATCAGAGTGCTGATAGAGTTAAAGAGAGAGCTCCCACACTCTGTTAACCATCTAGATGCTGTAGTCACTATTGACAGCTGCATTTAAGGGGTTAAACGGCCATGGTTGGTGCCAACACTGATCAGGGCTGATGCAGCAAGTTGTCAGCTATAGTGTACAACTGATAGTTGCTGGATTGTCACCTGTCAGAGGATGATAGTCTCTATCGCAGGTCAGTTTTAAGTCGCATTGACGGTCATTAAGGGGTTAAAAAGAAAAAACTAGATAGGGGAGGCACTGGGAGGAGATGCAAACCCCAGGAAGGATCTCCCTCTGAACCAGCAGAAAAAAAAACAGGTGCTAAGAATCAGTGCCGCTATGAGGCCCGTTAGCGGAGGAGAGCGGTGCCAGCGCCCGCTCCCCCCGCTTGCTCAGGGCCCCGGCACCCGGCGCAATACTTATTCCTCCCCGTGCCTCCGCAGCAGCTTCTGTCTCTTCCGCGGCTGCTGCACAGTGATGTCTCAGGTCAGAGGGCGCGGTGACGTCTTTACACCGCGCTCTCTCCTGAGTCATCACAGCGCAGAGCGGGAAGATGCCGGCGCACGTGAGGAGTCCAGAGCAGCGGCAGCAGGTGAGAAGTGAGGTGAGTATTTGATTTTTTTTTTTTGTATGGAGGCATGGGGCATTATAAGGGAGAGGGGAGTGACATACTGCATGGGGCATTATAAGGGAGATGGGGTGAGTGACATACTGCATGGGGAATTATAAGGGGGGTGACATCTTGCATGGGGCATTATAAGGGAGGGGGTGTGTGACATCCTGCATGGGGCATTATAAGGGAGGGGGGGTGACATCCTGCATGGGGCATTATAAGGGGGGACGACATCCTGCATGGGGCATTATATGGTGGGGTGGGTTGGTGGTGTGGGGTGACATACTGCATGGGGCATTATAAGGGAGCGGGGGGGTGACATCCTGCATGGGGCATTATAAGGGAGGGGGGGTAACATCCTGCATGGGGCATTATAAGGGAGGGGGTGTGTGACATCCTGCATGGGGAATTATAAGGGAGTGGGGGGGTGACATCCTGCATGGGGCATTATAAGGGACGACGACATCCTGCATGGGGCATTATATGGTGGGGAGGTGGGGTGGTGTGACATGCTGCATGGGGCACTATAAGGGAGCGGGGGGGTGACAGCCTGCATGGGGCATTATAAGGGAGGGGGGGTGACATCCTGCATGGGGCGTTATAAGGGAGGGGGTGTGTGACATCCTGCATTGAGCATTATAAGGGAGGGGTTGTGTGACATCCTGCATGGGGAATTATAAGGGAGGGGGGGTGACATCTTGCATGGGGCATTATAAGGGAGGGGGGATCTGACATCCTAGATGGGACATAATAAGGGAGGGGGGATCTGACATCCTGCATGGGGCATTATAAGGGAGGGGGGTGTGACATCCTGCATGGGGCATTATAATGGAGGTGGGTGTGACATCCTGCATGGGGCATTATAAGGGGGGTGTAACATCCTGCACGGGGCATTATAAGCGAGGGGGGTGTCATCCTGCATAGGGCATTATAAGGGAGGGGGTTGTGACATCCAGCATGGGGTATTATAATGGAGGGGGGTATGTGACATCCTGCATGAGGCATTATATAAGGGGGAGGGGTGACATCCTGCATGGGGCATTATTAGGGAGGGGGGGTGTGACATCCTGCATGGGGCATTATAAGGGAGGGGGTGTGTGTGACATCCTGCATGGGGCATTATAAGGGGGTGGTGACATCCTGCATGGGGCATTATAAGAGAGGAGGGGTGTGACATCCTGCATGGGGCATTATAATGGGGTGGTGTGACATCCTGCATGGGGCATTATGAGGGAGGGGGGTGTGACATCCTGCATCAGGCATTATAAGGTAGGGGGTGTGACATCCTGCATGGGGCATTATAAGGGAGGGGGTGTGACATCCTGCATGGGGCGTTATAAGGGAGGGGGTGTGTGACATCCTGCATTGAGCATTATAAGGGAGGGGTTGTGTGACATCCTGCATGGGGAATTATAAGGGAGGGGGGGTGACATCTTGCATGGGGCATTATAAGGGAGGGGGGATCTGACATCCTAGATGGGGCATTATAAGGGAGGGGGGATCTGACATCCTGCATGGGGCATTATAAGGGAGGGGGGTGTGACATCCTGCATGGGGCATTATAATGGAGGTGGGTGTGACATCCTGCATGGGGCATTATAAGGGGGGTGTAACATCCTGCACGGGGCATTATAAGCGAGGGGGGTGTCATCCTGCATAGGGCATTATAAGGGAGGGGGTTGTGACATCCAGCATGGGGTATTATAATGGAGGGGGGTGTGTGACATCCTGCATGAGGCATTATATAAGGGGGAGGGGTGACATCCTGCATGGGGCATTATTAGGGAGGGGGGGTGTGACATCCTGCATGGGGCATTATAAGGGAGGGGGTGTGTGTGACATCCTGCATGGGGCATTATAAGGGGGTGGTGACATCCTGCATGGGGCATTATAAGAGAGGAGGGGTGTGACATCCTGCATGGGGCATTATAATGGGGTGATGTGACATCCTGCATGGGGCATTATGAGGGAGGGGGGTGTGACATCCTGCATCAGGCATTATAAGGTAGGGGGTGTGACATCCTGCATGGGGCATTATAAGGGAGGGGGTGTGACATCCTGCATGGGGCATTATAAGGGAGGGGGTATCTGACATCCTGCATGGGGCATTATAAGGGAGGTGGGTGTGACATCCTGCATGGGGCATTATAAGGGGGGGTGACATCCAGCATGGGGCATTATTAGCGAGGGGGGGTGACATCCTGCATGGGGCATTATAAGGGGGGTGACATCCTGCATGGGGCATTATAAGCGAGAGGGGTGTCATCCTGCATAGGGCATTATAAGGGAGGGGGGTGTGACATCCTGCATGGGGCATTATAATGGAGGGGGGTGTGTGACATCCTGCATGGGGCATTATAAGGGAGGGGTGTGTGTGACATCCTGCATGGGGCATTATAAGGGGGTGGTGACATCCTGCATGGGGCATTATAAGGGAGGAGGGGTGTGACATCCTGCATGGGGCATTATAAGGGGGTGGTGACATCCTTCATGGGGCATTATAAGGGGGGGGGTGACATCCTGCATGGGGTATTATAAGGGAGGGGGGGTGACATCCTGCATGGGCATTATAAGGGAGGGGGGGTGTGACATACTGCATGGGGCATTATAAGGGAAGGGGGGTAACATCCTGCATGGGGCATTATAAGGGAGGGGGTGTGTGACATCCTGCATGGGGAATTATATGGGAGTGCGGGGGTGACATCCTGCATGGTGCATTATAAGGGACGACGACATCCTGCATGGGGCATTATATGGTGGGGAGGTGGGGTGGTGTGACATGCTGCATGGGGCACTATAAGGGAGCGGGGGGATGACAGCCTGCATGGGTCATTATAAGGGAGGGGGTGTGACATCCTGCATGGGGCATTATAAGGGAGGGGGTGTGTGACATCCAGCATGGAGCATTATAAGGGAGGGGTTGTGTGACATCCTGCATGGGGCATTATAAGGGAGGGGGTGTGTGACATCCTGCATGGGGCATTATAAGGAAGGGGGGATCTGACATCCTGCATGGGGCATTATAAGGGAGGGGGATCTGACATCCTGCATGGGGCATTATAAGGGAGGTGGGTGTGACATCCTGCATGGGGCATTATAAAGGAGGTGGGTGTGACATCATGCATGGGGCATTATAAGCGAGGGGGGTGTCATCCTGCATAGGGCATTATAAGGGAGGGGGTGTGACATCCTGCATGGGGTATTATAATGGAGGGGGGTGTGTGACATCCTGCATGAGGCATTATATAAGGGGGAGGGGTGACATCCTGCATGGGGCATTATTAGGGAGGGGGGGTGTGACATCCTGCATGGGGCATTATAAGGGAGGGGGTGTGTGTGACATCCTGCATGGGGCATTATAAGAGAGGAGGGGTGTGACATCCTGCATGGGGCATTATAATGGGGTGGTGTGACATCCTGCTTGGGGCATTATGAGGGAGGGGGGTGTGACATCCTGCATCGGGCATTATAAGGTAGGGGGTGTGACATCCTGCATGGGGCATTATAAGGGAGGGGGTGTGACATCCTGCATGGGGCATTATAAGGCAGGGGGATCTGACATCCTGCATGGGGCATTATAAGGGAGGTGGGTGTGACATCCTGCATGGGGCATTATAAGGGGGGTGACATCCAGCATAGGGCATTATTAGCGAGGGGGGGTGACATCCTGCATGGGGCATTATAAGGGGTGTGTGACATCCTGCATGGGGCATTATAAGCGAGGGGGGTGTCATCCTGCATAGGGCATTATAAGGGAGGGGGGTGTGACATCCTGCATGGGGCATTATAATGGAGGGGGGTGTGTGACATCCTGCATGGGGCATTATAAGGGAGGGTGTGTGTGTGACATCCTGCATGTGGCATTATAAGGGGGTGGTGACATCCTGCATGGGGCATTATAAGGGAGGAGGGGTGTGACATCCTGCATGGGGCATTATAAGGGGGTGATGACATCCTGCATGGGGCATTATAAGGGGGGGTGACATCCTGCATGGGGCATTATAAGGGAGAGGGGGTGTGACATCCTGCATTGGGCATTATAAGGGAGGGGGGTGTGACATCCTATATGGGGCATTATAAGGTGGGGTGTGACATCCTGCATGGGGCATTATAAGGGAGGGGGGTGTGACATCCTGCATGGGGCATTATAAGGAGGGGTGTGACATCCTGCATGGGGCACTATAAGGGAGTGGGGGTGTGACATCCTGCATGGGGCATTATAAGTGAGGGGGTGACACCTGCATGGGGCATTATAAGCGAGGGGGGTGTCATCCTGCATGGGGCATTATAATGGAAGGGGGTGTGTGTGACATCCTGCATGGAGCATTATAAGGGAGGGGGCGGTGTGACATCCTGCATGGGGCATTATAAGGGAGGGGTGTGTGACATCCTGAATGGGGCATTATAAGGGAGGGGGTGTGTGGCATCCAGCATGGGGCATCATAAGGGAGAGGTGTGTGACATCCTGCATGGGACATTATAAGCGAGGGGGGGTGATATCCTGCATGGGGCATTATAAGGGAGGGGGGGTGACATCCTGCATGGGGCATTATAAGGGAGGGGTGTGTCACATCCTGCATGGGGCATTATAAGGGAGGGGGTGTGACATCCTGCATGGGGCATTATAAGAAAGGGGAGGTGTGATATCCTACATGGGGCATCATATGAGGGGAACAGCCTGCATGGGGCATTATGTGGGGGGAACAGCCTGCGTGGGGCATTATGTGGGGGGGAACAGCCTACGTGGGGCATTATGTGGGGGGGAACAGCCTGCGTGGGGCATTATGTGGGGGGAACAGCCTGCGTGGGGCATTAAGTGGGGGGAACAGCCTGCGTGGGGCATTATGTGGGGGGAACAGCCTGCATGAGGCATTATGTGGGGGGGAGCAACCTGCATGAGGCATTATGTGGGGGAACAGCCAGCATGAGGCATTATGTGGGGGGAACAGCCTGCATGGAGCATTATGTGGGGGCACAGCCTGCATGGAGCATTATATGGGGACCAGTATTCTGTATGGAGCGTTTATGGTGGCCAGTATCCTGTATGGAGTGTTATATGGGGGCCAGTATCCTGTATGGAGTGCTATATGGGGGCCAGTATACTGTGAGGAGCGATTCATCGGTTTCTGAGCTATTGTGGAATTTACTATAGATATCGGCCATGTAATGTAAGAAGTGAAATATTTGGCCTTGTACTATATATATATTTCTCTGCGGTATCTGTGCATCATGAATCGTGGTATGTGTTAAAGGGGCCCACTGAAACCTGGAGCTGGCCCTGCTAAGAATATTTAATTTATCTGATCATTCTTTAGATTCAGATGAGATAAAACTACTCAACAAATGTTTATCCTTTTGTCCCAATGCCAAGGCATTTAGTTTATATTTGGACCTTGATACTTTTATTAGGAAACTGACCCTTAACAGGCGCAACACGGTACACGATTCGCACGAGGTTATGCCAATCTATTCATGGGTCTCTTTGAGTTTTTTCACACTGCTCAGTCTCTCCTTGCTGTTTTGTTCTATAGAAGATTTATAGACGACTTATTTGTTATATGGCAGGGCCTCCTGAGGAGCTGGAATCCTTTGTTCATCAACTCAATAACAATTATTGCTGATTGGAATTTTCTTTTTTCTTTTTCCACAATAAGAATTCAGTTTCTGGATTTGACAATCTATAAAGACGAGCAGGGTGCTGTTCACACGTAGCCATTTTTCAAAAATGTCGATGTGAACAACTACCTGGAGTTTTCCAGCAGAAAAAAATGCTCTACAGATGGAGAGTTTTTAAGGAAGCCCAGATTTAAAAAAAAATAAAAAAAAAAAGATTCAGGGAAAAGAAATACCCACCAAAAATATCAAAAGATGCATTTGAAGACACAAAAAAACTGTATCAGACAGAGTGCTTGAATACGGCAAGGGAGTCTCTTTTAAAAGACAAACAAGCAATTTTAGAAAAAGAGTTAATGGCAAACAACATTAAATATAGTTTTATAACAACATTCAGTCAGTCCCACAGTAAAATCAGGGGCGCATTATCTAAACATTGGGCAATTCTAGCGAGTGAGTGTGTAAACATGAAAAACCTCTAAAATTATAATTTTTATTCTGATTCTTTTTTAAAAAAAACACCAAAAACCCTTGTGATGTGCGAGTAAGAAAATTCATGATTATATCAAGATCCGTCCAATATCCCTTAGGGACTATTTAACATTGAGTCAAAAATAGAAATAGATAACCACACATGGGCCAGTAAAGTCTTAAACATGATAATCAGTCGTATACAATATAGACTTAAATCTGCCCTATCTTAAAAAGCCTCAACTGATACTGCCTGTCATGGAGGTTGGCACCCTAGTATACGAGTCTGGCGCCCCCATTCAACGGCGGCTGTCCCTCACTTTCCCTGCTAGACCCTGATAATGTGAGCTAAAAACAGGTAATGAGTGACTGCCTACTCTAATACATTTTTCATACTGTGCTAATAGATAAAGAGAATGCAGCATGATGGCAGACTTATCTCATATTCTGGAAATCACCCCAACGGGTTTCCCCTTCCTGTAGGTTCATCAGGAGGCCAAATGTAGCTCAATGGAGGATGTGGCAGGCTGTGCTGGTGTATGCCATGGCTGTATTTAAATATCGTACTCAAACATAGCCCCGTGAATCTCGTACACCTACTTCTGATACCGTCCTCCCCACCTTATGTTGTCTCCTGTCTGCAAATTGAGACTGCACACGCCCAGTTCCCAGGACGCTAGAGGTTGCGTCTTCAACAAGCAGCACACGTCGCTTTCTTTACCGGAAATGACATTTTCCGTTCCACGATGACGTCCCACCGTCACTTCCGGAAACACCTCAATGCTTGCGTTCCAGGATGAGGCGCAGGAGATAAAACAGATTACTGCTCACACGTCACCCTAGGATATCTGCGTTCAACATTGCGGCGATTGATGATAAAAACTTCCCCGCCTGTATTCATTCCAGGCTTAATAGTTATGATAAGAAGTAGCTCCTCATGGTCCAATTATAGGAAAATAGTATTTTTATCAAGTATAATTATATATATATATACACATACATATCAAGCCACCTACGACCCAGGGAAGTTCTAGTCCCTGTGGAGATCATAAAAGTAAAAAGGATAGGAGGGGATCGTAGATTTTTTGAGATCCACTCAAGGAGATTAAAGTTGATATATGTAGATTTAATATATAGATAGTCTTCCCCCAATGAGGAACCTACAACTTGGAGGTATAGAGAAGACATCCTCTCAGCAATATATCCTCATATCACAGGACATGGGTGGAGGTAGACCAAACAAGTACCAGGCCAGGCAATACATACGGGGATAGAGAGAACCGCGCGGTGGGGCTTCTACAGGAAGCATGTATAGGAAAGCTGCTCATTTAGCCCCTTAGGGGCCACAGATTTTAATATGAAAATCCATTCAGTTTCTTTTCTGAGGATTATTTTATTCAGATCACTCCCCCTTGTTTTTGGTCTTATGCGTTCAATCATATTAAATGATATTTCTTTAAGTCGTCCGCCAGTACAGTACACCTTCTCATTTAAAGATTTTTCTGTATTTTCATGACTGTGAAAATTGTACATTCACACTGAAGTCATCAAAACTATGAATTAACACATGTGGAATTATATACTTAACAAAAAATGTGAAACAACTGAAAATATGTCTTATATTCTAGGTTCTTCAAAGTAGCCACCTTTTGCTTTGATGATTGCTTTGCACACTCTTTACATTCTCTTGATGAGCTTCAAGAGGTAGTCACTGGAAATGGTCTTCCAACAATCTTGAAGGAGTTCCCAGAGATGCTTAGCACTTGTTGGCCCTTTTGCCTTCACTCTGCGGTCCAGCTCACCCCAAACTATCTCGATTGGGTTCAGGTCTGGTGACTGTGGAGGCCAGGTCATCTGTCGTAGCACCCCATCATTCTCCTTCTTGGTCAAATAGCCCTTACACAGCCTGGAGGTGTGTTTGGGGTCATTGTCCTGTTGAAAAATAAATGATGGTCCAAATAAACGCAAACCGGATGGAATAGCATGCCGCTGCAAGATGCTGTGGTAACCATGCTGGTTCAGTATGCCTTCAATTTTGAATAAATCCCCAACAGTGTCACCAGCAAAGCACTCCCACACCATCACACCTCCTCCTCCATGCTTCACGGTGGGAACCAGGCATGTAGAGTCCATCCGTTCACCTTTTCTGCGTCGCACAAAGACACGGTGGTTGGAACGAAAGATCTCAAATTAGGACTCATCAGACCAAAGCACAGATTTCCACTGGTCTAATGTCCATTCCTTGTGTTCTTTAGCCCAAACAAGTCTCTTCTGCTTGTTGCCTGTCCTTAGCAGTGGTTTCCTAGCAGCTATTTTACCATGAAGGCCTACTGCACAAAGTCTCCTCTTAACAGTTGTTGTAGAGATGTGTCTGCTGCTAGAACTCTTTGTGGCATTGACCTGGTCTCTAATCTGAGCTGCTGTTAACCTGCGATTTCTGAGGCTGGTGACTCAGATAAACTTATCCTCAAATTCTAACAGTCTATTCTGTAGGACTATCAGCTGTGTATCCACCAGACTTCTGCACAACACAACTGATGGTCCCAACCCCATTTATAAGGCAAGAAATCCCACTTATTAAACCTGACAGGGCACACCTGTGAAGTGAAAACCATTTCCGGTGACTACCTCTTGAAGTTCATCAAGAGAATGCCAAGAGTGTGCAAAGCCGTCATCAAAGCAAAAGGTGGCTACTTTGAAGAACCTAGAATATAAGACATATTTTCAGTTGTTTCACACTTTTTTGTTAAGTATATAATTCCACATGTGTTAATTCATAGTTTTGATGCCTTCAGTGTGAATGTGCAATTTTCATAGTCATGAAAATACAGAAAAATCTTTAAATGAGAAGGTGTGTCCAAACTTTTGGTCTGTACTGTGTCTCATTCATATGACGTGCAATGGGGGTGTCACGCTTATTCCTAATGTCTCCTAAATGCTCGCCTACCCGCACTCGTATCTCAATAGAGTTTTGGTACGTCTAAACTAATTCTAGCGAATGACCCTTTGTAACGGGTCTGGGAGGCGGAACCTCTGGGCTACTATACAAGGGAGCGGTCCTTGTAAGGGAACGGGTGGCGACCAGGCAGGCAGTCACAGCAGGTGACTGGGACAGTCTCTGGGTGTACGGGCAGGAGGTCACGGCAAGTGATCAGGGCAGTCTCTGGAAGAACGGGCTGGAGGTCACGGCAAGTGACCGGGGCAGTCTCTGGAAGAACGGGCTGGAGGTCACGGCAAGTGACCGGGGCAGTCTCTAGGTAAGGGGTAGGTACGACCTGTGATGGCTGAACCTCCAGGTAGGCTAGCAAGGCAGATGGAGGATGTGTGCTCCCAGGTGAGCAAGCGAGAGTCTCTGGAATAGCAGGTGGTCACAGCACGTGACGGCGGAGCCTCCAGGTAGGCAAGCAGGCAGGTAGCGGAGAAGCGCTCCCAGGTGAGCGGGCAAGAGTCTGGAATAGCTGGTGGTCACAGCACGTGACAGCGGAGCCTCCGGGCAGGCAAGCAGGCAGGTAGCGGAGAAGCGCTCCCAGGTGAGCGGGCAAGCTGGTCCATAGACAGACTGACCGGAGTTGTAAGGCAGACCGTCGGACCTCAGGCAAGCAGGCAGGTAGCTGATGTGCGCTCCCAGGTGAGCGGGCAAGTTGGTCCTTAGACAGACTGACCGGAGTTGTAAGGCAGACCGTCGGACCTCAGGCAGGCAGGCAGGTAACAGGAAATCAGGCAGGATTAGGACAGCAAGCTGGCAGGAATCTGGCAGGTAACTGGCAGGTAACTGGCAACGGGACCTGAGGGCTGAAGCAGAGTAGAACGGTGCAACAACATTGCTCGGGCACCTCCATTTTGGAGGAGGTGCCTTATATATGGTAAAGTCCTCCGGCCATTGGCCGGGGACTCCTTAGGACGGCGCACGCGGCCCCTTTAAGAGGGAGGGAGGGCGCGCGCGCGCGCCCTAAGCACAGTGGCCGGGAAGGAGCGCGCGCTGCCAGCAGAGCGGGAGAGGGACGCCGGGCACGGAGCAGAGCGGTGAGGGGAACAGCGTCCCTGCCTAGCAGAGGGCAGGGACGCCGGCACTACAGTACCCCCCCCTTTAGGCCCCCCCTTTTTTAGGCCAGATAGAAATTTAGCTAGGATGAGAGGGGCATGGATGTTCTCCCAGGGCTCCCACGTTCTCTCCTCAGGACCAAACCCCTTCCAATCTACCAGAAAAAAGGTCTTTCCTCTTACCCTTTTGGTGGCAAGAATGTTCTCTACCTCAAACTCGTCCTCAGCAGAAACCGGAGCAGGAGGCGTACCTGTAGACTTGGAAAAAGAGTTAAGCACCACGGGTTTGAGGAGAGATACATGGAAGGAGTTAGGGATCCGTAAGTTGGCCGGGAGTTTCAATTTATAGGCCACCGGGTTGATCTGACTGATGACCTCCAGAGGACCGATGAACCGAGGCCCTAACTTGTAAGAAGGTATCTTGAGTCGAACATATTTAGATGAGAGCCAGACTTTATCTCCTGGACGAAATTGTGGAGGATCCAGGCGTTTTTTGTCAGCGTGTCTTTTCATACGCTCGGATGACAGAAGGAGTGCGGACCGGGTACTCTCCCATATGGAGGAAAATTTGCTAATGAGAGATTCCGCAGCCGGGTTGTCCACAGAGGTGGAGACAGGAAAAAGAATCCGAGGATGCTGACCAAAGACTACAAAAAACGGGGATTTGGAGGAGGATTCGCTCTCGTGATTATTATAAGAGAACTCGGCCCATGGTAGGAGATCCACCCAGTCAGAATGGTGGGCATTAACGAAGTGCCGGAGGTAACTGGTCAGGTTCTGATTGATCCGCTCCACTTGACCATTGGACTGTGGGTGGTAAGCGGAAGAGAAGTCCAGGGTGACGTCTAGTAGTTTACAAGTGGCTCTCCAGAAACGTGAGGTGAACTGTACCCCACGATCCGACACGATGTGGAGGGGCAGGCCATGAAGACGGAAGATGTGGCGGATAAAGTCTTTAGCCAGCTCGGGTGCAGACGGAAGGCCTGGCAGGGGAATAAAGTGAGCCATCTTGGAAAAGCGGTCAGCGACCACCCAAATGACCGTACAACCGGCAGAGACGGGGAGATCAGTTATAAAGTCCATTGCTATATGCTGCCAGGGGGCAGCAGGTACAGGAAGCGGAAGGAGGCGTCCGGCTGGCAGATGTCTCGGGACTTTGTTGCGGGCGCAGGACACACAGGCAGAAACAAAGTCTATTATGTCCTTGTGCAGGGTAGGCCACCAATAGTGCCGGGCAATAAGCTGGAGGGTCTTTTTCTGACCGGCGTGGCCAGCTAGTTTAGACGAATGGCCCCAGTGTAGGATCTTCTCCCGATCAGGTACTGAAACAAACGTCTTACCGGGAGGGAGACGATTTAGACTCACGGGAGCCACCTGCATTACTCTGGCGGGATCGATGATATGTTTAGGTTCTTCCTCGAGATCGGACACCAGAAAGGATCGGGACAAGGCGTCTGCTTTGACGTTTTTGTCAGCCGGGCGAAAATGAAGAACAAAATCAAAGCGAGCAAAAAACAAGGACCACCGGGCTTGGCGCGGGTTAAGTCTCTGGGCATGCTGGAGGTAAGCCAAGTTCTTGTGGTCAGTGTAAATTATTACCGGATGAAGAGCCCCCTCGAGTAGGTAACGCCACTCCTCCAACGCCAGCTTGATGGCCAATAACTCTCGGTCTCCTATGGAATAGTTGCGCTCAGAAGAGGAGAAGAGTTTGGAGAAGAAGCCACAAGTTACCATTCTCCCGGAAGATGATTTTTGAGTAAGTACCGCTCCGGCTCCAGAGGAGGAGGCGTCAACTTCCAGGAAGAACTGCTTGTTGCCGTCCGGGCGATGCAGCACCGGGGCGGAAGAGAAGGCCTGTTTTAGGGAAAGAAAGGCCTCCTCTGCTTCGGGCGGCCACTCTTTGGGATTAGTACCCTTACGGGTGAGCGCGGAAATTGGGGCAGTCCGGGAAGAGAAGTGCGGGATGAAGAGGCGGTAATAGTTGGCGAAGCCCAGGAACCGTTGAATAGCCTTCAACCCCTCTGGTCGGGGCCATTTCTCGATGGCAGACAGTTTCTCAGGATCCATTTGTAGGCCGGTCTGAGAGATAATGTAGCCCAGAAACGGAAGCGAGGTCTGCTCAAAGAGGCACTTCTCATATTTAGCGTAGAGATGGTTCTGCCTGAGCCTGAGCAGGACCTGACGAACATCCCTCCGGTGAGTCTGGAGATCCGGAGAGAAGACCAAGATGTCGTCCAGGTACACCACTACGCAGGAGTAGAGAAGGTCCCGGAAGATGTCATTGACCAACTCTTGAAAGATGGCAGGAGCGTTACAGAGGCCAAAAGGCATTACCAGATATTCATAGTGGCCGTCCCGGGTGTTGAATGCCGTCTTCCATTCATCCCCCTGACGGATACGAACCAGGTTGTACGCCCCACGGAGGTCCAGTTTGGTGAAGATCCTTGCCCCCCTCAGACGATCAAATAACTCCGGAATGAGCGGAAGGGGGTACTTATTCTTCACCGTGATCTGGTTAAGGCCTCTATAGTCTATACAGGGACGGAGAGAGCCGTCCTTCTTTTTGACGAAAAAGAAGCCTGCTCCCGCCGGGGAGGTAGATTTCTGGATGAATCCCCTGGCCAGATTCTCCTCAATATATTCGGACATCGACCGGGTCTCAGCAGCGGATAATGGATAAATACGCCCACGGGGAGGAGAAGTACCAGGTAACAGGTCGATAGGGCAGTCGTATGGTCTATGAGGGGGTAGTGTCTCTGCCTCCTTTTTATTAAAGACATCAGCATAAGACCAATAAGGAATCGGAAGTCCAGGTAGATTAGCTGGGGTAGGAGAAGGACGGACGGGATGAACGGGAACCAGACAGGTCTTATGGCAGCCCTGTCCCCAGCGAAGGACTTCTCCGGTCTGCCAGTCAAGAACGGGTGCATGTTTCTGGAGCCAAGGTAGGCCTAGCAAGAGGGCGTGAGAGAGTCCAGGCAGAACATGGAAGGAGATACTTTCAGAATGCAGCATTCCCACCTGCAGAGTAATGGATTCGGTGATGAGTTGGATGGGGCGTGGTAAGAGCCCCCCATCCACGGCAGCAACAGACAAGGGTACAGCCAGAGGTTTGGTGGGGATGCGGTATTTCTCTACCAGGGACTGTGAAATAAGATTCCCGGCTGCTCCAGAGTCCAGTTGGGCTAGTTCAAAATAACGGTTCTCCCCGTAGACGATTGAAACTGACAACAGCAGGGATGGAGAGGATTTATTCTTGTCTAGGTGGACCTCTCTGAGCGAACCTAGACACAGGCGTTTCCCGACCTCTACGGGCAGGCACGGATCCGGTGCTCCTTACTGCCACAGTAGAAGCAGGTCCCCTCGGCACGGCGTAAGTCCTGACGGGTCTTGACCATCTTGGTCTGGTCGACCTGCATAGGCTCAGGAGGGTGTACCTGGTTAGAGACAGAAGGAGTGACGGGTTTCTGAAAAGTAGGAGCTAGACGTGGTAACCTCCTCTCACGGGTGACCTCTCTGGCACGCTCCTGGAACCGTAGGTCAATCCGGGTGGCAAGAGTTATTAAGTCATCGAGAGTGGTAGGAATGTCCCGACCGGCAAGTTCATCTTTAATACGGCCGGACAGACCCTCCCAGAAGACGGAAACCAGAGCGTCGTTATCCCAGGCCAGCTCCGAGGCAAGGGTACGGAACCGTATGGCATATTGGCCCACGGTGAGACTTTCCTGACGGAGGCGTAGCAACGATGATGCGGATGAGGTCTTCCGTCCGGGTTCGTCGAAGACTTTCCGGAAAGCTGTGAGAAAAGCAGGCAAGTTGGACACCAGGGGGTCTCCTCTCTCCCATAGAGGATTTAGCCAGGCCAGGGCCTCCCCGGTGAGATGGGACATGATGAATGCAATTTTGGCTCGGTCGGAGTTAAACTGGTGGGACAATAGTTCAAAGTGCAGGGTACACTGATTTATGAAGCCCCGAGCCTGGGCTGAGTCGCCTCCGAAGCGAGGAGGTGCAGAAAGCCGAGGTCCGGGGTAGGATATCATGGTGTTAGTGGACAGCGGAGCTGCCGGATTGCGAGACATGGCACTGGCGGAGGTTGTTGGTGGAACAGTCAGAGTGTCCAGGCGAGTATTGACATTCCGCAGGTGACCCAGGATGGACTCCTGTTGGGACCTTTGACAGGACAGTTCATGACACAGGTCCGAGAGCGAGGGAGCTTGGGTGCCACCGGGTTCCATGGCCCGAGCAAACTGTAACGGGTCTGGGAGGCGGAACCTCTGGGCTACTATACAAGAGAGCGGTCCTTGTAAGGGAGCGGGTGGCGACCAGGCAGGCAGTCACAGCAGGTGACCGGGACAGTCTCTGGGTGTACGGGCAGGAGGTCACGGCAAGTGATCAGGGCAGTCTCTGGAAGAACGGGCTGGAGGTCACGGCAAGTGACCGGGGCAGTCTCTGGAAGAACGGGCTGGAGGTCACGGCAAGTGACCGGGGCAGTCTCTAGGTAAGGGGTAGGTACGACCTGTGATGGCTGAACCTCCAGGTAGGCTAGCAAGGCAGATGGAGGATGTGTGCTCCCAGGTGAGCAAGCGAGAGTCTCTGGAATAGCAGGTGGTCACAGCACGTGACGGCGGAGCCTCCAGGTAGGCAAGCAGGCAGGTAGCGGAGAAGCGCTCCCAGGTGAGCGGGCAAGAGTCTGGAATAGCTGGTGGTCACAGCACGTGACAGCGGAGCCTCCGGGCAGGCAAGCAGGCAGGTAGCGGAGAAGCGCTCCCAGGTGAGCGGGCAAGCTGGTCCATAGACAGACTGACCGGAGTTGTAAGGCAGACCGTCGGACCTCAGGCAAGCAGGCAGGTAGCTGATGTGCGCTCCCAGGTGAGCGGGCAAGTTGGTCCTTAGACAGACTGACCGGAGTTGTAAGGCAGACTGTCGGACCTCAGGCAGGCAGGCAGGTAACAGGAAATCAGGCAGGATTAGGACAGCAAGCTGGCAGGAATCTGGCAGGTAACTGGCAGGTAACTGGCAACGGGACCTGAGGGCTGAAGCAGAGTAGAACGGTGCAACAACATTGCTCGGGCACCTCCATTTTGGAGGAGGTGCCTTATACATGGTAAAGTCCTCCGGCCATTGGCCGGGGACTCCTTAGGACGGCGCGCGCGGCCCTTTTAAGAGGGAGGGAGGGCGCGCGCGCGCGCCCTAAGCACAGTGGCCGGGAAGGAGCGCGCGCTGCCAGCAGAGCGGGAGAGGGACGCCGGGCACGGAGCAGAGCGGTGAGGGGAACAGCGTCCCTGCCTAGCAGAGGGCAGGGACGCCGGCACTACACCCTTATTGGATATTCAAATTATCTACCCTGACACCTGAGGGTCTGAATGAATGTATAGACAATACTACCCAGTGAGGATTTGTTTGGATGCTATTGTTTCAGGTTCTGTAATTTGTGTCCTGTAGATTCAAATAGATATGAGGAACAATATTTTATTTGTTTTTCTGTCTGTAATATATTACTAAAACAATTTTCATATGCATATTCCTGCAAAGAAATCTGTAATTTTTAAATGGTGTAGGCAACAGCATTGTATGTATATTTTCAACACAGGTTGCCTAATTAATGTGATTTGTGAGGCCAACCAATCATTAAGGTTGTGATGCCAATGTGGATGGTATAAATGGTGGCATGTATTATTTAGTTAGTATTAGCCTGATGAAGGAGCTGGACCGGCTCTGTAACGCATAGCTTAATAAATTTAAAACTGTTTTAATGAGTAAATCTCCCTCGTATCCTTGGCAGCGCTATTGGAAGCCCAAATTTTTATTTTTTCCCCTGAACTTCTCATTCCGGACCTTCATATGGAGGTTTAGAGGGCGTAGCTGGGGTCGTGGAGGATCAATCCCGCACTTACCAGGGTTGTGCCTGAAGCTGCACAACTGATCCTGGTGAGCAGTTGTCACTTACCTCAATACAATATTATTTGTTGATCCGCACAAGATGCGTTTTCTATTTGTTTCTCCTTATCTTTCAAAGTTGGGAGGTAAGCCATGTGCCTCTACAAATAATCATCCTATATGGCTATTATACCACCCCACAAAGTGTACTGATTACCAATTCTTTCTTTCCCTGTGTATTTACCTGTTAATAGTGTGCTGTCACATCATCGGCAGTTTCCTCAAACTTGAGCCTCTGTTACTGAGTGATGTTACTTGAGAATGTCACATGACCAGAAGCTCCTTGCAGATCCTACAACCTTTACTCACATTGAATGGTGGATCAGTGATATTCCGGCTCCCTGCTCCACCATTATATTCAACTGTGTCTTGAGGACACATATACAACTGAAGTGGTCTGCAGACCATCTACAGACTGTAAGATACAGTTTGGCAGACAGCTACCTGCCTGCTCAGACAGATGTGACAGCAAGAGTAGGGTCCCCCTGCAAGTGCCAAGGTTTCGCCCATAACTCTGGCCCTATGAATAGGCATTAAATTAATCTTAACAACATTATTGTATGAATGTGTTTTTACCTAGCTTTCACACATTTAAAGATATTTGAATAATATTGAGTTATCCTAGTGTCTTGGATTCAACTGTGATCAAAATATTGTCTCTGGTTCTCGTACTTATATAATTAGTAATACATATATAATTACATTGATTTGATGATATTTATCATGGGGCACACACACACACACACATATCTTAAAGTGATTGCTTAAGATGACAGCAGTAATGATGTAATATTCACTTGACAGCTTCTGCCAATTACTAAGCACAATGGTGATATCAGTGCAACAGCGGCCAAATTAACAGTTGAGAATTTTTTTTGATTTGCTTTTTCACATTTTCTGCTGGCAGTTTTCTTAAATTTTTTAATTTATAGACAGCTCCTTTGATTTGGACAAATAGGTGCAAAAAATACTACAAAAGCAGGGTGTGTCTAGATGTCTATACAGTTTAATTCCTTTACTGTTGACTTCCATTGTAAAATAAAAAAATAAAAAACAGTATACGTCTGTATGCTGTTTTTTTGGGCAAGAAAGAGAATGTAATTGACTGCACTGATTTTTATTTTTCAGCAGCAAAAAATGAGCTGAGAGCCTTGAACTGTCATCCTGATTTCAAGTGATTAAGGAAGGAAGAAAAATGTGGAATTCACAAGCAACAGGACAAGGTCCAAGCCATATTTGAGTATATCACTGATTAATCACATGGAGTCTGTTGCTGTTGTTACTTATCTTATCTTTGTCTCCCGCTATCAATGGAATCTACGTATTATTCACAGACTACTACTCTATCTTAAGCGCCGCAGTTGCACACCACACTCTGGAGTTGTTGATCAATGTTTATCCCTTTCTCTCTCTATCACTAAGGTCTCTTTCACACGTCCTGAAATTTCAGGTACTGGAAAAACTAGTACCGGAGATATCTGTATCCGTGTGTACCTGTGTAGCATACATGTGACAAACCTGTGCCGCCTGTATGCCGCATCAGTATCACACGTATTGGCGCCTGGGAATCAGCGGTACAGTTTGTTTTGTGCTGGGCGCTGGAGGCAAGTCTCATCATTGTCCCCTGCTCGTGATAAGATTAGCCAGCAGGAGACAATGTTGAGAGTTGTATTCAGCCACTGCTGTCTATAACAAGTGTAAAATTAAGAATAAAATAAAAAACACATTATACTAACCTTTACAACTAATTCCTTGAAGCCATTGTCCCCTGTAAACAAACCAAAAATGAAAAACAACAATATCTCTCACCTGTCCGAAGATTAAATAATCCAGTGTAATTCATCTGTGTGACACTTCTTCATCAGCGTGAGCAGTGGCTTGAGGCAACCGCACACGCTGAGGAGCTGAGGAGAATGACTCGCTGCAGCGAGCGGGCCCCTGAACACACGGTCCATGGAAACACACTGACATGTGCGTAGACCATTCATTTGAATGGGTCTCCATATGTAAGTGTCTCCAGTATGTGTGAAAACTGGCAGCACATATATCTGAGACACTGACATGTACAAGAGGCCTAGTGCTGAGCTTTGCGGTTTGAGGTCCTCTCTATAGCTTGTAGCACACTAAAATGGTTGCTGCATTTCCTTTATCAGCTTTTATATTGGCTTGGATAGTCCCTCCTGATGTGATAGCTGCAAGGCATTATGGCTAAACCTGTGCAGTAGCTCCTGAGGTAATCATCGGTAATGTGTAAAACAATGCCAAAATTTTTTTGTGGGGGGGCATTTCTCACAAATCAATTTGCAAATTGATTTATGAAATTCAAGATGAATACAATTCTCACCCCGTCAATTTGCTTCAGTAGACGATTTAAGTTTTTGCTTTACTCCTTTCTGTTTGTGGCATTTTAATTGAACCCTAATCTGGATATGTTTTTTCTAGCAACTAGCATGCTTACATATACAAATACCAACACAAGCACACATAAGATATGATCCAATTTTCTGCTTGATAGCATTAAATAATAATCATGGTTTTCAAAACATAAAATAAGTATTGAAGAATTTTGCACAGTGGTGATATAACAGCCAATTATAAACAGTAATTACAAATCTAGTAAACCTCTAACGCAGACGTTTCCAGAAGATTATGGTGACTGTGAGAAACTGATATCATCTATATGCAGACTTTGGGCTTTTAGCTTTTAAGTCTTTAACAATTACAAGAAATGTCTTTTTTGGACCCTCCCTTGTTTTAAATCTCATATTCTACCTTGTACACTAATTAGCTTTTATTACTGTGCTGGGCAAAATGTCAATAAATCTTTATAGGGGTTGTCACAGTTGCTGTGCCCACACAATCGGCAGCAAGTCCAAACCTGTAATATACAGCCAATCTCCTGCCACAATGGCTGGGATATGAGAACTTAAATCCTGGCAATTTAACTCTTTAGAAGAAACAATTTTCAAAGCTCATTTATGACCATATCTAAGTTCAACTTTGATTTGGTCAGAAATCAGCTTAGAAGATTGTTTATAAGGTCACAGATAAGACAAACCATGACATCAGAAAGAGCTCATTAACCAAGTCACTGCTAAGTCATTCTGCAGTCTGCGCCATGGTGCATAGAAGTTGTAGAAGCCAAATGGCCCAACATTTTTAATGAAGGGTTATTGCCAAGTTTACAAATTATCACCTATCTACAGGATAGGTGATAAAGAGCTGATCAGTGGGGGTCTAACCGTTGGGACCAGCACTGATCCCAGGATTGGGGCTCTTAAATTTCCTGTCTATATGAGTGCGAGGAAATCTCTGGCAGTCCCATGGGCTGAGCAGCGGCGCATACTGACTGTACATTTCAGAGCCCTGTTCTAGGTATCTGTTGGGATTCCAGTGGATCGACTATTAAAAAGAAAGTTACCATGGAGAATAAGTGATAAACGACTATTCTTAACATTAGTACTGTCATTGACAAGGATCAGTTTATTTAATAGGGTTGTCCGGTCTAAATTGCTAAGTCTGCAGTCACTCTGTGTGACTGCAGGCTTATGAAACTCACAGCACACGCACTGTGCACTGCGAGGATTTGAGAGCCGGGACCAGCTGGTATGCGTTATGCATAATCCCGGCCCAAGCCCATCTAGCGGGGCCCTGGACGGCCGCGTCTCTAGATGGGGCACGGCCTCGCTCAATACAAGTGTATGCCTTCAGTAATTAATTATGGATGTTTTCTACGCTTGTAGTTTCCATTGCATTCAGTTACTCTATTGTAATTGGTGTTTAAACAGCAATATGCTTTAGGTAGAGAACTGATGATTATGTTTAGGCTGCTTTATGCAATGGTATCTGTCTGTCTATCTATCTAGGGGCGTCACGACACCAGCAAAAACTTCAACTGGATGTGTGTCCTAGGATGCATATCCAGCTAAAATCTATTGCTTCTCACAGACTAATTGGGTCCGTGCGTTATAATACACGCTGCCGGCCAATCAGAGGCCAGCAGATGACGCAGACAGTCGTCATACACTCCCGTCGCACGCTGAAGTCAGCTGTCAGCTTCAGATGAGGATGCTGAGCAGTGAGGGAGTGAAGGGAAGGTGAGTATTTATTTTTTAAAAAAAATAAAAATCAGTGGCCATACTAGTACATGGAAGACTATGGAGTGCATTATACTTTATGGATGACTTTAGGGGTGCATTATACTTTATAGATGACTATGGGGTGCTTTATACTATATGGATGACTATGGGGTGCATTATACTATATGGATGACTATGGGGGAGCATTATAATTTATGGATGACTATGGGGTGCATTATACTTTATGGATGACAATAGGGGTGCATTATACTTTATGGATGACTATGGGGGAGCATTATACTTTATGGATGACTATGGGGTGCATTATACTTTATGGATGACTATGAGGTGCATTATACTACATGAATGACTATGGGCTGTGCATTATACTACATGAATGACTATGGGCTGTGCATTATATTATTTGAAGGATATGGGCAGTGTAATATACTAATATCCATGACTATGGGCTGTGCATTATACTACATGAATGACTATGGGCTGTGCATTATACTACATGAATGACTATGGGCTGTGCATTATATTATTTGAAGGATATGGGCAGTGTAATATACTAATATCCATGACTATGGGCTGTGCATTATACTACATGAATGACTATGGGCTGTGCATTATACTACATGAATGACTATGGGCTGAGCATTATATTATTTGAAGGATATGGGCTGTGTAATATACTAATATCCATGACTATGGGCTGTGCATTATACTACATAAATGACTATGGGCTGTGCATTATACTACATAAATGACTATGGGCTGTGCATTATATTATTTGAAGGATATGTGCTGTGTAATATACTAATATCCAAGACTATGAGCTGTGCATTATACTACATGGATGACTATGGGCTGTGCAGTATATTATATGGAGGACTATGGGATGCATTATACTATACAGAGGAATATGGGGGGGGTGGGCGTTATGCTTCTATGTATATTCCTGGTGCGTATAATGGTTTATTTTTTTTCTATAAATTAAAAAACAGCAGAAGAGCGGCAGACATATACCAAGATGGTGGATATATATACGAGGATGGGGCCCAGGACAAGGGACATATACCAGAATGGGTGATATATATGTGGCACCCCAGGGGTCTGGTTTCCACAGTAACAGCAATGTTATGTCTGAGAGCAGGTGGGAGGTCTCTTGGTCAGGAATCCTATGCATGCCACACCTCCTGCCCAGTCCTGGGAGGGGAAGGACTTCCCCTATATAAACCTGGGGCTGAGGCAGGGTTAGTGAGTAGAGAAGAAGTAGAGACAGAGAAAAGAAGCAAATATAGGAACAGAACATCAGGAGCTCTGTGGGAGCAGTGTTACAAGGAGTCAGGGGCTGGCAGCTGCAGAGCTCGCCCTGACTGAGAAGATTTCTTACCGGACCCGGAGTCCGAGGCTGTGGGGACTAACTCCTACCCAGCAGCAGAATCCGTCAGGCAGGGGATTCCAGGTCCTCTGGCCAAGAAACCCGAAGGCACGGTCACACGCATGGGACCAGCACCGCCGTCGTGGAGCGGAAGCTCCTAGAAGGCCCCAAGTCACCAGCCATACGGGTGAGCACCACACGGTACACTCAGGGACGTGGGCTACTTATACCCGCCTCTAGCAAGGTAGCCAGAAGAGTACAGTCAGTTTGGGAGGCCTACAACTCCGCCTGGCCAGGGGAGATCCCATCTGCTCAAGGACTGACCAGGCCCCAATCGCTAGCCAGTACTCCGGGAGGGTCTATCGTTGTCACCAGTAAAGACCCTGAACTACACCGTACCGTCTCTGAGTGGTTCCTGCTACCCCCATCATCCACGTCGGCTGCCCTGAGGCCATACCCCTCCCGTTGGGGGTTATACTATCACGCTGCACAATCCTACCACCGGCCTCAGCGGTCTGCCCTGCAGCAGCAGCTCCTTAGCTGCATTCAACGGGTGGCGTAGTCGTACAACATCTACCGCTAATCCAGCGCCACTTAGTCTGACTCCCTGGGCACGGACCGGATCACCGCCACGAGACTACAACCCTCAAGAGATCCGGCTCCGGGTAAGCTCCCGCGTGCGCAACGCAGCGCGACACAGGCCCAGGGGCGCGTCAACTTTTGGCGTAGTCGGCAGGATTTCGTGCCCGCAACCACCGGGTACTGCGTGCCTGAAAAAGACTGTTCAAACTTACCAGTGGTGAAGATTCCCGCCATCCGGCGCCATCTTCTACATTCTTCCCGCCATCCGCAAAGTTTTCCCGCCATCCGGCGCCATCTTCGGCCTTCTTCCCGCCATCCGTGGAGGTTTCCCGCTATTGGACGCCATCTTGAGGACGCCGCGCGGGAAGGGGCGTGGACTCCGAAAGCGCCCGAGAACTGAAGTCCCGCCTCACGTCCGGACGTTGCGTAAGGTCCTGGAAGGAGCCCAGCAGACGCCGACGTCACAGGAGCGCGACGGAAGGTCCTCAACCCTGACGATCCACTGCGGAGCCGCGGCCTATGGAAGAGGATCATCGCAAGGTAGGCCACGGTCCACTAGGGGGGAGAAGGATGTAGAATACGGAGGAGAGCTTCACCGCTTCAACCCCCGCCAGCGCCACCGCTGTTGCGGTCATGCCTTTCACCATGCCCTATATCCCGGGGGCAGCCTGGCTACCCCAGTACTCAGGGGAATCGCATACCCTGCATGACTTTAGAGAAAAGCTGGATAGCCTCTTCCAGGTGTACCCCCTTACAGAAGAGCAAAAAGTGAGCATCCTGGTGGCCCAATTAACCGGGGCAGCCCAAAGGGAGGTAAAGTCCTGGCCACCTGGGGGGAGGACTGTCGCAGGGATACTGGCCCGGCTGAGGGACACCTTTGATACCCGCACCTCAGCCGAGATCAAGCTCAGATTCTACGGGTGCAAACAGTGGGCACATGAGAGTATAAGGGACTATGCATTAAACCTACAAGAAGCCCTGAGAGCCATTAAGCAGACCGACCCTGACGGCGTGGGAGACGAGGACAGGCTGTTGACTGAACAATTTATAGAGGGTTTATATTGCAATGCCCACCGAACCCAGTTGCGGGCAATGGCCTTACAGGACCCTCATCTGGGATTTGCACAGTTCAAGGACAGAGCCATCCGGGTGCTCCGAGAACCGGCACCAGGTGGCGTTGTGACCCACAGACGCCCCACTACCACTTACCACCAGGAGGCGGCGCCCTTGTCGGCAGGGCCTGTGGGAGCTGATGCGCAGGCTTTGAGCAATGACCCGGCTCCAGACCTGCACCATCAGGTCCAAGAGCTAGCTAAAAGCGTTGCTGCGCTAACCCGAACTGTGCAGTCTTTACAGGTTTCTACTCCAGGGAAGATCCAGCTGGCATCCGGACCGGAGGACATCCCGTGGCGTCGACCAAGGAGGACCCCACCGGCCAGAGGAAGACCCAGCGACCGATACAACGAGGACGGACGACCCATCTGCCGCCGCTGTAATCAACCCGGACATATGGCAAGGTACTGTCCTTTAAACTGGCACAACCTAGGGTAGAGGGCCAACCCCTAGGAAAAAGATCATCAGGCCCATCGAACTGGCGCGACAAATATGTGGGAGGACGTCCAGTCTTGCCTGTGGTACTGGATGGCATTCCTATGAGTGCCCTACTGGACACCGGGTCACAGGTCACCACCATCCCGTACGTGCTCTTCAAGCAGTACTGGAATGACTCGGATATTACCCGCTACCCTGACGACGACTTGAGTATCATCGCCAGCAATGGTCAGCCCGTGCCACAGATCGGATTTAAAGAGGTGACCATTAAAATTGGTAGAGTTGAACTGGCAGCACAGGGACTGATCATTGTAGACATTGACAAACACGAGAGTCACCCAAAGATAACTCTAGGAACTAATGTAATTGAAAATTGTCTTGCAGAGGTGATTTTCCTTTTACAGCAGGTTGCCAAGAACGCCAGCTCCGGCGAGCAGCGAGTGCTCCAAAAAGAGATCCGGACACTGATGCGACGGCAACAGGTGGAACTCTCCGGTGGTGAGATTGGTAGCGTGAGAATGTGTGACCCTTTCCCTATTGCCATGCCCCCAAAAAGTGAAATGATGATTTGGTGCCGGGCAGCTATTGGTCTGAGAGGTAGAGATTACCAGGCAATGGTAGAACCAGTTTACTCAGACAGTAGGCCCACCATCTTGACAGCACGGGGGGTGGTTAATGTACGCCATGGGAGGGTGCCCGTTCGCATAATCAATATCGGGAAGAGGGTAGTGTACCTGCCCCGGTATGCCACGCTAGCCAAATTATATACCATTAACCAAAATGCTATACAATCTGTGGAACCCTTGCCTCCATCTCACCCGGAGGAAGGTAACGGCTCTAAGAAAACAATGGAGGACTGGTGTCAGCAACTACATTTGGGTACTGACTCCACTCCCTCACACCAGAAACAGGGAGTCTATCGGGTGGTTCAAGAGTACGAGAGAGTGTTTAGTAAACACCCGTTAGACTTCGGGCGAGTCAAGGGGGTAGAACACCACATCCCCACGGGAGACCATCCTCCCATAAAAGAGAGGTATCGACCCGTACCCCCTGCACACTACCAACACGCCAAGGAGATGCTTAGAGACATGAAGGAGGCTGGGGTGATCAGGGATAGCTGTAGCCCCTGGGCAGCTCCACTAGTCTTAGTCAAAAAGAAAGACAATACCATGAGGATGTGTGTAGATTACCGGAAAATCAACCGTATCACACACAAGGATGCGTACCCCTTACCAAGGATAGAGGAGTCTTTGGCTGCTTTAAGATCTGCTAACTTCTTCTCTACCTTGGATCTCACTAGTGGGTACTGGCAGGTTCCTGTAGCAGAGGCGGACCGGGAGAAGACCGTATTCACCACCCCGATGGGACTTAGCGAGTTTACCTGCATGCCGTTCGGACTCTGCAACGCACCAGGAACCTTCCAACGATTAATGGAGTGCTGTCTGGGCCACAGAAACTTCGAGACGGTCCTGTTGTACCTGGACGATGTCATCGTATATTCTAAGACTTATGAGGACCACCTGAAACACCTGGCGGAAGTGTTCGAAGCTCTGGCAAGCTACGGCCTAAAGGTGAAACCCTCCAAGTGTCACCTCCTGAAACCAAAGGTGCAGTACCTGGGACACGTGGTGAGCGCTGACGGAGTGGCTCCCGACCCTGATAAGATCACCGCAATTAAGGAATGGCCAAGTCCCTCCAGTGTAAAGGAAGTGCGGCAGTTCCTCGGGTTGGTAGGCTACTACCGCAGGTTCATCCCCGGTTTCACCAAAAAGGCAGCTCCTATGCAGGACCTCCTGATAGGCCAGTCCCGGAAGGCCAAGAACCAGAAGCCGCCCTTCAGATGGGAGAAGTTGGAAGAAGAGTCCTTCCGCCAGCTGAAGATGGCCCTCACGGGGGATGAAATCCTGGCGTACCCGGATTACAGCCAGCCCTTTATCCTCTACACCGACGCAAGTAACATCGGGCTAGGAGCCGTGCTGTCCCAGATCCAGCAGGGGAAAGAGCGAGTAATCGCTTACGCCAGCCGAAAACTGCGACCCACCGAAAGAAACCCTGAGAATTACAGCTCATTTAAGCTAGAGTTCCTGGCAGTGGTGTGGGCAGTCACCGAACGCTTTAAGCACTACCTCGCTTCTTCCCGGTTCGTCGTGTACACGGATAACAACCCGTTGACACATCTGGACACGGCAAGACTCGGTGCCCTAGAGCAGAGATGGATGGCCCGCCTGTCCAACTACGAGATCACCATCAAATACCGGGCAGGACGCTCCAATACCAACGCGGACGCCCTGTCCAGGATGCCAAACCTACCGGACGTAGGAGAGGATCCAGAGGGACTGGAAGAAGTCGAACTCCCCGCGTTTCACCGTCATGGGACTATCCAGTATTCCCATCGGGTAAGGAGTAAGCAAGGCGCTACGCTTAACCCCTTACCTCACTACAACTGGGCGGAAACGCAAGACAGTGACCCTGCTGTCCGGCTGGTGAAGGAGATGCTGACTCAGCCAGAGGCTCGCCTTGACCCAGACGCTCCGGAGGAAGCCAAGCAACTGTGGGCAGAAAAGAGTAGACTGTTCCTTTACAAGGGGAAGTTGTGCCGCAGGATGGTTAACTCCCGGACGCATGAACTAATCTGGCAAGTAGTGGTGCCACGACGAGACGCAGCCATGGTGATGGAGGCATACCACGATGGAGCTGGGCATTTCGGATGGAAGAAGCTGGAGTTCCTGCTGCGCGGGCGGTTCCATTGGGTAGGCATGAGGGGAACCATTGAGAGGTGGTGCAGAGACTGTGGCCCGTGCAACCTGAGGAGGAAGGACCGTGCCAGCCAGAAGACTCCCCTGCAGTCCATCGTCACCCGGCAGCCGTTGGAACTGGTAGCCTTGGATCATGTAAAACTGACCCCAAGCAGAAGTGGCTACGTCTACGCGTTAACCATCGTGGATCATTACTCCCGGTTCTTGGTTGTCGTCCCCGTCAAGGACTTAACGGCTCAAACAGCAGCTAGAGCCTTCCAGCAGCACTTCTGCCGTCCACACGGGTACCTGGACCAAGTGCTGACGGACCAGGGACCTGCCTTTGAAGCGGAGGTCTTCCAGGAATTCTGCAATCTGTATGGCTGCCGGAAGATAAGGACGACACCCTATCATCCGCAAACTAATGGACTTTGTGAGAAAATGAACCAGGTGGTAATGGATCTTCTGAAAACGTTGCCCCTGGAAGAACGCAGTCTGTGGCCTGAGAAGCTGCCCGATCTGGTGGACCTATACAACCACATCCCGGTAGGTTCCACCAACTGTACCCCGGCTTACCTAATGAGGGCGAGACCTGGTAAGTTACCTGTTGACCTGGAAATGGGAGTCCTGACACCCGAGGACACTTCACCAGAAGCAGACTGGGACACAGAGAGGCAGCAGCAGTACCGGAAAGTACAGGAGAGCGTGGAGCGAAGTCTCTGTCAGGCTAGGGAGAGACAAGAGAAAACTTACAACCAGTATGCTCCCGCTGTTCCCCTGGTGCCCGGAGAGCAGGTCTTGAAGAGGAAAAGACGGCTCCACAAGTTGGACGACCAGTGGGAGAAGGACCCGTACACCGTACTGCCCTCAAGCCACGAGAACCCGAAGGTCTGTACCATCAGTAAAGACGGAGGGGAGACCACAGCCATTGTATCCCGGGATCACCTGAAGAAGTGTCCTGAACAGCTACGGAACCCTGAAGAGGAACAAGAAGACCATCGACCCGTAGAGGAAAGGGAAGATATGGTTAGTACTGTGCTCGGAGACTTCCCTCGGTCTTGGACTCAAGTCAATGGTGCAGTTGTGGTACCCGTACTCACCTTCCTCCAACCAGCATCCCAAGCACCTACGGAGCAACAGGTAGAGCTGGAAGAACAGCCGGTCCAGGAGGCAGAAGACCCCACACCAGCAGACCAGGAGGATCAACCCTCTGCTTGCAGTGAGCCTGCCATATCCCTAGTGAGCCAAAGGGCCCGTAGACCGCTGCCCAGTTTACCCTTAACAGCTCCTACACCCTGTAGTTCAGGGCCAGACAGTCAGCTCCGTAGGTCCACTAGGGCCACTAGAGGCCAGTTACCCGCACGTTGGAGGATTTGAAGTGTATAAATTGTTTTATTTGTGGTTACCTGTTTTTCTTGTTGCTTGTGTATAATTATGTGTTTCTAGTTGTTTATAGGAGTCTTTGGTGGATTTACCGGGAATCCTGTGTACATAGTTGGAGCGTAACCCAGGACGGACTAAAGACTGTTAAGGACTCGGGGCAGGACAGACCCCTACCTGGTTACGTCTCCCTGTTTTGGTGAAATGGACACCTTGCTTTCTTCAAAGACTGCACCCGGTTACGGACATGCCGTGACCACCTTTATGTGTTTCTTTATTGTATTGTTATTGTTATATCTTGTTATGTTTTTCTAAAATATGTTTAGTCCCGGAGTACTAAATTTCACTAGGGGGGAATGTGGCACCCCAGGGGTCTGGTTTCCACAGTAACAGCAATGTTATGTCTGAGAGCAGGTGGGAGGTCTCTTGGTCAGGAATCCTATGCATGCCACACCTCCTGCCCAGTCCTGGGAGGGGAAGGACTTCCCCTATATAAACCTGGGGCTGAGGCAGGGTTAGTGAGTAGAGAAGAAGTAGAGACAGAGAAAAGAAGCAAATATAGGAACAGAACATCAGGAGCTCTGTGGGAGCAGTGTTACAAGGAGTCAGGGGCTGGCAGCTGCAGAGCTCGCCCTGACTGAGAAGATTTCTTACCGGACCCGGAGTCCGAGGCTGTGGGGACTAACTCCTACCCAGCAGCAGAATCCGTCAGGCAGGGGATTCCAGGTCCTCTGGCCAAGAAACCCGAAGGCACGGTCACACGCATGGGACCAGCACCGCCGTCGTGGAGCGGAAGCTACTAGAAGGCCCCAAGTCACCAGCCATACGGGTGAGCACCACACGGTACACTCAGGGACGTGGGCTACTTATACCCGCCTCTAGCAAGGTAGCCAGAAGAGTACAGTCAGTTTGGGAGGCCTACAACTCTGCCTGGCCAGGGGAGATCCCATCTGCTCAAGGACTGACCAGGCCCCAATCGCTAGCCAGTACTCCGGGAGGGTCTATCGTTGTCACCAGTAAAGACCCTGAACTACACCGTACCGTCTCTGAGTGGTTCCTGCTACCCCCATCATCCACGTCGGCTGCCCTGAGGCCATACCCCTCCCGTTGGGGGTTATACTATCACGCTGCACAATCCTACCACCGGCCTCAGCGGTCTGCCCTGCAGCAGCAGCTCCTTAGCTGCATTCAACGGGTGGCGTAGTCGTACAACATCTACCGCTAATCCAGCGCCACTTAGTCTGACTCCCTGGGCACGGACCGGATCACCGCCACGAGACTACAACCCTCAAGAGATCCGGCTCCGGGTAAGCTCCCGCGTGCGCAACGCAGCGCGACACAGGCCCAGGGGCGCGTCATATACATACAGTGTACGGAAAGTATTCAGACCCCTTTAAATTTTTCACTCTTTGTTTCATTGCAGCCATTTGGTAAATTCTAAAAAAGTTCATTTTTTTTCTCATTAAAGTACACTCTGCACCCCATCTTGACTGCAAAAAAAACTGAAATGTAGAAATTTTTGCAAATGTATTAAAGAAAAACTGAAATTTCACATGGTCATAAGTATTCAGACCCAGTATTGAGTAGAAGCACCCTTTTGAGCTAGTACAGCCATGAGTCTTCTTGGGAATGATGCAACAAGTTTTTCACACCAGGATTTGGGGATCCTCTTCCATTTCTCCTTGCAGATCCTCTCCAGTTCCGTCAGGTTGGATGGTGAACGGCCATTTTCAGGTCTCTCCAGAGATGCTCAATTGGGTTTAGGTCAGGGCTCTGGCTGGGCCAGTCAAGAATGGTCAGTTATTCTGAAGCTACTCCTTTGTTATTTTAGCTGTGTGCTTAGGGTCATTGTCTTGTTGGAAGGTGAACCTTCGGCCAAGTCTGAGGTCCAGAGCACTCTGGAAGAGGTTTTCATCCAGGATATCTCTGTACTTTGCCGCATTCATGTTTCCTTCAATTGCAACCAGTCGTCCTATCCCTGCAGCTGAAAAACACCTCCATAGCATGATGCTGCCACCACCATGCTTCACTGTTGGGATTGAATTGGGCAGGTGATGAGCAATGCCAGGTTTTCTCCATACATACCGCTTATAATTATCACCAAAAAGGTCTATCTTCGTCTCATCAGACCAGATAATATTATTTCTCATAGTCTGGGAGTCCTTCATGGTGGAGGGCTGCAGTGATAGTTGACTTTGTGGAACTTTCTCCCATCTCCCCTACTGCATCTCTGGAGCTCAGCCACAGTGATCTTGGGGTTCTTCTTTACCTCTCTCACCAAGGCTCTTCTCCCACGATTGCTCAGTTTGGCTGGACAGCCAGGTCTAGGAAGACTTCTGGTGGTCCCAAACTTCTTCCATTTAAGGATTATGGAGGCCACTGTGCTCTTAGGAACCTTGAGTAATGCAGAAATTATTTTGTAACCTTGGCCAGATCTGTGCCTTGCCACAATTCTGTCTCTGAGCTCCTTGGGCAGTTCCTTTGAGCTCATGATTCTCATTTGGTCTAACATGCACGATCAGCTGTGAGGTCTTATATAGGACAGTTGTGTGCCTTTCCAAATCAAGTTCTATCAGTTTAATTAAACACAGCTGGACTCCAATGAAGGAGTAGAACCATCTCAAGGAGGATCACAAGGAAATGGACAGCATGTGACTTAAATATGAGTGTCTGAGCAAAGGGTCTGAATACATATGACCATGTGATATTTCAGTTTTTCTTTTTTAATAAAGTTGCAAAAATTTCTACATTTCTGTTTTTTTTTCAGTCAAGATGGGGTGCAGAGTGTACTTTAATGAGCAAAAAAATGAACTTTTTATAATTTACCAAATGCCTGCAATGAAACAAAGAGTTAAAAATTTAAAGGGGTCTGAATACTTTCCATACCCACTGTATATACCAGGATGAGGGACATATATATCAGGATAGAGGGAGCATATTCAAGATGGGGGGGTCCTGGTCCATATCTCACACTGGGGCCCATCAGACTCTATCTATCTACTATACAGAACATATATCCATATATTTATATACAAATGTTGAAAAAGAAGAAACTAAGCAATGGAAAGGAACTGACTTTCACCTGTAGCGTCTCGCTCAGTAAACCGTTGCGCTTGCTTTGTAAGTAAGCATTAGCACTTCCACTTTTCGCCACCCGTATTCTTGCCAGTCTTGCTTTCTGCAAAACAAAAGCACAGTATTTAAGCACATTAATACTCAAATAGACCATTACTGTTTGACTGTGTAAAATCTATGTCATAAACCTCCTCCTTTGAATAACAATACAGTAAAAATATCTAGGATCTTTCCAATATATAATTAGCTATTGAATCCATGATGTTTTCACTTATTTTTCAGTTCATTTTTTTGCCTGCTCAGTGAGAATGAGATATCTGTTGCTACCTGGAGATTGCCAACAAGCTGACACATCGCTACTCGTATGCTAGAACCTGTGTGGATGCTCACGACAAGTCAGCTCAAAATAATGCCTGATATTCATTAAAACTGGGGGCAATAAATTGGTTGTCTCATTAGGTTCTGTTCTCGGTGCTCACAGCACACAGGCAGCTTTGCCGGAAGAATCCTTATCTGGCCAAACATTTCCCTTCTTGCAGCTGCTGCAAGTGGAATGTAATATTACGTGATGGCTATTCAATATGTCTCTTACAGAACAAGGGACCCCACTCCTCGACATCAACAAGCTGTAATAAAAGTTCATGAGACAGCCCCTTAAAGGTGTTGATGAACCAGACACACAACCCATCCAATACAAGTGTAATATAAGTCCATTCACACATGTCAGGTCAGCATACGTGCTGCATTACACATATGGAGATCTGACACGAGACTTGGGTGTGCAGTAAATCCACCTAAGACCACGTTCACATGTTCAGTATTTGGTCAGTATTTTATATGATTATTTTTAGGGCAAAATCAGGAGTGGAGCAATCAGAGGAAAAGTATAATAGAAACACGTCACCACTTCTGTATTTATCACCCACTCCTGGTTTTGGCTTACACATACTGAGGTAAAATACTGACCAAATAGTCAACGTGTGCACGTGGCCTACGCGGACAAGTCACATGGATATTTGTAAGGATACGTGCACACATTGAGTATTTGGTGAATTATTTACCTCAGTATTTCTAAGTCAAAACCAGGAGTGGAGCAATCAGAGGAAAAGTATAATAGAAACACGTCACCACTTCTGTATTTATCACTAGTGTTGAGCCACCCCCGTAGTGTTCGAGTTCGGTTCGGTTCGTCGAACACCCGTGTGTTCGCCGAACTGTTCGTCGAACACCTTCGAACACCGTTAAAACCAATGGCAGGCAAACAAAAACACATAGAAACACATAGAAAACACCTTCAAAGGTGTCCAAAAGCTGACAAACTGATCAGAAGACATAACTAACACATGGAAAAGTGACAAGTACATATAGTCATGCGAAAAGAAAAGAGGTGGAGGAGTAAAAGGAGGGGGAGACACAGATATAGGCATGTCATGCCCTTCTAAAATCCAAAAAGTGAGAAGCCGACACGGCCAGTTCGTTCCTGCCCGTGCCACCACCGTGTCGCCGGGTTTGTGCCAGAGCCGCGGTGGACCCTGACGGCCAGCCCCCCTCTCCCAATACTGGTGCCTGTCCGCTGGTGGGTCGAGCCCCCCCGCGGTGGGGGGTAACATCTGCAGAAGAAAGACCATCTTCCAGCCAAACTAAGATGTCGACTTCTTTTCGTGGACAATGTGATACGATCCCTTTCTTACGGACACGCCCAGCGCTACAAATTCCAGATGAGGCACAAAAACAGCAGGTGCTTCAGCGGATATCAAGTGCTCCTTCAAGTGGGCTCTCCTCCACCTCAATTTCAACATCGCAAATACTCCAGTCCTCAGAGGTGTCACCCCAATCGCACTTGCTTCCTCACAGCTCCCAAGTCTCCTGCTGCCCGTCTGAGTATGGGGTAACACAGATGGTTGAGTCTGCAGAGCTGTTTACTCATACTATAGCCTGGGAAACGGAGGTCTGCTCCAGAGCTTCTGTTAATCCAGACGAGGAAATGATCTGCACTGATGCCCAGAATCTTTATAAGTCGGATCCAGGACCAGATGAAGAAGGTTCTGAGCATAATGTAGACCCTCGTTCCCAAACTGTCACGCCTGTTGGTGGAGACAATGATGAAGACGATGATGAGACTCAAATACCTGATTGGAGTGACAACTTGACTTTTCGGTCAGGGCAGGAAGAGGTTGGCTTTGAGGACGAAGAGCGTGATAACACACAGGGTGATGATGACGAGGTTGGAGATCCCACTTACTGTCAACCCACAGTCAGCCAGTCGATGAGGTCAACGGAGGAGGTGGAGGAGGATGTGACTAGCCCAGGGGATGGGGATGACTCAGTACCCGGGCCTTTGCCTGGCCTTGGGGATGTCGCGGTGGTCGGCTCCCTGGCCCGTACCCTGGGGTCACTCTTTAAAAGAGTGGATAATTGTTAATTTTATAAGAGTTCGTGACGCCACCTGTAGTATCTGGTGAGAAGCACCAGCGCTTCAGCAGTCCACTGAGACCCGTGATAAGGCAGCTCGATGGTATAGCTCCCCACAGGTGGAGCTAGGTCTCAGGGCAGCGTATGCAGGGGGAATGCAGGACAGGCGAGACCCAGCTGGGTCAGAGCAAGAACGGGAACGGACACGGTAGTCACTTCAGTACCTTTTACTGGAGGAAATTCAGGCACATCCCGGAGCACTGTAGGGTGAAGGGTGAATATCAGGATCCTCCCCAATGAGCGGGTGTAGGGCCTCCTGTTTCTTGCCTCTGCGTAGTAAGTTTCTGACCTGCCTGGAGCTAGGCCTAACTTTGTCTCTGTCCTGCGCTGGCTGACCTTGTGGTAGGGCCTTCTCTTGGAGTTCACGCTCCCACTATGCGGGGCCTAAGCGTCTCCTGGCTCTGTTACGTATCAGCACCTTAGCGATCCTGGGACTTGTAGTTCTCCAGGGATTCCGGTTATGCCTTACTGAATCTAGCTAGCAGGAGCCTCGTGCTCCACTGCTGAACTATTAACTGAGTTCTCTAGACTAGACTGAGCTCCACTGCAGACTGACCTCTCTTAGGCTTCTCTACTGCAGGAACTCTTCAAAGGAACTGAACTGCCTAGCTCCACCTTCCCTATTTATACCCCTAACGGGCTCCCTCTGCTGGTCTGAGGTGGAAGGTGGAGATGTGTGAATGTTTATGGGGGCCTATTGTGGAGGATTCCATCAATACACTCTTCTAGGATCTGTGATACCAAGCACAGCGGGGCGTCACAGATGCTATTGACGACGAGGTTAGGTTGCGCCTTCCTGGACAGAGACGGAGTACTGGAAGCACGTCAACAACTGCATCCTCAACCACAACTCTGCCTCTGACCACAAGTCGTAGTGGCTCTTCAGGTCGCATGGGCTCTAAGCCTTGCTTAGCCTGGGCATTTTTTCAGAATGATAAGGATGACCCAACTCGTGTTATCTGTAATATTTGTCACCAAAATCTAAGTAGAGGCCAAAAAATCCATAGTTTGAGTACTTCATGCATGTACCGTCACATGGATATGAAGCATAAGTTGCAGTGGGAAGCTCACTGTGCTACAATGCGGCCTAGCAGGCTGGGCCAACCACCGTCTGCCCCATCTTGTGCATCCGCGGCCTCTTCATCCTCTGTGACTGGGGGGACAGCAGTCACACATGTTTTTGGACGCAGACCTGCCACCTCTTTACCTGCAACAGCCAGTGTGATTGGCAGGTCGTCAGTTCATTGGGAAGTGGAAACACCTGCTGGTGTTGAGTGCTCTCTGACATCGAGAGCACCACCTTTGGATCAAGGCAACCTAACATGTCCGCCTGCACCTTCCTCACAGACCGGCAGTTTGCCGGGGACACCCTACTCAACCCCGTCTAAGCACAACAGCCAGCCCTCGGTCCCTCAGATGTGGAAAAGTAAAAGACCATTTCCTCCTAGCCATGAGAAAGCTAAGAGGTTGAATTTCACCATCTGCAAGCTCTTGGCTACAGAAATGCTGCCTTTCCGCCTGGAGGACACAGTGGATTTTCGAGACCTTATGTCCGTCGCAGTGTCCCAGTACCAGATGCCCAGTCGGCACTACTTCTCAAAGAAAGGTGTGCCTGCGCTCCACCAGCATGTCGCACACAACATCACCGCTTCTTTGAGAAACTCTGTGTGTGACAGGGTGCATTTCACCACAGACACTTGGATGAGTAGGCATGGACAGGGGCGTTACATGTCGCTGACTGGGCACTGGGTAACTATGGTGACAGCAGTACAAGGGGCTGCTGTCCAAGTCTTACCGTCCCCACGAGTTGTGCGTCAATCCTCTTTATCTCGAAGTTCCTCCACTGCTTCTGCCTCCTCAACCTCCTCTCGGTCCTCCATCTGCACCCAAAGCCTGTCTGGTAATGCCACCTGCTTTCTAACTGCGCAGAAGGAATCCTGCACACCTCCTTACTATGCTGGCAGCAGGGCTCAAGGCATCAGTGTTTACTTTGAAATGTCTGGGAAATGTGAGTCACACAGCTGAGGAGTTGTGGTCAGCTCTGGAGACCTAGTTTCATGAATGGTTGTCTCCACTGGCCCTCAACCAGGGAAGGCCGTGTGCGACAATGCTGCAAACCTGGGTGCGGCCCTTCGCCGGGGCAATGTCACACACGTGCCTTGTATGGCTCACGTGTTGAACCTGGTTGTCCATAAATTGTTAGCCCACTATCCCGGACTAGATGGCCTTCTGCAGAGGGCACGGTCGCTATGTGCTCACTTCCGCCGTTCGCATCCCGCAGCTCAACGACTTACATCTCTACAGAAGTCGTTGGGCCTGCCAGTTCACCGGCTGAAATGCGATGTGCTGACACGGTGGAATTCAACTCTGACCATGTTGCAGCGACTGTGGCAGCACCGACAAGCCCTGGTGCAATACGTTCTGACGTATAGCCTGGGCCAGCGAGATCCAGAGGTGGGGCAAATCACGCTGCAGGAGAGGTCTCAGATCAGGGACCTATGAAGTTGACGCGCCCCCTGGGCCGTGGAGTACCCTGAGCCGGGCCGGTAGACGCTGGGGGTTGTAGTCACTGTGGCGGTGACCCGGTCCGTGATCCAGGGCGGTCAATCCAAGGGTAATTTGTATATATGGGTTTTATAATGTCCGACTACGCCACCTCTGGAGTGGGGCAAACGGGGCCGCCGCTGCGGAACAGTCCTCTGAAGCTGGTGGTTTTGCAGCACTCACCACAGGAAGAGTGTAGCTTCAGGGCAGTGTGGGTGGATGATGGTGGTTGTAGTGCAGGGAGTCAGTAATGAACACAGAGTCCGTGTGATGCAGTCCCAAGATCTTTACTCACAGTTGTTGCAGTCCAGATTACAGGTACCAGAGCAATCTCACCCGTCGTGCTGTGCGTACTCAGTGAGGGGCTCAGTCCACCCCCAGATAGCTCCGGAGTACTTAGCAGGACCCCCTTCTGTGTGTCCTTTCTCTGGCCTTCTCCCTGCACCTCACACCCAGTGACACTTCTATCCGGTATCCTCGGGCCTTGGCAGGCGACTTGTGTTCCGTCCCCTGGGTCCTATGTGGCTACCTTCTTAGTGAGACTGGTGTGGACTTTTATCTGCAGTACATGAAATGCTGCAGCCTCCGGTTTCTAGTTGAGCCTTGCTGTTTCTCCGCTAGTTGAGGGACCGGTTCCCCTTATCTGGCCTGACCCCTCTACCTCCTGGTAGCAGCAGGAGTACGGGTGGCCTTCTGCACGGCCCGTAGCCCTAGGGTCCCTTCGGTTCCTGGAGCCTTCCTGCTCCCACTCCTCTCTTCTCTCCTTCAGTCCTGGGCCTCCCAGGCTAGGCCCGCCTCTGGAGCAGAGCTCATGCCGAGCCTCTGCTCCTGTCACTTTTCCTCCTCTGACTGGCTTGCTCTTTCTAAGATGGCTTCCTATTTATACTCTCCCTGTCATGTGCTTCGCTAAGCTGCTCCCCTAAGCACCCACTACATAGGACCCTCCCACCAGCTAGGGACCTGGGACTGTGCTCTCCCTTAGGAGCAATCTCGCCCTACCCCCACTGCGGGTATGTGTTGGATGCAGGTGTTAGGGTCCCGAGCCATATGCCTTCCTTACCTGAGGGTGAGATACCACACCTCTGGGTGAGATGCAGTAACTCTGTGGCGACTGAACCCTCAGGGGCGCCACACACCCTTCTGCACAGTTTTGAAATGGCGACGAAGATGTTAAGTGCTGACGACGATGACATTATCAGCATGACTATTCTGGTGATTTACATGCTGGAGCACACATTAAACAGAATTCAGAATCAGGTGGTGGGACAAGAGGAGGTGGAGGAAGTAGAGGAGGAGTCGTATGCGGAAGGGATAACATCTCCAAGGTCCAGATGGTTGGCAGCACCAAGGCGGCAGGCATGGGAGGGTGGGGGAGAGGGATTAACCAGGGCGCATGGTAGCAGCCAAACTGTTGAGGAAGGTGCAGGAGCCGAGGAAGAAGTGGAGGACGAACTGGTGATGGGCATGGAAGACTCATCAGATGAGGGAGACCTTGATCACATTTCTGTTGTGCGAGGTTGGGGGGAGAGGGCAGAGGAAGGAAGCATGATTCTTACTTCGCTACCAACACAAGGACTTGGTCCTCCTGGATGCGCAAGACACATGAGTGCCTTCTTGCTTCACTACCTGCAACATGACCCTCAGATTGTCAGAATTCGAAGTAATCCCGACTACTGGGTTGCCACACTCTTAGATCCCCGGTACAAAAGTAAATTTGCCGAAATAATTCCTGCCATAAAAAGGGATTGACGCATGCAGGAGTATCTGCAGACGCTGTTGCAGAATCTTACATGTGCTTTTCCACAAAACACCAGTGGTGCACGTAGTGAATCTCACAGTTCTAACTTGCCAACCGTGGGACTGTCGAGTATTCATCACTCAAACCGTAACAGTAACACAGTATCTGTTGGTAACAGCAATTTTGTGGAATCGTTTCACCACTTTTTTAGACCATCCTTTGCAAGGCCACAGGAGACAAGAAGTCTGACACATAGTCAATGCCTAGAGAGGATGGTGCAGGAGTATCTCCAAGTGAACATCGAAGCCATGACTGTGTCACTGGACCCTTGCTCATTTTGGTATTCCAATCTGGAAAAATGGCCGGAGCTCGCCACTCACGCCTTGGAGATCTTGTCATGCCCTGCAGCCAGTGTTCTCTCTAAACGTGTGTTCAGCGCTGCTGGTGGTGTGCTGACAGATAAGCGCACGCGTCTGTCCACTGAGAATGTAGACAGACTCACGTTCATAAAGATGAACAAATCATGGATTCGCAAGGACTTTTCTACCCCTGTGTTATCCTTGGGAGACTAAAACCTTGAGGATTTAGTAAAATCACCTCACCAACCGTTTTAAGCAACTGTGGGGCAATTGATGCCACTTAACCCTAGAACGCATGACCATAAAAATCTACACTTTCATATACCTGGGGCCTTTTAGGCCCGTGTGCAAATAACATGGAATAACTCAAACTCAAATGACAAACAACTATATACATGAAGAATACCTAGAGTTTCAAAATTCTAACTAAAGTAATCTTGCAGAAAATAGAAAACAATTAACAGGGCAGGCCTGCGAGGCCCCAGGTATGCGTTCTAGGGTTAAGTGGTGTCTGTGCCACAATTTTGGGAAAAAATGGAGACTCTTTTTGGAGTCCCCTTGCTGTGTCTTACGTGACGTTGGCATCGTCAATTCCAGGTGGGTTGGGTCGCTCCCCCCCCCTTTTAACTGTAAGAAACTACATACACTATGGCTTGGGGTAACACAGATGGTTGAGTCTGAAGAGCTGTTTACTCAGAGGTCTGCTCCAAATCTTCAGTGTCTGCTAGTCAGCGTAGAATTTTTAACTGCATCTAGCCTAGGCAATACTTTGGGCGTAGTAGCCCAGCTGCGAAGCAAGCTGCACCGCCTGTGTATCTAATAAGAATTTTTAAATGCATCTAGCCTAGGCAGACTGTGGGGACCCCCAACCAAACCCAGACGCTCAGCCCCCCTTTCCTTGACAATACAATAATGTAACTCTTACAACTGGATGGGTGAGGATCGGTCACAGCTTTATTAACTCTTTATACTCATTCCATTAGAAAGGCATTTTATTTCTAAAATAATTCAGCTTGTTGCAGCATGCCCTGGGTCTCCACTCCGGCAAGTTGGCCAACAAGTGTAACTCTCCAACATGTCCTTTCTATTTCCAGGCCACGGAGGATCCTACGTACTCGTATGCAGGACTCTGACCCCCACCCATCACTCTTAACGCTTGTTCCACTCCGTCCTGGAGTCCTGACAGGAATATGTCCAGTACAATATCCATTAAGTGAACAACGTCGGGCCGTATGAGGCCTGCTTTATCTCCTTCCAGTTGTCGGTGTCGTACCACTACACCGCCTCTATCTCTTCTAAATTTTGCCATCCGAATATTTATTACCCGCCTTGTCCGTTCGATGGCCGTGATGTCTCGCGCACCTTGCCATACCGCTATCAGCACAATCTCTGACCATACTATAGCTAGTTTTGTGAAAAATTCTCTGAAGCGCTCAGTGTCTAGTTTCATTATTGCCATTAGTTATGCGCTGTTGTGATGACCTAGGTTGTTTCCCCCGGCCTGTATAACTAAGATGACCGGACATCTTGCCTCTCTCCCTACCTTGATTACCTCCATTAGTACCTGTGGCCATAGCAGGCCTCTAATACCTCTCTAGTTGAAATATGTGTTATGAAACTCTAATTTCCTCCCGCCTGGGCAGACTTTCTCCCTTTTTTCTGCCCAATACATATACGAGTGGCCTTTCACCCACACTGTTGGCTTAGCGTTACCTGTAAAAGAAACAAACCACGTTAGGATAACAAGTCCGGTCTTATGTATCTTGCCAAACACGTGGATCGCCATCTCCCTATCCTCTGAACTTCTGTTTCTGACAGTCCTGCTCTTGCTGCTTCCGTGGCCGCGCCTATGCGGAATGAGTGTGTCCCGTAATCTTTGGGGTGGTTCCCTGCCGATGTTATGCATTTATTAAATATAGCTTGGAACTGGTATCTTGATAATGGCATTCCATCAATGTGTGATAGGAAGAAATTACTTTGTGATCTGATGGTTAGATATGTTTTTACATTTGTTACCCGACTCAGTGTACCGTTTGTGGGTTGTAGAAGTACCCAAGTGCCCCTGCCCACTGGAACCGTTTTCGATTTGTGTATGCGTAGACGTATTGCATTATTGGCTATGAATACGTCCTGGTGTAATAAGCCTCCACTGGTGGTAATTTTGGATTGAGGGACTAATTCGCTTATGCATAGCGCCCCGAAGAAGGCGATCACAAATGCAGTAGACAGTAGTGTTGCTTCAAATTGTGAGTGTCATGTTAATGGTGTTAGGGATATGATGTGAGAAATCAGTTTTAGTGACACGGGACGGGACGTCTACACTCCTGACTTGGCTGACCCCTTTTCCACCCTTTTATGGATTGTCTGATGATGAACCTTTGTCACATCTCCCCAATTCAGTAGTTGGAAGTGAAATGCTACTCCGGTCAGACACCGCTGCGCTGACGCCCCTGATATGCCCCTCATAATTAGCTGGTGGAGAAATTCTATGGTGACTTGTGATCTGGCTTGTTCACATTGGTCAACCCGTCTGCCTGCTACTAGTCGTGTCCACTCTTCCCATGCCTTACCGTATGCTTGCCACGTCGACGGGGCAACTGACGCTCTGATTAATGGCATCAACTATTCACCACTAGATCCCATAGGGAAGGTGGGCAACTGTTGCCCGATGGGTGGGCGTTGTGGAAGAGCTCTGTGAAAATCTGCCAATTGAATTGTTATAAAGCGTTAGCAGCAGCTTTAGACCCCTCAGCATAGTGGCTAGAGCGGACCCATACATTGTGTTTTAGGCACAGGAATGCTAGCCTGGGTAGTAGGCCTAGCACTGGGAGAGACGATGATGCCATCTTATTAATGCAGTGCGCTAGGCTGGTGTTTTTTGTTATGAAGCGTATATTCTTGTAAGCCAGGCGCGCGCCCCATATTTCTATTGCTACCACTATTGGGAAGAAAAATTATTTTCAGGGCTAGATGCAGCTAAAAATTATTATTAATTTAAAAGCTGGTGGAACTTGGTATAGATGGCCTAATACAATGAGTCCCACACACTGCTAGAAGGCCAATTATTTTTTCAGAGGTAGATGCAGATAAAAATTATTTTTCATTTGCAACCTGATGGAGGTCAGTATAGATGGACTAATAGAGAAAGTCCCACACACTGCTAGAAGGCCAAATATTTTTTCAGAGCTAGATGCAGACAAAAAATTATTTTGAATTTGCAACCTGATGGAGGTCAGTATAGATGGACTAATAGAGAAAGTCCCACACACTGCTAGAAGGCCAAATATTTTTTCAGAGCTAGATGCAGATAAAAATTATTTTTCATTTGCAACCTGATGGAGGTCAGTATAGATGGACTAATAGAGAAAGTCCCACACACTGCTAGAAGGCCAAATATTTTTTCAGAGCAAATGCAGATAAAAATTATTTTTCATTTGCAACCTGATGGAGGTCAGTATAGATGGACTAATAGAGAAAGTCCCACACACTGCTAGAAGGCCAAATATTTTTTCAGAGCTAGATGCAGATACAAATTATTTTTCATTTGCAACCTGATGGAGGTCAGTATAGATGGACTAATAGAGAAAGTCCCACACACTGCTAGAAGGCCAAATACTTTTTCAGAGCTAGATGCAGAAAAAAATTATATTCAATTTGCAACCTGATGGAGGTCAGTATAGATGGACTAATAGAACAAGTCCCACACACTGCTAGGAGGCCAAATATTTTTTCAGAGCTAGATGCAGATAAAAATTATTTTTAATTTGCAACCTGATGGAGGTCAGTATAGATGGACTAATAGAGAAAGTCCCACACACTGCTAGAAGGCCAAATATTTTTTCAGAGGTAGATGCAGAAAAAAATTATCTTCAGTTTGCAACCTGATGGAGGTCAGTATAGATGGACTAATAGAACAAGTCCCACACACTGCTAGAAGGCCAAATATTTTTTCAGAGGTAGATGCAGAAAAAAATTATATTCAATTTGCAACCTGATGGAGGTCAGTATAGATGGACTAATAGAACAAGTCCCACACACAGCTAGAAGGCCAAATATTTTTTCAGAGCTAGATGCAGAAAAAAATTATATTCAATTTGCAACGTGATGGAGGTCAGTATAGATGGACTAATAGAACAAGTCGCACACACTGCTAGAAGCCCAAATATTTTTTCAGAGGTAGATGCAGAAAAAAATGATATTCAATTTGCAACCTGATGGAGGTCAGTATAGATGGACTAATAGAACAAGTCCCACACACAGCTAGAAGCCCAAATATTTTTTCAGAGGTAGATGCAGAAAAAAATGATATTCAGTTTGCAACCTGATGGAGGTCAGTATTAGTGTTGAGCCACCCCCGTAGTGTTCGGGTTCGGTTCGGTTCGTCGAACACCGGGATGTTTGAGGAACTGTTCGTCGAACTGTTCGTCGAACACCTTAGAACACCGTCGAACACCGTTAAAACCAATGGCAGGCAAACAAAAACACATAGAAACACATAGAAAACACCTGCAAAGGTGTCCAAAAGCTGACAAACTGCTCAGAAGACACTCTCTTTAAAAAAGCCGGCCGGCAAATTCAGCAGCGGCATACACCGGTACCCGACAATTTAGACAAGAAGTAATAGAGCATCACACATAGATTAGATAGATAGAAACATGTCAGTCACACATATAAGAAGCACAGTGACAGTGTTGGTTACTGCACTTGTCATTTAGTGTAAAGGATTTATTAAAAAAAATATTAGTGTTTTCATGCACCGTCTCTTTAAAAAAGCCGGCCGGCAATTCAGCATCTGTACCCGACAATTTAGAACAGAAAGAATAGAGCATCACACATAGATTAGATAGATAGAAACATGTCAGTCACATATATAATAAGTACAGTGACAGTGTTGCTTACTGTACTTGTCATTTAGTGTAAAGGATTTATTTAAAAAAATAATAGTGTTTTCATGCACTGTCTCTTTAAAAAAGCCGGCCGGCAATTCAGCAGCGGTACCCGACAATTTAGAACAGAAAGATAGAGCATCACACATAGATTAGATAGATAGAAACATGTCAGTCACATATATATGAAGTACAGTGATAGTGTTGGTTACTGTACTTGTCATTTAGTATTAAAATAAAGGATTTATTATTAAAAAAATTGGCGTGGGGTTCCCCTTAATTTTAGGCTCTAGCGGAGGTTAAGCAGACGGCTGGGGCAGATGTTTGAAGCCTGGGAAGGGGGTAATACCCACGGAGCTTCCCAGGCTACTAATATCAGCCCCCAGCTGAATACATAGCCTTTACTAGCTATTAAAATGGGGGACCCCCCCAAAAAAATGACGTGGGGTCCCCCCTAATTTAATAGCTAGCAAAGGCTAGGCAGACAGCTGGGGGCTGATATTAATAGCCCAGGAAGGGAGCCATGAATATTGGCCCCCTCCCAGGCTAGAAACACCAGCCGTCAGCCGCCCCAGAAATGGCGCATTCATAGGATGCGCCAATTCTGGCACTTAGCCTCGTTCTTCCACGCTGCCTTGGTGCGGTGGCAGGGGGTAATAGGGTTGGGGTTGATGTCAGCTTATAATGCCAGCAGACATCAAGCCCAGGTTAGTAATGGAGAGGCGTCTATAAGACACCCCCATTACTAACCCCATAGTCAAAGTTAAAAAAAACACAAACACCCAGAATAAAGTCCTTTAATTGAAATAAAGACACAATCCTTTATTGTTCTAAATTAAACCATACTTACCGTCACGCCCATTCCAGCTGAAGCCAACGATCTCCTGCAATAAAAGAAAAATAATAAAGCAACCTCATCCTTACCTTTCCATGGTTCCCACGACAGCTTCAGCTCTGCTCCATCGAGATGACAGGCTGGACCGCAGCAGAACGCTGCCATCCAGCCTGTCATCCCGCAGACACTGAGAAGCGCAGGCTTGCTTGCGCTGCTCAGCGTCTCTCTGTGACGACATCCAGATGAGCCGAGTTCATGTCCAATGAACTCGGCTCACCTCATGCACGTCACTGACAGCGTGGGAAAATTCTCACGCTGAAGCGCTGATTGCAGGAGAATTTTCCCACGCTGTCAGTGACGTGCAGGAGGTGAGCTGAGTTCATTGGACATGAGCTCACCTCATGCACATCACTGACAGCGTGGGAGAATTCTCCTGCACTCAGCACTTCAGCGTGAGAATTTTCCCACGCTGTCAGTGACGTGCATGAGGTGAGCCGAGTTCATTGGACATGACCTCGGCTCATCTGGATGCCGTCACACCGAGACAGTGAGGAGCGCAAGCATGCCTGCGCTTCTCAGTGTCTGCGGGATGACAGACTGGATGGCAGCGTTCTGCTGCGGTCCAGCCAGTCATCTCGATGTAGCAGAGCTGAAGCTGTCGTGGGAACCATGGAAAGGTAAGGATGAGGTTGGTTTATTATTTTTCTTTTATTGCAGGAGATCGTTGGCTTCAGCTGGAATGGGTGTGATGGTAAGTATGGTTTAATTTAGAACAATAAAGAATTGTGTCTTTATTTCAATTAAAGGACTTTATTCTGGGTGTTGTGTTTTTTTTAAATACTTTACTAGAAATTCATGGCGGTCATGTCTAATACTGGCGTGACCCCATGAATTTTGGGCTTGGGGCCAGCTGATAATACCAAGCTGGCCCTAACCCCTTTATTACCCAGTGAGCCACCGCACCAGGGCCCTGGATGAGTTGGGTACAGCGCCAGAAGATGGCGCTTCTATGAACGCGCCATTTTCCGGGGTGGCTGCGGACTGCAATTTGTAGCGGGGGGGGGCCCAGAAAGCTTGGGCCTCCCTGCGCTGCAGATTCCAGCCCCCAGCTGCCTAGTTGTACCTGGCTGGACACAAAAATAGGGCGAAGCCCCACGTACTTTTTTTTAAATTATTTCATGAAATTCATGAAATAATTAAGAAAAAAAGGCCTTCCCTATATTGTTGTGTCCGGCCAGGTACAAATAGGCAGCTGGTGGTTGGGGGCAGCCCATTCCTGCCTGCTGTACCTGGCTGGACACAAATATAGTGCGAAGCCCCACTTCAATTTTTTTAAATTATTTCAGGAAATTCATGAAATAATTTAAAAAAAATTGACGTGGGGCTTCGCACTATATTTGTGTCCAGCCAGGTACAGCAGGCAGGAACGGGCTGCCCCCAACCACCAGCTGCCTATTTGTACCTGGCCGGACACAACAATATAGGGAAGCCCTTTTTTTCTTAATTATTTCATGAAATAATTTAAAGAAAATTGACGTGGGGCTTCGCCCTGTTTTTGTGTCCAGCCAGGTACAACTAGGCAGCTGGGGGCTGGAATCCGCAGCGCAGGGAGGCCCAAGCTTTCTGGGCCACCCCCGCTGCAAATTGCAGTCCGCAGCCACCCCGGAAAATGGCGCGTTCATAGAAGCGCCATCTTCTGGCGCTGTACCCAACTCATCCAGGGACCTGATGCGGTGGCTCACTGGGTAATAAAGGGGTTAGGGCCAGCTTGGCATTATCAGCTGGCCCTAAGCCCGAAATTCATGGGGTCACGCCAATATTAGACATGACCACCATGAATTTCTAGTAAAGTATTTAAAAAAAACACAACACCCAGAAAAAAGTCCTTTAATTGAAATAAAGACACAATCCTTTATTGTTCTAAATTAAACCATACTTACCATCACGCCCATTCCAGCTGAAGCCAACGATCTCCTGAAATAAAAGAAAAATAATAAAGCAACATCATCCTTACCTTTCCATGGTTCCCATGACAGCTTCAGCTCTGCTACATCGAGATGACAGGCTGGACCGCAGCAGAACGCTGCCATCCAGCCTGTCATCCCGCAGACACTGAGAAGCGCAGGCTTGCTTGCGCTCCACAGTGTCTCTCTGTGAGGGCATCCAGATGAGCCGAGTTAATGTCCAATGAACTCGGCTCACCTCATGCACGTCACTGACAGCGTGGGAAAATTCTCCTGCACTCAGCGCTTCAGCGTGGGAGAATTCTCACACTGAAGCGCTGAGTGCAGGAGAATTCTCCCACGCTGTCAGTGACGTGCAGGAGGTGAGCTGAGTTCATTGGACATGAGCTCACCTTATGCACGTCACTGACAGCGTGGGAAAATTCTCCTGCACTCAGCGCTTCAGCGGGAGAATTCTCACGCTGAAGCGCTGAGTGCAGGAGAATTCTCCCACGCTGTCAGTGACGTGCAGGAGGTGAGCTGAGTTCATTGGACATGAGCTCACCTTATGCACGTCACTGACAGCGTGGGAAAATTCTCACGCTGAAGTGCTGAGTGCAGGAGAATTCTCCCACGCTGTCAGTGATGTGCATGAGGTGAGCTCATGTCCAATGAACTCAGCTCACCTCCTGCACGTCACTGACAGCGTGGGAAAATTCTCCTGCAATCAGCGCTTCAGCGTGAGAATTTTCCCACGCTGTCAGTGACGTGCATGAGGTGAGCCGAGTTCATTGGACATGAACTCGGCTCATCTGGATGTCGTCACAGAGAGACGCTGAGCAGCGCAAGCAAGCCTGCGCTTCTCAGTGTCTGCGGGATGACAGGCTGGATGGCAGCGTTCTGCTGCGGTCCAGCCTGTCATCTCGATGTAGCAGAGCTGAAGCTGTCGTGGGAACCATGGAAAGGTAAGGATGAGGTTGCTTTATTATTTTTCTTTTATTGCAGGAGATCGTTGGCTTCAGCTGGAATGGGCGTGATGGTAGGTATGGTTTAATTTAGAACAATAAAGGATTGTGTCTTTATTTCAATTAAAGGACTTTATTCTGGGTGTTTGTGTTTTTTTTAACTTTGACTATGGGGTTAGTAATGGGGGTGTCTTATAGACGCCTCTCCATTACTAACCTGGGCTTGATGTCAGCTGTCATTATAAGCTGACATCAACCCCAACCCTATTACCCCCTGCCACCGCACCAGGGCAGCGTGGAAGAGCGAGGCTAAGTGCCAGAATTGGCGCATCCTATGAATGCGCCATTTCTGGGGCGGCTGACGGCTGGTGTTTCTAGCCTGGGAGGGGGCCAATATTCATGGCTCCCTTCCTGGGCTATTAATATCAGCCCCCAGCTGTCTGCCTAGCCTTTGCTAGCTATTAAATTAGGGGGGACCCCACGTCATTTTTTTTGGGGGGTCCCCCATTTTAATAGCTAGTAAAGGCTATGTATTCAGCTGGGGGCTGATATTAGTAGCCTGGGAAGCTCCGTGGGTATTACCCCCTTCCCAGGCTTCAAACATCTGCCCCAGCTGTCTGCTTAACCTCCGCTAGAGCCTAAAATTAAGGGGAACCCCACGCCAATTTTTTTAATAATAAATCCTTTATTTTAATACTAAATGACAAGTACAGTAACCAACACTATCACTGTACTTCATATATATGTGACTGACATGTTTCTATCTATCTAATCTATGTGTGAAGCTCTATTCTGTCTGTTATAAATTGTCGGGTACCGCTGCTGAATTGCCGGCCGGCTTTTTTAAAGAGACAGTGCATGAAAACACTATTATTTTTTTAAATAAATCCTTTACACTAAATGACAAGTACAGTAATCAACATTGTCACTGCACTTCTTATTTATGTGACTGACATGTTTCTATCTATCTAATCTATGTGTGATTCTCTATTCCTTCTATTCTAAATTGTCGGGTACCGCTGCTGAATTGCCGGCCGGCTTTTTTAAAGAGACGGTGCATGAAAACACTATTATTTTTTTTGATAAATACTTTACACTAAATGACAAGTACAGTAAGCAGCACTTTCACTGTACTCCGTATATATGTGGCTGACATGTTCCTATCTATCTAATCTATGTGTGATGCTCTATTTTTTCGGTTCTAAATTGTCGGGTACAGGTGTATGCCGCTGCTGAATTGCCGGCTTTTCATGTTTCACTGTTGGCACTGTTCCCATCGATTTGGGCAATCACTGTAATGCCACAACCACCATGGCTGTGGCATTACAGTGAGTGGCAGACAATCCCTGCATGATTGGTGCTCTAAATAGCGCCAGACATGCAGGACACGCTTTTGGTGCACGAACAGTTATCGAACATAACCTCGAACAGCCGAATTTTTTGCAAATCGTTCGGGTTCGTCGAACAACTCGAACACCGCCCAAAACAGCTCGAATTTGAGATTGGCGAACAGTTCTAGTCGAACACCGCTCATCTCTAGTCAGTATAGATGGACTAATAGAACAAGTCCCACACACAGCTAGAAGGCCAAATATTTTTTCAGAGCTAGATGCAGAAAAAAATTATATTCAATTTGCAACCTGATGGAGGTCAGTATAGATGGACTAATAGAATGATGCTATGCCCAAAAGGTTTTACTTCACTAGGTGCAGTAAAATAATTGGTATTCTATACACAGGTGGTGTATCTTGCAACACAGATAGGCTACTCCACTGACTAACACACTCTGCAAGAGGCCAAAAAGGATTAGCTTTGCTAGATTCAGCCAAATGCTGTGAAAAAAACTTGCACAGCACTGGCACAGACCTGCCTGGCAAAAAGTGATAGGAACTGAAGTAACCTAGCCCAGAAAAGGACTGCAATTACAATTAGTCTTTACTCCCAACCTATCTATTTAAGAGCACAGACCTGCCTGATAAAAGTCGTATGAAATGATGTAACGTAGTCCTTAAAAGGACTGCAATCACAACAATTCCCTACTCCCAAGCTATCTGTAGATTTGTGCGAAAATTGGCTTGAAATTAACAAGGTATAGCGCACACAGCAACAGCGGTGCCGTCTAACACGCAGCTGCAGCAGTGAGAAAATGGTGGCGACGGGGAAAATGGCTGGGTCTTATAGGGCAAGGACATGTGACATACACTGCCAATGACACATGCCCTTGCTTGTGTGAAAAAAAGCACTTCGCTCCGTGTGTGCGCTGCTGATAGGCTGACAGATTGCACCTCCCCACTGTAAATGCGGGAAAGAGAAAAAAAAAATGGAGATCTTCATTATTCCTGCAGAGATCCATCCCCTGCCCCTCCCCCCACCCCGCTGTACACTCAAACTGCGTATTAACATTAATTTTCATCATTACGGAGAAAAAATCCAGTTATGATTTTGGTGCACGAACAGTTATCGAACATAACCTCGAACAGCCGAATTTTTCTCAAATCGTTCGTGTTCTCCGAACGGCTCGAACACCGCCCAAAACAGCTCGAATTTGAGATTGGCGAACAGTTCGAGTCGAACAACGCTCATCTCCATTTATCACCCACTCCTGGTTTTGGCTTACACATACTGATGTAAAATACTGACCAAATACTGAATGTATGAAAGTGGCCTAAGGGTCCGCTCATATCTGCGTTTAAATTCAGCAATGTGAGAGAAACACGCATTACACTCGCTACAATGTTATTCATTGAGGTAGTGAGCATCTGCGAGTTTTTCCTCACCTGGAATTGGGGTGAGGAAAAATTCTCAGAATGTTGCGTATGGCTGTGTAAAACGGCTGAGACTCACCAATTAAAGGCAATGGGTGCGAGGAAAAAAAATTGTACGGCACATGGACCATGCGTGTGCTGTGCGATTTTTTACGCATCCATCTCATAGGAAACCCGACATTTCATCAGTCGAGTACAGTGAATTCACAGCGTGAACCATCAAAATAAAATAGATAGAAATAGGTCAGTGAGATATATGATCAGTGTATTGTGTGTGCAGCTTACTGTACATGAATTTAACTATTAAATAAATTGAAGAAAAAAATGGAGTGGGTTCCCTCTTAATTTTCTGTGGGCTTATGTTTATAGTATGGGAAGGGGGTAATAAACATGGAGTTGTCTTATAGACGCCTCTCCATTATTAACCCCTGGGCTTGATGTCAGCGGACATTACAAAGCTGACATCAACCCCAATACTATTACCCCACTTACCAACGGCTAAGCGCCAGAATTAGTATATCTAATGGATGAGCCATTTATGGGGTGGCTGATGGTTGATGTTTTTAGTCTGGGAGGGGGTCAATATCCATGGCCCCTTCCTAGGCTAATAATCTCATCCTGCAGCTGTCTGCCTAGCCTTTGCTGGTTATTAAAAATAGGGGGACCCCACATCATTTTTTTTTTGGGGGGGATTACCCCTTGTTAATAACCAGTAAAGGCTAATGTCACGGGTGTGCCAGAGGTGACAGATAGTCGCCCTGCAGTTGGTTGCAGGAGATCTCTACGTTTGGCATTACAGACATCTTCTTAGAGGCTGGCTGTCTCTACGACCCAGTGGCTACCTCCCTCTGGCTAATTAGCACCCTGGCCTGGGTGTATAAATACCTGGTGTGTCTGAGAGGGAGGTGCCGGCGAAATTCATTACTACTTGTGAGGCTTTAGCAAAAGCAGTACTTTGTCCTCTCTGGAGCTTGAGGCCATGTGCGTATATGTTTGGAGTCATCTAAAGCTACGCAATTCTCCCCTGTTTGCCTACCCTTTTTGTCTATAGAGTTTAGTGGAGATCGACTAGTGCTCATCTCCTTCCTTCCCTAGCCTTAGCCATACGCCAGGGAAAGTCAGGGTGAGGCACGCGTGCGGTGATTGTTGAAGAGCCAATATAGAGACGCTGGTTGAGACAGGGTGACATTAGACCAGACTAGGAGATCTCCACTCCCCCCTTTCCCTAGTGTCTTGGCACCCTTTCCCTCTTCCCTCTGTGTTGCACTAAGTCTTTCCCACACCTTACGTGACAGCTAAGTAGACAGCTGTGAGCTGATATTAATAGCCTGAGAAGCTCCATGTTTATTACCCCCTTCCCAGACTATAAACATCAGCCCCCAGCTGTTGGCTTTCCCTCAGCAGGTTAAAAAAATGAAGGGGGATCTCACGCCATTTTTTTCTTTAATTTATTTAATTAATAGCTAAATTCATGTACAATAAGCTACACATGCACTGCACTAATTATATATCTCAATTACATCATTCTACCTATCTATTCTATCTATCTATCTATTTATTTAGCTCTATTATCTATTTATCTATCTATATCTGTATATAAGATTGTTTTATTACTTCGAAAACTAGTTTGAAATGACAGAGAATTACTGTATGTAAAAGCTGATGTTAAAAGCACATTGCATATGGATGCTAGGTGAGTGAAAAAACGCACAATCGCATAGCACTCGCATGGCATACAGATGCTAGGAGTGACTACGTGAGAAATTACATTTTTCAACTTTTCTGGCTGAGAATCTCAGCTACTTTTTATACACAGATGTGAGCGAACCCTAATTGTCATCCAATAGCACTAAAGCTTGGTTTTTCCCTATGGAATCCACAGAAATAAAATACATGCTACTTATTACTTACAGTCAGCATGCCTAATGAAAATTAATAAATGTAACATATCAATCTACACAGTCAAAATAATATGAGGAGGTAAAGATACAGTAAAATAGATGAAAAATGTAATAAAGTTATATTACAATGATGCCTCATTTTACAGTTATTAATTAGCTGGAAGTGGAGCTTAAAGGTGTTGTCCAGCAAAAAAAAGTGTTTTAATCAATTTAAAATGAAAAAAAGCTGAAACTTACTGATTAACTTTCAATACGAAAGCTGCCTCAATGTCGACACATTATGGCTGGTTACGAGGCCCAGGAGTTGCATTTCACGCAATAGAGAACATTCTTCTCACTTCTGGTGTCAGTGATGTGTATGGGAGAGAACAGGCTGCCATTTCAGTAGCTAAGCCAGCCCCCTTCTCTGTTTCTGCACCACCAATGATGGAGAAAGGGACTGGTTTAGGTTCTGAAATAAGCCAGACTATAAGGGTATGTGCGCACGATCAGTATTTGCTTGCAGAAATTTCTGCAGCATTTCTGCAAGGTTCGGCACCTCTTGGCAGAAATGAACACAGAACTAACCAGGTACAGCAGAAAACGCATGGGACAGATAAATGGGAGAGCAAGTTCAGGATCAGACCGCACAGGTTGGTTTGCAGTCTTTAACCAAAGAATCAGATACCTTCGAATAGTATATGTAATGTCCATTGGACCATATCCAGACAAGCATATTGTAGAAGTATTATCTGAATTTCCTCCATAACATCCAAACCCTCCCTTCTTATTTAATCGTGTTTGCAGCACCTTAAGTCTATGGTGCTGTTAGTTCTGTTAAGTTTGGCGGTCAAAGAATGGGCAGTTAAACATGGGTCCAACATGCCTATCTAAAGGCTGAAAGAAAATCTGATTAACTACAGTTGCTAATGAAGCCTGTCTATAGATGCATTGAGATGGTAAAACATATCCAACAGCTGTTTAAATGATGCCTGTCAACTACTTCACAGGTGGTGACAATGACTCATGAATGATCAATTTTATTTAAAACACCACTCCAGCTTTTTTTTTTTTAATTCAGCGCTGGAGTGGTGTCACTTATGTACCTTCCCTGCCCCTAGTATCATACTTACCAGCTGACATCTTCATCTGTATTCAGCACCACTCCAGTTGTCTTTTGCTGTTTGTAACCTGCCGGATTGCCCAGTATTTGCAGGGAGAGCCGGTCACTTCTCAATGTAAGTTTATGAGAGCTAGAACAAGGTTCTCATAGACTTATACTGAGAGCTTGGGACCATTACTTCTGATTTCCGCTCAGTCGGAAGCTGCCGATATGACATGGCGGACGAGACCGAAGCAGCGCTGGGAACAGCTGAAGACAGCAACAAATAAGTATATTACTAGAGGCAGGGAACTTACATTGGTGCCACCACTGGAGAGGAGCTTTAATGATAAACAATGGTTTAATATTTCCCACTTGATAACTTTGTGTTTTTACATTGTGAAACTATTACTAGAATCACTCAATAACAGAAATCGTAACAGTGACTTGATATGGAAGTTTCCATTACCACTACTGAAAGTAGTGAGCTATTACACCCACTATTAACATTCAAAATTAGGGGTATGTAAGATTGCATTAAAGTAAGTCAGTATCACAATGTAATGTATATTTCTTTTGAATATTTTCTCTTTTTGGTGTATTCTTCATCCTATCATGAAATCGGCATCACTGCTGAGCCCAGTGATTGGCTGCAGGGGCCACATTCTGTAGCAGAGACATCACAACTGCTGTGTCAGCAAAGACCGGGTACCCCAGAGGTGAAGAAGGAGTGGCACAAGGTTAATGTCTGATTTTCATATTTTAGATTATTGTTTAAACTAGGAGAGACAGTGCGCTAAAAAAAATATCTGGAAACCCTGTTAATGTGAAAGGTAATCCTAATGCACTGTTAATTCTCCAATTAGCGCACCACCACAAGGTATAACTTGGCGATCATAAACCACTTGACAAATCTATTTTGCAGGACCTTTATTAGATTGTGTTGTAATCAGTTTCTTATACCTTTTATCCTTTAACCTTTCCATTGGGGACTCATCATTTATGGAACAAGCAGACCTTCTGCCCACATTAATTAAAATAAATATATTTCATGTGTCAAACCGAGCCAATGCTCACCAATAATTATATATAACAGGTAATGCAGAAATCTACATTAATTAAAGACCGCAACACAAGATATGTGATTTTTCATTTCTCAGACCTCATACCAAAATGAAATAAATTGATATAGCAAAAGTAATTAGAAGTGTATTCTCTGGAAATGTCAGGTGACTCTTTTTTTCTGTGCAGTTCAATTTCTTCCCTATTTTTACTATGCTGTTCAGTTAAAACTGAGAATGAACTGCTAGCACTTTGACATCTGGTTTTCCAGAAAGGCAAATTGATCTGTTCATAAATTACTCCCCAGTTGCTCATATGGCTGATGTATTAGCTCAGCAGTGAAGTTCCTAGTTAAAAGTGAGAAAGTAATTGTTCAATTTATTCCTGTAATGCCCTGTGTCTCTACCTTAGCATTGTGCTGAAATGTTCATTGACGAAACGTAAAATCAGATATCAACATGGACCTCCAGTCGATAGCATTGCTGCCCGACTGTATAAGTGATAGATTTACTTTAATAGACCGGCATGATGGTTGCTAAGAACTTTGCAGAAGTAATTTAATACAAACTATTGATTGTGTTAAAGCTGACGCTTTCATCTCTGTATTGTATAATAGACAAACCATTTAGCATATATACTAAACAGCAATAAAGAGTGACTGATGTAATATGTGCTTACAGTGGATAAAAAAAAGTCTACACACCCCTGTTAAAATGCCAGGGTTTTGTAATGAAAAAAAAAATCATACTAAGAAGAACAAAAGTTAAATGATGTGGTTACATAAGTGTGAGCATTCTCTGCCTGCACAAGTGTGAATGCTCTCTTATAATAGAGGATGTGGTTCCGTTCACAATTTTTCAATCATATTAAGGGCTCGCTCACACTAGCATATAACACGGCGAGTGCTATGTGATGTTTTATCAGATAGTACTTGGTCCCATGTTATACGATGGGGCAGTGCAGATCTGCAATTTTTTTTCTCATTCTGATTCGTCACGAGAACACAATTACAGCGTGCTGTGAGTTGCTCTGCAGATTGGACCACAAGTCTATGGGTGTCATCCTAGTGCAATCTGATGTACGCACACAGAAACAATGGAGAAGATGGAGAAATTTAGTTCTCCATCTTCTCCACACCTGTGCTGCATGCGAGAATTGTATCTCAGTAAGATCACGCTAGGCTCAAATTCTGACAGAGTTTGAGCTGCATGACATTAGCATAATCGACCCGATTCTCTCGCATGAGAGAATATATGCTAGCGTGAGTGCACCCTTAAACTCAGGTTAAATAGTAGTCAGTGCACAGCTGCCATTATATAAAGTGATTCGGATTAACTCCATATAAGGTTTAGCTGTTCTAGTAGGATTTTCTTGACATTTTCTTAGTTGTATTTTATAGCAAAAGTCATGGTCCATAAACAACATACAACAGAAGATAGGGACCTCACCGTTGAAAGTAATCAGATAGAAGGAGGGTACAAAAAACTCCCAAAGCATTAAATATACCATGGAACACAGTGAAGTCTGTCATCAAAAAGTGGCTTAAATTTATAACAACAGGGACATTACTTAGAATTAGACATCCATCAAAAATTGATGAAAAGACAAAAAGAAAATTGGTTTGTGAGGCTGCCAAGAGGACTAAAGCAACATTAAAGAAGCTGCAGGAATTTCTGACAACTACTACTTATGTACTGCATGTGACAGCAATCTCCTGTATTCTTCAGATGTCTGACCTTTGGGGTAAAATGGCAAGTCAAGCTTTTCCTACCAACAAAACATCCAAGCACAGCAATATTTGGCCAAAACCTAAATCAACTCTGCCAAAAGCATGTTGGAAAATGTGTATCATCTGATGAGACCAAAGTTGAACTTTTTGGCTACAATTCGAAAAAGGTATGTATGGCGCCAAGCCAACACTGTGCATCCACAAAAGAATACCATATCCACAATGAGGCAAGCATGATGGAGGCAGCATTATTCTTAGGGGCTGTTTTTCAGTAGCTGGAACTGGGGCTTAAGTCAAGGTGGAGGGAATTATGAACAGTTGCAAATTGTTACGGTGGTGGGCGAATGTAACACTGGTGGATGTGAACCCACTGCTCTATGGGCCAGGTTTACCCTAAGCAACTATCTGGTGTTCACTAGTGGCTGTGGTGGTGAGGATAGGCTTGGCCGCAGGTAGTCACCAGGTACCACTCCAGGGCAGTACCCAGGTCTGCAGCAGCTGACCAGAGAGTCAGAGGTGCGGTACAGAAGTGCAAAGACAAAGCAAAGTTAGATGGTCCAAGGTCAAGGCACACAGCACAGGATTAGTAGGGACAGCCGAGGTCAGGAGCAGAGAGGTCAGACAGGATGGGTAGGCAATTCGGGTCAATAACAGAGAATCAATACAAGAAAATGCACAAACAGGACGCTAGCAGATGAACGAGCAAGGAATCAATGTTTGGGCCGGGAGTGGTAGGTGGAGCTGCCTGATGTAGACCCTGCTAGTACGGGATAGGTTGGGGAAGCTAATCTCTGCATGACACAGCAGGGTTAAATTCCTGTAGAGACCGGCCCCGCCCCCTAAGGCTAGATGGAATCCACATGTAGTTGCAGCAGTGCTGAATGAAGCAACCTCAGAGGGACATGAGGAAAAATAGAATGGTGAGCATAACGGCGCTGGGAAGGCCTGGAAGTCACCGCTGTGACACAAATATCAGTCAATTTTGCAACAAAACCTTCAGGCCTCTGCTAAAAAGCTAAAGATGAATTTCACCTTTCAGCACAACGATGACTATAAGCATATCTCCAAATCAACAAAAGAATGGCTTCACCAGAAAAATATCTACATTTTGGAATGACCCTTCCAGACTCCAGACCTGAGTCCAATTGAAAACCTGTGGGTTGATCTGAAGAGGGCTGTACACAGGAGATGTCCTTGCAATCTGAAAGATTTGGAGCGCTACTGCAGTGAAGAGTGGGCAAAGATTGCCAATTCTAGATGTGCCATTTTGACTGACTCCTACCCAAAAATACTTAATGCTGTCGTAAATCACCTACTTAAATAAATCACCTACAGCACACATTGCCATTCACGTGCTATTTTTAAAGTCTTCACGACCAATGATGAATATTTATGTCATCGGCCGTGTCCCTGCCTTTGAAATAGGCTCTGGCGCTGAGCTCACATCTTTCCCTGCATTTGATGGCTGATTTAATGAGCCATCAATTGCCTCTAACAGCCACGGCCTGCAGCAGTTAACCAGTTAAACGCCGCTGTCAATCACTGACAGCGGGATTTAACACGCGCCGTCTGGAAGTAATAAGTCCCACCCATCGGTGCCCCTGCCATGTGATCGCGGGTGCCGATGGGTTCTCATGACAGTCGGAGGTCTACAGAAAACCCCAGTGCCTGTCATCATGATACTCCTGTGAACGCCGGCCCATGGTTGGTGTTCATAAGAGATCATGACTTTTTCTATACAGAGCAGTGCTGAAGCAAAAGTTCAAATCACCCTCCTTTTGCCCCATTAAAAATGCAACAATTATAAAAAAAACAAAATAAAACACATATTTGGTATCGCTGCATTCAGAAATGTCCAATTTATCAAAAAAAAAAAATAAATGAATCAGATCGGTAACTGGTGGAATGAGAAAAATAAATCAAAATGCCATTTTTTTTTGGTCGCCACAACATTGCAATAAGAGGCGATCAAAACATCATATCTACCCCAAAATAGTATCAATAAAAATGTCATATCAAGCCACAAAAATAAGCCCTCACCCAGCCCCAGAACCCGAAAATTGGAAATGCAAGGCGTCTCAGAAAATGGTGACAAACGCAAAAACTTTTTTTCATACAAATTTTGGAATTTTTATTCACCACTTAACAAAAATGTATAGGTTATTTTTTATTTATCTGTGTACTCATACTGACCTGGGGAATCATATTACCAGGTCAGTTTTACCATATAATGAACATGCTAAATAAAAAACACAAAAAGCAATTGTGGAATTGCACTTTTTTTGCAATTTCACTGCACTCGTTCTTTTTTCTCATTTTCCAGTAAACTATATGGTAAAATGAATAGTGCCATTCAAAAGTACAACTCGTTCCTCCAAAAAGAAGCCCTCAAACAGCTATATTGACAAGAATATAAAAAAGTTATGGCTCTTTGAAGAAGGGGAGGATAAAAATAAACCCGCACCACTCCCCCTTCCCCCCAAAAAAAATTGCCTGGGGTTGAAGGGGTTAACATGGCAATCTATTGGAGAAGCATTGAAAATTTATATAATGCCATGTATCATGAAAATTACAACATTGTGACATATAAAATGCATAGAGGAAGTTTGGAATACAATGTCACAATAAATGCTAGTAAACAGAGCAATCATGTTAAACCAATACAAGGACACAACAACGAACAAATATAACCAAATGAGTGCAAGGATACCTAGAAACGAGGCAGATTGAAATAACCAACATTAAGACCTTTCAATAGTCAAGGCAAGGGCATGTGGGGGGGGGGGATAGTTAAGCAAAGAATCTGAGATGAGAAGTAGATTATCAAGGGCTACAGGAAACTAAATCGGCCATATGGGCTTCCAGGGATTCCAGACCTGGAGAAAGTGGGGGTGTCAGAAGGAATCCCAGCTAATTAACTCCTCCAAACGTCGGATCGTGTCAACCTTGATCAACCATTCAAGATGAGAGGGAGGGGATTCTGGCTTCCAGTGTAGGGGGATTAACTGTTTTGCTGCCCCTAGTAAGAGAGGAAGCAAATCATGTTTTCTGGGTTTAAGGTTTTGAGATGGACAGGTCAGCAACACCTCTTTCGGGGATAAAGAGTTTCTTATCAGGCCCGGATCCTTCAAGGTCTCTTCTATTTTTACCCAAAATGGTCTAGTCTTAGAGCAAAACTAAAAAATGTGGGACATATTCCCCATCTCAGTTTTACATCTCCAGCAGAGGTTAGAGTCAATTAATCCAAAATGATAAAGAAGTTCCGGGGTCCTGTACCACCGTGTTAATATTTTGTACGAGTTCTCTTGCATAATAATGCATCTAGAGAAACCGTGGTAATTGGAGAGGATAGAGTCAACCTCCTACTCTGATGAGGAGATGTTTAGCTCCTTTTCCCAAGAGAGCAAGAAGGTGGGCCTCTGGGAGGACTGAGGCAAAATCAAGTGGTTATATATTTTCGATATCGCTTCAGAGACTGGGAACGAGAGTTTGCTCAAATTATCCACCCATGACCCCCTCCCCGCCCTAGGAAATTTTGATTTAAATGTTGAGAAGATGTGAGCAACATGTTTAAGTTGTAGAAAATCAGTTGGGCGCGTGGAGGTGCCAACCGGCCAGGACTCCAACATAGGGATTTTTTTAGATTGAAAATGCTTAATTGAGTAATTTGTAAGGTCCGACCAAAAGTTTTAAGGGTCTGAAAATTTTGGATCCAGGAAGTATGGAATGGTAAAAATAGGGGCTTGGTCCGAAAGAAGTTCACTCTTGTTTAAATCTTTATCTAGGTTTAGTTTGACCGCATAGAGATGTAGCAATAATAGTGTCGCTTAAAGTGTCAGAGGATGGGATTACATTAGTTCATATATTTTTATGGGGGTTATACCCCAGAAGTAGATAGTCGATGTCTGAGTTATCTCTAGATTTTGAGGTGTTAGCTTACTTAAGACATCTATTTAAGTGGATTGTTTTGTAGTAATTTAAAACGTCAGGAAGTCCAATACCTCCCTTACAATTGGGTTGGGTTAGGATTTTATGTGGTAGCCTAGACTTCTTGTATTTCCAGATAAACTGAGATATAACCTGTTTAATTGAGGAAAAAAAACAAAGGGAGACTTATGGGGAGCATATTTATGTGGTAGATAATTTTGGGGAGAATATACAGTTATATGAAAAAGTTTGGGCACCCCTATTAATCTTAAGCTTATTGTTTTATAAAAATTGGTGTTTTTGCAACAGCTATTTCAGTTTGATATATGTAATAACTGTTGGACACAGTAATGTTTCTGCCTTGAAATGAGGTTTATTGTACTAACAGAAAATGTGCAATCTGCATTCAAACAAAATTTGACAGGTGCATAAGTATGGGCACCCTTATCATTTCCTTGTTTTAAATACTCCTACCTACTTTTTACTGACTTACTAAAGCACTTTTTTTGGTTTTGTAACCTCATTGAGCTTTGAACTTCATAGCCAGGTGTATGCAATCATGAGAAAAAGTGGCCACTTGCAAGTTGTTCTCCTGTTTGAATCTCCTCTGAAGAGTGGCATAATGGGCTCCTCAAAACAACTGTCAAATGATCTGAAAACAAAGATTATTCAACATAGTTGTTCAGGGGAAGGATACAAAAAGCTGTCTCAGAGATTTAACCTGTCAGTTTCCACTGTGAGGAACATAGTAAGGAAATGGAAGAACACAGGGACAGTTCTTGTTAAGGCCAGAAGTGGCAGGCCAAGAAAAACATCAGAAAGGCAGAGAAGAAGAATGGTGAGATCAGTCAAGGACAATCCTCAGACCACCTCGAGAGAGCTGCAGCATCAACTTGCTGCAGATGGTGTCACTGTGCATCGGTCAACTATACAACGCACTTTGCACAAGGAGAAGCTGTATGGGAGAGTGATGCGAAAGAAGCCGTTTTTGCAAGCACGCCACAAACAGAGTCGGCTGAGGTATGCAAAAGCACATTTGGAGAAGCCAATTTATTTTTGAAAGAAGGTCCTGTGGACTGATGAAACCAAGATTGAGTTGTTTGGTCATACAAAAAGGCGTTATGCATGGCGGCAAAAAAACACAGCATTCCAAGAAAAACACTTGCTTCCCACAGTAAAATTTGGTGGAGGTTCCATCATGCTTTGGGGCTGTGTGGCCAATGTCGGCACCAGGAATCTTGTTAAAGTTGAGGGACTCATGGATTCCACTCAGTATCAGCAGATTCTTGACAATAATGTTCAAGAATCAGTGATAAAGTTGAAGTTACGCAGGGGATGGATCTTTCAGCAAGACAATGATCCAAAACACCGCTCCAAATTTACTCAGGCATTCATGCAGAGGAACAATTACAATGTTCTGGAATGGCCATCCCAGTCCCCAGACCTGAATATCATTGAACATCTGTGGGATCATTTGAAGAGGGCTGTCCATGCTCGGCGACCATCAAACTTAACTGAATTGGAATTGTTTTGTAAAGAGGAATGGTCAAAAATACCTTCATCCAGGATCCAGGAACTCATTAAAAGCTACAGGAAGCGACTAGAGGCTGTTATTTTTGCAAAAGGAGGATCTACTAAATATTAATGTCACTTTTCTGGTGAGGTGCCCATACTTATGCACCTGTCAAATTTTGTTTGAATGCAGATTGCACATTTTCTGTTAGTACAATAAACCTCATTTCAAGGCAGAAACATTACTGTGTCCAACAGTTATTACATATATCAAACTGAAATAGCTGTTGCAAAAACACCAATTTTTATAAAACAATAAGCTTAAGATTAATAGGGGTGCCCAAACTTTTTCATATAACTGTAAGTTGTAACTAAGTTTTTCCTGGGAATTGGATGTTTCGCCCCCAGCAGTTCACCCCCCGCAATTCGCTCCCGGGTACATTTCGCCCCCGCACATTTCGTCTCCAGCATTTGGCCCCCAGGATGTTGTGCCCCCGCACATATCGCCCCCGGATGTTTCGCCCCCATCAGTTCGCCAAACATCCAGGGGCGAAACGTCCGGGGGCGAAATGTGTGGGGGCGAATCTTCCTGGGGGCGAAATGCTAGGGGCGAAATGTGCAGGGGCGAAATGTACCTGGGGGCGAACTGATGGGGGCGAACTGCTGGGGGCAAATTGCTGGGGGCGAACTGCCGGGGGCGAAACTTCCTATAACCGTTTTTCCTACCCATCCACGAGAGCAGAGGGTTATCATATGTTTTCAGGAGGGATTTAATTTTCTCTATTAGAGGTAGAAAGTTCCTTTGATAAAAGAAGTCTGGGATTTTAGTGATCTGCACTCCCAAGTATTTAATGTGGTCAGCCGGCCATTTAAAGAGGGTAATTTTCTGAAGAAATTCTATGTCGCTTTGAAATTTTTTTTTTTAATGAGAAAATCACTGACACTGGTGATAAAAATGGAAACAATTACCAAACATTGATTAAAATTGGATCCAAAACACTGATGCATTTTTTTGCTTATGAAAAAAATCACTGATGTCTGAAAGAGGCCTTAAACATGGTAGATTAGAATTTAAATGTGCCTTCTTTTCCAGGGACAGTGCCACTTGGCAGTATTTAGAAATTATTCCATATGATTATATTTTATTTATGATATAGCACCTACATATTCCACAGCGATTAACAGCACGTTGTCATCACCATAACCTTTGGGCCACATAACCTAAATTCTAAATTGAAGTATGAGCGGAAACTGAAGTACCCAGAGGAAACCCACACAAACATGGCAGATGTTGTTCTTGGTGGGATTAGAACCCATGAATTCAGCAATGCAAAGCAACACTGCTAACCAGTGAGCCAATGATACAAAGGGGTAGAGGAGCCGGCCCTCACAGGCTTATAATACACTGCTCAAAAAATAAAGGGAACACTTAAACAACATAATGTAACTCCCAAGTAATTAACACTTCTGTGAAATCTACCTGTCCAGTTATGAAGCAACACTGATTGTGAATCAATTTCTCCTGCTGTTGTGCAAATGGAACAGACAACTTGTAGAAATGATAGGCAATTAGCAAGATACCCCCTATAAAGGAGTGGTTCTGCAGGTGGTGACCACAGACCATTTCTCTGTTCTCATCCTTTTTGGCTGTTGTTTTGGTCATTTTTTCATTTTGCCATTTCTCTCACCCCTAAAGGTACAGTAGCATGAGGCGGTGTCTACAGTACAACCCACAGAAGTTGCTCAGGTAGTGCAGTTCATCCAGGATGGCACATCAGTGCGAGCTGTGGCAAGAAGGGTAGCTGTGTCTGTCAGCACAGTGTCCAGAGCATGGAGCAGATAGCAGGAGATGTGGAGGGAGCGATAGGAGGGCAACAACCCAGCAGCAGGACCGTTACCTCCTCCTTTGTGCAAGGAGGAACAGGAGGACCACTGCCAGAGCCCTGCAAAATGACCTCCAGCAGGCCACAAATGTGCATGTGTCTGCACAAACGGTTAGAATCCGACTCCATGAGGGTGGTATGAGGGCCCGACGTCCACAGATAGGGGTTGTGCTCACAGCCCAACACCATGCAGGACGCTTGACATTTGCCACAGAACACCAGGATTGGCAAAGTCGCCACTGGCGCCCTGTGCTCTTCACAGATGAAAGCAGGTTCACACTGAGCACATGTGACAGACTTGACAGAGTCTGGAGACGCCGTGGAGAGTGTTCTGCTGCCTGCAACATCATTCAGCATGACCGGTTTGGCAGTGGGTCAGTAATGGTGTGGGGTGGCATTTCTTTGGAGGGCCTCACAGCCCTCCATGTACTCACCAGAGGTAGCCTGACTGCCAATAAGTACTGAGATGAGATCCTTAGACCTCTTGTGAGACCATATGCTGGTGCGGTTGGCCCTGGGTTCCTCCTAATGCAGGACAATACCAGACCTCATGTGGCTGGAGTGTGTCAGCAGTTCCTGCAAGATGAAGGCATTGAAGCTATGGACTGGCCCGCCCATTCCCCAGACCTGAATTCGATTGAGCACATCTGGGACATCATGTCTCGCTCCATCTGATCTTCTCCAGGCTTTGCTCAGTACATGACTTTACTGATTCTCCCCTTCCACTCTCTGACCATAATCTTCTTTCATTCTCTGTGAAGAACTGTGACTCTACTCAAGACCCCCCCACTTTCCACACTTATAGAAATATACACGCCATTAACACCCAGAAATTTATGAAAAAGTTGCAATCATCATTGGCCCCAATCTCCTCTCTCATGTCCCGACTCTGCATTGAAGCATTATAACGAAATAATGCTATGCGCCCTGGATGAAGCTGCACCTCCTACACAAAGAACAGTTCGGCATAGACAGCAACAACCCTGGCACACACCTCAAAAACGTCTTCTCCAGCGGTGTTCCAGGTGCGCTGAAAGGCTGTGGAGAAAATCTAATCTGCCCGAAGATTTCCTCCATTATAAATTTATGCTGAAAACATATAACTCTGCGCTTTACCTCTCCAAACAAACCTACTTTAACAACCTCATAATCTCACTTTCCAATAATCCTAAACGACTCATTGACACATTTCATTCTCTCCTCAATCAAACAGCACAGGCCCCGATCACTGACCTCAGCGCAGACGATCTGGCCAATTATTTCAAAGAAAAAATTGACCATATCCGACAGGAAATTTTCTCCCAATCCCCAAATGTTATGCATGCTCTCCCCCGCCACATTGTATCTTGCTCACTTTCTGATTTCGAACCAGTCACGGAAGATGAAATGATCAGGCTCCTTGCATCTTCTTGCCCTACCACCTGCACCAGTGACCCTATTCCCTCACATCTCCTTCAGTCTCTTGCTCCAGCTGTCACCACTCACCTAACTAAAATTTTCAACCTCTCCCTCTCATCTGGTATCTTTCCCTCTTCTTTTAAACACGCCAGCATATATCCATTACTTAAAAAAACATCCATTGACCAGAACTGCACGGCCAACTACAGACCTGTTTCCAATCTTCCCTTTATCTCTAAACTCCTGGAACGCCCGGTCTATTCCCGTCTAATCCGCTATCTCTCAGACAACTCTCTTCTTGACCCTTTACAATCTGGTTTCCGCTCTTTACATTCAACTGAAACTGCCCTCACTAAAGTCTCTAATGATCTACTAACAGCTAAATCTAATGGTCACTATTCCATGCTGATTCTCCTGGATCTCTCTGCAGCATTCGACACTGTGGTTCACCAGCTCCTCCTCACTCTGCTCCGCTCTATAGGCCTCAAGGACACTGTTCTCTCCTGGTCCTCCTCCTATCTCTCTGACCGCTCCTTCTCTGTGTCTTTCGCCGGCTCCTCCTCCTCGTTCCTTCCCCTTACTGTAGGGGTTCCTCAAGGATCAGTCCTAGGCCCCCTTCTTTTCTCCTTATACACTGCTCCCATTGGACAAACAATCAGCAGATTCGGTTTTCAGTACCATCTCTATGCTGATGACACCCAATTATACACCTCTGCTCTGGACATCACCCCTGCATTACTACAAAAGACCAGTGATTGTCTTTCTGCTGTGTCTAACATTATGTCCTCCCTCTGTCTAAAACTGAATCTGTCAAAAACTGAACTACTCATATTTCCTCCCTCCACTAACCTACCTGTGTCCGATATTGCCATTTCCGTTTGTGGCTCAACCATTACTCCCCAGCAACAAGCCCGCTGTCTTGGGGTAATTTTTGACTCAGATCTTTCCTTCACTCCTCACATCAAATCACTCGCTCGTTCATGTCACCTCAAAAACATCTCAAGAATCATGACTTTTCTCACCTTTGACTCGGCAAAAACTCTTACTGTCGCTCTTATTCATTCTCGTCTGGACTACTGTAACTCTCTACTTATCGGGCTCCCTCTTACTAAACTCTCCCCTCTCCAATCCATCCTTAACGCAGCAGCCAGGAAAATATTCCTCGCCAACCGCTACACCGATGCCTCTTCCCTGTGCCAGTCATTGCATTGGTTACCCATACAATATAGAGTTCAATTTAAACTTATCACGCTTACCCACAAAGCACTCCATGCTTCAGTACCCCCCTACATCTCCTCCCTTGTCTCAGTCTACCACCCTACACGTGCCCTCCGTTCTGCCAGTGACTTAAAACTAAAATCCTCCATAATCCGAACTTCCCACTCCCGTCTCCAAGATTTCTCACGTGCTGCGCCAATTCTTTGGAATGCACTACCCAGGACAGTTCGATTAATTCCCAATACCCACAGTTTCAAGCAGACCCTAAAAACCCATTTCTTTAGACTGGCGTATCGCCTCCACACACTATCTGTTCATCCCAGTTGTCCGTCCCAGTTTTCCCCCATATTAAAATCTTCTTCAATTTCAGGTTCATACCAACCATGCACATAATAGCCTCGGTCAGGACTGCACACATACTGGCAGATGACCAGTCCATGTATTATTTATCCTATATAGTATATCAAGGCTGCATTATACAATATATGTACATTCTACCTTTTGTGTCTCCCCCATTTCCTCATAGACTGTAAGCTTGCAAGCAGGGCCCTCACTCCTTTCGATATGAGATATGTTTATTCTGTATTGTTTGTATAAGTCCACCCTAAAATTTGTAAAGTGCTGCGGAATATGTTGGCACTATAAAAATAAAAATTCTTCTTCTTCTTCTTATTATTATTATCCACCAATGTCACATTGCACCACAGACTGTCCAGGAGTTGGCGGATGCTTTAGTCCAGGTCTGGGAGGAGAACCCACAGGAGACCATCCGCAACCTCATCAGGAGAATGCCCAGGCGTTGTAGGGAGGTCATACAGGCACGTGAAGGCCACACACAATACTGAGCCTCATTTTGACTTGTTTTAAGGACATTACATCAAAGTTGGATCAGTCTGTAGTGTGTTTTTCCACTTTAGGGGTGACTCCAAATCCAGGCCTCCATTGGTTAATAAATTTGATTTCCATTGATGATTTTTGTGTGATTTTGTTGTCAGCACATTCAACTTTGTACAGAACAAAGTATTCAATGAGAATATTTCATTCATTCAGATCTAGGATGTGTTATTTGAGTGTTCCCTTTTTTTTTTGAGCAGTGTATATAGGGTAAGGGGGAAGGAGACAGTAGGTCAGGGGGTTGAAGCAGCTCAGTGGTTGGCAGTTTAAGTGAAGTGGTGGGAATGGAGTGTAGGTAGTAGAAGAGTGTGTTGGATGAGATGTGGGATGACAGTTCAATGAGGACGTAAAGTTCAAGGAGTTTGCAGGTGAACAGGAGTAGTGATATGTATTAGATCAGAAAGACAGGGTAGACAGCAGTGTGAGCAGCCTGTACTTACATCAGCACAACTGGTATCTCCAGTATTAGATCAGAATATCCACTGGAAGCACATCTTCCTACATATTAAAGAGGAAGTCGGAGCTTCCTACTGCACAGGCACCTGTCCTGTTAACGTTCAGAACTGCCTAAGACAAGATTCTGTCACTGCAACAAAGTGGTAAACATTTTAATTATATAGTGATTACCTCCCTAGTCTTAACAGATGTGATTTACTAATTAAAGGCATTTAGGAGTTTATTTACAATTACATTTCCTTTGGTAATTTAATTGTTTTTCTATTCCTCGAGAACTCCATTTGAATTTAAGAAGGTCTCAGCTCTAAGTTTGGATGTAATCACTTCAGCCCATGACATTGAGTTGGATACAGTTGGATGCACTACTCTATACAGAAAGTCTGAGTTTGACATTTTTACGTGAAGGCCCTCATACAAAATATATAACAGGGCCCCTTATCTACCATACACAATTTAAAATACTAGAGTCTGCTTCTATGGCCAATGAACTTTTGGGTCTCCTTAGTCACCAGGACCAAGATAATTCTGGAAAACTACCTGCAGTTTTATCCAAGCTAAAGAGATTTTACTGTGATGTTACATCATGTGACAAAAGAAAAATCCATTTAATACTGTTCATATAATCACATAATTTCACTACCAGGACTCAACCTGTAGCATAATACAGGCATCATTACATTAGTTTTGTATGTTTTTACCTTTTGTGCTCTTCGCTTGTCTGCTCGTTGGTTCTGGTGGTAGATCCTGCTGAAGTTAGAGACTATTACAGGAACTGGTAATGCAATGACCAATACTCCACTCAGGGAACATATGGAGCCAAATATCTTCCCAGCTATAGTCTTTGGAACCATGTCGCCATACCTGCAGAAAACAAACCAACATATGTAGCTCGTTCAGAAATCTTATCAACATGCAATTTAAATGCATGAAGCTACCGAACCAAAAAGAATCACATTTATCAATGTCTTCATCTTTCTGTGCTACATGAAAATCCAAAATTCAACAGAATATAACAAATGTCAAAACAACCTATTAGTTAAAGAACTGGAACAATTATCTGTCTTGGGGCTGGATTAATGAACCGAAAAACAGAAAGCAAAGGATGTTGTGCCAAGTTTCGCATTTGGCAGATATTGATATATTTATTCAGTAGTAATATTATTGCACATTGAACTAATACAGTATTTTACAGAAAAATCATTTCTATGTCAAAAGATGTCTCATCAACACGTCAAGTAATACTCATTGTCAACGAAAGTAAGAATGTTGCCAGTTTCAACCAGCACTCGAGATGCTTTAAAAATCATAATTTTTCATTATCTATTTAAAACAGCACATGACAAACATGGGTAAAGTCAGAGAAACCAACGCATTTCAGGTTATTCATGGCATATAACAAACATATTGTTCATATGTTCTCTTTTTAAACAAACTCGACTGGAGTAAGAACTAAATCTCAAAATGCAGTGCATCAATCTAAACCTAAACAATTTTACAAAGAACACATTATAGCTTAGTGTTAAGGAGACAAGAAATGATGGAGCAATAGATATTGAACTTATACATAAAACTGCAATAGGCGTCTAAGGTGTGTAAGGGACTAGTAATGAAACGCTTATCAATATACTAAATGGCAAAATAACAATCACCCAACAGTTCCTATTGAAAACAGGCACAAGTATGCAGGGTTATATATGCATGTTATGTAGATGGCCCACGATTTAGGAGACTAATATTTCAATCCACTATATAAGAAAATGAGATTTATCCAATCATAATATTTCAATGAAGATAAGTCATTTTTCAATTTCATACAAAAGGAATATCATGTATTAAAGTGGGTATCCAAGATGCTTATAGTCTAATGAGGTTTTCCCTCCATTCACCATGTTTTTTGGATCTGAGGATGAGAGTTGCAGAATTTTTAACTGGTATACATAATCCACAGGGAATCTGGAGTATCCTAACACATTTGTGGTCAGATGTATTGTGCGCCGAGGGGGAGATTAGCCGGTTTCTGACCCGGGACCAGAGGGCATGTATGCGTTATACATACACCTGGCCAGTGGGTGCATCCTTGCTTCCATACACTTGTATGGAGCAAGGTCAAGCCCACTAGACGGGCCCTGGCCGGGAGTATGTATAACTATATATGCTCATACATACCCTCTTGTCCCAAGTCAGAAACCGGAGAATACCCACAGTGCACAGTGATGATTTGGACCGGACAACCCCTTTAATCATGGGTCATCTAGATAATAGGCATATAATGTATAACCCTAAACACACGTATCTTTTCAATATGTCATTTAAAAAAAAATCCCATTTAAAAAATGTGGCTTTAGTATATTTGCCTTTGTTGCCAGTTTTCAATGTTCAAATATCCTCTTCAGAGAGGAAGAAGACTTAAACTCTTCCTATTGGGGGTGGCAAACAAAAGTCAAAATCAAAATAAAATTTTAAGGACCCTGGCCACGTGACTTAAGATCAAAAATACAAAACCAGACACTCCATTTGCAGAACATGTGTTTCAGGTGTTCTACCCTCATCAGTGCAAAGCAAGAGGTCTGAGGTGAGAGGCCTCTGACAGGGCATATAAGATGGGAACGTTTGTTGTTGTCGAGAGTGCCAAGCCAGTGTAAGGAGACTTTATAGGCCATGCAATTATCATCTGGGAATTAAATATTTTATTTAATAATTAATTTAAATTCCCAAAGGAGAATTGCATGGCTTATAAGTCTACTTACACCGGCTTAGAACTCTCCATAAGGAGAAACTTTTCACCTTAGTCCCCATGTTTTCAATAGGAACTGTTTGGTTATTGCTATATTGCCATTTAGTATATCGCTAACCGTTTCATTACTAGTGATTGTACTATAACCATTTTTTTATTGAGATTTTATGTATAAGTCCATTATTTATTGCTCCTTCATTTTGTGTCTGTTTAATGACATACTATCATGTGCGCTATGTACCGTATTTTTCGGACCATAAGACGCACTTTTTTCCCCCAAAATTTGGAAGGAAAATGGGGGGTGCGTCTTATGGTCCGAACGTTACTTTACCGGTGGTGGTGGAGGTGAGATGCGGCTGGAGCCAGGGCCTGTATCTGTGCTGGAGTGGCTGGTGTTGGGTGGTGTAGCAGAGGAGCCAGGGCCTGTGCCGGGCTGTGAGTGGCGTCCGGCGGTGAGGCAGAGGAGCTGGGGCCTCTGCCGGGCTGTGAGTGGTGTCTGGTGGTGCGGCAGAGCAGCATGTGCGGCTTCCGGTGTCCGTGGCCATCTTCCTGAGGCCGTGATCCACGGGAAAATGGCCTCCTGAGCCGGCGCATGCGCCGACCGGGAGCTCCGGCGGCCATTTTCCTGTAGATCACGGCCTCAGGATGATAGCCGCACACGTTGCTGTGCCGCATTGCCAGACGCCGCTCACAGCCCGGCACAGGCTCGGCTCCTCTGCTTCACTGCCGGACGTCGCTCACAGGTCCAGGCTCCAGGCAGGTCTACAGGCCCCAGGCAGGTCCACAGGCCCCAGCAAGTCCACAGGCCCCAGCCAGTCCACAGGCCCCAGCCAGACACCGGCATCTCACCTTTTCTGCTGCCGCCGGGTTCCTCAGGCAGGGAACGGAGGGACCTGCGATTCAGCTCCACCATCACCGCAACTCACATCTGCTGGAGCACCGGCTTCATGTATCCAGGGTCCGCAGCATTCCTCCACTTCCGCCGGGCCATTTTCCTGAAGGACCCTGCCTCCTGCTCCACCACCCCCCAGGTAAGATACCTAATATAGAAAATATTTTTTTTTCCTATTTTCCACCCCAAAATTTGGGGTGCGTCTTATGGTCCGGTGCGCTTTATAGTCCAAAAAATACGGTAATAGTTATTAGGTTTTAATTGATGCATTGGATTATTGGATTTGGTTCTCACTCCTGTCAGGTTAGTTTAAAAAGAGGACATATCCACAATATGTTTGTTATATGTGATAAGTAAGAGTGGTCTATCCACTTGAATGCATAGGATTCTCTGATTTTAACCATCTTCGTCATGTGCCATTTTGGATAAATGAAGAATTAAGATTTTTAACGAATCTCGAGTGCTGGTTCAAACATATGTTTTTACATTTGTTGACCCTGGGAAGGAGTCAATGCTATACTCACTGTGCATGGAGGCATGTTCAATGGACTACACAGCTTTATAGACCTGCTGAGATAATCACTTTTTCTTAGTATCCTAGTAATACTCATGGTCAGAATTAGCCCCTTAAGATGCAACATGCTTAATCCTAAATTATGGATTCAATGGATTATGGAGTTATTGTTTTCAATTAATTGTGGTTCTATGGCACTGACATATGTATAGGATATATTTACTGGATGCTTTACCTGTACACATAGTAAGCATCTCATAATTTATCATTATAACTTCCACTTCTTGACTTGTGCTGCAAATCGTTTACAGCTGGGATAGGGGATTTATAACTTGTGAAAGCCCAAACATAATGGACATTTTTCTGAAACTAGAATTAACATTTGCAGAAACTTTAAAACTTAAAAACTTTTTCCCCAGAAGACAGCAGCAAAAGTAACTATTACTTTCATGGGTACAGGCAAATATTTCAATAAATCTAAGCCACTGCCATACAATTAGAAGATTTTTTTAACATCGCCTATGTCAAGCTTCTCTGAGGTACAAATAAAAACAGAGGTTTTAGGAAGGAAAATATTATTTAAGGTAAAGGTGATAGTAAGGTTAAGAATCCCGGCACTAAATAGATAATAATAGATATTTTTCTGGAACAGTATTAATAAAAATTTGTTCAATGTCATTTAGGTATTTAAAATGAAGCAGCAGAGACTATGAGGGAGAAGCACAATCACCGGTCTGGTGCATGGCGATAGCACTCTTCAAACAGTATAAGCATCCACGCAAGAGCCATTGTCATCCATCAAAATGAAATCCTTTATTGGATCATATAAAAACATAGCTGGCTGAGAACAAAAGCATAAAAAATACATAAACTGGCAAGAAAAGAACTCAGACCCTTCCCAGGCAACACAAACACGTTTCTGACTAATGCGGTCCTGTGTCATGGATCAGACTAAGGACTGCATTGGTCAGAAGTATACTGCCTAGGAAAGGTCTGAGTTCTTTTCTGCCAGTATATGTATTTTTTATACTTTTGTTCTCAGTCACCTATGTTTTTAATATGACCCAATAAAACATTTCATAGGTTTTAGTTAGTAAGAAGAGAAATATGAGCATGGTTCATAGTTCTTCAGAAGAACAGCCAATCTAGTAAATTAGTGGCCAGCCAGCGGTTTCTGTATAGATCCAGTCACTTTGTCTATATAACAGCCATTTCATCTTGATTAGCTGATCAATGATTTACTGTCTCAAATCCACATCTAAAGCTCTGCCTTCAAACCTATTATACTTGTCTATAGCATACCTGCATCATGTCTAACCAAATCCAAAAATCACCGACAACATGAACATGGCAATTCCAAGCCGTGCAGCCTCAATCAATAGGATTATTATAGAAAGCTGTATTCCAGCGGACGCTTAATGCATCTATTTATAAGATTGTGAAGCATATATTTTTAAATATATAGATATTTAGATTTTGCTAACTTACCTTGCTTTACAAATGAATATAGTTCTTTGTCTGTATAGAACATGATGTATTCTTTGTGGTGCATCCAAGAACTAACTGTACAGGACTTACCTCTGTGTCAGATGTGCCCCGGCATGTGCTACCAACAGGGCTAATGTGACTCGGGCCACATTACATGTTTGGTTCTATTCAGTTAGTGCATTGATGCTCAGCACAAAGCTTATACATGGGCTGTATACAGCATAAGGCTATGCAAGGTAAGTGTCTGCTGAACTAGATAATGGTTTTGTCTTATTTTTTCAGATTTAACGAATACATGTATTAAATAATAAAAAAAATAAACTACCCCTTTAAATATTTTGAATTACATTTCATTTTGTGCTCAATCAAGATAAAGATACAGAAGATGGGAAGAATAGAGGGGGAAAAAGATAGAGAATGAGAAAGCGTTCATTCTGATATTTCCTTATTATTTATCTCATATCCAGCATTTGTCCTTCACATTTTTTTTAAGAATGGTTCAACATTGTGCAAAATGAAAGAAAAAAATGCATATGCTCCTATGCATTGTTCACCGCCAGTAATCGTCTGCAGCAGTCACATGCCAGTCTCCTCTGGAAGAGTAAGCATGAAGACCGGGTGGAGCGTAGAGAGGACCAAAGAGGAATCATTAGGTGAGGGAAAAAAGGAAAATAAAATAGAGGTATTCTTCATCAAAGTAATAATGTAACTTTTATCTCCTAAAAGCCATATATACAAGACCTGAAGGAACCTCTCCATCATCACAGAGTGGCTGCTCAAGCTCTTACATGTTGTAGCATTGCTGTATAACCATTTTTTCTCCCTTTCAAATCCCAAAACTTCTACAAATTGAAATAACTAGACTAGTAAAGCCTAGTTTTAAGATAGCCCCTTTTCTTGCTCAACCTGTATTATTGTACAAGTCAGGACTTCCTCCTACTAGTCCCTAACCCCACCACCCCATATGCAATAGATATCTGAAAGCTACGTCTCCCTACTCCTCCATAAACAAGTGCTCAGCTCTGTTCTCTGTGAAAGAGCCTCTGCCAGACACTCCCTTGGTGGTGACTGATCTCGTCAAGAACAAAAAGATCAGCAGTGTAAAATTGGACATGCTGGATCCTCATCTCCCCAACATCATCTGTAGCAGAAAAGTTGGGAGGCCCTCATACACATTTGACTGCTGCCAAGCCCACTAATAACAGTGGGTTCACTTGACAATAGTCTAATAAGTCTTAATGGGTTATTCTCAAATTGGGACCTCAAAGGGTTATTCACACAATCATATTATTTTTCAAAAAGCACAGCAAATGTATACTTATTGTTAATATAGTGATTAAGCCCAACATAAAAATCCTTTCTTCAACCTTTGTGTGTTTATTCATCGCTATCTGCCCATCCAGCTTCACATAGCAGAATGAGGGGTCCTAGTCTTATCAGATAAAACAATATTTTCCTGTTGCACTTGCTTCTTCTCAGTGCTGCAGACCCCTCACCCTCTGCTGTACACTCCTGGCTAAATATCATCAAGCTAAATTAAAAGTAGAATTCACCTTATGCTTTTGTGCACTCTCTGCTCCTGTATATTTGACCTGACTGATTTTATCTTCTGCCATCTACATCAGTATATTTCCTGTGTGATATTCTCTCAGTCCCTCTATACAGAGCCCTATCCTGCCATATATTGCTCCTTTCAGCCCCATCCTATAGTATATCTTTCCTCTCAGCCCTCTACACAGAGCTCATTCCTGCAGTATTTTCTCGCAGCCCCTCTATACAGATCACCATCCTGCAGTATATTGCTCCTTTCAGCCCCATACTGCAGTATATCCTTTCTGTCCCCTGTAAATAAAGTCCCTTCTGCAGAATATTACTCCTCTAAGCCCCCTGTATACAACCCATTCTGCAATATGTAGCTGCATCCTGTTATGAGCGCAATAATGAAGGAGGCGCCACCTCTTTCCATGACATTATCCTTTATAGTTGAAGCTCTGTTCCAGATACAGCACAGAAAAAGCCAGCCAATAGAGACTGCATTATGCTTTATCGACCAGGTCCTCTGGAACTACAAGATGGTCCCAACTAGAAGATAAGTAGAGCTTGGAGGGTCATCCTTCAGGAGGTGATATGTGCAAAACAGGGCATATGCATAGGCATATTTAAAAATGGGTTATATTAGCACAAATGTATAAATATATATGTAACTTTTAAACTTCAGCAATCCCACTTCAGATGAGGGAGAAGTAAATAATTTGTGTGTGTGTGGGGGGGGTATTTTACAAGTACCAAGTAATTGAAGACATAAGCCATGTCTGCAATGAGAAAAGTTTACAGCTATCAGTTTACAATATTAACCCCTTTACGACCTTGGACATGCCTATACGTCTAAAGTCGCCTCCTTCTATTTGATGCGGGCTCCGGCGACGAGCCCGCATCTTTTTCGGCACATGACAGCTGATTTGATAACTCATTCTGATAGATGGTGCTTCTCAATATCCCTATTGTGATAATCATGTTTTCTCAACAAGGCTGACTCGTTTACTAATGACATAGCATCCAAATCTATATCAGAGTCATATAGTTTTGTTTTTTTAAAAAAGGTACCTGCATTTATTTTGCCAGGATCTAATCTTGACACTTAACATACGATTCCTATAGCGAGCCATATTATGGCTTATGAAAACAATAATGTTCTGTATTTTATAAAAAGAAATACAATTCTCCAAGATCCAATTATAAAGATAGAATATCTACAGACAATGTAGCATTTCAATTAATGTATTTGTATAAAAGTTTGAATATCTGAGCTTTGTGGATCAGTTCACACCATTAAAAAAATGTTGGTTGCCCTGTAAAGTAATTTAGGGTTTGCACAAATATAATATACCTTAGAAAACAACTATCCTGCACATCTCATGGGACTTAAGTGGTTTCATTAGCATTTCAATTATTATAGTTAGAGTACAATACACACTAAATTACTGAAGATGTATCAGTGTAACACAATAGTTTTCAGCAGATATAAATAAATTACATGTATAACATGCTTTAATTTGTGATCTCTAATTGAGCTGTGTTCTCTGGTAATTGATGATAATTATTCTGAATTGTTGAATAGAAATCATTTTATTTATTTTATACTTCTTTGGTAAAAGTTTTGTGCACTTTGTCACGAGCATGTGATTTTTTTAGTTCAGTTCATTTTTTTAAACCCATACATTCATAATCAGTTTTTGATATATATCATGCTGGACTATATTTAAAGGGGTTGTTCACTACTTGGACAACTGCTTCTCAATCCCCATGTTTACCTCTTGTAAAATAATAACATCTATACTGCGGTGGTCTTGGTACTGGTGCGTCAGGGGATCGCAAGACATAATAATGTCATGTGATCTCTGCGGCCAATCAGCGCTGGCTTCACTCTACTTGCCTTTAGACAAATCACATACGTCTGGAGGAAACGAGACTGCAGCAGCTCTGACTCCCTCCGGATGTATGTGACTTGTTCGAAGGAGAGGAGAGCGAAGCCAGCGTTGATTGGCTGCATTGATTGCGTGACATAACAATGTCACTCAATCCTTGGGAGAGACAGTGCCAACACCGCTGGAACGGTGCTGGCATGGGAAGTGAGCATAGGTGTTATTTTTTACAAGGGGGTAACGTAGGGATTTAGAAGGGATTGTCGGAGTAGTTAACAACCCCTTTAAAGGGAATCTTGTACATATGATTAGAATAAAAGCCCTCATACATATTAGATAGCTGTCAGCCGAACCATCAGTCATCCACCAGATATCTCACCTGACTTCCCCATACCTTCTCTAAGATAAAGCCACTGCTTCTAATCTCGAGGGAGGAAAAAATGATCGGTCACAGAAATTCAATAGACAGGATGCATCTCTCCCATGAGATCATCTGTCGGTAAAGGTTAGAGACTTCGATCTTGGCATTATTGGTTGTTTTCGCTGATTTTAGTATGGGAGCCTTAACACTCAAATCTGTAAAGGTGGGGGAAGAGAAAATAAATCCAAAAGCAAGATTTTGACCTCAAAAGATAAATAGCAAAAGTAAAATAAAAAAGGTAATGAAGATATATCCTAAAGATGCCAAATTTCACATATGGTTATTATATAGCCAATGTAAGACGGGTAATCAAAGGTGAAGTTCAAAGGATCTCTAACTCAAATAACTGAAGAGGCAGGAATTTCTTTTCAGGGTGTAGTCAGACAGCCATATAAAACGAATGATGATCACATGGCAATGCTCGGACTAGCCGTCGGCTCTCAAGACCCGAGCACGACAGCTGCATAGAAATGCACGCTGTCAAGCTCGGGTCAGGAGAGCTGATGGCCAATCCGAGTATTGCCATGAGATTGTCTTCCGTGTTACACAGCCATCCGACTGCACCCTTAAAGAGACAGTTTACACTTTTCAGTTTTACAGTGTCTCAGTATGTAATACATACATATAGATCAATGTTAACCACGGTAGTGATATGCTATGATGACATGTGATCACCTATGGGACAGGGTAATATCGGAGCATTTCTACATGAACAAATCTGACATGTATAAACATATCCTATTGGTGGCTCTATGACTAGGACCCAAAACCATATAAAACAATGAAATTCCTAAATGTAATTTCAAACAACATGGTGGGAGAAACAGAAAGGTAAAAAAATATATAAAAAAGATTTATATTTACTGTCTTTTGGGCAAAAAGTTGTTCTTTTAGATTTCTTGATTAATAAATTAGAAAAAAAGAAAACATGGTTTTGCCTTTGTTAATAAAAATCAAATTACTCCTGAAATCAATTAAAACAGAAGAATATTTTAAGTCTTAGAAATTAATTTCTCAAGGTAGAAAGCCAACAACCTGCACGTATTTTATTTTAGTATAATCTCTGTAGTTTAGAAGCTACAGCTAAAACTATAATAAACCTTTATCTGTACCCAGACGCAGCAGAGAACATTCTGAGATCCTGAGATGAATAAATGCTCAGGGAAAAGACTTCAGGTAGAAAGGGAATTTGCATAAAGCATTGTTAGATTTATTCATCTGAGAAATAGATCACAATGCCAAATTATCCCCAGAAGAATGTTTTACCGCCACTCTCTGCAGTGCCAGCCTCTCAGAACCCAGAGCAAGTTGTATCTCCGAAAGCCTAAAGCGCCAATAACAAAGACTGCATCATTTTTATTTCTAAATAATCTGTACATTATGCTGGAAACGGAGGCTAGTGTGCTATGGAAACATTACAATTCGCATGCTGCGGACAACCTGTTTCACATTGCAGATCCCATACTGGGAGTCTACTCTGGAGTCTAATAAAATGCCATAAAAGTTCCTCATGGGGAAAAACTTTTGTAGTAACCTAACACAATGTTGTAAAATTCCTTTATTTGGCATTCAATATTCCTGCTTATTTAATATACTGTATCTTTCGTATAAAATACTGTTTACACGATAGACAAAGATAGCTTGCTTTTAAGACTTTACAGTACTGATTTTTCCTTGACTTGGAATTCCAAAATATTTGGACGGCACACACACATACCTACTTACCACAAAATATATGCACACATGAATACACATTGTCTATATATATAATACTGGTCCCGGATCTTGTGGCTGGCAATCTATTTCAATGAGGCTCAGAGGGAAAGTGATAAATAATATCTGTTACTATCAAGAAGTGTAGATTATATCTATTGACTTATTTTACAGTAGGGGCGTAGCCTTTGGAAAAGTACAATGCTTGGCACCAAAGTGATGACACTGGAGTACTGTTATCTGGCTCCTGCATGTAATATATACAATGGCATGTGGTTTGTACTTGTAGTATTGCCTCTCGTCAGTACAAAGTATAAAATCTGATTTAGCTGGATGAGAAGGTAAGACTGGGATCTAAGGGGTAAGATTTTTCTTTGTGGAGAGTGACATGCCAGGTCTGGCACGCCAGTATGAGGAGACTTAAACACCTTGCATGCTCCTCCTCAGATCTCATACTCTGTACTGATGAGGGTCAATACCCTGAAACACCGTATCTATAAATTGAGATTCTGATTTGGCTTTTATCCTAAGTCATATTTCAAGGCTCGTTAAAGGGTTGATAATGACTTGCAGGATTGCTACTTCCAATAGGTGGCACTAGAGTTCAAGTCCTCTTCCTCTCTGAAGTGACAATTTGCATATTTAATTTCCCAGAGGAGCATGCAAGGCGTTTAAGTCTCCTCACACTGGTGTACCAGACCTGGCATTTCATTCTTCACAAGGAAAAAACCTTAGCCCTTATGAACTTGTACTGTACAATTCTGACACTTTCCTCCTGATCTCGAGTGAAATAGATAACAGTTATATACCATTTATTGCTGCCACACTAGATTGCTTTGAAAAAGTATTATACCTTGTGAACTTTTCCACATTTTTTCACATTATACCCACAAAGTTAAATGTTTTTTATTGGGATCTTGCCACGGATTCTCAATGGGATTTAGGTCTGGAATTTGATTGGGCCATTGAAACACATAAATATGCTTTGATATAAGCCATTCTAGTCTAGCTGTAGGTTTAGGATGGATCTCCGATTGTAAGCTGAATCTACGCTCCAGCCTCAATTCTTTTGCCTCTAATAGGGTTTCCTCCAGGTTTGCCTTGCATTTAGTTCCATCCATCTTCCCATCAACACTGACCAGGGATGCTGTTTTAAGGGTGATGTACAGTGTTAGTTTTTCGCCACACATAGCATTTTGCATTTAGCCCAAAAAGTTCTACTTTGGTCTCACCTGACCAGAGCACCTTCTTCCACATGCTAGCTTTGCCCCACATGGCTTTTTCAAACTGCAAATGGAAATTCTTATGGTTTGGTTTCAAAAATGTCTTTCTTCTTGCCATTCTTCCATAAAGGCCAGAATTGTGGAGAATATAACTAATCATTGTCCTGTGGACAGATTCTCCCACCTGAGCTGTGGATCTCTGCAGCTCCTCCAGAGTGACCACGGGTCACTTGGCTGCTTCTCTAATCAGTGTTTTCCTTGCTTGGGATGTCAGTTTAGGTGGATGGCCATGTTTTGCTAGGTTTGCAGTTGAGCCATATTCCTTCCATTTTTGGATTTTGAATGGATTGAACTGAGCTCTGTGAGATGATAAGAGTTCGGGATATTTTTTTTATAACATAACCCTGCTTTACTCTTCTTGATAACTTTATCCCTGATCTGTCTGATGTGTTCTTTGGTTTTCCTGATGCTTCTTGATACAAAATGTTCTCAAACATTATTTTGAGAATAAGTTACACAAAGTAAACTCAACTTACTAATTGCAGTCTGTTACTTCTGGAGGCAGTTGGTCACTGAGGGTTTTATTTAGGAGTATCAGACTACAGGAGGCTGAACACAAATGCACATCACAATTTTCAGATTTATATTTTTAAAATAATTAGAAAACCATGTGTCATTTCCTTTACATTTCACAAAACTTGCTACTTTGTGTTGGTATTTCACATAAATTCACAGTAAAATATATTTAGGTTTATGGGTGTGCTGTAAAAAAATGTGGAAAAGTTCATGGGGTATGAATACTTTTTTAAGGCATTGTATTTTGACAAAAACCTAAAAAAATCCAGCATCAAGGGAACTCTTTATAAAAACATGCAGCTTTACTCAAACCGTATTAAAATCCACATGGAGCCCGTGTGTGGAGTCTTTTATATTTATAGACTATACACACAGGTTTCATGTGGATTTTATTATGGTTTGAATAAAGATGGATGTTTATATGAAGAGCTCCTGGGATGCTCTTCATATAAACATCCAATATCAGGGATTCTGAGAATGGAAGCAATTCTAACATCAAGAGGGGTTAGCCGGCAATATTTGTTTTGTTTAAGACACCTATTATACAATTCCTGTATTATGTTGCCAAAGATCTTCATCACTTACACCAGCATAATTGATCATTTTCACAATAAACTAGCATTAAAAGGGATATCTAGTAATTTTATATTGATGGCATATCCTTAGGATCGGTGAATAACATCAGGTTGGGGGGTGTGTGACATCCAGCACCCCCATGATCAGCTGTTCCTTGTGCCGGTGGCATCCACATGTGATCAGTTATAGAGCTGTATAGCTCTGTCAACGGTATGCTGGCTGCCGCCAAGTACTGCACATCCTCCTCTATCTGAATGAATAGTGGTGCATCTGCACAACACCACTGAGGCTGCTATACAGCTGTTCCGTTCCCCAACTAATCACATCTGGCAGTTCCGACACCGCCAACAGCCGATCGGCGGGGGTGCCGAGTGTCATACCCACACTGATCTGATATTCATAACCTACTGTATCTAAAGGATCGGCTAACAATATAAAAGTACTGGACAACTCCTATAATCCACTTTGTCACTGTCAAATTGACGGGCTATATGGACGAAAAGGTGGCGAATTAGTGCAATTAAGTGGAATTTGATTGCAATAGTAGTTTTATAAATAGTGGCTAAAGATATTGATAATGCAATAGTAATATATTTACAAGCATCTAACCTACTGATATACCCCGCTATACAAATTGTGTATGTTTAGATTGAATAAGGAATTGTATACTGAACAGAAATGATCTATGAAGTAAAACAAGGCAGCTCACGCATCTCACTTATGTTCATATTAACCTCGTACAAACTGTTTTGTGCGCACCTCTGTCTATTTTTGTCATTAACCTATATCCATCGTTACCATTACAATCTTATGTATTTATTGAAATGTTTTATTTTCTATTCTATTTGTATTCACATTTTATTTTAGAATTCTGTTTGTTTCCCATTGGCGTAAAAAAAAAAAACCAAAAAAAACAACCAGTGTGAATTTTCCATTGCAAGTACTGCACTCTTCACTGTTGCATAAGAGGTCATTAAAATGTGAAATTAATGTTGGAATGCTGATCCAGTTCATTGCTAAGCAATACAATTAGATTGAAAGTGTTATCGTGGCAACCATGTTCATAAATTAGATATGATTTTGATTTACATTGCTTTCAATTACCACTTAAGAATTGTAATTTATGTTCACAATCCATGTTGATTATTCCTTTCTTGCTAGGCATGAGTGTACTCTAATTACATGGACATAATTAATAAATACACAATTATGTCTAAATATTAATAATAATTGCAACTTTTATGCAGAAAAATATAACAATTTCCTGTGCAATGAATAATAGTAATATTAATCATGCATTTATTATGTCTGAATAACAATTGCAACATTTCCATTTTATAGAAAAATTTAACCATGTCAAATGTAGGAATTAACTGTAATCATTATCTTTATCATGTTACCTTTGCTAACTAAATAAAAGTGTTAGAAGTTCTTCCTACAACTCAGGAAATCCAATGCAAGCCCAACATATTTCCTTGAATTTTGCTTCACTCTTCTTTAACAGATGAAACTTTCCAATTTTTAGACTGCATGCTGACACATTGGTTTACAATACTCTTGCTGAGGAGGACTAATTTGGTTCATTACATTTCAGATTTTGGTATTTTTAGACAAAATTTTGATTGATGACACATGCATGTACATGATTGATAAGCATGTAGCATCGTTTCCTATGGAAAAAAAAAGTAAATCTTGAGTTGACAGCAAATTTTATGGAAATGTACATTGGCCTAGACGTTAATGTTATCTACAAAAAGTCCAAACTTGCAAATATTGGAAATATTGCCCAGAGCAGCGTTTTATAACTTGGAAAACGTAATCTGTGTCTATTTAATATTCCTTATGTACAGACCACAGTTGTTACTTCTAGTGAGGATGGGGCTAAATATTACAGTCAATCTTATTTGGTGTAATCATATAATATCATATTAAAGAGGAATACTAAAAAGCTAGGCTGCAAAATAATTATTTGAGATTTTATAGAGGGAAAATAGAAAAGAATTGCTGTTAAATTTTAAAATAATGGAATAAAGGTAAAATGAGACTATAAAATATAGAGTAAATTTACAGTCCTCTTAGTCTTATCCTAGAAACCTAGTTCTAATACATTAGATACCATTCAATATAAAAGTTTAACACCAGTCAAAAAAGAAGACTAATTAGTCTATGGCGCTCACTTGGCCAAGTTTCAGTTACTTGAACAAAGCTGTTCTGAGAAATTTCTCGTTGTCCTCTACTAAGATCTAACTAATAGTGTTGAGCCACCCCCGTAGTGTTCGAGTTCGGTTCGGTTCGTCGAACACCCGTGTGTTCGCCGAACTGTTCGTCGAACACCTTCGAACACCGTTAAAACCAATGGCAGGCAAACAAAAACACATAGAAACACATAGAAAACACCTTCAAAGGTGTCCAAAAGCTGACAAACTGCTCAGAAGACACAACTAACACATGGAAAAGTGACAAGTACATATAGTCATGCGAAAAGAAAAGAGGTGGAGGAGTAAAAGGAGGGGGAGACACAGATATAGGCATGTCATGCCCTTCTAAAATCCAAAAAGTGAGACGCCGACACGTTCAGTCCGCTCCTGCCCGTGCCACCTCCGTGTCGCCGGGTTTGTGCCAGAGCCGCGGTGAACCCTGACGGCCAGCCCCCCTCTCCCAATACTGGTGCCTGTCCGCTGGTGGGTCGAGCGAGCCCCCCTGTGGTGGAGGCAGCTCTAAGCTTTTTAATTTAAATTGTCTCTCTAATTTGAATAAATACACTTTAAATCCATTTACAAGGATCTATTGGAGGGCAAGTCTCATGCCAGCAGCCGCGTAATTGCAGCTCCAGTAGCGTCCACTAAAGCTGCTGCAGTTAAAAAGCTTTTATAAGGATCGAGCTCGGCTGTCCACCGCAAGGCATCCTACTGCCAGTCCCAGCCCCTATGCCTTGGGGTGCCTCCTGATGCTCTTCACTGAGTATCCCGTGGTCCCGAAGCATTTCCTTTGAAAAAATTAAGTGTCCAAACTACAGGTGGTGTAGCTTGCTTAACAGCCGGGATAATCCGCTGACTAGCAGACCCTGCTACTAGGCACAAAGTATTTCCTGGGCTAGATGCAGTTAAAAATTTGTAATTAGATACTCTCGTTGGATGCTGAGAAAGCATTCCATAGAGTCTCCTGGCACGCCATATATGATTCTCTTAAAAAGCTTGGGGTAGGGGTCTAGGGGACCCTTTTATAGCCAAAATCACGGCCCTGTATCGCAATACGTCACCTAGGCTGAAGATAAATGGAACTGTAGCACCCTGAGGGCTCGGTTGCTACAGAGGTATTGCACCTCACCCAGAGGTGTGATATCTCACTCTCAGGTAAGGATGTAGTGTGGATCAGGACCCGACACCTGCATGCATTACACCACATTGCCGTGGGGCAGGGCGACCAATATGCCCCTGAGATGGGCACGACAGTCCCTGTCCCTGGCTGGAGTGGGGGGAGGGAACACTGAGGAAGGGGAACCCTGTAGTGCAGGAGCAGGGAGGAAGCAGTTCCTGGGTGCATTGAGAAGGGAGTATAAAAGGTGGGCACCATCTTAGTTCAGTGCAGAGAAGTCTGAGCAGAAGTGGCAGGGAGCAGGGGCTCTGCATGAGCTCTGCTCCGGAGGCGGGCCTAGTAACAGAGGCCCAGGCCTGGAAGAGGGAGAAGGAAGGAAGAGGAGCAGAGAAGGTTCCAGGAACGAGGAACGAAGGGATCTCAGGGGTGCGGACGGGCGAGTCGCCACCGCACGCCCGAATCCACCTGCGTGGAGGGGTCAGGCCAAAGGGGGAGACCGGTCCCCGAAACTAGTGGAGGCAGGAAACGACCCTCAGCTAGAAACAGGAGGCTGTGACATTTTATGTGGCGCAGCCCCTCGCTACACCCGCTAGGAAGGCACCACATAGGGTCAGGGAAACTGGCGCCAAGTTTACCAAGAGGAGGCCCGAGGCAGCCGGACAGAAGGGTTGGTAAGAAAGGCCAGACAAAGGACACACAAAGGGGGTCCTGTGAAGCACTCCAAAGTTATCTGGGAGTTGTCTGAGCCCCTCACCTGGTGAGCACAGTACGACGTGGGCAGCCGTTACCTGCAGACGTGGTCTGGATAATAAGAACTGTGAGTAAAGGCCCTGGACTGCATCACTGACTCCGTGTCATTACTGCTGCTGCCCTGCACCATCACCCCCATCCTCCGCATACACTGCCCTGAGGCTATACTCCTCCCGTGGGGAGTTATGCTACGCTCTGCTGCACTCACAACACCAGCCTCAGCGGTCTGCCCTGGAGCGGCGGTTCACTCTGACCGCAATCCACGGGTGGCGTAGTCGGACATTTAAACATCAAAACCACATAAATAGTTCCGCCACTGGTTTGACCGCCCTGAGCCACGGAACCGGGTTGCCGCCACGGAGACTACAACCACCAGCATCCACCAAAAAGGGTCCGGCTCCGGGTGTCCCAAGGCCCAGGGGGCGCGTCAGAACATTTTCATCACCTTTCACAATCACCAATGGGACAAGGCAGGGATGTTCTCTGTCCCCTCTCTTATACATCCTAGTGACGGAGCACCTGCTCTCATCAATTCGCCATAACCCCAATATTAGGTGGATTGAGGTGGGAGGCACCGAGTACAAGTGCTCTCTATTTGCTGATGATGTCCTAGTATATATCACTCAATCACATATATCCATCCATGCTGTTATGGCTGAAATAGATCACTTTGTTACATGGTCAAATTTTTAAATCAATGCAGCGAAGTCTGAGGCCCTCGATGTCTCCCTCCCCAAATCCATATAGGATTCCATCCAGTCCAACTTTCCCTTTGCCTGGCCCTCACAGGGTATCAAATACTTAGGAATTCCTATTCATAGAGACCTCTCCCATCTATGTTATCTTAATTTTGGGCCCTTTATTGAACAACTCCATACAGACCACGGTTGGCAAGTTAGAACTGTAAGATTCACTACGTGAACCACTGGTGTTTTGTGGAAAAGCACATGTACACTGTGTTCCAAATTATTATGCAAAAAGTGTTTAGGAGTGATAAGGGAAGAATTTGTTTGTTTCTCAGTTAAACTCATTGATGGTGATGTGTGTCAGGGCTATTTATATCACTGTAAGCAATTGCAGACACCTGTGCTAATTAGTTTGGCAGGTGTGTCCAATGAAAGGCAAGACTACTTAAGAAGGCTGTCTCACATTATTAAGCAGCCTACATTTTCTGCCAAAATGGGAAAGAAAAAGGATGTGTCGGCTGCTGAGAAGCAACAAATTGTGGAGTGTTTAGGTCAAGGCATGACTACAATCAACATTGTGCGATGATCAGGATGAAGTGTCTTGGCAATCAAGAAGTATGTAGCTGATTCACAGTACACACGTGTGCGTGCTGATAAGGGCAAATTGAGGACTCTTTCCTACAGGCAATTACGTCAGGTTGAAAGAGCAGCGGCAAAAAAGCCTTGTCATAGCAGCAGACAAGTTTTTGAAGCTGCTTGTGCCTCCAACATCCCCCGAACAACAAGATGCAGGGTCCTTCAGAGGTTTGCAGCTGTGCATACGCCATCCTGTCGACCTCCTCTATCCACTTCACACAAGCAGAAATGGCTCCAGTGGGCCAAACATTACATGAAGACTGATTTCAAAACTGTTTTGTTCACGGATGAGTGCCGTGCAGCGCTCGATGGTCCAGATGGATGGAGTGGAGGATGGCTGGTTGATGGACACCCCACGCAAACACGGCTACAGCGCCAACAAGGAGGAGGTGGAGTAATGTTTTGGGCTGGAATCATGGGGAGAGAGATTGTTGGCCCCTTTAGGATCCCTGAAGGCGCTAAAGATGAACTCCATAATGTATGTGGATTTTCTCAAACAGCACTTCCTGCCATGGTTCAAGAAGAAGAACCGTGTATTTCACAGCAAGATCATTTTTCTGCATGATAATGCACCATCTCATGCTGCACATAAAACATCTGCATCTCTGGCTGATATGGGCATAAAAGGGGACAAACTTATGGTGTGACCCCCATGCTCCCCTGACCTCTACCCCATTCAGAACCTTTGGAGCATCATTAAAAGGAGTGTCTATGATGGCGGGAGGCAGTTCACATCTAAGCAACAGCTCTGGGAGGGTATTCTGTCCTCATGCAAAACAATTGAAGCAAAAACCATCCAAAACCTGACAAATTCAATGGACGAGAGAGTTCAGAAGCTCCTTTCGAACAAGGGGTCCTATGTGAAAATGTAACATCACCTAGAATAAAGTTTTGAGTTGAAAACTGTTTGATTTCAGTTTCTAACAACCTGCTAATGCTTATAATTTCAAAAATGACCATTTTTTTGGTCTTTATTAAAATGAAAAGGTTGATCGAAAAGTTTGGGGGATCTAAGAGTGTGGCAACCCAGTAGTCATGATTACTTCGAATTCTGACAATATGAGGGTCATGCTGCAGGTAGTGCAGCAAGAAGGCACTTATGTGTCTTGCGCATCTCGGAGCCCCAAAATTATTTTCCGGGCTAGATGCAGCTAAAAATTATTATTAATTTTAAATCTGGTGAAGCTTTAGTATAGATGGCCTAATAGGATCAGTGCTGCACACTGCTACAAAGCCCAAATTATTTTCCAGTCAAGATACAGATAAACATGATTAGTAATTTTAAATCTGGTGGAGCTTATTATAGATGGCCTAATAGAATCAGTGCTGCACACTGCTACAAAGCCCAAATTATTTTCCAGCCAAGATACAGATAAACATGATTAGTAATTTGAAAGCTTAAAACGGTTGGTAGGGTGATTTTAACCAATCATCAAGCTTTTACTCTCCCCAGAATGACACAGGGGTAGAAAAGTCGTTTCGGATCCATGATTTGTTCATCTTTATGAACGTGAGTCTGTCTACATTATCAGTGGAGAGCCGCGTGCGCTTATCTGTCAGCACACCACCAGCAGCGCTGAACACACGTTCAGACAGAACGCTGGCTGCGGGGCATGACAAGATCTCCAAGGCGTAAGTGGCTAGCTCCGGCCATTTATCCAGATTGGAAGCCCAAAAAGAGCAAGGGTCCAGTGACACAGTCGTGGCTTCAATGTTTACTTGGAGATACTCCTGTACCATCGTCTCTAGGCGTTGACTATGTGTTAGACTTCTTGTCTCCTGTGGCCTTGCAAAGGATAGGCTAAAAAAGTGGTGAAATGATTCCGCAAAATTGATGTTACCAGCAGATACTGTGGTTCTGTTACGGTTTGAGTGCTGAACACTTGACGGTCCCACGGTTGGCAAGTTGGAACTGTGAGATTCACTACGTGCACCACTGGTATTTTGTGGAAAAGCACATGTAAGATTCTGCAACAGTCTCTGCTGATACTCCTGCATGCGTGCATCCCTTTCTATGGCAGGAATAATTTCTGCAAATTTACTTTTGTACCGGGGATCTAACAGTGTGGCAACCCAGTAGTCAGGATTATTTCTAATTCTCACAATTCGAGGGTCATGTTGCAGGTAGTGCAGCAAGAAGGCACTCATGTGTGTTGCGCATCCAGGAGCACCAAGTCCCTGTTGTGTTGGTGGCGAGGTAACAATCATGCTTCCTTCCTCTGTCCTCTCCCCCCAACCTCGCACAACAGAAATGTGATCAAGGTCTCCCTCATCTGATGAGTCTTCCATCAGTTCGTTCTCCACTTCTTCCTGGGCTCCTGCACCTTCCTCACTAGTTTGGCTGCTACCATGCGCCCTGGTAAAACCATCTCCCCCACCCTCACATGCCTGCCGCCTTGGTGCTGCCGACCGTCTGGACCTTGCAGATGTTAGCCCTTCCGCATACAACTCCTCCTCCTCTACTTCCTCCACTTCCTCTTGTGACACCACCTGACTCCGAATTCTGTTTAACATGTGCTCCAGCATGTAAATCACCGGAATAGTCATGCTGATAATGGCATCGTCAGCACTAAACATCTTCGTCGCCATTTCAAAACTGTGCAGAAGGGTGCATAGGTCCCTGATCTGAGACCACTCCTCCAGCGTGATTTGCCCCACCTCTGGATCTCGTTGGCCCAGGCTATACGTCAGAACGTATTGCACCAGGGCTTGTCGGTGCTGCCACAGTTGCTGCAACATGTGCAGAGTTGAATTCCACCGGGTAGGCACATCGCATTTTAGCCGGTGAAGTGGCAGGCCCAACGACTTCTGTAGAGATGTAAGTCGCTGAGCTGCGGGATGCGAACGGCGAAAGTGAGCACACAGCGACCGTGCCCTCTGCAGAAGGCCATCTAGTCTGGGATAGTGGGCTAAAAATTGCTGGACAACCAGGTTCAACACGTGAGCCATACAAGGCACGTGTGTGACATTGCCCCGGCGAAGGGCCGCACCCAGGTTTGCAGCATTGTCGCACACGGCCTTCCCTGGTTTCAGGTCCAGTGGAGACAACCATTCATGAAATTGGTTCTCCAGAGCTGACCACAACTCCTCAGCTGTGTGACTCACATTTCCCAGACATTTCAATGTAAAAACCGCCTGATGACGTTGAGCCCTACTGCCAGCATAGTAAGGAGGTGTGCAGGATCCCTTCTGCGCAGTTAGAAAGCTTGTCGCATGACCAGACAGGCTTTGGGTGCAGGTGGAAGACCGAGAGGAGGTTGAGGACGCAGAAGCAGTGGAGGAACTTTGACATAAAGAGGATTGACGCACAACTCGTGGGGACGGCAAGACTTGGACAGCAGCCCCTTGTCCTGCTGTCACCATAGTTACCCAGTGCCCAGTCAGCGACATGTAACGCCCCTGTCCATGCCTACTCGTCCAAGTGTCTGTGGTGAAATGCACCCTGTCACACACAGAGTTTCTCAAAGAAGCGGTGATGTTGTGTGCGACATGCTGGTGGAGCGCAGGCACACCTTTCTTTGAGAAGTAGTGCCGACTGGGCATCTGGTACTGGGGCACTGCGACGGACATAAGGTTTCGAAAATCCTCTGTGTCCACCAGGCGGAAAGGCAGCATATCTGTAGCCAAGAACTTGCAGATGGTGAAATTCAACCTCTTAGCTTTCTCATGGCTAGGAGGAAATGGTCTTTTACTTGTCCACATCTGAGGGACCGAGGGCTGGCTATTGTGCTTAGACGGGGTTGATAAGGGTGTCCCCGGCAAACTGCCGGTCTGTGAGGAAGATGCAGGCGGACATGTTAGGTTGCCTTGATCCAAAGGTGGTGCTATCGATGTCGGACAGCGCTCAACACCAGCTGGTGTTACCACCTCCAAAGAAAATGATGACCTGCCAATCACGCTGGCTGTTGCGGGTAAAGAGGTGGCAGGTCTGCGCCCCAAAACAGGTGTGACTGCTGTCCCCCCAGTCACAGAGGATGAAGAGGCCGCGGATGCACAAGATATGGCAGACGGTGGTTGGCCCGGCCGGCTAGGCCGCATTGTAGCACACTGAGCTTCCCACTGCAACTTATGCTTCATGTCCATGTGCCGGTTCATGCATGAAGTACTCAAACTATGTATTTTTTGGCCTCTACTTAGCTTTTGCTGACAAATGTTACAGATAACACGAGTTGGGTCATCTTTATCGATCTGAAAAAATGCCCAGGCTATGCAAGGCTTAGCACCCATGCGACCTGAAGAGCCACCACGACTTGTGGTGAGAGGCAGAGTTGTGTTTGAGGATGCAGTTGTTGACGTGCTTCCAGTACTACGTCTCTGTCCAGGAAGGCGCAACCTGACCTCGTCGTCACTAGCATCTTCCTCCACCTCCTCTGCTGACCTCATCTCTTGGCTGACTGTGGGTTGACAGTAAGTGGGATCTCCAACCTCATCATCATCACCCTGTGCGTTATCACACCCGTCGTCCTCAGAGCCAACCTGTTCCTGCCCTGACAAAAAACTAAAGTTGTCGCTCCAATCAGGTATTTGAGTCTTATCATCGTCTTCCTCATTGTCTCCACCAACAGGAGTTACAGTTTGGGAATGAGGGTCTACATTATGGTCAGAACCTTCTGCGTCTGGTCCTGGATCCGACTCATAAAGATTCTGGGCTTCAGTGCAGATCATTTCCTCGTCTGGATTCACAGAAGCGCTGGAGTCGACCTCTGATTCCCAGGCTATAGTATGAGTAAACAGCTCTGCAGACTCAACCATCTGTTCTACCTCATACGCAGACGGGCAGCTGGAGATTTGGGAGCTGTGAGGAAGCAAGTGCGATTGGGGTGATACCTTTGAGGACTGGAGTATTTGTGATGTTGAATTTGATGTGGAGGAGAGCCCACTTAAAGGAGCACTTGATATCCGTTGAAGCACCTGCTGTTTTTGTGCCTCATCTGGAATTTGTAGCGATTGGCGTGGCCGTAAGAAAGGGATCTTATCACATTGTCCGCTAAAAGAAGTAGACATTTTAGTTTGGCTGGAAGATGGTCTTTCTTCTGCAGATGTTACAGTTGCTTTAACACCTACCCCACGGACAGAACCTTTTTTCCCCTTCCCAACACACCTATTCCCCTTTCCACCAGCAGCAGGCCTTTTTCCACTCATTTTGGTGGTTAACTAATTCACAACTCTGGAGTTGTTTGCACAAAAAAACAATGGATGGGAACCGAACAGAGCTGAGTGGCCAAACTGTGGTATTAGGCCAAAACTATTGGCTGGGTTAGATGCAGAAAAAAATTATATTCAATTTGCAACCTGATGGAGGTCAGTATAGATGGACTAATAGAGAAAGTCCCACACACTGCTAGAAGGCCAAATATTTTTTCAGAGCTAGATGCAGAAAAAAAAAATATTCAGTTTGCAACCTGATGGAGGTCTGTATAGATGGATTAATAGAACAAGTCCCACACACAGCTAGAAGCCCAATATTTTTTCAGAGGTAGATGCAGAAAAATATATATTCAGTTTGCAACCTGATGGAGGTCTGTATAGATGGATTAATAGAACAAGTCCCACACACAGCTAGAAGCCCAATATTTTTTCAGAGATAGATGCAGAAAAAAATATATTCAGTTTGCAACCTGATGGAGGTCAGTATAGATGGACTAATACAACAAGTCCCACACACAGCTAGAAGCCCAATATTTTTTCAGAGGTAGATGCAGAAAAAAATATATTCAGTTTGCAACCTGATGGAGGTCTGTATAGATGGATTAATAGAACAAGTCCCACACACAGCTAGAAGCCCAATATTTTTTCAGAGGTAGATGCAGAAAAAAATATATTCAGTTTGCAACCTGATGGAGGTCAGTATAGATGGACTAATACAACAAGTCCCACACACAGCTAGAAGCCCAATATTTTTTCAGAGGTAGATGCAGAAAAAAATATATTCAGTTTGCAACCTGATGGAGGTCTGTATAGATGGATTAATAGAACAAGTCCCACACACAGCTAGAAGCCCAATATTTTTTCAGAGGTAGATGCAGAAAAAAATATATTCAGTTTGCAACCTGATGGAGGTCAGTATAGATGGACTAATACAACAAGTCCCACACACAGCTAGAAGCCCAATATTTTTTCAGAGGTAGATGCAGAAAAAAATATATTCAGTTTGCAACCTGATGGAGGTCTGTATAGATGGATTAATAGAACAAGTCCCACACACAGCTAGAAGCCCAATATTTTTTCAGAGGTAGATGAAGAAAAAAATATATGCAGTTTGCAACCTGATGGAGGTCAGTATAGATGGACTAATACAACAAGTCCCACACACAGCTAGAAGCCCAATATTTTTTCAGAGCTAGATGCAGAAAAAAATTATATTCAATTTGCAACCTGATGGAGGTCAGTATAGATGGACTAATAGAATGATGCTATGCCCAAAAGATTTTACTTCACTAGGTGCAGTAAAAAAATTGGTATTCTATACACAGGTGGTATATCTTGCAACACAGATAGGCTACTCCACTGACTAACACACTCTGCAATAGGCCAAAAAGGATTAGCTTTGCTAGATTCAGCCAAATGCTGTGAAAAAAAACTTGCACAGCACTGGCACAGACCTGCCTGGCAAAAACTGATAGGAACTGATGTAACCTAGTCCTGAAAAGGACTCCAATTACAATTAGTCTTTACTCCCACAATCTATCTATTTAAGAGCACAGACCTGCCTGATAAAAGTCGTAGGAAATGCTGTAACCTAGTCCTTAAAAGGACTGCAATCACAACTATTCCCTACTCCCAAGCTATCTGTAGATTTGTGCGAAAATTGGCTTGAAATTAACAAGGTATAGCGCACACAGCAACAGCGGTGCCGTCTAACACGCAGCTGCAGCAGTGAGAAAATGGTGGCGACGGGGAAAATGGCTTGGTCTTATAGGGCAAGGACATGTGACATACACTGCCAATGACACATGCCCTTGCTTGTGTGAAAAAAAGCACTTCGCTCCGTGTGTGCGCTGCTGATAGGCTGACAGATTGCACCTCCCCACTGTAAATGCGGGAAAGAGAAAAAAAAAATGGAGATCTTCATTGTTCCTGCAGAGATCCATCCCCTGCCCCTCCCCCCACCCCGCTGTACACTCAAACTGCATATTAACATTAATTTTCATCATTACTGAGAAAAAATCCAGTTATGATTTTGGTGCACGAACAGTTATCGAACATAACCTCGAACAGCCGAATTTTTCTCAAATTGTTCGTGTTCGCCGAACGGCTCGAACACCGCCCAAAACAGCTCGAATTTGAGATTGGCGAACAGTTCGAGTAGAACAACGCTCATCTCTACTAACTAAAGCCTTAGCTGACAGTGAGTATTGAGCAGTGCTGTCAACAATCATTTGGGAGTTAGAATAAGAAAAAATACAACTTGGAGTTATCAGTTCTTGTCTAAACATTATTGAATGCATGCTTACAATACAGTTATATGAAAAAGTTTTGGCACCCCTATTAATCTTAAGCTTAATGTTTTATAAAAATTGGTGTTTTTGCAACAGCTATTTCAGTTTGATATATGTAATAACTGTTAGACACAGTAATGTTTCTACCTTGAAATTAGGTTTATTGTACTAACAGAATATGTGCAATCTGCATTCAAACAAAATTTGACAGGTGCATAAGTATGGGCACCTCACCAGAAAAGTGACATTAATATTTAGTAGATCCTCCTTTTGCAAAATTAACAGCCTCTAGTCGCTTCCTGTAGCTTTTAATGAGTTCCTGGATCCTGGATGAAGGTATTTTTGACCATTCCTCTTTACAAAACAATTCCAGTTCAGTTAAGTTTGATGGTCGCCAAGCATGGACAGCCCTCTTCAAATGATCCCACAGATGTTCAATGATATTCAGGTCTGGGGACTGGGATGGCCATTCCAGAACATTGTAATTGTTTCTCTGCATGAATGCCTGAGTAGATTTGGAGCGGTGTTTTGGATCATTGTCTTGCTGAAAGATCCATCCCCTGATCCCCTGCGTAACTACAACTTTGTCACTGATTCTTGAACATTATTGTCAAGAATCTGCTGATACTGAGTGGAATCCATGCGTCCCTCAACTTTAACAAGATTCCCAGTGCCGGCATTGGCCACACAGCCCCAAAGCATGATGGAACCTCCACCAAATTTTACTGTGGGTAGCAAGTGTTTTTCTTGGAATGCTGTGTTTTTTTGCCGCCATGCATAACGCCTTTTTGTATGACCAAACAACTCAATCTTGGTTTCATCAGTCCACAGGACCTTCTTCCAAAAAGAAATTGGCTTCTCCAAATGTGCTTTTGCATACCTCACCGACTCTGTTTGTGGCGTGCTTGCAGAAAAGGCGTCTTTCGCATCACTCTCCCATACAGCTTCTCCTTGTGCAAAGTGCGTTGTATAGTTGACCGATGCACAGTGACACCATCTGCAGCAAGTTGATGCTGCAGCTCTCTGGAGGTGGTCTGAGGATTGTCCTTGACTGATCTCACCATTCTTCTTCTCTGCCTTTCTGATGTTTTTCTTGGCCTGCCACTTCTGGCCTTAACAAGAACTGTCCCTGCGTTCTTCCATTTCCTTACTATGTTCCTCACAGTGGAAACTGACAGGTTAAATCTCTGAGACAGCTTTTTGTATCCTTCCCCTGAACAACTATGTTGAATAATCTTTGTTTTCAGATCATTTGACAGTTGTTTTGAGGAGCCCATGATGCCACTCTTCAGAGGAGATTCAAACAGGAGAACAACTTGCAAGTGGCCACTTTAAGTAGCTTTTCTCATGATTGCATACACCTGGCTATGAAGTTCAAAGCTCAATGAGGTTACAAAACCAAAAAAAGTGCTTTAATAAGTCAGTAAAAAGTAGGTAGGAGTATTTAAAACAAGAAAATGATAAGGGTGCCCATACTTATGCACCTGTCAAATTTTGTTTCAATGCAGATTGCACATTTTCTGTTAGTACAATAAACCTCATTTCAAGGCAGAAACATTACTGTGTCCAACATTTATTACATATATCAAACTGAAATAGGTGTTGCAAAAACACCAATTTTTATAAAACATTAAGCTTAAGATTAATAGGGGTGCCCAAACTTTTTCATATGACTGTATGATCATGCATTTTTTATGGTTTACTTATATGTGTATGGGCAAGTTAGCGTTTTCATAAATGTACATCAGCGGTCTGCAAACTGTGGTTCTCAAGATGGCAAAATGGCTGCACCCAGTAATCTAAGTGACTCATCATTGGATTCAGCTTCTCTTTGCCTACTCTCAGATGACGTAGCAAAAACCTGCTGACAGATTCCCTTTAAGAGAGGGACTATTTATTTCCTATGTTCTACTTTCAACTAACCATTCCTAGAGCACAAACTTCCTTTTATGTGGTGATGGGAATCAGACCTAGTTACAATATTGGCTGAAATGGCTATTAAAGAGACACTCCCATCACATTATTTACCTTCTTAATATATTGCAGTCATCGTATTATATAGCACTGTGTACTTACAATTGCTAATTTTGCCTTTCTACCCAGCTAATTCTTCTCTTTGCTCAGCTCTATATAGAAACAGGAAGTCTCTTGTACTTGCATTTATCATCACCCTCTTCAACTCCTGACCCAGCTGCTCCGCTCCTCCCCACTGTCAGTGACTTTCTCATTCACTCATTCTTGTGCAGAGAAAATTGACCTCTTGTTTCTACATAGAGCTTAGAATGATTCAGCTAGTCAATTTTAATCATCTGATGTCATAGACCTACTGAAAAAGAGAAGAATTAGTTAGGTAGAAGGGCAAAATGAGCATTTGAAAGTAAACAGTGATATATAATATGATGACTGCAATATATGAAGAGGATACAAATTTTGATAGGAATGTTTCTTAAATTGTCTCCATAAAACCTTTATAGTACTGCCACAGATTCATCATATATACCCTACATGTTCTCCATTGTGCTTTAGAGGATGCTCTGAAAGTGGTTCCCATATTCATATTTGTTAGTCATGCCCTACAGTTTCCAAATTCTAGACTTGGGTGGTTACAGTACTATCCAATGCCTTAGATCCACTTTACCACTACATCCTAGAGTGTTATTATTAACAGATAAATTACCAGACCTTCATAACCAAATACATAAATTCTTTTCAACCACACATCATGAGCCCGTGAGACACATGAGGCTCCCAAGCTACAGCTTATTGGGGACCCTTGGTCTACTCGATCCCTTACTCTTTCTCCTTATCCCTTTTGTTTCTGACCAATTATATTTTCTGATTTTTTTTCATGTTGCATGCGCAGGTTAGCATAAGACAATTGTTCGAATAATTCGCACCAATGCTAAACAGTCAATTTTAGCCCCTGTGTGGGGGTATGTCCTAATACAACCGTCCAATAAAATATTTTGAAACAAAAATGGAAGAGAGACAAAGAAACTACAGTTTTTCTTCCCATTGTAGCACTGTTCTTACACAGTATATGTACCTATTAGTCCTAATGCACACAGTGTCTCAGTAATATCCTATATTTGATTTCTCAAAGATGGGTGCTGTTCGTTTTATATCAATATCAGTGCAAACCATCAAGTTGTGGGACTCTTCTGAGTCAGCAACATCAGGGACTCTTTAACCACTTGTATTCACAAATGAAGAATATAAACAGCGCATTTCAATCCCACTAAAGGATTTTCGGGAGGCATAAGGACAGAGAGACCTAACCAGAGATATACTATGCTTCATATGAAATAATATGAATATGGAATGTATATATAAAATGTAATTTGAGAATAAGCATTCCTATAAGCAGAATCCTGTTGTACTGTGGTATATTAACACTATAATGTAAACATAATGTAAAACTCAAAACCACTTTTCATTATGCAATCCATCCCAATTTATGGTAACCGTAGAAACCATATTAGTCTTTTTAAAAAAGAAAGGCAAATGAAATTTATTTTAATGCATTCAATAGCAAAGTTCAACGTGGACATATTTCTTCATTATAGTATAAAATAAGGCTTAATGTATGAATGTCAAGAGGTCAGTATATTTCACAGAACACTAACAATTTTCAAGGACTATATTATCTTACAAAAGACAGTATCCATTATCCCCGACTCGACTTCTCACAATATAATGGGACAAAAATTTCAATATATAATAAAGAAGGATGGTACCGGTGGAAAAATATAAGGTGATGGCCTCCTTGCTTTTGTGCTGTTAAATGTAATTGAAGTCCCTTTTAAATTTATTGAAGTAGAGATGTCCTTTATGTTGTTGGTTTGCTTTATTGATTTGTAAATGAAACACCTTTGTTAAAAGACTAAGGTATGAGGAACTATTTGTACTGGGAAATGTACGTTATGCCCCCATTGGGGTAGGTTTGGTCATTATCCTAAAATAATGACAAATGTTCACTGTCATGGCTATCCTCTGCTTTGAAGAAGAAATCTGATTGCAATTTTTTAAACAATTCATTGACACATTCACTTAAGAATTTGGGCAGCGCCTGGAGACCCATAGTTAAATTGAGCCCCAATCCCCTTAGTAAGCTAGATCCCTCTTTGAAGAGGTGTAGGGCCCACAAAGAAAGCGAGAAATATCTAATACTCTAACTCATTGTGATATATAAAGGGTTTAATGTCTGGGGGCTCAGACCATTCTCAGTCTGCCCCTAATACAATGTTATTGTATAAATGAAGGACTTTTACCTTAATGGAGGCCAGTGAAAACAAAATATCAAAAAATGTTTTATAGATGAACTATTAGTAAAGCTAATTCATTGTGTATTTTTAAATTGTAAAGTTAAATTTCTTATTCCTATGTCATTTTCAGGCATTGTTGTTACACACTGTGAGAGATATATTTCTCCTTGTGTTCTTATGACAACATATATTTCTATATTTTATAAGTTTAGTGCTATCATATAGGCAATGGCCCACAAGGAAAGCAATCAAAAATAGCTTTGATGTTCTATCAAAGGTAAGTGAAAGAAAAGGTTTCATTGCCTGACCCTGAACAGAGTTGCTTGAGTAGTTTTTCTCTAACTCCTTAGGGACTTCATTATTTTGGGTGTTAAGGCAACAGCGTTTTATTTATTTATTTATTTTTTTGCATCAAGTTCTAAGAATCAAAACTTTTCACAATTTCTTCCCAATAATATTTTTATTTTTTTTTATTTATTTTTTTGTGTATGTATTATGAAAAGAAAACAGCTACTCCACAATTCTTTGGAAGGTTTGATTTTACAGTGTTCACTGTCAAGTGACATTGGCATGATAACTTTATTCTGTGGGTCAGTACGATCGAAACAGATAAAGGGTCATAGCACACAGTACATTGTACTGTTAAGCCCACACTTCTCAGTACATGACATGGGTGCGACTGCAAGGTGCTAATTTAAAAGTACCTCTACTCACTCAATCCCAATTTAACATATTAACGTTTTAGATTTGATTTAAAAAAGTATAGCGCTTACAATAAAAAAAGTGTAAAAAGTGTCAAAACAAAGCGACATACACATATGTAAAAAAGTTATAAAATAAAAAGGAGAAATACGTGAAAATACCTAAACATTTCAATCTACAGATGCTCTTCTGTTTTCCTATGAGGATGATGAAACACTCTTCTTTTTTATGTCTTAAGTCCTAGGCTCAGGCTAACAGGATGATGTCATTTTGCTAAGAAAATTTCAGGACTGTAATTGGACAAGTAAGTGAACAAGGGGGCAAGTACAATGAATAGTTATTTTTCTTCTATCCCCCACTATAGAGAATATCCTGATTGGATAACATATGTCTATCTGTTCATCTTTAGAAGTTTGTACCAACTAGGCCTAGATGTCAAGAATGACAGTTTCTTTATTTCAAAAGAAAACTTCCCTTGGTTCCGATTCCAGCTCACATCATGGTACTACTAGCAATGTCACACCTACAAGCCCAAACCATCACTCTGTCATACACTGATGGTGCTGGGTGCTAATTGTGAGGGTATGTCATATGCAGTCTCCTTGACTATGATGCTGGCTCACATGCCAAGTCTGCATCTGTGTTGGTAGATGATAGTGATTTAATTAACCATCATCTGCCTCTAACAGCCGTGGGTGGAGCGAAGCTCCGACGACAGCTGTTAAACTGTCGAATGCCACTGTCAATCTGTGACAGCGGCATTGACAGCGCGCCAGAAGGGCGATGCACTGTTGTATGCACCCATCGGTGTACCCATGTCGCACTGAAGACCCTTGTGCCTGTCATGATGGTACTACTGTGAAAGCTAGCTTCTGGCTGGCGTTTATAGGATACTGTGTTTTTTGCAATGTACAGCAATACTATGATTCGAGCAATCAGATGATTGCAGGTTCAAATCTAACAAATTCTGTGAAAAGAAAACTATATTTTAAAAAATATCAACAAAATAAACAAAATATAAAAGTTCAAAACACTCCTATTTTCCCCCATTAAAAATAAATAAGAAAATAAAACACATACACATATTTGGTATTACTGCGTTCGTAAACGTCCGATCTATCAAAATATAAAATAAATTAATCAGATTGATACACAGTGTAGCGAGAAAAAAAATTTAAATGCCAGAATTGCAGTTTTTTGGCCATCGCAACTACACAAACAAATGTAATAAGAGGTGATCAAAACATTGTATCTACATCAAAATTATATAAATAAAACCATCGGCTTGGGAGCAAAAAACAAGACCTCACCCAAGCTCCATATATCAAAAATGTAAAACGTTACAGCTCACGGAATACGACATCACAAGCAAATTTTTTTTACAATTTCTGAATTTTTTCACCACTTAAATAAAACAAAAACAATGCTTGTTTGGTATCGCCATAATCTTACTGACCTGGAGAATCATATTGTCAGATCATTTTTATCGCAAAATGAACAGTGTAGATGAAAAAAAAAAAAAAACTTGCGGAATTACGCTTTTTTTATATTTATCCACACTTGGATTTTTTAGTGCTTTCCAGTAAGTGAAATGATAAAATGTATGATGTCAATCAAAAGTACAACTTGTCCCACAAAAAACAAGCCCTCACACGGCTATGTCGACGAAAAATTACAAAAGTTATGGTTCTTGGAATAAGGGGAGGAGAAAACTTAAGCGCAAAAACAAAAAGTTGCCCAGTCCTTAAGGGGTTAACAATGTTTTTTTTTATGTTGCTATTAGAGAATCTGAAGCAAAACTGAAAGAAATGAACTAGAGTATAAGTTGGTATTGATATTTATACCAGTTTATGCTCCAGTTCATTTCTTTTGGTTTTGCTTTACTTTCTTGCGCTCAGTGCACACAAGAGCGTGGCCTCCCTTTCTTTGAAGTGGGCATTTCATTTATATAGCTTCCCATGTCTGGGTGCCCATAGTGGGGTCCCGGTCCGGCTCAGCTCTTATTCACATTAAGGTCATTTTTGACATATAACAATATTAGAGGTTAGGAATGTCCCGACCGGGTACACCTTGGCACTGGTTTTACGCTTTTTATTTAATCAAAAACTGTTGACTAAGTACCCTATTGCTTTTTACTTACTTACAATAAGATATAAGTTCATTTTCTTTCTATCTTAGGTTTTGTTGTAGAATCTGTTTAACTCCTTCACAAAGCTGTCCTGCTGTTTCTGACACAGATGGACAACACACTGTTCCTGGCAGAGTCAGCTCTGATATATAGTGGAGGGAGAGGAAAACACACACTCATCAGTGGCTAAACAGAGAAGGAATTCCTCAGGGACTGTATGAGGGAAGGAAAACAGTAAAGAATGACTGTTATGCCAGTATATGAAGAGGCTAGTTATGGCAGCAGTATCCTCTATACACAGAACTTACAGCCATCAGGTTTTACAGGGGAGAAAAGTCAGAAACTAAGAGCAATTCAAACTAACTGTATAATAGGAAGACTAAAAATTAATAAAAAAGCGAAGATTTCAGCGTGGAACTTACTCAAGCTAATGACCAATAAATTGCTAAATCATTTTTCCACATCAAGGTGTCCATAGCTGTTAAGCTGGTCATTCATATTAAAATAGTAGAGCAAATGCTTTTCAATACAACAGTTAAAAATGGAATTTATCACTCCTAACAGCAATGTAATAGGGAAACAAAACACTTGAGATATACATTTTTCTGTACAGTTACTTTGTCTTTTAAATTGATTTGAAGACTTTCTAATCCTTTGGATATATAGAAACGGGATGTCAGTCATGTCAGGAGTTATTGCCGTAATTTCAACCAAACACAAATAAGCTTCACTAGGAGGCAATGTGTTACTCCAATGTTACAGTAGATTTAATGTTGTGTCAGTCTTGATTCTATAACCATTGTTGCCTGTGTTATTTTGAATAAAAGTACGGCGCTGTGCTTTAATCTACATATGCTGACATAGGTACTGTATCACCCTCACTTGTGCATTCTGCTGGAGAGTTAGGAAGAACAGAACTTAAGCCTTATGAATAATTAATAACACTGGGATATATTCTCTTCAGTAAAAAACAAACTAAACTTCAGTGTGAGGAGTATTCACATTTTGTTTAGGGCTTGAAATATTTTAGATAAATTGACAGTAAAACCCCCTACCTAAAGAATAAATGAATGATGCCTTTTTAAAGGGAAAAAACAAGAAAAAGTCTGTTGGGAATGTATAACTACTACATGAAAAAACACATATGTGAATCCAAAAAGTGATGCAAAAATAACTTGTAAAATCGCCTGAAAAGCATTTTTGCAACTCAAAAAGAAACACCAAAAAAAATACTAAGTGTGAAGACAGTTCTGAGACATGTTAGCCGCAAGGCGAGGAAAACCACAGTCACCTTGTTTAAAGGATTTTCGAAATTTTTGCAAACTATCAGGATTTGGGAATTTGTAGGAAGATAACTGTACTGTAGGACCTTATGTTTAGCCCAGAAAACCCATTTAAACCAAGCAGCAGAGCCTAAGGAACCCAATGTAGTCGCCATTTAGTACTCATCCCCATGCCACAAATCCTGGAGAAGTCAACAACTGGCAGTTTAAAGCTAATGAACAAGACATTGTCAGAGATGAAGCTCAGTATTACACAGTAGTCAATCAGGTGGACGTGACAGCGAGGGATAAGCAGTATATAAGTCAAAAGCAAGCCAGATAACCTGAGTTCATGATTGACCAAGCTGCTGGGTGCACAGATTTGCTGATTATCCAACTACACAGACTGGGTGATTGATCATGTGCAATGCACATGTATTCTGCCGTATCACCTCAATCCCAATCACAGACTATTATTCCTGTGTAAAGTGACAGTGTAGAATCACGTTGAGGCAAGTACATTACAAAGGTTTAAAGATCTACAAGACCTGTGCCTTTAAAAGGGTTGTCCCAACTTCACAGTATTTATGATAACATATTTATCGCTGGGAGCTTCCACCTGTTTTGACCCCTACAAATTCTGAAAATTTCTCTTTGAAGTTCCCTGTTAGAATGGAATAAGGGCCACACATGTCCATTATAGTGCTATTTATTATCTATGGGAATTACAGATATAGCCGAGTGCTATACTAATGTATCTCTGGCAGTCCCATTAGTACTAGAATCGTCTGCAACCATCTGAAAAGATGTCAGCTGTGTTTACATTTATTGTCCAATGATTATTCAACCATTTACCAACTTCTATGTAATGTGTATCGCAACCTTAAAGGGAACCTGTCATGTCGGATAACACTATTTACCTGCAGATATAGGGTTAAACTGCAGGTAAATAGCATTAAGAAGGTGTTCGGCTGCCTTACTAAGAGTGCATTAGCTAGGAGAAAATGAACTTTAATCTTCTTGGGAGATGCCAGCTTTCAGTCATACAGGCGTGTCAGCATGGCTACAGTCACCACTCACAGCAGTGTGGGCGGCTATAAGCAAGCTCCGGCACTTTGGCTGACAGCACTGTGAGCCTCTAGCTTTCAGTTATACAGGTGTGTCAGCGTGGCTACAGTCACCACTCACAGCAGTGTTGGAAGCTATAAGCATACCCTGGCACTCTGGCTAACAGCACTGTGAGCCGCTAGCTTTCAGTCATACAGGCGTGTCAGCGTGGCTACAGTCACCACTCACAGCAGTGTTGGCATCTATAAGCATACCCTGGCACTCTGGCTAACAGCACTGTGAGCCGCTAGCTTTCAGTCATACAGGCGTGTCAGCGTGGCTACAGTTACCACTTACAGCAGTGTTGGCAGCTATAAGCATACCCTGGCACTCTGGCTAACAGCACTGTGAGACGCCAGCTTTCAGTCATACAGGCGTGTCAGCGTGGCTACAGTTACCACTCACAGCAGTGTTGGCAGCTATAAGCATACCCTGGCACTCTGGCTAACAGCACTGTGAGACGCCAGCTTTCAGTCATACAGGCGTGTCAGCGTGGCTACAGTTACCACTCACAGCAGTGTTGGCAGCTATAAGCATACCCTGGCACTCTGGCTAAGAGCACTGTGAGCTGCTAGCTTTCAGTCATACAGGCGTGTCAGCGTGGCTACAGTCACCACTCACAGCAGTGTTGGCAGCTATAAGCATACCCTGGCACTCTGGCTAACAGCACTGTGAGCCGCTAGCTTTCAGTCATACAGGCGTGTCAGCGTGGCTACAGTTACCACTTACAGCAGTGTTGGCAGCTATAAGCATACCCTGGCACTCTGGCTAACAGCACTGTGAGACGCCAGCTTTCAGTCATACAGGCGTGTCAGCGTGGCTACAGTTACCACTCACAGCAGTGTTGGCAGCTATAAGCATACCCTGGCACTCTGGCTAACAGCACTGTGAGACGCCAGCTTTCAGTCATACAGGCGTGTCAGCGTGGCTACAGTTACCACTCACAGCAGTGTTGGCAGCTATAAGCATACCCTGGCACTCTGGCTAAGAGCACTGTGAGCTGCTAGCTTTCAGTCATACAGGCGTGTCAGCGTGGCTACAGTCACCACTCACAGCAGTGTTGGCAGCTATAAGCATACCCTGGCACTCTGGCTAACAGCACTGTGAGCCGCTAGCTTTCAGTCATACAGGCGTGTCAGCGTGGCTACAGTCACCACTCACAGCAGTGTTGGCAGCTATAAGCATACCCTGGCACTCTGGCTAACAGCACTGTGAGCCTCTAGCTTTCAGTCATACAGGCGTGTCAGCGTGGCTACAGTCACCACTCACAGCAGTGTTGGCAGCTATAAGCATACCCTAGCACTCTGGCTAAGAGCACTGTGAGCTGCTAGCTTTCAGTCATACAGGCGTGTCAGGTAAATTAGCTCCATATCAAATCAGCCCTAGTATTTCCATGTGTATTTTAGATATGAGCATGTAAGACTTTGGGGATAGAGACTAATGTGAATGATGACAAACTCTGCACAGTTTTTGTCACTATACAAGAGTCATGACATAAATAAATAGATAGGCGGCAGAGAGTAGGCTTTGTGCTTTCCATATTTTGTAACAAAAATAAATATTTAGAATATCTGTTATGTTGACATGAAGGTCAATACTTTCTAGATCAGCAACAAACATATTACATTTTAATCTATATATAAAAAATATATAAGAAAAATGAGCAACTCAATGAATACCCTTTCATAGAATGGCTGTTCATTACAGAGCAGGGCAGGTCTCCAATGGATACGTTTTAAAGTCTGAACTTTATTTTCTATTTCACATTAATTCTCACAGTTGGGAAGGATAGACAAAAAAAAGTTCAAATATCTACAATGTCAGCAAATCTGCTGACAAAATAGAAAGACAAGCAATTAAGCAGTAAGTATTCATTTCTCCACTTAACACTGTACGCAGATTTTTTTATCAACCTAAATGCTGATGCCAACAATACAGCAACAAAGAATTATGTATCTATTTACATACTCTGCGATATGGAAATGCCTTTATACTGGTTATTGTTCAGTTATTGCCGGTTTACATTGCATACACAGAAAATATAGGTCTGCTGAGAAGAAGAGATTAGCTAATACAATTAGGCCGATGATACTAATGACACTCGGCTCAAACTCAGAGTTTGAGCCGAATGTCATCTGAGTGTGATCTGATTGTCTCCCATGAGAGAATCGCAGCACAGGTGTGGAGAAGATGGAGAACTTAATTTCTCCATCTTCTCCATTGTCTCTGTGGACATCTGAGTGCAGTCTGATGTTTCACATGCACCCATTGACTTTTAACCACTTCGCACCAGAGCCTGTTTTTGCCTTCGTGACCGGGCCAATTTTTTCAATTCTGACCACTGTCACTTTATGAAGTAATTACTCTGGAACACTTCAACGGATTCCCCTGATTCTGAGATGGTTTTTTTGTGACATATTGTACTTCAGGATAGTGGTAAAATTTCTTCGATATCACTTGCGTTTATTTGTGAAAAATCGGAAATTTGGCAAAAATTTTGAAAATTTTGCAATTTTCAAACTTTGAATTTTCATGCCCTTAAATCAAAGAGATATGTCACACAAAATAGTTAATAAATAACATTTCCCACATGTCTACTTTACATCAGCACAATTTTGGAACCAAATTTTTTTTTGTTAGGGAGCTATAAGGGTTAAAAGTTGACCAGCGATTTCTCATTTTTCCAACAAAATTTACAAAAACATTTTTTTAGGGACCACATCATATTTGAAGTCACTTTGAGGGGTCTTTATGACAGAAAATACCCAAAAGTGACACCATTCCAAAAATTGCACCCATCAAGGTGCTCAAAACCACATTCAAGAACTTTATTAACCCTTCAGGTGCTTCACAGGAATTTTTGGAATGTGGAAGAAAAAAATTAACATTTAACTTTTTTCACAAAAATGTTACTTTAGACCCAATTTTTTTATTTTCACAGGGGTAACAGGAAAAAATGGACCCCAAAATTTTTTGTGCAATTTCTCTTGAGCGCGCTGATACCCCATATGTGAGGGAAAACCACTGTTTGGGCGCACGGCAGGGTTCGGAAGGGAAGGAGCGCCATTTGACTTTTTGAATGTAAAATTTGTTTGAATAATTAGCGGACGCCATGTTGCATTTGGGGGGGCCCCTAATGTGCCTAAACAGTGGAAACCCCCCACAAGTGACACCATTTTGGAAACTAGACCCCTTAGGGAACTTATCTAGATGTGTGGTGAGCACCTTGAACCCCAAGGTGCTTCACAGAAGTTTATAATATTGAGCTGTAAAAATAAAATTTTCACATTTTTCCCACAAAAACGTATTTCATCCCTTAATTTTGCATTATCATAAGGGTAATAGGATAAATTGCACCATGAAGTTTGTTGTGCAATTTCTCCTGAACACGCTGATACCCCATATGTGGAGGGAAACCACTGTTTGGGCGCACGGCAGGGTCCGGAAGGGAAGGAGCGCCATTTGACTTTTTGAATGTAAAATTTGTTTGAATAATTAGCGGACGCCATGTTGCATTTGGGGGGCCCCTAATGTGCCTAAACAGTGGAAACCCCCCACAAGTGACACCATTTTTCAAACTAGACCCCTTAGGGAACTTATCTAGATGTGTGGTGAGCACCTTTAACCCCAAGGTGCTTCACAGAAGTTTATAATATTGAGCTGTAAAAATAAAATTTTCACATTTTTCCCACAAAAACGTTTTTCATCCCTTAATTTTGCATTATCATAAGGGTAATAGGATAAATTGCACCATGAAGTTTGTTGTGCAATTTCTCATGAGTATTCCGATACCCCATATGTGGGGGAAAACCACTGTTTGGGCGCACGGCAGGGTTCGGAAAGGAAGGAGCGCCATTTGACTTTTTGAATGTAAAATTTGTTTGAATAATTAGCGGACGCCATGTTGCATTTGGGGGGCCCCTAATGTGCCTAAACAGTGGAAACCCCCCACAAGTGACACCATTTTGGAAACTAGACCCCTTAGGGAACTTATCTAGATGTGTGGTGAGCACCTTGCACCCCCAGGTGCTTTACAGAAGTTTATAATATTGAGCCATAAAAATACAATTTTCACATATTTCCCACAAAAAATGTTTTTCATTCCCTAATTTTGCATTATCATAAGGGTAACAGGAGAAATTGCACCATGAAATTTGTTGTGCAATTTCTCCTGAGTACGCCGATACTCCATATGTGGGGGAAAACCACTGCTTTGGTGTACGGCAGGGTTCGGAAGAGAAAGGAGCGCTATGTTGGCTGGGATAGGTTGCAGACACCATGTCACATTTGAAGAGTCGCTGACATGCCGAAACAGCAGAAACCCCCACAAGTGACCCCATTTTGTAAACTACACCTCTCAAGGAATTCATCTAGGGAAGTAGTGAGTATTTTTTAATTTTTAAACTTATACCATTGGGCAGTGAAAAAAGCATAATTATATTTTTACCACAAAAAAATGTTTTACCCTCAGATTTTACATTTTCACACAGGGCAATGGGTAAAAATGGTGCCGAAATGTGTCACACAATTTCTTCTAAAAGTGTCAATACCCCATATGTTGCTGTATTGTACCGCTTAGCCATACGGCGAGATCTGGGGGGGACGGAGCGCTATTTGACAATTGGAGAGCAAATTATTGTAGAATAGGCATTTGGATTTGGGAGCACAAAATTTTCTGAATTTCTTTTGGGGGGCATGGGCCATTTCGCTTTTTCAGAGCCTTTCTGCTACCAGTAACTTGGAAGTCCCTTATATTTTTAACAGATGACGGACCTGAGTGGGGACTAGCTTTTTTTGAGGACTGAGTTGAAGCTTTTATTGGGAACATTTTATGTAACATTTATCCGGCGCTCTAGGCTGAGCACTTACATCGGGGTTTCCATCTAAATTTCCAAGTGATGTAATTCAGATGAAACCCCTGCGGGATCCATTCACTGTAATGAGGCAGCAGAGTTACTCTGGACTCCGTCTGGCCTCTGTTTAGCGGTGTCCTTTTTTTCAGAAGTGCACAAAACTGTGGCCAACCGCACTTTTATGCACGCCTAAAACAAATGACACCGTGGGATCACAGGCCAGACGGCATTCACAGTGGCCTATATCTGCCTCATTACAGGGAATCTTCCGTCATGGGTTCCGTCTGAATCACGTATTTCAGAGATTTACACGGAAACTCTGGCGTAAGTGCTCAGCGCAGAGCGCAGGATAAATGTGAGCAGAGCCTTACTGCGATCTTTGGGAGACATAATAAACAAATCAGTAGCAGGTGAAGAATTGGTTTTATTTATTTTTTACGCCGTTCCTCGTGCAGTATAAGTGATGTGATTACTTTATTCTTCGGGTCGGTGCGATTACAGAGATACCAGATTTATATCGGGTTTTTATGACTGACAACTGTCACACACTAAAAGATGCTTTTTTTTGCAAAATCTAGTTTTTGCATCGCCATATTTTGAGATCTATAATTTTTCCATATTTCGGCCGACAGAGTCATGTGATGGCTTGTTTTTTGCGGGACGAGTTGACCTTTTTATTGGTAACATTTTTGGGTACGTGACATTTTTTGATTGTTTTCTATTCCTTTTTTTGGGAGGTAAAATTAACAAAAACAAACAATTCAGGAATTGTTTTTTGAGGTTTTTTTTTATGCCGTTCTGCGTATGGTAAGAGTGATCAGGCAGCGTTATTCTTTGGGTCAGTACGTTTACAGCGATACTACACTTACTGTATTTTTTTTTATGTTTTGGCGCTTTTACACAATAAAACAATTTTATAGAAAAAAATATTTTTTTTGCATTGCTTTATTCTGAGCGCTATAACTTTTTTATTTTTCGGCTGATGGAGCTGTATGGCAGCTTTTTATTGCAGAACAAGATGTCGTTTTCAGCGGTACCATTTTTATTTCCATTTTGCTTTTTGATCGCATTTTTTTCCACTTTTTGTTTGGCGATATGAGGAAAAAGCATAGTTTTTTGCTCCGTTTTTTTATTTAATTTTATTACGGTGTGCACAGAAGGAGTTAATTAGTGTGACAGTTTTATAGCTCAGGTTGTTTCGGACGCGGCGATACCAAATATGTGTACTTTTTTTATTTTTGCATAAATATACGGATTTATCGGTTTAATATTTTATTTATTTATTTTAACTTATTTTGTATTTTTTTTTAACAGTTTCAAAAAAATTTTTTTTTACTTTTTTTTACATTTTTACTTAGTCCCTGTATGGGACAATAATTTTTATTTATCTGATCGCTGATCTCATGTAATGTAATAGACATATATTACATTACATGAGATCTTCACACAGTCAATGTGTCCTGCCAGGCTTCAGCTGCAGGCTGACGCTGGCAGGACACCATATATGGCAGAGCTGGAGGCGGTCATGTGACCTCCAGCTGCCATAGCAACCCAAGGTCCTTGAAGGTATCAGGGGTCTTCGGAGAGGTAAGTATACCACCCCCTCTCCTCCTGCTGTCTTCTATATGCCGCGATCACTATAGATTGCGGCATATAGAAGACAGCAAAGGGTTAACATCACTGGGACCTGATCCAATAAGGTCCCGATGATGTTCCCTGTCAGAGCTATCGCTCTGCACCGCTCTCGCACCGCTCTCGAAGCGCTTGCAGGACCCTGGGGGTCCTGAGCGCTGCAAGACCACCCATCGTTTTTAAACGTCTGCGCTGCACAGAGCCCAGGCAGCGCGGACGTTTATGTACAGTGGGCGGTCGGGAAGCGGTTAAGGGCATGTGTGAGCAGAATATCAGAGCCACTCAGAGCAATTCTGGTATTGTTTTCTCATACCGAACCGGCATGAGAAAATAATTACAGATCTGCACTGCCCCATAGTATAACATAGGGCTGAGTGCTATCCGATAAGACATTAGATAGCACTCAACCATGTTATACACCAGTGTGAGCGAGCCCTTAGTCCGTGCCTCATATGATTTCCTGGACTTATTTATACATTCTTTATCTCAATAGTTGAATATTTTTTATGAAGAATGATAAATGAAAGAACGTATCAGTAACCCATGCTAAAAAGATTTATTATATCCAACAATAGCACATATTTTAGTTGAATTTCCTGATCTTTATGCAAAAAAAAACAGCATCAGTGGCGCATATTTACCAAATCAACCTAAATGCACCAGGATTCTTACATAATTGCACCAAAACACTGTCTTTCATTACTTACACCATATTTATGATGTGCTTCAGACACTTTTACTGATTGGTCTGACTTAAGAGCGTTGGCTCACTGAAAAGGCACATGGTAATACAGGCAGCACACAGACAAAAAATGCACCAAAATTGTGGCAAACTTTTCTGCCACAAAGTAAACCAACTAAAAAATGGTGTAATCTTAGGCTACACAACCTTAAAATTAGACCTATTTATCAAACAGCATGGACCACTATTTAGGTTTTTCTAAGTTTTAAGTTTGCAGAAACACAGTTTTGATCAATATGTCCAATTGTGCATAATGTTAGCAAAAAATATTCTGCCCTCGGGTTACTCGATTAGACTGATCTGATTGTCTCCTCTGCAGTCAGAAGATTATGACATGAAGTTGGTGAATATGTTTTATCTGCACAATTTCCTAGGAAGCCTCAAATATATTGGCAAAGATTTGTCTAACCTGAAGCTAAGTAAGGTGGAGCCTTTGCCCATGGCATTCCAGCATTCATTTTTCAAAGGTGATTTTGAAAAAGAAAAAAAACAATGTGATTATGGTCAGTTATGATTAACAATATCATTATGATCTTCACAGATGCACTTGTTTTTTTGTCCAAGATTTATGATATAAAATTCCTTAAAAGTATACCTGACATAGCTGGAATTAAATAATGGTGATAATATATCATTTGGATCAGGTATTGAAGTGGAGGTACCCATGGGATTATAAGTAGAGAATAGCAAATAAATTTGAGTGTAATTCAATTCTATTTGAATTTCACAAAAATAAGCCTTCGACAAAATGCAGATTTTTTGTAACGCGTTTCCACACAGATTCAACAAAATTTCACCTTTCACAATTATATTTATCCCACTGTTCAGATCTGCAGCCCCTTCGCTCCTCACCGCTACCCGTCTGGACCTTGTCGCATGCTTGGATCGCCATTGGCCGCATGGAAATCTTTGGATCTGTCATGCTTGGCCGTGGCCTTTGCATGCACTGTGTCCCCTGTGGACACATGAGCAGAACCCTTTGGGCCTTTTCAAATGCAGAAGCCAAGGCCTAGCATGATAGGCCTGGGTAGTTCAATGCGGCAGGCACTAATTTGACAAAGTGATGAGGACCGAACGGGTGTCAGTGAGGAGCAGAGAGGCCGGAGAGATGAGCGACAATTACAGCGATACCAAATTTCCATTTATTACTATTATTTTAGAGGTGGAAAAAAAATTGGAAATTTGTAAAAAAAAAAAAAAATTCTGGGAGATTGTCTTGCCATTTTCTGACACCTAGAATTTTTTCATTCTTTGTGGGGCAAGACAAAATTTTTACTTAATTTGTTAGGGTCCTCTTAAGGGACTAGAACCTGTGATTATCTAATTGCTTGCACATAACACTGCAATAGCACAGCATTGCTGTATATAGGAAAGGTCACGGTCTCCTTTGAATCCCAGCCACAGGATGGGTTTCAACCTAGCTCCATAGCATGCATGGGCATGGGGGTCTTTAACCGACCCCAGCTGTCATAACAACAACACATTGGTGCCTTGCAATCACATCGCAGGGTAGGTAATTGGTGAATAGGATAATGCGCCCCCATTCTGGCATGCTGTCAATGCCGCTGCCAGGGATTGAATTAAAAAATTAATTAACATCACCATAGCCTACAAAGGGCTCAGATCAACCAAAATATATAATTTGTACATCTGCTCGCCAACTGTATCACACTGGTAATGCGCCTTCTCACTTAAAATAAGATCTGGAGACAGATTCCCAGGGAGATCAGTGTTTAGTCCATAGATCTTAACAGCTCATTTACATAATGAAAAAAATTGTGGATTTCTCTGGAATAAAATATCAGATATCATGGTCAAGCATCATTTTATTCAGCTCCCTATGACCTACATGCCCATAAAAATGGCATAGGTGGGTTGATCCTACTGACAGGTTCCCTTTAATGTTTGCAAATGAAATTAATAAAAAAAAAATCTACATTTTCTTTTCTCATTACATTAGGTGCCCTCTTGTAATTGCAGTTTAATAATATTTTGTCTATGGATTATAGATTTTTGTTTTAATATAATGTGCCATTTTTGCCTCTATTTTTACTTTTTTCTTACCAAAGGTTTTCAGAATTTGGTGCACCTCTGGTATCTAAGATAATGTAGGTATTTTTGTCATGTACAAATAAAACCTACATTACTAAATAATAAAGTGATATTAACCGTATACCTATTTATTTTCTGAAAGAAGACACCTTGCATATTGTGAAAATGCCACTCAGTACTTTATACATGCAGCTACCTTCCTGCAGTTTTGCATCAAAGTGATTTATTTGTAAAAAACACATAAAATTGTATAAATATTTAAATTTGAACATTTAACTTTAAATTACTGGCTAAAAAACTATATTAATGGCCAGACAGAAGAGCAGATATACCACACCTCCTTAAAGGGAATTTGTCAGTAGGATCAACTCTCCTAAGCCGTCTATATCTTGATATCTGCGATCTGATGTCTTATTCACCAGAAATCCATTTTCCATGTAAATGAGCTGTTCCAGCCTATGGAGCAGACACTGATCTGTATGAGATTCTGCCTCCAAAACTTATAATAAATAAAACGTTGAGTTACTAATGGGAGACATGTAACTAACACAGAACAGAAGAAATTAAACTTGTCTCCTTACAAACACGTTAGCAGCTGCAGCTCTCACAGCTCTGCTGTATGGCAACACTATTGCAGCCCTGTCTGCCTCTGAGGCTGGAAGCTGAGAGGAACCTGCAGACATGTCAGGTATAATCACACACAGCTCTGCAGTGAGATCAGGAGAGCAGAAAACGGCCATCACACATCACACTGGTATCTCTCCCTAATTATAAGCTCTGGAGGCAGATTCCCATGCAGATCAGTGTCCGGCCCATAGTCCTGAACAACTCATTTACATATAAGAAACATGTGGATTTCTCTGGAATAAAACATAAGATTGCAAATATCTTTGTATCATTTTATTCATCTTCCTGTGACCTATACGCCCATATAGACGGCTTAGGAGGATTGATTATACTAACAGATTCCATTTAAAATAAAAGTTTAACATGTGCAGAACACATACGTAGCACCCAGGCCGATGTCTATGTCTATATGAGATACAGATATACAGTACAGATCAAAAGTTTGGACACACCTTCTCATTTAAAGATTTTTCTGTATTTTCATGACTATGAAAATTGTACATCCACACTGAAAGCATGAAAACTATGAATTAACACATGTGGAATTATATACTTAACAAAAAAGTGTGAAACAACTGAAAATATGTCTTAAATTCTAGGTTCTTCAAAGTAGACACCTTTTGCTTTGATGACTGCTTTGCACACTCTTGGCATTCTCTTGATGAGGTTCAAGAGGTAGTCACCGGAAATGGTCTTCCAACAATCTTGAAGGAGTTCCCAGAGATGCTTAGCACTTGTTGGCCCTTTTGCCTTCACTCTGCGGTCCAGCTCACCCCAAACCATCTCAATTGGGTTCAGATCTGGAGACTGTGGAGGCCAGGTCATCTGGCGTAGCACCCCATCACTCTCCTTCTTGGTCAAATAGCCTTTACACAGCCTGGAGGTGTGTTTGGGGTCATTGTACTGTTGAAAAATATATGATGGTCCAACATAACGCAAACCGGATGGAATAGCATGCCGCTGCAAGATGCTTTGGTAGCCATGCTGGTTCAGTATGCCTTCACTTTTGAATAAATCCCCCACAGTGTCACCAGCAAAACACCCCCACACCATCACACATCCTCCTCCATTGCTTCACGGTGGGAACCAGGCATGTAGAGTCCATCCTTTTCTGTGTCACACAAATACACGGTGGTTGGAACCAAAGATCTCAAATTTGGACTCATCAGACCAAAGCACAGATTTCCACTGGTCTAATGTCCATTCCTTGTGCTCTTTAGCCCAAACAAGTCTCTTCTGCTTGTTGCCTGTCCTTAGCAGTGGTTTCCTAGCAGCTATTTTACCATGAAGGCCTGCTGCACAAAGTCTCCTCTTAACAGTTGTTGTAGAGATGTGTCTGCTGCTAGAACTCTGTGTGGCATTGACCTGGTCTCTAATCTGAGCTGCTGTTAACCTGTGATTTCTGAGGCTGGTGACTCGGATAAACTTATACTCAGAAGCAGAGGTGGCTCTTGGTATTCCTTTCCTGGGGCGGTCCTCATGTGAGCCAGTTTCTTTGTAGCGCTTGATGGTTTTTGCAACTGCACTTGGGGACACTTTCAAAGTTTTCCCAATTTTTCGCACTGACTGACCTTCATTTCTAAAAGTAATGATGGCCACTAGTTTTTCTTTACTTAGCTGCTTTTTTCTTGCCATAATACAAATTCTAACAGTCTATTCAGTAGGACTATCAGCTGTGTATCCACCAGACTTCTGCACAACACAACTGATGGTCCCAACCCCATTTATAAGGCAAGAAATCCCACTTATTAAACCTGACAGGGCCCACCTGTGAAGTGAAAATCATTTCCGGTGACTACCACTTGAAGCTCATCAAGAGAATGCCAAGAGTGTGCAAAGAAGTCATCAAAGAAAAAGATGGCTACTTTGAAGAACCTAGAATATAAGACATATTTTCAGTTGTTTCACACTTTTTTGTTAAGTATATAATTCCACATGTGTTAATTCATAGGTTTGATGCCTTCAGTGTGAATGGACAATTTTCATAGTCATGAAAATACAGAAAAATCTTTAAATGAGAAGGTGTGTCCAAACTTTTGGTCTGTACTGTATATATATATATACATATGCATATATACATACACATATACAATAAAATCTAATTTTGTCAAGAAGATTTCACTTGTCACTATACTGTAAAAGCCGTAACTTTTTTATTGTCTCTGTGACAAAGTTGTGTGAGGGATTGTTGTTTGCATGATTCCTAACCCAAAAGTCTTACATCATAGGTGAGTCACTTCCAATACAATTTCCTAGGTCAATCATTACAACCACTGTCTAGATCTACTCAATGGGGATTATGTAAGCAAACCTTTGGGGCAGGAATGGACAGATCCAGGACTATAAGGAGTCCACATGAAAATATAGACATCCCCCTGTGGAAATCTCCTTTGGTTATTTGTAGATTTTGGCGAGAATTGGGTGATGTGCTGTATGTGAGGCTGTCTGACCGTAATAGAGTAAGTGAGCCATCACTCCTAATTATTCATACATATGAGCACTATTTTTATTCATTTGTGCATTATGCACTTTATTATGTCTAGAATCATGCAATCATTGTGCGCTTCGATTTATGAAATTGACTACTGACAGATACAATATGTACTTGTTTATTTGCATGTTATTAAATTACAATATATGAATTCTGAACACTAATTTGTTAATAATGTGTAATTATATATGCAATGAATGAATTCTTAAATTTGTGATGTGAACTCCTAGTAAACTGAGAAAGGTTCAGGCTCAACCAAAATGTCACCATAAAAGCTAATAAATTCTTATAACTATTGCACTATTGCTTTTTTTGGAGTGCTGCCCCCAATTTTTCCTTTTACGCAAAAGATTTGGTAATTACCTAGAAGGCTTGGCACCCAGACACTTTATAGGATGGATCCTGCTGTCCCCCTCCCTCTCAATTTTATTGTTAATTTTCTTGTAAAGGTAAGTCTTTAGTGGGAAGTGAGGTAATATAATAACGGACAGTCTGCTCTCCTGATCTACATGTCTCACACTGGTAACACTCCCTTTCTTTTAAAATAAGCTATGGCTGAAGAGTCTCAGGAAGATCTATGCCCGGTCCATAGATCTTAACAGCTAATTTACATACTAAGAATAATATGCATTTCTCTACAATAAGACATCAGATTGCAGCTATGAAGGTATCATTTTATTCACGTTTCTATGCCCTACATGTCCATATAGACTGCTTAGGGTTGATCCTAATGACAGATTCCCTTTAAAAACCTTTAACCACTATAAATCACATCAGTTGCATGTGAACTCTTCCCGTAATCCCTTTGAATATAACTTCTGCTAGAGACTGTCCCAAAACACCAGTGTTTGCTGTCTTCATACAGTACAGTTTACACATTTTACAAATATACATATTACCATGTATATCTAGGGGCGTCCTGTGTAAATGATGACATTTCTACTTTCCATCTCAAGTCATGTAGCATGAAATGCATCTATTGTAGAGTCAGAAATGAGTATTTTCAGTTTTTCTGATTCCTCCACAGAAAAATGTGTCATATTATATCATTCTGAAATGACACATCAAAACCAACACATTTCTTTTGAACTCGAAGTAAAATTGAATCTATTTGTATGCGATCATACTCCCAAATGTTGCCCAATCCACCCACTCTGTTCTGGGAATGCATTTGAATTTCAAAAGGACAGGAGGAAAATAGAGCAGCCGGCTGAAGAAATTTCCTAAAAGTTAGGTTTTTGCTGAATAAACACTTGTATGCCCAAGATTGTGCCAGGAGCTACATGTTCCCATGAGACAACACAAGCAGCAGCTTTTCGTTTTCATATTCTTATAACCTTAAAATGCTCATCACTTTATTTAGTTTCCTGTCGCTTAGGAAAAGGACAACAAAGAATAATTCTCACATTTGCTCTCATGGGGTGGCCCATTATAACTGTGTGTTTATGCCGTGCATAATCACCCACACCTAATACTCCGCAGCATGGTAAAGAAATGAAAAGTGTTCCTGTATTTTACATGACTAAAACCATTCTGTGCATCAGTAGCCTAAAAATGTGTATATACAAAAGAAGTTCTCTTCCTACAGTCATTTTTACAAAAATCCAGTTAATCTGGCAGTATGAGAGAGAATGACATTAGGAGAGAAAGGTATATAGGTACATGGATGTAATACAGGGGAACCTTAATCCAGGGATGTGTCTCTTACTGGGCTGCTTGGTGCAGTTTTGATAGAATCCCGGTTTTATCTGTTGTAGATCTAACAGTAGTCAGAATGCTGAGCTGTGTATAATCTCACCCACACCCCTGATTGGCAGATTCCTGTATACACTGCACATTGTCAGCAAGATGCCAATCAGTGGTGGGGGCAGAGTTACATGGATTAGCTGGACTGCTGTGCACATGAGACCTAGTCAGGCAGTGATAATTTCCATCTGATAAAACACTAATTGTATTGAAACTACAACACACAGCCCAGTAAGTGACACATCCCTGGAATAAGGCTCACTTGCCCTTTATTATGCTGCTGTCAGATAAAATAGCGAAAAATTGCTGACATATTCCCGTTAAGGCTATGCTCCCACTATGAGTATTTTGTGAATTTTTGATGTTGCAGATTTCCTGCAGTATTTCTGCACCTACTAGGTAAATTAGATTACTTGCATTTTTTCATTGCGTTTTCAGTGCGTTATTTTACATACATTTTCATTGAGTTTTTGATGCTGCATTTTTTTTTGCCTCTTTTTGATATGTCATGTTTTAAACAAAGCTGCTTTGTGTTTCAACTTCCTGGTATTTGTCTTTGACAAAACTATACTGATACAGTCATGTACGGATTACATGAGTTTATAGTGCATTTTTGCAGCTGAAATGCAATAAAAACCTGTATGTTTTTTTACTTGTGGATTTTCTGCATCTAATGCAATTCTATGGGGAAAAATCTACACATAAAATCAGCGTACCTGTAAGAGAAATGTACATGTTCTGGATTTGAAAGATGCATAAGCAAAGCAGGTCAGTTTACACTGAGTAAAAAAAAAAAAAAAAAGCACAATGGGCATGAGATTCAAAGAAATCACCTTCACTTTTCTGGAACACTAATACCCTGCATTTTTGGTGCAGCAAAAATACGCAGGATCAAAATCTCACCAACAACTCATTGTGGGAACTTGGCCTCAGGCTGCGTGCCCACTATGTGTTTTTCAAGCATTTTTGAATTTCCCCAGCGAAAACGCTTAAAAGACCCTTGGTAATACGTGCCCCATGGTCCCCAATGATAATCCGCATGTGCTATGCACATGCTGCGGAAATTTCCGCTGCAGATTATCATTGCAGAAAAATAAGCAGCAAACGCAGGGTAATTGCCGCCATTGACTTGCATTGAATTGCTTAATATCCGCATGACTACATGTGAACATGCGGATATTAAGCGATTCAATGTGCGGATGGTACCCGGGTCTGGAGAAGAGGAGACTCTCATCCAGAATTTAAAATGAAAAATAAAAATTATGGCTTCTGATGGCCCCCGGTCTTTTCTCCACTACGTCCGATCTCTTGTTCGGTTCGCGATGGTCTAAAAGGACCTTCCATGACGTCATTTAGTCATGTGAGAGGTCACGCGACCGCTTACGTCGGGGGTCGTCTGACCTGTCACATGACTAAATGATGTCCTTTCACACCACCGCAAGCCGCCGGGGAGACCGGACGTAGCGGAAAAAACACCGGGGGCCATCGGAAGGTATGTATAATCTTTATTTTTTACCATTTGTATTCTTTTTTTAACTATTAACTTGGTCACACTATATAAATCCATGACGGTTGCATGGATTTATATAGTGTGACCAAGTTGTCAAGCACTTTCCAAGTGATGCTAAGATCGCTCGAAAAAGCGCTTGATAACCCGCATGCGGAAATGCATGGGAAGAACGCTTGACAAACACGTCTACCTGGCAGGAAAAACGCATGTAAAATCCGCATGCATTTTCCTGCCAGGGACATGCAGAAAAAATCTGCAGCATTTCTGCATCGTGGGCACTTAGCCTAATACTACATTTACATCACTCTTTAGTGGTCATTGCAGGGCAGTGAGTAAAAAATGGCAATTTTCACTGAGAAAAGTAAGGTGTTAGAAGGGGATCACAAGACTCGGGGCGACTTTTATTCAAAGGTCTGTATGTCTGTCTATGATGGTGCAACTACTCAATCCTGCAAGACCTCCATATCTCTTCTCTGACTTTCTTTGTAACTAGACATTACATTAGAAGACACCTGGCTGTCAGCCATGGCTTGAGTATAACATACAGTGGTGTGAAAAAATGTTTGCCACTTTCTTGATTTCTTATTGTTTTGCAAGTTTGTTACACTTAAATGTTTCAGATCAAAAAACAAATTTAAATAATAGACAAAGATAATACAAGTAAACTCAAAATGCAGCTTCTAAATTAAGGTCTATATTATTAAGGGAAAAAGAAATCCAAACCTGCAGCTACCTGTTTGAAAAAGTGATTGCCCGCACCCCCATCTTAAACATAAATTAACTTTGGTTGATCACATGTTTGGGAAGCTGAGTTCTATTTCCTTAACCACACACAGGCCTGATTACTGACACAACTGTTATCAATCAAGAAATCACTTAAATGGGACCTGTCTGACGAAGTGAAGTAGACCAAAAGATCCTCAAAAGCTATCTGTCTGGAAAAGGAAATAAAGCCATTTCTAAAGCTTTGGGACTCCAGCAAACCACAGTGAGAGCCATTATCCACAAATGGCAGAAACATGGAACTGTGGTGAACCTTCCCAGGAGGGGCCGACCAACCAAAATTACCCCAAGAGCGCAGCGACAACTCATACAAGAGCTTGGAAAAGATCCCACAACAGCATCTAAACAACTGCAGGCCTCAATTGCCTTCGTTAAGGTCAGTGTTCATGACTCAAATATATGAAAGAGACTGGGCAAAAATGGCATGCATAGCAGAGTTCCAAGATGAAAACCACTGCTAGCAAAAGAACATAAAGGCTCGTCTCAGTTTTGCCAGAAAACATCTTGATGATCGCGAAGACTTTTGGGAGAATACTTTGTGGACTGATGAGACAAAAAGTTGAAAAGTTGAGTTTACCTTCCAAAAAGTTCAATTTTTGTCTTGTCAGTCCACAGAGTATTCTCCCAAAAATCTTGTTTTTGCTCATCAGTGGTTTTCGTCTTGGAACTCTGCCATGTAATGGGATATACACCTTCTAAAAAGTTCAACTTTTGTCTTGTTAGTCCACAGAGTATTCTCCCAAAAGTAGAATGGGAGTAGAAGTAACGCAGCATTTCAGAAAAGGAACATCAAACCAACAGTAAAATATGGTTGTGGTAGTGTGATGGTCTGTGGCTGTTTGGCTGCTTCAAGACCTGGAAGACTTGCTGTGGTAAATGGAACAATGAATTCAGCTGTCTACCAAAATATGCTGAAGGAGAATGTCCGGCCATCTGTTCGTGACCTCAAGATGAAACGCACTTGGGTTATGCAGCAGGACAATGATCCAAAACACACCAGCAAGTCCACCTCTGAATGGCTTAAGAAAAACAAAATTAAGACTTTGGAGTGGTCTAGTCAAAGTCCTAACCTTAATCCAATTGAGATGCTGTGGCATGACCTTAAAAAGGCGGTTCATGCTCAGAAACTCTCCGATGTGGCTGAATTACAACAATTTTTCAAAGATGAGTGAGCCAAAATTCTTCCAGAGAGTTGTAGAAGATTCATTGCCAGTAATCGTAAATGCTTGATTGCAGTTGTTGCTGCTAAGGGTGGCCCAACCAGTTATTAAGTTTAGGATGCAATCACTTTTTCACACAGGGCCCTGTAGGTTTTCTTTTTCCCTTAATAAAGATCATTTAAAAACTGCATTTTGTGTCTACTTGTGATATTTTTGTCTAATATTTAAATTTGTTTTGTGATCTGAAACATTTAAGTGTGACAAACATGCAAAAGAATAAGAAATCAGGAAGGGGGCAAACACTTTCTCACATCACTGTAGGTACTTTACCTTCATGGTTAGTGGTCCCCACAATGAAAAGCATCCATTGATGATGTGGTATGTGTTGAATTATTGTCCAGTATCACTGGAGGGCACTTTTTATGGAGATTTAACAAGCTGAACTGAGTGTGCAAGTGTGTGGGAAGCAGTCAGGAGTGGAGATAGTTGCATTGATCCACTGCAAATCAACTTCAAGTTGAATCCCATAAAACTCACAGGTCTTTGCAAATTTGAACAATTTGCGATGATTGTTAAAGAAACGCCAGCTGCCTTTTCACACATTGCCGAAGATTGCATCAGACAGAGGGAGGGCTCATATGACATCAGGCTGACTGCATGGGTTCCACCATAATGTCTTGCAGCTATTAGACCACGTGGTCTAGTGCAGCCAATTTGGGGGGATTATCACAACAACTACAACAGGTAAAAGCAGGAAAAGCAGTGGCCTTTTTTTGATTTTTCAACTTAGGAATGGAAGGTTGATGCACACATCTCATCATTACAGATAGGTATAGAAAAGCCTAAATTATAGTGTGGTGTACTACTGCAGTGCTTAAGAACAGAGAAAATCAGAGTAGTAATCTTAGTCTATAAATAATAATACATAGATTCAAGTAATATGGAGGTGCTGGATCGGCAGAGTCTGTGTGACTGTGAATTGACTGATCAGTAATACTGCTGTACTGCATCTTAATTAAACTTTTTTTTTTAAGCATTACAAACAAGGAGGGCAGTTTAACTTCCCTCAGTCCTAATTTTCCTACTGAAGAAAAATACTGAAACAAAAAATGTTCTGTCTGAGAAAGTATGCTTCCTGGCTTGTGAGATGGAGAAGCCATAAGCGATGGACCTTTGCAATTTTTTTAAAGGATTTTTCTTTTTAGATAAAAAGACAAAAAAAAATAAAATTCTCAACATCTCAGAAAATTAAATGTAACTTTCTATCTCACAAAGTGTGCGTCTTGTAAAAAAGTTTACATTTTTTTTGCACTTTTGTTTTAATAATCCAATATTAAACCCATATATGCCACACAAATACAGTGGCCTGTTGTAGGAGCTCACTTTTGTTTTGTGTACCTACCTAGCTTTCTTTTCATATCCCTTTTGTGAAAGGGGAGTGTTTTTAAAGAAGAACAAATTTTAAATGTTGCATACCCGTTTTACAGTTTTACTAATGTAATTTAGCAGACATACACGCCAAAACATAGTGTGTGCAACTGCTGTATGTTCCTTTCCGGGCATGAACCTATGCGTATCTACCTAGCAACATAGCTTTTTGAATTATGGCAGATTTTTGGTCAAAAGGGAAGAATTAAAAAAAAATGCAAAAAAAGTTTAATATTTTGCATGTCTTTTACTAATCCAATTTAAAAACCGTATGTGCCGCAAAAATATAGCCTATTATTGATGCATATTCCTATATTGGAATGTACCCAACTAGCAATGTAGATTTTTAGAATGATGGAATTTATGTCAAAGTGGTGAGGAGTATTTAAAATATATATATATATATATATATATATATATATATATATATATATATACATATATATATACACAGTACAGACCAAAAGTTTGGACATACCTTCTCATTTAAAGATTTTTTTGTATTCTCATGACTATGAAAATTGTACATTCACACTGAAGGCATCAAAACTATGAATTAACACATGTGGAATTATATACTTAACAAAAAAGTGTGAAAAAACTGAAAATATGTCTTATATTCTAGGTTCTTCAAAGTAGCCACCTTTTGCTTTGATGACTGCTTTGCACACTCTTGGCATTCTCTTGATGAGCTTCAAGAGGTAGTCACCGGAAATGGTTTTCACTTCACAGGTGTGCCCTGTCAGGTTTAATAAGTGGGATTTCTTGCCTTATAAATGCGGTTGGGACCATCAGTTGTGTTGTGCAGAAGTCTGGTGGATACACAGCTGATAATCCTACTGAATAGACTGTTAGAATTTGTATTATGGCAAGAAAAAAGCAGCTAAGTAAAGAAAAACGAGTGGCCATCATTGCTTTAAGAAGGTCAGTCAGTGTGAAAAATTGGGAAAACTTTGAAAGTGTCCCCGAGTGCAGTTGCGAAAACCATCAAGCGCTACAAAGAAACTGGCTCACATGAGGACCGCCCCAGGAAAGGAAGACCAAGAGTCACCTCTGCTTCTGAGGATAAGTTTATCCGGGTCACCAGCCTCAGAAATCGCAGGTTAACAGCAGCTCAGATTAGAGACCAGGTCAATGCCACACAGAGTTCTAGCAGCAGACACATCTCTTCAACAATTGTTAAGAGGAGACTTTGTGCAGCAGGCCTTCATGGTAAAATAGCTGCTAGGAAACCACTGCTAAGGACAGGCAACAAGCAGAAGAGACTTGTTTGGGCTAAAGAACACAAGGAATGGACATAAGACCAGTGGAAATCTGTGCTTTAGTCTGATGAGTCCAAATTTGAGATCTTTGGTTTGAACCACAGTGTCTTTGAGCGACGCAGAAAAGGTGAACGGATGGACTCTACATTCCTGGTTCCCACCGTGAAGCATGGAGGAGGAGGTGTGATGGTGTGGGGGTGCTTTGCTGGTGACACTGTTGGGGATTTATTCAAAATTGATGGCATACTGAACCAGCATGGCTACCACAGCATCTTGCAGCGGCATGTTATTCCATCCGGTTTGCGTTTAGTTGGACCATCATTTATTTTTCAACAGGACAATGACCCCAAACACACCTCCAGGCTCTGTAAGGGCTATTTGACCAAGAAGGAGAGTGATGGGGTGCTATGCCAGAGGACCTGGCCTCCACAGTCACCAGACCTGAACCCAATCGAGATGGTTTGGGGTGAGCTGGACCGCAGAGTGAAGGCAAAAGGGCCAACAAGTGCTAAGCATCTCTGGGAACTCCTTCAAGATTGTTGGAAGACTATTTCCGGTGTCTACCTCTTGAAGCTCATCAAGAGAATGCCAAGAGTGAGCAAAGCAGTCATCAAAGCAAAAGGTGGCTACTTTGAAGAACCCAGAATATAAGACATATTTTCAGTTGTTTCACACTTTTTTGTTAAATATATAATTCCACATGTGTTAATTCATAGTTTTGATGCCTTCAGTGTGAATGTACAATTTTCATAGTCAAGATAATACAGAAAAATCTTTAAATGAGAAGGTGTGTCCAAACTTTTGGTCTGTACTGTATATACACACACACAGCATATACTCGTGTATAAGCCAACTTTTTCAGCACATTTTTTATGCTGAACAAGCCCCCCTCGGCTTATACTCGAGTATATACTTACATTCCGGCTGTGGAAGGTGGTGGGGGGGGTTGCGGCGGCGGAGCAGTGCACAGGCAGTAGCCGGCTGCTGGAGCTACCACGTGTACCCGCTGCTAAGGAAAATGAATATTCACTCTTCTCCACGCCCATGGGAGAGGAGTGAATATTCATTTTCTTTAATAGCGTGCTCAGTATCAGTCGCTGCGGCTTCGGCTCAGTGATCGTCTTACAGAGTATGAATATTCACTCTTTTCCACTCCCATCGGCGTGGAGAAGAGTGAATATTCATTCACTTTAGTAGGGGGCACACAGAATAGCTGAGCCGCAGCAGGAAGATGGCAGCTGCAACTGAAAGTGTGCGCTATTAAAGAAAATGAGTATTCACTCCTCTCCACACCCATAGGCCCGGCAAGGAGAGGAGTCAATATCCCTGCAGCTCACTTTAGCGTCTGAGGGCGCATGGCAGTGATGTCATGTGCTGTTCAGATGCTGAGATCAGTTGCTGGCAGCAGAACAGGATGCCTCGCTGGAGCAGAGGGAAGGAAGGTGAGTAGAAGTGTTTATTTTTTTCATGTGTGCAGTGATCGGGGACCATGCATACCAGGATTAAGGGTGAGGGGACCATGCATACCAGGATTGTGGATGAGGGGGCCATGCATACCAGGATGTGGAAATTTACCAGTAGCTGCTGCATTTCCCACCCTGCACTTATACCCCAGCAAAAGTTTTCCCAGTTTTTTTGTAGTAAAATTAGCTGCCTCGGTTTATATTCGGATCGGCTTATACTCGAGTATATATGGTATGTATACACTGCTCAAAAAAATAAAGGGAACACTTAAACAACAGAATATAACTCCAAGTGAATCAAACTTCTGTGAAATCAAACTCTCCACTTAGGAAGCAACACTGATTGACAATTTCACATGCTGTTGTGCAAATGGAATAGACAATAGATGGAAATTATTGGCAATTATCAAGACACACTCAATAGGAGTGGTTCTGCAGGTAGGGACCACCCACAGACCACATCTCAGTACCAATGCTTTGTGGCTGATGTTTTGGTCACTTTTGAATGTTGGTTGTGCTTTCACACTCGTGGTAGCATGAGACGGACTCTACAACCCACAGAAGTTGCTCAGGTAGTGCAGCTCATCCAGGATGGCAAATCAATGCGAGCTGTGGCAAGAAGGTTTGCTGTGTCTGTCAGTGTAGTGTCCAGAGGCTGGAGGCGCTACTAGGAGACAGGCCAGTACACCAGGAGACATGGAGGGGGCTGTAGGAGGGCAACAACCCAGCAGCAGGATAGCTACCTCCGCCTTTGTGCAAGGGGGAACAGGAGGAGCACTGCCAGAGCCCTGCAAAATGACCTCCAGCAGGCCACAAATGTGCATGTGTCTGCACAAACGGTTAGAAAAAGACTCCATGAGGGTGGTATGAGGGCCCGACATCCACAGATGGGGGTTGTGCTCACAGCCCAACACCATGCAGGATGCTTGGCATTTGCCACAGAACACCAGGATTGGCAAAGTCGCCACTGGCGCCCTGTGCTCTTCACAGATGAAAGCAGGTTCACATTGAGCACATGTGACAGACGTGACAGAGTCTGGAGACGCTGTGGAGACCGATCTGCTGCCTGCAACATCCTTCAGTATGACCAGTATGGCAGTGGGTCAGTAATGGTGTGGAGTGGCATTTCTTTGGAGGGCCGCACAGCCCTCCATGTGCTCGCCAGAGGTAGCCTGACTGCCATTAGGTACCGAGATGAGATCCTCAGACCCCTTGTGAGACCATATGCTGGTGCGGTTGGCCCTAAGTTCCTCCTAATGCAGGATAATGCCAGACCTCATGTGGCTGGAGTGTGTCAGCAGTTCCAGTAAGATGAAGGCATTGAAGCTATGGACTGGCCCGCAAGTTCCCCAGATCTGAATCGGATTGAGCACATCTGGGACATCATGTTTCGCTCCATCCACCAACGACAAATTACACCACAAACTGTCCAGGAGTTGGTGGATGCTTTAGTCCAGGTTTGGGAGGAGATCCCACAGGAGACCATCCGTAACCTCATCAGGAGCATGCCCAGGCATTGTAGGGAGGTCATACAGGCATGTGGAGGCCACACACAATACTGAGCCTCATTTTGACTTGTTTTAAGGACATTACATCAAAGTTGGATCAGCCTGTAGTGTGTGTTTCCACTTTAATTTTAGGGGTGACTCCAAATCCAGGCTTCCATTGGTTAATAAATTTGATTTCCATTGATGATTTTTGTGTGATTTTGTTGTCAGCACATTCAACTTTGTACAGAACAAAGTATTCAATTAGAATATTTCATTCATTCAGATCTAGGATGTGTTATTTGAGTGTTCCCTTTATTTTTTTGAGCAGTGTATAAATAATAATGCCTTGCATAACTTTTTTACTAGTATAAATGAAAATGTGCATAATTTCATACAGTATGTGCATTACTAAGACTAATAACTAAACAAATTACTTTCTAGTAGGATTATGGATATATTAATCAGGTTTTTTTTTATCAACTATAGCTTTCATTTACAATGTTTATGATGATTAATACAAGATGTATTACCCATCAGGGAATATCAGAAGTATTGTCCATAATGAATGTGAGAATCTTTAGAAAGTATAGAAAAGGATACATTTTATGCACAAATTCTAATGATTTTTAACATCTATGATAAATTGTCATCAGTAACAATGACATAACAGCATGCCACATGGTAAAATTTACTTACATCTATGGTTAAGAAGAACAAGAAAGGCTAAAAACTGCAAATGTTACAGCATTAAAGGAAGCAGGTGATACATGTCTTCCACTGTTACCAGCAACCTTCGCGAAATGTGCTGGGTATTGATGGCTTACAATAGATTTCTCTATTAATGTTTTGGTGTCAGTTCTCTAGGGTGGAGAACAGAATTAAAGCCTCAGGCACAGTAGAGAAAGAATGCACTCCCATGCCCTGGGGTCTCCAACCTCCAAAATAGAGAGGCTTTTCATTCCGATAGATGTATGTGTTTTTAATTAATAATGCAATCAAGATGCATCTCAGGATCCCATTGGAGTTCACTACCCAAATTACTCATCTGATAGAAAGAAGTAGCTAAAAAGTAAAGAAAATACTTAGAAACACATAGCAGTATTTATTATATATCAGTTTATGCTAATTTCATTTTCCCATGCTCAAGTTATAGAGTTTGAAGTAAAATCTAAAACCAAATAATTTCACTACTTCTATATGCCAGATTTATCATCAAACAGCATGAACCACTGATAAATCTGGCACAATTTAAGACTTGCAGTGTCTAAAAAATTATTCAATACTGATAAATATACCCCAATGTCTCCAACTGAAATATTGAGGTTAAACACTTAAAACTAAAGCCCAAACCATTGTCCACATGTTTCTGGGGCTGGCCCAGTTTTTAACTGAATTCCAACTTTACAATGCAAAACGAATACGTTATATCAGCAATGAAGTCCAGTTACAAAATATATCATGTAAAGTAGTAAATAAAAATATAAATATATAATAATATATAATGTAAAGTAATAAACATCAGTACTATATAGGTAAACATTTTCAACATTAAAACAGGTATAACTATAAAAAATAAATATAATAATGTCTAGACTAGTAAGTGAGTCTAATATATTTGCTATTTTGATCTTATTCTTGGTGATGTCCGCTCAAAGGAAAATTTGGCTGCCAAGCAGTCTACAAATGTCAGATTATTGTGGAATGAATGGTTGTGTTATCAGTTCAGATCCACCTAAACCGCACACGTATGTTATTTCAAATAAATTAAATATAATAGGTTTCCAAACCCATTAGCGAGAGAGCATTAGAGCAATCCGAACTTAAACAGATGATGCTATTAGTTTTAGGTTCTATAATCAAAGCCATATTTGCCATTGGGAATTGTATGCCCATGCCTATAGTGGCACAGGTTCAACAGGCACTCTTCCAGTAGTGCATCACTATAAATCTAATTTATTGTACTCTCCATGAAAAATGTTTTATAAGAAAAACTTGTCTATGTGGCCATTGTGTAAGAAAAGTGTTCATGATTAGTTCAAAAAGAAGAGTACTTTTCCTCCCTATGTTACTTTAATGTAAAAGCTTCCATAATTGCAAGGGCGGTGGAATGATAAAACGTACGCTAGCTATGAACTACAGACAAGATATCAATGCAAAGGCTGTATTTAATCTGTTACATCCTATTATTACATTTCTTAAATAAGCCAAAAAGTGCTAAGAAAATGTAAGCTTTGCAATAAGATGTGTAAGCAAGAGATAATGGAGGTTATGTTACATTTTATATATTTAACTCTTCAGGGGTCTTTACGTGTATACTTCATACGCTGATATACAGAGGGTATGGAAAGTATTCAGACCCGTTTAAATTTTTCACTCTTTGTTTCATTGCAGCCATTTGGTAAATTCTAAAAAGTTTTTTTTTCTCATTAAAGTACACTCTGCACCCCATCTTGACTGGAAAAAAACAGAAATGTAGAAATTTTTGCAAATGTATTAAAAAAAGGAAAACAGAAATATCACATAGTCATAAGTATTCAGACCCTTTGCCCAGTATTGAGTAGAAGCACCCTTTTGAGCTAGTACAGCCATGAGTCTTCTTGAGAATGATGCAACACATTTTTCACACCTGGATTTGGGGATCCTCTGCCATTCTTCCTTGCAGATCCTCTCCAGTTCCGTCAGGTTAGATGGTGAACGTTGGTGGACAGCCATTTTCAGGTCTCTCCAGAGATGCTCAATTGGGTTTAGGTCAGGGCTCTGGCTGGGCCAGTCAAGAATGGTCACAGAGTTGTTCTGAAGCCACTCCTTTGTTATTTTAGCTGTGTGCTTAGGGTCATTGCCTTGTTAGAAGGTGAACCTTCGGCCAAGTCTGAGGTCCAGAGCACTCTGGAAGAGGTTTTCATCCAGGATATCTCTGTACTTGGCAGCATTCATGTTTCCTTCAATTACAACCAGTAGTCCTGTCCCTGCAGCTGAAAAACACCCCCATAGCATGATGCTGCCACCACCATGTTTCACTGTTGGGATTGTATTGGGCAGGTGATGAGCAGTGCCTGGTTTTCTCCACACATACCGCTTAGAATTATCAAAAAGTTCTATCTTCATCTCATCAGACCAGAGAATCTTATTTCTCATAGTCTGGGAGTCCTTCATGTGTTTTTGAGCAAACTCTATGCAGGCTTTCATATGTCTTGCACTGAGGAGAGGCTTCCATCGAGCCACTCTGCCATAAGGGCTGCAGTGATAGTTGACTTTGTGGAACTTTCTCCCATCTCCCTATTGCATCTCTGGAGCTCAGCCACAGTGATCTTGGGGTTCTTCTTTACCTCTCTCACCAAGGCTCTTCTCCCACGATTGATCAGTTTGGCTGGACGGCCAGGTCTAGGAAGACTTCTGGTGGTCCCAAACTTCTTCCATTTTAGGATTATGGAGGTCACTGTGCTCTTAGGAACCTTGAGTACTGCAGAAATTCTTTTCTAACCTTGGCCAGATCTGTGCCTTGCCACAATTCTGTCTCTGAGCTCCTTGGGAAGTTGAGCTCATGATTCTCATTTGGTCTGACATGCACTGTGAGCTGTGAGGTCTTATATAGACAGGTGTGTGCCTTTCCAAATCAAGTCCTATCAGTTTAATTAAACACAGCTGGACTTCAATGAAGGAGCAGAACCATCTCAAGGAGGATCACAAGGAAATGGACAGCATGTGACTTAAATATGAGTGTCTGAGCAAAGAGTCTGAATACATATGACCATGTGATATTTCAATTTGCAAAAATTTCTACATTTCTGTTTTTTTCAGTCAAGATAGGGTGCATAGTGTACTTCATTGAGAAAAAAAAATAATGTTTTAGAATCTACCAAATGGCTGCAATGAAACAAAGAGTGAAAAATTGAAAGGGGTCTGAATACTTTCCGTACCCACTGTAGTTACATTTCTTCATGACTGATAATTCATCAGAACAAAATGCAGTGAAAATAAATTAGAAAATTCTACAGATTCAAAAAGTAAAGTTTTAATGGCAAATATAGTATTGGCATTGTATTTTCAGTTTTCTGCTTAAAAAGGGGTTATCCCATTAACAAAATGTATCTCCTATTCTTAAGACAGATGAAGAATATGTGATCTTGAGGGTCTAGATGCTGAGACCTCCACCAACACGGAGAACGGAGGTTCAAAGTCCACTGGATGAATAACGTGGTGGTGAGCATGTAATACTATTCCTATAAGCAGTGACTTGAGCAATGGTCGCATATGCTCAATATCCCTTGATTCACACACAAAACTTTGGGTCCCCATTTCTCTGAGTGGTATCATCAGTCAGTCTGTGGAGATAATGGCCCCTAAACATTTTAAAATATCAGATATTTAAGCACTTTTATAAAACTACAACGGAAAAGAGGGAGCATTAGCAGTGATCATAAAATAGAAGTACTTATTGGACAGAAAACAAAATAGCTAGAACTTACAATATAGTATAAAACAAGAGCCTAAGTAATAGATCAATGATTGATCTGTGTGTTCATGCAGACACAGAAAAAAGACAATCAGGAGAAAGCTCCCACAAATATGTTAGATAATATCATATAGTATTGTAACACCAGCATACAAGTAGATTAGAACCAGGCTATAAATAATGTTTGCTAGACAGACTAGCATGTCTGTATAGCGTGGTAAATGGCTAGGCTATTGCATACAAGCAAATATTATACATTAAGCTACATGCTGTAATATGATAGTATCACCTAGGGTTCATCTACAGTACAGACCAAAAGTTTGGACACACGTTCTCATTTAAAGATTTTTCTGTATTTTCATGACTTTGAAAATTGTACATTCACACTGAAGGCATCAAAACTATGAATTAACACATGTGGAATTATATACTTAACAAAAAAGTGTGAAACAACTGAAAATATGTCTTATATTCTAGGTTCTTCAAAGTAGCCACCTTTTGCTTTGATGACTGCTTTGCACACTCTTGGCATTCTCTTGATGAGCTTCAAGAGGTAGTCACCGGAAATGGTTTTCACTTCACAGGTGTGCCCTGTCAGGTTTAATAAGTGGGTTTTCTTGCCTTATAAATGGGGTTGGGACCATCAGTTGTGTTGTGCAGAAGTCTGGTGGATACACAGCTGATAGTCCTACTGAATAGACTGTTAGAATTTGTATTATGGCAAGAAAAACGCAGCTAAGTAAAGAAAAACGAGTGGCCATCATTACTTTAAGAAATGAAGGTCAGTCAGTCCGAAAAATTGGGAAAACTTTGAAAGTGTCCCCAAGTGCAGTTGCAAAAACCATCAAGCGCTACAAAGAAACTGGCTCACATGAGGACCGCCCAAGGAAAGGAAGACCAAGAGTCACCTCTGCTTCTGAGGATAAGTTTATCTGAGTCACCAGCCTCAGAAATCGCAGGTTAACAGCAGCTCAGACTAGAGACCAGATCAATGCCACACAGAGTTCTAGCAGCAGACACATCTCTTCAATAACTGTTAAGAGGAGACTTTGTGTAGCAGGCCTTCATGGTAAAATAGCTGCTAGGAAACCACTGCTAAGGACAGGCAACAAGCAGAAGAGACTTGTATGGGCAAAAGAACACAAGGAATGGACATTAGACCAGTGGAAATCTGTGCTTTGGTCTGATGAGTCCAAATTTGAATTTGAGATCTTTGATTCCAACCATCGTGTCTTTTTGCGAAGCAGAAAAGGTGAACGGATGGACTCTACATGCCTGGTTGCCACTGTGAAGCATGGAGGAGGAGGTGTGATGGTGTAGGGGGCCTTTGCTGGTGACACTGTTGGGGATTTATTCAAAATTGAAGGCATACTGAACCAGCATGGCTACCACAGCATCTTGCAGCGGCATGCTATTCCATTCGGTTTGCGTTTAGTTGGACCATCATTTATTTTTCAACAGGACAATGACCCCAAACACACCTCCAGGCTGTGTAAGGTCTATTTGACCAAGAAGGAGAGTGATGGGGTGCTACGCCAGATGACCTGGCCTCCACAGTCACCAGACCTGAACCCAATCGAGATGGTTTGGGGTGAGCTTGACCGCAGAGTGAAGGCAAAGGGGCCAACAAGTGCTAAGGATCTCTGAGAACTCCTTCAAGATTGTTGGAAGACCATTTCCGGTGACTACCTCTTGAAGCTCATCAAGAGAATGCCAAGAGTGTGCAAAGCAGTCATCAAAGCAAAAGGTGGCTACTTTGAAGAACCTAGAATATAAGACATATTTTCAGTTGTCTCACACTTTTTTGTTACATATATAATTCCATATTTGTTAATTCATAGTTTTGATGCCTTCAGTGTGAATGTACAATTTTCATAGTCATGAAAATACAGAAAAATCTTTAAATGAGAAGGTGTGTCCAAACTTTTGGTCTGTACTGTATATAGGATAATAACCAGTCATTCCACAAAAACAAACATTAACAATGTGCCAAAATAGCATGGTGAGGAACAAAAGAATTACCTTTGGCCATTCTGATAAATAATGTGGGGCCTGAGGACACCTTTCACAGCCCTCTTCGGTTTTGTCAGGTATTTGAGCGCTACATTGGGGCTTTAAAGGGAGCCTGTCACCAGCAAAAATAATAACCTGCAGATATGGGATTAATCTGCAGGTTAATAACATTATAAACTTGCCCGATGCCTGCACGTAGCTAAACGCTGCGGGGAGAAAATGAACTTTATTCCTCCCGGCAGCATTCGATTTTAGTCATGGGGGTGGCGTCAGTGCTGATTCAGTCACTGCTTTGAAAATACAGAGTGGCAGCTGTGCCCCTGGCCCTGACTGACACTTCCTCTGCATTGGGCCCGCTGTCAGTCAGCGCCAGCAGTGTGGTTACAGCCGCTGCTCTGTATACTCAGAGTGGTGACTGAACCACCGCTGGAACCACCGCTGGCACCACCCCCGTGACTGAAACCGAATCCTGGCGGGGAGAATAAAGTTACGGCACTGGGCAGATTAGTAACATTATTAACCTGCAGATTAACCTTATATCTGCAGGTTAATAGCGTTTTTGCTGGCGACAGGTTCACTTTAAATTGTATGCCTCATACCGGAAGTGAGCCAGTGATAGTATGTCAACACCATGTTACTATGACGAGGTGTATGACCACTAGAAAGCTTAGGGTGAGAGCAAATATTATGTCCGGTTCTGATCTGCTTTTGTGCCAGTATTATAATTGCATATGATACTATACAATATATATGTGGGAGTTTTCTCCTGATTGTGTTTTTCCTGTGTCTGCATGAATCCACAGATCAATCATTGATCTACTACTTGCGCTCTTGTTGTATTCTGTATTTATTTGTTTCGTGTCCAATAAATATTTATATTTTATTCATGATCACTGCACGTGTTCCTGTTATGATCTGCAACATAAACTAAGGAAAGAATGGGAAAAGCTGTCCCTACAGTAAGACTAAGCTGAATCCCTACGATGTAGCGGGCTGCCTGTTCCTTGTGAACAGACCCGCCTACGTCCTCGGCTAGTCTGAACGGAGACCTATAGAATTAAGGGAGGGGTCCCTAAAAGAACTAAGGACTGGGACAAAAATGGGACACCTCCTAACAGAAGTTGTTGCAGAGCAAAAAGACAAACTGACAAAAAGTACTAGAGGTCCCAGAGGACCAAGCAAACTAGACAGAGATAGGCACCAAAGTACCTGGCTAGAGAGACAGGCAAAAAACACTGAAGTCCAGCAAAGCCAGAAGGGACGGAGCTGGAATATATAGGCAGCTGGTCACATGACCGCAAAACCCAAGATAGCAAAAACTAACAGGAGGGTTCTAACAGTTCTGTCTTTTCCACTGTAGGTTTACATATTGTATTTATGAGGGGAATATATTACAGAAGGAATTCTTTATATTTTGTGCTATTTCAGCACTTAGGTCTTAATAATGGGAGAGATTTTACTGTAATTTAAGAAAAAGTGGTCAAATATTAGTCATTTCTAGCAACCATTGTCACATTTTCAGATGTTAACAATACTTGGACATTAGGTATTTAATGATCTGTTCACAGTTTCATCTGGACATTCAACTGAGGGTTTCAACAAAATTTCCATCATATTTCATAGCAGAAGAAGCGCAGCATTCATGACAAATATTATCATCAAAAAGGACACCTACCAATTCTATCATGTGCCACTCATATCCATCATGTAAATAATAAAAAAAATAAAGAATCATGGCTAATGTGAACAGTGTGTTAAAGAGTTCCTTCAGTCTATTAAAGAGTTACTATGTTACTATTATAAACCCAAAATTGAGACAGTTCTAGATAAAAAGGTACTATGGCTTAAAGGGTTTTTCCAATCCTCAAAGCAGATCTGTAACTAGATTCCACACTACAAGATAGTTTTAAGACCTGATGAGACTGGTATACTCACTTTGAAAATCGTTGTCAAAATAGCTGTATAATCCTAATATTAAAATGATTATCTTATTAGTTCTGCGAAAGAGGGAGTCATAGAATCATAGAATGGTAGAGTTGGAGGGGACCTCCTGGGTCATCTGGTCCAACCCCCTGCTCAATGCAGGATTCACTAAACCATCTCAGACAGATGTCTGTCCAGCCTCTGTTTGAAGACGTCCATTGAAGGGGAACTCACCACCTCTCGTGGCAGCCTGTTCCACTCATTGATCATCCTCACTGTCAAAAAGTTTTTTCTCAGCTTGTACTGAGCAGTGTGCAATTCCAGCAGCAGCAGGGAGGAAGGTCACTAAGGAGCTGTCAATCAGCCTAGGTGGGTGGAAATCAAGCATAAACTTTCAAAAAAGATTACATAGCCATTCTGACATGGTTTAACTATGTAAGTACACCAGTCGAATAGGGTTTAAGAGATCTACTTAATAATGTATACACCTTGTCTTTTGAAATCTGGCAACAGATCTACTTTAAAATCACTTTGAAATGCTCAAAATGTAAGCAAAAATATTATTTTTTTAATATACCTTCTTTTTAAATGTTATATTTTTGTGTTGGATGTAATCTAGGTCGTAGTCAACACCCTGTTGTCTTTGCAGTGTGATATGTGATTTATCACAACATAACCACTGCAGCTATACAGGACCACTGCAGCTAATCACCAGGGGTGAAATACACTTACATGGAATCCATTCAGATAAATAGTTAAGGGACCCACTAAGAGGGCATCTGGTCAAGGATTGTATTCTTGAGACAAACCCGATAAATCAAAATTTCCCTACTCTTTAAGAAAGAGCAACTTGACCATAAAGATTGCCTTGTGTCTTCCCAGTAAATAATAAATGTGCAGTCAATTAATTGTTCATGCCAAGTGGTTAGTAATGCAACTACCTTATCAAGACACCTGGTAACTTCTGCTCAACTATTATACAAGCCAATGCTCAAGTATAGGTAAATTCATGTGCTGTATTAAAACTTTTCAGAGTTGTAGTTACTTCTGGAGTTTTTTTTCCTAACACACTGACAACAATAAACCCTCAGGGACTCTGTTCAGACAGCAAGGAGGGACTGATTAGCCCTCCTGGGACTTTTTTTTCCCATGGATAATCAACTAGATGAACAACAAAGGCCAGACACAGATCTGGGAGTAGACGCCTCGCTCTGCCACCTTCATCTGTACTACATGAAACCTATTTTAATAAAATCCATTGGGAAAACCATCATCTATATACAGTATTTGAAAGTCTGTTGCTTTATACATTTATTTCAACAAGCTGTTTCATGTTTTAAAGTTGAATTAGTCATTTAACTCTTTTAGGCTGTGCTATTTACTAGAATAATGCAACTCATGTCATTTTCTATGTGGAGCTGCAATTAGTCCATCACAATGTAGTGACAAATTAATTGATTTCTCTTACATTTCTGCCCTAAAATGGATTTTACCTAAAGTGTTCATATGTTTCTCCACTTAGCAATTTACACAAAGAATACAATGTACTCCATTCTGTAAAGATATTTTGAGGTTTATGGAAATACTGTATGCTTGAAAAATCCTTTTAATAACTTGTAGTCCGCAATGCCATTTAATTCATCCAAGCAACCAGCTTACGATGTCTAATGTATGCATTAGTCTAAGTGTTTAGAAGGAATCAGGGAAGTGAACTATTGAAAAATCTCTAAATGGTATTTGTTAACATGGGCATAAACAAATGGCTTGAAACAATGTGATGAAGTATCAGGATTAATTCATTAGCTATTCCGCTCAGGCACATTTTCAGTCGGCTAGGACGCAATTGATTGAATGTGCGTATTGATGTCAACAAAAGCAGATTCTAAAACGAAATACAGGTTTTTACATGACAAAAATGATGTGAAAAACATAGACTAATGCAGACAGCAATACATATGGTGCATTTGAGATTTGTTTGTTGGTAAAGGTTTTGTTTTTAGAACTTCAATTTTGATATATTTTTCACGTGTGTGAATATATGGTTTGTGAGATAACAAAGCTTCTTTTTATGTAAAACTTATTTCTTTGCGTAAAACATTACTTATGAACACAGTATAATTTATGTAAAACATTTCCCAAAAAATATAAAGCAAAATAAATGGCAAGGTTGTCAAAATAACTGAGTACAAAGAAGTCATGTGTTAGTTTGAAGTCTTATCTATACTTTACCAACCCCTGTATGGTGTACGTGCTTGGTTTATCATTTTCTAGGATTTCAGAACAGCTATTGGTGAGAAAAACGCAGAGCTTATTAGGAAAATGACTAATTAGAAAAATATTGCAATCAGCGTCTTTTTATCAAACAGCAAATCCACTTTACTAAATGTTGTACAATTTGCCAATTTAAAGCCCTAGGGTTTCAAGGCAGGCCAGGTCTTAAGTGCATCTCTGTAAGACTCCAATTTGCATACTCTAAAATCTAATTATGTTTAGAGAGAAGTAATTTGATTTGGTTTGTCCTAAAAATCAGGCCTGTAGGGAGGCCTTGAGGACAAGAGTTTAAAGACGCTATTCGGAATAAAATGAGAAGCTAACGATTACAGTATCTTGATTTAAAGGATCATTAGAAAAGTTCAAAGAAGTGTTGACATCCCAATGCCGCATTAAAGGATTAGTGTTTCTTAGGTTAATACTAAAGTTTGAAAAATTACGCTAATAGAACAAGAGAACTGAAAGCAAAAGACTTCTAAATGGCAGTCTATCCAAAAACATTGGATAAATATTATTCTTTTGATTATTTGATTAAATATTCCTCTTATTGATCTAAATATTAAGTAGCAGAGCACAAAAATCACATTGGAATAAATGGGTAATAAAACATTTATCCCATTTTTTTATACCTTTCAACATGAATGATTACTGGTTCCCTACAGATACCCAGTAAGATTCCTCATAATAGGTCTTATAAGACCTCTATTCAAGGCCTGTTATTTTGAACCATTGATTAACTCAACATTTGCTCAATTCAAAAATATGCTTCTGAAAAATTTACTATAGAGATGAAGGATATTTGAAATGTCATATGTCAGTATAAAAATGTCAAAATGAATCTACTTTATTTAAATTAATAACTTATTTAGAGATTGAGTCTTTGGTCCATAGGAGAACTTTTACATTTTTCTAAATTTGGAGCTTTGTTATAATAGTTTCTTACGGTATTTTTTGGACTATAAGATGCACCGTACCATAAGGTGCACCTCGGTTGGTTTTAGAGGAGGAAAATAGGAAAAAAAATTGAAGCAAAAGATGTGGTCATGATGCATTGTTATGGGTGGGAGTCTGCTGCTGACACTGTTATGGAGGTAATATCCCCCATCCTGGCCCCCTTCCTGGTATGTATGTCTCCCATCCTGGTATATATGTGGCCCATCCTGGTATATATGTCCAACATCCTGGTGTATGTATTCCCCATCCTGGTATATATGTCCCCCATCCTGTTATATATGTTCCCCATCCTAGTATATATGTTCCCCATCCTGGTATATATGTCCCCCATCCTGTTATATATGTTCCCCATCCTAGTATATATGTTCCCCATCCTGGTATATACAGTACAGACCAAAAGATTGGACACACCTTCTCATTTAAAGATTTTTCTGTATTCATGACTATGAAAATTGTACATTCACAGTGAAGGCATCAAAACTATGAATTAACACATGTGGAATTATATACTTAACAAAAAAGTGTGAAACAACTGAAAATATGTCTTATATTCTAGGTTCTTCAAAGTAGCCACCTTTTGCTTTGATGACTGCTTTGCACACTCTTGGCATTCTCTTGATGAGCTTCAAGAGGTAGTCAACGGAAGGTTCACCTCTCAAATAGTCCTATGTTTATTGTTTGTTATTGTAAAACATGGAAATTTGTTTATCCTTTGTTTGCTGTTGACTTATGTGATTCTAGAGAACTTTTGAATTGTGTGGGTTTATTGCCCCCATTGTCTGATGATTGCCTTGTATCTCTGATTTACAGTACAGACCAAAAGTTTGGACACACCTTCTCATTTAAAGATTTTTCTGTATTTTCATGACTATGAAAATTGTACATTCACACTGAAGGCATCAAAACTATGATTTAACACATGTGGTATTATATACTTAACAAAAAAAGTGTGAAACAACTGAAAATATGTCTTATATTACAGGTTCTTCAAAGTAGCCACCTTTTGCTTTGATGACTGCTTTGCACACTCTTGGCATTCTTTTGATGAGCTTCAAGTGGTAGTCACCGAAAATGGTTTTCACTTCGCAGCTGTGCCCTGTCAGGTTTAATAAGTGGGATTTCTTGCCTTATAAATGAGGTTGGGACCATCAGTTGTGTTGTGCAGAAGTCTGGTGGATACACAGCGGATAGTCCTACTGAATAGACAGTTAGAATTTGTATTCTGGCAAGAAAAAAGCAGTAAAGAAAAATGAGTGGCCATCATTACTTTAAGAAATGAAGGTCAGTCAGTCCGAACAATTGGGAAAACTTTGAAAGTGTCCCCAAGTGCAGTTGCAAAAACCATCAAGCGCTACAAAGAAACTGGCTCACATGAGGACCACCCCAGGAAAGGAAGACCAAGAGTCACCTCTGCTTCTGAGGATAAGTTTATCCAAGTCACCAGCCTCAGAAATCGCAGGTTAACAGCAGCTCAGATTAGAGACCAGTTCAATGCCACACAGAGTTCTAGCAGCAGACACATCTCTACAATAACTGTTAAGAGGAAACTTTGTGCAGCAGGCCTTCATGGTAAAATAGCTGCTAGTAAACCACTGCTAAGGACAGGCAACAAGCAGAAGAGACTTGTTTGGGCTAAAGAACACAAGGAATGGACATTAGACCAGTGGAAATCTGTGCTTTCATCTATTGAGTCCAAATTTGAGATCTTTGGTTCCAACCACTGTGTCTTTGTGCGACGCAGAAAAGGTGAACGGATGGACTCTACATGCCTGGTTTCCACCGTGAAGCATGGAGGAGGAGGTGTGATGGTGTGGGGGTGCTTTGCTGGTGACACTGTTGGGGATTTATTCAAAATTGAAGGCATACTGAACCAACATGGCTACCACAGCATCTTGCAGCGGCATGCTATTCCATCCGGTTTACGTTTAGTTGTACCATCATTTATTTTTCAACAGGACACTGACCCCAAACACACCTCCAGGCTGTTTAAGGGCTATTTGACCAAGGAGGAGAGTGATGGGGCGCTACGCCAGATGACCTGGCCTCCACAGTCACCAGACCTGAACCCAATCGAGATGGTTTGGGGTGAGCTGGACCGCAGAGTGAAGGCAAAAGGGCCAACAAGTGCTAAGCATCTCTGGGAACTCCTTCAAGATTGTTGGAAGACGATTTCCGGAGACTACCACTTGAAGCTCATCAAGAGAATGCCAAGAGTGTGCAAAGCAGTCATCAAAGCAAAAGGTGGCTACTTTGAAGAACGTAAAATATAAGACAAATTTCAGTTGTTTCACACTTTTTTGTTAAGTATATAATTCCACATGTGTTAATTCATAGTTTTGATGCCTTCAGCGTGAATGTACAATTTTCATAGTCATGAAAATACAGAAAAATCTTTATATGAGAATGTGTGTCCAAACTTTTGGTCTGTACTGTATCTATTCCCAAAGGCTGGCCACTGGAGGGTAAAGGTGAACTAGACTTACCACATAGTGTAGATTCACTATATAAGGCCAGAGAAATATGACTATGACTAAAGACAGAAGCAGTAGTTGTGTACCTGTACTTATGTACAGTGTTGTAATACCTGCATAAGTGGGGACGCCCATGCAGTGTTGTGATAATTCAAGGGGTTCTCTGTCTTGGTGGTTGCTTCTCTGATATTCCAGACCGATGATGTTTAAAAGCTCCTTAGTGATGACGTTCTGATAATTCCAGGGATTCTCAGTCAGTGAAAAGAAATCAGACATCAGCAGTGTCCATTGAATAACACTGGCTAATGTGCTATCTGATAAAAAATTGGATGGAAACCATCCAATTTATATGGTGGTTTGAGCGAGCCCTGAAACTGGTTTCTATCACATAAACATACTATGCATCTTGTATGTAAGTAATGTGCAGGTGTAGGTGAAGTGCCTGATTTGCTCCCTCTGAAGGTCTTTACTTTAACTAGTCTACATTGTAACCGATGTGCTCCAGAATGGCATCTCTAGGATGAAGCTACAGACTGCTCTGCAATGAGAGTGGATATTTCAGAAGGAATATTAAGATTGCCCTTAGGAGCTCTTGTAATAAAGCAACACAAGAAGTCAGAATATTGGACATGGTAAGTACTGTGGACAGCCTCTAAAAGTCACAGCATAACCAGTGGTAGCAATTTAGCTACAATAAAAGCATTAAAAAGACCCTTCGAAATCTAAAGAGTTCTAATCTTATAGAGTTAAAAGAGAAACAAATAAGAAAACAAAGAAAATATGTGTAAATCTGAAAATAAATAGTCCAGCAGAAATCTGGCTCAAAAATGGGTTTATTGTTTTTCTCTTATGAAATGAGCAACTCTAGCAAACAGCTGGCAACTAAAACATGATCATTTTAAAATTCAGCATGCCCAGTCCCAGTTGCCCACATGTAAGGAGACGTGCCAGCTAAACCAGCCCACACATTTTTCAAACTTTTTCTTTTTTCTTTTCACCATCACATCTGTGATACAACAGTAATGATAATTCTTAGAAAATGGAAATGAAGTAGGAACTATGTTTATGGAATTATGGAAACAATGGACATTGCTATATCGGCAAAGAGGGATAATTATACGTGATAGGTTCTAACTACAAAAGACATGGAATAAAAATGAGTACAAATGAGTCTCCACATTAATTGGAGGACTGAGTAAGACCTGATTTCTAGTTATCCGTGGCTTAGTGTCAGTTTTCTTGTGCCACAACTGATGTGAAGATGGCCTCTGATATCATTCGGCTTATTTGCTAATTTGGAAAAAAGTAGGAGACGCGTGCCAGAATGTAAAAAGGGTGCTATATCACTAAGCAATATATAATACACAAAACAATTTGCTAATTTATGCAGCAAAATCAGTGAGCTGGATTGAAAAAGGCAACATGTAGTGTTTTCTGCCATGGCTCCCTGAAGGGTCCAGCTCAACAACCCATGCACAAGATGAATGGGAAATCTACGGGATCATTTCTTACACGAGCTTCCTCATTGACTTTTTGTAGCATGGAGGAGGAAAAAAATCCCGATGACCTGGATAAATGGAAATGAGGCCTTAAGGAACTGGGTGCAGGGGACCCATCCCTAAATGAGAGGTGGATGGAACCAATGTTGTAAATGCTAATCATTTCTTATGAGTAATAACCTTTTACAATAAGGGATAGATGATGTGAGAAGTTCCTAGGTAGATTATACATTTTGCAAGGCTTCTTCTACAGAATGTAGCTATGTTCTATGTGAAAGATTTGGTTAACCTTCTGTAGCCACATTTTAATGGCTCTTTTTAGAAGCCAGGAGTAGGTCAAGAGAGTTTTAGCAGCCTCATTTTTTTGTGGGTTATTAGATGAGACTTAGATAGGTGTGGGACTGCACTGTATGCCAAATTACTGTGACGATGCCTACAGAGAGAGATAAGGGATGAGGAGCAACCTTTTGAAGAACTATTACCACTTCTTCCACCCAAAATAAGAAAGCTATAGAGTCGGTATATATATGTGGGAAGATCTCTATAGGACTATGCAATGTAAAAATAAATATAAAATATATTGATGTATCAGAAAGAGGAAAGTAAGGCCGGTTTCACACATCTGTGTTTTGCCGGCTTCCAAATTCGGGTCAGGAGAACCGCGACCAGTCTGTGCATCACAGTCTGAACATGGACCGTGAAACACGTACGTGGAAGACCTGCTTTAAAGAGAACAAAAACGATTCTTAATATATTTATATCTTTTTTAAGTTTACATAGTACTATAGGACAATACAGGATCCAGCAGACAATATCATGGTTAGACTAAGTTCACATTGGGATGTGGATTCTATATATATAGAGAAAACCATGGTGTAGTGCCAAATCTGTTTTACAACACATACCCCTGGCACCTGGCAGGCTGTCCTATCAAGGCCCCACATATCAAGCAATGCTTTCCTTCTCATCAGACTGCCAAATCACACAGACCTTTCTTCAGAGACCGGACAACCCCTTTAAGTCCTTGTTCAAAAATAGCACTAAGTAGTAACATTTCACATGAAAAAAATCTGTAATAAAACAGAATCACTTGAATGTGGACCAACATTTTACTGGTTGGTTTTACGTTTTCACTCTATTGCAGCGATTTGCTGTTTTGCAGAGATCTCTGTTCAATGTCATAAAATGAAATGATTTGGATTAAGGGCACAAATGTGCAAGTAATGATGCGTTCCCTGTTCTTAGCATGGAATAATGTTAAGCAGGTACCAGGCTCCATTTTTCTACAGTGCAACATTCGTGCTTATGATGATCAATCTTTATTGATTCAGACTCATAGTTTGGCACTAACGTATATATTCAATTAATTGTTAAAGCAATCTATCTTATTGCAAAAAAAAAATAATGGTAACAATAGTGAGGTCCAGAGGCTCAACTAAACCAGGCGCATGATTACTACTGCAAAGATTTATAAGCCATACAATTTTAAAACAGTGGAAGAAAATTCAATTTCAGACAAATGCTGAATATGAATATACATATTTTTACCAGCACAACCATTACCATAAAGCACAATACCTTTTATAGAATCATACATTATATGTAGCTTTATGGTATCATTTGAATCCTGCTTTGAGCAGGGGATTGGACACGATGACCCTGGAGGTTCCTTCTAACTCTAACATTCTAGGATTCTATGATAAAACTTACAGCAGTATCATCAGTATCTTCCAGTTATAGATTTATTATTCCATATTTACTGCCATATCTTCACTGGATTACTGAATAAATGCAGATACTTTGTAGAATGACGTTTGAGGCAATGATACTTAGCTGTATACAGTCGTAGCCAAAAGTTTCGAGACTGACAAAAATTTTGGCTTTCACAAAGTTTTCTGTTTCAGTGTTTTTAGATCTTTTAGTCAGATGTTTTAATGGTTACTGAAGTACTGTTATAATCATTTCATAAGTTATAAGTGATATCCACATCACTACATGTGCACACGCGTATATGAAGCGATTCAATGTTTGGAGAAGAGGAGACTCTCCTCCAGACCCAGGTACCAAGGTACCTGTAAAAAAAAAAGAATTTAAAATAAAAAATATACATTATACTTACCTTCAGATGGCCCCCGGTCTCCTCAGCGATGCGTCTAGTGTGCTGGGCGGCTCGCGGTGGTGTGAAAAGACCTTCCATGATGTCATTTAGTCGTGTGACAGGTCACGCGACCGCTGGCACAACCGCGAGACACCGGGGAGACCGGACGCATCGGAGAAGGAGATCGGGGGCCATCGGAAGGTGAGTGTAATCTTTATTTTTTACCATTCTTATTCTTTTTTTTTTAACTATTACTTGGTCACACTATATAAATCCATGCCGGTTGCATGGATTTATATAGTGTGACCAAGTTGTCAAGCACTTTTCCAAGTGATGATAAAATTGCTTGGAAAAGCGCTTGATAACCCGCATGCGGAAATGCATGCAAAAACGCTTGACAAACGCTTCTACCTTCTAACGCTTCTACCTGGCAGGAAAAACGCATGTAAAATCTGCATGCGTTTTTCCTGCCAGGGAGAAGCGGAAAAAATATGCAGCATTTCTGCATCGTGGGCACTTAGCCTGAGTCTTTGCATAAACTTGATGTATTAAAAACGGAAGAAATGCTTAAAATTGTATTTCAGCAACCATAGCAACATCCAACTAAAATGTCTAAAAACACTGAAGAGGTAAACTTTGTGAAAATCAAAATTTTTGTCAGACTCAAAACTGTTATACACATGTTTATTTCCTTAGAACAACATAAAAAACATAGGAAAAAAGGCAGACAAGACATAATTTCATACTAAATCTCAAAAATGGTCCGAACAAAATTGTTTTCACCCTCAACTTAATATTTGGCTGTACACACTTTGGAATAAATAACTGCAAACAATCGCTTCCTGTGACCATCAACAAGCTTCTTACACCTCTCACCTGGAACTTTGGACCACTCTTTTGAAAACTGCTCCAGGTCTCTCATATGTGAAGGCTGCTCTCTGCCAACAGTAATTTTAAGATCTCTCCACAGGTGTTCAATGGGATTTAGATCCGGACTCATTGCTGGCCACTTCAGAACTCTCCAGCACTTTCCATCCATTTCTGGGTGCTTCTTGAAGTATGTTTGGGGTCATTGTCCTACTGAAAGACCCATGAGCTAGGACGCAAACCCAGCTTTCTGACACTGGGAACTACATTGTGACCCCAAATCCTTTAGTAATCTTCAGATTTCATGATTGCCATAGATTGTGCATCGGAGCAGATCTGTACCCACCTGTTTTTCCCAGTATGATATTGATTATTTAGGCCTTTTGTTAAGGTAGATATCACATTGGATTAATTTATTTTCCAGTGTGCTTTTGTTTTTGTACAATAATGGTATTGTTTTATACCATTATACCTACTATACTATTATTTTTCTGGGATATCATGTTGTGGTTCAGATTGTCACTTTTTTGCAACATTCTATTTTTTTTATTGAACATTTGCTTTTAAACATGTTCATCTAAAATTTATGAATAAAGTTTACTACTATTTTATTGGGCTTAGACTTCCGTTTTCTTTAGGTATATAGTGTTTAGTCAATTGACCGATTAATAGAAAAAAGCAAATATAAACAGATATAAATTGTGGAAAATATTGATGAGCCCAAAATTGAGAGCAGGAGAATCTAGATTACTTTTCTGACCTTATGAGGTATTAGTTGACCATATTAATTACATAGGGTAGGTACTCCATGTGCCACTGTGTTGTGCCTCTATGAATACTTGGTTACGATAATCCTGCAGGGTAAATGCACCTTAAAGGGGTTTTCCCACGAACAAAAGTTCATTGTAAAAATTGGCTGTGTCTGACCGTGTATGGATCATACCACAGCTCCTGGGCAGGGGAGGAAACACAAGAGTGTACAGACATTGAATCATCGGATAGCAGCTGGTTCTTTCTGTGAAGTAAAACATTTCACTGCCTGTTTTTAAACAATATTAAATATGGCTATGTCTGTGAGTCACAGTAGTTTATGTCAAGTGCTCTTTGAGCAGCATATTTTCAGTAGTGCCATTTTTTGTTCTCCCTGGCAGCTTTATGAAACTGATTTTACAGACTTTTCTGGCCATCTTGGCTAAATAAAGTGCCAAAACCAATTGATTTTGATTTGCATATATCCCATCAACATTACAACCCATTTTTATTTTCCTCCTTTAAATATATAGTCTACATAATTTACAATACATTATGTCTTACTTTTGTTATTTACCATTATTTAACCCCTTTATAGCCTGTGGCATATTAGTACGCACCAGGCTGTCACCTCCTGTTCAGCGCGGGCTCCGGCGGTGAGCCCGCACTGAACCGGGCACATGTCAGCTGATTCTTACAGCTGACATGTGGCCGCAACAGCCGCGGGTGGAATCGAGATCCACCCGCGGCTGTTAACATGTTAAATGCCGCTGTCAATCTCTGACAGCGGCATTTAACATCGCCGTGCCAGAAGCGCGTCACTTACCCCGCCCATCGGTGACCCCGTCACATGATCGCGGGTCACCGATGCGTGGGCATGACAACCCTGGGTCTGCAGCAGACTCCAGTGGTTGATCACCTCTATGTAGCAGAGGCGATCAGACAAGTGCTGCTTCTAGTCTCCTATGGAGACTCCTATGAAATTTTTTTTTAAAAAAAAAATATTTAAAAAATATAAAAGATTAAATCACCCCCCTTTCGCCCCATTCAAAATAAAATAATAATAAAAAAAAAACACATAGACATATTTGGTATCGCCACGTTCAGAATCGCCCGATCTATCAATATCAAAAAATAATTAATCTGACTGGTAAACGGCGTAATGAGAAAAAAATTCTAAACGCCAGAATTACGTTTTTTGGTCGCCACAACATTGAAATAAAATGCAATAACGGGTAATCAAAACATCAGATCTACCCCAAAATGATATCAATAAAAACTTCAGCTCGGCGCACAAAAAATAAGGCCTTAACCGGCCCCAGATCCCGAAAAATGGAGACGCTATGGGTCTCGGAATATGGCGCCATTATTTATTTTTTTTTTTTTAGCAAAATTTGGATTTTTTTTTCACCACTTAAATAAAAAAGAACCTATACATGTTTGGTGTCTACGAACTCGTAATGACCTGGAGAATAATAATGGCAGGTCAGTTTTATCATACAGTGAACGTGGTAAAAAAAAAAAAAAAAAAAACATCTGTGGTATTGCACTTTTTTTGCAATTTCACCGCACTTGGAATTTTTTTCCCGTTTTCCCCCTACACGATATGGTAAAACCAGTAACGTCGTTCAAAAGTACAACTCGTCCCGCAAAAAATAAGCCCTCACACGGCCATATTGACCAAAAAATAAAAACGCTATGGCTCTGGGAACAAGGGGAGCAAAAAACGAAAATGCAAAAACGGAAAATCTCAGGGTTGTGAAGGGGTTAAAAAAAAGAAAGAAAAAACAATCATGACTGGTCTTTAAAGGAATCCGGCCTTATCAGATGCTTTTAACCTACAGATAAAGGGTTAATATGCAGATTAATATCAATAGGAAGATACTCAGCCATCATAGTGAAAGTGATGCATTGATGCATGTTAGTACTGGCTGTCAGTCAAGGGGCTGGAGTGTGCTTACTGCTGTCACTCACAGTGCTGTAACCGAGGTGGCACAGTAAGTGAAAGCTGGCGGCTCCCAGGAGAAATAAAGTTAACTTTCAGTATGGCGGCAGAGCACTTTCAGTTCCTACCACTATTAACCTGCATTTTAACCCCTTAACGACCATGGGTCTTTCTGTTTTTGTGTTTTCATTTTTTGCTCCCCTTCTTCCCAGAGCCAGAACTTTTTTAATTTTCGTTCAATATGGCCATGTGAGGGCTTATTTTTTGCGGGACGAGTTGTACTTTTAAACGCCATTACTAGTTTTACCATATCGTGTGCTGGAAAATGGGAAAAAAATTCCAAGTGCGGTGAAATTGCAAAAAAAATGAAATTCCACAGTAGGTATTTTGGGTCCTTTTTTTACCACGTTCACTTAATGCTAAACTGACCTGCCATCATTATTGTCCAGGTCATTACAAGTTCGTAGACACGAAACATGTACAGGTTCTTTTTTATTTAAGTGGTGAAAAAAAAATCCAAAGTTTGCTAAAAAAAATATTAAAAAAAATAATGCCATTTTCCAAGACCCGTAGCGTCTCCATTTTTCAGGATCTGTGCGCTGGACTGACGTTTTTATTGATACTATTTTGGGGTAGATCCGATGTTTTGATCGCCCGTTATTGCATTTTATTGCAATGTTGCAGCGACCAAAAAAACGTAATTCTGGCGTTTAGAATTTTTTTCTCGTTACGCTGTTTACCGATCGGATTAATTCTTCTTTTATATTGATAGATCGGGCGATTCTGAACGCGGCGATACCAAATATGTGTATGTGTTTTGTTTTTTTCAATTATTTTATTTTGAATGGGGCGATTTAAACTTTTATATATTTTTTATTTTTTTAATATTTTTAAAAACATTTTTTTTACACTTACTGCATGCTTCAATAGTCTCCATAGGAGACTAGAAGCAGCAGTTGTCTGATTGCTTCTACTGCATACAGGCGATGATCAGATCGCTTGTATGCAGCAGAAATGCTCATGTGCTATGAGCGCCGACCACTAGGTGGCACTCATAGCAATTGAGACATGACAACCACAGGCGTCTGCTGCAGACCTTGGGTTGTCATGCCCACCCATCGATGACCCGCGATCACGTGACGGGGTCACCGATGGGCGGGGCTTCCCGGAAGCGCGAGTTAAATGCCGCTGTCAGATATTGACAGCGGCATTTAACATGTTAACAGCCACGGGTGGATCGCGATTCAACCCGCGGCTGTTGCGGGCACATGTCAGCTGTAATAATCAGCGAACAAGTGCCCGGTTCAGTGCGGGCTCACCGCCAGAGCCCCCGCTGAACCGGCCTTTCCGACCAGGTGCGTACTATTACTGACCTGGTCGGAAAGGGGTTAACCTTATATCTGCAAATTTATCACATTATCTAACGTGACAGGTTTATTTAAACCACCGTAACAGCCCAGCACAGCACTAATTTTGGCCAACTACCCAAGCAATCGGGATGACATACACACGGGGACAAAATTGTTGGTGCCCTTCATTTAAAGTAAGAAAAACCCACAATGGTCACTGAAATAACTTGAAACTGACAAAAGTAAAAAAAAAACTAATGAAAATGACCTGGACAAAAATGATGGTACCCTTAGAAAAGACTGAAAATAATTTGACTTTAGGCAAATGTAAAACTAAGATGTGTCCTGTAAAGCCCCCGTCACACTAAGCGAGATCGCTAGCGAGATTGCTGCTGAGTCACAAGTTTTGTGACGCAACAGCTACCTCAGTAGCGATCTCGCTACGTTTGACACGTAGCAGCGACCAGGCCCCTGCTGTGAGATCGCTGGTCGTGTCGGAATGGTCTGGACATTTCTTTGATTGTTGAGGCCCCGCTGAGTAGCATGTATCGGTGTGTTTGACACCTTACCAACGACCTTGTTAACGACTTAGACACAGAAACACATAGGCGTGCATCGTTATACAGGTCGCTAAGGGTCGCCGCATCGTTGCTGTGTCGTTGGGAAGATCTGACTGTTTGACATCTCACCAGAGACCACATAGCGACGCAGCAATGATCCGTAACAGGTCGTATCGTTGTCAGGATCGCTGTAGCGTCGCTTAGTGTGACGGGGCCTTTATTGGCATCACATGTGTCTACAAACTTGTAATCAGTCAGTCTATTTGAAGAGAGAAAAGTAGTTACTGTGCTGTTTGTAATCACTGAACATGGACCAAAGAAAGCTAAGAAGAGAGTTGTCTCAGGAGATTAAAAAGAAAGAAAATTATAGACAAACAGGTAAAATGTAAATGCTATAAGATCATTATCAAACAGCTTGAGGTCTCAATTACTATAGTTGCACATATTATTCAGAAGTTTAGGGTCTATTGGACTGTAGTCAACCTTGATGGACGTAGCAACAAGAGGAACATTGTCAACAAACTGAAGAGAAGGATAATATGAATGGTAACTTAAGATGCAGAGAGGACCAGAACAGTCATGGTGAGGAGAAGAGGGACCAGAGAAGTGAGGTGAGTATAAGTATTTTTTTTCCCATTTTAAGTTTATTATGCTCTAGTGTCTGGAGAGACCCCAGAGCATAACAAGGGATATTACATTTGCAAGTAATAATTTCTTAATTTAATAATTAGTCAATTTGGTATAACTAATAAACTGGTTAAGAAATGAGACTGATGGCTTGTGATAAAGTAAAAATAATAAAAGCATTAAAACGTTTGACAATCCAGAAGTGAGTACAATAGTACTGTGACAAGATTAAAGCATACTCTCCAAGTTGAAAATAATGGTGACCTCTTTCCTTTTCCATTTAACCATAAAGGATCAATCCTTAAAGTCAACTGTGATACATTATAAAAGTACTCATCGAAGGAAGAAAAAAAAACAGTATACAAGATTGCATGACATCATTGTACCTGATATAAATAAACTGTAAAGGATTTCTACACCTGGAATTGGATGGGATATGTGCTCCAGGTGCTGAAATGTACTAAGAAAGTGTAGTTGAAAAGCAGGCATTATATCTTGCTTTCAGTAAAAGATAAAAATGGCCTTAGCAATAAAACATGGAAGCTGTTTAGGTTTTAAATCACAATGAACAAAGCTATAAAGGTGATTGAAGTCTACACACCAAATGTTAGACACAAGACAAAGAGTACCAAATGCATCAATAATGTACAAAACCAAACAATAATACCTGGGACACAGATCAAATCGAGCTGAAAGGATCTGTCTACACAATGTTCTTTGTTCTACGGCTGCTTTGTTTTATCAATATTTATGATATTTTTTCACATTGCATCAAATGTTAGTTCCATACATTCCTCTCGTTTTAACACCTATTGATTTCTTCTCTGAATAAAACTAAGCACTTTCTCTCTTTTAAATCCATTGTAGATCTGGAAGAATGACTATCCGAATCAGATAAACCTGCTGTCAATTAATACTGATTGAAAGTGTCCAAACTCCTTAGGCTTGCCTAAGCTTGATTGTTTCTCATTTACAGTAGTCTATTACAGCATGACACTGGTTTTAACTAGCTTCCATACAGAGAATTTACCCACTCCACGAACACATATGTGGTAAAGCAGATAACATGTCTATTAAAAAAAACACCTTTGAATATTGGCTTTATAGACATCAAATGCAAAATCTAGCTGTTATAAAATTGTTAATAGTCAACTTTTTTATTTTTCCCATTTCATTTTTTTTTTCATTCTCAGAAATAGATGAAAAAAAATCTCTCATTGGTAAATCAACAATCTTGCTTCAAATCTTTGATGAATCTGTTATTTAACATAGCATAACATAGTTTGTAAAGCCGAATAAAGACTTGCGTCCATCAAGTTCGACCTGTTAGTTCTGTAATTGCTAAAGTTGATCCAGAGGAGGGCAAAAACCCCAAATGATTTGGCCAATCTTCACCTGAGGAAAAATTCCCTCCCGACTCTGAAACCAGCAGTCAGAATAAATCCCTGTATCAACCTACTATTTTATTTTATTTTTAAGTATACGCTGAAATCTGCCTGGTATCTAGAAATGCATCCAGTCCCCGCTTGAACTGGTTTAGTGAATCTGACATTACCGTCTCCTCACTCAGTGAATTCCATATTCTCACTGCTCTTACTGTAAAGAACCCCTTCCTATGCTGGTGCTGGAACCTTTTCTCTTCCAGTCTTAGTGAATGCCCTCTTGTTACCGTAATATCCCTCCTTTTGAACAAATCCCGGGCAAGATCTCTATACTGTCCCCTAACATATTTGTACACATTTATTATGTCCCCCCTCAACCTTCTCTTTTCCAGGCTGAATAGTCCTAGTTTTGCCAACCTCTCTGGGTATTGCAGTCCCTCCATTCCCTTTATTAATTTTGTTGCCCTCCTTTGTACCTTTTCAAGCTCATTTATATCCTTTCTATATATTGGGGCCCATAACTGAGCACAGTATTCCAAGTGTGGTCTGACCAGTGCTTTGTACAGTGGAAGAACAATGTTCTCATCCTTTGCAGCTATACCTCTTCTGATACATCCCATTACCCTGTTTGCCCTTACAGCAGCGGCCTGACTTTGGGCACTCCAATTTAGTTTGCTATCAATCAAGATGCCCAAGTCCTTCTCCATCTCTGAATTCCCCAATGATTTCCCATTCAGTGAGTACTGGTGACTTCCATTTTTCCTTCCCATATGTATGACCTTACATTTCTCCTCGTTAAACCTCATTTGCCATTTAATGCTCCACCTACCCAGCTTATCCAAATCCCTCTGTAGGTCTGCACTGTCCTCTTTTGTATTAATTGTTTTACATAACTTTGTGTCATCTGCAAATATTGATATTTTACTATTTATCCCGTTGACTATGTCGTTAATAAAGATATTAAATAACATTGGGCCTAGTACAGACCCCTGTGGTACCCCACTAGTGACGCTTACCCAATCTGAGTATATTCCATTTATAACCACCCTCTGCCTTCTATCCTTTAGCCAGTTAGCTACCCACTTGCAGACATTTTCCCCCAGCCCCATCATTCTCATTTTGTATACCAACCTATTATGTGGCACGCTATCGAACGCTTTTGAGAAGTCGAGATACACGACATCCACTGGTTCCCCCTGATCTACTCGAGAGCTAACCTCCTCGTAGAAGTCAATCAGGTTTGTTTGGCAGGAGCGATTCCTCATGAATCCATGTTGGTTCGGGATTAAAAGATTATTAGCATCAAGATGCTCCGTAATTGCCTCTTTAATGAAGCTTTCAAAAATTTTGCCCACAACGGACGTCAGACTCACCGGCCGATAATTTCCGGCGTCACTTTTCGCTCCCTTTTTGAATATTGGCACTACATTCGCCTGTCGCCAATCAAGTGGCACAGACCCAGTCTCAACAGAGTCCTTCAATATAAGATATAAGGGTCTGTCTATCACATTACTTAGTTCCCTTAGTACCCGTGGGTGTATGCCATCAGGTCCTGGTGATTTGCTTATTTTAATGTTACTGAGGCGTTTCTGTACCCCAGCTTGGGTTAGATTTGTCATACTTAGTGGAGGATTAAGTTTGTCACTTCTCATTTCTCCTGCTAGTTCGATTTCCTTTGTGAAAGTTGTCGAAAAAAAATTATTTAATAGATTAGCTTTATCCTCATCTTTCTCTATGATTTTGCCTTCATCACTTTTTATCGGTCCAATATTATTCGATTTAATCCTTTTACTATTTATATACGTAAAGAACAGTTTGGGATTTGATCTACTTTCCCTAGCAATATGTCTCTCTGTTTCCTCCTTTGCTATTTTTATTTGTTTTTTGCAGGTTCTCGTTTTTTCCTTGTAACACATTAGTGCCTCCTTACTGTTTTCCTGTTTTAATCTCTTGAATGCCTCTTTTTTGCTATTTAACGCCCCTTTTACGTTCTTGTTCAACCATATTGGTTTCCTCTTATTTCTGGCCCTTTTATTCCCATACGGTATATACCTCTCGCACTGAGTATTCAGAATTCTTTTGAAGGTTTCCCATTTACTATTCGTATTCCTTTAATCCATTCACGACATATGATGTATATAGTTCATATGTTGTGTCCCTTCCTTTGATGCGGGCTCCGGCACTGAGCCCGTATCTTTATCAGCACAGTGCTTTTAACAGCCGCAACCAGTTAATTCCCGCTGTCAATCTCTGACATCGGGATTTCACATGTGCCGGCAGGAAGTGTGTCATTAATCCCGCCCATCAACGCCCCTGTCACGTGATTGGGGGCCACCAATGAGTTGTCATGATAGCTGGGAGTCTGCAAAAAACTCCTCTGCCTGTCTTTATGATACTCCTGTGAATGCCGGCTTGTGGCCGGCATTCATAGGAGATTATGATTTCCGCTATACATAGCAGTGCTGATGCCCTGCTATCTACAGTACAGACCAAAAGTTTGGACACACCTTCTCATTTAAAGATTTTCCGCTATTTTCATGACTATGAAAATTGTACATTCACACTGAAGGCATCAAAACTATTAATTAACACATGTGGAATTATATACTTAACAAAAAAGTGTGAAACAACTGAAAATATGTATTATATTCTAGGTTCTTCAAAGTAGCCACCTTTTGCTTTGATGACTGCTTTGCACACTCTTAGCATTCTCTTGATGAGCTTCAAGAGGTAGTCACCGGAAATGGTTTTCACTTCACAGGTGTGCCCTGTCAGGTTTAATAAGTCGGATTTCTTGCCTTATAAATGGGGTTGGGACCATCAGTTGTGTTGTGCAGAAGTTTGGTGGATACACAGCTGATAGTCCTACTGAATAGACTGTTAGAATTTGTATTATGGCAAGAAAAAAGCAGCTAAGTAAAGAAAAATGAGTGGCCATCATTACTTTAAGAAATAAAGGTCAGTCAGTGCGAAAAATTGGGAAAACTTTGAAAGTGTCCCCAAGTGCAGTTGCAAAAACCATCAAGCGCTACAAAGAAACTGGCTCACATGGGGACCGCCCCAGGAGAGGAAGACTAAGAGTCACCTCTGCTTCTGAGGATAAGTTTATCCGAGTCACCAGCCTCAGAAATCGCAGGTTAACAGCAGCTCAGATTAGAGACCAGGTCAATGCCAAACAGAGTTCTAGCAGCAGACACATCTCTAGAACAACTGTTAAGAGGAGACTTTGTGCAGCAGGCCTTCATGGTAAAATAGCTGCTAGGAAACCACTGCTAAGGACAGGCAACAAGCAGAAGAGACTTGTTTGGGCTAAAGAAAACAAGGAATGGACATTAGACCAGTGGAAATCTGTGCTTTGGTCTGATGAGTCCAAATTTGAGATCTTTGGTTCCAACCACAGTGTCTTTGTGCGACGCAGAAAAGGTGAACGGATGGACTCTACATGCCTGCTTCCCACTGTGAAGCATGGAGGAGGAGGTGTGATGGTGTGGGGGTGCTTTGCTGGTGACACTGTTGGGATTTATTCAAAATTGAAGGCATACTCAACCAGCATGGCTACCACAACATCTTGCAGCGGCATGCTATTCCATCCGGTTTGTGTTTAGTTTGACCATCATTTATTTTTCAACAGGACAATGACCCCAAACACACCTCCCAGCTGTGTAAGGGCTATTTGACCAAGGAGGAGAGTGATTGGGTGCTACGCCAGATGACCTGGCCTCCACAGTCACAAGACCTGAACCCAATTGAGATGTTGTGGGGTGAGCTGGACCGCAGAGTGAAGGCAAAAGGGCCAACAAGTGCTAAGCATCTCTGGGAACTCCTTCAAGATTGTTGGAAGACCATTTTCGGTGACTACTTATTGAAGCTCATCAAGAGAATGCCAAGAGTGTGCAAAGCAGTCATCAAAGCAAAAGGTGGCTACTTTGAAGAACCTAGAATATAAGACATATTTTCAGTTGTTTCACACTTTTTTGTTAAGTATATAATTCCACATGTGTTAATTCATAGTTTTGATGCCTTCAGTGTGAATGTACAATTTTCATAGTCATGAAAATACAGAAAAATCTTTAAATGAGAAGGTGTGTCCAAAGTTTTGGTCTGTACTGTATATCACAGGTGATCAGACGATCGCAGCTTCAAGTCTCCTAATGGAAATATTAAATACAGTAAAAAGTGAAAAAACGTTCAAAAGTTTTGCCCCACTGAAAATAAATCAGTTAAAAAAACAAACAAACATGTATTGATATTGCTACAGTCAGAAATGTCCGATTTATCAAAATATAAAATAAAATAATCTGATCAGTAAACAACATAAAAAGAAAAAAATCAAAAAGCCAGAAGTACATTTTTTGGCCAATAAAATGCAATATGAGGCGATCAAAACATCGTATCCACCCTAAAATGATATTAAAAATTTCAGCTCAGAGCACCAAAAATAAGCCATCATCCAGAAGCCGATCCCAAAAAATGAATACGCTAAAAAATGGCGACAAACACAAAAACTTTTTTCATACAAATTTCGGAATTTTTTTTCACCACTTAAATAAGCTATACATGTTTGGTGTCTGTGTACGGATTCTGACATAGAGAATCTTATTGGCAGGTCAGTTTTACCATATAGTGAACATGGTAAATTAAAAAAAAAAAAAAAACAATTGTGGAATTGCAAATTATTTGCAATTTCACCGCACTTGGATTTTCTTTGCTTGTTTCGACTAGTCTATGTGTTAAAATCAAAGGTGCCATTAAAAAGTACAACTCGTTCCACAAAAAACAAGCCCTCATATGGCTATATTAACAGAAATATAAAAAAGTTATGGCTCTTGGAAGAAGGGAAGGAGAAAAACGACAACGAAAAAACGGAAAATGGCGAGGGGGTGAAGGGGTTAAGAGAGTTGCTTTGTACTTTTAACTTTCATTACTACTTAAATAATTACTTAATTATTCAACCTTAATTCGTATAGCATGCAGGAGGTATTAAAGGGAATGTGTCACCAGGTTTTTGCTATATAATCTGACAGCAGCATGATGTAGGGGGGAGAGACCCTGATTCCAGCAATGAATCACTTAATTTCTGTTAGAACCCTCCTGTTAGTTTTTTCTATCTTGTGTTTTGCGGTCACGTGACCATCTGCCTATATATTCCAGCTCCGCCATTCTGGCTTTGCTGGACTTCATTGTTGTTTGCTGTTTTGCTAGCCTGGTGCTTCGGTGCCTTTCTCTGTCAGTTTGCTTGGTTCTCTGGGACCTCTGGTGCTTTTTGTCAGTTTGTCTTTCGTGTTCTGCAACAATTTCTGTTTAGGACGTGTCCCATTTTTGTCCCAGTCCTTAGTTCTTTTAGGGACCCCTCCCTTAATTCTATAGGTCTTCGTTCAGACTAGCCGAGGACGAAGGCGGATCTGTTCACTAGGAACAGGCAGCCCGCTACATCGCAGGGATTCAGCTTAGTCTTACTGTAGGGACAGCTTTCCCCTATCTTTCCTTAGTTCTTGTTGCAGATCATAACAGTTTCCTAGGTGCAGCAGATGTGAAAAATGCTGCAGATCTACCAGAGCTCAGAATATTGAGCTCTGTAGAACCCTAACTATACCACTTGCTTAAAGTTTTTGCAGTCTGTGCAAATAAGGGCATGGCCTCACTTTTCTTTGAGCTGGAAATTACATTTATATAGCTCTCCATGGCTCGGTGTCCATTAGCTAGGGTCTCAGTCCTGCTCGACCCTTATTCACATTCATGTCATTTGACATATGGTAAGGTTTTGATATTAGACATTAGGACCATCCCAAATAGGGTCGCCTTGGTGCGGTGGGATGGATTTTACATTTTTTTTTATCAAAATCACATTAACTAAGTACCCTGTGTTATTTTCATGCACTATTGCTATTTATTTACTGAAGGGTATTTGTTCATTTTGTTTTTATCTTAGGTTTAATCTGTTTAGTGGCCAGTGTGAACATGCACCTACACGCTGCATGCACACCAACTTAAATTCCAGTTCATCTCTTTAGGTTTTTGTTTTAGGTTTATGCACTCTGTGCAAATAATGGCATGGCCTCCCTTGTCTTTGAGCCGAACACTACATTGAAATAGCTCCCCATGGCTGGGTGTCCAGTAGTCGGGGTCTTGGGTCCACTTGGCCCTTATTTACATTTGCGTAATTTGACACATAGTAAGGTTTTAATAATAGAGTTTATGACCGTCCCGAATAGGGTCACCTTGACAAGGTGGGATGGCTTATTGATCAAAATTATGTTAACTAATATATTATTTTCATGCACTATTGCTATTTATTTACTGCATGGTATTGGCTCATTTTGTTTTTATCTTAGGTTTTGTCTATACCATAGATTAGCAATTTTCTGTGCACACTGTACATTGACAGAAAGGTGCTAATCAGTGCTGCGGGAGTGACTGGACTATGAGGCATGAGGCAGCTTGTCCTGTAGTGCTAATTTACTACTGATAAAACACTGATTGTATTGAAAAAAACACAGCAAAACACAGCCCAGTAAGCTGGAATCATGGTTTATACCCCCACATCATGGTGCTTCCAGATTACATAGCAAAAACCTGCAGACAGATTCCCTTGAGTGGTACATCACAGGGATTATCCATTCTATTAATTGTTTGTAAAGGTTCTATGTGGCATGAAAAAAATACAATACTAACCTCCACCATACACCTTCTGTTCCATCTCTCTATGGGTCTCCTACTGGTCTCTGCTTCATGAATTATCTGTAAATCATTATTTTAGGCAGGCCATCACTGCAGGGAATCATTTACAGAGAACATTTCTTGTGTGCTGATATAGGGGCAGGAAAAAGAGACCAGATGGGGCCCAGAGAGAAGTAGAATAGTGGAAGTGAGTATTGCTTCTTTTATTTCATGTCATTTGAATTCTTTTTAGAAATTATAATCGGCAGCACAACCACATTAATCTACTAAAATGAACCTCTAACAAGAATAAGGGCTTATGCGCACGATCACCAATACCTGGTCACAATACTAATGTACAGCACGTGTGCGGCCTCTTTCTTTTATCATGGCCTTCTGCTCCATTTTGCACTACATTGGCATTGTCAGCAGGTATTGGTAATTATGGCTGCTTTTTAACCCCTTAATAACATCTGACGTACTAATACGCGTCTGTGCCCTGGGACTTAAGAGCCAGACCCGTATTAGTACGTCATGGCGATCGCGCGCGCACACAGGCTGTGCGGGCGCGATCGCCGCCGGGTGTCAGCTGATTGTCACAGCTGACACCCGGTACTATGTGCAGGGAGCGGTCACGCACCGCTCCCAGCACATTAACCCCCGCGATGCTGCGATCGAAGTCGATCGAAGTCGATCGCGGCATTGCGGGGGCAAGGGGAGGTGATCGCCGATACTCACCTCCTCTTCCGGCTTCCAGCGCAGTCTGCAAAGGCTTCCCGGGTGTTGCCATGACGACCCGATGTCGTCATGACAACATCCGGGTCACCAGAGAGCAGGAAGATTGCTTGGACATGCGCAGTGCATCTCCAAGCAATCTTCACACTGTGCACTTCTGACAGCCTTCATGGCATAGGGATGGTGCTCCATTCCTGTGCCATGCAGGCGATCAGAAAAAAAAAAGTGAAAGTCCCAGAGTGGGACAAAGTAATAAAGTGTATAAACTGTGTGAAAGTGGAAAAAAAAAAAAAAAAAAAATGTGCAAAAATATTATAAAAAAATAAAAAAAATAATACACCAAAAATAAAAATATAATGTACCCATCAATAAATATTATTATAAAAAAAATAAAAAAAAAACAATAAAAGTACACATATTTGGTATCGCCGCGTCCGGAACAACCTGACCTATAAAACTGTCCCACTAGTTAACCCCTTCAGTGAACACGGTAAAAAAAAAAAAAAAAAAACCAAGCAAAAAACAATGCTTTATCACCATACCGCCAAACAAAAAGTGGAATAACACGCGATCAAAAAGACGCATATAAATAAAAATGATACCGCTGAAAACGTCATCTCGTCCCGCAAAAAACAAGCCGCCATATAGCTCCATCAGCCGAAAAATAAAAAAGTTATAGCTCTCAGAATAAAGCGATACTAAAAAATATTTTTTTCTATAAAATAGCTTTTATTGTGTATAAGCGCCAAAACATAGAAAAATTATACAAATGTGGTACCGCTGTAAACGTACTGACCCGAAGAGTAAAGCTGCCTCATCAATTTTACCACACGCGGAACAGAATAAAAAAAAAAAAAAAAAAACAATTCCTGAATTGTTGGTTTTTGTTTATTCTGCCTCCCAAAAATCGGAATAGAAAGCGATCAAAAAATGTCACGTGCCTGAAAATGGCACCAATAACAACGTCAAGTCATCCCGCAAAAAACGAGCCGTCACATGACTGTCTGCCAAAATTTGGAAAAATTATAGCTCTCAAAATATGGCGATGCAAAAACTAGATTTTACAAAAAATGCGTCTTTTAGTGTGTGACAGCTGTCAGTCATAAAAACCCCATATGATTCTGGCATTGCTGTAATCACACCGACCCGAAGAATAAAGTCGTCTAATCACTTATACCGCACAAGGAACGGCGTCAAAAATAAACTCTTGAGTTAGGATTGGGCTAGGGTTAGGGCTGGGTTTGGGGCTAGGGTTGTGCTGGGGCTAGGGTTGTGCTGGGGCTAGGGTTGTGCTGGGGCTAGGGTTGTGCTGGGGCTAGGGTTGTGCTAGGGTTAGGGCTGGGGTTGGGATTTTTTTCAAAAGTAAGAAAAAAAGATGACGATATGGCGACTAGTGTTGAGAGCAAGTGCTCGCTACTTGAGTTTGCATCGGGTGCTCTGGTATGCATTTAGTATCGTGGGTATTTGAGTGACATGCTCGAGTCTCTGCCCCATATGCTTCGCGGCCAAAAAACTTTACGGGGATTGCCTGCCATGCACGAGCGATCCCCGCATGTTTTTTTTTGGGTGTCTAATAACCGTGAAACATGCGGAGCAGGGACTCGAGCATGTCACTCGAGCACACGCTGTACATGGTGCATACCTGAGTACCCGATGCAAACTCAAGTAGCGAGCACTTGCGCTCAAGAATAATGAAAACTTATTCAATATGATGACCTAATGTAAACAAATAATGTGCCGTACCTCTGGGTTCAAAATGTTCACTATACACCTTAATAAAATCTTTGAGGGGTATAGTTTCCAAAATGGGGACACTTGTGGGGGAGCTCCACTGTTTAGGCACATCACGGGCTCTCCAAACGCGACATGGTGTCCGCTAACAAATTGAATGGAAAATCGGCTCAAATTGTTAGCGGACGCCATGTTGCGTTTGGAGAGCCCCTGTGTGTCCAAACATTGGAGCTCCCCCACAAGTGACCCCATTTTGGAAACTAGACCCCCCAAGGCACCTATCTAGATGCATAGTGAGCACTTAGAACCCCCAGGTGCTTCACAAATTGATTCGTAAAAATGAAAAAGTGAAAATAAAACACTTTTTCATTTTTATGAATCAATTTGTGAAACACCTGGGGTTCCAAGTGCTCACTATGAATCTAGATAGGTGCCTTGGGGGGTCTAGTTTCCAAAATGGGGTCACTTGTGGGGGAGCTCCAATGTTTGGGCACACAGGGACTCTCTAAATGCAACATGGTATCCGCTAACAAATTGAATGGAAAATCGGCTCAAATTGTTAGCGGACACATTGCGTTTGGAGAGCCCCTCTGTGCCCAAACTTTGGAGCTCCCCCACAAGTGACCCCATTTTGGAAACTAGACCCCCCAAGGCACCTTTCTAGATGCATAGTGAGCACTTGGAACCCCCAGGTGCTTCACAAATTGATTCGTAAAAATGAAAAAGTGAAAAAAAAAACACTTTTTCATTTTTATGAATCAATTTGTGAAGCACCTGGGGTTCCAAGTGCTCACTATGAATCTAGATAGGTGCCTTGGGGGGTCTAGTTTCCAAAATGGGGTCACTTGTGGGGGAGCTCCAATGTTTGAGCACACAGGGACTCTCCAAATGCAACATGATATCCGCTAACAAATTGTCGGCTCAAATTGTTAGCGGATATCATGTTGCATTTGGAGAGTCCCTGTGTGCCCAAACATTGGAGCTCCTCCACAAGTGACCCCATTTTGGAAACTAGACCCCCCAAGGCACCTATCTAGATGCATAGTGAGCACTTGGAACCCCTAGGTGCTTCACAAATTAATTCGTAAAAATGAAAAAGTGTTTTTTTTTTCACTTTTTCATTATTACGAATCAATTTGTGAAGCACCTGGGGGTTCCAAGTGCTCACTATGCATCTAGAAAGGTGCCTTGGGGGGTCTAGTTTCCAAAATGGGGTCACTTGTGGGGGAGCTCCAAAGTTTGGGCACAGAGGGGCTCTCCAAACGCAATGTGGCGTCCGCTAACAATTTGAGCCGATTTTCCATTCAATTTGTTAGCGGATACCATGTTGCATTTAGAGAGTCCCTGTGTGCCCAAACATTGGAGCTCCCCCACAAGTGACCCCATTTTGGAAACTAGACCCCCCAAGGCACCTATCTAGATGCATAGTGAGCACTTGGAACCCCTAGGTGCTTCACAAATTAATTCGTAAAAATGAAAAAGTGTTTTTTTTTTCACTTTTTCATTGTTACGAATCAATTTGTGAAGCACCTGGGGGTTCCAAGTGCTCACTATGCATCTAGATAGGTGCCTTGGGGGGTCTAGTTTCCAAAATGGGGTCACTTGTGGGGGAGCTCCAATGTTTGGGCACACAGCAGCTCTCCAAACGCAACATGGTGTCGCTAACAATTTGAGCCAATTTTGCGTTAAATTTGTTAGCGGACACCATGTTGCATTTAGAGAGCCGCTGTGTGCCCAAATATTGGAGCTCCCCCACAAGTGACCCCATTTTGGAAACTAGACCACCCAAGGCACCTATCTAGATGCATAGTGAGCACTTGGAACCCTCAGGTGCTTCACAAATTGATTCATACAAATGAAAAAGTGTTTTTTTTTTCACTTTTTCATTGTTACGAATCAATTTGTGAAGCACCTGGGGGTTCCAAGTGCTCACTATGCATCTACATAGGTGCCTTGGGGGGTCTAGTTTCCAAAATGGGGTCACTTGTGGGGGAGCTCCAATGTTTGGGCACACAGGGACTCTCTAAATGCAACATGGTGTCCTCTAACAAATTTAACGGAAAATCGGCTCAAATTGTTAGCGACACCATGTTGCGTTTGGAGAGCCGCTGTGTGCCCAAACATTGGAGCTCCCCCACAAGTGACCCCATTTTGGAAACTAGACCCCCCAAGGCACCTATCTAGATGCATTGTGAGCACTTGGAACACTCAGGTGCTTCACAAATTGATTCATAAAAATGAAAAAGTGTTTTTTTTTTTCACTTTTTCATTGTTACGAATCAATTTGTGAAGCACCTGGGGGTTCCAAGTGCTCACTATGCATCTAGAAAGGTGCCTTGGGGGGTCTAGTTTCCAAAATGGGGTCACTTGTGGGGGAGCTCCAAAGTTTGGGCACACATGGGCTCTCCAAACACAACATGGCGTCCGCTAATTATTCAAGCAAATTTTACAATCAAAAAGTCAAATAGCGCTCCTTCCCTTCCGAGCCCTGCCGTGCGCCCAAACAGTATTTTTTCCCCAAATATTGGGTATCTGCGTGCCCAGGGGAAATTGCACAACAAATTTTGGGGTCCATTTTTTCTTGTTACCCCTGTGAAAATAAAAAAAATTGGGTCTAAATTAACATTTTTGTGAAAAAAGTTAAATGTTCATTTTTTTCTTCCACATTCAAAAAATTCCTGTGAAGCACCTGAAGGGTTAATAAAGTTCTTGAATGTGGTTTTGAGCACCTTGAGGGGTGCAGTTTTTAGAATGGTGTCACTTTTGGGTATTTTCTGTCATAAAGACCTCTCAAAGTGACTTCAAATGTGATGTGGTCCCTAAAAAAATGGTTTTGTAAATTTTGTTGGAAAAATGAGAAATCGCTGGTCAACTTTTAACCCTTATAGCTCCCTAACAAAAAAAAATTTTGGTTCCAAAATTGTGCTGATGTAAAGTAGACATGTGGGAAATGTTATTTATTAACTCTTTTGTGTGACATATCGCTCTGATTTCAGGGCTTAAAAATTCAAATTTTGAAAATTGCAAAATTTTCAAAATTTTCGCCAAATTTCCATTTTTTTCACAAATAAACGCAAGTGATATCGAAGAAATTTTTCCACAATCATGAAGTACAATATGTCACGAAAAAACAATCTCAGAATCAGGGGGATCCGTTGAAGCGTTCGAGAGTAATTACCTCATAAAGTGACAGTGGTCAGAATTGTAAAAATTGGCCCGGTCATTAACGTGCAAACCACCCGCAGGGCTTAAGGGGTTAATGTGATGTTTTAGGGATTTAATGTCCTTTTTAGGGAATTTCTTATGCACATGACCATATTACTGCTCTGGGCAACCTAAAACTTGAATATAATAGTAATATTGCACCAACAGTAGTCCAAAAGACTCTACTGTATACAACAAACCTCAGATTTCATACAAGGATTATGGAACTCTGAAAGGCTTGGAATTATAATGTCTAGAGGTCATTGGTATGGAACTGCAGGTTTTTTTTTGTATAAGATCCATCAACAGCATCATTGGTATAATATAATCATTATTACCTGTAAGGAATGCACAAGTACTAGGTTTTGTGGCGGTCCACCTACTGGTATCTTATCTAATCTGTATGTCAGTGTGTGACTTAAAAACGCCATAACATTATTGGTTTGCTATGAAAAGCCAGACTTTACACATATAATGATATTGATGGCACCTAATTCAAAAGAATAAAGGTTCACCCCATGTTTCATCCCTTTTTAAATTGCATTTCACTGTGACTTATGTGAATAAAATGTCACTTTTTAAGAAGTAGTTAGAAAGATATAATTTCCTAAAATATTAATAGGGTCATAAAGTGTACCCAACTTTCTACTGTATCATAAATTATGAATAATATGCTTATGGCAAGACCATTTTGCATGTTAACATACCACAAGATTAAAATATCATTTAAAGATTGAAATGTTGCATTTCAAATGGAGTTAATTTTTTTTATCTTCTCAAGTTGTTCTGAAGTCATCATAACTCCCGCTGAATGGTTTTTAACTTTAATGAAACAATTTTCAACCAGACTGGGATAGAAGTGCTATTTGTACCGACATACAGAATAGTCCCTGCATGAGCCATAAAAATGAAATGAGTAACAATTTTAATGCCTCAACTCTTGTTCTGTACAAATCAATACATCAATCAGACGTCATATCAACATTTAAAGGAGAACTTTCTTTTAAGCTTTCTAACCTCGGCAGACGTTAATGTGGTTATTACTGCTTGTAATTTCAAAATGTGGATGTGAAAAGCGAACAGAAAAAACTATAGTAAATGTATTTATTTCCCAAAGCGAGAACATTGCCATGTTCTGGAGTGTTGTACCTAAATTCTAATTTGTCTTGTCAGGTTCTGTGATACTCACTAATTTGTTGCCCTAAATCTGGACATACACATCAGAAAGCTGCAGACTGAACACTTTTTTGACCAAAATCTATATTACCTGACTCACCCATATACAGTATATGCAGACTTGGCAGGTATGCAGATGTTCTGTATGTTCTGTTCTATACCTATAGTGTGTTATTCTAGTCCTTCATTTATTAGTGTGATTGAGCTTATATGAGACAATGCTAATGGTGGCTTATCTCCAGAAACTAAATGATTGGGTGCTTAAAGAAGACGTCCAGCATTTTTTTTCTCCATCCGTGCACGTGTCACCCTGATTGACTGTCACTCTACAATTCCCTTATACATGGTCTACTTAAATCCATATAGTTCAACCTCCTCTTTCTTCTCTTTACTCTCCATCTTGATTCTCAGATTTCAAACTGTCATTTTTGTCTTTATGTTCTTCTATCAATCCTATGATGTGTAATGCAGGTGCCGGAATGCAACGCACAGAGACACAAGGCGAGAACAGTCAGAGATGTTTGTAAACAGTTTTATACAACAGGTATACTGAAACAAGGGATTAGCAACAAGGGTAATGAACATTGGTTTGAAATATCAGAAAAATACAACATTTCTCAAAGTAAGGCGCAGTCTCTTAAAATAAGGCGCAGTCTCTTAAAATAAGGCGCAGTCTCTTAAAGTAAGGTGATGCCCTCAAGCATGAGAGACACCGCACAAGTTCTTTAACCGTGAATTTGGCCCTAGCGGGGGTCACCGGTTATTCCCGCTAGGCCGTGAGTCTCTTTCCGGATAAATTCAATTAAATCACGATGTGCTACTTTAGCCCCAACCGTTCCCCTCCCAACCTGAGTACTTAAACCCAATTGTCCCCGGTACCGTGGGTGAGCAGTGGAAGTGACGGCCCTGCTCACATATGCAGCTCCTCTCTGCTTGGCCGTTGGAGGCAGTCTCTCGAGCCTTGGATAGGGGGGTCCAGGCCTCGTCTGTCGGCGGCCGACGTCGGGTTCCGCAAACTCACTCAGCACCGCGATCAGGTTCCTGGTATCCTCAGCAGGCACAGCACTCGGGTCACAACTGTGAGGGATCCGGAGCTCTTTTACCGGTGCCCGGCTGGAGCACCTCTCAGGCCTCTGGATTTGGCCTGTCACGCGGGGTTTCTCAGGACGCAGGGAGCACGTCTGCTCCTCTCTGCTCCTTGGCGCCAAAGACCCCTCAGGTTTGGCGCGCTGGCCTCTTATCTCTCTGAACTCCTTCCTGGAAGTCACCTGATCGGGTCCAGCATCTGAATCTGCCCTCTCTGCAACTTCCCTTGTATATTTTGTTTCCGCTTGACTGTCTCTGGCCAGTAGATGGCAGTCTCGCTCCATCCTTGAAACGTCATGTTGAAGTTCTTTTACAAGCTTTCTTGCTTGTTTTACATTCCTCCCTCTTTTTGCTCGCCAGTCCTCGGGCGAGTGGACTCCTCGCAGAATTGATGTCTCCTTCCAGGCAGTGCAAGCTCAGACAGGAGTTGGGCACACTCCTGCGTTTTCTGTTGGATTCGAGACCAGATAAACTCTTCCTGAGCATACCGGTTAGGAGGAATTCCGGCATTAGCCCGCTCAGTTCTTGCGGAGGAGACTCCGGGAGATCTGAGGAATCAACTTCTGGCGATTGCAAATCATTTCCTGACTCATTCTGACTTCCACTCGGGAGTGGCACCAACGTTTCTGACGGGCCCAACTGCATTGTGGCCCACCCTTCTTCATCCCCCAAGGTTCCTGTATGTGGCACTTCAGCCAACACGTCTGAGGGCCCAGCCCCGTTACAGACTTCAGCTTCAGAGGAGCAAGGTCGCAACATATTACGGTGCAACACCCTGGATGTCGCGGCGTCATCCCCTTCGGGCCTAACCTTGTAGACGGGGTTGTCTGGGTGGACCTTCTTCACCACCCGATATGGTATTGCCTCCCAACGATGGTCCAGCTTACTCCCAAATCGTTAAGCCCTCACCAGCACTCGGTCTCCTAGCTGAAGCAATCCACGTGTTGTCGGGGGCCGAACTGCATGCTCTACTTCCTGAAACTTCTGAGCAACCAGTTTTCTCACGGTATGGAGTCGACGCTGGTGTTCTCGAATCCAGGTGCTTGGGCTACTGCCCGGACCGGGGTCTTCTGAGTCTAGCTCCAGCTCGGTGATTTCCCGGCCACTTCCTTCTTCCAAACATCAACATGTAGGGGGTGTAGCCGGTGGTTGCATGAACTCGATTATTATACACCCACACCAGCTCGGACACGAATTCGGGCCACTTCATCTTTTTGTCCGCTTCCAGTGTACAACATGAAAGGCTGCGAAAAGTCAGCGTAGGCCAGAATCGGGGCATCTGTTAGCGCCATTTTCAATGCTCGGAATGCCTCTTCTTGTCATGGGCCCCACTGAATGGGCTGCCGCTTGGCTCCCCCGGCTGTTCCTCTCAGCAATTCATTGAGCGGGATCGCAATCTTAGCGAAGTCTTTAATGAATCTGCGGTAGTATCCAGCAAGCCCCAGGAATGCCCTTAGTTCCCTTAGATTGGCGGGCGTGGGCCACTTCTGCACGGCAGCTACTTTCTCCGCAGTGGGGTGCACCCCTGCACTGGACACAGTGTGCCCCAGATATTCAATTTCTCGTTTGAAGAGACGACACTTACGAGGCTTAATTTTCAGGCCGTGCCTTTGTAGCCATTCTAACACTTGTTTCAATCGGCGGAGATGATCCTCAAATGTAGCGGAATAGATAATTATATCGTCCAGATATATTAAAGTGGCTTCAAATTTGAGGTCCCCCAAGCATCTCTCCATCAGCCGTTGGAAGGTTCCTGGCGCGTTTGTTAGTCCGAACGGCATTCGATTGAACTCAAACAGGCCCATAGGGAGAACAAAAGCTGTCTTCGGACGATCCTTCTCAGCTACTTGGACCTGCCAATAGCCACTGGCCAGGTTGAGGGAGGAGAAGAATTTGGCGCTTCCTAGTGCAGATAGAGACTCTTCGATTCGGGGGAGTGGATAGGAGTCCCGTACTGTACAGGCATTCAGCTTTCGATAGTTTACGCAGAATCTCAGGGTACCGTCCTTCTTTCGGACCAGCACGATCGGAGCCGCCCAGGGGCTCTGGCTTTCATGGATCACACCATTCCGCAACATGTGGGCCAACAGCTCTTTCACCTCCTGGTACATTTGAGGCGGGATCTGCCGATATCTCTCTCGGATGGGAGCAGTATTTCCGGTGGGTATTTCATGCTGAATGTCCCGAGTGCACCCGAAATCATCTTCATGCTGTGCAAACACTCCCTGATATCGCTGTAGAAGTTGTTCGATCTGCCTTATTTGTCCAGCAGAAAACTCAGTCAGGTTAGCTTCCATTTCTTCCAGGAGGTGGCGTCCAGCCAACGGTTCTCTTCCATGTTCCTGGCTATTGAGGGACACCTCTAGGGTCCATGGTTTTCCTTCCACAGGTGCCAGCCCTATAGCGTCAGCTCTAGTAAGGGCCTCCGGCATTACGCACACTCGCGCTACCTCTTGTCGGGGCAACAACTGTAAACTGGTGGCACTTAAATTGATGCAGCGCACGGGTACTCGACCGTGCCGCACGGTGGCCAGAGTTCGAGCAATCAGGAGTCCAGAGGGCGCTTCTTCTCCCTCCATTGGTTCAACTTGAATGTCCACGCCCTCTAAGGACACATGTGCCAGCACCGGCAAAGTGAGTACAGTCTGTCCCACCGGCAGTGTCATTGTGGCTTCGGGCGGTATCGATACCTTACCAAGGTACTGGGAGGTAGTGGGCAACTTTTGAATCTGACTGACCCGCACGAGGTGCTGGAACACTCTCTTGTTAGCTGGGTCTCGAGTGGCACGGGTCCAGTTGTTTTTGCTACAGCCCTCAGCCAGGAACTGTCCGACTTCTTTCAGCACATTCATGCCCAGGGTTACAATGGGCCCATCGCCTCCGGGCCCGGTGGTCAGTACGATCCCTTTTCGACCGAGGTCCTTTCCACATGCCCGCATGGACATCCATACTACTCCCGCTACTGGGATAGGTAGTTGATTAGCCGCCACCAGTTTGACAGTGGGTTCCCGGCAGGAACGAGCGACTTCAGGAAAGTGACTTTGGAAGTACGTCTCAGGCATAGTGGTCACTTGAGACCCGGTGTCCATCAAACAGCGGATCCGCTGCCCATTGAATTCAGCTCAGATAATGGGCCTCTCGGAGACAATGTCTTCAGAGCTCCCTCTTCTACTCTCTGAAGCTCGAGACCCCACGGTATGCTCCACAACCGTGGGGCATTTTAGTTTAACGGCTGTCCCCTCCTCCTCCTTTCTCGGTTGGGACAGTCTTTGGAGATATGCCCCCTACCTCCGCAGGTCCAACACTCCGGTCCTCGTTCTGCCGATAGGTCGGGTACATGTCGTGCTGGGGCCGGATAGGAACGTCTTTCTCGTTCTGGTCTCCATCCGCGTTGAGCAGTACGGTGAGTCGGCAAGGGGGCAGTAGAAGTCTTCCTAATAGAATTCAGCTCACCCCGAATGTCTCGAATTTCCTGACGTATTTCCCGTACCCAATCAGGCTCTTGGTTGGTGAATCCAGGAGCAATTGCCTCATGACTTCTAACTGTGGCTTTGAGAACAGGAACTTCTCTCTCCAGGACTCTAGCTTCAGCCCCTACCTCCAGGAAGCCCATATCAGGGCTCAATCGCAGCCACTCCTTCAGGATCTGCCTCAGGGAAGGGTCTTTCAAGCCAGCAATCAGTTGGTCACGCAACACCTCATCCAATGGTCCCAGTCCTCGGTTCCCATCTCGAGTTTTCTTAGTGATATGGGCCGTCACTTCCTGTAATGCATTAACATACTGATTTACTGTCTCATTTTCCCCTTGGACCCGCTGAAACAACCGTAAGCGCAAGTGTCCCAAATCTGTAGTGTCACCGTGCATGTCCTCTAGAATTTTTATCACTTTATCCACGGTGTCACGGTCCCCAGGTGGGCGGTACATCACAGTTTGTCAGGCCTCTCCATCAAGGGTTAGGAGGGCCAGCTCCGCCTGGGCTAGAGTGTCAAGGGGATACATACGTAGCATACTTCTCAGTCTTTCTGCCCAGTCCCAAAGTGACATGCCATCCCCTGTAAACTTGGGAAGATGGCTGAGCATAGCCCCCAGGGGTATATGGCTCCGGCCGGACCCAGCCACAGACTGATCCGCCATCTCTGCGTCTGAATGTTGCATCCTGCCGACTACGCCAAATGTAATGCAGGTGCCGGAATGCAACGCACAGAGACACAAGGCGAGAACAGTCAGAGATGTTTGTAAACAGTTTTATACAACAGGTATACTGAAACAAGGGATTAGCAACAAGGGTAATGAACATTGGTTTGAAATATCTGAAAAATACAACATTTCTCAAAGTAAGGCGCAGTCTCTTAAAATAAGGCGCAGTCTCTTAAAGTAAGGTGATGCCCTCAAGCATGAGAGACACCGCACAAGTTCTTTAACCGTGAATTTGGCCCTAGCGGGGGTCACCGGTTATTCCCACTAGGCCGTGAGTCTCTTTCTGGATAAATTCAATTAAATCACGTTGTGCTACTTTAGCCCCAACCGTTCCCCTCCCAACCTGAGTACTTAAACCCAATTGTCCCCGGTACCGTGGGTGAGCAGTGGAAGTGACGGCCCTGCTCACATATGCAGCTCCTCTCTGCTTGGCCGTTGGAGGCAGTCTCTCGAGCCTTGGATAGGGGGGTCCAGGCCTCGTCTGTCGGCGGCCGACGTCAGGTCCCGCAAACTCACTCAGCACCGCGATCAGGTTCCTAGTATCCTCAGCAGGCACAGCACTCGGGTCACAACTGTGAGGGATCCGGAGCTCTTTTACTTGTGCCCGGCTGGAGCACCTCTCAGGCCTCTGGATTTGGCCTGTCACACGGGGTTTCTCAGGACGCAGGGAGCACGTCTGCTCCTCTCTGCTGCTTGGCGCCAAAGACCCCTCAGGTTTGGCGCGCTGGCCTCTTATCTCTCTGAACTCCTTCCTGGAAGTCACCTGATCGGGTCCAGCATCTGAATCTGCCCTCTCTGCAACTTCCCTTGTATATTTTGGTTCCGCTTGACTGTCTCTGGCCAGTAGATGGCAGTCTCGCTCCATCCTTGAAACGTCATGTTGAAGTTCTTTTACAAGCTTTCTTGCTCGTTCTACAGATGCATCAGTACAGCATCACAAGGGCAGCCAGAGTCATACAATCTCTGCCTGTTTGATGATCCTCACTCTATGATTAAGTAAATTAGCTAATAAAATATAAATATACAGTCAGAGAGGCTGAACTGTGATGTTCTATGTTATAACTGTGATTCAGGAACTGCGCAGTTATAATCATTATCTGCGAGAGGAGCTTCTGTCTTCAAACTAATGGATTACCAAGATGCAGCAAACCCATATAATAAAGATGGCAAACAACACAGGTGCAAAATACTGATGAGACAACCACTCAGAACCTACCAGTTCATGGAGGGGCTGATTGCTTAGTATTAAAATTGCACACAAAAATTTTGGCCAAAATATCGACTAATACCTCTTATATATTGTATTGATGTATTTTTTGCACTTTTTTATTGCAGGGTGCAGCCAGACCCATCAGTGTTGGCATTGTAAACTAGGTTGTCTGTCCTCATGGGGTGCACTTAGACAGTACTGGACAGCCCGCCTAATCAAATAGTATGGCCATTACTAATATGATGTAAGCCAGATGCAGATACAAGACTTTGTGTGCAATTTTAATACTAAGCACTCACCCCCTCCATGAACTGGTAGGTTGTGAGTGGTTGTCTCATCAGTATTTTGCCCCTGTGTTGCCGCCATCTTTATTATATGGGTTTGCTGCATGCTGAGTGCATTAGTTCTGAGATCTGGGCAGGTAAACACTGTTGCCCCTTTTTGCTTTGTTTTTCTTGAGCTTCTATCTTCCCCTAAGCTTTTGGACAAGTCAGTGGTACAGTTCATGCAATTTAATTATATGTTAAGTTCTGAAAACTGAAATGGTGACCCTCTGAAAAAAACATGAAGCCATGTAATTCTCAATGGATCACCATGAGAGCACGACCTCACATTAATTTTCTGGAACAATAACTTTAATTGGTAATGGTGACAGGATGAATAAAAAAAATCACTGGAATTCTACTTTAAATTCAAACTGCCCTATCCTTATCTCTCCTGACATCATCGATCTTTAGACAGTCAGGTGAGTCCTCATAGGTATTAGATGGTCTTCTGGTACCACTAAAATTGGGAAATCATTGGCTTCAAACAACTGTAACCTTCAGTTACATGACCCCATAGAGGCAATGTCTTTTAAAATAATATTTTTTTAAAGAAGCACTCCCACTAACATTTTCATTGCTTAAATATTTGTGTATGTGGATGTAATGTAGTGTGAGTGTATTAATATACTTACCTACAGCTGTTCTCAGCTCTATAGCGTCGTTCTTCTGCTCTTATGAATGACATTACCACTCTACAGACGCCTCCGGATCACGCTGGGCTCTGTGACTTTTATGATGTAAGTCTATGGATTGTCAGAATGAGGCTCCATGGCTTTCAACAGCAACTTCTGGCTCTTGCATATAGTGTAGAATGAGCCGGATAGTATCATTTGCGGTGATGTCACTGAGAAGAGCAGAAGAACGGTGCTGGGCACTGGAGAGAGCAGCGGTAGGTGAGAATATTAATATACTCACACTACATTACATGCATGTACACACTCATTTAAACAATTAAAATATTAGTGGGCGTGCTTCTTTAAGCAAGGTAATATTATACCATGTGTTAAATGCGGAATAATTACTTTACATCAGTTGTGAAAGGACAAAAGGAAATAGGAATATAATTGATTTAAAATGCTTATTAGAACACTTGTGCTCAATTTGGGACATGACAACTATATTGTTGGCCAAATTTTCACCAATACCACTGAAGATTAATTGTGTAAAAAATAATTTAATCTGAGAGATTTGATTCAGTAATGCAGTTAGACAAATTTTGACTCCTATTTTGTCAGGTGGCATGCCTTAGGTGGTGTTATGATCTGCAACATGTACTAAGGAAAGATAAGGGAAAGCTGTCCCTACAGTAAGACTAAGCTGAATCCCTACGATGTAGCGGGCTGCCTGTTCCTAGCGAACAGACCCGCCTTAGTCCTCAGCTAGTCTGAACGAAGACCTATAGCATTAAGGGAGGGATCCCTAAAGGAACTGGGACAAAAATGGGACACCTCCTAAACAGAGAAGTTGTTGCAGAACACAAAAAGAAAAACTGATGAAAAATGTACTAGATGTCCCAGATGGACCAAGCGAACTTGACAGAGAAAGGCACCGAAGCACCAGGCTAGAGAAACAGTCAAACACTGAAGTCCAGCACAGCCAGAAGGGCGGAGCTGGAATATAAAGGCAGATGGTCACATGACCGCAAAACACAAGATGGAAAAAACAAACAGGAGGGTTCTAACAGGTGCTAATATAGGCATATCCAGGAGCCATGTAACAGAACACTGGTTAAAGGTGATGATAAACATTAGACAGCCTGATTAGCAGGTATTAGCCCTGATTCCTCATTTATATATAACATACTATGATAAAGCCACACACAAAACTCTTAAAGGGGTTGTCCGGTCAAAAACGATCAGTCTGCAGTCACTCTGTGTGATCTGTGTGACTGCAGACTTATGAATTCCCCAGCGCAGGCACTGTGCACTGCGGGGATTCGCCGGGTTCAGACCTGGGACTGGAGGCTATGTATACCTTATACATACCCCCGGCCATTCAGAGCTGCCTCTCTTCATTCACTGGTATGAAGCGAGGTCATGCCCCATCTAGTGACGTGGACGGCCAGTGGGCGGGTCCGACTAGAAGGCATGGCCTCACGCAATACAAGTGTATGGAGAGCTAGACCATGCCCACAGGCCGGGGGTTTGTATAACACATACATACCCTCTGTTAACGGGTCTAATTCCGGTGAATCCCTGCAGTGCACAGTGCCTGCACTGGGGGGATTCATAAGTCTGCAGTCACACAAAGTGACTGCAGACTTATCACTTTTGACCGGATAACCCTTTTAAGTAGTAAGTAAAGTAAAATCTTAAATAAAATCTTATCCTGGGTATAACATAGCACAAATATACAGTGATCTTACAGTGGTGAGGACATTGTAATGTACAGTCATTTTTACAAAAAACCCAACCATGATTCTGTATTACACATTGATGTACCTAATATAGCTCTGAAAACTGCTTTTTGGAATAGGGTTTTTGTGCTTTTTTGCATGAGATTTTTATTATGAGGGGAAATTAAAAAGATAAAGAGTTTTATTTTCACATGAAGCTGTGACACAATGAAGAGAACTGAAAAACAAGGAATAAAATAAATGAATGCACTTATAATATTTAGCCTTTATAACTGTATATTAGATCAGCTGTACCTATAAAAGGTTTTAGGTATAAATCTGAAATATACATTTCTGCTCATTGTTATTGGCACCCATGAAGTTTAAGTACATAATATGAAATATCTCCTGAAAAAATTAATGAAGTGAAACAGTTTTTTTGTATAGAACACTCATGTTAAATATAAAAGAGAAAATGATAAACAATAATTTCAAACTAAAAACAATGGGAGGGAAAAATAGAAAAACCTAAAGTTTGTTGTGTCACTGGTATTGGCATCCTTTACATTAATTTAGTATGTAGATACAGTTATATGAAAAAGTTTGGGCACCCCTATTAATCTAAAGCTTAATGTTTTATAAAAATTGGTGTTTTTGCAACAGCTATTTCAGTTTGATATATGTAATAACTGTTGGACACAGTAACGTTTCTGCCTTGAAATGAGGTTTATTGTACTGACAGAAAATGTGCAATCTGCATTCAAACAAAATTTGACAGGTGCATAAGTATGGGCACCCTTATCATTTTCTTGTTTTAAATACTCCTACCTACTTTTTACTGACTTACTAAAGCTCTTTTTTTGGTTTTGTAACCTCATTGAGCTTTGAACTTCATAGCCAGGTGTATGCAATCATGAGAAAAGCTACTTAAAGTGGCCACTTGCAAGTTGTTCTCCTGTTTGAATCTCCTCTGAAGAGTGGCATCATGGGCTCCTCAAAACAACTGTCAAATGATCTGAAAACAAAGATTATTCAACATAGTTGTTCAGGGGAAGGATACAAAAAGCTGTCTCAGAGATTTAACCTGTCAGTTTCCTCTGTGAGGAACATAGTAAGGAAATGGAAGAACACAGGGACAGTTCTTGTTAAGGCCAGAAGTGGCAGGCCAAGAAAAACATCAGAAAGGCAGAGAAGAAGAATGGTGAGATCAGTCAAGGACAATCCTCAGACCACCTCCAGAGAGCTGCAGCATCAACTTGCTGCAGATGGTGTCACTGTGCATCGGTCAACTATACAACGCACTTTGCACAAGGAGAAGCTGTATGGGAGAGTGATGCGAAAGAAGCCGTTTCTGCAAGCACGCCACAAACAGAGTCGGCTGAGGTATGCAAAAGCACATTTGGAGAAGCCAATTTATTTTTGGAAGAAGGTCCTGTGGACTGATGAAACCAAGATTGAGTTGTTTGGTCATACAAAAAGGCGTTATGCATGGCGTCAAAAAAACACAGCATTCCAAGAAAAACACTTGCTACCCACAGTAAAATTTGGTGGAGGTTCCATCATGCTTTGGGGCTGTGTGGCCAATTCCGGCACCGGGAATCTTGTTAAAGTTGAGGGACGCATGGATTCCACTCAGTATCAGCAGATTCTTGACAATAATGTTCAAGAATCAGTGATAAAGTTGAAGTTACGCAGGGGATGGATCTTTCAGCAAGACAATGATCCAAAAAACCGCTCCAAATCTACTCAGGCATTCATGCAGAGGAACAATTACTGTGTCCAACAGTTATTACATATATCAAACTGAAATAGCTGTTGCAAAAACACCAATTTTTATAAAACAATAAGCTTAAGATTAATAGGGGTGCCCAAACTTTTTCATATAACTGTAGTTTTCCTGCTGCACAATAAATTTAGTTTAGCTTGGTTTAGTGTGTGAAGTATGGTACTTGTTGAAACCATGACCCAAGACTGTTCCAGGTTGGCCTTCAGGTCTTTGGAGGTTTGACGTGGTGTTTTTTTCACCATTTGCACCAACCTTCAAAGACATTTCTTGTCAATTTTCATCTCCCCCACCCCACCCATGTCCAGAGAGGTTCTTGACGGTTCCATGCTTGGCAAACTTCTTAATAACCTTGTCCACTGTTGAAACTGGGATACCAAGGTCTTTGGAGATTGCCTTATACCCTTTGGAAGTCTTGTGTTTGCTAATAATAACAGTTCTGATGTCCTCAGACAGCTCCTTTGTCTTCACCATTGTGACAAAGGAACAGGGCCTACCATGTGGTTTTCTAAAACACTGAAGTCATTATTCATCGGGAAAGTCATGTCACATGGGCACCGACAATCACAGATGAATCTCTTTTGTGATTTACCGCAGGCGAGTCAAAATGTGTTTCCATACTAAATTAATGTAAAGGGTGCCAATACCAGTGACACAACAAGCTTTAGGTTTTTCTATTTTTCCCTTCCACTGTTTTTAGTTTGAAATTATTGTTTATAATTTTTTCTTTTGTATTTACCACAAGTACTCTATACAAATAACTGTTTCACTTGATTCATTTTTTTCAGGAGATATTCCACATTATGTACTTAAACTTCATGGGTGCCAATATCGATGAGCAGGACTGTTTAATGGTCCAAGTGGACCTAGGATTCACCAACAATAGAATATTAAGTAAAGAGTAAAAAGGACATCAGATAGATATAATGCAAATATTAGTACAAGCCGGTCCAAGTGGGCTCAAATAAATTAACAGCAAGGTGTGAAATAGATAATATGGAACCGATGCCCTCTTGTGGTCAATACACATAGCAAACATGCATGATGAATAAATAATAAATAACAACCTGTAATAAGTCCTGGAGAGTGGGGGACCTAAACCCCAAAGCACGTTTCGCGTTTGCTTCTTTCTGGATTTCTGTTGTCTTATTCTCTCCCTTTACAATTTAAACTTATCTTATCTACTTTTTACCCTAATAAAGTTTATTATCTCATTTTCATATGGGCTGATTGACTTCCCATTTATTTGGCATTTCTTGTTTTTTTTGGAAGCGCCTTGTATTTTTGATTGGCCTTTTATAGGTTTTCATCCCCAAAATACCTCGTAGATTAACTATACATTGATATATGGGACTCTACCCCTATAAAAAATCATATAAGCACTGTAGCTGATACTGGTACAGTGCTTATGAAAATATCTATTAATCCATATGCAAATGAGGGGGCTTTGGGGCACCCTTCTGCTGATGCCACTAATACACCAGGAAGCATAGCAAGTGGCATCCCAAGATAGTCAGGTTGGAGAACGTGCCCAGCCACTGTGTGTGCATGGATGGCCGGAACAGCCAGTATCAGTGTGCATGTGTGTACACGCGGGGCAGTGTTCACTCTACAGTAAGAGTGAGCACTGTTCATCACAAGCTAAGACAGTCCCCAAGATGCAAATTGCAATGGCCATGAGCTGGGTGCAATGATGCTGTTTTACGGTTGTCACAACTCTGCAAAAAAATGCAATAATGCACACACCATGAGTGAACCGAAGCCCCATCAATTGCATATGGATTAAAAGTTATTTTCACATGCACTATACCATTAACAGGTACAGTGCTAGTGTAAGAGGGTGACCGGGACAGTCATGCGCCTCTTCCATCTTTGTGCACATAATGTCTTACTTTATGTTCATATATGAGCATGTATATGATCTAATGTCTGATAGGTTACTTACAGGGTCAGTATATGTTAAAGAGCAGGTAGAGTATTAGATTAGTAGAAGGATAGTGCAAAGGTGGGCACAATAGCTTAGAGAGTACCGTATTTTTCGGACTATAAGACGCACCCAGGTTTTAGAAGAGGAAAATAGAAAAAAATGTAAGCAAAAAATGTGGTCAAGATGCACTGTTAAGGGGGAGCGGGTCTGCTGCTGACACTGGTAATGTCCCCCAATTCTGATAATATTCCCCATCCTGGTAGATATACCCTCCCCTTCCTATTATATGTGGCCCCCATCCCCATCCTGGTATGCATGGCACCCCTCCATCCTGATATGCATGGCACCCCTTATCCTTATCCTAGTATGCATGGCACCCCTCCATCCCTATCCTGGTATGCATGGCACCCCTCATCCCTATCCTGGTATGCATGGCACCCCGAATCCCTATCCTGGTATGCATGGCACCCCTCATCCTTATTCTGGTATGCATGCCCCCTCATCCTTATCCTGGTATGCATGGCACCCCTCATCCTTATCCTGGTATGCATGGCACCCCTCATCCTTATCCTGATATGCATGGCCCCCTCATCTATATACTTGTATGTATGATCCCCCTCATCCTTATCCTGGTATGTATGGCCCCCTTATCCTGGTATGCATGGCACCCCTCATCCCTATCCTGGTATGCATGGCACCCCTCATTCTTATCCTGGTATGCATGCCCCATCATCCTTATCCTGGTATGCATGGCACCCTCATCCTTATCTTGGTATGCATGGCACCCCTCATCCTTATCCTGATATGCATGGCCCCCTCATCCTTATACTGGTATGTATGATCCCCCTCATCCTTATCCTGGTATGTATGGCCCCTTTATCCTTATCCAGGTATGTATGGCCCCCTCATCCTTACCCTGGTATGCATGGTCCCCCTAATCCCCATCACGCTGTACATAAAAAAATAAACACTCCAACTCACCTTTCTTCTTTCTCCTCCAGCGCTGCATCCTGTCTGCCCGCACTGATCTCTCCATGTGAGCCGCGCATGGCATCACTGCCATGCGCGGCTCACAAAGAGAGATCAGCTGCCGGAAGTCACTGCTCCCCACACCGGGACTGTGTGCGCGGGGAGCCTTGACTTCATGCTCCTTAATAGCCGGAACAGCGTACCCGCAGCGCGGCTCCTGCTGCTGCTCGGCGATCGCGTGTGCCCGCTATTAAAGGGCATGAATATTTACCCCTCTCCACTCCCATGGGCGTGGAGAGGGGGTGAATATTCATGCCCTTTAATATCGGGCACACACGATTGCCCGGCAGCAGCAGGAGCCGTGCTGCTGATACACTTTGTGTTGCTATTAAGGAGCATGAATATTCAGTGCTCCCCACGCCTGTGGGTGTGGGGAGCAGTGAATATTAATTTTGTTTAGCAGCGGGGACAGTGTAGGCTGCAGCAGGCGGCTGCTGCCTCCTGTGCCCCACCCTCCGCCGCAACTGCTCTCCCCACACAGTATATATATATATATATATATATATATATATATATATATATATATATTATATATATATGCCCCCCAGCAACATTCGGACTATAAGACGCACCCCCCCCATTTTCCTCCAAAATTTTGGAGGAAAAAAGTGCGTCTTATAGTCCGAAAAATATGGTATGTAGTTATAAGTTAGGAAAGAGTTAAGGGGTTTAGGAGCTGCTCCAGTGTGGGAGGAGCAGGTTCAGTGTACAACTTAGGGGCTTCCTGATTGCCAGTAGCACGGTCGGTCCAAAAGCAGAGGAAAGTCAGTCAGGAACTCTGAAATAGACTTTCCCTTAACATTCGGGGCCTATGGTCCACAGGAGCCAGCAGAGAAGCTTGTCTCAAAATCTTCCAAGAAGGGAATTCGGATGAGGAATAGTACAGAGAAGACAGTACGGGACTCTTAGAACTGCGAGTGTCTCATAGGCCAAAAAGGTCAACTATGGAAGGGACAGCTCAGGACAAATGAACAGTGAACATCACTTTTTGCGGTGCAATGGACGGTAACCCTGGAAAAGTATGTGATCAATGCTGCATGCTGTATGAAGTTGAATTCAAATTTTCAAGTAAAGTTCTTTTTTATGAAACAGAGTGGAAGTCCCCTAATGTGTGTGTGGCGGTTCCTGAGGTGGAAGAACCGAAGACAACAGAGATCTGTGACAGAAACGTGAGTGTTACACACCACACGCACTGCACAGGAGAATTGGGACATTTGTCTTTGTCAGGGAGCCAGTGTGTGGGAACACAGCAGCCTCAACTACCACCCCGAGCCCCTCACACTAGTATGATTTTTATAGGGGTGAAGTTTCCTATATCACTGTATAGTTAGTCTAAATGCTATTTTGGGGTGACCGACTCCCTTTAATTAATATTGAACTTCATTAGAACATCACAGTTAACAGCTTCACCATGTTCAACCACTAAGCATTATTAATTTTAATATCATGAACCTTAAAAGCCTATTACCAGCAACACTCGATCATCCAGTCTGACACTGCCTAGCAGGAATTGTGCATGGGTCCTATGTGCCTGGTGAGTTCTATTATGCGCACTATACACACATACTTTAGATAGCATCATCCGCCTACGTTACACCTACTTTTTCCCATCTGAGGATTCCATAAATATTAGACCTTGCAATTTTTTGCCGAAGGGCAAGAGAAATGTGAGTCACTGAAAGATGTAAAAAACGTTCCTTGTTCTAAACTTAGTGCTATCCAGCATAATTCTACCATTCCTATGCTAAAATATTGAATTTGGATGCATTTTTTTCGAAACACAATTTCTCTGATGGTAAATAAATTACCCAAGAAAAGGTACACTTACAATGCATTATGCATGGAATGTACACTAGGTACTACTATATGCTGTATCAGAAGAAAAAGGCATTCTTTACATGCGACTCGCTCCCCGGAGTGCACACAGTGCATGTGAACTGAACAAAGGAAAATTGCCTCCTTGAAAGTTCAATATTTCTCTACACAGCTGACAGATTTTTAGGACACTGATCCATAGAGGAGATTAGGGATTGAAAAGATTTTCTTAGTGGAAAGCGTTCCTGCTGTTTGTACTGTAAATACTACTTAGAGGTTTTTTTTTAAACAGCTTGATATGAAGCACACTGTTTAATGGATAAAATATTCAGATCTAGGAAGCTTTATTATGCATTAAGGCAGGTGGTGCGGCGATTCCAATCAGGGAAAGAATAAGCTATGGAAGGATTCAGAACAAGAAAACTGTAATCACTTTTGTTGAAGGATTTTGCATTAGTTCTAATGAAGGTTCATAGCTCCTAACTTTCCATTATGGCTTTTGTGGCTATTTTCGAGAAAGAGAGGCGAGGTGAATAGCGGTCTAGCAGTGTTCTGTGAGAATCTTAATATTAGGGCTACAATACATTCCTTTATTTCCTTCGAAAAGTGAAAGCCCGTGCAAATGTAGCTCATTTTCTGGCCATTCATGCTACACATGGCAAGAAGTTATTTACTATTAGGTGTTCTGAATGTTGATGAAGTTCCAAGAAATTATAGGAATACATTTTCTCCAGAATGTCTTGGGGTTTCCATGATTTCTGTGACTGAATCAATCTATCCATTATTTTTTTCAATAAGCTCAGAGTTTACATAATAAGCCCAATATTATACTGTAGGGACAGGACTACATCTATTAGCATTTATTGAACATAACTGCTAAAGCAATATCTACTCTCATACAAAGTGATTTCATTAGATGTTGGAAAATTGTGGCTGCAATTTTCACCTCTTTAGTGACAAGAACATTGCTGGGATTAGACCACAAGGACTGGCTCTCAGCATGTCACTAAAGATTTAGGGAAAAAATACACAAAAAAAGGAAAAAATTGGGCCTGCACACCTTTAGCATTAAATTAACCCCTTTACCCCCCACTGTCACTTTATGAGGTAATTACTCTGGAACGCTTCAACGGATCCCCCTGATTCTGAGATTGTTTTTCATGACATATTGGACTTCATCATAGTGGTAAAATTTCTTCGACATCACTTGCGTTTATTTGTGAAAAAAACGGAAATTTGTCAAAAATTTTGAAAATGTTGCAATTTTCAAACTTTGAATTTCTATGCCCTTAAATCAGAAATATGTCACACAAAACAGTTAATAAATAACAATTCCCACATGTCTACTTTACATCAGCACAATTTAGGAACCAATATTTTTTTTATTGTTAGGAAGCTATAAGGGTTAAAAGTTGACCAGCGATTTCTCATTTTTACAACAAAATTTATAAAACCATTTTTTTAGGGACCACATCACATTTGAAGTGACTTTGAGGGGCCTTTATGACAGCAAATAACCAAAAGTGACACCATTCTAAAAACTGCACCCCTTAAGGTGCTCAAAACCATATTTAAGAACTTTATTAACCCTTCAGGTGCTTCACAGGAATTTTTGGAATGTGAAAGAAAAAAATGAGCATTTATTTTTTTTCACAAAAATGTTACTTTAGACTTAATTTGTTGCACAATTCCTCCTGAGCATGCCGATACCCCATATGTGGGGGAAAACCACTGTTTGGGCGCACGGCAACTACACACACCCATCAAGGATTTTATCAAGGGGTATAGTGAACATTTTGAACCCAGAGGTACAACACAGAATTTGATAACATTAGGTCATCATATTGAATAAGTTGTCATTAGTCTTGAGTGCAAGTGTGTGCTACTTGAGTTTGCATTGGGTACTCGGGTATGCACCAATTATCGCGGGTGCATACCCGATCATGTCACTCGAGCACCCGCTATACTCGGTGCATACCCGATCACCCGATGCAAACTCAAGTAGCGACCACTTGCGCTCAACATTAGTCGCCATATCGTCGTCATTTTTTTTTCTTTACTTCTGAACAAATCCCAACCCCAACACAAGCCTAACCCCAACCTTAATACAACCCCAACCCTAACCCTACCCTAAACCTAGCCCACCCTAACCCTAGCTCAACCCTAACCCTACCCTAACCCTAGCCCAACCCTAACTCTAGCCCAACCCTAACCTTAGCTCAACCCTAATCCTAGCCCAACCCTAACCCTAGCCCAACCCTAACAGTAGCACAACCCTAACCCTAGGACAACCCTAACCCTAGAGTTTATTTTTTATGCCGTTCCTTGTGTGGTATAAGTGATTAGACGACTTTATTCTTCGGGTCGGTGCAATTACAGCGATACAAGATTCATATTGGGTTTTTATGATTGACAGCTGTCACACACTAAAAAACCCTTTATTTTTGCAAAGACTAGTTTTTGCATCGCCATATTTTGAGAGCTATAATTTTTCCACATTTCGGCAGACAGAGTCATGTGACAGCTTGTTTTTTGCGGGACAAGTTGACATTTTTGTTGGTACCATTTTCGGGCACGTGGCATTTTTTGATCTCTTCTATTCTGATTTTTGGGAGGCAAAATAAACAAAAACCAACAATTCAGGTATTGTTTTTCTGGGCTTTTTTTATGCCGTTCTGCGTGTGGTAAAATTGATAAGGCAGCTTTATTCTTCGGGTCAGTACGTTTACAGCAGTACCACATTTATATATTTTTTTATGTTTTGGAGCATTTACACAATAAAAACAATTTTATAGAAAAAAATAATTGTTTTTGCATCGCTTTATTCTGAGAGCTATAACTTTTTTATTTTTCGGCCTTTGGAGCTGTATGGCAGCTTGTTTTTTGCGGGACAAGATGACGTTTTCAGCGGAACCATTTTTATTTACATTCGTCTTTTTGATCGTGTTTTATTTCATTTTTTGTTTGGCGGTATGATGATAAAGCGTCATTTTTTGTTTCGTTTTTTATTTTTTTACCGTGTTCAATAAAGGGGTTAACTAGTGCCTTCTTCTTTCAGACAGAACCACAGCACTTTCCATGCATACAGAACAATCTCAAATAGCGTGCTCATTACACATAGATTCTCATTGTTCTTGGCAGCACATGTCCTGTTTACATGGAATGTTGTGCTGCAGAGAACGGTGATTTTTAGGGAAGTTTAAAAATAATTTCACCTGACAAACTAGTGTTTTGCAGTCTATTTCTTTTGTCTGATTATTAGGAAATGAGCATTCCTAGGAATTCTCATCTTGGATAATTGGCCAGTGTAAATGCAGCTTTAGACTACATTGTATTTTTGTGAGATTATTGATAGTAATAAAATTATTCAACCTGGCAAAAGCTTCCTGCTCACCACAAATCTAAAGCCGGCCATACATAGTACAATTTGCCATAGTTTTTTTTACTATTTGGCAACTGGTTGTTAAAGCTGTAAATGACATGACTGCCATTGTGACATCAGTATTATCTAATACAATACCACATTACAGTGGACAGTCAAAGATCCTAGTACAACATACGCTCTCATTTGCGTAAAAAAAGTAATTTAAAGCTAGTTTTCTAATTAACAAATCAATCTTATATACAGATACAGTAGACACTGTAGATCATTAGATAGAGACAGAAAGAGAGATAGATATAGCTGTCAGATATTTAATAAGCTCTGTGGAGCTTATCCGGCAGCTTTTTAGGCATCAATTTAGAAAAAAAATGGCGTGGAGTCCAGCTTAATTTTAACAACCAGTCAAGGGAAAGCAGGCAGCTGTGAGCTGGTCTTAATAGTCTAGGAAGCTCCATGGATATTGTCCCCTTCCCAGACTATTAACACCAGCTCACAGCTGTCTGCTTTCCCTTAGCTGGTTATTAAAAATAAGGGGGATCCCACACCATTTTTTTCATTTATTAGCTAAATACATGTACAGTAAACTACACATGCCAAAGCACTGATTATATTTCTCACAGACATATTTCTATCTATCTAATCTATCTATATATCTATTTGTTAGCACCTCGGCGGACGCCTGCTCTGACAGGCAGGGTCTCCAGCGTGTGAATTCACTCACCCGCAATGCGATCGGTGCTTCCCTTCCCTGTGCTCTACCTACTTATAGCAGGGCTTCGAGCCATGTCCTTAGGGCACGCCCGCGCACGCTCCCGTCCTTAGGGCCAGCGTGTGCACTTGCTATTACATCCCCAGCCAATGGCTATGGGACATTACATATATATTGCTTCCTCCCCACTGGGGAGGTGCCTAAGCAACCTTCCTGTTCTGCAGTCTAAGTTGTTAAGGTTGCGTACCAGTCCTTCCTGCACTCTAGTGCAGATTCTGCCTGCTGCGCTCTGGTGCAGATTCTGCCTGCTGCACTCTGGTGCAGATCCTGCCTGCTGCACTCTGGTGCAGATCCTGCCTGCTGCACTCTGGTGCAGATCCTGCCTGCTGCACTCTGATGCAAACTCTGCCTTCTGTACTCTGATGCAAATCCTGCCTGCTGCACTCTGATGCAAATCCTGCCTGCTGCACTCTGCTGCAAACCCTGCCTGCTGCACTTTGCTACAAACCCAGCCTGCTGCAATCCGATGTAAGCCCAGCCTGCTGCACCATCCAGTCTGTCCTACTGGGTCCAGCTGCTGCGCGTCCGTTGGTCTGTCCTGGAGTGGCACCTGGCGTTCATCGGGAGCCCAGTCTAACCTCACCATCAGAGGCTCTAGTGAACAGTCTGGTGCTCGCTTAGTCACGCCCCTCCAGACTCTCCACGGTCCGTGGAACAGTGGTTGCACAAACCACGTCCGTAACACTATTTTATCTATTCTATTCTGATGGTTCGGGCTGTGAATTTACTGTACTTGGCTAATGAAATGTCGGGTTTCTTTTGAGATGTGTGCATATAAACCGGACAGCACACGCATGATCTGTGTGCTGTGCGATTTTGTTTCTCTTAACCATTGACTTGCATTGGCGAGTCTAGTCCGATATACGCGGCTATTCGTAGCATGCTGCGATTTTTTTTTCATTCAGATTCAAGGTGAGAAAAAAAATCGCAGAACAGCAGAGAATGATTAAATAATATTAGTCAGAGTGCAATCCAATTTTTTATTGGATTGCACTCGTCTAATTTATATGCAGATGAGAACAAGCCCTAAAACTGATAGCTGCGCCAGCACAAAGAAATAAAGGTTTAAAGTCACATACGATTACTACAAAACAAGTGTCATTTTTTACTGTTCTACTACTAGGACAGGACTATATAGTCCTACCACATAGTAGTAAAATCCTCCTGCCAGGTTCCCTTGAGTGATAAGATTTTTTTTTTTACAATAAATGTAATTTACCCCCGACTTCATGTATAAATTTCTTTATACACTGGGTCCAAAATTCTATTCTGATCAATTTTATGATACATCAGTGTAGGGTTTGAATCTGTTATTTTTTATTTAGCTGTTATAATTATTTATTCTATTGACAAACAAACTAAACATTTGTTTACAACATATATCTAGTAGGAGCTCCTACAATACAAGCTTACAAACTAGAAGATGTCAAGGAATGGTTTAAGCAACTCTAGATATGAGGCAGAAGTAATGTTAGACTACTCCTTAGGTTATACTATTTCCTTGTCACAAGAGATACTTTTCAGTGACTGATCACAGGGATAAGGGATGTCAGTAATGAGGGTCAGTTTTCCAAAGGAGAAGAGAGGAGAAGCCCAAGAGAAGTCTTGAATGAACGTGTGTTAGAAGGTGATTAGATTGCTATGGAGGAGTTGGTCATTGGCAGAGCACAAGTTGTGAGTGAGGGGGAATTTGTGAATTAGAACTGGATATGGCTTTGTAGGCTGGGATGGGGACTATTAATTGGACTCTTTGAATGATTGTCAGACAGTGGAGGGACTGAGAAGTGGCTGGCATTTCAGGCATAGAAGAAGAGGTGGATGAGATTTGCAGCAGTGAGGGATATATTGGAGTATTGGAGAGAATATTATTATTATTATTAATAATAATAATATAAAGTTCAATATGCCCTATATAAATTCTATCACAATAAGCTCCCCCTAGTAGTGGCTGTAGATAACTAGAATTTTATCACTTCATTGAATGGCTGTATTTGGAGCCTTGTATAAGAAAGAATGGACCACCATCCTCTCTAATATACAGTGAAAATAATCAGCACACAATGTTGGACTTTAAATGCAATGATGTTCATAGATCAATCCTTAAATTAGGCTGGCACTCTTTATGCCATCACATTAGTTTTTTTCATGTTTCCATTACATTGTACCCTTCTATTGAGTAATCTTCCTTGTAGGCATATTTAGATCATTGTCATCGACAGCTATGACTATAGAGGCATCAGCATATTGAAGTTACTCATCTGCGAAATCATAGTATTCAATTCACCAGCTCAAATAATAGTCTACGCTGATATGGCATTTACCAAACATTATTAATAGTAAATGTGAGCACAAGCTCCTTACTCCATTAACAATTCACTTAACTGTGGATTAATCACTCGTGAGAGTTTGAGTTATTATAACTGTGCTCATGTCTCGCTTTAACGTGTGTGAATTGGGGGTTTAATTTTTATAGTATTCACAAATTGCTTGAACAATATTATAGCATCAACTGATCCATGGTATCTATCTGAGACCAGAACTAATTATTTTTAATTCTCTTAAGCAAATTATATACTTTAGTCACATGGCCACGTATTAATATTTACCATAACAATGGGCAATTAGGAAGATTAGCCCTGAGCTAAGAGAGAGGAGGAGGGGGTCAAGCAACATGGGAAATTATTAAACTTATGAATGCGTTTTTAAACATTTTGGCCAGAGAATATGAGTCCAAGTATAATGTTACGAGAAGGGGGCACTTATTAGAATAATAAGGCAACAACATAGATCATAGTTAATAATAAAGGTTTATAACATATATGATAAATCAGATGATTAGAACTGCTCAGTGCTCAAAACGTCAAGTTTTAATTCCTTGGAGAAACCATAAAAATGCAGTTTTATTTGTTTAGCAGGTAAACAATGTAACAAACCTTTCCTGTTTTTATGCTGCAATAAAATGGCAAGCTGAGGTACTCATGATTACACCAAGCTATGTATAAATGCAATCATTAAGAAAAGACATAATGAACCATGATAATAAACCCTGCCAGCGTGATTTTCTGTATTGTGGGCTCTTTTCTCTGCTTCTCCAACCAACACATTTACTGATATTGCACATATTTGTCTATCCGTAATAGGTTTTCTCTACTGCTCTCTTTTTATTTGTCTCTCGTTAGTAACATTTCAACCACATTATATTCATGCATTATAATATACATTTTACTACAGGAAAAGGTTACAGTCTATTCAATTTCAACCTCGGAAACAAATGTGTGGTAGATGCATGAATGGTGTACACAATTATTCACTGTTTGTGGTGCAATTTCATGTAGGTAGATGAGTTAATCAGAAATGAGAAATGTAAGCATGGAGTTGGAGAAGATGGATTTCCAACACAAAATAGTAGCAAGTGAACAAGTGAAGATAAAAGATGTTAGATGGATGGATAGATAGATTGATAGACAGATAGATAATATAGATAGACAGATGATAGATACATAGATAGATAGATAGGCTAGATACATACCCAAACGTCCATAGAACTGTAATCCATTGAAAAATAGGCAGCACTCCAAAGCCATTCAATTGAAAAAAACATACTTTTTTTTTTAATATGAAGTTTCAACTCGAAACATAATATTGAGCCTTCTTCAAGCTTGAGAAAACATTTACACTATGAAAAAATAAAAATAGAGTCATTTTTTTCACTTGAATGGCATTGGAGTCCAGCCTTTTTGCCTTGGATTAGATAGATAGATAGACAGACAGACAGACACAGACAGATACACAGAAAAACAGACAGAAAGACAGACACAGAAAGACAGACTGATAGATATGAGATACATAGATAAATAGAAAACCTGTGCAAGGTTTTCCTAAGTGATCACTAATTTAGGGCATTTTACAGATGATTACTGCAAATCAGCATTCATTGATTGGCCAGCAATTGTTTCCTGCTTTACTGTGCATTGAAACATTGATCCAGCAAGTTAAAAGCTTTTCACTTGTTATTTTCCACATTACTAATAAGATATCAGTCACATAAATTTTAAAAACCTTTGGCTACAAAACATGCATTTATAGAGCACCTTTCACCTTTCTGTTTTTTTCCATGGAACAAGAATTATGTCTTATAAGAAATACTGTCAATCACAGTTTTAAGTATAGCTAAAAAGTGACAAAAAGCGCACAAGGGCATCACCTGGGCAATAAATGTAGATAGTATGGTATTGCTCACCTGGCTAGGTTGTGTCCGGCACAACCAACTTCTATGCAGATATAAAGTATATTTCACAAGTGAGTACACCCCTTACATTTTTGTAAATGTTTTATTATATGTTTTCATGGGACAACACTGAAGATGTGACACTTTGACACAATGTAAAGTAGTGTACAGCTTGTATAACAGTGTACATTTGGTGTGCCCTCTAAATAACTCAACACACAGTCATTAATGTCTAAACCACTGGAATCAAAGGTGAGTACACCTCTAAGTGAAAATGAGCAAATTGTGCTCAAAGAGACCATGTTTTGCGTGGTCAGTATTATTTTCAGCACTGCCTTAACTTTCTTGGGCATGGAGTTCATTAGAGCTTCACAGGTTGCCACAGGAATCCTCTTCCACTCCTCCATGACCACATCACGGAGCTGGTGGATGTTAGAGACCTTGTGCTCCTCCACCTTCTGCTTGAGGATACCTCACAGATGCTCAACAGGGTTTAGGTCTGGAGACATACTTCGCCAGTCTGTCACATCTCCACCAGAACCTATTCCTGCTACTTCTGTTTCTGGCACCAGGCGCCGCTGTATTCACTCTGGTGATAGAAACATCAGAATCAGAAGCTCTGGATGCCAGGCTCTGTACAGCCACTAAGGTTAGAGTGGCAGGAACATGTAGTGCCATGCGGTGTGGCAGTATGGCTGTATGTGCTTCCAGTTGAAGTGATCAGCTCCCTGCTCCAGCCAATTGGAGAGCACAACACTCAACTAAAGCTTCCAGCTTGCTTCTGGTTTGTTCAGTGTATTCCTGATTTGACCCCAGCTTTTTTCTGACTATTGTTACGAATCCTGATTTTGTCCTTGACGTGACCTCTCCACTCTGACCCTGCTTGGGGACCGTTCCTAACTTTGGACAGCAGCCCTTCAATGGTAGCATTACACTAGTTCCTACTGTAAAACTAGATCCCTGTACAGGGGTTAAAGAGTATTGGGATTTCTCTGGAGTCTTCCAGATGGAGTGACTTGTGCCAAGTCTGTACGAGGCGGCCTTCAGAACCTTTAGGCTATATGCCCACGATGCAGAAATGCTCAGGATTTTTTCCTGAGCGTTTCTGCATCTCCCTGGCAGAAAAAAAACGCATGCAGATTGTAGATGCGGATTGTACATGCGTTTTCCTGCCAGGGACATGCGGATGTGAAGCGTTCTTCACTTGCATTTCTGCATGCGGGTTGACAAGCGCTTTCCAAGCAATTTTAGCATCACTTGGAAGTGCTTGTCAACTTGGTCACACTATATAAATCCATGCAAACAGCATGAATTTATATACTGTGACCCGAGAGAATGGTAAAAAATGAAAAATTAAATATATACTTACCCTGTGATTGCCCCCGGTGTCCTGCTTCCCCCTTGCCGGCAGCGGTACACTGAAGGACCTGCCGACGTCAGCGTTGCGTGACGCATCACATGACTATGACGTCAGCGCAGGTCCTTCAGTCCACCGCGAACTGCTGGCATGCGAGGAGGAGCGCATCGGGGGCCGCCAGAAGGTAAGTATACGTTTATTTTTAATTTTATTCTTTTTTTTAACAGTTTTCTATGTTACCCATGCCCGGGGGAGAGCCTTCTCTCCTCCACACCTGGGTACCATCCGCACATTAGAACGCATTGAATGCGCATCTACATATACAGTGATGCCTAATCCATGCGATCTAATGCAAGTCAATGGCGGCGAAAATGCAGCACTTCCGTAAAATAATTGGTAGTGCTGTGTTTTTTTCCGCAATGATAATCCGCAGCGGAAATTTCGGCAGCATGTGCACAGCACATGCGGATTATCATTGGGGGACATGGCAGGCCTTCTACCATGCGTTTTTTAAGTGTTTCTGCAGCGTTTTTGCCGCTGCGAAAACGCTTAAAAAACGCATCGTGGGCACACAGGCTTACTCTCAGTTTCTTTAGCATTTCTTTAGTAAGGTGTGTTTGGGGTTGTTATGACAGAATCTATGGATGGAAGGCTGTTGAGTGTCATCATAAAGAAAGGTGGCTATATTGATCACTAATTTTTTTGGTCTTTGTTTTTGCATGTCAGAAATGTTTATTTCTAAATTTTGTGCACTGATATTGGTTTACCTGGTGAAAATAAACAAGTGAGATGGGATTATATTTGTTTTTTATTAAGTTGCCTAATAATTCAGCACAGTAATAGTTACCTGCACAAACAGATATCCTCCTAAGATAGCCAAATCTTAAAAAAACCCACTCCAACTTCCAAAAATATTAAGCTTGGATATTTATGAGTCTTTTGGGTTGATTGAGAACATAGTTGTTGATCAATAATAAAAATAATCCTCTAAAATACAACTTGCCTAATAATTCGGCACACAGTGTATATATATATATATATATATGTATATATATATATATATATATACAGTACAGACCAAAAGTTTGGACGCACCTTCTCATTTAAAGATTTTTCTGTATTTTCATGACTATGAAAATTGTACATTCACACTGAAGGCATCAAAACTATGAATTAACACATGTGGAATTATATACGTAACAAAAAAGTGTGAAACAACTGAAAATATGTCTTATATTCTAGGTTCTTCAAAGTAGCCACCTTTTGCTTTGATGACTGCTTTGCACACTCTTGACATTCTCTTGATGAGCTTCAAGAGGTAGTCACCGGAAATGGTTTTCACTTCACAGGTGTGTCCTGTCAGGTTTAATAAGTGGGATTTCTTGCCTTATAAATGGGGTTGGGACCATCAGTTGTGTTGTACAGAAGTCAGGTGGATACACAGCTGATAGTCCTACTGAATAGACTGTTAGAATTTGTATTATGGCAAGAAAAAAGCAGCTAAATAAAGAAAAATGAGTGGCCATCATTACTTTAAGAAAGGTCAGCCAGTGTGAAAAATTGGGCAAACTTTGAAAGTGTTCCCAAGTGCAGTTGCAAAAACCATCAAGCGCTACAAAGAAACTGGCTCACATGAGGACCACCCCAGGAAAGGAAGACCAAGAGTCACCTCTGCTTCTGAGGATAAGTTTATCCGAGTCACCAGCCCCAGAAATTGCAGGTTAACAGCAGCTCAGATTAGAGACCAGGTCAATGCCACACAGAGTTCTAGCAGCAGACACATCTCTACAACAACTGTTAAGAGGAAACTTTGTGCAGCAGCCCTTCATGGTAAAATAGCTGCTAGGAAACCACTGCTAAGGACAGGCAACAAGCAGAAGAGACTTGTTTGGACTAAAGAACACAAGGAATGGACATTAGACCAATGGAAATCTGTGCTATGGTCTGATGAGTCCAAATTTGAGATATTTGGTTCCAACTACCGTGTCTTTGTGCGACTCAGAAAAGGTGAATGGATGGACTCTACATGCCTGGTTCCCACCGTGAAGCATGGAGGAGGAGGTGTGATGGTGTGGGGGTGCTTTGCTTGTGGCCCTGTTGGGGATTTATTCAAAATTGAAGGCATACTGAACCAGCATGGCTACCACAGCATCTTGCAGCGGCATGCTATTCCATCTGGTTTGCGTTTAGTTGGACCATCATTTATTTTTCAACAGGATAATGACACCAAACACACCTCCAGGCTGTGTAAGGGCTATTTGACCCAGAAGGAGAGTGATGGGGTGCTACATCAGATGACCTGGCCTCCACAGTTACCAGACCTGAACCCAATCGAGATGGTTTGGGGTGAGCTGGACCGCAGAGTGAAGGCAAAAGGGCCAACAAGTGCTAAGCATCTCTGGGAACTCCTTCAAGGTTGTTGGAAGACCATTTCCGGTGACTACCACTTGAAGCTCATCAAGAGAATGCCAAGAGTGTGCAAAGCAGTCATCAAAGCAAAAGGTGGCTACTTTGAAGAATCTAAAATATAAGACATATTTTCAGTTGTTTCACACTTTTTTGTTAAGTATATAATTCCACATGTGTTAATTCATAGTTTTGATGCCTTAAGTGTGAATGTACAATTTTCATAGTCATGAAAATACAGAAAAATCTTTAAATGAGAAGGTGTGTCCAAACTTTTGGTCTGTACTGTATATATATATATATATATTTAGTGATAAGGTCTGCAGTTTAAATTTTCCATCATTCATACCTTGGTTCATCAAGGTAATGCTACTAATTATACTAAAATGGTGGGTAGTCAATTCAAAAATAATGTACTGCATTGCAGGAAATATACTGCATGATAATGTAAATGTTCCCTAGTGTTTTATAAAACTTTGCATAAATTAACAGGACAAGAAACTTTGTAAAATATCTTATGAGAGAAATACGCTTCTTTCTCCATTGAAATATATAGAGAAGGGTGGAGGAGGGAAGATAAAATAAAGAATCAGGGAGATGGTGCTGCTGCTTTCTAGTGGTTTTATATCATCTAAGTACTAGATTCACAACCACACTGCTCAGTACTACTGTATAATGCCATCCATGGTGCTGCATATTGCCATGCCATTCTACAGCATGGCTCTCCATGCCAGTTTTGGATATATGTTACATACACTGCAGAACAGGTACTCCTAATATCATAGTGTATTATTGTATATATGAGACATTATAGCAGCTAGTCTCCATCCATTAGCTCAGAGACAACTGAAATTTAGAAGCAGGTTTTTCAGTGGGGAAAAGTAGGGAAAAATTGAGGATACAAGCAGGCTAGTCTTAACCTCATGTACACACCCACAAATTGTTCTGAGAATTCACCCAAAACAACAAATATCTTTAAATATTGGAATATCCCCATAGACAAAATCATAGCTACCTATAATTGCAAGAATTGAGTTTTTGGTTGCAAGTTTGAATCACAACTCTTGTCATGTCAATAAGGTCCAAACATATAATGAGATAAACCAGTTCCAGTGGAGTCTGGTAGTGTCTTATTTTATTCTGCCTACAAATCTTTTTATTTCCTCAACTGATTTGAGGCGCTACAGCTGTTTGCCCATCCTGCTGTCTTAATACACACATACAGCTGAGCCAAATGATGGATTATTTTGACACACAATGTTCTTAGGACCTCAACCACACCTCTTTGTCCATGATACCAAAATACAAGCATGGATAAGAAGTATAAACTTGAGGTCTAGTTTGCACTGATGAAAAGAAAAGCACTTTTTGTGGTTCATGACACAGTATCCATAAATACAATTTTGTGCATGCTACTAAACAGTTGTTTCCGTAAGCATATCAGAATAAGTTCTCTACAGTAAAGAACAAGGTTGTATTGAAATTTTTTTCTTTGTATTTGTGATTGTTTGTAAAAGTCCCCGTGACCATTATTCCAGTTGGTTGAGTGCCTCTGTGATCCACTTTTTCAATTGCTAATAACTAACTCTACATCAAACATCTCAAACTCTAATGCCAAATTCTTGTAAAAGAGTTTCACGAGAAACACAGAAATCAAAGCCCTTCTATCAACAAAAAGCTTTATATTTTGCTACCTCTCATTAGAACTCGTAAAATAAAATGATGAGATGTATTCCTGTTGCAGCAAGAGATGAAATGACAGTCATTTTGAAAGTGGTAAAAGCCTTCCAATTTATAGTCCTGGGCTGAAAATGAAAGGTAACGATTCATATTGAGTGTTATGGTCTTCCAATAAGGCACCAAAACCCTATCAAAGATGCAATTTGATATCTTATAATATTCCCTCTTATTTGTAGTAATACATAACTGTAATTATATAAATGGAATCAGAAAAAACTTCAGTGAGAATGGTGCAACCAAATCTGTCATTAACACTCAAGTCTACTTATGTTCTTTTTGCAAAAACAGCCTCCAATGCTATAAAAATGTATGATATATACGAGGTCAGCAGACAGAGTTGTTAAGGTACTACTATCTTGTTGAATCTATAATTGAGGCTATCTGTTGTCAGCAACATTGATCAATGGCTTTAACTTCCACTGTTCAGAGCCAGGAGCCAGATGTTAACTACTTCAGAGGAATCCACTATAAAAACACTGGTGACTGTACACAGTATGCGTAATATAAATTCCTCTACAATAACTAGAATTGTTCTGAGTATAGTAAATATTTGATTGCCAACGTTCTTAAAAAATCTAATAGCAATGTACGAGAATAATTATTATTCACTGCTATAATTCATACTTGGAATGTATATTACTAAAGTACCAAATGTTCCCGACTGTCTTTTAAATGTTTAATTACAAAAAAAGTGAACAAAAAAATGGAAACTATGGATTACCAGCAGCTCTATAAGTAAATCGGAAACAGTTTGCCGATCATCCGAAGAACGAACAAAACACTCATTGGACGGGTGAAACGACCTTTTGTTCTGAATCTGGTGTTTATTATTTGTTCCAGTTCCTCTCCATTCCTGAGATATGGGTACCTCCTCCATTTATGTAATTCTAGTCTTTTTAGGCAACTAGGCATGGTCCTAAGGAAGACTCCTATAGAGATTAGTTGGAAACTATTCTCATGGACTATATCTCAGGAATGGAGAGGCACATGAACGAATGAAAAACATCATATTCAGGAGAAGATAAGCATTTACACCAGATAAAAACATTACATACCTAAAGCAAATAACAGGTCCTCTTTACCATCCCAAGGGATTTCAAAGTTGGTGTTCTGCTATATAATGTGTTTTGGGTTTTTTATAATTGGCAAAATGTTCTATGTTAAAGTCTGTTCTTACTTCCTTGATGTGCATTAAGTGTAGACTACTCAAATACAGTTAACCCGTGCAATATTTTAGCTATTTTTTAGAATATTTCTCCTTCTACTCAAAAGACTTCAAGGTGGAAATCATGATGTACATTATGTAGAAGTTGTCAGTATATTCATATTGTACTTTAAAATAAAATATTGTACTTTAAAATAAAATAATTAACAAAAAACACCTACAAAGGCTTCCTAAGTGTTTAAAAAGGTCCCTTAGTCTGTTTCAGTAGGCTCCACAATCATGGGGAAGACTGCTGACTTGACAGATGTCCAGAAGACAGTCATTAACACACTCCACAAGGTCCCAGAGTACCAATTTTCATTTGGAAATCAAGGTCCCAGAGTCTGGAGTAAGAGTGGAGAGGCACACAATCCAAGTTGCTTGAGGTCTAGTGTGAAGTTTCCACAATCAGTGAGGGTTTGGGGAGTCATGTCATCTGCTGGTGTAGGTCCACTGTGTTTTATCAAGACCAAAGTCAGCACAGCCGTCTACCAGGACATTTTAGAGCACTTCATGCTTCCCTCTGCCGACAAGCTTTTTGGAGATGGAAATTTCATTCTCCAGCAGAACTTGGCACCTGTCCACACTGCCAAAAGTACCAAGACCTGGTTTAAAAACAACAGTATCACTGTGCTTGATTGGCCAGCAAACTCGCCTGACCTTAAACCCATAGAGAATCTATGGGGTATTGTCAAGAGGAAGATGAGACACCAGACCCAACAATGCAGACGAGCTGAATGCTGCGATTAAAGCAACCTGGGCGCCCATAACACCTCAGCAGTGCCACAAGCTGATCGCCTCCATGCCACGCCGCATTGATGCAGTAATTGATGCAAAAGGAGCCCTGACCAAGTATTGAGTGCATTTACTGAACATACATTTCAGTAGGCCAACATTTCAGATTTTAAAAACATTTTTAAAGCTGTTGTTATAAAGTATTCTAATTTACTGAGATAATGACTTTTGTGTTTTCATTGGTTGTAAGCCAAAATCATCAACATTAACAGAAATAAACACTTGAAATAGATCACTCTGTTTGTAATGACTATATAATATGAGTTTCACTTTTTGTATTGAAGAACTGAAATAAATTAACTTTTTGATGATATTCTAATTTAGTGAGATGCACCTGTATATAGCTTTCCATGGGCAGGTGTCTGAAGAGTCAGATCTGGGTAGTGCTCTGCCCCCATTTATTTTTAAGTCTGAGGACACATAGAGTGGTGAACTACAAGAGTTAGGGTTCATCCTGATTGGGTACACCTTGTCATGGTGGGAAAGCTTATAAGCTCTTTTGATCAAAATGGTGTCTACTAAGTACCCTATATTATTTACCTGGTACTATTACTATTTATGAATTTACTGTACTTACTACAGGGTATTTGCTCATTTTGTTTTTATCCTCGATAACATCATGAAAACAGTTTGCAGTCAAAAGAACAAATGTAAACATCTCGCTGTACGTTCCCTGACTACATTACCTCTCGAACCATGGAGCCTAAAATCTAACATACAGGAATGTTAAACTCCCCTGAAAACTTTATTCTCTATTGCTGAGCTAAAATCGCAATATGGTATGTTTATACTTTATAACATCTATCTTATTCCACCCACACAGTCAATGCAAGAATGGCCTTGATTTTCTATGAAAGAGGCGCTGAATGCCATTCTATGCACAGAAATGTTATTATGGTCTGTAGACTTTTGACTACATATTGGCATTTCTCTGAATGCAGGTAGGTTAAAGTCACTAAAAACAAAGTTTGCTATATTACCCAGAGATATGGGATAGTCTATCACAATAGAGTTTAATCAGTTCTTGTTATACCCTTTTAACATCCTTTTCACCTGATACCCCAGTGGGAACTTTGTCTTTCTGTCAAAGGTAGTTGCTAGATATGACACTTATTTGTGAAAAGGGCAAATGACGCGCCCCTGGGCCTGTGTCGCGCTGCGCTGCGCATGCGGGAGCTTACCCGGAGCCGGATCTGTGGAGGGTTGTAGTCTCGTGGCGGTGACCCGGTCCGTGCCCAGGGAGTCAAACTAGACGGCAGTCCATTAGTAGTAAATGGTTGATGACTACGCCACCCGTTGAGTGCAGCCAGGGGGCTGCTGCTGCAGGGCAGACCGCTGAGGCCGATGGTGGGATTGTGCAGCGTGATAGTATAACCCCCAACGGGAGGGGTATGGCCTCAGGGCAGCCGACGTGGATGATGGGGGTAGCAGGAACCACTCAGAGACGGTACGGTGTAGTTCAGGGTCTTTACTGGTAACAACAAAAGACCCTCCCGGAGTACTTGCTAGCGGATGGGGCCTGGTCAGTCCTTGAGCAGATGGGATCTCCCCTGGCCAGGCGTAGTTGTAGGCCTCCCAAACTGACTGTACTCTTCTGGCTACCTTGCTAGGAGCTGATGTAAGTAGCCCACGTCCCTGAGTGTACCGTGTGGTGCTCACCCGTATGGCCGGTGACTCGGGGCCTTCTAATGGCTTCCGCTCCACGATGGCGGTGCTGGTCCCACGCGTGTGACCGTGCCTTCGGGCTTCTGGGCCAGAGGACCTGAAATCCCCTGCCTGACGGATTCTGCTGCTGGGCAGGAATTAGTCCCCACAGCCTCGGACTCCGGGTCCGGTAAAAAGTCTTCTTAGTCAGGGCGAACTCTGCAGCTGCCAGCCCCTGACTCCTTGTAACTGCTGTTTCTTCCTATGCTGTCTCTACTTCTTCTCTTCTTCTACTCTCCTTGTCTCCAGGCTCAGGCCCCAGGACAGGGCCTGCCTGTGGAGCAGAGCCCATAGAGCAGCTCTGCTCCCTGTCTTCTCCTCTCAGAACTCTCTACCCTGCCTCAGCCCCAGGTTTATATAGGGGAAGTCCTTCCCCTCCCAAGACTGGGCAGGAGGTGTGGCATGCACAGGATCCCTGACCAAAGGACCTCCCACCTGCTCTCAGACGTAATATCTCTATCACTGTGGCAACCAGACCCCTGGGGTGTCACATTCCCCCCTAGTGAAATTTAGTACTCCGGGACTAAACATATTTTTTAGAAAAACATAACAAGGTATAGCAATAACAATACAATAAGAAAAACACATAAGATGGTTACGGCGTGTCCGCAACCGGGTGCAGTTTTGAAAAGCAAGGTGTCCATTTCACCAAAACAGGGAGACGTAACCAGGTAGGGGTCTGTCCTACCCCGAGTCCTTAACAGTCTTTTAGTCCATCCTGGGTTACGCTCCACTAACTGTACAAAGGATTCCCGGTAAATCCACCAAGGACTCCTATAAATAACTGGAAACACATAATATTTACAAGATATGGCCGCTCTCAGTCCTCGGCCAGTGGGGATAAGGATTGGCTGCTCACAGTCCTCAGCCTGTGGGGAGATGGGATGGCTGCTCACAGTCCTCAGCCTGGTTAAGGATAGGGGACACACGGGAACAGTTCACACTTGTCCCAACGGGGACCATATTTTAATTAGCAACACAAGTACCCCTACGGGTAACTATGTACAGTTCCACTTTACCGTACTTCAGTAACGGCATCCTCCTGCTCCTTCTTGTGTGTAGGCTTCAGACCCGTCCGGGTCCTCTTGGCCTTCCTCGTATTGGTAGTACTGCAGCTCCTCCTCAGTCAGACGGTGTACATGGAGGGCGTACAGTCCTTTGGCACCCTTATGCCGGGTGAAGGTAACCACATCACCCGGATAGAGATCACGTCCGCGGTGCCCGTCCGGGCTGGCATGTTGTGCGAAAAGATCTGCGCCCAGGGGTGGCACTGTGGAGGTTGAGGGCGCCGTAGGGGCGGCAGCGCCCGGGGGTACTCGGCCTTGCGACCAGGCCGGGGGTGCTTTGGAAGTAGAGGGCACTGTTGGAACAGCGGCGCCCTGGTTCACTAGGCCTTGCGACCGGGCCTGGAGAGGGTCGCCGTTGATGACGCCCGGGGTCAGAGAGTGCGACTTTGGGCCTGGGCGCGGGCTGGTGGTGGCGGTGCCCAGGGCTGGAGGGCTCGGCCGCAGGGCTTGTTGCGGGGGCTGGAGCAGGTCGGTGTCTGCAGCGCCCGGAATCGGCGGCTCCACCAGGGGGCCCGGGAGCAGGCTGACGCTGGCAGCGTCCGGGACAGGGAGACTCCTCTTACCTGCTCCCGCGACCGCTCCTGCGTCACGCGTCTTCTCCCGGCGCTGGTCGGGGCCGGCGACGACTGGGGCACTGCCGATGCTGGGCAGCTTAGTCTGCTGCCGGTCCGCCATCTTGCTGTCCGTTCCTGGTGTCCTCCTCCCCCCTAGTGGACCGTGGCCTACCTTCCGGAGATCCTCTTCCGTAGGCCGCGGCTCCGCAGTCAATCGTCGGGGTAGAGGACCTGGCGTCGCGCTCCTGTGACGTCGGCGTCTGCTGGGCTCCTTCCAGGACCTTACGCAACGTCCGGACGTGAGGCGGGAGTTCAGTTCTCACGCGCTTTCGGAGTCCACGCCCCTCTTCTTCCCGCGCGGCGTCTCCAAGATGGCGCCGGATGGCGGGAAAACTCCTCGGATGGCGGGAAGAAGGCAGAAGATGGCGCCGGATGGCGGGAAAACTCCTCGGATGGCGGGAAGAAGGCAGAAGATGGCGCCGGATGGCGGGAAAACTCCACGGATGGCGGGAATCTTCACAGATGGCGGGAATCTTCACCACTGGTAAGTTTGAACAGTCTTTTTCAGGCACGCAGTACCCGGTGGTTGCGGGCACGAAATCCTGCCGACTACGCCAAAGTTGACGCGCCCCTGGGCCTGTGTCGCGCTGCGCTGCGCATGCGGGAGCTTACCCGGAGCCGGATCTGTGGAGGGTTGTAGTCTCGTGGCGGTGACCCGGTCCGTGCCCAGGGAGTCAAACTAGACGGCAGTCCATTAGTAGTAAATGGTTGATGACTACGCCACCCGTTGAGTGCAGCCAGGGGGCTGCTGCTGCAGGGCAGACCGCTGAGGCCGATGGTGGGATTGTGCAGCGTGATAGTATAACCCCCAACGGGAGGGGTATGGCCTCAGGGCAGCCGACGTGGATGATGGGGGTAGCAGGAACCACTCAGAGACGGTACGGTGTAGTTCAGGGTCTTTACTGGTAACAACAAAAGACCCTCCCGGAGTACTTGCTAGCGGATGGGGCCTGGTCAGTCCTTGAGCAGATGGGATCTCCCCTGGCCAGGCGTAGTTGTAGGCCTCCCAAACTGACTGTACTCTTCTGGCTACCTTGCTAGGAGCTGATGTAAGTAGCCCACGTCCCTGAGTGTACCGTGTGGTGCTCACCCGTATGGCCGGTGACTCGGGGCCTTCTAATGGCTTCCGCTCCACGATGGCGGTGCTGGTCCCACGCGTGTGACCGTGCCTTCGGGCTTCTGGGCCAGAGGACCTGAAATCCCCTGCCCGACGGATTCTGCTGCTGGGTAGGAGTTAGTCCCCACAGCCTCGGACTCCGGGTCCGGTAAAGAATCTTCTTAGTCAGGGCGAGCTCTGTAGCTGCCAGCCCCTGACTCCTTGTAACTCTGCTGTTTCCTATGCTGCTTCTCTTCTCCACTCTCCTTGTCTCCAGGCTCAGGCCCCAGGACAGGGCCTGCCTGTGGAGCAGAGCCCATAGAGCAGCTCTGCTCCCTGTCTTCTCCTCTCAGAACTCTCTACCCTGCCTCAGCCCCAGGTTTATATAGGGGAAGTCCTTCCCCTCCCAAGACTGGGCAGGAGGTGTGGCATGCACAGGATCCCTGACCAAAGGACCTCCCACCTGCTCTCAGACGTAATATCTCTATCACTGTGGCAACCAGACCCCTGGGGTGTCACACAAACATTTAGAGGAAGCAGATTTTGTCTGACAAATTGATCTAGTATTTCATAGAAGTTGATAATCAGGACATCGTAACTCACATTATGTCAGCAACTCTTAATATCTGTCTGGACACCAACCTGTATATCATTGATATGATCATTCTGTACAATGCACCCAATGAAAAACATACCCTTAGACAACCAGTACTGCTCAATTACACTGCAACAGTAATAAAAGAAAACTGAGATGGAGAAATATGACTTTTACCTCTGTATTCTGGCCAATAGGGCCCAAAGTTCAAGATGGATGCAGGTTCCAGATATTCATGACATCTCCTTTCAAAAAGCCATAAATGTCTGAGATGGGACAACGCCTTTAAAGTTTATATACCGTATTTTTCGGACTATAAGATGCACCGGACCATAAGACGCACCTAGGTTTTAAAGGAGGAAAATAGGAAAAAAAATTTAAGCAAAAAAAGTGGTCATGATGCCCTGTTATGGGGGAGGGGGTCTGCTGCTGACACTGGTATTGGGGCAATGTCCCCCAATTCTGTTAATATCCTCCATCCTGGTATGTATGGCCCCTCCTTCCTGTTATAAGTGGCCCCCATCCCATCCTGGTATGCAAGGCATCCCTTTATCCCCCATCCTGGTATGCATGGCACCCCTTTATCCCCCATCCTGGTATGCATGGCACCCCTTTATCCCCCATATTGGTATGCATGGCACCCCTTGAGCCCCCATCCTGGTGTGCATGGCACCTCTTGAGCCCCCATCCTGGTATGCATGGCACCCCTTGAGCCCCCATCCTGGTATGCATGGCACCCCTCTGAGCCCCCATCCTGGTATGCATGGCACCCCTCTGAGCCCCCATCCTGGTATGCATGGAAACCCTTGAGCCCCCATCATGGTATGCATGGCACCTTCTGAGCCCCCATCCTGGTATGCATGGCACCCTCTGAGCCTCCATTCTGGTATGTATGGCACCTTCTGACCCCCCATCCTGGTATGTATGGCACCTTCTGAGCCCCTATCCTGGTATGTATGGCACCTTCTGAGCCCCCATCCTGGTATGTATGGCACCTTCCGAGCCCCCATCCTGGTATGTATGGCACCTTCTGAGCCCCCATCCTGGTATGCATGGCACCCCTCTGAGCCCCCATCCTGGTATGTATGGCACCCTCTGAGCCCCCATCACGCAGCCTACAAAAAAAAAAATAAACACTCATACTCACCTCCTCTCTCCCCCAGCGCTGTCCCACTCTGCTGCCGACACTCTCACTGTGTGAGCCGGGCATGGCTGGCATGCGCCCTCACACGGTGTGAGATGCTGTGCTGGAATAGTCACTGCTCCCCACGCCGGGACTCTGTGCATGGGGAGCAGTGACCATTCAGGCTGTTCAATAGCCGGCACACTGTACCACAGCGCGGCTCCTGCTGCCACTCTCTGGTCAGTGTGCCTGCTATTAAAGACCATGGATATTCACTACAACCCATGGGAGTGGGTTGTAGCGAATATTCATGAGCTTTAATAGCGGGCACACTGACCGCAAAGTGGCAGCAGGAGCCATGCTGCGGCTCCAGTGTGCCGGCTATTAAGAGAAATTAATATTCATTGCTCGCCATGCCCATGGGCGTGGGGAGCAGGGAATATTCATTTTCTTTAGTAGTGGGCACAGTGTAGGCTGCAGAAGGCGGCTGCTGCCTCCTGTGCCCCGCTGATCCCCCGCTGCCGCTCCCCCACACCCACCATCATGCGGCCATACAATAATATAGTATTCGGACAATAAGACGCACCCCCCACTTTCCTCCAAAATTTTGGAGGAAAAAAGTGCGTCTTATAGTCCGAAAAATACGGTAAATGGAGCCAAGTTATGAAAAAATGGTCAAAATTGCAATTTGGTCCTCCATTATTTTTACATATGATATAAGAGCCATAACCCTCAGCATCAAGCCAAATGTGAAGGTGAAAATGGGAAGATGCATATTTTGCCAAGCTGTTATCCACACATCACTAAATCAGACAAGGAATATACACAGGATACCAAATGAAATTGAGAAGGACATACGTAATTTATATATTGTTATGAGAGGTGTAGTATTATATAATCTGAACAATAGATATACACTGCTCAAAAAAATAGAGGGAACACTCAAATAACACATCCTAGATCTGAATAAATGAAATATTCTCATTGAATACTTTGTTCTGTACAAATTTGAATGTGCTGACAACAAAATCACACAAAAATCATCAATGGAAATCAAATTTATTAACCAATGGAGGCCTGGATTTTGAGTCACCCCCAAAAGTAAAGTGGCAAAACACACTACAGGCTGATCCAACTTTGATGTAATGTCCTTAAAACAAGTCAAAATGAGGCTCAGTATTGTGTGTGGCCTCCACTTGCCTGTATGACCTCCCTACAATGCCTGGGCATGCTCCTGATGAGGTTGCGGATGGTCTCCTGTGGGATCTCCTTCAAGACCTGGACTAAAGCATCCACCAACTCCTGGACAGTCTGTGGTGCAACGTGACGTTGGTGGATGGAGCGAGACATGATGTCCCAGATGTGCTCAATCGGATTCAGGTCTGGGGAATGGTCGGGCCAGTCCATAGCTTCAATGCCTTCATCTTGCAGGAACTGCTGAAACACTCCAGCCACATGAGGGCTGGCATTGTCCTGCATTAATAGGAACCCAGGGCCAACCGCACCAGCATATGGTCTCACAAAGGGTCTGAGGATCTCATCTCGGTACCTAATGGCAGTCAGGCTACCTCTGGTGAGCACATGGAGGGCTGTACGGCCCTCCAAAGAAATGCCACCCCACACCATTACTGACCCACTGCCAAATCGGTCATGCTGAAGGATGTTGCAGGCAGCAGATCGCTCTCCACGGCGTCTCCAGACTCTGTCACATCTGTCACATGTGCTCAGTGGGAACCTGCTTTCATCTGTGAAGAGCACAGGGCGCCAGTTGCGACTTTGCCAATCCTGGTGTGCTGTGGCAAATGCCAAGCATCCTGCACGGTGTTGGGCTGTGAGCACAACCCCCATCTGTGGACGTCGGGCCCTCATACCACCCTCATGGAGTTGGCTTCTAACCGTTTGTGCAGACATTCACATTTGTGGCCTGCTGGAGGTCATTTTGCAGGGCTCTGGCAGTGCTCCTCCTGTTCCTCCTTGCACAAAGGAGGAGGTAACGGTCCTGCTGCTGGGTTGTTGCCCTCCTATGGCTCCCTCCACATCTCCTGGTATCTGCTCCTTTCTCTGGACACTGTGCTGACAGACACTGCTACCCTTCATGCCACAGCTCGCACTGATGTGCCATCCTGGATGAACTGCACTACCTAAGCAACTTCTGTGGGTTGTACTGTAGACAACGCCTCATGCTAGTGTACCTCTAGGGGTGAGAGCAATGGAAAAATGACCAAAACAACAGCCAAAAAGGATGAGAACAGAGAAATTGTCTGTGGTCACCACCTGCAGAACCACTCCTTTATAGGGGGTATCTTCCTAATTGCCTATCATTTCTACCAGTTGTCTGCTCCATTTGTACAACAGCAGGATAAATTGATCCACAATTAGTGTTGCTTCATAACTGGACAGGTAGATTTCACATAAGTGTTATTGACTTGGAGTTACATTGTATTGTTTAAGTGTTCCCTTTATTTTTTTGAGCAGTGTAGTTTGTAACAACTTGACATGAGGGGTTAACAAATTTAAAATTTATATGTATGGATTTCATTTACGCAGATGGATGAGTGCTTTTAGTATGTATGCTCCTATTACACAGAATAAAAGGTGCACACAACATATTTTGAACCACAAAGATTTGTGCTGTTTAATGTATTGTGTGTTGAAGGAGCAATTTAGATGTAGCAGCAGAGTGTGCCACATATAGTTCAAAGTACATTCCGAGAAGTGCCACTGTATCATGAGCATTCCCACTCTAGTGTTCTCAGCGCTGCATGGTGATCCATCATGTTCTATATTTTCTTTGCTGATTCATAGACATGACATGCATTTATTTGTTTTAGTCCCTGTATTGTTTAAAGGAGAACTCCTATCAAAGTTTTTATCTTAATATTTTGCAATCATCATATTATATAGCACTGTGTACTTACAATTGCTCATTTTGCCTTTATGCTCAGCTAATTCTTCTCTTTTATCTGCTCTATGTAGAAACAGGAAGTCTCTTTTCCTAGTATGAGTCATCCCCCTCTTCACCTCCTGACCCAGAAGCTCCCTCCTGCAGGAAAACAAGACTTCCTGTTTCTACATAGAGCTTAGAAGGTTTCAGCTAGTCCGTTTTTAATCATGTGATATCATAGACCTAATGGAAAAGAGAAGAATTAACTGGGTGGAAAGTCAAAATGAGCAATTGTAAGTACAAAGTTCTATGTAATGACTGCAATATATTAAGAGGATAAAAACTCTGATGTGAGTGCTTCTTTAAATGTGAATACATGGACAATATTCAGTAATATTACTAGACTAAAGTCCATTTCTGCTATCTGCAAATGCATCAAGTGCTAGATCTGCTCTTCAGCTAAAGATTTGTTTTCTATCTCTCATGAGTAGAAGGTGTTACCAGCTATGCCAAAGTTTCCAATGTGTTGCTTTAGAATTAAGATTAAGTACAGATTGATGTTTTGTGTTGCAGTCGTAATAACATTATCAATAAAACCAGAGGAAATTCATAGGATAAAATACAGTGCACGTGGACTGATAGCATTCACGTTTCCTTTATTTTAGACACTGACCTTACTATAACCCTAATGAACAAGCCAGTCTGTTAATCAGAGTACAGTAAAGGCAAAAAAATCTTAGAGAAAGTGCTTACATCTCCAGCCGATCGAACGAGCCATTACTGATAAAGAGGAGGAATTCAACAGCATCATTTACGAAACATGATAGTGTGCACAAAGTAATCTGGAGCAATGTAATCCTTAATACTCTCTACATATAGATAAAAGATTCACGCTCAAAGACAAGACTTCACAAAAGAGGTATCACAAGCGATGAGATGAAACATGGTGTGAGGATTTATCTCACAAAGTTATTATACTTTAACCGATGTGCCAATTATTACTAATAACCAGCAAGATGAAAAAGGGAGAATTTCTGGAAAAACAGAACTGACATTAAATAGATTTAAAATAAAATAAAAAATTTAGAATCTCTAACCAATGGTCAGTAGTCAGTAGGTCAGTTGCATGTTCTCTGCTGCTCTGCTTTTATCATTAATTTATAACTTTGTAACATCTAATAGAATCAAAGGTTTTGCTCACTACTTGAACAGCCCCTTCTCAATCACTATCTTACACCCCCAACACTGGTAAAATAATAACATCTATACTCACCTCCAGTGCTGGCGCCGTTCCACTGGTGTCGTCATTGGCCATCAAGGTTAGCTGCACTCTCTCCTCGTTCCGATAAATCAAGACATCCAGAGTAAGTGGGAGGGCAGCTGCAGCTCTCCCTTTTCTGTATGTCAATTAAGTCCATAGTAGAGGAGAGTGAAGCCCAATGATTGACTGCAGGGATTGCGTAACATAACAATGTCAAGCGAACCCCAGGAATACTAGCATCGAGTTCAGCTATTACTATTTCATTGGGGGGAAACATAGTGATCTAGAAGGGGCTGTCAGAGTAGCGGACAATCCCTTTAAGAGAACATTTTGCCCGGTTTGAACGTTACACCAAACTGGGCAGTTTACGCTGCATCGATGCATGGTGAATATGATACAGTTTAAAAAATCTGTCAAATGATATCCCTCCTATTTTTGCTTTCTTTATACTATTTTTATGTTTAGAAGCAACATAAAGAGAGCTCAAAACAGTCTTTTAGTTCCAGTACACAGCAGTCATTAGAATTACCTATTTTTTAAATTATTCTTCAGTTTGTGTTTTCCTATTGTGTATTCCAACCCACTTGCGTGCCCTTGCAGGAGGCAGAGGAAGCGCAATAAAAAAAAATAACTGTCACGGGTGTGGCCGAAGTGACAGACAGTCGCCCTGCAGTTGGTTGCAGGAGATCTCTACGTTTGACATTACAGACATCTTCTTAAGAGACTGTCTCTAGGACATAGCGGTACTTTCCTCTGGCTAATTAACTCCCTGTTCTGGGTATACTTGCTGTGTACATAGGGAGGTGCCGGCGATATTCATTACTCTTTGTGAGACTTCAGCAAGAGCAGTGCTTCCTCCTCTCTGGTGTTTGAGGATGTGTGCGCATTTGTCTGGAGTCGCCTAAAAGCTAAGCGATTTCCCCTGTTTGTCCTTTCTTTTTGTCTTTAGAGTTCAGTAGAGATTGACTAGTGCTCATCTCCTCCCTTCCCTAGCCTGAGTGTAATGCCAGGGAAAGACAGGGCGAGGAATGTGTGCGGCGATTGGTTAAGAGCTAATATAGGGTTGATAGTTGAGACAGAGTGACAATAGACCAGACTAGGAGGTCTCCACTCCCCCCTTTCCCTAGTGTCTTGACTCCCTTTCCCTAAGTCTTTTTCACACCTTGCGTGACATCATCGTCGGCCGAGCACATTTTGAAAAGGAAAAAAAAAAAGGAAAACTGACACTTTGTTGTTTTTTTCTCTGTGTGTTTTTGGGCGTGGACCTTTTTTTTTCCTTTCTCCCTTGGTATCAGTTCAGTTGTAGAGCTCACAGAGGGGCTGCACAGGCTGTCTCTCGAAGTGAATGACCTCCACGGTGAGGTACAGCAGCAGCATCAGCGGCTAGAGATCGCAATTGTGGGGGTCTCTGCGGGTAGGCCTGTCAAACCTGAACCCAAAGTTGCCCTCCGAGACAGGTTTTCAGGAGGTATGGACACGTTTTTTGTATTCATGGAGGGATGCAAACTGTATTTTAATTTTCGTCCTTTCCTCTGGAAATGAAGAGCAACGGGTTGGTATTGTGATCTCTCTACTGCAGGGAGATCCTCAGTTGTGGACGTTTTCGTTACTGCAGGACTCGGTTTGTCTCCAGTCTATGGAGGGGGTTTTCAGGGCTCTGGCCCTCATCTATGATGACCCTGACCAAGTCGCCTTGGCTGAGTCTAGGCTATGTAGCCTTCAGCAGGGGAATCGGTCAGAGGAGGTACAGTTCGGAATTCCGTAGATGGGCAACGGATTCCAAATGGAATGACTCAGCCCTTAGAAGTCAGTTTTGTGAGGGGCTTACTGAAAGGTTGAAAGATGCCTTGGCAGTATATGAATCATAGAATCATAGAATCATAGAATGGTAGAGTTGGAAGGGACCTCCTGGGTCATCTGGTCCAACTCCCTGCTCAAAGCAGGATTCACTAGATCATCTCAGACAGATGTCTGTCCAGCCTCTGTTTGAAAACGTCCATTGAAGGGGAACTAACCACCTCTCGTGGCAGCCTGTTCCACTCATTAATCACCCTAACTGTCAAAAAGTTTTTTCTAATATCTAATCTGTGTCTCCTCCCATTTAGTTTCATCCCATTGCTTCTAGTCTTTCCTTGTGCAAATGAGAATAAAGATGATCCTTCTACAATGTGACAGCCCTTGACAAATTTGTAGACAGCTATTAAGTCTCCTCTCAGTCTTCTTTTTTGCAAGCTAAACATTCCCAAATCCTGCAACCGTTCCTCATAGGACATGGTTTGCAGACCAGTCACCATTCTGGTCGCTCTTCTCTGAACTTGCTCCAGTTTGTCTATGTCTTTTTTAAAATGTGGTGCCCAAAACTGTACACAGTATTCCAGATGAGGTCTGACCAAAGAGGAGTAAAGACCGATAATGACTTCACGTGATCTAGACTGTATGCTTCTGTTAATACATCCCAGAATTGTATTTGCCTTTTTTGCTGCTGCATCACACTGTTGACTCATGTTCAGTCTATGATCTATTAGTATACCTAAGTCTTTTTCACATGTACTGTTGCTTAGCTCTATTCCTCCCATTCTGTATATGCTTTTTTTATTTTTATTGCCCAGATGTAGTACTTTGCATTTTTCCCTGTTAAAAACCATTCTGTTGGTTGCTGCCCACTGCTCCAGTTTATTTAGGTCTTTTTGAATCCTCTCTCTCTCTTCTCTAGTATTAGCTATCCCTCCTAGCTTTGTGTCATCAGCAAATTTAATCAGTTTACCCTCAATTCCTTCATCTAAATCATTGATAAAGATGTTGAACAATACAGGTCCCAGGACGGAGCCCTGTGGTACCCCACTTGAGACATTCATCCAGCTGGATGTGAAGCCATTTACAACCACCCTTTGAGTCCGATCACTAAGCCAGTTATGAATCCACCTAACAGTTGCCTGGTCCATTGCATACTTGCTCATTTTTTCAATAAGGATGGTGTGAGATACTTTGTCAAATGCTTTGCTGAAGTCAAGATATACTATATCTACAGCATTTCCCTGATCCACCCAGTCAGTGATTCTGTCATAGAAGGAAATTAAGTTAGTCTGACATGACTTGTTAGTTACAAACCCATGCTGACTCTGGTTAATCACTTCATTCTTATCCATGTACTTACATATATGTTGTTTAATAATTTGTTCAAAGATCTTTCCTGGTATAGAAGTTAGACTCACCGGCCTATAGTTCCCTGGGTCCACCTTCTTCCCCTTTTTGAAGATAGGAACAACATTTGCTCTTCTCCAGTCTTCTGGGACTTCTCCTGTTCTCCAAGAATTTTCAAAGATTATGGAGAGTGGTTCTAAAATTTCTTCTACGATCTCCTTCAGTACTCTGGGGTGTAATTCATCTGGACCTGGAGACTTGAACTCATTTATGTTAGCTAAATATTCCCTCACAATCTTTCTGTTTACAGATAACTTGGATTCCTCTATTCCTTTAAAAGGACAGTGAAGATCAGTTGATGTTACATTTTCTTTCTGAGAGAAAACAGATGCAAAATAGGAATTAAAAAGTTCGGCCTTCTCAACATCCTCTCTTACCATTTCTCCATTTTCATCCTGTAAAAATCCTATAGCATCTTTGACTTTTCTTTTACTTTTGACATACCCCTAAAATCCTTTTTTATTGCTTTTGACATCTCTTGCAAGCCTTAATTCATTGTCAGCTTTAGCTAACCTGATACGTGCCCTGCAGGATCTGCAGACTACATTATAATCTTCTTTAGATATGCCTCCCTCTTTCCATTTAATAAACATTTCTTTCTTTCTTTTTAGCATGTGTTTAAGTTCTGTGTTCATCCATCCTGGTTTCATTAAATGCTTCCCATTCTTCCTACTTTTCGGGATTGTTAACGATTGTGCTTTGAGAATCTCATTTTTAAAAATTTCCCATCCTTCCTGGACATTTTTGTCCTTAAGGACATCCAGCCATTGGATCCCTCCTATTCTCTTTCTGAGTCTCTTAAAATCTGCCTTTCTAAAATCTAACCAAGAAGTTTGAGTCTTCACATGTCTTCCTCCTCTAGTTATCCAAAATTCTATAATAGCATGATCGCTGCCTCCTAGGGTCCCAGCCACCTTTACCTCCTCAACCATTTCCTCCCTGTTTATAAGGATTAGATCCAAAGTAGCAGATCCCCTTGTTTTCTCCCCTACCTTTTGGAAGATAAAGTTGTCAGCAAGAGAGGATAAGAATTTGCTTGACCTGTTAGTTTTACTTGAGAGAGATTCCCAACAAATGTCTGAATAGTTGAAATCTCCCATGACCACTACGTCATATTTTTTGGAGAATTTGGTCATTTGATACATAAAGAGTTCATCCATATCTTCAGCTTGCCCAGGTGGCCTGTAGTAAATGCCTACAATGGTGTCCTTTCCGTTGTTCTCTCCTTGTATTCTTACCCAAACAGTTTCCACAAAACTCCCAGTCTCTGAAGCTTCAATCTCTGTGCAGATATACGCTTTTCTAACATACAATGCAACACCTCCTCCTCGTTTATCAAGTCTGTTTCTTGCAAATAAGTTGTATCCTTTTAGCCTTTTATTCCAATCATGTGTATCGTCCCACCAAGTTTCAGTGATTCCAATGACATCATATTCCTTTTCCTGCATTAGTAGTTCCAATTCTCCTTGTTTGTTGCCCATGCTTTGTGCATTTGTATAAAAACATTTTAGTTTGTGATTGGTTTCTCTTCCTCCCATATTTTTATTATTTAAATTGTTTTGTCTTTGTTCTTCCTTTCCACTTCCAGTAGCAGAGATCTCAATAGTATTTGTCAGCTGTATGGCTTTTTCTGGCCTTTTGCTTCCCTTCCCACATTGTTCTAGTTTAAAGCTCTTCTGATGAGTGTAGCAAGGCGACTTCCAAATACATGTTTTCCAGTCTTCGTAAGGTGCACCCCATCTCTAGCAAGTAGTCCATCGTATAGGTAATTCATTCCGTGATCCAGAAATCCAAATCCTTGTTGACGTCACCATCGACGTAGCCAGTTTTTCACCTGTAGAATCTTATTCCACCTCATTGTTCCATGGCCATCCACTGGGAGGATGGATAAGAAGACCACCTGCGCTCCCAATTCTTTCACTTTCTTGCCTAAGTCTTCAAAGTCACTGCAGATGGTTTCCAGGTCCTTTCTTGCGGTGTCATTTGTCCCCACATGAAACCCCTCAGTCCTTGGAGGCTGCCATGTCGTTGGCCATACGTCTTGATAGACGCCTTCGGGATAGACAGATGAGACCACCTTTTCCGGGGCCTTCTTGCCGGGGTTGTGAACCTCTGCCAGGGGAGCGGTCTGGGGGTGAACCATTACTGGGGGAGGTGGAGGAACACATGCAGTTAGGGGGTGTCTCTGCATCATACATCTTGCCAGAGATTACCATGATTACCTCTACCACCGCCCCTGTAAAGGTTGATGGTAATCTGGAGTTCCAGATTTCGAGGATTGTAGATTTTCATCTCCAACGTCGTTCTCTACAATAATTGGTGCACTGGAAAGGCTATGATGTAGAGGAGAGGATGTGGGTTTCTGCATCAAAGATGAACGCTCCAAGGTTGGTTGGTTCATTTCACGCCTTTTATCCTGAGAAACCTGGTCCTGAGTGTCTGGAGGCCACTCGTAGGTGGGGGGGGGTACTGTCACGGGTGTGTCAGAAGTGACAGAGAGTTTGTTGCAGGAGATTTCTACGTTTGGCATTACAGACATCTTCTTAAGAGGCTATCTCTGGGACCTAGTGGTTACCTTCCTCTGGCTAATTAACTCCCTGGTCTGGGTGTATAAATACCTACCGTGTACAGAGGGAGGTGCTGGTGATATTCTAATGCCAGGGAAAGACAGGGGGAGGAATGCGTGCAGCGATTGCTGAAGAGCCAATACAGGGTGAATAGTTGAGACAGGGTGACACTAGACCAGACTAGGAGGTCTTCATTTCCCCCTTTCCCTAGTGTCTGGGCTCTCTTTCTCTCTTCCCTCTGTGTTGCACTAAGTCTTTCCCACACCTTGCGTGACAGTAACCCATCAAATTTTGGTGCTCTGTTTACACTGAATTGCTCTTTTCACCATCTGTGACATCGCAAGGCCTTTTGCTGAGTGAATTGTTAAAAGGGTTGTCCAGGTTAAATTAAAATTCCTGAGCAGGCAGTAATACCATAAAATAACAAATTTCTCTCAACTTTGCAAGTAGAACCTCTGTGGCTGCAGTGCAGGACACGGCTGCTCTTGAAATGACTGTATGTAGAGCAAAAGTAATTATTCAGTATAGAATTTAAGATTTTTAAAAAACTAAATTAGTATCACTGCTCATAAAGGGGTCAAATTATTTTACTTAAGTATTTTTGTTTTAAAAGACAATTTCCCTTTAATGTTCCAAAGCAGAGTTACTCTGTAAGCCATATATGTACAAACAATTATCAATAATAATGAAAATAACTGAAAAATAAATGTCTAACAAGGAGAAAGCATTTTGCTCATACAACCCTACAAACTATAAGAATCGAGGAGAGTGAACAGGATCAACATACTGATTTTTCAAATTGGAACTATCATACATATTCTGGGGAAGTATAAATTATAAATATATACAGTGCTCAGCATAAATGAGTACACCCCAACAGATTTGTCAGAAAACCTTTGATTTCCTTTCAGAATCAACATTTTCTATGGGATACAATTCTACAAAATACTCTGACAAATGTGTACTATTGATTGCAAACAGGATCTGTAATTTGCATAAACAAAAAAGAATTTCCCTATCAAGTTCATTCAAGGCCGTGTTGCAAAAATGAGTACACCCCAATAAAGGTTTTAGGAGCAAAGCTAAAGTTTAGACTACAAAATTTGGATTGACAAGAATTCAACCACAGGTAAGTCTAATTAGTCACTAAACAGGTATACAGCAGACAGTTGACTGTAAAAATGCATTAAAGAAATACTGTCAGCAATGGCACCACATGGAAGAGAAATGTCACAAGACCTTTACACAAGAAAGGTGAAGAATATTGGCAAAGTTTTACTTACCAGTAAGAATACAGTAGCAAAAGTTATACAAAAATTTAACAAAGATGGAACTGCAACCATCTCACAGTAAGTCCAGGCCAACCATGGAAGTTAACACCTAAACAGGAGCATCTTCTGATAAGAAGAGTTGAAGAAAATCAACAGGCAAGTTCACTGCTGTTAGCTAAAGAATTAGAACACCAAATCAGGGTGAGTGTTTCCTGTGACACAATGTAGCATACACTGCAGAGGAAAGGCATGCATAGGTGTTGTCCATGCAGAAAGCCTCTCCTTAAACCCATGCACAAAAAAAGCCCATCTACAACTTGCCAGAGCCCATGCTGCAAAATATGAAGATTACTGGGACACAGTGATGAGACCAAGATAAATATTTTTTGAACTGATGGTTTCAATACTGTATGGTGTGGCAAAGGTGAAGAGTACAAAGAAAAATGCATATTGCATACAGTGAAACATGGTGTTGGTAGTGTCCTTATTAGGAGCTGCATGAGTCCTGCTGGTGTTGGGTGCTTTTCTTTCATTGATGGTATCATGAACTCACAGATGAACTGCTCTAAATTGAAAAAGAAGATGCTACTATCACTCCGTGCCCTTGGTGGACGTGCGCTTTTCCAATGTGACAATGATCCAAAATACACATCTAAGGCCACTGTTGCATTTCTGAAGAAGTATATAAGTATAAGGGGCCTGCACAGCCAAAAAATAGTGCTCAGAAAGAAAATCGTATACAATATGTGAGAAAAACCTTCAGCACAAAAGTGAGAGCAGAATAAAACTCTTTTCAAACAGTTTATATTTATTGGACCGACCAATGAGAGACAGAAATTATGCCAATGTTACAGCCTATGCGGCCTTTATCAAGGTTATCTGCATAAATACAACATAAGAAACAAATATCAAAATCCAGGGAAATAATAGTAGGACAATATTCTATGTACAAAGGCTTCTCAAAGTAGGTACAACACAAATCAATAATACATATAGAAATGACAGTCCATCCTATCGGTGCTGTTCAATGTAAATCTAACTTAATAAGGATTGTTCTAGAGCTTCCAAGCGGTTGGTGCTTCAGTCAAGTGAATGAAACTCTGCAATGTAAAAGGATACCCTGGTAAAACAACCTATTAAAACTTAAGAAGTCAAATGGAGGGGACATCAATTAATTTGAGTAAAACTAAAGATTTTACATATTAATGACCTTACTTTCATATTATGGTTTAAAAACATGTTCTATGAAACTCAGTTTTGTCAAAATTTTGAACATTGTTCTTGTGTTCAGTGAGATATTGATTAAAATCTTACATTATCAAAAGAGGGTGTACTCATTTATGCTGCACATCTTGTAACCCAGCCTGTTTTAGTACCAAACAATATCTGCAAAGAGTTTAGCAAAGTTACCTTCACAGTTCTCTTCTCCAGTTTTATTTATGCAAAATTCCCAAGTTTTATTGTCATTTGTGTTTTATTCTGCTAAAAAAGTTTGAAAAAATACACAAAAATTGTTGTACAATATTTTTATTCAGAACATTTTTAACAAAGAAATACGCTAAAACCACTAACAGACTTTGTTTTGTAAAAATATCCACAATTCCACTTGTCTGTTTACAAGCGAACATCTTTATAATAATTACAGCCTGTCAGTCTCTAGACAGAACAATTGGAGTAGTTTGTGTAAAATTCCCACTACAAGTCTACCCTACTTTCAAGAAACTTTTGTCATTTCTTCAAATGTACAAATGATCTAAAAGGAAAGGAAATGTAACACATAAAACTTAACAGCTGGTTATTTGTCTGCCAATAAGTACTGCTAATAAGAATTTCTCAGTCTAGTAGAATGAAGAAGAAAAAATGGTGTGGTGCCCTCAGGACCCCTATTCCCTTTCAGCCCGGCACCACATCGAGAAGGAGACACATTTACGTAATGAGTTCTGGGGGCTGTTTAGGCAGCCTATGCAAACACCATAAGCCAGGTGGGTCAAACTAGGATTTGGCAAGGGATGGTCATTTGCTCCTGAACCTTGCAGACCCTTTTGGTTCATAGGTTAAAGAAGTTGTACAGTACTTTTTTCAATTGCCCCAATTTATTTAGCATGTGCCGATAAGTGTTTTTGTAATCACCTTTAGTTGCTTGTATTGCCTGTGAGCGGCGCTATAGCTGGCTGCTCACAGGCGTCACATGACCCCCTGGTGGCAGCCGGCTTTTTCTTCCGCTGATGTCACGTCAAGTGAGGCGTAACATCAGCGCTGGGGTCCCCGCGGTGGATGCTGGGCTGTGGGTGGGGTTACCCCACGCATCACACCCAGCATCCACAGCGCCCCAGTCCCAATGAATGAGGAGAGGGAAAGCACACGGTGCATGCTGGGTGTGACACACGGGGTGACCCCGCCCACAGCCCAGCATCCACCATGGAAAGCAGTACTGAGTCACGCCTGGCTGAAGCCGGAACTTGACGTGACATGAGCGAATGCCAGAGCGGGCTGCAGCCAGGGGTCACGTGATGCCTGTGAGCCACCAGTGATAGCGCCGCTCACAGGGAATACATACAACTATAGGTAATTACAAAAAAAATGATGGGCACATGCTAAATACATTGAGGCAATTGAAAAAAGTACTGGACAACTCCTTTAACCGGTTCCCGACCGCCCACTGTAGATAAACGTCGGCGCTTGCCGGGCTCTGTGCAGTGCCGACATTTAAAAACGGTGGGTGGTCTCGCAGTGCTCAGGACCCCCAGGGTCCTGCAAGCACTGCGATTCCGGTGCAGAGCGTTAGCTCTGACAGGGTACATCATCGGGACCTGATTAGATCAGGTCCCAGTGATGCTAACCCTTTGCTGTCTGCTATATGCTGTGATCTATAGTGATCGCGGCATATAGGAGACAGCAGGAAGAGAGGGGGTCGTCTTACTTACCTCCGAAGACCTCCGTTTCGTTTGAGGACCTGGGGTTGCTATGGCAGCTGGAGGTCACATGACCGCCTCCAGCTCTGCCATATATGGTGTCCTTCCTGTCTGGCTTCAGCCTGTATGTAGCTGATACCAGACAGGAGACTCTGACTGAAACAGTCAGTGAAGATCTCATATAATGTAATATATGTGTATTACATTACATGAGATCAGTGATCAGAAAAATAAAAATTAATGTCCTATACAGGGACTAAGTAAAAATGTAAAAAAAAGTAAAAAAAAAGTTTTTAAACTATTAAAAAAAAAAAATCACAAAATAAATAAAAATAAATAAATAAAATATTAAACCAATAAATCCGTAAATTATTACAAAACCAAAAAAAGTACACATATTTGGTATCGCCGCGTCCGAAACAACCCGAGCTATAAAACTGTCACACTAATTAACTCCTTCTGTGCACACCGTAATAAAAATAAATAAAAAACGGAGCAAAAAAATATGCTTTTTCATCATATCGCCAAACAAAAAGTGGAAAAAAATGCGATCAAAAAGCAGAATAGAAATAAAAATGGTACCACTGAAAACGTCATCTTGTTCCTCAAAAAAAAGCTGCCATACAGCTCCATCAGCCAAAAAATAAAAAAGTTATAGCGCTCAGAATAAAGCAATGCAAAAAAAATATTTTTTTTTCTATAAAATTGTTTTATTGTGTAAAAGCGCCAAAACATAAAAAAAATACAGTAAGTGTAGTATCGCTGTAAACGTACTGACCCGAAGAATAACGCTGCCTGATCACTTTTACCACACGCAGAACGGCATAAAAAAAAACTCAAAAAACAATTCCTGAAGTGTTTGTTCTTGTTAACTTTACCTCCCAAAAAACGGAATAGAAAGCGATCAAAAAATGTCACGTGCCCAAAAATGGTTCCAATAAAAATTTCAACTCGTCCCGCAAAAAACAAGCCATCACATGACTCTATCGGCCGAAATATGGAAAAATTATAGCTCTCAAAATATGGTGATGCAAAAACTAGATTTTGCAAAAAAAGCGTATTTTAGTGTGTGACAGCTGTCAGTCATAAAAACCCGATATAAATCTGGTATCTCTGTAATCGCACCGACCCGAAGAATAAAGTAATCTAATCAGTTATATCACACTAGGAACGGCATAAAAAATAAATAAAACAAATATTATTCACCTGCTACTGATTTGTTTATTATGTCTCCCAAAGATCCCACTAAGGCTCTGCTCACATTTATCCTGTGCTCTGCGCTGAGCACTTACACCAGAGTTTCCGTGTAAATCTCTGAAATACCTGATTCAGCCAGAACCCATGATGGAAGATTCCCTGTAATGAGGCAGATATAGGCCACTGTGGATGCCGTCTAGCCTGGGATCCCACGGTGTCATTTGTTTTAAGCGTGCATAAAAGTGCGGTTGGCCACAGTTTTGTGCACTTCTGAAAAAAAGGACACCACTAAACAGAGGCCAGACGGAGTCCAGAGTAACTCTGCTGCCTCATTACAGTGAATGGATCCTGCAGGGGTTTCATCTGAATTACATCACTTGGAAAATTAGATGGAAACCCCGATGTAAGTGCTCAGCCTAGAGCGCCAGATAAATGTTATGTAAAATGTTCCCAATAAAAGCTTCAACTCAGTCCTCAAAAAAAGCTAGTCCCCACTCAGGTCCATCATCTGTTAAAAATATAAGGGACTTCCAAGTTACTGGTAGCAGAAAGGCTCTGGAAAAGCAAAATGGTCCTTGCCCCCCAAAAGAAATTCAGAAAATTTTGTGCTCCCAAATCCAAATGCCTATTCTACAATAATTTGTTCTCCAATTGTCAAATAGCGCTCCTTCCCCCTCAAATCTCACCGTATGGCTAAGTGGTACGATACAGCCACATATGGGGTATTGACACTTTTAGAAGAAATTGTGTGACACATTTCGGCACCATTTTTACCCATTGCCCTGTGTGAAAATGTAAAATCTGAGGGTAAAACATTTTTTTGTGGTAAAAATATAATTATGCTTTTTTCACTGCCCAATGGTATAAATTTAAAAATTAAAAAATGCTCACTACTTCCCTAGATGAATTCCTTGAGAAGTGTAGTTTACAAAATGGGGTCACTTGTGGGGGTTTCTGCTGTTTTGGCATGTCAGCGACTCTTCAAATGTGACATGGTGTCTGCTGCCTATCCCAGCCAACATATAGCTTCTTTCTCTTCCGAACCCTGCCGTACACCAAAGCAGTGGTTTTCCCCCACATATGGGGTATCGGCGTACTCAGGAGAAATTGTACAACAAATTTCATGGTGCAATTTATCCTGTTACCCTTATGATAATGCAAAATTAGGGAATGAAAAACATTTTTTATGGGAAAAATGTGAAAATTTTATTTTTACGGCTCAATATTATAAACTTCTGTGAAGCAGCTGGGGGTGCAAGGTGCTCACCACACATCTAGATAAGTTCCCTAAGGGGTATAGTTTCCAAAATGGTGGCACTTGTGGGGGGTTTCCACTGTTTAGGCACATTAGGGGCTCCCCAAATGTGACATGGCGTCCGCTAATTATTCAAACAAATTTTACATTCAAAAAGTCAAATGGTGCTCCTTCCCTTTCAAACCCTGCCATGTGCCCAAACAGTAATTTGCCTCCACATATGGGGTATCGGCGTGTTCAGGAGAAATTGCACAACAAATTTCATGGTGCAATTTATCCTGTTACCCTTATGATAATACAAAATTAGGGAATGAAAACATTTTTTGAGGGAAAAATGTGAAAATTTTATTGTTACGGCTCAATATTATAAACTTCTGTGAAGCAGCTGGGGGTGCAAGGTGCTCACCACACATCTAGATAAGTTCCCTAAGGGGTCTAGTTTCCAAAATGGTGGCACTTGTGGGGGGTTTCCGCTGTTTAGGCACATTAGGGGCTCCCCAAATGTGACATGGCGTCCGCTAATTATTCAAACAAATTTTACATTCAAAAAGTCAAATGGCGCTCCTTCCCTTTCAAACCCTGCCATGTGCCCAAACAGTAATTTGCCTCCACATATGGGGTATCGGCGTGTTCAGGAGAAATTGCACAACAAATTTCATGGTGCAATTTATCCTGTTACCCTTATGATAATACAAAATTAGGGAATGAAAAACATTTTTTGAGGGAAAAATGTGAAAATTTTATTGTTACGGCTCAATATTATAAACTTCTGAGAAGCAGCTGGGGGTGCAAGGTGCTCACCACACATCTAGATAAGTTCCCTATGGGGTCTAGTTTCCAAAATGGTGGCACTTGTGGGGGGTTTCCACTGTTTAGGCACATTAGGGGCTCCCCAAATGTGACATGGCGTCCGCTAATTATTCAAACAAATTTTACATTCAAAAAGTCAAATGGCTCTCCTTCCCTTTCAAACCCTGCCATGTGCCCAAACAGTAATTTGCCTCCACATATGGGGTATCAGCGTGTTCAGGAGAAATTGCATAACAAATTTCATGGTGCAATTTATCCTATTACCCTTATGATAATGCAAAATTAAGGGATGAAAAACGTTTTTGTGGGAAAAATGTGAAAATTTTATTTTTACAGCTCAATATTATAAACTTCTGTGAAGCACCTTGGGGTTCAAGGTGCTCACCACACATCTAGATAAGTTCCCTAAGGGGTCTAGTTTCCAAAATGGTGTCACTTGTGGGGGGTTTCCACTGTTTAGGCACATCAGGAGCTCTCCAAACGCAACATGGCGTCCGCTAATTATTCAGACAAATTTTACATTCAAAAAGTCTAATGGCGCTCCTTCCCTTCCGAACCCTGCCGTGCTCCCAAACAGTGGTTTTCCCTCACATATGGGGTATCAGCACGCTCAAGAGAAATTGCACAAAAAAATTTGGGGTCCATTTTTTCATGTTACCCCTGTGAAAATAAAAAAATTGGGTCTAAAGTAACATTTTTGTGAAAAAAGTTAAATGTTAATTTTTTTATTCCACATTCCAAAAATTCCTGTGAAGCACCTGAAGGGTTAATAAAGTTCTTGAATGTGGTTTTGAGCACCTTGAGGGGTGCAGTTTTTAGAATGGTGTCACTTTTGGGTATTTTCTGTCATAAAGACCCCTCAAAGTGACTTCAAATATGATGTGGTCCCTAAAAAAATGTTTTTGTAAATTTTGTTGGAAAAATGAGAAATCGCTGGTCAACTTTTAACCCTTATAGCTCCCTAACAAAAAAAAATTTGGGTTCCAAAATTGTGCTGATGTAAAGTAGACATGTGGGAAATGTTATTTATTAACTATTTTGTGTGACATATCTCTCTGATTTAAGGGCATGAAAATTCAAAGTTTGAAAATTGCAAAATTTTCAAAATTTTCGCCAAATTTCCGATTTTTTCACAAATAAACGCAAGTGATATCGAAGAAATTTTACCACTATCATGAAGTACAATATGTCACGAAAAAACAATCTCAGAATCAGGGGAATACGTTGAAGCGTTCCAGGGTAATTACTTCATAAACTGGCAGTGGTCAGAATTGAAAAAATTGGCCCGGTCACGAAGGCAAAAACAGGCTCTGGCGCGAAGTGGTTAAGGCAAAAGATCACGTTTTCTTCTTTTTGACAGGCCTTGGTCAGATCAATTCTTCAGTGAATTTTTTTGACAAATCTTGGCATGATCTTGGGTTTTATAAGTAATAAAAAACTGGCTTCAAGAGCTGTCATGTCGCCATAATATTTGAAAATTCTGGAAATCATAAGAGATCCATATTACCTATTCTGTTGCATAAGTTCTGAAATCAATGCAGTGAAACATTCACATGATCATTACTAGGGACAAGAAACAAAATTTACACTTTTGCATCAATAGTTTGAGGAGATCACTCTCTAATCATCTACTTAGAACATTTTTTCAGCTCATCTCATCAGTAGAGAGAGAGAGAACATACAATTTGAAAATTATAAATTAAACCCGTTTCGGCTTTCTCTACAAAGACATTTACGGGATTAAAATTAAAAAAGCTTCTGATGTTTACAGGCTTCAAGTAAATTACTAACATTTTAACAGATGATGTTGTGAGATTAGCAAGGTGAAATATTCAGAGGCAAGTAGGTTCACAATTACGCAATAACCTAATTTGCAATATGCATCTATCATTACCTAGATTGCTAGATTGGGGAGTTTTTTTCCCTTAAAGAAAAAGTACTCAGGTTCTGAGAGAGATCATTCTAAATGGGTTACAATTGGAAATAAATCAGGCCAACATCAATAACTCTGGGTCCTTGCCAAAAGCTCACTTAGAGATTTCCTGGAAATTGCTTAGTTTCCCTATTTTTAACTTACTTGAGCCCCCCACACCTTGATAAACAATACACAGCTTTTGGACAAACCATCATTTGGAGGATTATTTGACAGTTATCTCTTTCACGTTCCCCATTCACATAAACATTCTGCCGAGCGTTTATGTGTTCTTTGCGAGAGAACTGATGCCAGACTCTTCTGGCGGTGGCTTATCTCCCGGAGAACAAAAGGATCAGCCATTGGAGGCCCCTATACACTTTAGACTGTCAGCTGATATCGACTATATCGGGGTTTGGGTGATTTTAATCTAATGTGCATGGGTACCTTAAAGAGGACATATCAATAATGGCGATTTAATGCAGATTGAATTACTTTTTTGAAGAAATCAGTGTTTATTGTTCGGTAATCAGAAACTGAAGTTATATGCTAATGATGCATAAGTGCAATGCAGGATACACTGGTGCCAGCAGTGAGACCGGGCAGTCATATTACTGCAAGTATATTAGACAAAATCAATGGACAATTTTTAGAATTGTTGAGCCACCAAAGAGATATATATAAACCTACATATAGATGCACAACCATTAATCATTATAGAGTAATTTTATTGAAACAAAAAATTAAAAACATAAGAAAAAGGGAAATAGCCCACACAGGTGGAACAAACCGGTGAGCAAACATGTGCACCAACAAAATATACATACACGATTATAAGATGATGATAAATAAAAAGGTAATCATTCAATTAAATATGTCAATCTCACTTAATCTCACTTAATAAAGATTGTTGTAGAGTTTCCAAGCGGTGGGTGCTTCAGTCAAGTGAATGAAACTCTGCAATGTAAAAGAATACCCTGGTAAGAAAACCTATTAAAACTTAAGAAGTCAAATGGAGGGGACATCAGCTAATTTGAGTAAAACTAAAGATTTTACATATTAATGACCTTACTTTCATATTATGGTTTAAAAAATGTTCTATGAAACTTAGTTTCGTCAAAAAATTAAATATTTAATTGAATGATTACCTTTTTATTTATCATCATCTTATAATCGTGTATGTATATTTTGTAGGTGCACATGTTTGCTCGCCAGTTTGTTCCACCTGTGTGGGCTATTTCCATTTTATGTTTTTAAATTTTTGTTTCAATAAAATTACTCTATAATGATTAATGGTTGTGCATCTGTATGTAGGTTTATATATTACTGCAAGTATGCGATACTTATACTCACAGCCACATTTTGGCTAGACATGTGCAGCCTTGCTAAATTCACTTGTATTGAGAAAGGTCAGACATGTCTAGTCAGAATGTGGCTGTGAATATGAATATCACATACTTGCAGTGCATGACCGCCGGCACCAGAGAATCCCAATTCTGCAGTCACAGAGAGTGACTGCAGACTTTCATGAAAAACCTGGACAACCCCTTTAAGTAGAAGAATATATCATTGTAAATGCCATATAACAAATAAAAAACTAGAATTAACTGTTTTATGTAGTGATACTTTTCTTTACTCAGTATAGCTTGTGTTAGTAAAGGGGGTAAGGCTATGTTCACATGCAGCATTTTTTATATGTTTTTTTTCCTGCAGCCAAAACCTGCTCTCTTGATAGTAAACATGTAGCATTCAATTCTTTTTGTTTTTTTGGGGGTGGATTACAGCATGTGTGCTTTGTCTACAGTACATGTTTAATAAAGTTAGTTTTATTCACCAAAAATGCTGCTAGAATGCCGCGAAAAATGCTGCATTTTTTCACTTTCTCATTGCTTTCTATGGTGAAAAAGTGCTGGAGAAATGCTGAAAGAAGTGACATGCTGTAGATTTAAAAAATGCTGCAGATCTCAAATTCAGTCAGGGAAAAAAATTAAACGAGTGCATGAGATTTCTGAAATCTCATAACTTTTGCTGGTACTGTAAAAAGCAGCTTTTAATTTGCATAAGAAAAACACTGTAAAAAGATGCTGCAAAACACACTGCATGTGAACATAGCCTAAGGCTGGCTGTTATAGCAAAGATATTTGCCAGTTTTCGGAAAGGTCACCGTGAACACACAAGGTACTCTCTGTCATAGCTTAGCAGGATGAAATATTTTCCTTTGACAGTGTGCATCTTCTTGAGAGATACAACATTACTCCTGCTTGTGAAATGAGTAAATCCATAGACTTGTCTCAATAACAATCAGAGACAATAACTGTCCTTCTCCAATGAAGCCTTCCATATAACTTCCACAGAGCTGATTGTTGATCCTAAAGCCCCCGTCACACTAAGCGAGATCGCTAGCGAGATCGTTGCTGAGTCACAAGTTTTGTGACGCAACAGCGACCTCAGTAGCGATCTCGCTACGCTTGACACTTAGCAGCGACCAGGCCCCTGCTGTGAGATCGCTGGTCGTGTCGGAATGGTCTGGACATTTCTTTGATTGTTGAGGTCCCGCTGGATAGCATGTATCGGTGTGTTTGACACCTTACCAACGACCTTGTTAACGACCCAGACAGAGAAACACATAGGCGTGCATCGTTATACAGATCGTTACGGGTCGCCGCATCGCTGCTGCGTCGTTGGGAAGATCTGACTGTTTGACATCTCACCAGCGACCACATAGCATAGATCCGTGACAGGTCGTATCGTTGTCGGGATCGCTGTAGCGTCGGTTAGTGTGACGGGGCCTTTAGATGGGAGTGTAAAACATATAAATATATACATATATACACATATAAATGCAGTCCTATATATTGTAGATGTAAGTTTTAAACATGCATAAATACAGACCTTTCGATACTAAAATATATGCAAATCACATTTTATTAGTACAATGGTTTCCCCAATGTAATAAAATAAAATCTTGCATTTTAGTGAAAGATTTGTTGACTTTTAGTTTAAAAGAAAAAGCTTAGAAATCAAAATAAGGAAAAGACGGTAAGGGGACGAATGTACAAATACATCCCATGCGGAAAAGAAACAAATTATACTTAAGTACCTCTAAAGATACCATGGGAGAATATATAAATGAGCAGCAGTCTTCCTAAATTGATATAAATCGCACTTCATCATATATGAATTTGAAAATGCCTATTGCAATTAGAGGTGCGTATTGTGGAGTCCCAATGGGAAAAGAAACAATATCCTTATATACACAGCAATTAATTGGGGTAGAAGAAAGGATACATCCTACAGTCATTGTTAACTAGAGCTGGCATTAAGAGGCACAGTGTCTTTCTAAATTTGCGGGGTAATTTGCAATGTGTTACACTAAGAAAATGTAAAGCAGACACAGCACCGATAAATATACAATATTCTCTGCATTATGACCCTCTGTATGATAAATGACCCTGTCACTAGGTCTTAATTCAGGAGACAGCAGACATAACTGATTAAATCCTTTTCCAGGTATAGCACCACAAAGTACAAGTAGGAGACACTTTGGATAAAGCAAATTATTTGAGACAATCAATGTTTTCCCCCATCTCCCAAAGGACCCTTAGTTCAGTAACTTTTAGCTTGTTATTTCTACACTGACTGTTTGCTCCAAACGAGAGAAGCAAATGTTATTGATTGAGGAACACAGGAGACATTGCAAATACTTCACATTACCTTGTCCAGGTTGATAGCCCTAGGAATAATGCAAGAGCTGGAGAATATATTCTCCATGTTGCAGCACTTCAGCTACTGAAACATACATGAACCTTTAATCAATGTATTCAAGTGAGACAGTCTGAGACTTCAAAATAATTGACTTTGTCTTTAACACAAGTGACTAATTTATGGTCAGGTTTGTTCGGTGAACCGCAGTTTCCATGGGCTGTTTAGAATTCAGTTTGTAACATTTTGTGAGGACGCCTTATACCCATTCTTGAATTATTTATTAACTTGCTTCTAGGCCGAAGATAAATCCAAATGTGTATCTTGGCATAAAGACTAATATTTATTTCTGTAACTTTGACAAGTACAAAAAGAGTGACTGTCTCACACTATTTTGATCAAAGGGTTTAAAGGAGATATCCATCATTCAGATGCTTACATTAGTCAGAAGAAGGATATTGACAGGAAAAGTGGATTGAGCTATTATGATTTAAAGTTGGTCCCTATACATTTCTAACAAATATCTTCATCTTTCTTACAAATAGGATTCCTAGTAATATATCAATATCCAGGAGGATTACTGCTTGATCCTGTCCCCCTCTAACATCCCTCTATGTCAAGAGTACATTGTAAGCTTCAGCTAACATTATCGTATAAGCAAGAAAGCACCTAATCAACCTGTAGTCCATATCGCTACGAGAGACACTACCTTTGAGCCCCTGAGATAAAGGCACAATATAAAGAATTTAATCTCTTTAAAGCATCACTCCAGCATTTTGTATTGCAGTGCAGGAGTATTGCAACTAATCTAAATTCCCTGCCCCTAGTCTCCTATTCACCAGCTGCAGTCTTCATCTTTTATCTGCACCGCATCAGTCATCTTCTGCAGGTTGTGACCAGCTGGATCGCGCTAATGTTTGCTGGGTGAAACAGAAGTCACAACTCAATGGAAGTCTATGAGAGCCAGAACAAGGCTCTCATAGACTTACATTGAGAGCTTGTGACTGTTACCTGTGGCTTCCAGTCAGTTAGAAGATGCGTCACAAGATGGTGTCGCGGGATCAGAGCGGCGCCGGGAAGAGCTCAGGACAGTGGGTGGTAAGTATAAGACTAAAGTATGGGAAACTTAAAGTAGTGGCACCACTGCAGCACTGAAATAAAAGAAAACTCTGGAGTGATGATTTAATATTTGCTTTTGTTACTTACAGTTAGGTCCATATATATTTGGACAGAGACAACATTTTTCTAATTTTGGTTCTAGACATTGCCACAATGAATTTTAAACAAAACAATTCAGATGCAGTTGAAGTTCAGACTTTCAGCTTTCATTTGAGTGTATCCACATTAAAATTGGATGAAGGGTTTAGGAGTTTCAGCTCCTTAACATGTGCCACCCTGTTTTTAAAGGGACCAAAAGTAATTGGACAATTGACTCCAAGGCTATTTCATGGACAGGTGAGGGCAATCCCTTTGTTATGTCATTCTCAATTAAGCAGATAAAAGGCCTGGAGTTGATTTGAGGTGTGGTGCTTGCATTTGGAAGGTTTTGCTGTGAAGTAAACATGTGGTCAAAGTAGCTCTCCATGCAGGTGAAACAAGCCATAAGCTGCAAAAACAGAAAAAACCCATCCGAGAAATTGCTACAATATTAGGAGTGGCAAAATCTACAGTTTGGTACATCCTGAGAAAGAAAAAAAGCACTGGTGAACTCATCAATGCAAAAAGACCTGGGTGCCCACGGAAGACAACTGTTAGGTGTTGGTCTGGTGCTGGATTTGAAATGGGTCCAGGACCTTCTGTTGTCACCCATTTCAGTCCAGCCAGGGCTGATGCTGCTCAGCATCACAGTCAGCCCCAACGCCTAGCTGATCTGCGAGCCCTGTTTGTCTCCCAGCTAGTTGTGCCTAGCAATGTTAAGCCTGGGTTGCAGAGTGAAACAGGGCTTGTGGAATCTAAGTCCAGGTTTTGCCGCACTGAGCATGTCCGTGACCTGGCGGTTCATGATTGGTGGGTTGGCACTAGAGATGAGCGTTGTTCGACTCGAACTGTTCGCCAATCTCAAATTCGAGCTGTTTTGGGCGGTGTTCGAGCCGTTCGGCGAACACGAACAATTTGAGAAAAATTCGGCTGTTCGAGGTTATGTTCGATAACTGTTCGTGCACCAAAATCATAACTGGATTTTTTCTCAGTAATGATGAAAATTAATGTTAATACGCAGTTTGAGTGTACAGCGGGGTGGGGGGAGGGGCAGGGGATGGATCTCTGCAGGAATAATGAAGATCTCCATTTTTTTTTCTCTTTCCTGCATTTACAGTGGGGAGGTGCAATCTGTCAGCCTATCAGCAGCGCACACACGGAGCGAAGTGCTTTTTTTCACACAAGCAAGGGCATGTGTCATTGGCAGTGTATGTCACATGTCCTTGCCCTATAAGACCAAGCCATTTTCCCCGTCGCCACCATTTTCTCACTGCTGCAGCTGCGTGTTAGACGGCACCGCTGTTGCTGTGTGCGCTATACCTTGTTAATTTCAAGCCAATTTTCGCACAAATCTACAGATAGCTTGGGAGTAGGGAATAGTTGTGATTGCAGTCCTTTTAAGGACTTGGTTACAGCATTTCCTACGACTTTTATCAGGTAGGTCTGTGCTCTTAAATAGATAGATTGTGGGAGTAAAGACTAATTGTAATTGCAGTCCTTTTCAGGACTAGGTTACATCAGTTCCTATCAGTTTTTGCCAGGCAGGTCTGTGCCAGTGCTGTGCAAGTTTTTTTCACAGCATTTGGCTGAATCTAGCAAAGCTAATCCTTTTTGGCCTATTGCAGAGTGTGTTAGTCAGTGGAGTAGCCTATCTGTGTTGCAAGATATACCACCTGTGTATAGAATACCAATTTTTTTACTGCACCTAGTGAAGTAAAATCTTTTGGGCATAGCATCATTCTATTAGTCCATCTATACTGACCTCCATCAGGTTGCAAATTGAATATAATTTTTTTCTGCATCTAGCTCTGAAAAAATATTTGGGCTTCTAGCAGTGTGTGGGACTTGTTCTATTAGTCCATCTATACTGACCTCCATCAGGTTGCAAACTGAATATAATTTTTTTCTGCATCTAACTCTGAAAAAATATTTGGCCTTCTAGCAGTGTGTGGGACTTGTTCTATTAGTCCATCTATACTGACCTCCATCACGCTGCAAATTCAAAATAATTTTTTGTCTGCATCTAGCTCTGAAAAAATATTTGGCCTTCTAGCAGTGTGTGGGACTTTCTCTATTAGTCCATCTATACTGACCTCCATCAGGTTGCAAATTAAAAATAATTTTTATCTGCATCTACCTCTGAAAAAATATTTGGGCTTCTAGCTGTGTGTGGGACTTGTTCTATTAGTCCATCTATACTGACCTCCATCAGGTTGCAAACTGAATATAATTTTTTTCTGCATCTAGCTCTGAAAAAATATTTGGCCTTCTAGCAGTGTGTGGGACTTTCTCTATTAGTCCATCTATACTGACCTCCATCAGGTTGCAAATTAAAAATAATTTTTATCTGCATCTAGCTCTGAAAAAATATTTGGCCTTCTAGCAGTGTGTGGGACTTTCTCTATTAGTCCATCTATACTGACCTCCATCAGGTTGCAAATTAAAAATAATTTATATCTGCATCTAGCTCTGAAAAAATATTTGGCCTTCTAGCAGTGTGTGGGACTTTCTCTATTAGTCCATCTATACTGACCTCCATCAGGTTGCAAATTAAAAATAATTTTTTGTCTGCATCTAGCTCTGAAAAAATATTTGGCCTTCTAGCAGTGTGTGGGACTTTCTCTATTAGTCCATCTATACTGACCTCCATCAGGTTGCAAACTGAATATATTTTTTTTCTGCATCTACCTCTGAAAAAATATTGGGCTTCTAGCTGTGTGTGGGACTTGTTCTATTAATCCATCTATACAGACCTCCATCAGGTTGCAAACTGAATATAATTTTTTTCTGCATCTACCTCTGAAAAAATATTTGGGCTTCTAGCTGTGTGTGGGACTTGTTCTATTAGTCCATCTATACTGACCTCCATCAGGTTGCAAACTGAATATAATTTTTTTCTGCATCTAGCTCTGAAAAAATATTTGGCCTTCTAGCAGTGTGTGGCACTTTCTCTATTAGTCCATCTATACTGACCTCCATCAGGTTGCAAATTAAAAATTATTTTTTGTCTGCATCTAGCTCTGAAAAAATATTTGGCCTTCTAGCAGTGTGTGGGACTTTCTCTATTAGTCCATCTATACTGACCTCCATCAGGTTGCAAATTCAAAATAATTTTTTGTCTGCATCTAGCTCTGAAAAAATATTTGGCCTTCTAGCAGTGTGTGGGACTTTCTCTATTAGTCCATCTATACTGACCTCCATCAGGCTGCAAATTAAAAATAATTTTTATCTGCATCTACCTCTGAAAAAATATTTGGCCTTCTAGCTGTGTGTGGGACTTGTTCTATTAGTCCATCTATACTGACCTTCATCAGGTTGCAAACTGAATATAATTTTTTTCTGCATCTAGCTCTGAAAAAATATTTGGCCTTCTAGCAGTGTGTGGGACTTTCTCTATTAGTCCATCTATACTGACCTCCATCAGGTTGCAAATTAAAAATAATTTTTTGTCTGCATCTAGCTCTGAAAAAATATTTGGCCTTCTAGCAGTGTGTGGGACTTTCTCTATTAGTCCATCTATACTGACCTCCATCAGGTTGCAAACTGAATATATTTTTTTTCTGCATCTACCTCTGAAAAAATATTTGGGCCTCTAGCTGTGTTTAGGACTTGTTCTATTAGTCCATCTATACTGACCTCCATCAGGTTGCAAACTGAATACAATTTTTTTCTGCATCTACCTCTGAAAAAATATTTGGGCTTCTAGCTGTGTGTGGGACTTGTTCTATTAGTCCATCTATACTGACCTCCATCAGGTTGCAAATTGAATATAATTTTTTTCTGCATCTAACCCAGCCAATAGTTTTGGCCTAATACCACAGTTTGGCCACTCAGCTCTGCTCGGTTCCCATCCATTGTTTTTTTGTGCAAACAACTCCAGAGTTGTGAATTAGTTAACCACCAAAATGAGTGGAAAAAGGCCTGCTGCTGGTGGAAAGGGGAATAGGCGTGTTGGGAAGGGGAAAAAAGGTTGTGTCCGTGGGGTAGGTGTTAAAGCAACAGTAACATCTGCAGAAGAAAGACCATCTTCCAGCCAAACTAAAATGTCTACTTCTTTTAGCGGACAATGTGATAAGATCCCTTTCTTACGGCCACGCCAATCGCTACAAATTCCAGATGAGGCACAAAAACAGCAGGTGCTTCAACGGATATCAAGTGCTTCTTTAAGTGGGCTCTCCTCCACATCAACTTCAACATCACAAATACTCCAGTCCTCAAAGGTGTCACCCCAATCGCACTTGCTTCCTCACAGCTCCCAAATCTCCAGCTGCCCGTCTGAGTATGAGGTAGAACAGATGGTTGAGTCTGCAGAGCTGTTTACTCATACTATAGCCTGGGAATCAGAGGTCGACTCCAGCGCTTCTGTGAATCCAGACGAGGAAATGATCTGCACTGATGCCCAGAATCTTTATGAGTCGGATCCAGGACCAGACGCAGAAGGTTCTGACCATAATGTAGACCCTCGTTCCCAAACTGTAACTCCTGTTGGTGGAGACAATGAGGAAGACGATGATGAGACTCAAATACCTGATTGGAGCGACAACTTTAGTTTTTTGTCAGGGCAGGAACAGGTTGGCTCTGAGGACGACGGGTGTGATAACGCACAGGGTGATGATGATGAGGTTGGAGATCCCACTTACTGTCAACCCACAGTCAGCCAAGAGATGAGGTCAGCAGAGGAGGTGGAGGAAGATGCTAGTGACGACGAGGTCAGGTTGCGCCTTCCTGGACAGAGACGTAGTACTGGAAGCACGTCAACAACTGCATCCTCAAACACAACTCTGCCTCTCACCACAAGTCGTGGTGGCTCTTCAGGTCGCATGGGTGCTAAGCCTTGCATAGCCTGGGCATTTTTTCAGATCGATAAAGATGACCAAACTCGTGTTATCTGTAACATTTGTCAGCAAAAGCTAAGTAAAGGCCAAAAAATACATAGTTTGAGTACTTCATGCATGAACTGGCACATGGACATGAAGCATAAGTTGCAGTGGGAAGCTCAGTGTGCAACAATGCGGCCTAGCCGGCCGGGCCAACCACCGTCTGCCATATCTTGTGCATCCGCGGCCTCTTCATCCTCTGTGACTGGGGGGACAGCAGTCACACCTGTTTTGGGGCGCAGACCTGCCACCTCTTTACCCGCAACAGCCAGCGTGATTGGCAGGTCATCATTTTCTTTGGAGGTGGTAACACCAGCTGGTGTTGAGCGCTGTCCGACATCGATAGCACCACCTTTGGATCAAGGCAACCTAACATGTCCGCCTGCATCTTCCTCACAGACCGGCAGTTTGCCGGGGACACCCTTATCAACCCCGTCTAAGCACAATAGCCAGCCCTCGGTCCCTCAGATGTGGACAAGTAAAAGACCATTTCCTCCTAGCCATGAGAAAGCTAAGAGGTTGAATTTCACCATCTGCAAGCTCTTAGCTACAGAAATGCTGCCTTTCTGCCTGGTGGACACAGAGGATTTTCGAGACCTTATGTCCGTCGCAGTGCCCCAGTACCAGATGCCCAGTCGGCACTACTTCTCAAAGAAAGGTGTGCCTGCGCTCCACCAGCATGTCGCACACAACATCACCGCTTCTTTGAGAAACTCTGTGTGTGACAGGGTGCATTTCACCACAGACACTTGGACGAGTAGGCATGGACAGGGGCGTTACATGTCGCTGACTGGGCACTGGGTAACTATGGTGACAGCAGGACAAGGGGCTGCTGTCCAAGTCTTGCCGTCCCCACGAGTTGTGCGTCAATCCTCTTTATGTCAAAGTTCCTCCACTGCTTCTGCCTCCTCAACCTCCTCTCGGTCTTCCACCTGCACCCAAAGCCTGTCTGGTCATGCCACAAGCTTTCTAACTGCGCAGAAGGGATCCTGCACACCTCCTTACTATGCTGGTAGTAGGGCTCAACGTCATCAGGCGGTTTTTACTTTGAAATGTCTGGGAAATGTGAGTCACACAGCTGAGGAGTTGTGGTCAGCTCTGGAGAACCAATTTCATGAATGGTTGTCTCCACTGGACCTGAAACCAGGGAAGGCCGTGTGCGACAATGCTGCAAACCTGGGTGCGGCCCTTCGCCGGGGCAATGTCACACACGTGCCTTGTATGGCTCACGTGTTGAACCTGGTTGTCCAGCAATTTTTAGCCCACTATCCCAGACTAGATGGCCTTCTGCAGAGGGCACGGTCGCTGTGTGCTCACTTCCGCCGTTCGCATCCCGCAGCTCAGCGACTTACATCTCTACAGAAGTCGTTGGGCCTGCCACTTCACCGGCTAAAATGCGATGTGCCTACCCGGTGGAATTCAACTCTGCACATGTTGCAGCGACTGTGGCAGCACCGACAAGCCCTGGTGCAATACGTTCTGACGTATAGCCTGGGCCAACGAGATCCAGAGGTGGGGCAAATCACGCTGGAGGAGTGGTCTCAGATCAGGGACCTATGCACCCTTCTGCACAGTTGATGTTTAGTGCTGACGATGCCATTATCAGCATGACTATTCCGGTGATTTACATGCTGGAGCACATGTTAAACAGAATTCGGAGTCAGGTGGTGGCACAAGAGGAGGTGGAAGAAGTAGAGGAGGAGGAGTTGTATGCGGAACGGCTAACATCTGCAAGGTCCAGACGGTCGGCAGCACCAAGGCGGCAGGCATGTGAGGGTGGGGGAGATGGTTTTACCAGGGCGCATGGTAGCAGCCAAACTAGTGAGGAAGGTGCAGGAGCCCAGGAAGAAGTGGAGGACGAACTGATGGAAGACTCATCAGATGAGGGAGACCTTGATCACATTTCTGTTCGAGGTTGGGAGGAGAGGACAGAGGAAGGAAGCATGATTGTTACCTCGCCACCAACACAACAGGGACTTGGTGCTCCTGGATGCGCAACACACATGAGTGCCTTCTTGCTGTACTACCTGCAACATGACCCTCGAATTGTGAGAATTAGAAATAATCCTGACTACTGGGTTGCCACACTGTTAGATCCCCGGTACAAAAGTAAATTTGCAGAAATTATTCCTGCCATAGAAAGGGATGCACGCATGCAGCAGTATCAGCAGAGACTGTTGCAGAATCTTACATGTGCTTTTCCACAAAACACCAGTGGTGCACGTAGTGAATCTCACAGTTTCAACTTGCCAACCGTGGGACCGTCAAGTGTTCAGCACTCAAACCGCAACAGAACCACAGTATCTGCTGGTAACATCAATTTTGCGGAATCATTTCACCACTTTTTTAGCCCATCCTTTGCAAGGCCATAGGAGACAAGAAGTCTGACACATAGTCAACGTCTAGAGACGATGGTACAGGAGTATCTCCAAGTAAACATTGAAGCCATGACTGTGTCACTGGACCCTTGCTCTTTTTGGGCTTCCAATCTGGATAAATGGCCGGAGCTAGCCACTTACGCCTTGGAGATCTTGTCATGCCCCGCAGCCAGCGTTCTGTCTGAACGTGTGTTCAGCGCTGCTGGTGGTGTGCTGACAGATAAGCTCACGCGGATCTCCACTGATAATGTAGACAGACTCACGTTCATAAAGATGAACAAATCATGGATCCGAAACGACTTTTCTACCCCTGTGTCATCCTGGGGAGAGTAAAAGCTTGATGATTGGTTAAAATCACCCTACCAACCGTTTTAAGCTTTCAAATTACTAATCATGTTTATCTGTATCTTGGCTGGAAAATAATTTGGGCTTTGTAGCAGTGTGCAGCACTGATTCTATTAGGCCATCTATAATAAGCTCCACCAGATTTAAAATTACTAATCATGTTTATCTGTATCTTGACTGGAAAATAATTTGGGCTTTGTAGCAGTGTGCAGCACTGATCCTATTAGGCCATCTATACTAAGCTCCACCAGATTTAAAATTAATAATAATTTTTAGCTGCATCTAGCCCGGAAAATAATTTTGGGGCTCCGAGATGCGCAAGACACATAAGTGCCTTCTTGCTGCACTACCTGCAACATGACCCTCATATTGTCAGAATTCGAAGTAATCATGACTACTGGGTTGCCACACTCTTAGATCCCCCAAACTTTTTGATCAACCTTTTCATTTTAATAAAGACCAAAAAAATGGTCATTTTTGAAATTATAAGCATTAGCAGGTTATTAGAAACTGAAATCAAACAGTTTTCAACTCAAAACTTTATTCTAGGTGATGTTACATTTTCACATAGGACCCCTTGTTCGAAAGGAGCTTCTGAACTCTCTCGTCCATTGAATTTGTCAGGTTTTGCATGGTTTCTGCTTCAATTGTTTTGCACGAGGACAGAATACCCTCCCAGAGCTGTTGCTTAGATGTGAACTGCCTCCCGCCATCATAGACACTCCTTTTGATGATGCTCCAGAGGTTCTGAATGGGGTAGAGGTCAGGGGAGAATGGGGGTCACACCATAAGTTTGTCCCCTTTTATGCCCATATCAGCCAGAGATGCAGATGTTTTATGTGCAGCATGAGATGGTGCATTATCATGCAAAAAAATGATCTTGCTGTGAAATACACGGTTCTTCTTCTTGAACCATGACAGGAAGTGCTGTTTGAGAAAATCCACATACATTATGGAGTTCATCTTTAGCGCCTTCAGGGATCCTAAAGGGGCCGACAATCTCTCTCCCCATGATTCCAGCCCAAAACATTACTCCACCTCCTCCTTGTTGGCGCTGTAGCCGTGTTTGCGTGGGGTGTCCATCAACCAGCCATCCTCCACTCCATCCATCTGGACCATCGAGCGCTGCACGGCACTCATCCGTGAACAAAACAGTTTTGAAATCAGTCTTCATGTAATGTTTGGCCCACTGGAGCCGTTTCTGCTTGTGTGACGTGGATAGAGGAGGTCGACAGGATGGCGTATGCACAGCTGCAAACCTCTGAAGGACCCTGCATCTTGTTGTTCGGGGGACGTTGGAGGCACCAGCAGCTTCAAAAACTTGTCTGCTGCTATGACAAGGCATTTTTGCCGCTGCTCTTTTAACCTGACGTAATTGCCTGTAGGAAAGAGTCCTCAATTTGCCCTTATCAGCACGCACACGTGTATACTGTGAATCAGCTACATACTTCTTGATTGCCAAGACACTTCATCCTGATCATCGCACAATGTTGATTGTAGTCATGCCTTGACCTAAACACTCCACAATTTGTTGCTTCTCAGCAGCCGACACATCCTTTTTCTTTCCCATTTTGGCAGAAAATGTAGGCTGCTTAATAATGTGAGACAGCCTTCTTAAGTAGTCTTGCCTTTCATTGGACACACCTGCCAAACTAATTAGCACAGGTGTCTGCAATTGCTTACAGTGATATAAAGAGCCCTGACACACATCACCATCAATGAGTTTAACTGACAAACAAACAAATTCTTCCCTTATCACTCCTAAACACTTTTTGCATAATAATTTGGAACACAATGTACATGTGCTTTTCCACAAAACACCAGTGGTTCACGTAGTGAATCTTACAGTTCTAACTTGCCAACCGTGGTCTGTATGGAGTTGTTCAATAAAGGGCCCAAAATTAAGATAACATAGATGGGAGAGGTCTCTATGAATAGGAATTCCTAAGTATTTGATACCCTGTGAGGGCCAGGCAAAGGGAAAGTTGGACTGGATGGAATCCTATATGGATTTGGGGAGGGAGACATCGAGGGCCTCAGACTTCGCTGCATTGATTTTAAAATTTGACCATGTAACAAAGTGATCTATTTCAGCCATAACAGCATGGATGGATATATGTGATTGAGTGATATATACTAGGACATCATCAGCAAATAGAGAGCACTTGTACTCGGTGCCTCCCACCTCAATCCACCTAATATTGGGGTTATGGTGAATTGATGAGAGCAGGTGCTCCGTCACTAGGATGTATAAGAGAGGGGACAGAGGACATCCCTGCCTTGTCCCATTGGTGATTGTGAAAGGTGATGAAAATGTTCTGATGCACCCCCTGGGCCTTGGGACACCCGGAGCCGGACCCTTTTTGTTGGATGCTGGTGGTTGTAGTCTTCGTGGCGGCGACCCGGTTCCGTGGCTCAGGGTGGTCAAACCAGTGGCGGAACTATTTATGTGGTTTTGATGTTTAAATGTCCGACTACGCCACCCGTGGATTGCGGTCAGAGTGAACCGCCGCTGCAGGGCAGACCGCTGAGGCTAGTGTTGTGGGTGCAGCAGAGCGTAGCATAACTCCCCACCGGAGGAGTATAGCCTCAGGGCAGTGTATGCGGAGGATGGGGGTGATGGTGCAGGGCAGCAGCAGTAACGACACGGAGTCAGTGATGCAGTCCAGGGCGTTTACTCACAGTTCTTATTATCCAGGTAACGGCTGCCCACGTCGTACTGTGCTCACCAGGTGAGGGGCTCAGACAACTCCCAGATAACTTTGGAGCGCTTCACAGGACCCCCTTTGTGTGTCCTTTGTCTGGCCTTTCTTACCAACACTTCTGTCCGGCTGCCTCGGGCCTCCTCTTGGTAAACTTGGCGCCAGTTTCCCTGACCCTATGTGGTGCCTTCCTAGCGGGTGTAGCGAGGGGCTGCGCCACATAAAATGTCACAGCCTCCGGTTTCTAGCTGAGGGTCGTTTCCTGCCTCCACTAGTTTTGGGGACCGGTCTCCCCCTTTGGCCTGACCCCTCCACGCAGGTGGATTCGGGCGTGCGGTGGCGACTTGCCCGTCCGCACCCCTGGGATCCCTTCATTCCTCGTTCCTGGAGCCTTCTCCGCTCCTCTTCCTTCCTTCTCCCTCTTCCAGGCCTGGGCCTCTGTTACTAGGCCCGCCTCCGGAGCAGAGCTCATGCAGAGCCCCTGCTCCCTGCCACTTCTGCTCAGACTTCTCTGCACTGAACTTAGATGGTGCCCACCTTTTATACTCCCTTCTCAATGCACCCAGGAACTGCTTCCTCCCTGCTCCTGCACTACAGGGTTCCCCTTCCTCAGTGTTCCCTCCCCCCACTCCAGCCAGGGACAGGGACTGTCGTGCCCATCTCAGAGGCATATTGGTCGCCCTGCCCCACGGCAATGTGGTGTAATGCATGCAGGTGTCGGGTCCTGATCCACACTACATCCTTACCTGAGAGTGAGATATCACACCTCTGGGTGAGGTGCAATACCTCTGTAGCAACCGAGCCCTCAGGGTGCTTCTATGTGTTTCTATGTGTTTCTATGTGTGTTTGTTTGCCTGCCATTGGTTTTAACGGTGTTCGAAGGTGTTCGACGAACAGTTCGACCAACAGTTCGGCGAACACACGGGTGTTCGACGAACCGAACCGAACTCGAACACTACGGGGGTGGCTCAACACTAGTTGGCACCCACCTGACCCGGTGACCTGGCATCGCCTGATTGGTTCACGGGTAACGTCACCAATAGCGTGTCGGTGGGCAGGGCTTAGTCTTTAAAAGGCCCGCCCACAAAGATGGCGACGCGCTCAGATCATTTGAGCTAACTGTTTGTGGTGTGCACGCTTTCTCTGGGCTCCTCTAAGAGCCTTAGCTTTAGTTAGGCAGGTCAGATTAAGTAGGCAGGTAGCTTCACCTTGCAGACTTGTTCTGACCAGGGGGTTCGCCTTACACCCCGAGCCACCTGTGAGCTATATAGAGCGGGTTGGCTCAGTCCGGTAGCTCGCCGGCTGAGTGCTCGAATACCCGGCGGGAATCACACCAGCACGCTAGCGCCTTCTCCTATAGCGTAGCGCCTGTGTCGAAGACAGGGCTACTGCTCCTAGTCCGGTCACACGTCTCCCTGCGGTTCTTGGAGATTGTGTGAACCGCTTTAGCACCAATCCCCATAGCGTAGCGCCTGTATCAAAGACAGGGCTACTGCTGTTCCCACGGTCGCACGTCTCCCTGCGGTTCTTGGAGATTGTGCGAACCGTCTTACCCTTCTGTGTGCCTTAACACGAAGGGTTAAGATATTTGTTAGGTGCGTCGCCGTTCGCTCTCTCCCTCCGTGCAGTTAACCGAGATAGAGCGTACCGCTTTACCCGTTCCTGTGTGAATTAACACGGAAGGGTTTAACATTTAAGTTGTCGTTTGCCTTTCCACCCGGAAAGTGTTCAGCAGCAGTCTTTCAGGCTGCATCACAGACCCCGGGGTCGGTTGCGTTCCATTAAAATAAAGTTGTCTGAAACCGCCCTCCTAACAACAACAGTGGTGGATGATCGCAGAATAATCTCCATGGTGAAGAGAAACCCCTTCACAACAGCCAACCAAGTGAACAACACTCTCCAGGAGGTAGGCATATCAATATCCAAATCTACCATAAAGAGAAGACTGCATGAAAGTAAATACAGCGGGTTCACTGCACGGTGCAAGCCACTCATAAGCATCAAGAATAAAAAGGCTAGACTGGACTTTGCTAAAAACATCTAAAAAAGCCAGCACAGTTCTGGAAAAACATTCTTTGGACAGATGAAACCAAGATCAACCTCTACCAGAATGATGGAAAGAGAAAAGTATGATGAAGGCATGGTACAGCTCATGATCCAAAGCATACCACATCATCTGTAAAACACGGTGGAGGCAGTGTGATGGCTTGGGCATGCATGGCTGCCAGTGGCACTGGGTCACTAGTGTTTACTGATGATGTGACACAGGACAGAAGCAGCCGAATCAGATTCAGCCAAATGCAGCCAAACTGATTGGTCGTCGTTTCATACTACAGATGGTCAATGACCCAAAACATAAAGCCAAAGCAACCCAGGAGTTTATTAAAGCAAAGAAGTGGAATATTCTTGAATGGCCAAGTCAGTCACCTGATCTCAACCCAATTGAGCATGCATTTCACTTGTTAAAGACTAAACTTCAGACAGAAAGGCCCACAAACAAACAGCAACTGAAAACTACCGCAGTGAAGGCCTGGCAGAGCATCAAAAAGGAGGAAACACAGCGTCTGGTGATGTCCATGAGTTCAAAACTTCAGGCAGTTATTGCCAACTGTAGCGCTGGCGTCCCTGCCCTCTGCTAGGCAGGGACGCTGCTCCCCTCACCGCTCTGCTCCGTGCCCGGCGTCCTCTCCCCGCTCTGCTGTCAGCGCGCGCTCCTTTCCGGCGTCCTCCTCCCGCTCTGCTCTCAGCGCGCGCTCCTTCCCGGCCCCTGTGCTTAGGGCGCGCGCGCGCGCTCCCCTCCTCTTAAAGGGGCCGCGCGCGCCGTCCTAAGGAGTCCCCGGCCAATGGCCGGAGGACTTCATCATATATAAGGCACCTCCTCCAAAATGGAGGTGCCCGAGCAATGTTGTTTGCACCTGTGTCTCACCTGTGCTTCAGCCCTCAGGTCCCGCTGCCAGTTACCTGCCAGTTTCCTGCCAGTTACCTGCCTGATTCCTGCCTGAATACTTGTTACCTGTCTGCCAGTCTGAGGTCCGACGGTCTGCCTTACTACTCCTGTCAGTCTGTCTAAAGGACCAGCCTGCCCGCTCACCTGGGAGCGCACATCAGCTACCTGCCTGCTTTCCTGAGGTCCGACGGTCTGCCTTACAACTCCGGTCAGTCTGTCTATGGACCAGCTTGCCCGCTCACCTGGGAGCGCTTCTCCGTTACCTGCCTGCTTGCCAGCCCGGAGGCTCCGTTGTCACGTGCTGTGACCACCAGCTATTCCAGACTCTTGCCCGCTCACCTGGGAGCGCTTCTCCGTTACCTGCCTGCTTGCCTACCTGGAGGCTCCGCCGTCACGTGCTGTGACCACCAGCTATTCCAGACTCTTGCCCGCTCACCTGGGAGCGCTTCTCCGTCCGTTACCTGCCTGCTTGCCTGCCCGGAGGCTCCGTTGTCACTTGCCGTATCTCCCTGTCCGTTCATCCAGAGACTGCCACCCGCTCCCTTACAAGGGCCGCCCCCTTGTATAGTAGCTCAGAGGTTCCGCCTCCCAGACCCGTTACAGTTTGCTCGGGCCATGGAACCCGGTGGCACCCAAGCTCCCTCGCTCTCGGACCTCTGTCTTGAACTGTCCCGTCAGAGGTCCCAACAGGAGTCCATCCTGGGTCACCTGCGGAATGTTAATACTCGCCTGAACACTCTGTCTGATCCACCAACAACCTCCGCCAGTGCCATATCTTGCAATCCGGCAGCTCCGCTGCCCACTAATACCATGGTATCCTACCCCGGACCCCGGCTTTCTGCACCTCCTCGCTTCGGAGGCGACTCCATCCAGGCTCGGGGCTTCTTAAATCAGTGCACCCTGCATTTCGAACTTTTGTCCTACCAGTTTAACTCCGACCGGGCCAAAATTGCCTTCATCATGTCCCATCTCACCGGGGAGGCCCTGGCCTGGCTAAATCCTCTATGGGAGAGAGGAGACCCCCTGGTGTCCAACTTGCCTGCTTTTCTCACGGCTTTCCGGAAAGTCTTCGACGAACCCGGACGGAAGACCTCATCTGCATCATCGTTGCTACGCCTCCGTCAGGGGAGTCTCACCGTGGGCCAATATGCCATACGGTTCCGTACCCTTGCCTCGGAGCTGGCCTGGGATAACGACGCTCTGGTTTCCGTCTTCTGGGAGGGTCTGTCCGGCCGTATTAAAGATGAACTTGCCGGTCGGGACATTCCTACCACTCTCGATGACTTAATAACTCTTGCCACCCGGATTGACCTACGGTTCCAGGAGCGTGCCAGAGAGGTCACCCGTGAGAGGAGGTTACCACGTCTAGCTCCTACTTTTCAGAAACCCGTCACTCCTTCTGTCTCTAACCAGGTACACCCTCCTGAGCCTATGCAGGTCGACCAGACCAAGATGGTCAAGACCCATCAGGACTTACGCCGTGCCGAGGGGACCTGCTTCTACTGTGGCAGTAAGGAGCACCGGATCCGTGCCTGCCCGGAGAGGTCGGGAAACGCCTGTGTCTAGGTTCGCTCAGAGAGGTCCACCTAGACAAGAATAAATCCTCTCCATCCCTGCTGTTGTCAGTTTCAATCGTCTACGGGGAGAACCGTTATTTCGAACTAGCCCAACTGGACTCTGGAGCAGCCGGGAATCTTATTTCACAGTCCCTGGTAGAGAAATACCGCATCCCCACCAAACCTCTGGCTGTACCCTTGTCTGTGGCTGCCGTGGATGGGGGTCTCTTACCACGCCCCATCCAACTCATCACCGAATCCATTACTCTGCAGGTGGGAATGCTGCATTCTGAGAGTATCTCCTTTCATGTTCTGCCTGGACTCTCTCACGCCCTCTTGCTAGGTCTGCCTTGGCTCCAGAAACATGCACCCGTGCTTGACTGGCAAACCGGAGAAGTCCTTCGCTGGGGACAAGACTGTCATAAGACCTGCCTGGTTCCCGTCCATCCCGTCCGTCCCTCTCCTACCCCAGCTAATCTACCTGGACTTCCAATTCCTTATTGGTCTTATGCTGATGTCTTTAATAAAAAGGAGGCAGAGACATTACCCCCTCATAGACCATACGACTGTCCCATCGACCTGTTACCCGGTACTACTCCTCCCCGTGGGCGTATTTATCCTTTATCCACTGCTGAGACCCGGTCGATGTCCGAATATATTGAGGAGAATCTGGCCAGGGGATTCATCCGGAAATCTACCTCCCCGGCGGGAGCAGGCTTCTTTTTCGTCAAAAAGAAGGACGGCTCTCTCCGTCCCTGTATAGACTATAGAGGCCTAAACCAGATCACGGTGAAGAATAAGTATCCCCTTCCGCTCATTCCAGAATTATTTGATCGTCTGAGGGGGGCTAGAATCTTCACCAAACTAGACCTCCGTGGGGCGTACAACCTGGTTCGTATCCGTCAAGGGGATGAATGGAAGACGGCATTCAACACCCGGGACGGCCACTATGAATACCTGGTAATGCCCTTTGGTCTCTGTAACGCTCCTGCCGTCTTTCAAGAGTTGGTCAATGACATCTTCCGGGACCTTCTCTACTCCTGCGTAGTGGTGTACCTGGACGACATCTTGGTCTTCTCTCCGGATCTCCAGACTCACCGGAGGGACGTTCGTCAGGTCCTGCTCAGGCTCAGGCAGAATCACCTCTTCGCTAAATACGAGAAGTGCCTCTTTGAGCAGACCTCGCTTTCGTTTTTGGGCTACATTATTTCTCAGACCGGCCTACGAATGGATCCAGAGAAACTGTCTGCCATCGAGAAATGGCCTCGACCGGAGGGGCTGAAGGCCATTCAGCGGTTCCTGGGCTTCGCCAACTACTACCGCCTCTTCATACCACACTTCTCTTCCCGGACTGCCCCAATTTCCGCGCTCACCCGTAAGGGTACTAATCCCAAAGAGTGGCCGCCCGAAGCAGAAGAAGCCTTTCTTTCCTTAAAACAGGCCTTCTCTTCCGCCCCGGTGCTGCATCGCCCGGACGGCAACAAGCAGTTCTTCCTGGAAGTGGACGCCTCCTCCTCTGGAGCTGGAGCGGTACTTACTCAAAAATCTTCTTCCGGGAGGATGGTAACTTGCGGCTTCTTCTCTAAACTCTTCTCCTCCTCAGAGCGCAATTATTCCATAGGAGATTGAGAGTTATTGGCCATCAAACTGGCATTGGAGGAGTGGCGTTACCTGCTTGAGGGGGCTCTTCACCGGGTAATAATTTACACTGACCACAAGAACTTGGCTTACCTCCAGCATGCCCAGAGACTTAACCCGCGCCAAGCCCGGTGGTCCTTGTTTTTTGCTCGTTTTGATTTTGTCCTTCATTTTCGCCCGGCTGACAAAAACGTCAAGGCGGACGCCTTGTCTCGATCCTTTCTGGTATCTGATCTCGAGGAAGATCCGAAACACATCATCGATCCCGCCAGAGTAATGCAGGTGGCTCCCGTGAGTCTAAATCGTCTCCCTCCCGGAAAGACGTTCGTATCAGTACCTGATCGGGAGAAGATCCTTCACTGGGGTCACTCGTCTAAACTGGCTGGCCACGCTGGTCAGAAGAAGACCCTCCAGCTTATTTCCCGGCACTACTGGTGGCCTACCCTGCACAAGGATGTAATAGACTTTGTTTCTGCCTGTGTGTCCTGCGCCCGCAACAAGGTTCCGAGACATCTGCCAGCCGGTCGCCTCCTTCCGCTCCCAGTACCTGCTGCCCCCTGGCAGCATATTGCAATGGACTTCATAACTGACCTCCCACTCTCTGCCGGTTGTACGGTCATTTGGGTGGTCGCTGACCGCTTCTCCAAGATGGCTCATTTCGTTCCCCTGCCAGGCCTCCTGTCTGCACCCGAGCTAGCTAGAGACTTTATTCGTCACATCTTCCGTCTTCATGGCCTGCCCCTCCACATCGTGTCGGATCGTGGGGTACAGTTCACCTCACGCTTCTGGAGAGCCACTTGTAAACTACTAGACGTCACCCTGGACTTCTCTTCCGCTTACCACCCACAGTCCAATGGTCAAGTGGAGCGGATCAATCAGAACCTGACCAGTTACCTCCGGCACTTCGTTAATGCCCACCATTCTGACTGAGTGGATCTCCTACCATGGGCCGAGTTCTCTTACAAAAATCACGAGAGCGAATCCTCCTCCAAATCCCCGTTTTTTGTAGTCTTTGGTCAGCATCCTCGGATTCCTTTTCCTGTCTCCACCTCGGTGGACAACCCGGCTGCGGAATCTCTCGTTAGCAAATTTTCCTCCATTTGGGAGAGTACCCGATCCGCACTCCTTCAGTCTTCCGAGCGTATGAAAAGACACGCTGACAAAAAACGTCTGGACCCTCCTCAATTCCGTCCTGGGGATAAAGTCTGGCTCTCGTCCAAATATGTCCGGCTCAAGATCCCTTCCTATAAGTTAGGGCCTCGGTTCATCGGCCCACTGGAGGTCATCAGTCAGATCAACCCGGTGGCCTATAAATTGAAACTCCCGGCCAACTTACGGATCCCTAACTCCTTCCATGTATCTCTCCTCAAACCTGTGGTACTTAACTCTTTTTCCAAGTCTACAGGTACGCCTCCTGCTCCGGTTTCTGCTGAGGACGAGTTTGAGGTAGAGAACATTCTGGCCACCAAAAGGGTAAGAGGAAAGACCTTTTTTGTGGTAGATTGGAAGGGGTTTGGTCCTGAGGAGAGAACGTGGGAGCCCCGGGAGAACATCCATGCCCCTCTCATCCTAGCTAAATTTCTGTCTGGCCTAAAAAAGGGGGGGCCTAAAGGGGGGGGTACTGTAGCGCTGGCGTCCCTGCCCTCTGCTAGGCAGGGACGCTGCTCCCCTCACCGCTCTGCTCCGTGCCCGGCGTCCTCTCCCCGCTCTGCTGTCAGCGCGCGCTCCTTCCCGGCGTCCTCCTCCCGCTCTGCTCTCAGCGCGCGCTCCTTCCCGGCCCCTGTGCTTAGGGCGCGCGCGCGCTCCCCTCCTCTTAAAGGGGCCGCGCGCGCCGTCCTAAGGAGTCCCCGGCCAATGGCCGGAGGACTTCATCATATATAAGGCACCTCCTCCAAAATGGAGGTGCCCGAGCAATGTTGTTTGCACCTGTGTCTCACCTGTGCTTCAGCCCTCAGGTCCCGCTGCCAGTTACCTGCCAGTTTCCTGCCAGTTACCTGCCTGATTCCTGCCTGAATACTTGTTACCTGTCTGCCAGTCTGAGGTCCGACGGTCTGCCTTACTACTCCTGTCAGTCTGTCTAAAGGACCAGCCTGCCCGCTCACCTGGGAGCGCACATCAGCTACCTGCCTGCTTTCCTGAGGTCCGACGGTCTGCCTTACAACTCCGGTCAGTCTGTCTATGGACCAGCTTGCCCGCTCACCTGGGAGCGCTTCTCCGTTACCTGCCTGCTTGCCAGCCCGGAGGCTCCGTTGTCACGTGCTGTGACCACCAGCTATTCCAGACTCTTGCCCGCTCACCTGGGAGCGCTTCTCCGTTACCTGCCTGCTTGCCTACCTGGAGGCTCCGCCGTCACGTGCTGTGACCACCAGCTATTCCAGACTCTTGCCCGCTCACCTGGGAGCGCTTCTCCGTTACCTGCCTGCTTGCCTGCCCGGAGGCTCCGTTGTCACGTGCTGTGACCATCAGCTACTTCAGACTCTTGTCCGCTCACCTGGGAGCGCTTCTCCGTTACCTGCCTGCTTGCCAGCCCGGAGGTTCCGCCGTCACGTGCCGTGACCACCTGCTATTCCAGAGACTCTCGCTTGCTCACCTGGGAGCACACATCTACCATCTGCCTGCTAGCCTACCCGGAGGCTCTGCCATCACAGGTCGTACCTACCCTTTACCCAGAGACTGCCCTGATCACTTGCCGTATCTCCCTGTCCGTTCATCCAGAGACTGCCACCCGCTCCCTTACAAGGGCCGCCCCCTTGTATAGTAGCTCAGAGGTTCCGCCTCCCAGACCCGTTACACCAACAAAGGGTTTTCAACCAAGTACTAGAAATGAACATTTTATTTACAATTATTTAATCTGTCCAATTACTTTTGGTCCCTTTAAAAACAGGGTGGCACATGTTAAGGAGCTGAAACTCCTAAACCCTTCATCCAATTTTAATGTGGATACCCTCAAATGAAAGCTGAAAGTCTGAACTTCAACTGCATCTGAATTGTTTTGTTTAAAATTCATTGTGGTAACGTCTAGAACCAAAATTGGAAAAATGTCTCTGTCCAAATATATATGGACCTAACTGTATATAGCGCCAACATATTCTGTAGCACTTTTACAGATGCTGCCATCGCTCACTGTCTCAAATAGATCTTACAGTCTAAATTATGGAGAAGGAGGGGGAAAGTCATGCAAAGATGATTAGCTCCTTGCAGCCTTTTTACATCTGTGTAGTAAATTTAGTATTTTAGTCTGCAATTTGACTATTCTTGCTTATAGGGGTTGACCCATCGTGTACAATTAATGCATATCAAATTTCAAAAATTGCCCAACACGTGCTCTTTATTTATTCACTTTCCCAACAATTTTCAGAACCCTTGTACAAAACAAATGGAAAGAGCGGCCACCTCTTCATTACTAGATGCCCCTTTCTTCAGATAGAGGCAGGTCTCAGTGTTGTGACCTACACTCATCAGACATCTCTGGCACACCCTGCAGATGTACAAGATGGAATTCCACTTTAACTACACCATACTTCCAGCCACTGGAATCCAAACCTGTTGACAGGTCCTCTGATTAAAATTTGTATGAACCTAGCTTAATAGTATTTTAAAAATGAAAAGTGCAGCATGGAAAGATAAAGATGAGATACATCATCCCAGGTAACTTGCATATTTGTAACCTTAATACTACATTGTCACGTTGGTGGATATTTTCTCCCTTGTACAAATAAAAAGACTAATTGGAAGCTGTTAGAAATGACAGAGAAAAACATTCATAAGTATCCTCACAAAATATTATTTGCAGTCCCTTCCTGTGGTGCTAAATAAATGCTGTTTCTCTAGGGTATGGAAGATATGAAAATGAGCTGCAAACTAGATCTGAACATTTGTTATCATGATAAATGTTGGAAACTTTTCAAAAGTGAAAAAGTTCCACGTGTAGTACCGCTTCAAGGGAGCAATTCTCAAGATTTATAGCTGACATCACAAAAGATGAGCAAGTATCTCATTCTCTGCCATAAATTTCCCAACATATCTAATTGCTCTGTTTGCTCAGAGGCAAATGTTTAGAATATGGATTTTGCATGCACAGCCATATATCAGCTAACAACATGTCCAGGTTTCTCACTGTCCATGAAAAATATCCAAAGAAATTCCAAAAACAAAAAGTACTATCCATGTCAATTAAATGTCATTATTTCCCTGGAATTTTCATTTTATACCCCATGCAGCATGTAGAACATGGTTGTAGGCTCAGAAAATAAATATATGGGAATAAAGTACATGCTTACCTAGTAAAGCACTGGTCTGTGTGACCTGGTGCTCGCCTTCTTGCTGCTGCAGGGTGGAATAGGCAGGCACACAGAAGCCCATTCCACAGAGGAGACTGCTTGTGACAGACCCGCACCTCGCCACCCCGCCTAACATCACTGTTACATTGGAGGGACCACGTGGTACGTGTTCTCACTTGCACCAATGTGACGTTTTGCACCCCCTGGCACACGTAAGGTCAGCTTGACAAAGTTTTACACAGACACCTCCTGTCCACATGGGTACAGGGAGGCAAGGGGAGTGAGAGGATGTGGTCCACGCAGTCACTGATGTGGCACCACACTAGCTCGCAACAATGACAGGCTCAGAGGCCCTTTTCACTAGCACAAGTGAAGCAGCGTCTGGTCAGCCAAGTAGGACAATCACCAGTTAGTTCCTCGTTAGATATAAGCCCAGTTCATTAATGGAATTACAGTACAGACCAAAAGTTTGGACACACCTTCTCATTTAAAGATTTTTCTGTATTTTCATGACTTTGAAAATTGTACATTCACACTGAAGGCATCAAAACTATGAATTAACATATGTGGAATTATATGCTTAACAAAAAAGTGTGAAACAGCTGAAAATATGTCTTATATTCTAGGTTCTTCAAAGTAGCCACCTTTTGCTTTGATGACTGCTTTGCACACTCTTGGCATTCTCTTGATGAGCTTCAAGAGGTAGTCACCAGAAATGGTTTTCACTTCACAGGTGTGCCCTGTCAGGTTTAATAAGTGGGATTTCTTGCCTTATAAATGGGGTTGGGACCATCAGTTGTGTTGTGCAGAAGTCAGGTGGATACACAGCTGATAGTCCTACTGAATAGACTGTTAGAATTTGTATTATGGCAAGAAAAAAGCAGCTAAATAAAGAAAAACGAGTGGCCATGATTACTTAAGAAATGAAGGTCAGTCAGTCCGAAAAATTGGGCAAACTTTGAATGTGTCCCCAAGTGCAGTTGCAAAAACCATCAAGCGCTACAAAGAAACTGGCCCACATGAGGACCGCCCCAGGAAAGGAAGACCAAGAGTCACCTCTGCTTCTGAGGATAAGTTTATCCGAGTCACCAGGCTCAGAAATCGCAGGTTAACAGCAGCTCAGATTAGAGACCAGGTCAATGCCACACAGAGTTCTAGCAGCAGACACATCTCTACAACAACTGTTAAGAGGAGACTTTGTGCAGCAGGCCTTCATGGTAAAATAGCTGCTAGGAAACCACTGCTAAGGACAGACAACAAGCAGAAGAGACTTGTTTGGGCTAAAGAACACAAGGAATGGACATTAGACCAGTGGAAATCTGTGATTTGGTCTGATGAGTCCAAATTTGAGATCTTTGGTTCCAACCACCATGTCTTTGTGCAACGCAGAAAAGGTGAACGGATGGACTCTACATGCCTGGTTCCCACCGTGAAGCATGGAGGAGAAGGTGTGATGGTGTGGGGGTGCTTTGCTGGTGACACTGTTGGGGATTTATTCAAAATTGAAGGCAAACTGAACCAGAATGGCTACCACAGCATCTTGCAGCGGCATGCTATTCCATCCGGTTTGCGTTTAATTGGACCATCATTTATTTTTCAACAGGACAATGACCCCAAACACACCTCCAGGCTGTGTAAGGGCTATTTGACCAAGAAGGAGAGTGATGGGGTGCTACACCAGATGACCTGGCCTCCACAGTCACCAGACCTGAACCATCGAGATGGTTTGGGGTGAGCTGGACCGCAGAGTGAAGACAAAAGGGCCAACCAGTGCTAAGCATCTCTGGGAACTCCTTCAAGATTGTTGGAAGACCATTTCCGGTGACTACCTCTTGAAGCTCATCAAGAGAATGCCAAGAGTGTGCAAAGCAGTCATCAAAGCACAAGGTGACTACTTTGAAGAACCTAGAATATAAGACATATTTTCAGTTGTTTCACACTTTTTTGTTAAGTATATAATTCCACATGTGTTAATTCATAGTTTTGATGCCTTCAGTGTGAATGTACAATTTTCAAAGTCATGAAAATACTGAAAAACCTTTAAATGAGAAGGTGTGTCCAAACTTTTGGTCTGTACTGTATATCGGGCCAGAAACCAGCCCCGGTAGCATGGAAACTTCAGCTGAGAACATGGACGTGTGGATTCATGGATCAAGATAAAAGAGCAGCCCATGGTTAAATTATATATTTAATCGCCTTGAGTGCACACTAGACAAAACACTATATATACCATGATTACACATATACCATGGTCAGATATACAAATACAAATAGTACAAAGTATGCAGAAGATAAGAGTCGGTTACCAGTTAGATGAAAGGCCTGGCTTGTGCGAGAGGGGCTGCCACATGGGAGGCTTGTGGTCCCCTCTGTTTCCCCACAAGACATATTGTTGTGACCTCCCTGGAAAAAAGCAATAGGCCATGCTTTACATAAGCTTTTAACCCCTTTGGGTCACTCCACTCCTGCCACCTGGGCTGGACCTAAATCCCCTACCCTTGCACCTAGCAGCTAAAAACTCCAAAACCAAAGATGGGTCATAACTCTTAATGGACAGTCCAAGGGAGACGGGGCCCCTGCTACGCGTTAAGACCAAACACGACTTTGCTACCTGGCTCTTAATAGCCATTCTATGTATCTTCAAACGCTGGTGTGCTAGATCGGATTGAGACTCAGGAAGACATTCGCCCCGTTCCAGAGATCTCAAAAATATAACCAGTGTGTGGCTAGGATGTGCGATAAGTCCATAACTCCTTATGAAATTACGGCTCCCATCTGGCTGGGGGAATTCTTTCATTAGATAATTAGCTTTACACTCTCAATAGGGATCCATCCTGCCAGGAATAGCTTAGTCCCAGATATCTGCTAGAGGCGTGAATTTAGCTCAGCAACCTACTGAAAATGGTTTCCTGTCTCAGGTTCACACTTTGTAAGAGGGCTATAATCTTGAACTGGATATGATAGTTGATTGGCAAGAAATTATAGCCCCTATATTCTTCACACTGCAGACTTATTAAACATCAGCACAGTTTCTGTAGGCACATTAAAACTACAGTTTCATCCTGTGTCCCATGGAGGAGTGGTGATTTAAAGTTATGGCAATGGCCCATCTCCTGGATGTGCACAATAGTCACAGAAATAAAGTGTAAATGCTTAAAAAAAATATGTCCCCAATCCTCTGACATTTTATAAAAGTTGAATGTCTCCTTAAATATTTTAACAAAATGACTAAAATTTACACAAATATACAAAAGCTGATTATTTTACAGATGCATTTAGTATTATCTGCATGTGTAGAGATTTGCTAAGTACCAGCTACTTGGCTGTTACTATATTATTCTGTATTTGTAACTGGAAAAATAGAGCAGCAATTTTTCCAGCACATACGACATCTGCACGGATCCTTAGTATATGTTCAGCAGTACAATGGGAACAGCACAGATGCAGATGAACACATTTTGGTAAATTGTCTAATACAAAACTGTACTTTCCCAATTTAGGCTAAATTTCCACCATGACTATTTGGTAAATTTTTGATCTTGAAGATTTTCCGCAGCATCTCTGCATCTATTACGTAAGTTAGATTACTTGTGTTTTTTTTATTGCGTTTATTTCCATAAATGTTTATTGCATCCTGGATCTATGTTTTTTTCTGTTTTGGGTGTATCATGTTATGTATAAAGCTGCATTGTTTTTTTTATACTTCCTAGCGCTCGGTTTTGATAAATTTATTGATACAGTCATGTGTGGATTATGTGCGTTTTTTGCTTGAGGACTTTCTTCATCAAATGCAATTATAAGGAGAAAATAGTCAAGTCAGCAGTCTTCCCCATGATTGTGAAGCCTACTGAAACAGACAAAGGAACTTTTTTAAACGCTTAAGAAGCCTTTGCAGGTGTTTTTTGTTAATTATTTTAATTTACTGAGATAATGATTTTTGTGTTTTCATTGGCTGTAAGCCATAATCATCAACATTAACAGAAATAAACACTTGAAATAGATCACTCTGTGTGTAATGACTCTATATAATATGAGTTTCACTTTTTGTATCTTTTTGTATTGAAGAACTGAAATAAATTAACTTTTTGATGGTATTCTAATTTAGTGAGATGCACCTGTATATGAATGAAGTGCAGTAACAGCAGTGCAGACCATATCTAATCTATGAATGATCAAAGATGGAAGTCATAGTAGTAAGTAGTTCATATGTATGACAAGGAAGAATCCCTGGTTATACCATATATAACCATAGTATGGAAAAAGGTATTAACCAATGATTAAGGTGTCTCTGTGCACTCATCCAAACCCCAACAATTATATTGCATAGGCTTCCTCAGGGGGTTTCTCACTGCTTTTTCTGTGCAGCGAAAATACGCAGCGTCAAATATTCACCAAAAATTCATCATGGCAAATTAACCTTGCAACAATATGGGCTAAAAAGCAAAGTTTATAGTATTTCGGTCTCCATTGTGTCATGTGGTTGAAATACGTTTCTGTTATTGGACACATGGAAAGCACACCCATCAGCAAACTAAAAAACAACTGAATTTGATTGTTTCTTGCCATAACCCCTCAATAAAATATGTTATAGAATGGAAAATAAAAATAATGGTTAGTAACCTATCAATATAATCCAGTAATGTAGTTTTGCATGTGAATAGTTGACGTCATGCTATTAAAATAACACATAATCCCAGGATGCTTTGCATTATGCTACAAACTTGTGATGACATTTACAGCAAACCACATTTGACCATAATTTGGTATGAGCTGAACTGGAGGATATTTTGTAAATTTGGTAGTCTTTTTATATGCAGCTCATTTCTGATGTTTTTTGTGCTGTAGCAGATGAAATCAAAATAAACTACACGAGCAGTTTTAAGCAAATTGAACTTTCCCGACATTGTACTGAATGTAATGCATGCTAAACAATGAAAGAAAACTGAAATATAACTGTGTCTTGATCGGATCTGGGATTCAGCGGAAACATTAGTTTACACACAAGGAAATGTTGACTTCTGTTTGCAGAAAGTACATGTTGAATATACACAAATACACACAAAAAATGAGAGCTTAACAACATTGGGAATGTATAATGTGAAATTTTCACATTATGGCTAGGATAACATGACTGTTTTCTCTTCATCCAAGAAAAACGGTTAGATTGTGCTAATCAGGGTTTGATCAGCGTGGGATCCGATTTTTCCAGAGGTGGAGAGAAAAAAAGGTTTCGCCAACCTCTCCATCTATCTAAACATCAAAACATACTAGAAATCAGGTATAAAAAAAAACAAAAAAAAACAACTCACCTTGTCGCTCACTTGTGACACCGCTGTCGCAGCTATGTGTCTGGTCCTTTGCACCATCTGGCTTCAACTTTCCTCCGGTGCACAGCGACTGCTTTGGGCATCTTCACTCTGTGTCAAGGCTTCCGGTGCTGAGTGGGTCTCTGACATCATGATGTGCCATCTGAGGTGCAGACTAGACATTGGGCGACCCACATCATGATGTCAGAGACCTACTGAAGAATGAAAGCTCCGGCAAAACGAAGATACTCGAAGAGGACATTGCGCACTGGAAGAAAAAAGAGGCCAGACAGAGTGGAGAACAGAATGGTGGGCTGCAGTGTCAAAACACGTGCGCAGCAAGTATACATTTTTTTAAACGCTTACCAAGCCCATTAAATTTTGGCAAAATGGCAGTAGGCCTGCTACATTTTCTGCTAAATTTGAATTGTGGAATTTTGACAGATTCACTTATCACTAATCAAATGCTTTTCTGTTAGAAGGCTCCCCAATTACTCGCTGAGCAAAGCGTGTCCCACTCATAGAACCCCCAGCTGTCAGCTGTTCAAAGTGAATGTTCAAGCTCACTGACCGCACACTGACCGCTGAATTGCAAACAATTTAGATTTAGGAGAATCAGATTTATTTGTAAAATCCAAGGCAAATAAAATTTTGCTTCAGACAAAGTCGGTAATCTTGATTCAATTTGTTCCAATCGGACAACCCCTTTAATAAATATGTTTTGTGTGAATTCAAAATCCAGGCACCAGTTACACAGAATCTGGACTGGATGATAGCTGCAGCTACTCTGCGGTGAAATTCACTCTTTTAGCAATGTGAGCAGCTACGACATATCCAATCTACTCTAAAATATTGCTGAAAATTTGGCAGTTCATCCAGGTCTTTTCGGGCTTCTATTTTATTCTAACAAATCAAATCCTTTGAAGATATTTAAATAATGTTGGCACAGTTCATGCAGCAGAAAAGCTTTTTGTGTGACCTTTAAAAATTAATGTAAGGTGAAATTTAATTTTCATTTTGTGTTCTTCTGAACTTGTACTGAATCCCAAATCGTTTTGTTGCATTCAGCTTATAGAGTAATTTTCAGGCATGTCTTTTTCTTACACCATGTATATGAATAAAGCACTTTTGCAATATAAAATATTATAATAAATGACACAACAGCCAGTCCAGAGGAACAGAAATGCTCTACTGTCCATAATGGCAACATTGGCACATTGTGATAAAATGTCACCAATTTCCTTTTGTCTATAACATTTTTCACACAGGACAGATTGTATTGAATTAAATGAGCAGATATCGGGCCATGTAGAAAAGGTTACTTGCATATCCCTGACACAAAATCTGCACCGAGATATAAATAGATAAAAGCCAAATAAAGGAAACAAATTGAATTTAACCTGAGCTAACTAGTGACTCATGATACTTAATGATGGCAAATGTTACCCATGCAAGAGTTCATCTGGAAATTTACAGTAGAAAAACAGAAAATAGAAGCAACTACAATTGATAGTCTGCGCTACATACAGTCCTTTCTAAGACGTTTAAAGCAGTTATAGGATTCATTTGATAATAATATACATACAATAATATACTGTAGGTGTTTGCATGTATACAGTAATATAAATTCAACCTCATGGGCTCCTAGGAAAATATCCAACAGAGCCACCGACTATCAGGGGTCCTTAATATTATTGGTTTCCTCATATGAATATTGATTTTTTAATCAATTGCGATTGCAGCCTGTGCACCTACTATAGTTATGCTCCTGCATTTATCTATTGGAATGCATGTGTTTGTCAATGATAGCATTTATTCAAGATTATTATATATTGCATGATTACGGTTAAGGTATTACTAACTACAAATGACTGCTTAAACGACTGGAAAGCAGACATTGTTCCACTGTCCAGGAAAATGAATCCACCGCCCTCACAAGAAGAAAAGTTGCAAATATAATTTTTATGTTGTGCAAACACTTGAGAAATATGGCGTGAGATCAAACATAAATGTGTAAAAGTGACCCCTCCTGGGTCTTTGTCGTAGAGTCATTGAGTCCTATGAGTAGCATAGAAGGAGTATGCCAAGAGCTGCCAGCACTATTCCAGAGGATGAGTCCATTGAATACAGCAAAAAGGATATGGCAAGTGCCACCTGCCTCCGCAATAGTGCTGGAATCACTTGCCATACTTCTTCTATCCTACTCACCGGACTCAGCGACTCTACAAAAAAGAGCCGCGAAGGGTTGAAATGAAACGTCTTTATTTGTCATAATACTTTATCTCGTGTGTTTGCATAACAGAATAACTATATTTGCAACTTTCCTTCTTGAGAGTGCCATGGATTCCTTTTCCTGGACTTATTGGGACAGTATCCCACTCCACCAGCACTTCCAATTACCCCTGAGTGCAGACTAATATTTTCTATCCAACTGGGAAACTGTATGTTAGGAGGGCGGTTGCAGACAACTTTATTAAAATGGAACGCAACCGACCCCGGGGTCCGCGATGCAGCCTAGAGGGCTGCTGCCGAACACTTTCCGGGTGGAAAGTAAAGTAACCAACTTAAATGTTAAACCCTTCCGTGTTTCAGCACACAGGAACGGGTATAGCGGTTCGCTCTATCTCCGTTAGCTGCACGGGAGAAGAGAGACCGGGATAGCACCTACTTAACTGAAGAACTCCGAGTTAATGCACACGGAGCGGGTTTCAGTGGTTCACACAATCTCCAAGAACCGCAGGGAGAAGTGCGACCGGAGGGAAAGCAGTAGCCCTGTCTTCGATATAGGCGCTACGCTGTAGGGATTGGCGCTAAGATGCGTGTGTGACTACGCGACGGGTACACGTGCCTCCAGCCGGCGTGCCACCGGACTGAAGGGTACTACTCCACGTGGCTGACAGGCGATGGCCGTGGACAGGGTGTCTGCACACTGCTCGAGGTGTTAGGCGACCCCTTTGGCTGAGCCAGGCTGCAAGACATAGCTACCTGCCTAAACGAATCTAAGCCTGCCTGAGTGACCTGTGCTAATCAGCCGGGCTAACTCTGGCATCGGCAGGTCATGGAGAGAGCAGCTAGAGAGCACGTGGAATACACTCGTCCACACAATGGCAACACTTGCAAAATCGATCAGAGCGCGTCGCCATGTTTGTGGGCGGGCCTTTTAAAGACTAAGCCCTGCCCAATGACGCGCCATTGGTGACGTTACCCGTGGACCAATCAGGCGGTGCCAGGTCACCGGGTCAGGTGGGTACCGAACCACCAATCATGATCCGCCACGTCACGGACATGCTCAGTGCGGCAAATCCTGGACTTAGACTCCACGAGCCCTGTCTCCCTCTGCAATCTATGCTTAACACTGCTAGGCACAAATACCTGAGAGACAATCTGTACGGCTCGTGGAGTAGCTAGGCATTGGGGCTGTCGATGATACTGAGCAGCATCAGCCCCGGCTGGACCCATTTCGAATCCAGCACCAGACCGACGCCTAACACTGTGATGCTTTTTTTTCATATAAGCCAATTACATTTCTAGTTTTTTGGGACTACAATATTGATGGTCTGTTCTTAAAATATGTCATGAATATCACATGAGTGGCGCAACAGCACCTCTGAGCTGATCTGCAGTACATGGCTGCCACCACAAAACAATGCAAGGAACTGCGGAGTTGTGCTCCATTCACTGTTTACAATAAGATGCTGCCCGATATGGGAACAGCTGATTGGTGGGGGGTCTGACAACCCGGTAGTCCCATCGATCAGCTGTTACACCACGGGCAGTGGCCAGATGTTAATGGTGTATGGAATGGAAAGGAGCACCACAGTTACTTGCACTGTTTAGTAGCCACAGTCATGTACTGCAAATCAGCTCCACCGGTGTGATATTATACACTATCTCAAAGAAAGACAGTCCTGGAATAGGTCATCAATATAAAACTAATAACAAAAAAACTTTAATTGTTATTAATTATGACTGACATCAGTGAAATATCCAATAAAAAGGAAACATCCATATAAATTAGAATCCAGCAAGACTATGAGCCAAGGTGTTTGGAGAATAGGTAAATTAAGGAATACAACTCCTACTCATAAATCAGTATGTAAAAGGAATGTAACAGAACATTCTTAGCCTTTCTTTTCAGTAAATAGAACAAGAGAGAGAAAAAGCATAAGGCACAATAGTAGATTCAGTTCTTCTAGAGCTGCATTATATCCAGATAACAAAGGTGTGTGTAGGGGAGTCAATATTCACCTAAAACCATGATATTTTCATAATCTCTACAGTCACAACACAATATGTTACTGTACCACGTGACTGGAAAATAAAGCTCTATATAACATTCCGACTTGCCAACTTTTCTGGATAACATAAAAAAAATCACTATTATATACTTCTATCTGTTGCTGAGAAACTGATGAATTAAAATAAAACATAAAGATTAAAAGTAATATAAGTCTACAGTACAAATACTGATACGGACAAACTAGCTGTAATTACTGTGAACTGTGAAATCAGGATAATTACAATAATCTGAACAAAACATTCTCCAGCTACAAAAACATGGATGAATCATTTTTTTCCCACAGACATTGGAAAAATGTCCTCTATTTTTAGTAGAATGTCCTAGAATTTAGGGGGTGGTTAGTAACCCTTATATCATTACAGACTGGAGGTGCTTGTAAACCATCTCTAACCAAAGGAGGATAAATAACCTGCAGATTAACAGCGCTATTTCTGCTTCTGATGAATAGCGATGTGCTACCTCTTCTTCTCTATATTCTTTCACTTTGTTTTTTTTGCTTATTTTATGATATATTTAGGAGAACCAGACTGTGGCAGTATCCACCTTAAAAGGTCACAGCTTTCTCATAATTACCCCATTTTACTCAAGTGGGTGTTTTAGTTCTACAAGCGTTTTCCCCGAACTAAACCACAGAACAGGTATCTTTTCTCACAATATCACAATTATGGCTTAAGAAACTATCTAGACACATGCCAGTAGGACCCAGTTACTATGATATGGGCTCTAATAATTGGCTGAACATTTCATGATTTATTTCAAGCCATATTGTGTGCATTGTCAAAACTCTAGTATATATGTCATAACTATGTTTATTCTATCCATATCACATAGGCATACGCAGCGCATTATGATTATTGCATCTTTCCTGTGGAAGTCGAAGTGAAACAATTATATTTCTTGTATCTATCTTGTGGAAGTGATATAAATATCTTTGTTGCACCCATGAAATGCATTCACCTTAGCTTCTATACACAGGAGTGCCTTCTATTAACTCTTGTATTCACGGCTCATTCCCATGTAACTCATTTTCTCTCCCATATTGAGGATGCCTTCTTTAACTTCATTGAATATATTGTGCGCGATATTTATAGGCCCGGACAATTTGACTGCACACAAGTTCGTGTAGATTGAGAAAAATCTGTGCCCAAATTGTTTTCTGCACTATTCATTCTTTGCACCATACTGCACTGTGTATTAGATTGTGCCAAAAAGTGTTGATGTGCCAAATTTTATTCTGCAAAACTGTCTAGTGCACCGCTACACGATAAGTGAGATAGTAGACATGCGCCACTACTGTGTGTATATCTATTTTACAGTGTATGCAAAGCCATTCTATTTTCTGCTGCAATTACTCAAAGGCAGAAGAGATGCACCAAAATCTCTTTTTATGTAATATTCTATCCCAGCTTTGGCGCATGTTGGTATGAGCTACAAAAGTCTATGGCGGTGGTTTAATTATGAACTTGCTGTCTATTCAGTTACATTTCATTATATATTTTTACATATAGTTTACAGCAACCAGGATTGTATCCAATAAAGTGACATCACCTGAGTTTTACACATACACGCCTTAATGGAACATACGCAACTACAAAGGTGCTGGTCTCATAGTAGACATCTACTGTCCCCCTGCTATGCTAGGTCTTGTAGTCTCACTTTATTGCTATAAAGAACCTCTGAATTCTAGAGGTGAAATGCATTGGAAGCTGGACCACTGAATAAACATAATGAAGTGTGGGTCAGGGGGAATAATATATATATGTTTTACAATCCAAATCCCCACAAAAATTGGGATACTGTGTAAAATTGCTGTTGTTAGAAGGCACCTATCAAATATGAGAGACCTGGAGCAGTTTTCAAAAGAAGAGGGGTCCAGAGTTCCAGTTCAGAGGTGTAAGAAGCTTGTTGATGGTTATAGGAAGTGATTGATTGCAGTTATTTATTCCAAAAGGAGTGCAACCAGATATTAAAGGGGTTTTCCCACAACCACAAACAAAAGTTCATTTTATTCAATGTCTGTGTCTGACCGTGTACAGAACATGGTCTGATCATACCACATCTCCTGGGCAGGGGAGGAAGGAAAAGAGTATACAGACATTACATCATGGGATCGCAGCTGATTCTTTCTTAAAACGTTGTTTAAAAACAGGCAGTGAAATGTTTTACCCCACAGAAAGAATCAGCTGTGATCCCATGATGTAATGTCTGTATACTCTCTTTTCCTTCCTCCCCTGCCCAGGAGCTGTGGTATGATCAGACCATGTTCCTGCATGGTCAGACACAGCCATTACACAGGGGAACATTTAAAAAATTATCTTAGCGCAGGGACATTTTATTTAAAGACAGCCTATTGTGGAAGTTATTATTATTGCAAGATCTATTGATTAAAATCAACTTTGGTTCGTGGGAAAACCCCTTTAAGTTGAAGGTGCCAATAATTTTGTCCACTCCATTTTTGGGTTTTGTGTGAAATTATGTCCAATTTGCATTTGTTTCTCTGTTTTTTGTGTTGTTCCAATACACGCAAAGGAAATAAACATGTGTATAACAAAACATGTGTAATTGCAATAACTTTCTGGGAGAAATACTTCATTTTCTGGAACGATTTCAAGAGTGCCAACACTTTCAGCCATGACTGTATACTGTTGTTTTGTGCAAAAAGACTCAGTATAACCTCTGATTTTATCATTTAAACTTCTGCTCCTTCTGGGATTCTCAGTCAAGTGGGCGGTCGCAGAAGTGATTCATAGCTGTCTTTGTATAAGTGTGCATACTGGTAGCTGACAGTCACAGATAGGACCACCCACTGGACCGAAAATCCCAGAAGGAGCAAAAGTTTAAATGATAAAATTACAGGTTATACTGAATCTTTTTGCCCAAAACGACTTAATATATCAGTCTACTCATCTCCCCCTGCTCTATAACATGGTGCCTGCAGATTGTATTGTATCTTCATGTTGATAAGTTCCCTTTAAAGTTAAATTCTAAAGGGGTTTTAACAACTTTATTTGGATGTCACCACTAAAACTGAAAAGAGCTGATTGATGGGAGTGCCAGGTGTCTGACCTCCTCAGATCTGATATTGATGACTTATCCTAATGCTAGGATTAAAATCACTCACACATTTTATGCTTTTCATTATACATGTTAATTTGGAAATGGACTAATATTACAAAGAAACAGGAACCCGAAGAATCAGTACAAGTCACATAGTATAGAAAAAAAAAGCAATGTATATTACATATTAACATTTGCACATGGTATTTCCTGAGGCAGTTTACATAATTTCCAGGTACCAGTGTCTGGTTTCACAATACACTCAGCAGTAATGTATCAATAGTAGAATATAAATCACCAGTGTTCAGGGAGTGTGGCACCATGACAGATTAATGGAAAGGGTTGTAAAGCAGAATGACATACATGCATTAGTGATATCCAGGAGAACCTCTATTTGTTTTTCCTATTTTCTATAACATACATATGACAAGATGGTGACAAAAATATAATGGTAATATAGTATTCATGTAATATTGTTGTTTTGAGCTCGGAGATTGCAGAGAGGCTATGTATTAGGAGTTACTGATATTAATATACTGCGTTTTATGATTTTTGTACTCTAGTGTATAGTTTATTTTGTTTGTTGATATCTGTATAACAATTAATCATTAAAGATGTTCTATTTCATGCATTTTTGTACCTTTTCAGTAGATATGTATTTTTTTTAATAATCTTATCAATACAAATCCTCCGAGTGGCCCAGATTGGTAATTGTTATCTCTGTTTAAGATTAGATAATGCTTTCTTCAGGATGTGGAAAGATTCTTATGAGATTATGGTTTGGAGAAAGTGAGTATGCTACATGGAGGAAGGAGCTGTTGTTTGTCTTTATGGGATAATTTGTCTATTTTCTAATACTTATATGAGTAGTTTATCAGTATAGGCTCTCCAATATAGTCTGAATGGCACAATGAAAGGTTGATCAGGTGCAAAATCAAATATTATTTTATGCAAACAGTCTACGGTGGCAATATTGATTGATATTTATAATAACCTTGTAGATTATTGGCATTTATCATTATTTATTGAAGATCTGTACACAAAGTGGCCCTCAGTAGAGATGAACAGATCTTTTGAAATTTGAATTTTCCAAATTTCCCCCAAAATTTGATTTGTGATGTATTAATTTGCATGGAGTTCACTATTGGAAAGGAAGGGGGTAGGGATGAAGAGAAGGGAAGAGGAGAGAGAGTAATTTAGTTTCAATAAGATCTAGTTCTCTAGTTATCCAGTGAATCTGGAGATGGAATCCAACTCTGTTGTGCAGTCTACTAGTCCCACCCCACTGAACTCCACCGGGAACCGCTGATCTCCGGTGACCCAGTGGTGTACTGACCACTAATGTACAAGATAAAAAAGAAAAGCTCACCAGTGTAATTCCTTAGGTGTTCCACCAATGCACAGTGCAAGAAACCTGCCGGCTCACAGGTGAAACTAGGAAAAGGGTGGAAGCATTCAGGATCCTGGGAGACTCCAAAACCCAATCCATCACATGTGTGAGGAATATTACTAATGATCTCACTAATGTACAAGGTATGAATATCTGATTTATAAACTGGGATGCACTGTAACAACTGCTGGGCATTATGGGGAAGCCCACTTGGCAAACAGACATTAGCTTGCAAACTAATGCTTCAGCAGTGTGGGAAATGGTGCCGGGTACCTTTTTTAACCAGTAGCTAATCGAATCTCAAAGTTTTCAAATTTGTAAGAAATCATGAATTTCTGGAAATACGACATAATCTTGATCCTTCACAAATCGATCCTCTCATCTTTAGTCCTGAGCCTTTTTAGTAATTTCTTGATTAGCAGTGCTAGTTAGTCATATATTTTTACATACCATTTTTTTCTTTTAAACAGAAGCACAGCTGGAATAATAAAACACGTAAAACAAAAGAAGGTTTTGCTTAAAATAAAATGGAAAAATGAAAGCCTAAAATATCATGTAGCATTCCTTTCTATCCCAGTTTGAAATCATTGTTAAAATCCTCCTGCTTTTTAATTGCCGTTATATCAAATGTACTTTAGTGTGGCACAATGCCCGGAAACTGTTTCAGTAAATTACACACCAAGATGATCCAATCTTTGGATTTTCTCCAGTACAAAGGATGTGATGTATAATTAAAACCAACCAACAATTAACTCCAATCAAAGTGTAACATGATAAACAAGCACCTAAGTTCAGTAAATCTACAATGACCTGTATTACAGTATAATAGAGATTAGAAGACAATTATAAAACTAAAATCACAATATTTTATGTAGATATCTCATATACAAATAATACAAATATATTGTATCTAAAATATACCTCCCGTGGTGATGTGAATGTAATATCTCACTACACTGTGTGCACCACTGTGGCTATTAACCCACAATTACATTGGGTCTCGAAAGACATTGGGTTCCCTTGAGACCAAGACTTCTGTAGGATAGGATGCTGTATCACTACTGATGAAACACCATTGCAGCCTACAGGCCATATATGATTTGGCAATGTGACACTACTGAATTTAGGCAGTAATAAATATATTTTCTAAGTTTTGTAGGTTGTAATAATGTTTTGGAACCAGAATCTGCATTATTTATCGTCATAGGATCAAAACTTTAGTTTTCTAATACAGAGCTCTAATGACCTTGCTTCACTTTACCCATCCGTAGAAGAAAATGATAAAATTCAGGCTTACGATAAGTTCCTACTAGGTGGTAGTAAATTAAGCCAAGCATGGTGTATAAATTGTCATGAAGTTTCCAGACAAAGAATTTTACACTCTAATTGTGTAGGTATGCAAATGGAAGTGCTACGTCAGACAAACTGAGCACTTAACAAAGCTAAAAATGGATAATTACATACAGAAAAACCAATATACTGGCTGAGATATACTTGATGGTCTAAAACAAAAATATAGTACACAAATAAAATGTCATCGTGGTGTCTGTTGTCTCATATCCATTTTTTATGCAGGGCCAAACAACTAGACCAATTTTCAACAAATTTTGCACATAGGTAAATCAGGCACCTTGGAAAACTTTAGACCACAGTTCAACTCTCTAAGATCAACTCTTCTAAAGATATTTGAAACAAAAAATAAAGAAAACAGAATACAAAAGCAAATATTGATTTACAGCCAAATGACTGGACCAATCTGAACTAAAAATGGCAGTTAAGTAAATCAGTCACTATGGAAGGTTTAAAGCCAAGTTTCAGCTGTCTCAGACCTATCATTGTCATATTAATTAAAAAAAACAAAAAAACACAAACGCATCCTCAAAATATTCACCCAAAAACTGGACATGAGAGCAAATATTAATCGATGGCCATAAGACTGGACCAATCGGAGTCAAATTTCACACCTAGTTAAATTATAGGCGAGTCACTTCAAGAGGTTTTAGATTAGGTTTCAATTATGTGGGACCTACCATTCTCGAGATATTCTCCAAAAACATAACATGAATGCAAATATTAATTTATGGCCAAATGACTAGACCAATCTGCACCAAATTTGGCATGGAGGTAAATCAGGAGCTTCCAAAGATTTTAGATAGATTTTAGACATGGCTTCATCTGTTTAGAACTTACTGTTTTCGAGATGTTCACCAAAAAAACAAAGACAAGTTCAAATAATATTTACAGCCAATCTACTTAACCAAACTGACCCAAATTTGCCATGTAGGTAAATCTGGCTCTCACATTTGAAGTGTACCTACAATAAAAATTACAGACCTCTCCATTCTTTGTAGGTGGGAAAACTTGTAAAATTGGAAGTGTATCAAATACTTATTTTCCCCACTGTATTTCTGCATTACAGTGTGTATGTTTTTCGCTGTAAAAGTGACAGCCCTTTGACAGGGCTTACTTAATATGCTTTCATATATGGCATGCCTAGAAGCCATTGTTAGGCCCCGGGCGGCGATTGCAAGCAACCAATTGACAATCGGCAACTACAATGTGTTGACATAGAAGAGTCCCAGCACATTCCTAAAAACCTAAATAGGTGAAAATTAAAAAATGCAAATCATACAGTTTGGTTGAAAAGTGGGTCAGAATACAACATTCTGTGATTCAAAAGTACCATTTTGTTGTCAAATGTCTTTAACACATTATTTTGCCATTGTGCGTGGTAACAAGTGTTTCAACTTTTAATTGTAAAGATGCCCATAGATTCTTTTATGTGTTGCTTTGGCTGGGAATAATATACATATAAAATATTGTGAACAATTTTAGTACAGATGGATGAAAAGGATATAGCTGACGTAGAGTAGATACTCAAAACCAAAAGCATGGATTGCAGTACTAAGACAAGTTATAAAAATGGGGTTATTTCTTTTGACCATAATACATCTCAGGGGTGATCTAATTTAATTGTACAAAAAAATGACTGGACAATAGATCTTTAAGGCTATGTGCCCACGATGCAGAAATGCTCCGGATTTCTCCTGAGCGCTTCTGCATCTCCCTGGCAGAAAAAACGCATGCGGATTGTACATGCGGATTGTACATGTGGATTGTACATGCGTTTTCCTGCCAGGGACAAGCGGATGTGAAGCGTTCTTCACATGCATTTCCGCATGCGGGTTGACAAGCGCTTTCCAAGCGATTTTAGCATCACTTGGAAAGTGCTTGACAACTTGGTCACAGTATATAAATCCATGCAAACGGCATGGATTTATATACTGTGACTGAAAGAATGGTAAAAAATAAAAAATAAATATATATTTACCTTCTGATGGCCCCCAGAGTCTTTATCCGATGCGTCTCGGCTTGCCGGCAGCTAGCGGTAGACTAAAGGACCTGCCGACGTCAGCGGTCGCGTGTCCTTTTCAGACCATCGCGAGTTGCCGGCAAGCCAGGACGCATTGCTATGGAGAACAGGGGCCATCAGAAGGTAAGTATAATATTTATTTTTTATTTTATTCTTTTTTTTACAGGTTCTATGGTACCTGGGTCTGGAGGAGAGTCTCCTCTTCTCCAGACCCAGGTACCATCCGCACATTGAAATGCATGGATTCCGCATGTACATATGCAGTGATGCGGAATCCATGCGCTCCAATGCAAGTCAATGGCGGCGAAAACGCCGCGTTTACACAAAATAAATGGACATGCTGCGTATTTTTCCCGCAATGATAATCCGCAGCGGAAATTTCCACAGCATGTGCACAGCACATTATTATTATTATTTATTATTATAGCACCATTTATTCCATGGCGCTTTACATGTGAAAAAGAGGTATAATACAAGAACAATTACAATAATCTTGAACACAATGTGACAGCGACTGGTACAGGAGGAGCGAGGACCCTGCCCGCGAGGGCTCACAATCTACAAGCACATGCGGATCATTGGAGAACATGGCAGACCTTCTACCAAGCGTTTTTTAAGCGTTTCTGCGCGGAATTGCTGCTGCGGAAATGCTTAAAAAACGCATAGTGGGCACACAGCCTTAAACAATCTTTTCACATCTAGGCTTGCAACCATGACAAATGGATATCTTTTACATCTGTGTCACGATCATAATAGATGGTAACTATCAACTACAAGAGCAGTGAGACTTTGGAAATCTCTAGCACATGTTGTGATGCTTGATTCACTAAACAAGTAAGGCCTGATGCCTTTATTGAAACATAATAGTACAGGGTGATTCAAAAACGATGGTGCAAAATTATAGCCTCAGTATTCATAACTGAGAGAACAGAACACAAATTAACATAAAAATACACACTATCTATCCAAGATTTATCTGTACACTACAAATGTTAAAAGTCATTTCCATTAGTGACATGGCAGATGTGTAGGCGGCAGTCCCGTTTTGTCCAGATATATGCCAGCATATCCTCGGATATGGACCCACTGTTTCAGTGATAGAATCATAGAATCATAGAATGGTAGAGTTGGAAGGGACCTCCTGGGTCATCTGGTCCAACCCCCTGCTCAAAGCAGGATTCACTAAATCATCTCAGACAGATGTCTGTCCAGCCTCTGTTTGAAGACGTCCATTGAAGGGGAACTCACCACCTCTCGTGGCAGCCTGTTCCACTCATTAATCACCCTAACTGTCAAAAAGTTTTTTCTAATATCTAATCTGTGTCTCCTCCCATTTAGTTTCATCCCATTGCTTCTAGTCTTTCCTTGTGCAAATGAGAATAAAGATGATCCTTCTACAATGTGACAGCCCTTGACATATTTGTAGACAGCTATTAAGTCTCCTCTCAGTCTTCTTTTTTGCAAGCTAAACATTCCCAAATCCTGTAACCGTTCCTCATAGGACATGGTTTGCAGACCAGTCACCATTCTGGTCGCTCTTCTCTGAACTTGCTCCAGTTTGTCTATGTCTTTTTTAAAATGTGGTGCCCAAAACTGTACACAGTATTCCAGATGAGGTCTGACCAAAGAGGAGTAAAGACCAATAATGACTTCACGTGATCTAGACTGTATGCTTCTGTTAATACATCCCAGAATTGTATTTGCCTTTTTTGCTGCTGCATCACACTGTTGACTCATGTTCAGTCTATGATCTATTAGTATACCTAAGTCTTTTTCACATGTACTGTTGCTTAGCTCTATTCCTCCCATTCTGTATATGCTTTTTTCATTTTTATTGCCCAGATGTAGTAATTTGCATTTTTCCCTGTTAAAAACCATTCTGTTGGTTGCTGCCCACTGCTCCAGTTTATTTAGGTCTTTTTGAATCCTCTCTCTCTCTTCTCTAGTATTAGCTATCCCTCCTAGCTTTGTGTCATCAGCAAATTTAATCAGTTTACCCTCAATTCCTTCATCTAAATCATTGATAAAGATGTTGAACAATACAGGTCCCAGGACGGAGCCCTGTGGTACCCCACTTGAGACATTCATCCAGCTGGATGTGAAGCCATTTACAATCACCCTTTGAGTCCGATCACTAAGCCAGTTATGAATCCACCTAACAGTTGCCTGGTCCATTGCATACTTGGTCATTTTTTCAATAAGGATGGTGTGAGATACTTTGTCAAATGCTTTGCTGAAGTCAAGATATACTATATCTACAGCATTTCCCTGATCCACCCAGTCAGTGATTCTGTCATAGAAGGAAATTAAGTTAGTCTGACATGACTTGTTAGTTATAAACCCATGCTGACTCTGGTTAATCACTTCATTCTTATCCAGGTACTTACATATATGTTGTTTAATAATTTGTTCAAAGATCTTTCCTGGTATAGAAGTCAGACTCACCGGCCTATAGTTCCCTGGGTCCACCTTCTTCCCCTTTTTGAAGATAGGAACAACATTTGCTCTTCTCCAGTCTTCTGGGACTTCTCCTGTTCTCCAAGAATTTTCAAAGATTATGGAGAGTGGTTCTAAAATTTCTTCTACGATCTCCTTCAGTACTCTGGGGTGTAATTCATCTGGACCTGGAGACTTGAACTCATTTATGTTAGCTAAATATTCCCTCACAATCTTTCTGTTTACAGATAACTTGGATTCTTCTATTCCTTTAAAAGGACAGTGAAGATCAGTTGATGTTACATTTTCTTTCTGAGAGAAAACAGATGCAAAATAGGAATTAAAAAGTTTGGCCTTCTCAACATCCTCTTACCATTTCTCCATTTTCATCCTGTAAAAATCCTATAGCATCTTTGACTTTTCTTTTACTTTTGACATACCCCCAAAATCCTTTTTTATTGCTTTTGACATCTCTTGCAAGCCTTAATTCATTGTCAGCTTTAGCTAACCTGATACATGCCCTGCAGGATCTGCAGACTGCATTATAATCTTCTTTAGATATGCCTCCCTCTTTCCATTTAATAAACATTTCTTTCTTTCTTTTTAGCATGTGTTTAAGTTCTGTGTTCATCCATCCTGGTTTCCTTAAATGCTTCCCATTCTTCCTACTTTTCGGGATTGTTAACGATTGTGCTTTGAGAATCTCATTTTTAAAAATTTCCCATCCTTCCTGGACATTTTTGTCCTTAAGGACATCCAGCCATTGGATCCCTCCTATTCTCTTTCTGAGTCTCTTAAAATCTGCCTTTCTAAAATCTAACCTTGAAGTTTGAGTCTTCACATGTCTTCCTCCTCTAGTTATCCAAAATTCTATAATAGCATGATCGCTGCCTCCTAGGGTCCCAGACACTTTTACCTCCTCAACCATTTCCTCCTTGTTTATAAGGATTAGATCCAAAGTAGCAGATCCCCTTGTTTTCTCCCCTACCTTTTGGAAGATAAAGTTGTCCGCAAGAGAGGATAAGAATTTGCTTGACCTGTTAGTTTTACTTGAGAGAGATTCCCAACAAATGTCTGGATAGTTGAAATCTCCCATGACCACTACATCATATTTTTTTGAGAACTTGGTCATTTGATACATAAAGAGTTCATCCATATCTTCAGCTTGCCCAGGTGGCCTGTAGTAAATGCCTACAATGGTGTCCTTTCCGTTGTTCTCTCCTTGTATTCTTACCCAAACAGTTTCCACAGAACTCCCAGTCTCTGAAGCTTCAATCTCTGTGCAGATATACGCTTTTCTAACATACAATGCGACACCTCCTCCTCGTTTATCAAGTCTGTTTCTTGCAAATAAGTTGTATCCTTTTAGCCTTTTATTCCAATCATGTGTATCGTCCCACCAAGTTTCAGTGATTCCAATGACATCATATTTCTTTTCCTGCGTTAGTAGTTCTAATTCTCCTTGTTTGTTGCCCATGCTTTGTGCATTTGTATAAAAACATTTTAGTTTGTGATTGGTTTCTCTTCCTCCCATATTTTTATTATTTAAATTGTTTTGTCTTTGTTCTTCCTTTCCACTTCCAGTAGCAGAGATCTCAATAGTATTTGTCAGCTGTATGGCTTTTTCTGGCCTTTTGCTTCCCTTCCCACATTGTTCTAGTTTAAAGCTCTCCTGATGAGTGCAGCAAGGCAATTTCCAAATACATGTTTTCCAGTCTTCGTAAGGTGCACCCCATCTCTAGCAAGTAGTCCATCGTATAGGTAATTCGTTCCGTGATCCAGAAATCCAAATCCTTGTTGACGGCACCATCGACGTAGCCAGTTGTTCACCTGTAGAATCTTATTCCACCTCATTGTTCCATGGCCATCCACTGGGAGGATGGATGAGAAGACCACCTGCGCTCCCAATTCTTTCACTTTCTTGCCCAAGTCTTCAAAGTCACTGCAGATGGTTTCCAGGTCCTTTCTTGCGGTGTCATTTGTCCCCACATGTATTAGCAGGAATGGGTAGTGATCTGTAGGTCTGAAGAGTCTTGATATCCTGTCAGACACATCTTTAATTTTTGCTCCTGGAAGACAGCACATTTCTCTTGAGGTTATGTCTGGTCTGCAGATAGCAGCCTCTGTTCCTCTTAACAGGGAATCCCCCATGACCACCACTCTCCGTTTTTTCTTCACAACATTCTTCTTTCTCCATCCAGGAGGATTCTGAGGGCTTACAAGGTTATTCATTGCTGGCAAAGTCTTATCTTGCTGTATTTCTTCATGGTTCTCCTGCGAGAGAGCCTGGTACTGGTTCCTGAGCAGTATAGGTGCTGACTGCCTCTCTATCCTCCTGCTTCTCTGGGTCACATGCTTCCATTCCTCTGTTTCCTCAGGTGCAGTTCGAATTTCTTCTCTTTCTGAATCATGAAGAGATAATTCTGCTCTGTCTAAGAACTCTTCACCTTCCTTAATGATTTTCAAGGTAGTTAACCTCTCTTCTAGATTTCGCAACTTTTCCTCCAACAGGGACACAAGCTTGCATTTCTGGCATGTGAAGTTTGGCTTTTCCACTGGCAAGTCTGTGAACATGTAGCAGGATATGCAGCTCACCAAATGGCTCCTGGACTCTTCCATGTTCTTATTGTTAATGTTCTGAAAACAGTGAAAAAAGCTTAAAAAAAAAGCTTCAAAATGCCGGCGCGCGGTTTACCGATGTCCTCATTTCAGCTCCAACAGCCAAAATCCAGTGTTCTTTGAGCTCACGGAGACTCTTCACTTACCCCAAAATGCAGTGGGAATATGCAAATTATCTCCTCAGGACTCCTCCCCTGGTTTACCGATGTCCTCTTTTCAGCTCCAACAGCCAAAATCCAGTGTTCTTTGAGCTCACAGAGACTCTTCACTTACCCCAAAATGCAGTGGGAATATGCAAATTATCTCCTCAGAACTCCTCCCCTGGTTTACCGATGTCCTCTTTTCAGCTCCAACAGCCAAAATCCAGTGTTCTTTGAGCTCACGGAGACTCTTCACTTACCCCAAAATGCAGTGGGAATATGCAAATTATCTCCTCAGGACTCCTCCCCTGGATACGTTTTCACAGGTTGATTCAACAAATTTGCACTGGCCTACACGATCACCAGATCTAACACCTTGCTACTTCTTTCTGTGGTGTTACGTCAAGGACTCAGTATATATTTCCCCTCCCAGCCAAAGGACCTAAACGATCCGAGACAATGCATCACTGAAACACTGGAGTCCATATCCGTGTACATGCTGGCACACGTCTGGATGCAACTGGGCGACCGCCTAGACATCTTCCGTATCACCAACAGAAATCACAATAATGAACATTAGTAGTGTGAATATGTATAACTTAAAAAGATAGTATATCTCTTCTTGTTATAAAATTTGTCTTTTGATCTCTCCTTTATGAAAACCAAGGCTAATCTTTTGCACCATTCTTTTGAATCACCTGTATTACAAGGTATGGGCACTAGATTTTGGAGATGGGATGTTGATACAGACATTTATGCTGAGGGCCATATTTGGTGTTGAGAAGAAATTTTTCTCCTCATATGAGGCAGTTGGCATGGCCTTTTTACTTTCCCCTGGAACAACATGGTAAGGTTATAGTTTTGACTTGATGGACTTGTGTCTTGTCAATAACCTAGGATAAAATCTGTAAAACACTGTGGAATAAACGGCGCTATATAAGCAAGTCAAAGACATAATATAAAAAAATACAGAGTTTTCTAAATCCTGATGTGGGCTTCAACCTAACCTCTTTTATATTTGGCAAAAACAGCTCGGACACACAACCGGCTTCTTTAGCAGGTCACACAGGTGATTTAACACTCATGTAAGATATATACTTTAGACATAGATACGTTGCTTAGTAGCCTGTTTGCTTATTATCGGCAAACAAAAAGAAAAATATTCATTTACAAATGATCACTGTCTGCTCTCAGAGTAGTTATCAAATCACTTGTACGGGGATGAAAGTCAATTCCCTTCTAGAGCTTGTTTCAAAATTTAAACCATCACTCACAGAAATCTTCATTGTAATGACAAACATAGCTGAAAATACAGAATGACTCAGTGTGGTTTAGCTTTTACGATCAAAACAAATTAGACTTCCTGCACAGGGACACATATATGTTATAATAACACTGACATTTTAATCAGTTTTACATGGAATTGTTTACTCCTAAATAAGCTTGTTGGAGTTCAATTTGTATATTTTATTTTTCACATAATTTTTGAAGAAAAGTTTCCGTGTTTTGTTTTCATGCTCAGTGGAAGAAGCAATTTATTGTATTCATCTTTTTCAAAGGGAAACTCCATTTCAATGAGCTACATGAGAGACACAAGTGTAAATATCTCTTATGGCCTATTTTACAAGATAGTGCGGTAGAAAATTCCCTTGAATGAACACATACATTAGCTAGTGCATCTGTTTTCCCAGATGTCTTTGAGTACAATCATTAGACCATTATGTAGAAGGTCAGTTTATATACTTTTCTTCAGGAGCTGGTTAGTTCTGGGCTTGTAACGTGGGGTCCATGTCTCCGGATGGCTTGTGATACTGCAGTAACTTACAGGTGCTTCTCACAAAATTAGAATATCATCAAAAATTTAATTTATTTCAGTTCTTCAATGCAAAAAGTGAAACTCATATATTATATAGCGTCATTACAAACAGAGTTATCTATTTCAAGTGTTTATTTCTGTTAATGTTGATGATTATTGCTTACAGCCAATGAAAACACAAAAGTCATTATCTCTAGAATAATTAACAAAAAACACCTGCAAAAGGCTTCAAAAGCATTTAAAAATGTCCCTTAGTCTGTTTCAGTAGGCTCCACAATCATGGGGAAGACTGTTGACTTGACAGATGTCCAGAAGGCAGTTATTGACGCACTCCACAAGGAGAGTAAGCCACAAAAGGTCATTGCTAAAGAAGCTGGCTATTCACAGAGTGCTGTATGCAAGAATATTAATGGAAACTTGAGTGGAAGGAAAAAGTGTGGTACAAAAAGGTGCACAAGCAACCGGGATAACCACAGCCTTGAAAGGATTGTTAAGAAAAGCCAATTAAAAATTTGTGGGAGATTCACAAGGAGTGGACTGCTGCTGGATTCATTGCTTCAAGAGCCACCAAACACAGACGTATCCAGGACATGGGCTACAAGAGTCGCATTCCTTGTGTCAAGCCACTCATGACCAATAGACAACGCCAGAAGCATCTTACCTGGGCCAAGGAGAAAAAGACCTGGACTGTTGCTCAGTAGTCCAAGGTGGTGTTTTCAGATGAAAATAAATTTTGCATTTCATTTGGAAATCAAGGTCCCAGAGTCTGGAGGAAGCGTGGAGAGGCACACAATCCAAGCTGCTTGAGGTCTAGTGTGAAGTTTCCACAATCAGTGATGGCTTGGGGAGCCATGTCATCTGCTGGTGTAGGTCCACTGTGTTTTATCAACACCAAAATCAGTGCAACCATCTACCAGGAAATTTTAGAGCACTTCATGCTTCCCTCTGCCGAAAATCTTTTTTGAGATGGCAATTTCATTCTCCAGTAGGACTTGGCACCTGTCCACACTGCCAAAAGTACCAATACCTGGTTTAAAAACAACAGTATCACTGTGCTTGATTGGCCAGCAAACTCACCTGACCTTAACCTTATAGAGAACCTATAGGGTATTGTCAAGAGAAAGATGAGACACACCAGACCCAACAATGCAGACGAGCAGAAGACTGCTATCAAAGCAACCTGGGCTTCCATAACACCTCAGCAGTACCACAGGCTAATCGCCTCCATGCCCCGCCGCACTGATGCAAAAGGAGCCCCGACCAAGTATTGAGTGCATTTACTGAACATACATTTCAGTAGGCCAACATTTCAGATTTTAAAAACATTTTTCAAGCTGTTGTTATAAAGTATTCTAATTTACTGAGATAATGACTTTTGTGTTTTCATTGGCAGTAAGCCATAATCATCAACATTAACAGAAATAAACACTTGAAATAGATCACTCTGTTTGTAATGATTCTATATAATATGAGTTTCACTTTTTGCATTGAAGAACTGAAATAAATTAACTTTTTGATGATATTCTAATTTTGTGAGAAGTACCTGGATACAAACAGTAAAATCCTTGTTCAACATATTTAACACAACACAGATATTTTGGCATCAGCTTCTAACCAATCATGACAAATTGAGGTGATCTTTGGTAAAAAAGAAATTCAAATGAGAACCTTTTGCAAGGGCTGCAGACATATCAATTACCTTCTCTCCCAAGTTGAGTATGATCTAGTTACATAGTTAGATAGGTTGAAAAAAGACACAGGTCCATCAAGTTCAATTTTTCTCTCCTAGTGATACATTCTCTATCGCTAGAATATTTATAACCCACAATGCCATTTGTTGTGAGAAAAGCATCCAACCCTTTCTTAAATCTTGGTATAGTATCTGCCATTACTACCTCTTGTGGTAAGGCATTTTACAGTCTCACTGCTCTAACTGCAAAGAACCCCTTCCTATTTAGACGCCAAAATCCCCTTTTCTCCACAAGTAATGAATGTCCGCTGGTCCTTTGTATGATCTTTGGAAGGAATAAATCATGTGCCAGTCCTTTATATTCACCACACATGTATTTATATTTAAAATTAGTATTTTTTTCTAAGCTAAACAAGCCCAACATTTCCTACCTCAAATCATATGAGAGGCCTTCCACCCCTTGTAATAATCTATGTACCCACCTTTCAACTCATTCTTACTTCCGATTATCCTTTTTAAAATGTGGAGTCCATGGACACTGTTGTGCTTTGGACAACTTTATGGTCAACTGTATTTGTACTTCCGTTGCTGAGATTACTGTACAGGCATATCTACTGATGGGTGTTGTTATGCTACTGTACCATGCCTAGACAATATTCATAATATGGCAGCTCATCTTCTTTGTATCTGGATAGGCGTGTTATGCAGATTATGCATGAGCATTCAGAGAACCAAATGAACGATTGTGGAGCACTGAGCATCTGTTAAAGAATTATACATCTGTATGTACGATAGAACTGTCACTGTTAGTAAGTGTTATTAGGATAGGAAGCAAATACCTGCCATAAAGAAGTTCTGCTAATTACTGTGATATTCCATCTGTAAAATCTCAGGTTAAAATACTAGTGTCTTCTTGGCAGAGTCAGTTTTGCCTCAATACTTTACTAAATTTTCTCTTTAACCAAGATATTGAATGAGTGCTAAGCTTCTGGCTATGGATTGTGGATTCTAGAAAAGGTGACAGATGGGAAAACCGAGAGCCAACAGTGTGGAAGAGGGAAGCAGTCTTTGAAAGAGTTCAGAGGAGCAGTTTTGGTGCTGGAGGGTCATATGAAAGTCTATGAGAAGGAGGCATCGAGAGCAGATTGTGTAAGAGAATGGGGCAATGAGAGAAATCTGTGTAACAAAGAAAGGCATGGTGAGCAGTTTGTGAGAGGGAAAATAATGGGGAGCAGTCTGTGAGAGGGAAAATAATGGGGAGCAGTCTGTGAGAGGGAACATAATGGGGAGCAGTCTGTGAGAGAGAAAATAATGGGAAGCAGTCTGTTCGAGGAAAAATAATGGGGAGCAGTCTGTGAGAGGGAATATAATGGGGAGCAGTCTGTGAGAGGGAACATAATGGGGAGCAGTTTGTGAAAGAGAAACATGGGGAGCAGTCTATAGGAGAGAGTGGGAAATGCAAAGTAGTTTTTGAGAGATGGCACGAGCTGCTAAGCTTAGTGACTGGCTACAACAGTGATGAACACTGTCAGCATGACATCACCACTGCAGCCAAACCACTAAGACCTGAGCAGTATCAGGAGCTGGAGCTGAACTTGTGGAGGATAAGTACCTTCTCTATTTGTCATTTTAGAGGATTTGCGTATCGCTTTCCTGAAACTCCCCTTAAAACACAGATTGTTTAAAACTAGCCATGTGTGACATGCAGAAGTTGTGCTGTTGCTTCAAAAGTATTCAGCAACTATTAGAAGTAACACAAGCACAGGAGACAGGAAGTGTTGTGCTCCTGAAGCATCCAGCAACTAGAAGGGTTAACACAGTTACAGGAGACAAGGAGTGTTTTAGCAGAGCCCCAGGGGGATTGTGGGGAAGTTGTTTACTGTCTGGCTGGAGCCCAAAAGAAAGGTGGTGTGTGATCTGTATCTCACAGAAGGCAAGGGAACAGAATACAGGTCAGGAGGGAAGCTAAACACAGCTCAGATAGACTCCCTGAGCTAACAGTGTGGAGCATTATCGGGCAGAAATATAAGGACTGGAAGGCATCCTGTCATAGGGATCTTCTCCCTCATCAAACCCTCCCCCCCTGCATCACCATGCAGGATAAAGAATGCTGTGTACTATTGAGCCCTTGTGAAGGAAAAGCCTGTGGTTGTGTATGCATAGAAGTGTGCTGCTAAGAGATCTAATCTGTGCTGAACTGTGCTACTAAAGAGACTGCCATTACTGTACCTGCTTTATTAGACTCTACCGTAATGGAAATTGTGGCTGTAATATCCCTGAATTGCACTGGCCGTGCTTCAGATTAAATTCCACTGTTAAAGTGTTGAAAAAGACTCTTGTCAGATGTGTCTGGTCAGCAACTGAATCTATTGTGTGCCTGAGAGAAGCTGCAGCCTATGGTCGCCCTGAGTAACGGTTCCCCCAGAATTCCAAAGAATTCATGAAACCCGTCTCACCCTATCTGAACCCAGCGGCGTGCGTGTAAAACATGCTTTGAGCTATAACAGATACAACTGTATCACCTGCAGGATAAACATCCTGGACTCTCAACTGATACATTATAACAAACTAGCAGAGGAAACAGTAGAACTACTTATGTATTCAGCTCATATAGCATTTCCTGGGCTTTATATAACTGTATCCAGGGGCGGATATATTAATGGTGCATAACTAACAAATGTAGTTGCACTCTTTAACGCTGTAGGATGTAAACATGAAATATATGAAATTGGAATAGCATTATTTCTCTAAAAAATATGAAAAAATTAAGATACTTAGCACATAATTTGGCCAATTCATGCATGCCTATCAGCCTATGAGAAGCATGTTTGCATACTATAGCGTTACAGAGTGCAACTTTATTTGTTAGTTATGTATGGAGAAGGCTACTCTTAGTATGCACCTGTTCACACCAGTTTTCTGTTTGGAAGTGACGATCAGTCTTTTGATATTTATATGCATAGGCTCCCTTACTGAGTACTCCACCGATCAGCCCTTGGCGGTTTTAATCACAGCAGGATCCTACCAACCCATATAAATGTAGGCACAGGAGAGGAATTACATTAGGTTAGGTTCCCAGCAAAGAAGATCGCCTTGTCGTGGCTACTGGGCATGTATGAATTGGCCAAATTATGTGCTAAGTATGTTCATTTTTTCCTATTTTCTAGAGCTGTAATGCAATTAAAATTTCATATATTTCATGTTTGCATGCTATAGTGTTACATAGTGCAGCTTTAATTTGTTAGTTATGTATGAAAATGACTACTCTTAGTATGCACCTGTTCACACTAGTTATCTGTTTGGAAGTGATGGTCAGACTTTTGATATTTCAATTATTGGTGCAATTCGTGCATTCGCACAGGGACCCAAGAGGTAAGGGAGCCCATTTCCACCTTCAAAGCAAGTGCAATTGTGCATTATGATAAGCTATTGGGCTGAAAATGTTTCTGCACAGGGGCCCTCTTCTGTCTGTGTCCACCAGTGACTGTATCCACTCCTTGGCTGATAGCAGGACTTGTAATATACCAGTTTCCAGCTTCTGCATGTAGACAACTGCTTGAAAATCTTGAGGAATTAAAATAGAACTTTTCCATTATATAGGGTTAGACCATTATTCACCTAAAAAGAAAACTGTGATGATGTCAAGAAGGTTAGGACAGGGCACTGTTAATTACTTCTATGAGCAGTGTAATATTCCATATAAAAACAAGAAAAGGTAAAAACTACTACTACCCGTGATGTGCTTCCATATTTCACTACTACACAAAGCTTTTCACCACACTGACAAATGTATTTATACTATATACATTTTATTATGGTTACCCTGCAATATTTATTGAAAAATGTGATTTAATCTCTTTCCAAAATACACTAAAATGCAGAATGAGAAATCAATGTAGTAATATTTCGTCTAGGCCTTCAGTCCGTGTTATTTGTATCTCCTTTCCTAATTGCAGACAGCATCTACCCTCCTGTGGCTGTCCTGAATGTGTAGGTGTTCAGCTGCCTGCAGAGCTACTGTAGGGCCGGCAGTGTCAAAGCTGTGGTGACGATTGCTGAGACTTGTATAGTTGTATAGGTCTACAGCACATTAGTAGTAAATGAAAAATATATTCTAATGTCTTAAAAGTGAACATACTGATGAAAAATTAAAACTAGTCTTGTATATTTTTGCCCAGTTAGCAACACTGACTCCAGACACTATGAAAGAAGATAAACTATGGTTGTGACATAAAAAAAAACATTAACATGAAGGTCCTTGGATACCCTGCTAATAAGTGATTTCATAAGTGATATTTGCAGGCAGTCACCTGCACAGATAACATGCAGCGGCCTGCTACTGAGTAGTGTATTATTTAAATGAATGGCTGTCCTTGGAATACTGAACGGACCCGTTAGCAGCTTTCTACTCTGGCTCATAGTCTACTCTGGCTCATAGACTGGGTATGGAAAGGGGTCGTATAGGCGAGAAAATTAATTTAAATGAGTGAATTCTTTGACAAGGGAGTAACAATCACAGTCGCAAAGGGTATGATCGTGACCATGCCTGTGGTGGAGCTGGGATAGCCAACACCCACCCTATTTCGGCTAGATGTGCATCCGAACATGGGGAATGGGGACATTATTACTAGGTGGGGAATGAGGACAATATTACTGGATGGGGAATGGGGACATTATTACTAGATGGGGAATGGGGACATTATTACTGGATGGGGAATGAGGACAATATTACTGGATGGGGAATGGGGACATTATTACTAGATGGGGAATGGGGACATTATTACTGGATGGGGAATGAGGACAATATTACTGGATGGGGAATGGGGACATTATTACTAGATGGGGAATGGGGACATTATTACTGGATGGGGAATGAGGACAATATTACTGGATGGGGAATGGGGACATTATTACTGGATGAGGAATGAGGACATTATTACTGGATAGGGAATGGGAACATTGTTACTGAATGGGGTATGGGAATATTATTACTGGATGGGGAATGAGGACATTATTACTGGATGGGGAATGAGGACATTATTACTGGATGAGGAATGAGGACATTATTACTGGATGGGGTATGGAAACATTATTACTGGATGGGGAATGAGGACATTATTACTGGATGGGGAATGGGGACATTATTACTGAATGAGGAATGAGGACATTATTACTGGATGGGGAATGGGAACATTGTTACTGAATGGGGTATGGGAATATTATTACTGGATGGGGAATGAGGACATTATTACTGGATGGGGAATGAGGACATTATTACTAGATGAGGAATGAGGACATTATTACTGGATGGGGTATGGCAACATTATTACTGGATGGGGAATGAGGACATTATTTCTGGATGGGGAATGGGGACATTATTACTGGATGGGGAATGAGGACATTATTACTGGATGGGGAATGGCTACATTGTTACTGGATGAGGAATTAGGACATTATTACTGGATGGGGAATGGGGACATTGTTACTGGATGGGGTATGGGAATATTATTACTGGATGGGGAATGAGGACATTATTACTGGATGTGGAATGGGGACATTATTACTGGATGGGGAATGAGGACATTATTGCTGGATGGGTTATGGGAATATTATTACTGGATGGGGAATGGCAACATTATTACTGGATGTGGAATGGGGACATTATTACTGGATGTGGAATGGGGACATTATTACTGGATGGGGAATGGCAACATTATTACTGGATGGGGAATGGCAACATTATTACTGGATGGGGAATGAGGACATTATTACTGGATGGGGAATGGCTACATTATTACTGGATGTGGAATGGGGAGATTATTACTGGATGGGGAATGGCAACATTATTACTGGATGGTGAATGAGGACATCATTACTGGATGGGGAATGGCAACATTATTGCTGGATGGGGAATGGGGACATTGTTACTGGATGTGGAATGAGGACATTATTGCTGGATGGGGAATGAGGATATTATTACTGGATGGGGTATGGGAATATTATTACTGGATTGGGTATGGGGATATTATTACTGGATGGGGAATGGCAACATTATTACTGGATGGGGAATTAGGACATTATTACTGGATGTGGAATGGGGACATTATTACTGGATGGGGAATGAGGACATTATTGCTGGATGGGTTATGGGAATATTATTACTGGATGGGGAATGGCAACATTATTACTGGATGTGGAATGGGGACATTATTACTGGATGTGGAATGGGGACATTATTACTGGATGGGGAATGGCAACATTATTACTGGATGGGGAATGAGGACATTATTACTGGATGGGGAATGGCTACATTATTACTGGATGTGGAATGGGGAGATTATTACTGGATGGGGAATGGCAACATTATTACTGGATGGTGAATGAGGACATCATTACTGGATGGGGAATGGCAACATTATTGCTGGATGGGGAATGAGGACATTATTGCTGGATGGGGAATGGGGACATTATTACTGAATGGGGAATGAGGACATTATTACTGGATGGGGAATGGGGACATTATTACTGGATGTGGAATGGGGACATTATTACTGAATGTGGAATGGGGACATTATTACTGGATGTGGAAAGGGGACATTATTACTGGATGGGGAATGGCAACATTATTATTGGATGGGGAATGAGGACATTATTGCTGGATGGGGAATGGCAACATTATTACTGGATGGGGAATGAGGGCATTATTGCTGGATGGGGAATGGGGACATTATTACTGGATGGGGAATGAGGACATTATTACTGGATGGGCTATGGCAATGTTATTACTGGATTGGGAATGGGGATATTATTACTGGATTGGGAATGAGGACATTATTACTGGATGGGGTATGGCAACATTATTACTGGATGGGAAATTATGACATTATTGCTGGATGGGGAATGAAGACATTATTACTGGATGGAGTATGGCAACATTATTACTGGATGGGAAATGAGGACATTATTGCTGGATGGGGAATGAGGACAATATTACTGGATGGGGAATGGGGACATTACAGTAGGTTTTTACCTTACCATACACATGCAGACTTTAATCTCTAAGACAGGATACACATTGGTAGGTTCCCGGCAATGAGAAACACCTTATCGTGGCTGCCAGGTATACATGAATTAGCCAATTTATGCGCTAAGATTTCTTATTTATTTCTATTCTCTTGAGCAGTATTGCTATTAAAATTTCATAAATTTCATGTTTGCATACTTAGCGTTACAGAGTGCTACTTTACTTGTTAATTATACCAGGAAGGGCCCAGGATAGGGGACATACATTACTGGAAGAGGCCAGGATAAGGACATTACAGGAGGGAGCCAAGATGGGTGACATTAGTACAGACAGGATGGGGACATTATTATATTATGGGGGGAAGATACGTATATCTTTATAGGATTTATAATGATAAAAGGGTCCAAACTTCTGACCAACATGCAGGTGGAGGGCCCAGAATTTTGCATCGAGGCCCATTGGACTCTAGCTACGTCACTGTTCTTTGGTAAAGGGATAGTCCCAGTTCATATAGTGAGTTAAGGCGTATTCACTGTTTGTTCCTTGAATGCTGATAGATATAAGCCTCTCTATATAAATGAATAGGGAGAGCAGTGCATTTATGGCCACCTCATCATTGGTGGGGCCCACATCTATCAGATATTTATGACATATTCCGTACATATACCATAAATGCCAGAGAATGGAACATCTCTTTAATTCAGCCCTGCATGTGCAATAAAAATAATATATTTGCATTAATAATTTGAATGTCTATTTTTTACACAATTTTAATTTGCTTTCCCCTAGATTTTTTTTAGAAGCACGGAAAGTATTAATAGTATTGCATGAAGCATCCAGGAGTCAGAAAATAGCTGGAAGGAAAAATTTATGAACAGGTGTTTGAAGTCTGTTAAATTAATACCACATATGTGTCTGGTTGCCAATAGAAATATATAATTGGAAATTCTGTTCTATTTCCATAATCCTATTTTCTCACCTTCTTTTATGGCTCAGTTTCTGCAGAAATGCCAGAAGTGAAACAGAAAGAAATGCTAATAATGCACTTTTTGCAACTTAGAACGGAAGAGGGTTATACATATAAAGAAGAGAGAGCTTTGTTGTAAAATGCTATTATATTTTATGATTGTTGATGCTGACTAGCTTCAATATGCACTTTAGTGAGCAGTGCAATTTACCGTTCAGTGACGGCATCAAAAATATACTACCTGAAGGTAAAACCTTAGGTTCCTTTTCCCATGATTAGGAAAGACACTGGTCATTTATTATAAGAGCATAAAACATAGGCGCTCATGCACACTGGTACGTTGCCTATATGACTCCTTTAGATTGCCGCATAGCTTCTGCTCACTGTCCACCATGCTGTCGGACTCCGTGTGTATGGAAATATTCTTCCACAGAGAGGAATGCCTCATAGAGCATACTACAATTACTATAAGTATTCATGTGGAATCTGTTAGAAAAATACTCTGCATGTAATAAGAGAGGCATAAAAAAGCCCCATACACCTTTCTACCGCTCATAAAGTGACTCTATTGTGCATGTTCAAATGGAGTTTTTATGTACAATTTGAAGAGGACAAGTTTCCATATCAAGTAAAAAACGTGAATGTACCCTTAGGAGCCCTGATTTTGGAAAAAAATACACACCCGTTAGGTAGCTTTCACATTTCTATAGCGTAAAAGTAACCAAAGGTATTATGTGACATATCCATAGATTTCTATAAGCCAAACATATGCTAAGTGTCTTTTTGGCGTAAGTCTGACAGGTAAACATCTGGATACATTCTTTGTGTCGTATAGAAAAGCCTCAGCTGTTCTATTCAGTGCAACAAAACTAAACTAAAACCCATATGTCACAGTACACATTTTTCAAAGTAAAAGTAAATGAAAGACAGTATACAACTGTATGGCAGCATTGCTAAGAGACTATTGTGGCACACAGAGGTGAATGGAGGCACTATATGGACACCAATATGGGTTCCTATTTTGGACCCATATTGCTGTCTGGAGATTTTCATTGTTATAAATTTGTTAAGACAGTATAATGTTCCCTTTCACGCTTTACAATGAGTTGTTACAAATGACATATATATCTGACAAGAGCAGGCTATACATAAATATATATTATATATATATGTATATATATATACTGTATATATATATATATATATACTGTACATATATATATATATAGTCATCTTCCTGGCATCTGTGTCAATGAATGATCTGCCATAGACTACTGATGAACAGATTCAATCCGCTGTGAATCCATTTCAAGTCAAATTTCCTAAAATTCTCAGGTCTTGCTGAATTTAAACAATTTGCGATTTGATTAGTGCTGATTGAAAAAAAGAAAAGAAAATGCCCGGAGCCATTTCACAAAATGCTGAAGATTGCATCAGCCAGAGAGCATGCTCACGATGTCATACACGTCTGCAAAAATTTCTCCAAATGCCTTACAGCTATCACGTACAATAAGGTGGGAACCATCACAGCTGTTATAAAACAAGAGGGCAGGGAAAGCAGCAGCCATTTTACGGTTTTCCAGCCTAGGGATCGGATGTCAGAGTGCACTGTTCACCATTACAGATAGGAGATATAAAGGTCTAAATATGTTTGTGCAGCACTGAAAAACACTGAAAATGGGAGAGGTAGTCTCAGGCTGTGACTAATAATACAAAAATACAAAGATTTAAGTGCTAGGGAGGTGCTGGATCTGCACAGTAAGTGTAACTATGAACTGATTGATCTGTGATATACTTAAGTACAGCACCTTAAGAATACCATTTTTTATTCTTGACGCACTGCAAACAAAACCCCTCTGTCCTAATTTTGAATTTGCATTAAAGAGCTCAAAAAAGGTTCGGTACATTACTAGCAGACCTCAAAATGTTACACATGTCATTTCCTGGCATTTAGAAGCTTTGCAGTATTGAGATTCATAGTGAATTTATTTGTTTCAAATCTAATTTTTGGGGAAGATTTGGTGAAGCTTGTAAATTCGAATGTCAAAACATTTGCTTATCTCTCATCCCAATATCAACACATAAAAAGATCAGCAATTGGCTAAAATGTAAATACACATATAATTTTCTGTTTCTGATCTTTTTGTAATAATTAGACTAGTAATTGAACCTGGTGAGTGAGAACATCTCAGCTGAAGGGACAGAGTCAACGAGCATGCGCAAATGGAGAAGGCGGCCAAAGAGAATGGTTCAAGCCGTTTGTAATTATACATCACATAGATTGCCGAAACTGCTGCCCTTGCCTTTATCACGGGGGTCAGCTCCTTTCTGTAGTGCATTGGTATTCTGACCTGGTGTTGGTAAATAAGGCTGTCATTTTTTCTATGATATTGTTTGAATTTTATGTCCTTGTCGGTGAGTTGCTTTTGATTTTTTTTCTGTAAGGACTTGCAAAACAATGAGGACCTTGACGTTGTTTGTGAAATTGCGTATTTTAGCCAAAATATCACTAAACACCTTTTTCCATATTTATGCAGGATGCAGTCAGGGCTTTTGATGTTGACTGGGTAAACTGGGGTGCCGGTCATTGTTGGGTGACCTGATGTATTGCTGGTCAGCCCACCTGATCTAATAATATGGACATCACTAATAGGCTGTTAGCCAGACACTGTGTGCCTGTGAGACTGGCACCCATCTTTGTGCATCTAGAATACTAGAAAACAACCTCTCCATGAATGGTGGAAATGTGAATGGCAGTTTCATCAGTATTCTGCATCTGTGCTGCCCCCGCCTATATTGCAGGGGGTCTGCCGCATCCTATTAGTGCACTGGTATTGTGACCTGGTGTTGGTAAGTAAGGCTACCTTATTTATGTCATTTTTTAACTGCAGGATTATTAAAGAAATTAAAAATGCTAACAATATTACATTGTCCATTTATTTTTTAAATCAAAAGTAATGTTCATGACTTGAGAAATGGTCCATATACCTAATTTATTATTTTCTCTGTACATATCTTTTAATATCAGCAGCCAAATAGAGTCAAATTCTAACTCATTTCTATCATTATAGTTATGTTCATTATTTGCTTGATTATTTATTTTAGCATTTCGAAATTACACATCCGAGCTTTCAATTGTTTCCATAACAACTGATCATTCCTCACCTTCTCATTGATAAATGCTTCTAGTGTTACATTTGGCACAGATTGTCCCTACTTGCTCCTCGTCACCAGGCCGCTAATTGTTTAGTAAACCAGCCTTGTGATAAGCAGCAAAGAGCAGCAATTAGCAGCAAGATGTGATAGCACGCCAAAGTACAGATCAGTAAGACGACACCATAATGTAATTATTCCACATCACTTCTTTAATACATTAATATTCAGCACTCATTAATATGTTAACGTACTACAGCACACAGTAGCTTCCAAAAAAATCAGATATCCTGGAAGGTATAAGAATTTTATGAATTAAAATATAAGGGTTTAACAATAACTGCAGGAAACCAACAATCCAGTATGCATTTGTAAGCGTTATGGGAAATTGATATATTCTCGGCATCATGGCAGTGTGAATTCTCTGCAGATTGCAATGTGCTGTGCAGAATGTCATATGTAGAACTGATCATCTAGTATTATTAGAAGAGCAATAACCTGTTTGCAGTTATACTGAGGACCATTGATCCAGTATCGCAGCTTCAGGGAGTAAATGATTATAGCCATTTAAAAAGGAACATGAAATGTACCTATTGGAAATGTCATTTTTACCTCCACACATCATTCTACCTAATTGGGAAAGGTTTACGTTTGCACTGCAGCTACGGCTGAACAAGCTCCCAAAAAGAGTTATGAGGATATTAAAGGGCTATCCTACGAGTTATTATCATACCAAAAGTTCCAAAAGACTGTTAGATGTTTACATTGCAAATTACAGTGTTTGTAGCAAAAAAAGAATATCCTTTTTCATCATTATTGGTTTTCATGTGTCCCCCGCCTTGGTGCTACTGCTAATCTCTCCTGCTGCTGGGATGGTTCTGAATTAGTCTCCTTCCCCTTCTGGCAGATGATAATATACTTCACTATAGTGTACTTCCCTAACAAGCATGGCAGAAAACTATACCTGTTGGTTGTTTGCTGTGAACAGAAAATCACTACAGAGAACTGGATGTCATGAAATGTCATATTTTGCTCATTCATCTTTTAATACAGTGTAAAAGGCAAATAATGTTTATATTTATGATCTATACAATAAATATGATAACATTGAGAGGAAACCCCTTTAAAGCTAAGATGTTTGGATTTCCTAACTTTTACCTGCAAAATGACTTGGAATCAGATTTACCCCAGAATATGAGGACTTAACCACAAACTACAATGTGCATGAAATCAAACATCACATTCTTACTTGGTACATTTTATGAGGGGACCATGAACCTTCCTTCATGAGGGTATCCAGTACTTTATCACTGTTGACGTATCCTAAGGATCAGACTATCCGATCAGATATTGATGACCTATCCTAAGGATAGGTTATCAATAGTGTTGAGCGATACCTTCCGATATCAGGAAATATCGTATCGGATTGGATCGGGCCGATACCCAAAAAGTATCGGATATCGCCGATTCCGATACCGGAAACCAATGCAAGTCAATGGGACACTAATATCGGAATGAAAATAAACCCTTTCTTTCCTTGTAGGTTAATTCTACATGAAGTAAAACAACTAAGAATAATGTAGAATGACATGAAAAGCCGGCAATTCATCAGCGGCATACACCGGTACCTGACAATTTACAACAGAAAGAATAGAGCTTCACACATAGATTAGATAGATAGAAACATGTCAGTCACATATATATGAAGTACAGTGACAGTGTTGCTTACTGTACTTGTCATTTAGTGTAAAGGATTTATTAAAAAAAATATTAGTGTTTTCGTGCACCGTCTCTTTAAAAAAGCCGGCCGGCAATTCAGCATCTGTACCCGACAATTTATAACAGACAGAATAGAGAATCACACATAGATTAGATAGATAGAAACATGTCAGTCACATATATATGAAGTACAGTGACAGTGTTGCTTACTGTACTTGTCATTTAGTGTAAAGGATTTATTAAAAAAAATATTAGTGTTTTCGTGCACCGTCTCTTTAAAAAAGCCGGCCGGCAATTCAGCAGCGGTACCCGACAATTTATAACAGAAAGAATAGAGCTTCACACATAGATTAGATAGATTGAAACATGTCAGTCACATATATATGAAGTACAGTGACAGTGTTGATTACTGTACTTGTCATTTAGTGTTAAAATAAAGGATTTATTTAAAAAAAAATTGGCGTGGGGTTCCCCTTAATTTTAGGCTCTAGTGGAGGTTAAGCAGACGGCTGGGGCAAATGTTTGAAGCCTGGGAAGGGGGTAATACCCACGGAGCTTCCCAGGCTACTAATATCAGCCCCCAGCTGAATACCTAGCCTTTACTAGCTATTAAAATGGGGGAACCCCCCAAAAAAAATAACGTGGGGTCCCCCCTAATTTAATAGCTAGCACAGGCTAGGCAGACAGCTGGGGGCTGATATTAATAGCCCAGGAAGGGTGCCATGAATATTGGCCCCCTCCCAGGCTAGAAACACCAGCCGTCAGCCGCCCCAGAAATGGCGCATCCATAGGATGCGCCAATTCTGGCACTTAGCCTCGCTCTTCCACGCTGCCCTGGTGCGGTGGCAGGGGGTAATAGGGTTGGGGTTGATGTCAGCTTATAATGCCAGCTGACATCAAGCCCAGGTTAGTAATGGAGAGGCGTCTATAAGACACCCCCATTACTAAACCCATAGTCAAAGTTAAAAGAAAACACAAACACCCAGAGTAAAGTCCTTTAATTGAAATAAAGACACAATTCTTTATTGTTCTAAATTAAACCATACTTACCATCACGCCCATTCCAGCTGAAGCCAACGATCTCCTGCAATAAAAGAAAAATAATAAAGCAACCTCATCCTTACCTTTCGATGGTTCCCAGGACAGCTCCAGCTCTGCTACATCGAGATGACAGGCTGGACCGCAGCAGAAAGCTGCCATCCAGCCTGTCATCCCGCAGACACTGAGAAGCGCAGGCATGCTTGCGCTCCTCAGTGTCTCTCTGTGACGTCATCCAGATGAGCCGAGTTCATGTCCAATGAACTCAGCTCACCTCATGCACGTCACTGACAGCGTGGGAAAATTCTCCTGCACTCAGCGCTTCAGCGTGAGAATTCTCCCACGCTGTCAGTGACATACATGAGGTGAGGTCATGTCCAATGAACTCAGCTCACCTCATGCACGTCACTGACAGCGTGGGAAAATTCTCACGCTGAAGTGCTGAGTGCAGGAGAATTTTCCCACGCTGTCAGTGACGTACATGAGGTGAGCTGAGTTCATTGGACATGACCTCGGCTCATCTGGATGCCGTCACAGCCAGACACTGAGGAGTGGAAGTATGCCTGCGCTTCTCAGTGTCTGCGGGATGACAGGATGGATGGCAGCGTTCTGCTGCGGTCCAGCCTGTCATCTCGATGTAGCAGAGCTGAAGCTGTCGTGGGAGCCATGGAAAGGTAAGGATGATGTTGCTTTATTATTTTACTTTTATTGCAGGAGATCATTGGCTTCAGCTGGAATGGGCGTGGCGGTAAGTATGGTTTAATTTAGAACAATAAAGAATTGTGTGTTTATTTCAATTAAAGGACTTTATTCTGGGTGTTGTGTTTTTTTAAATACTTTACTAGAAATTCATGGTGGTCATGTCTAATATTGGCATGACCCCATGAATTTTGGGCTTAGGGCCAGCTGATAATGCCAAGCTGGCCTTAACCCCTTTATTACCCAGTGAGCCACCGCACCAGGGCCCTGGATGAGTTGGGTACAGCGCCAGAAGATGGCGCTTCTATGAACGCGCCATTTTCTGGGGCGGCTGCGGACTGCAATTTGCAGCGGGGGTGGCCCAGAAAGCTTGGGTCTCCCTGCGCTGCGGATTCCAGCCCCCAGCTGCCTAGTTGTATCTGGCTGGGCACAAAAATAGGGCGAAGCCCCACGCATTTTTTTTTTAAATTATTTCATGAAATTCATGGAATAATTAAGAAAAAAAGGGCTTCCCTATATTGTTGTGTCCAACCAGGTACAAATAGGCAGCTGGTGGTTGGGGGCAGCCCATTCCTGCCTGCTGTACCTGGCTGGACACAAATATAGTGCGAAGCCCCACGTCAATTTTTTTTTAAATTATTTCATGAAATAATTTTTTTAAAAAAGGGCTTCCCTATATTGTTGTGTCCGGCCAGGTACAAATAGGCAGCTGGTGGTTGGGGGCAGCCTGTTCCTGCCTGCTGTACCTGGCTGGACACAAATATAGGGCGAAGCCCCACGTCAATTTTTTTTAAAATAAATCCTTTATTTTAACACTAAATGACATTTGAGGAGTTAATAAAGATGCAGTCCCTAAATTATTATTTATTTTTTAATTAATTTTTCCCAAAACTTTTGACGTGGGCTTCGCCATATTTTTGTATGCCAGCCAGGTACAGCATCCAGCTTCTATGAACGCGCCATTTTCCGGGGTGGCTGCGGACTGCAATTTTCAGCGGGGGGGGCAGAAAGCTTGGGCCTCCCTGCGCTGCAGATTCCAGCCCCCAGCTGCCTAGTTGTACCTGGCTGGACACAAAAATAGGGAGAAGCTTCACGTATTTTTTTTTTTTAATTATTTCATGAAATTCATGAAATAATTAAGAAAAAAAGGGCTTCCCTATATTGTTGTGTCCAACCAGGTACAAATAGGCAGCTGGTGGTTGGGGGCAGCCCGTTCCTGCCTGCTGTACCTGGCTGGACACAAATATAGTGCGAAGCCCCACGTCAATTTTTTTTAAATCATTTCAGGAAATTCATGAAATAATTAAAAAAAATTGATGTGGGGCTTCGCCCTATATTTGTGTCCAGTCAGGTACAGCAGGCAGGAACGGGCTGCCCCCAACCACCAGCTGCCTATTTGTACCTAGCCGGACACAACAATATAGGGAAGCCCTTTTTTTCTTAATTATTCCATGAATTTCATGAATTTAAAAAAAAAAAAACGTGGGGCTTCGCCCTATTTTTGTGTCCAGCCAGGTACAACTAGGCAGCTGGGGGCTGGAATCTGCAGCGCAGGAAGGCCCAAGCTTTCTGGGCCCCACCCGCTGCAAATTGCAGTCCGCAGCCGCCCCGGAAAATGGCGCGTTCATAGAAGCGCCATCTTCTGGCGCTGTACCCAACTCATCCAGGGCCCTGGTGCGGTGGCTCACTGGATAATAAAGGGGTTAAGGCCAGCTTGGCATTATCAGCTGGCCCTAAGCCCGAAATTCATGGGGTCACGCCAATATTAGACATGACCACCATGAATTTCTAGTAAAGTATTTAAAAAAAACACAAACACCCAGAAAAAAGTCCTTTAATTGAAATAAACACACAATTCTTTATTGTTCTAAATTAAACCATACTTACCATCACGCCCATTCCAGCTGAAGCCAACGATCTCCTGCAATAAAAGAAAAATAATAAAGCAACCTCATCCTTACCTTTCCATGGCTCCCACGACGGCTCCAGCTCTGCTACATCGAGATGACAGGCTGGACCGCAGCAGAACGCTGCCATCCAGCCTGTCATCCCGCAGACACTGAGAAGCGCAGGCATACTTCCACTCCTCAGTGTCTGGCTGTGACGGCATCCAGATGAGCCGACAATGAACTCGGCTCACCTCATGTACGTCACTGACAGCGTGGGAGAATTCTCCTGCACTCAGCGCTTCAGCGTGAGAATTTTCCCACGCTGTCAGTGACGTGCATGAGGTGAGGTCATGTCCAATGAACTCGGCGCACCTCATGCACGTCACTGACAGCGTGGGAGAATTCTCACGCTGAAGCGCTGAGTGCAGGAGAATTTTCCCACGCTGTCAGTGACGTGCATGAGGTGAGCTGAGTTCATTGGACATGACCTCGGCTCATCTGGATGACGTCACAGAGAGACACTGAGGAGCGCAAGCATGCCTGCGCTTCTCAGTGTCCGCGGGATGACAGGCTGGATGGCAGCGTTCTGCTGCGGTCCAGCCTGTCATCTCGATGTAGCAGAGCTGAAGCTGTCCTGGGAACCATGGAAAGGTAAGGATGAGGTTGCTTTATTATTTTACTTTTATTGCAGGAGATCGTTGGCTTCAGCTGGAATGGGCGTGGCGGTAAGTATGGTTTAATTTAGAACAATAAAGAATTGTGTCTTTATTTCAATTAAAGGACTTTTTTCTGGGTGTTTGTGTTTTTTTTAAATACTTTACTAGAAATTCATGGCGGTCATGTCTAATATTGGCGTGACCCCATGAATTTCGGGCTTAGGGCCAGCTGATAATGCCAAGCTGGCCTTAACCCCTTTATTACCCAGTGAGCCACCGCACCAGGGCCCTGGATGAGTTGGGTACAGCGCCAGAAGATGGCGCTTCTATGAACGCGCCATTTTCCGGGGCGGCTGCGGACTGCAATTTGCAGCGGGTGGGGCCCAGAAAGCTTGGGTCTCCCTGCGCTGCAGATTCCAGCCCCCAGCTGCCTAGTTGTACCTGGCTGGACACAAAAATAGGGCGAAGCGCCACACATTTTTTTTTTTAATTATTTCATGAAATTCATGGAATAATTAAGAAAAAAAGGGCTTCCCTATATTGTTGTGTCCGGCTAGGTACAAATAGGCAGCTGGTGGTTGGGGGCAGCCCGTTCCTGCCTGCTGTACCTGGCTGGACACAAATATAGGGCGAAGCCCCACATAATTTTTTTTTAATTATTTCATGAATTTCCTGAAATAATTAAAAAAAAATTGACGTGGGGCTTCACACTATATTTGTGTCCAGCCAGGTACAGCAGGCAGGAACGGGCTGCCCCCAACCACCAGCTGCCTATTTGTACCTGGCCAGACACAACAATATAGGGAAGCCCTTTTTTTCTTTATTATTTCATGAATTTCATGAAATAATTAAAAAAAAAAAAACGTGGAGCTTCTCCCTATTTTTGTGTCCAGCCAGGTACAACTAGGCAGCTGGGGGATGGAATCTGCAGCGCAGGGAGGCCCAAGCCTTCTGCCCCCCCCCGCTGAAAATTGCAGTCCGCGGCCGCCCCGGAAAATGGCGCGTTCATAGAAGCTGGATGCTGTACCTGGCTGGCATACAAAAATATGGTGAAGCCCACGTCAAAAGTTTTGGGAAAAATTTATTAAAAAATAAATAATAATTTAGGGACTGCATCTTTATTAAGTCCTCAAATGTCATTTAGTGTTAAAATAAAGGATTTATTTTAAAAAAAAATGGCGTGGGATCCCCCATAATTTTAGTCTCTAGCAGAGGTTAAGCAGACGGCTGGGGCAGATGTTTGAAGCCTGGGAAGGGGGTAAAACCCACGGAGCTTCCCAGGCTACTAATATCAGCCCCCAGCTGAATACCTAGCCTTTACTAGCTATTAAAATGGGGGACCCCCCCAAAAAAAATGACGTGGGGTCCCCCCTATTTTAATAGCTAGCAAAGGCTAGGCAGACAGCTGGGGGCTGATATTAATAGCCCAGGAAGGGTGCCATGAATATTGGCCCCCTCCCAGGCTAGAAACACCAGCCGTCAGCCGCCCCAGAAATGGCGCATCCATAGGATGCGCCAATTCTGGCACTTAGCCTCGCTCTTCCACGCTGCCCTGGTGCGGTGGCAGGGGGTAATAGTGGTGGGGTTCATGTCAGCGCCAGCTGCCATGAAGCCCAGGTTAGTAATGATGGCCGTCTATATGACACCCCCATTACTAACCTACAAAGTGTTAAAAAGAAAAAACACACTACACCCAGAAAAAAATAATTTATTTGAAATAAAACACCATTTTATTTAATTCTTAGTTTACTAAAAAAAAAATAGTTACCTGTCCACGTTCCTGCGCTGATCTCCCATGCACAGCTGTCACATCTGGAGATGGTGACAGCTGTGCATGGCTGCTGTAAGCTCACGCTGCCGGGAACACGTCCGCTCCCGGCAGCGGGAGCCACTGACTGAGGTCACCGGAGTGCATTCAGGCAGCGCAGCTCCGGAGACCTCCTTTACGGCAGTGCTGTACCGTGGGAATTTCTCACGATACAGCAGTGCCGTAAAGGAGCTAACCGGAGCAGCGCTGCCTGAACTCCGGTGAACCCTTACGGCCCAGTCATTCTAGCGGCGGCAGCGGTTCAGAGCGGTCACATTATATGTGGCTGCTCTAAACTGGAGATCTTCGTGGGACACTCGTGGACTGCTACGGAGGGGTAAGGATAAGGTTGTGGTTTATTATTTTATATTTTATTACAGGAGATCGATGGCTTCGGGGAATTAGGTGTCTAGGTGAGTATAGGTGTAGTTTTTTATTTTTTACTTTATTTTAGGTGGCGATCGGCGGGGACAGGTAATGTATGAACTAATTTCTTTTAGGTAACCACTGGCCACCAATGACATGTATTTAAAATTTATTGGGGACACAGTAGGGCAATTTAAATAGCAGGATCAGGCTGATGGGAACTACTGCTCCCATCGAGCTGATCCTGCTGGCAGGAGTGGACGGGGACAGACATAGGCCGATGGGAGTAGTAGTGTCACATCGGCCTATGTCTGCCTGCACGCACAGACACCCCGCACACACACTCGCACACACACCCGCACACACACACCCCGCACACACACATCCCGCACACACACACACCCCGCACACACACACCCCGCACACACACACACCCCGCACACACACACACCCCGCACACACACACCCCGCACACACACTAATCATGACGGGTCTGGGAGGAGTGGCTGACCTGTGAGACCGTGGGAAAGTTCATGTGAGTTCATGCAATGCAGTCAAGCATGAACTCACATGAACCCTCTGAGGGCACCGCGGCTACTTCAAATGAACAGCTGATCGGCATCACCTGATACCTCAGCTGTTCATTTGAAATAACCGGCGGGAAAGCGCAGCACAGAACGGGAAAGCCGGCGGTGAAGTCTTTTCACTGCCGGCTTCCCCGCCCGGGTCCTTCGCTCCTTGGTGCTGCGCTCCCCGCCCGGTCCTAATTTACGATTGGGATTGGAGGTGGCGAGGGGAGCGGAGGATCGGGGTGGGAGGCTGCGGGGAAGCAGTATGGGGCTGCGTGATTGTTTAAAAGCCGGCGGCTTTTTACCGCACGCCGGCTTTTAAACAATCAGGAGAATTCTCCCACGCTGGGATGGCATTCTGATGACAAGCTGGATCGCAGCTGAGCGCTGCCATCCAGCTTGTCATCCTTCACAGACACTGCAGAGCGCAGGCATTATGGGAACTTCCGATTCCGGTATTCGATATTATAAAAGTATCGGAATTAAGTATCGGAATTCCGATACAGTGAATATCGGCCGATACCCGATATTTCAGTATCGGAATGCTCAACACTAGTTATCAATGAAAAAGTACTGGACAACCTCTTCAATTTCAGAAACCTGACTTTTGTTAAAGCTCCTTTCAGTCTTTTCAGAAATATATACATATGTGTGTGTTTGTGTGCAACTTTACTTTAGTCTAAGACTTTACATGTGTTTAAAGCAGGAAAACAAAATCAGAAAAAAATAAATAAAAACAGATGATAATTAGCAATATATATACAGTACAGACCAAAAGTGTGGACACACGTTCTCATTTCAAGATTTTTCTGTATTTTCATGACTGAAAATTGTACATTCACACTGAAGGCATCAAAACTATGGATTAACACATGTGGAATTATATACTTAGCAAAAAAGTGTGAAACAACTGAAAATATATCTTCTATTCTAGGTTCTTCAAAGTAGCCACCTTTTGCTTTGATGACTGCTTTGCACAATCTTGGCATTCTCTTGATGAGCTTCAAGAGGTAGTCACCGGAAATGGTCTTCCAACAATCTTGAAGGAGTTCCCAGAGATGCTTAGCACTTGTTGGCCCTTTTGCCTTCACTCTGCGGTCCAGCTCACCCCAAACCATCTCGATTGGGTTCAGGTCTGGTGACTGTGTAGGCCAGGTCATCTGGCGTAGCACCCCATCACTCTCCTCCTTGGTCAAATAGCCCTTACACAGCCTGGACGTGTGTTTGGGGTCATTGTCCTGTTGAAAAATAAATGATGGTCCAACTAATCGCAAACCGGATGGAATAGCATGCCGCTGCAAGATGCTGTGGTAGCCATGCTGGTTCAGTATGCCTTCAATTTTGAATAAATCCCTAACATTGTCACCAGCAAAGCACCCCCACACCATCACACCTCCTCCTCCATGCTTCATGGTGGGAACCAGGCATGTAGAGTCCATCCAAAAACTAAGGAATACTCTTAAGAATGAAACATATAATAATATTTTATTAAATAACAGACAATATTCCAGAATAAATAAATAAAGAGAATATATATGATTATAGATGACTAAGGTAAAAGGTACGATCGGGGGTGAGCAAAAGCAAACCCCAACAAAGAGAAAGGAGGACTCATACCCTCCTGCAGACAGCTATCCGTCTAATGTGTCCAAGTGCAAGTCCTGGGGCTCCTGACGAAGCCATTCAGGTGAAACGCGCGTCGTATACCTCTATACCTCAATATGACTCAAGGTAATGTGCGACCATATACTATGTGGACGTCTATGTGATTTTTGTATTTATCTGGTTCTATTGACCAGATTGGTCACACTCTTTATTTGCTTTAACCTAGTCATTGTACTGTTTTGTGTCCTTGTGTAGTCTGAGATCTGGGCATGAGCCCCAGGTGTCCCAGGGGACACTTTCAAAGTTTGCACAATTTTTCGGACTGACTGACCTTCATTTCTTAAAGTAATGATGGCCGCTCGTTTTTCTTTACTTAGCTGCTTTTCTCTTGCCATAATACAAATTCTAACAGTCTATTCAGTAGGACTATCAGCTGTGTATCCACCTGACTTCTGCACAACACAACTGATGGTCCCAACCCCATTTATAAGGCAAGAAATCCCACTTATTAAACCTGACAGGGCACACCTGTAAAGTGAAAACCATTTCCAGTGACTACCTCTTGAAGTTCATCAAGAGAATGCCAAGAGTGTGCAAAGCAGTCGTCAAAGCAAAAGGTGGCTACTTTGAAGAACCTAGAATATAAGGCTATGTGCCCACGTTGCATTTATGAAGCAGAAAATTTCTGCTGCATAAATGCAAGCCCTCTCCCGGAAAAACGCATGCGGAATTCCGCACGCGTTTATCGCGCATTTTTCGCGCGTTTATCACGCGTTTTCCACATGCGGAATTGCCTTGCGTTTTTTATGCATTGGACTAAGGCAATTCCGCTTGCGGAAACGCAAAATTAAATGACATGCTGCGGATTTTTGAACGCGGCATAAACGCTGCGGAAAAATCCGCAACATGTGCATAGAACTTGCGGAATCCCATTGGGGACCATGGGGTGCGGATATACATGCGTTTTTCAAGCGTTTACGCTGCGGAAATTCCGCAGCATATACGCTTGAAAAATGCTACGTGGGCACACAGCCTAAGACATATTTTCAGTTGTTTCACACTTTTTTGTTAAGTATATAATTCCACATGTGTTAATTCATAGTTGCAGCATCGGCGTCTCTGCCCCCTGCCAGGCAGAGACGCCGTCCCTCTCACCGCCGCGCTCCCCGCCCGGCGTCCTCCAGCGATCCTCTTCCTGCCTCTGCCGGCGTGCGCAGGTTCCCGGGCACTGTGCTTAGGGCGCGCGTGCGTGCTCCCTCCCTCTTAAAGGGGCCGCGCGCTCCCTCCCTCTTAAAGGGGCCGCGCGCGCTGCCCTAAGGAGTCCCCGGCCAATTGCCGGAGGTCCTCCCATATATAAAGCACCTTCTCCAATATGGAGGTGCCCGAGCAATAGTTGATGCACAGTGTACTTACCTCTGCTTCAGCCCTCAGGTCCCGCTGATAGCCTGACTACTAGTCCTGCCCGCCAGCCTGACTATCAGTCCAGTCCGTCAGCCTCACTACTCTCCAGCCCGACAGTCTGTCTTTCGCTCAGTCCGCCAGTCTGTCTATGGGCTTTGCCCGCCTGCTTACCTGGAAGCACCTGCCTGTTACCTGTCAGCCTACCTGGAGGCACCTGCCCGTCACTTGCCGTGACCACCTGACAGCCTACCTAAAGGCTCCCGCCTGTCACTTGCCATGACCACCTGTCTGCCTACCTGGAGGCTCCTGCCCGTCACTTGCCGTGACCACCTGACAGCCTACCTAGAGGCTCCCGCCTGTCACTTGCCGTGACCACCTGGCTGCCTACCTGGAGGCTACCGCCTGTCGCCTGCTGTCTCTGCCAGTTCATCTACCCGGATCTCTCGTCAGCCTTACTGCTGTGCCCATCTGCAGTATCGGTCAGTCCCAACCATCTGACCCGTGGGAGTCATCTGCTCTCTTACACGGTCGTCCCCAGAGTAGCACCTGGTCCCTCTGCTCGGTCCCTCCCTGGTCACGGAGTCGTTAGCCGCCGTACGACCTAGGTCGGTCCGAGTTGATACTTAGTTACGCCCCTCTGGGTCCCTCCTTGCACCGCAGCACAGAGGTTCCACCACCCGGATCCGTAACAGTTTGCTCGGGCTATGGAACCCGGTGGCCCCCAAGCTCCTTCGCTCTCTGACCTGTACAAGGAGGTTTCTCGTCAGAGATCCCAACAGGAAACCATCCTGAACTTCCTGCGGAGTGTCAACTCCCACCTGAGCACACTGACTGTTCCACCTGTGTCCGCCTCGAGTCGTGTGACTCCCGCTCCGGCAGCGCCGCTGCCCACCAATACCACGGCATCCAACCCAGGTCCCCGGCTTTCTGCAACTGCTCGTTTTGGAGGCGACCCAGCTCTAGCTCGGGGTTTCATAAACCAGTGCACCCTGGACTTTGAACTTTTGGCACATGAGTTTCCCTCCAACCGGGCCAAGGTGGCGTTCATCATGTCTCACCTCACTGGAGAAGCACTGGCATGGCTAAATCCCCTGTGGGAGAGAGGGGATCCCCTGGTGTCCGATCTATCATCTTTCCTCGCTGCTTTCCGGAAAGTCTTCGATGAACCAGGACGAAAATCCGCTACTGCCTCCTCTCTGCTTCGTATCCGCCAAGGGAGTCTCACCGTGGGCCAATATGCCATACGGTTCCGTACCCTCGCTTCTGAGCTTGCCTGGGACAATGAGGCCCTGGTGTCCATCTTCTGGGAGGACCTTTCCGGTCAAATTAAGGACGAGTTAGCCATCCGGGACATTCCTACCACTCTGGATGACCTGGTGTCGCTAGCTACCCGGATCGACATCCGTTTCCTGGAACGTGCTAAAGAGACTACCCGGGAGCGAAGATTTCCTCGTCTTGCTCCTACTTTCCAGAGACCTGCCTCTCAATTAGCAACTCCCCGGGCACGCTCACCCGAACCTATGCAGGTCGACCAGACCAAGATGGTCAAATCTCGCCAAGAGTCACGCTGAGCCGAGGGGAGCTGTTTCTACTGTGGCAGTAAGGAGCACTTCATCCGTTCCTGCCCGGTGAAGCCGGGAAACGCCAGTACCTAGGACCGCTCGGAGAGGTCATCCTAGGCAAAAGTAAACCCTCTCCTTCCCTGACTTTGTCTGTCTCCATCTCCTGGGGAGAGAACCGCTACTTTGAAATTGCACACTTAGATTCCGGAGCTGCTGGGAACCTCATTTCCCAGTCCCTGGTAGAGAAATATCACATTCCCACCAAACCTCTGGCTGAACCATTGGCAGTCGCCTCCGTGGATGGAAGACTCCTTCCGGTGACCATCCTGCTCGTCACAGAACCTATAACCCTGCAGGTGGGAATGCTACACTGTGAGAGGATCTCCTTCCATGAGCTTTCCAGTCTCTCTCACTCCCTATTGCTAGGTCTACCCTGGCTTCAGAAACATGAACCTGTGTTGAATGGGCAATCCGGCGAAGTTCTCCGTTGGGGGCAGGATTGCCATAAGAATTGCCTGGTCTCGGTCCGCCCGATTCGTCCTCCAACCACCCCGGCTAATCTACCCGGTTTACCGGCGCCTTACTGGTCCTATGCAGATGTCTTCGACAAAAAGGAAGCAGAGACACTGCCACCTCATAGGCCATATCATTGCCCGATCGACCTGGTACCCGGAGCCACTCCACCCCGTGGGCTTATTTACCCGTTGTCGTCGGCTGAAACCCAGGCCATGTCGGAGTACATTGAGGAAAATCTGGCTAGGGGATTCATCCGGAAATCTACCTCCCCGGCTGGAGCCGGATTCTTCTTCGTCAAGAAGAAGGATGGCTTGCTACGCCCCTGTATTAACTATAGAGGACTCAATCTAATCACGGTCAAAAACAAATACCCCCTGCCGCTCATCTCCGAGTTGTTTGACCGCCTTAAGGGCGCCAGGATCTTTTCCAAGTGGGATCTACTTGGGGCGTATAACCTGGTCCGGATACGTCAAGGAGACGAATGGAAGACGGCATTCAATACCCGGGACGGTCACTATGAATACCGTGTGATGCCCTTCGGTCTCTGCAATGATCCCGCCGTCTTCCAAGAATTAGTCAATGACATCTTCTGTGACCTTCTATATTTCTGCGTGGTGGTGTACCTGGACGACATCTTGGTCTTCTCTCTGGACCTTCCCACACACCGGAGGGATGTTCGTCAGGTCCTGCTTAGGCTCAGGCAGAATCATCTCTATGCCAAATTTGAGAAGTGCCTCTTCGAGCAGACCTCCCTTCCGTTCCTGAGCTATATTATCTCCCAGACAGGTCTACAAATGGACCCCGAGAAGCTCTCTGCCGTCTTAAAGTGGCCCCGTCCGGAGGGGTTGAAGGCGATTCAGCGATTCTTGGGCTTCGCGAACTACTACTGTCTCTTCATCCCGCACTTCTCTTCCCGGACTGCTCCCATCTCTGCGCTCACCTGTAAGCGAGCAAATCCCAAGGTATGGCCGCCAGAAGCTGAGGAGGCTTTCCTTTCCTTAAAGCAAGCCTTCTCCTCTGCCCCAGTGCTGCATCGTCCGGACTGCAACAAACAATTCTTCCTGGAGGTTGATGCTTCCTCCTCCGGAGCCGGAGCGGTGCTCACCCAAAAATCTTCATCCGGGAGAATGGTAACCTGCGGCTTCTTCTCCAAACTCTTCTCCTCGTCTGAGCGCAACTACTCCATAGGAGACCGAGAACTGCTAGCCATCAAATTGGCGCTGGAGGAGTGGCGTTATCTGCTTGAAGGGGCTCTATACCCAGTGATCATCTATACTGATCACAAAAACCTTGCATATCTCCAGAATGCCCAAAGACTCAATCCGCGTCAGGCCCGGTGGTCTTTGTTCTTCGCTCGCTTCGACTTTATCCTACATTTCCGTCCGGCGGACAAGAATGTTAAAGCTGACACCTTGTCCCGATCCTTCCTGTCTTCCGATCTAGAGGAGGAGCCTATGCACATCATCGACCCCTGCAAAGTGATGAGTATGGCCCCCTTAGATCTGACTTGTCTCCCACCCGGTAAGACCTTTGTAGCGGTTCCAGATCAGGAGAAGATTCTTCACTGGGGTCATTCATCTAAACTAGCCGGCCATGCCGGTCAGAAGAAAACGTTCCTGCTCATTACCCGGCATTACTGGTGGCCCACCCTGTGCAAGGATGTGGTAGACTTCGTCTCGGCCTGTTCGTCTTGTGCTCGCAACAAAGTTCCCAGACATCTTCCAGCCGGTCACCTCCTGCCTCTTCCCGTACCTGCTGCCCCTTGGCAACACATTGCTATGGACTTTATTACAGATCTCCCTGTTTCTGCTGGCTGTACAGTCATTTGGGTGGTCGCCGACCGCTTTTCTAAAATGGCCCACTTAATCCCTCTGCCTGGTCTCCCGTCTGCATCAGAGCTGGCTAAGGACTTATTCCTTCACATTTTCCATCTCCATGGCCTACCCCTCCACATTGTGTCGGATCGAGGGGTTCAGTTCACCTCACGCTTCTGGAGAGCTACGTGTAAGCTGCTGGATGTCACCCTGGATTTCTCCTCCGCTTACCATCCACAGTCCAATGGCCAAGTGGAGAATATCAACCAAATCCTTACCAGCTACCTCCGGCACTTTGTTAACGCTCACCATACCGATTGGGTGGACCTCCTACCATGGGCCGAATTCTCCTACAACAACCATGAGAGCGAATCGACTTCCAAGTCCTCGTTCTTTGTAGTCTATGGTCAACATCCCTGGATTCCGTTTCCCGTCTCCGCTTCTGTGGACAACCCTGCCGCGGAGTCTCTGGTCAGCGAATTTTCCACCATTTGAGAAAATACTAGGTCCGCACTTCTTCAGTCCTCTGAGCGGATGAAGAGATATGCTGACAAGAGACATCTGGATCCGCCTCAATTCCGTCCGGGAGACAAGGTTTGGCTCTCCTCCAAACATATTCGGCTCAAAATACCCTCCTACAAGTTGGATCCTCGGTTCATCGGTCCATTTGAAGTCCTCAAACAAACCAACCCAGTGGCCTTCAAGTTAAAACTCCCGGCCACCTTACGGATTCCCAACTCCTTCCATTTATCTCTCCTCAAACCAGTTGTGTTTAATTTTTTTTCAACAATCCAGGTACTCCCCTCCTCCGGTTTCCGCTGAGGACGGTTTTGAGGTAGAGAACATTCTGGCCACCAAGAAGGTAAGAGGAAAAACCTTTTTTCTGGTAGATTGGAAGGGGTTTGGCCCAGAGGAGAGAACTTGGGAACCCAGGGAGAACATTCATGCCCCGCTTCTCCTTGAAAAATTTCTTTCTGGCCTAAAAAAGAGGGGGCGTAAAGGGGGGGGTACTGTAGCATCGGCGTCTCTGCCCCTGCCAGGCAGAGACGCCGTCCCTCTCACCAACGCGCTCCCCACCCGGCGTCCTCCAGCGCTCCTCTTCCTGCTTCTGCCGCAGCGCGCAGCTTCCCGGGCACTGTGCTTAGGGCGCGCGCATGCTCCCTCCCTCTTAAAGGGGCCGCGCGCGCCGCCCTAAGGAGTCCACGGCCAATTGCCGGAGGTCCTCCCATATATAAAGCACCTTCTCCAATATGGAGGTGCCTGAGCAATAGTTGATGCACAATGTACTTACCTCTACTTCAGCCCTCAGGTCCCGCTGCTAGCCTGACTACTAGTCCTGCCCGCCAGCCTGACTATCAGTCCAGTCCGTCAGCCTCACTACTCTCCAGCCCGACAGTCTGTCTTCCGTTTAGTCCGCCAGTCTGTCTATGGGCTTTGCCTGCCTGCTTACCTGGAAGCACCTGCTTGTTACCTGTCAGACTACCTGGAGGCTCCTGCCCGTCACTTGCCGTGACCACCTGACAGCCTACCTAGAGGCTCCCGCCTGTCACTTGCCGTGACCACCTGACAGCCTATCTAGAGGCTCCCGCCTGTCACTTGCCGTGACCACCTGTCTGCCTACCTGGAGGCTCCTGCCTGTCACTTGCCGTGACCACCTGACAGCCTACCTAGAGGCTCCCGCCTGTCGCTTGCCGTGACCACCTGTCTGCCTACCTGGAGGCTCCTGCCCGTCACTTGCCGTGACCACCTGTCTGCCTACCTAGAGGCTGCCGCCTGTCGCCTGCTGTCTCTGCCAGTTCATCTACCCGGATCTCTCGTCACCCTGCCTGCTATGCCCATCTGCAGTATCGGTCAGTCCCAACCATCTGACCCGTGGGAGTCACCTGCTCTCTTACAAGGTCGTCCCCAGAGTAGCACCTGGTCCCTCTGCTCGGTTCCTCCCTGGTCACGGAGTCGTTAGCCGCCGTACGACCTAGGTCGGTCCGAGTTGATACTTAGTTACGCCCCTCTGGGTCCCTCCTTGCACCGCAGCACAGAGGTTCCACCACCTGGATCCGTAACAATAGTATTAATGCCATCAGTGTGAATGTACAATTTTCAAAGTCATGAAAATACAGAAAAATCTGTAAATGAGAAGGTGTGTCCAAACTTTTGGTCTGTACTGTATGCAGGTACCGGGAGGTTCGGCTGGTTTGTAGATACGAACTGGCAGGTGCAGTAGGATCAGCGGGCATGCAGGTAGACAGGCGGGCACGACTGGTATACAGGCAGGCAGGTACTGGCGGGCACGGCTGGTATACAGACAGACAGGTACACAGGCTGGACAGGGCCCAGTACAGACTGGGACACAGGAGCGGAACCGCAGGTGCAGACAGGAGTAGAGCGGAACCGCAGGTGTGGACAGGAGTGGAGCCGAACCGCAGGGGCAAACAGGAGGGGAACCGCAGGTGCGGACAGGAGTAGAGCGGAACCGCAGGTGTGGACAGGAGTGGAGCGGAACTGCAGGGGCGGACAGGAGCGGAACCGCAAGTGCGTTCAGGCAAGACAGGGCTCTGTTCACAATGCACAGACAGGGTAAAGAAAGCACAGGAAAGTAGAGAGTACACAGAGGATAAATATAGGAACAGGGAAACGGGACAAACAGAGCCAGATATACACATGGCACTTACAATGAAGTAGCGAATGGACATACTCACAAACTGAAGTACAGAGATGACAGGTAGGAGATAGGGTCTGGTACAAACACAGCAGGATAGGAGAAAGGTAATGGAACAGACATAGGAGGTAAAGGGAAAGATCGGACATAGAAGCTAACAGGTAACGGGAAAGTGCACAGTTCAGAGAGGAACTGACACAGGAATGGGATACAGGTACGGGCCTGGGTACTCAGCCCCCAGGGTGGTGGAAACAGCCTAGATACAGGACAGGACCTGGCAACTCAGCAGTTGCACAGAACACACTGAAATATAGTGTTGCTCAGGCACCTCCCAATGGGTGAAAGTGCCTTAAGTACCCAGTACCTCACAGCAATAGGCTGGGTACACATTAGGAATGCTGTTCCTTTAAGAATCAGGAAGTGCTGGCGCTGCCGCCCTATGCATGCAGACAAAACACATGCACGCGGCAAGCAGAGGAACACAGTGTACAGCCTGGACAGGCCAGTAGGTTGGCGGCCTTGCATGGTGGGGGAAGGGAAGCCATGCCGGCACGCCGCCAGTGATGTTATATATATATATAGATAGATAGATAGATAGATAGATAGATAGATAGACACATATACAGTCATAGCCAAAAGTGTTGGCAACCTTGAAATTGTTCCAGAAAATGAAGGGTGCCTTCTCCTAACAGCAATTTTAAGATCTCTCCACAGGTGTTCAATGGGATTGAGATAAGGACTCTGCTGACCACTTTAGAACTCTCTAGCACTTTGTTTATATTCATTTTTAGGTGCTTCTTGAAGTATGTTTGGGGTCATGGTCCTGCTGGACCCATGACCTAGGACGCAAACCCAGCTTTCTGACACTGGGCACTACATTGGAACCCAAAATCCTTTGGTAATCTTCAGATTTCATGATACCTTGAACAGTCAAGGCACCCAGTGCCAGAGGCAGAAAAACAACACCAAAACATCTTTGAATATCTACCATATTTCACTGTAGGTACTGTGTTTTTTCTATGTATGCCTCATTCCGTTTTCGATAAACAGTAGAATGATGTGCTTTACCAAAAAGCTCTATCTTGGTCTCAACTGTCCTCAAGACGCTTTCCCAGGAGGATTTAGGCTTACTCATGTACATTTTGACAAATTGCAGTCTAGCTTTTATGTATCTGTGTCAGCAGTGGCATCCTCCTGGGTCTCTTGCCATAGCATTTAATTTCATTCAAATGTCGACGGATAGTTTGTGCTGACACTAATGTACCCTGAGCCTGCAGGACAGCTTGAATTTCTTTGGAACTTGATTGGTGCTGCTTATCCACAATCCGGACTATCCTGTGTTGCAACCTTTCATCATTTTTTTTCTGCTGTCCACGTCCAGGGAGATTAGCTACAGTGCCATGGGTTGTAAACTTCTAGTTTATGTTGTGCACCATGGACCTAGGAACATCAAGATCTCTGGCGATGGACTTGTAACCCTGAGATTGTTGATATTCAATAATTTTGGCTCTCAAGTCCTCAGATAGTTCTCTTCTTTCTGTTCTCCATGCTTTGTGTGGCACACACAGACACACAATGCAAAGATTGAGTAAACGTTTCCCCTTTTTATCTGGTTTAGGTGTGATTTTCATATTGCTCACAGCTGTTACTTGCTACAGGTGCTTTTGAATGAGCATCACATGCTTGAAACAAAGTTGTTTACCCTCAATTTTGGAAAGATGCCAAAAATTTTGTCCAGCCCATTTTGTGTGAAATGATGTCCAATTTGTCTTTTTTCCCTCTGTTTTTTTGTGTTGTTCCAATACACACAAAGGAAATAACCATGTGTATAACAAAACATGTGTAATTGCAATAATTTTCTGGGAGTAATACTTCATTTTCACTAACAATTTCAACACTTTCGGCAATGACTGTGTATATAATATATATACATATATATATATATATACAGTACAGACCAAAAATTTGGACACACCTTCTCATTTAAAGATTTTTCTGTATTTTCTTGACTTTGAAAATTGTACATTCACACTGAAGGCATCGAAACTATGAATTAACACATGTGGAATTATATACTTAACAAAAAAGTGTGAAACAACTGAAAATATGTCTTCTATTCTAGGTTCTTCAAAGTAGCCACCTTTTGTTTTGATGACTGCTTTGCACACTCTTGCCATTCTCTTGATGAGCTTCAAGAGGTAGTCACCGAAAATGGTTTTCACTTCACAGGTGTGCCCTGTCTGGTTTAATAAGTGGGATTTCTTGCCTTATAAATGGGGTTGGGACCATCAGTTGTGTTGTGCAGAAGTCAGGTGGATACACAGCTGATAGTCCTACTGAATAGACTGTTAGAATTTGTATTATGGCAAGAAAAATGATAATTCCACATGTGTTAATTCATAGTTTTGATGCCTTCAGTGTGAATGTACAATTTTAATAGTCATGAAAATACAGAAAAATCTTTAAATGAGAAGGTGTGTCCAAACTTTTGGTCTGTACTGTATATATAAAAATAATGACCCTTGTTAGTCAATGGTGCTTTTCAGATGACCAATTTTTTCTCATAGACCAAGTGGCCACGTGAATAAAATCGCAGCACGCACTACTTTGGTCCGATTTAAAGACCAGAATTGTGCATGTAAATGACTGGCAGCTCCTGCACTCATCCAATATCATGATGAGCAGATTGAGCTGCACTTGGAGCCAGTCACATCCACAATTTGCCTGCGTCTTCATATGGCTGTCTGAACCCGGCCTTACATGTACAGTAGAAGGCCTCAGTATTTGGGGATGTGGACGGGGAATGCTCCTTTTTTTAGAAGTAACTACACAAAATGTATAAGATATGGCACACAAGCCATAGTGGGCTCAAACAAATGTACCAGGCTACCGCCCTGATCAACATCACATCCGATCCATTCTATTTGTGTCGGTATATCGAAAGGGTAACAGCAAAAGAAAGAAAAGACACACTCCTTAAGATTTCCTTTGATCTAAAAATTACTTAGGAGAAAATGGATCTTCCATCAATGTGTAATTTCATACTGTTCATTATATATCATGATAACAGGATTCATCTTATTCATCTGTACGTGCCATAGAGCTGCACCTGTGAAGCTTAGTAGTTAGACAAATGCTTTAATATGTAGTTATAAAATATGCAAACACACTAGTAAAATATATAGGTAACAGTAATTCTCTAATAATTTTACCATATTATCCTCAGTGCATAAAATAGTATACGGTTTTGCAGCCTAGGGCAAAATGTGAAATGGACAGTAGTGTTCTTTTAATATAAATTGTGCAAATGTTCAGCAATAAATAAAATAATCAGTCAAGAGCAGCATAAAGTGTCAAAAAGAAGGCAGGAGGGTCTCATCAGACATCTTCCTTCAAGCTTGATGTACACCAGACATCTGAACTATGACTGAAGAACCAATTTCAAAGACAGATAAGTACACCACTAACATATATTTGATGAATAGTGACAACAAAATGAACCTGGCAAGAACTGTGTGTTGTGCTCCCTGCTGAGCCTTTATTTTAATCATTCAGAACTTTGGGGAAAATGGGGTTTTAAAGGTCAGTACTTGACTATACCGTTTGATCTATTATTCTGATTGAGTGGGGGGGGCTAACATAAGCCAGCCATTCATTAATATCTCCAGTGATAGATGATTTTATGGTATCTCTTACTTGTATGAGCAGTCAGGAGTCTTAAGCATGGGACTATGGTGAAACGTTTCTGAAGAAACGGATTGATTTTTAACTATTGAACTGCTTTTCAGAAAAATACATTAAGTTGCATGCCATCTTGTGTCCTTCAGCTGCCATTAAATAGTTAAAAGACAGTAGTACTACAAAACGTTTAGGCGTAGGCTCAGCCTAAGCTTATATTCACACTACAGTATTTTGATCAGTATTTTACATCAGTATATGTAAGCTAAAACCAGGAGTGGAACAATCAGAGGAAAAGTATAATAGAAACATGTCACCACTTCTGTATTTATCACCCACTCCTGGTTTTAGCTTACAAATACTGATGTGAAATACTAACCAAAATATTGAATTTGTGAAGATAGTTTAAGAGAGTAGAGTATTAGGATTTACAAACCCAGATCAGTTTTCTATATAGAAACTGAATATGAAATAAATTCAAATAAAATAAATGTTTCTAAATGCAGGCCAGCAGTCCCATAGAGAATGAATGAGTTCTCTAGGCTCGGCGGTGGTCCCAGTGATCATTTAATTATTACCTATCCTACAGATAGGTGACAACTTTACTTTCACAACAAACATTTTAATAAGAGGAAACAAATATAATTCACTACACTCCCATAAGTGATATTAATTCCTTTGAGCACCCTGATAAAACTGTATGTCATGGTCAGGATGTGCGTGTATGGATTGGATTCAGGGGCTGAGCATGCTCCACAACAGGGAGGTGCCAGTCTGCCTGTAACAGCAGCGACCGGAGTCAGCTCTGTTTGCTGCTGTCTAACCATTAAGATGCCACTTTCAATTACTGACAGCATTTAAATAACCTGTTTGCCAATGTACTCGGGCTACCTTCATACACCCCCATGATGCAATCGCAGGTTGCTAATGGGTTCCCATAGCAGCCAGGGGCCTAATGAAGGCTTCATAGTAGAACATCAGTTTAACTATATACTTCAAAACTATATTATTATTGTAGTATTCCAGTATATAGCACAAGTGTTAAAGTCTCCTAGAAGAACTAAACAATAAAGTAAAAATTTAAAAGAGTTAAAAAACAAAAATATTAAAAAAATACGTTCGGTATTTGGTCAGTATTTTACCTCAGCATACGTAAGCCAAACCGAAGAATGGGTGATAAATACAGAAGCGGTGACCTGCTTATATTTTACTTTTCTTCTGATTGTTTCAATCCTGGTTTTGGCTTACAAATACTGATGCAAAATACTGACCAAATACTGAAAATGTGAACATGGCCATAGGGAGAATATGGTGCTTCCCGGTGAAATCACAAATAATTACAATCTGATTTTTGTCCATCTCAGACAAACAAGCACAAGGGCCAATTTTATAGGACGCTACACCTACAATATATGCACTGACAGAAATAAGATTCTTCAAACATAATGGAAATAAACTGATGCAACTAATTCAACTAAAACAGAACAGTTTTTTGCTCACAAATGATCATAGAATCAATATATTTTGGAAAGATCTTTGCCCAAGAATTCTTTAAACAAGTCAGAAAGCGTCTGTATGGGGACGCCAGACAACTGATCTTTGGAAAGATTTTGATCGGGCATGTCCAATTACAGACTGCTGATCGCATTATTCTACCAGAGATAATCTACTGGCCAACATGGCAGCCGCCAGTTTCTCATAGAGAACCCAGGAGCACTCAACTAAAGAGCAGGCTGAGATGTCTCTCGCCCAATGCATCAAGCAGCCATATAATGTGTATGTCCGGCTTTACTGTGATCCTGCTGGTCTATGATAGCATACTGATGCATATGTACAAAAGGTTATCATGACTTCCAACACTCCATCTTGATAACTTGTCACATAAGATTATCTAATTTAAAGAAGACCTTTCACCAAATGTTTCATGCTGAACTAGACACACAATGTAATAGTGACTGAAGAACAGAATAAAACATTTTTTTTCATCCCTCTGTTGAGGAGATATTACCAAAGTATTTAGCACCCAAAGAGTTTACTGTTTTTAAGTCCAGGAAGGTTTTATCAGAGTTTTCATTGGGGGTGTGTACTAATTCCCCTTGTATGATGCTGACCAATCATAAGCAGGCAGCAACACTCAAAAGAAAGAAGAATGTGCCCACCACTGCTTAGAACAGATTTCTCAGTGTGTAAGATGTATAATGTCAGACAGACTTGTCTCCTGGTCTGATCTCCTGCATGATTAGAAAGCACAGATAACTAACACCTTTCAGATAAGGTCCCTGTGGGTGAAGGGTGGCACAACTGAATTTAGCTATGTCACATTGAAAACCCTTATATGAGCTCTCCTCCTCTCATAGCACTGTCAGCTATGTGTACTGCCCCTTCCCCCACACTTCCAGCCCAGAGATGTCTGTAATTACACTTCGGTCTGTTGACCTCAACATGTACTCGCACTGCAGTGAGATCAATGCAGGGTTTCATTATATCTCACACAAGCGTAGTCCAGAAAAGGCAGGTTACACCTGTGTGAGATTTAATGGCAGCCTGCTCTCACTGCAGAGCAATTACAAGGTGTTTGAGCACAGCAGACATAAGTGTGATTACTGACACACTACGTAATCAGGTGAGCTGATAAAAGGGTTAGTAATGTGACACAGTTAAACACAGCTGCACTGACTCATGCAGGAGGTTAGAACAGGAGACCAGAGCTGTCAGTCACACACTGAGAAACCTGCTTTTAGCTATGGTCGGGGACGAGTTCTTTTCTTTGAGTGATTCTGCTTGCTTATGACTGGTTAGTATCCCACAAAAAGAAGACGGACACACCCCCAGTGAAAACTCTGATAAGACCCACTGGGACTTAAAAAAGGTGTCAAAATAGGTGTCAAATAATTTGATTGCTAACATCTCTGCAATGGAGAGGCAAAATAAAAAAAAAAAAAAAAAATCTTTTAATCCTCTCCTAAGCCACTAGTACTGTTAGGGTGAACAGTTTGATATATTCACTAGTTGCCTGCTCCTGGCCTAATGAATATGATCAAGTGCATGCAAGAAAAAATAACATCAGACACACACAGTCGGATGTAAGCTCTCCTTGATCAGCTATGGCACAGCTCCAAGTCTCTTTATTCAACCCGAACATAGACTTATATAAACTCTGTATATGGGCTCGGTTAGCCCCAGAATGGGAGTAACCAGATGTATTGATTGGTTAGTCCATGGGCAGATCCATGAAGTCATCAGGGTGGGTTGGTACATGAGGTCATCAGGGGGCGTGGTCCATGAGGTCATCAGGGTGGGTGTCTCCAAGCGATGTGTCGCTCTGTGATTGGTTAGTCCTTCTATAGAATTCAGCTTCCTCCCAAAACTTACTTGTACGACAGGATGTAGTCATAAATAAAGTCTCCACCTTTGCCACATGTACAACAGGATGTAGTCATAGGTCCAGTTGCCATCTTGCATAACAGAGCATGGCGTGATGAAACCGGAAATGGCAGCCATCTTTTGATCTAAACAAGCTTATGTAAGGTGAAATAATACACTTTGTGGGTCTTTTCTCTCAATCTCCTATGTCTTGAGGTTAATTAAGTATTTGATCCTATGGCTCTCCTCAACAGTACATCCTATGTCAAGTGCAACAGCAAAAATTTGGTGAAAATCCTCTTTAAGAGAATTACATATCTTAACATTGCACAAGCCATTGACTGATATCATGTTACATGTTAAATTGCACTGTTTTGATATCCCAATGCTGTGTTATCTGTGTCAAGGTAATCTCTGCTAGATTTGTATGTATTGGACAAAAATAATTTTTCATTTTTCTTTTTAAAATCACAAATCTATCAAATGAACGCATCTGCAAACACTAATATTAACAAATACACATGGTATAATTTGAACAATCCGAAAAAATATAAAAGAACCTCTTACAAAATTATTTCAAACTGTAACAAAACTTTATTACACAAATAGATTCCATAAAAAGATAAAAGCATAAGGGTTTTTTCTATTCCTTGACTCTTGTATTGACATTTCCCTTATGCTTTTATGGAATCTATCAGTGTAATAAAGTTTAGTTGCAATTTAAAATAAATTTGTAAGAGGTTCTTTTTTCTTTTTTGGATTGCTGTATCTATGGATCTTTAAATATCACTTTGCTACATTGGTTTACTATAGTATAACTTGAGTTTGAAGGCAGCAGTAGAGGTTAGGGGTTGTACAGTAGCTAACTCTAAGCTATGACATATATAAACCTAAGGTCAAAAATTATTAAGAGGATGTTTAGAGAAACAGTTGCAGTCTTGGTTGTAGGCTATACGAGTATCCTGCACACATTGCCCTTTATAGATTTCTACTATGTTAAATAAAACTGATATGCACTAAGATTGCTTTTAGTCTTCATAAACTGGATTTGTAACTTATGAAGACTATAAAGATCACTTTTAGAGACATTAGAGAAATTGCCAAATACACACTAAGCTTCATCTACTAGGTTCAGTGAATGTCTACACTTAAAACTGTCAATTTTCTTTTATTAAACAACCCATCAACTGCAAGGTTAGAGGGTATCTCTAAGCTTCAAAGTCTCCTACCTGCTGCAAACACAAAAAACATTAAAATCTTGATAATCAAAGTATATTCAGAAAATGCCTTGTATTCTAATAGATGCCTGCAGGTATGTTCAGTGTCCCAGAATGTACCTGCTGGTTACTTCAAAATCAAAACCTATACAAGATCAAATTTATGCGTAATTATATGTTCTGCTTCCTGCGCAACAGAGAATCTTTACTGTAGTCCTTTAATGGTAGTTAACATAGAGGTAACGTATCTGTAAGCAAAAAGGAACTGTGAGAACTCTAGCTACGAAAAAGTCTCCACGCCTAGTCAGCACAGATTATGTTATCCACAAGTCGAGAACATTGCCCGCAGTAGGTTCGGAATATTGAAGGACATTTACTGTAAGAAAACGAATGCTAGATCGTCCATTTGATGTATTTTATGTTCGTCAATGGGGGTTTTCTAGATGTTTTCAGCTCATTCACGTGTGACTTTTTAAAAAGTGCAGTAAATTCTAGGTACATCTAGACTTTTTGTGCAAATTTTACGTCATTTTAGCAAAACATGCGGCTTTTTGTTCTAAAAAGTTGCAGAAGAAGGTAAACACACAAAAAAAGAGCATGTATAATTTTGTGCAGAATTTATTAATCGCGTATACCTGTACAAAAAACGTCAATGAATACTAGACAAAAAAAGAAAAGTGAGTTGAAAAAAATTACATAATCTCAAAATGTTTGTACAGTTTTTACTTTGAGGTAAAAAGCATCTATTTTTTTTTAAGTCCATATTTTCATGCAGTCAATTGTAACAATGCTTTTTATATACGTTTTTCAAGTCCAATAAAGATTCCTTTGGGAAATAAAAGCATTAAAAAATACCACACTATTCAGTATGGTACATTTAGATAAAAAAAACTAATTGCCGTTGAGTCATTGCAGTAAAGAAAACACTATTGCAGGTCTGACCTGGTGTTGTTTTTGTCTGACACTAGATCCACAAATGGGTTGGACATACTATTGATGAAAAGCGTGAAGAGACACAAGGGGAAGTGGCCAGAAGAATGGGTCTAATCTTTCAACTGCTTCATGTCTTTACAAATGTGAGGCGATTAAAAGACGATCAAAAGACCAAATCAGAGTTTGAATATGAGGCTGAAGGACTATGGTAAATCTGAAGCCTCTGTCACTCCAGCTCTATTCCACATCCAGTCCCGCCTCCTCCAGCTTCCTTGGCAGCCTATAATCTGTGTGGCTTAAGGCCAAGCAGAAGTCTGTGAAGTAGGAGGAGGTGGCGCTAGGCTGGGAATAGAGCTGGAGTGACGGAGGCGTCAGATCTACAGCCTTATTTGGATATTAATTGAAATGCTGATTTCTCAGTAAGGGAGGAGTGGACTGACCATGTAAAGGTATTGCTGGACTTGTCTTGGAAAAACCTGCAGGCACATATAAATAACTTGCTTACAGATTCCCTTTAACATTTATTGAGAGCTTTGTCAGTTTGTCAGTTTAGCTAGGGAGTAGAGCAACCTCAAAAAAAGACCCCACGAGCTGTAGGTTAAGTCCGGCACCCAAAAGGTGCATTCATAATTGTCCATGAAAAAAAAGCAAGGTGAATGTTTTGTTGATCTCTGCATCTGCTGCGTCTGAGTATTTTGTGCTGCTATCCTGGTGGACGGATTAATTTTGCCTGACTTTGACACAATTGATGGAAACATTGGCGCGCCTGTCATGTTTAGAAAGGTTAACACAGAATTGTTGCCTGCCGTGATCTGAAATGGCAGACATACTGCTTTGCACAGCACTGATAACACTACTTGAATACTTAAAAGTGTTCTCCTCTTGACCATAGTGAGTTCGGGGCATAGTCAAGATGTTAGGGCACGATCTGTGTGTAAATGGGAAGCAGGCAATTTTCACCTAATCTTTCATCCAGGAAAGCAGGAAGTAATCCATTCCTTTATGCTTTCTACGAGATCTATGTGGAAAGAAAATAAGCCCACATAAATGAATCATAAGAAAGAAAATCGGTGTCGGGCACACGGCAGCGTATAAATATTGCTTACGACATGTAACTCCTGTAACTGTTTTAGAGGACGAATAATACATAAATTAAATATTTCACATATGTGAAGATGTCAAGGAACTTAGAAAAGGCTTAAATAATTCATGCAGAAGCTCGCCATGCACACTCTGTTAAAATATTATATTACTGGAATAAAAGAATGCTTGATGTGAGAAATGGATGTATCCTGATTAACATAACTGCACTGATCATCAAAACCATGATTTTAACCAAAGGAGTGATGAGGTCTTTCTTCCACATTCATTATCAGTGTTTTTGCTGATAGCCTCAAAATATAAAGAATTGAAAAACGCTCGTTCCTAAAATTTGCTATTCTGCATAATATTTTCGCAAATGAATTGAATAAGTTGTCAATTTGTATTTAAATGTGTGTTGAAATCTTCACAAGTCTTTCTCCAAATTCCCATAACCTATTAAAAATATGATTCACGGTTAAATTGATACATTTTTATCTTTAGAGTGATGTAGACAGTCTTCATTGTACTAAAATATTTTAATCAAATCACGGCGGCTCATTGAAATGTCATTTGATTAGAGCTGACAGGATTAGTTAATATGTATGAAAGTGAAATGCTTACACCCTCTGAAAGCATTATTTCACTGACCTCATAGGAGCAATGCTCATGATGTTAACACAGTGTCCAGCCTATAGGTACAGACTAAAGAAAATGACTTATTGTCCTTGTGGAGGTCCAGCAATGGCTAGGTAGTTATTTCAGAGAAGCAAACAAACTTTCCATAGCTGGGGCTTAGAATAAGTAAAAATCCAAAAGGTCACCGAACCAGCAGGAATAGAAGTCCTAAAACAGCAAGGAAATGGCCAAAACTGGTCAACTGGCTAGGCACTCTGATGAGCTGTGTGTACTAAAAGGGTTAAACAGCACAGGAGGTCGGCGAGGAAAGTTCATTACACATAAACATATAGTACTAAGTATCCTCACATCACTGCATTCTCCGGTGCCAGGGGAATGACCACAAATATGTGATATGCATCCTTGCGGTCAAGTGTCGACTAGACGTGCACGGCCTCACTCAATGCAAGTGTACTGAATAAGGCCAGACAAGTCTAGTCGGAGTATAGCTGGAAGATGCAAATCGCATAATTGCGGTAATATGACGACCCGCTAATGGCGCTGGCATTGGAGAATCCTCACATTATACCGTGTGCACAATGTAAGGTTTCACAAGTGACTGCAGACTTTTAGTCTAAGGCTGGACAACCCTTTTAACAATTACTGTGACTCATATCAACATTGTAGCAATGTCAAGGCATAACTATTGACTTAATGACTTCTTTTCTGCATAGATGCTTGCTTACCAATTGGTTACAGAAAGCTTTGCTCTACAATACACTGCCTCTCCATATTACACAGGTCTGTTATAGATCCAGTCTACACAGGAAAAACAGAGTATGAGAATATGGCAAAACAAATCATGGTGCTACAGGATAAAACCAAGTACAACAATGGGAAATATGGGTAGGAAAAAGAATTTGATGTACTTTATGTGAAGCGAAAGGGAGGCTTATGAGAGAAACTGAGGAGGATAGATATTCTTTGAAAAGCCTAGATAAATTCTATCTATTCTGTACCTGACTATGCCATAATGGGGAAGAAAGTTATTCTGCCTGTTTTTCTTCCATTTTTTCATGTTCTTATATATCTAACCTCATCTCAGTTTTACTGCAGTCTACAATTTTGGAAAGAAAGAAACACAAAATGTTTTAAAGGCATCTTTACTTTATATCATCTGTATTTTATTAAGGAAAATAAAATGTGTGATTTTTATATATTTTACTTATTCCTATTGTGAAGTTATATGTATGTTTTCCATCTGCTACTATCTATCTTTTTGCTGTTACATGATTTTAAGTGGTAAGTTTGGTAAGTTTCAAATAGAAAACTTTCTTCCTTCACAAGCTCCATGGCAACAACATGACCATAAATTATGGCATGTAGCCTGCAGGAAAATCTGCTTTCTGTTGAATCATAAAGGAGTCTAAGTACAGAACTGTGTATACTGACTTTTGTTGGATGGAGAATATAAACAATAATAGAAATTGGGCTATGCATAGATCATCATCCCCTGGAAGTTGCTACAGGCCTCTTCTTGACTTTTATCCCTTTACTCATTTTGATAAATCAGACACATTAAATGAAAATTATCATTATGGCAATTTACTTATTTTTGATTTGTCCCATAATCAAACTTTTACTTTTTATAGCAAAAAAGAAGGACATAAGAAAATGTTCAGTGAATATGTATAGCCTAATAATAATAATAATAGATAATAAATACACTTTTTCATCTTTCCAGTGATGCCACTATATTCAATTTTTAAATCCAACATCAACATCTAGAATCTAAGATCCGCCTGGATCATCATAACAAAAAAGATGATGTTTGAATAATCCAATTTTTATTTTAAAACTCTCTAAGAGCTTTAACTAACTTTTGCTATCAGTGTGTCAACAGTGGGAAAAGAGGGTTGCATTGAAAATCCAACACAATGGGCCGCACTTTATACACAATTTATAAGTGGTCATAAACTTGAAAAAACTCATGAAAGAATAAAGCTACGTTAAAACCAAGCACACCATAGTTTTTCTTATGAAATTCTCAATAAGTTTGATGTGTCACATAGCCCTCTTCCCATTGAAAAAAATAAAGTTGGATCCAAAATGGCCAACTTCAAAATGACCGCCATGGTCACCACCATCTGGAAAAGTTTTCCCCCTCCCATATACTAATGTGCCACAAACAGGAAGTTGATATCACCAACCATTCCCATTTAATTTAGGTGTATCCATATGGGCCCACCCTGTAAATTAGTAATGATGTTTATTTTCTTTCCTTATTTTTCTGAGAACCCCTTTAGTCTGTTAAGATACCTGTGTGTCGGGGGGAAGAATGTAGATACGTCTTGCTTATTTAAAACTATTGGGAAAAAGGTCCGAAAATATTTGAATTTTGCAGTCATATCATGTACATGGCATATAAAGTGGATTTCCAAATAACATGAGAGAATCATGAAATTGTTCTTTGTTACACTCATCTGATATGAAAAGAAATTGTTTGCTGAAATGAGCAGCGTGCAAGAAAAATGCAATTTTCACCAGACTGGAGAAGCATTTTATTCCACCTGTCTTTATTGACCATTTGTGGTACATACCTACGAGCTTTACATTCTGAGGTTAGATATTGATTTTTTTTTTGTTTGCTTCAACACTTTTATTCTTTTAGAAACATGACATATGCTGTGGGGTATTCAATTTGAAATGTTGTAAAGAAGATTAAACTGTTCTCTGCTAATAACATTTTCTGGTGTATTACCTAAATCACCAACCTGGGAGCAATGAAAATGACATGCTAATCTCACACCACAACTACTCAGCACGCACTAAGAATCCCAGCTTCTGAGACAAAAGTGTATATTACTAATGCATATTTTAGTGAAATAATTACACAGGTTCTAATTAGATGCAATGATTTTGTAACCCCTTAACCACTTCATGGTGCAGTGATGAAGTGGTTAAGGGGTTATAGTTTTTGTTTTTTTGCTTTTTGTATTGTCTTCTTTCTTTAAAGAATAACTTTTTTATTTTTCCATCAACTGTTTTTTTTTTTTTTTGCAAAATGAGATGTAATTTTGAATTACATTGTTCATATTTCCAAATGATGTACTGGAAAACAGGGAAAAGATTCCGTAAAATGCAGGGAAAAAAATTCAGTTGCGGAATTATTTTTTAGGTTTCCTTTTACGGAGTTCATTGTGCAGTAAAAATGACCTGGTAATGTGATTCTTTAGGTCAACACGATTACGTCAGTTACAAACATAGCTTTTTTATTGTTTTAATGGTTAAAAAAATCCGAACTTTGTATAAAAAATGGCTTGAATCACCATAACTTTTTTTTTCAATCAATACAGCTGTGTGAGGGACTTGTTTTTTACCTGCTTCATTTTTTCTTGATACCATTTTGGGGTACATACAATGGTTTGATCACTTTTCATTGCATTTTTTGGTGCACGAAATTCCCTGGTCATTGCTGTAAGAGGCAGGGGTATATCACAGCTAGCACCTTCCCAGATTAGGGTGGGTCAGCTTCCCAGCCCACTATGCAGACATGCACCCTGACTGTGACGTATGTAGGGGTTAACATTAATAGGGTTACTTTATAACAAGACATTTTAAAATAGGGAAAAAAATGGGTCAGTAGCATCTAGGTTCATTCCCGAATATAGCTGTCCAGCAGCACAAAACCTTTCCCATGGATTCAGTAATTTCATATAAGCCACTGATTTATCCCAGATAAGGAGCTAGAAAAAGTGCCAAGCCTTAACCAGGAAAAGATTGTGTACAGAACTATAAGTTATGCAAGAATTATCTAAACAATGGCAAGTAAGTACCGTACGTATTTTATTCATCATGATGATAACATAGTAACATGGTTTACAGTGCACTTCTGAGTATACTGATATTTTAGATATTGTTAGAAAATATTATTATATAGAGGTCCTGTCAGTTGATCAAAAAGGTTGACTTAAATACCTTGTAAAAATCCCTTAGCTCTCCTGATTCTTCACTGTTTTCTATTTATACTGTGTCACTGCATTGGAGAGATACTATTCACTTTTAGTATTTTTGAATTGCAGTATGTGAAATCTCTGCTTGCACTTCAACTGGCCATTTTTTCAGAATCTTATAGTGCATTTTCCATCCTTCTTCCCAGAAGCTGCCCATCACAGCTCAGCTGCTGATTTAGCAGTCTATCAGTCTTAGATGCTATCGAACTGTGATTGGCAGCATTTGGAAGGGAGGGGTGAATGTGCATGCCCACAGAAAAAACTCTTAAGAAACATCCTGCTCCACGACAAGCAGAGATTTCACATGCTGCGCTTCAAAAACCACAAATAAGAATATCACTGCAATGGAGTAAAGCAGCTCAAAACAGAAAGGAGCAGCAGAATCAAGGGAGCTCATGAATTTTTACTCTTTAGGCTGTGTGCCCACTATGCATTTTTTAAGCGTTTCCGCAGTGGCAATTCGGCCTCAGAAACGCTTAAAAAACACTTGGTAGAAGGTCTGCTATGTTCCCCAATGATAATCCCCATGTGCTGTGCACATGCCGTGGAAATTTACGCTGTGAATTATCATTGCGGAAAAATCCGCAGCACTATCAATTATTTTGCCTAATCGCAGCGTTTTCGCCGCCATTGACTTGGATTGAATCACTTAATATCCGCATGACTACATGTGCACATGTGGATATTAAGCGATTCAATGTGCGGATGGTACCGGGGTCTGGAGAAGAGGAGACTCTCCTCCAGACCCGGGTACCATAGTACCTGTAAAAAAAAAAGAATTTAAAATAAAACATATACATTATACTCACCTTTTGATGGCCCACGGTCTCCATAGCGATGCATCCTGGCTTCCTGGCGGCTCGCGATGGTCTAAAAGGACCTTCCATGATGTCATTTAGTCAAGTGACAGGTCACGCGACCACTGACGCCAGCAGTCGCATGACCTGTCACATGACTAAATGACGTCATGGAAGGTCCTTTTAGACCATTGCGAGTTACCCAACACACCGGACGCACCGGAGGAGACCGGGGGCCATCGGAAGGTGAATATAATGTTTATTTTTTATTTTTTACCATTCTTTTACTATAACTTCTTCACACTATATAAATCCATGCCGTTTGGATGGATTTATATAGTGTGACCAAGTTGTCAAGCACTTTCCAAGTGATGCTAAAATCGCTTGGAAAGCGCTTGTCAACCCGCATGCGGAAATGCATGTGAAGAACGCTTCACTTCCGCATGTCCCTGGCAGGAAAATGCATGTACAATCCGCATGTACAATCCGCATGCGTTTTTTTCTGCCAGGGAGATGCAGAAACGCTCAGGAAAAAATCCGGAGCATTTCTGCATCGTGGGCACATAGCCTTATAGCCTCCTCAGGCACCAATGACCTAAAGTTACATCCTTGTGTGCCCCCAATTTGTATAATCAGTGTTTTCCATTGCATGCCATATAATGGTCCTTCATGTTACAACGTTTATTCTGGGAAGAATTAAGATAAAAGCAAAACGAGATAATTAATACAGATAATGCAAGTCCTTACTTATAGCAGCCAGAAAGAGCAGCTGGAAGATGTGATCATTTTTTATGATGAAGACATGAACTTCTTCAGGATTCTGTACAGTATCATTAAAAAATCAAATGAAGTTGCCCTCATCTGATGTCCAAAGCAACAGCAAAGGTTTACTAGTCCCCCAAAATCTTAGAGCGAGAGAAATGTAATCAGCTTACTGTTTATAGCTGATAATAAAGTTCATTAAATCTAGCTGGAAAAAGTTTTAAAGACGGCCTGAAGTTAAGCAGAGCTGAAAGCTAAAGCTATCAGCAGCACACTAATTAAAATGAATAAATGCAGCAAGGTGACCTCATTACTGTTACGTTTCTCACCGGAGCTATGAATCCTCTAAGTTATAATCGGTTTGGCACTGCAAAAAGACTGGGGTGTTGGAGTCAATGGAATGTCCTCATTCTCGACTCTTAACTGCGATTGGTAGTTATGGTCTTTTCAAGTTGGATTCCTAGGTGGGCGCCACCAAATCTTTAAATTATTGGCAGGTATACTATTGTAAATGGAACCACAGTCAGGAAACAAACCAAAGGTCAATACTGGAAGAAGAACAACAGGAAATAGGTGATAAAACTATAGACAAATATAAAATCCTAATCTGGAACCAAGGAGGAGGTCACAATCAGAATTGGGGTTCAGCAACAACAGCAAATAGCCAGCCAATAATTGTACTTTAAACTTCAAGAGAGGTGCAGAAACCAGAGTTCCCTTTAAATAAGCCGCCATGGCTTGATGCCATGTTTGTTGCCAAGTAGATAGAGAATTGGAGCTTTGTGCTCGTTTAGCAGGATAACGGCAGAAGGTATCGCTGTTTAGTTGCCCACTACTGGGAGTCATCACAGAATCTGTGTAAAGTGGGTAACAGTTACATGCTCGCTATTCATCTGCCTTTCAAACAGCAGCTGACAGGTGTCTCTTTCTCTCGTCTACATAGGGAGAGATCTGTCAATCAGCTGGAGCAGCGCTGGGACGAGCGGCACTTGGAAGAGCAGATCTTCTAACTAAATACTGGAGTGTTTCAGATAAAAATATACCTGGCTGCAATTGTACAGCCAGGCGCTGATTCATGCAGCCTGTGGTTTGGGCAGCATGAATCAAGTGACAGGTTCCCTTTAAGCATTTCTTATTACTTCCATATACAAACTCTTTGTATGGTATGGGATATGTGTCACTTTGCCTCTGACTATAGATGCTGCTGTTCAGCTTACTATTCTGATTGTATAGATGTTTCAGAGCTGAATATTACTCATTTAAGAAAAATACTTTTAAGGATATTACAACGTTTTTTAAGGTAATCTCACATGAATATACGAATAAAATCAACATTTTGTTTAACAATGTTTAATTTTCAAAGTAAATTAATATATTGGCTCCATATACATGTTGAAACCACATACCCTTAGACCATGCTTAAAAATATTTAAATTATCAAAATCAGGGCATTTAAGCCCACACCCAGGAAAATCTGAGATTGTCCACAAAACGCCAACTTCGATTTGGATTTGCATAAATTCTGCTATATTGCAGATGTAGGCTTGAAATTGGTACAAAAATAAAATCCTTAACAGGGCCACTCTCAAAAAGAATCACGGAAGGACGAACAGAATAAAGTTCATTCCTTTTATTTGATCCATACAATAATGTGTTTCAGGATGTGTACTGCTTCTGCAAACTAGCTGATCAAGATAATCTAGAGGGGATCAGAACCCAAAATGCGTTATTACATGATCAATAAAAGAAATTAACTTACTCTTACTTCCACCGTTCCTGATACTTCTTGATCAGCCTATGTTAACTGGCTTTTTTTCTTGTGCCAGTTCTCAGCCTGATGTTCTCAAATACTTGTAAGTGGAGAGTAAGGGAAGTCCTCTGCTCCAGAAGTTATCCTCCTATGCAACCCCTGGCAAAAATTATGGAATCACCGGGCTCGGAGGATGTTCATTCAGTTGTTTAATGTTGTTGAAAAAAAGCAGATCACAGACATGGCACAAAACTAAAGTCATTTCAAATGGAAACTTTAGGGCTTTAAGAAACACTAAAAGAAATCAAGATAAAAAATGTGGTACTCAGTAAGGGTAATTTTTCTCAGACCACGCAGAGGGAAAAAATTATGGAATCACTCAATTCTGAGGAAAAAAATATTTTAATTATTAAAATAGATAACTCATTAATAAGGTCAAGTGGTATATTATCGTACATTATGAATTATTACAACATTATAGATGTATACTTATCTATGTTTTTTGTTATGGGTTGGTTAGACAATTAATCTAGTCTATTAAAGGAAAGCTGTCATGTCTCTATGGCCTCGTAAAATGCCCCAAGTACCAAATAAGTCATGTAAGTTGTATCCCCCTATAATACTGGAACTGTAAATGACTTAGTATGTTACTTTAATCCTTTGGTGACTACTATGCACATTACAGTTTTCCAATCAAGAGTGAGCTGTGGAATCCCAACACATTTAGGGTTCAGATCCTGTAATCGTGCCTACTGGGGTTCAAGTATCACTCTGCTCAGTGCAAAAATCTGTAAGTGTATGCTGACTGTCAGCTCCAAAGGGAAATAACGCTTCTGTCTGTCCCTGTGCTTTTGGATTCAGCACTTTTCCTTCAATTTTAATGACCGGCTTTTAGATCTACCCTAGTCACAGAAACACCAGTCCCGTGAAGGTGTCAGATAGTGGAACACTGGACTCGTGTAAATCCATTTTAACAGAAAGTATAGAGATTGCAAATTATTATAGATGTCAGAATGTTATTATTATTATTTTTATTTTGTGACCAGGTAATAAGAATTTTCATAGACAGCAATAGAAAATGACCTACAAATAGATGCCAGCAGGGAGTTTCTAGTCACACTGACTTCCCGACTTCAGAGAATCTGATATACCAGCTACCCATGGAAATGTTCCTCGTGTGACACTCCCTGTTACTTGAATAAGGAGAGGTTTCGCATAAAGTCTTGAGATTCTTCTGACAACCTGGTACGTATGGCTCTATAAGGGCGATGCTTGCTGAGCAGTTTATAGATGCACTTTTTGGATTCATTTGTCTTAAAGCACCACTCCAGCGTTTGTTTGTTTTTTATTTCAGAGCTGGAGTGGTGCAAATAATCTAAGTTCCCTGACCCTAGACTTAAACTTACCAGCCGCCGTCTTCAGCTCTTCCCGGGGCCGCTCTGGTCCAGCACCACAACTTCTGACTGACTGGAAGTCAGAAGTAATGGTCAAAGCAAACACTGGAGTAATCCGGCAGGTCACAAACTGCTGGAGACTGACAGGAGCGGCGTCGGGAACAGCTGAAGATGGCGACTGATGAGTATAAGACTAGAGGCAGGGAACTTAAATTATAAGCGCTACTCCAGCGCTGCAATAGAAAAAACACTGGAGTAGTGCTTTAAAGAGTTTGTCCACTATTTTAACATTGATGACCTATCCTTAGGATAGTTCATCAATGTCAGATCGGTGGGATTGTGACACCCAGCAACCCCACTATCAGCTGTTCTAGATGCCAGCGGGAGCCAGAACTGCTCAGTTACTGAGCTGCTCCGTCTACTGATAGTGGCTGCAGCCGGGTTCTGCACATCAACCCGCTATCGAAATCAATAGGAGGTGGATGTGCAATACCCGGCCGCAACAACTATCAGTAGATGGAGAAGCTATGTAACTTAGCATTTCCAGCAGCTGAGGGCACCGGGGACAGATGATCGGTGAGGGTGCCGGGTGTCGCCTATCCCAAGGATAGGCCATCAATGTTAAAGTAGTGGACAACCTCTTTAAACAAATAAATGGCTTCCAGGTTAATAGCTGAACTTTAGGTAAAGCTTTTGCATTGTCATTTACAGTATTAAAATAAGACAATGCATTAACATGTGCTATACTTAATTGACAAGAGGCAGCCAGCTATGCTGTAGTGGAAAGCTGATCAGGAACACTTCCCAAATCATAGGGATTTACTAAACATCTTAAAAGACCTGTCAAAATAATTAATAGGTTGTGTGTAAGTGCTTTACTAGCAATGGGTTTGGAATAGTGCCAGTTTCTTACTTATGTGAACCTAGGAGACAAACCTAGAAAATTACAGACTTGTAACTGTAAACTACATATTGTACTGTACTTAATCTCTTCCATACAGAAGACAGGAGGAGAAGAAAAAACTGTCTACAGTGCCTGGAAATAAAATTGACTCTATAAGCAATATTAAAAGCCAGTAAATGTCAAATAAATCTATTATTTTCTCAACTTTCCATGCTAGTGAATGATGTATATTTTGAGGTGGTAAATCAATGTGTGAATTATGGATTATTTTTAGGGATTTATTTTTGGGGTATAAAATTTCTTATTAATTGTATTTAAACTAAAATATTATTTTTAAAACATTTCAACCAGCCCTGCAATTACAGCTGAAACACAAGTGAATACATTATTGCAAAATACAATGGGAAAAATAAGTATTTGATACACTGCCGATTTTGCACGTTTTCCCACCTACAAAGAATGGAGAGGTCAGTAATTTTTATCGTAGGTACACTTCAACTGTGAAAGACAGAATCTTAAAAAAATCCAGAAAAATCACATTGTATAATTTTTACAGAATTAATTTGCATTTTATTGCATGAAATAAGTATTCGATCATCTACCAACCAGCTAGAATTCTTGCTCTCATAGACCTGTTAAACAAAAACTAAGAAGCCCTCCTCTTCTGCACCAATTACCTGTATTAACTGCACCTGTTTAAATGTGTTACCTGTATAAAAGACACCTGTCAACACACTCATTCAATCAAATTCCAACCTCTCCACCATGGCCAAGACCAAAGAGTTGTCTAAAGACACCAGGGACACATTTGTAGACCTGCACAAGGCTTTGATGGGCTACAGGACAATAGCCAAGCAGCTTGGTGAGAAGGCAACAACTGTTTGCACAATTATGGAAGAAATACAAGATGACTGTCAATCTTCCTCGGGCTGGGGCTCCATGCAGTATCTCGCCTTATGGGGTAAGGATGATCCTAAGAAAGGGTAGGTATCAGCCCAGAACTACATGGGAGGACCTGTTCAATAACCCAAAGAGAGCTGGGATCACAGTTTCAAACATTACCATTAGTAACACACTACACCATCATGGATTAAAATCCTGGAGAGCATGCAAGGTCCCCCCTGCTCATGCCAGCACATGTATAGACCCATTTCAAGTTCACCAATGACCATCTGGATGATTAGAGGAGGCATGGGAGAAGGTTGTATGGTCAGATGAGACGAAAATAGAACTTTTTGGTATCAACTCCACTTGCCGTGTTTAGAGGAAGAAGAAGGATGAGTACAACCCCAAGAACACTGTCCCAATCATGAAGCATGATGGGAGAAACATCATATTTTGGGGGTGCTTTTTTTGCAAAGGGGACAGGATGACTGCACCGTATTGAAGGTTCCCTAAGTAAGAGCATTGAAGATGGGTCGTTACTGGGTCTGTCAGCATGACAATGACCTGAAACACACAGACAGGGTAACTATGGAGTGGCTCCGTAAAAACCATTTCAAGGTCCTGGAATGGCCTAGCCAGTCTCCTGAACTGAACCCAATCTTTGGAGGGAGCTGAAACTTAGTGTTGCCCAGGGACAGCCCCAAAACCCGAAAGATCTGGAGAAGATCTGTATAGAGGAGTGGGCCAAAATCCCTGCTACAGTGTGTGCAACATAGTCAATGACTACAGAAAAGGTCTGACCTCTGTATTTGGAAACAAAGGTTTCTATACCAAATATGAAAAATATTTAGATTTGAGAGTCCTCAGTGGTTGATACCTTTTAATGGCTAACTGAAAAGATGGTAACAGGTTGCAAGCTTTCGAGACTATTAAGGCCTCTTCATGAGGCTAGTATAACCCAAATTCTGAAGAGTCACATATTTATTCACAATAGGGCACATAAATAATGCAATAGATGAGACAGGTGATGAAAAGCAGAGCTATTACATATCTATTGTATCAAATACATGCCTACTACTGTACTATATCTGGCATTCACTTCAATCATTTGGTCTGTTATCAGTATGGATGTTCAACAGTAAAATATTTTTTGTTTAGACATGGATTGTTTGAAAATAACAAACTGAGGAGTACTCAGCATCTATGGACTTTGTGGATCCAATGTTGACCGCTTCAGAAGCCTGAACTGGCTCCAGAAGCAGTGTCTGCTCCACTCGGAAGTCACAGCACCACTGCAGCCCATTATTGCTGACTTGAAGAGCGTTTCATCGGATGTTTCTCTGATCACGCACTCTTCTAGCCACTAGGGATGAGCGGATCCGTGGAAGTTCGGGTTCATTGGATTCGACCGAACTTTAGTCCAAAGTTTGGTTCGTGTATCAGAACTTGACCCGAAATTGACCCCGAACCCATATACGTCAATGGGGACCCAAACTTTGCTGCTATAAAAGGGCTGTAAAATGGAACTAGTATGGACTAGGGGGCTGCAAAAATAAGCAAAATGAGGGTAAGAGCAGGACAATTGCTCTGCAAACAAATGTGGATAGGGAAATGACTTAAAATAAAATAGAATAAAAAAATATAAAAAATAATAACCTTGAATCAGGAGGCGGACATCCAAGTGAAGGAGTGGAGCAGTGACTTGTGTGTGTAGTTTACTGTACTTGTTAATTAATAAACTAAAAATGATGTGGGGTCCCCCCTATTTTTAATAACCAGCCAAGGGAGGCAGACATCAGTGAGCCGGTCTTATTATGCTGGGAAAGGGCCAATATCCATGGAGCTTCCCAGCTTATTAATATCAGCCCCCAGCTTTCTGTTTTGTCATTGCTGGTTATTAAAAATGGGGGGACCCCCCAAAAAATTATGTGGCGTCCCCCCTATTTTTAATAACCAGCTAAGACAAAGCAGACAGCTGGGGATTGATATTAATAGGCTGGGAAAGTCCATGGATATTGGCCTTTTCCCAGCCTAATAAGACCAGCCCCCAGTATGGACATTTCTGGCTCTTAGCCTCGGTTCTTCCCAATTGCCCTGGTGCAGTGGCAATCGGGGTAATGTGATTTTGGGGTTAATGTCAGCTGTGTAATGTCTGCTGACATCAAGCCCACAGGTTAGTATTGGAAAAGCGCCTATCAGACACCACCATTACTAACCCAGTAAGTAAAAAAAGAAGAAAACACACTGAAAAAAATCTTTATTTGAAAAAAACTCCCCAACAATTTCCCTCTTTCCCCTATTTATTAAAAAAATAATAATAATTAAAAAAAAATAATAATCCACAGGGCGACCATGAGTCCGGCACTCGTGCTTCCCTCATGAGAACAGGCAGCTGTTCACTGTGGTGAACTGAACTGAGGCCCTGAGGCAGCTGTGAGGCCCGGAAACGTTAAATTAGCCTTTAAGGGAGACTTTAAGGTTTTTGGACTTTCCAGCTACTGGAACACCTGGAGGCTGTGAACTCTGGTAACCTTAGCTAACAGCCTCCAAGTGTTCCAGCAGCTGGAAACTTCAGTAACCTCAAAGTCTCCCTTTAAAGGCTACCTTAAGGTTTCCAGGTCTCACAGCTGCTGTGAGATCGGGTGACTGTGTGCTCATGTAGTTACCAGAGTTGACAGCCACTGGGTATCATTAGTCCGGCACTCGCACTGCCTTCGTGAGAACTGGATGCTGTGAACCGAGGTAACGTCAGTAAGGTTACCTCAGTTCATAGAGGCACTGCCTTCCTGAGAACCAGCCGCTGTGAACTGAGATACCCTTACTGATGTCACCTCAGTTCACAGCAGCGGTGGCTGCTTTTCCCCTCTGTGGAGCCGCGTTTTCTAAAAGGAGCACCATAGACTGGATGAAGAAGACTAGTATGGTACTGGGACCTTCGGATTATGATGGACCCTGTGGATTATTATCAATTTTTTTCTACATGGGTGAAAGAAAGAAATTGTTGGGGAGTTTTTTTTCTTCAGCGTGTCTTTTTACTTACTGGGTCAGTAATGGGGGTACCTGACAGACACCTATCCATTACTACACTGTGTGCCGAATTATTAGGCAAATGAGTATTTTGATCACATGATACTTTTTATACATGTTGTCCTACTCCAAGCTGCATAGGCTTGAGAGCCAACTACCAATTAAGTAAATCTGGTGATGTGCATCTCTGTAATGAGGAGGGGTGTTGACTAATGACATCAACACCGTATATAAGGTGTGCTTAATTATTAGGCAACTTCCTTTCCTTTGGCAAAATGGGGCAGAAAAGAGATTTGATGGGCTCTGAAAAGTCCAAAATTGTGAGATGTCTTGCAGAGGGATGCAGCAGTCTTTAAATTTCCAAACTTTTGAAGCATGATCACCGAACAATCAAGCGTTTCATGGCAAACAGCCAACAGGGTCGCAAGAAGCGTGCTGGCCAAAAAAGGTGCAAAATAACTGCCCATGAATTGATGAAAATCAAGCGTGAAGCTGCCAAGATGCCATTCACCACCAGTTTTGCCATATTTCAGAGCTGCAACATTACTGGAGTATCAAAAAGCACAAGGTGTGCGATACTCAGGGACATGGCCAAGGTAAGGAAGGCTGAAAAATGACCACCTTTGAACAAGAAACATAAGATAAAATGTCAAGAATGGGCCAAGAAATATCTTAAGACTGATTTTTCAAAGGTTTTATGGACTGATGAAATGAGAGTGACTCTTGATGGGCCAGAGGCTGGATCAGTAAAGGGCAGAGAGCTACACTCAGACTCAGACGCCAGCAAGGTGGAGGTGGGGTACTGGTATAGGCTGGTATCATCAAAGCTGAACTTGTGGGACCTTTTCAGGTTGAGGATGGAGTGAAGCTCAACTCCCAGACCTACTCCCAGTTTCTGGAAGACAACTTCTTCAAGCAGTGGTACAGGAAGAAGTCGGTATCGTTCAAGAAAAACATGATTTTCATGCAGGACAATGCTCCATCACATGCATCCAACTACTCCACAGTGTGGCTGGCCAGTAAAGGTCTAAAAGAAGAAAAAATAATGACATGGCCCCCTTGTTCATCTGATCTGAACCCCATAGAGAACCTGTGGTCCATCATAAAATGTGAGATCTACAGGGATCGAAAACAGTACACTTCTCGGAACAGTGTCTGGGAGGCTGTGGTGGCTGCTGCACACAATGTTGATGGAAAACAGATCAAGCAACTGACAGAATCTATGGATGGAAGGCTGATGAGTGTCATCATAAAGAAAGGTGGCTATATTGATCACTAATTTTTTTGGTTTTTGTTTTTGCATGTCAGAAATGTTTATTTCTAAATTTTGTGCACTGATATTGGTTTACCTGGTGAAAATAAACAAGTGAGATGGGATTATATTTGTTTTTTATTAAGTTGCCTAATAATTCGGCACAGTAATAGTTATCTGCACAAACAGATATCCTCCTAAGATAGCCAAATCTAAAAAAAAAACCCACTCCAACTTCCAAAAATATTAAGCTTGGATATTTATGAGTCTTTTGGGTTGATTGAGAACATAGTTGTTCATCAATAATAAAAATAATCCTCTAAAATACAATTTGCCTAATAATTCTGCACACAGTGTATTCTGTGGGCTTGATGTCAGCGAACATTACACAGCTGAAATCAACCCCACAATCCCATTACCCTGCAACACCACACCAGGGCAATCGGAAAGAGCCGAGGTTAAATGCCAGAATTGGCGTATGTAACGGATGCGCCATTTCTGGGGCGGCTGAGGGCTGCTCTTATTAGGCTGGGAAGGGGACAATATCCGTGGCCCTTCCCAGACAATTAATATCAGCCCCCAGCTGTCTGCTTTCCCTTGGTTGGTTATTACAAAATAGAGAGGACCTGGCGTCATTTTTTTCATTGATTAGTATTTTTAATTTATTTATTTATTTGCTAGTAATAAATAACTACATGAAAAAAAGGTGTGCCTCCCCCTCTATTTTTAATAACCATGTAAGAGAAAGAAGACAGCTGCAGGCTTATATTAATAGGCTGGAATTCCCATGGTTATTGGGCCATTCCCAACCTACAAATTTCAGCCTGCAGCCGCCCCAGAAGTTTCTCATCATATTTGATGCGCCAATTCTGGCTTTTAGCCTCGGCTCTTCCCGATTGCCCTTGTGTGGTGGCAATCACGGTAATTGTTTTTGGGGTTAATGTCAGCATCTGGCTGACACCAAGCCCAGGGGTTAGTAATTGAGAGGTGTCAGTCAGACACCCCCATTACTAACCTAGTAAAAATAAACACACAGAAAAAATACTTTATTTGAATAAAGACTCACCCACACCCACTCGTTTTGACGCGCCCCCAGGGCCGTGGGGTGCTCGGCAGCCGGGCCTTCAGATGCTTGGGGGAAATCACGGTGGCTGGCCCGGTCCGTGGCTCAGGGCGGTCAACAAAATGGGGAATGATTATATTTATAGGGGTTTTAGAATAATTCGTGACGCCACCTGTGGATTCTGATAAGAGGTTACCAGCGCTGCGACAGTCCACTGAGGCTGATGTTAGGGGCAGCTATGATGGAACGGCTCCCCACAGGTGGAGCAGGCCTCAGGGCAGTGTAGAGGTGTAGAAAGGTGGAAGCAGGAGAGAGACGGCAGGACGGTCCCAGAGGAAGTACAGGCACACACACAAGGGCAAACTTCAATACCTTTATTGGTGGTGATGCAGGTACGGTCCAGGGCACTCAGGGAGAAGGGTACATTTCTGGACTCTCCCCAGTGAGCGGGTGTAAGGCCTCCTGATCTGTGTCTTTTACTCTCTAAGCTTCGGGCCTGCCTGGAGCTAGGCCTGGCTTGCTTACTGATTCCTTCTTGTACCTTGTACCTACTGACCTGGCGGTAGGGTTTTCTCCTGGTTCCCACTATTCCTGGTCACTGGAGCCGTAGTGGTACCTAACCCTTTTGCAGTGGTCAGCGGTTGGTTAACCTGGGACTTGTAGTTCTCCATGGATTCCGGTTGTTCCTACGGGTCATAAAGATCCCTGTAGGCGCGGACCCGGTGTCTGGTATATAAATCGGGGTGAGCTTACTATGCTCCTCTGCCCCCTTAGTTCCACTTGCCTTCGGCCGCTCGGGGCCCTCACTAGGCTTCAGGGCTGCTGGAGGCCTAGGTTGCCTCACACAGCAGCCTGCATGCAGCTACATCCTGTCTCTCTGCAGACTGAACACTGACTGAGCTGCCTGGCTCCACCTTCCCTTTATATATCCCTATCAGAGCTCCCTCTGCTGGTATGAGGTGGAAGGTGGAGGTGTTTGCATGTAGTGAGGGCCTCTTTGAAGAAATCCATCTATGCACCCTTCTAGGTTCTGTGGCACCAATGCGCAGCAGGGGCGCCACAGTTTACCAATTTATTAATGAAAAATAAATCGAGGAAGTTCAGACGGTAATCCAATAGTGAAATTTCCCATGACACCCATGAAATCCTATGGAGTCTCGTTGTGAGAAAGTTCTCAGAAGGAGACTTCATAGTTCACTCCCTTTCAGCAGCAGGTATGAAAAGTCTCACGTTCTTGCCTGCCACTGACCACGAGTAACCCTATTGAGTTTCGTTCTGAGAACGAGTTTCAATAGGGTTGCTCACGGTCAGCGGCAGGCAGGAGCATGAGGATTTCCCTGCCGCTGAACAGCAGTGGGGGACTATTTATTCAAATAAAGTATTTTCTTCCTGTGTGTCTGTGGTTTTTTAACTATTCACTTACTGGGTTAGTAATCGGGATGTTTGATAGAGGCCACCCTATTACTAACCTCTGGGTTTGATGTCAGCGGACATTACACAGCCGACATAAACCGCAAATACATACAAGAGCAAGCGGGAAGAGCCGGGCAAAGCGCCAGAATTGACGCATCTAATGTATGCACCTTTTCTGGGGCTGCTATTTTTATGTTGGGGAGGGCCAAATATCCATGGAACTTCCCAGCCTGAGCATACCAGCCCCCAGCTGTGTGTTTTACCTTAGCTGGTTATCAAAAATAGAGAGGACCTCACCGTGTTTTTTAAAATTATTTATTTCAATAATTTCAAAAAGAACAGCGAGGTGGCCCCTCTATTTTTGATAACCAGCCAAGATAAAAGCAGACAGCTGAGGGCAGCAGCCCACAGCTATGTGCTTTACCTGTGCTTATTATCAAAAATAGAGGGGACCCAACATCTATTTTTTTAATTATTTTTTCTCACATGGTGCGCTGGCCAATCACAACCATGACAATACTTGGCATGGCTGTGATGGTGCCAGAAGTGCCCACATCGGAAAAGATTGTTGATTGGCTGTGTTGCAGCCTTTCAACAAGCTTTATTAGTCTGCCAAACCCGAACAGTAACACGGACAGACAGTAAGAAGTTCATATTCTGGGTTCATACCAGACACTAGGTGTCTGGTATGAACCCTGAACTTTACAGTTCGGGTTCGCTCATCCGTACTAGTCACCTGACTACTACAGCCAATTAGAGGCTGCGCTGCTACTTCAAATGAAGTAGACACTGAAGTCAGTGTAGACATCTAAAACTGCTCACACTGGATTCACTGAGACCCTGTAAGATCAATATGCCTATGTTCTTTTCAAAGAATAAAAAAAAATGTTTTACTGTTTGACAAGCCCTTTGGGCTCATAAACTCATATTACATATTACAGCTCCTTTTTGTATTGTACTGCATCTTCTGTATCCCATGATTTTATACAAAGGTTTTGTTCCATATGAATGTGACAGAAAAAAAATTGTGGCATGTTCCATTGCATTGTATGCAAACTAGTAATATCTCTATAGAAGTGGAGTCATGTTGAGCTTGCAGAGCTTTGTAGTAAAGGAGCAGTACAGTCTCTCTGCACCACTGCACAGCTTTCATGCCTTAGGTGCACTGAGGATCCTAAAAACCAAACATCAAGCAAACATTTCATACACATATCATAAACGCTGACTTGAGACAGACTTTTTGCACCATAGATTAATAGAACCATAAAACACAGCTTGTAAAATATTATAGATTTTATATGTTTTGTAAACTAAAGAATCTAAAACATACCAAAGAAATAACATCTAACATGCTATTTTTTTCTGAAAAATTGTATAAATACAATTCCAAATAATTGCTAGATAGTACTGTACATTAATTAATATCATAACTACATTACACAAAACTAGCTTTATAATTAACAGCTAAAGTTCTGAATATCGACTGGAACTAACTACTTTCCTCTACTCCATGCAAAGTATAAGAATAATAAAAATAAGAAGATAGAGTTTCCACCTGCATTCATTCACACGTTCCAACTCATTTTCCTCTTTGTCAAAATATAGGACAAATGAACGTCGAATAGTTTTATAGCACTGGTCATATGTACTAAATGTACTAAATGTCTTCTTTTTCCTATTTGCTATCTGAACACAGGAGCAGTTTTTACTAAGGAAGCGGCAAGGCTGATGTTACAGTAATTATACAGTAGGTTTTATCTGCAGTCTTATGTAAAATCACTGTAACACATGTTCAACTTCACATTGCAGCACACTGTATACTAAAATAATGATAAATGGAATCATGCTGATACTTAGAAGCACCACTTATTACCACCACCCCCACTAAACGCACCCTAAAACATGCAAATTTAGTACCTTTTTTTCTATAAATAATTATATATTCCTCCACATTTTTTATTATTAGACATGTTTTGCACATAAAAATGAAGTTGGCAAAAGATAGGCTGTTTTGTCTGGTCTCTTTCTGGTTGGCTCGTCTCGTATAGGAAATGAAGGGGCTTAAAGGGGGTTGTCCGGCCTTAGGCTACTCTGTGTGACTGCAGACTTGCGATTCCTCCCATCATACGCACTACGAGCTGTCAGGGTTCTCCGCTGCCGTGCCAAGGGTGATGAGTCATGTGACCGCAAGTATGTGATCTGCATACTTCCGGCCACATTCTGGCTAGATTGCGTACGGCCTTGCTTAATCCGCCTGCATTGAGCAAGGCTTCACCCATGTAGTCGGCACTTGACTGTATGTATGCAAATCACATACTTGCAGGCTCGTGTCTGCTGTTCCCGCCACCAGGGAATGCACACAGTGCGTAGTGAACGTGTGGATTCACAAGTCTGCAGTCACATAAAGGCCGGACAACCCCTTTAATATTAGCCAGTTGTCAAAAATGTATATTTATCACATACAACTTTTTGCCAAAACTTGCAAAATGCTCAAGATATGTATGTGCCTTCTTTCCTATTGACATTGATGGGGAAAGCACTTGTAACACAAAGAGCAATGATAGTCCTTTAAAGGGATTCTGAAAAGATTCATGCTGTCTAGACCATGGGCATCATAAATTAGATATTGGCTGCGGTATTGTGGAGTTTCACAGAAAACATACTTGAAAAAGGCAGCTGGGAACCGTGCATCTCGGATAACTAGTCTGGGAGGCAGGGCCCCGGCAGCTATTCCCTGTCCACCTCCCCTACACAAACAGTGAGAACTGTCAGTCTAGGAGAGTGGGGAGCAGAGAAGCCACTGGGGACATGCCACGGACCAGTCATCTGAGATGTCTGATGCATAGTCCCTGGCCGCCTTTTCAAAGAATGTTTTGTCTGAATACTGCAGAGCTGAAGAACAAAACATACACTGCTGCAATAGCGCAGCATAAGCCACGGGCAGCATAAATCTCCTGTCAGGTTCCCTTTAATACGACAAAAAGTCTCAAACTTAGGAATTAGTTTCTAGCATAAAACTTTGTTTCTAACATATGTAATTAATATATACAGTGCCTACAATTAGTATTCAACCCCCTGCAGATTTAGCTGGTTGACACATGCGGAATTAACTTGGCATTGTGACATTTGTACTGTAGATCAGCCTGGAAGTGGGAAATGCACTGCAGCAAATTTTTTTTTTTTTTTTTTAAACGTAAAAAGTTAATTCAGAGTGTCATTTATTATTCAACCCCTCAAGCCACAAGAATTCTGTTTGGTCCCCCTAAAGTATTAAGAAGTAGTTCAGGCACCAAGAATAATGAACTTCACATGTGTGGATTAAAGATCTCTTTTGCCAGCCTTTTCTGACTATTTAAGACCCTCCCCAAACTTGTGAACAGCACTCAGACATGGTCAACATGGGAAAGACAAAGGAGCATTCCAAGGCCATCAGAGACAAGATCGTGGAGGGTCACAAGGCTGGCAAGGGGTACAAAACCCTTTCCAAGGAGTTGGGCCTACCTGTCTCCACTGTTGGGAGCATCATCCTTAAGTGGAAGGCTTATGGAACTACTGTTAGCCTTCCACGGCCAGGACAGCCTTTGAAAGTGTCCTCCCGTGCCGAGGCCAGGCTTGTCCGAAGAGTCAAGGCTAACCCAAGGACAACAAGGAAGGAGCTCCAGGAAGATCTCATGGCAGTGGGGACATTGGTTTCAGTCAATACCATAAGTAACGTACTCCACCGCAATGGTCTCCGTTCCAGACGAGCCCGTAAGGTACCTTTATTTTCAAAGCGTCATGTCAAGGCTCGTCTACAGTTTGCTCATGATCACTTGGAGGACTCTGAGACAGACTGGTTCAGGGTTCTATGGTCTGATGAGACCAAGATCGAGATCTTTGGTGCCAACCACACACGTGACGTTTGGAGACTGGATGGCACTGCATACGACCCCAAGAATACCATCCCTACAGTCAAGCATGGTGGTGGCAGCATCATGCTGTGGGGCTGTTTCTCTGCCAAGGGGCCTGGCCATCTGGTCCGCATCCATGGGAAGATGGATAGCACGGCCTACCTGGAGATTTTGGCCAAGAACCTTCGCTCCTCCATCAAGGATCTTAAGATGGGTCGTAATTTCATCTTCCAACAAGACAATGACCCAAAGCACACAGCCAAGAAAACCAAGGCCTGGTTCAATAGGGAAAAAGTCAAGGTGTTGGAGTGGCCTAGTCAGTCTCCTGACCTTAACCCAATTGAAAACTTGTGGAAGGAGCTCAAGAATAAAGTCCACATGAGACACCCAAAGAACCTAGATAACTTGGAGAAGATCTGCATGGAGGAGTGGGCCAAGATAACTCCACAGACCTGTGCCGGCCTGATCAGGTCTTATAAAAGACGATTATTAGCTGTAATTGCAAACAAGGGTTATTCCACAAAATATTAAACATAGGGGTTGTATAATAATTGACCCACACTTTTATGTTTAAAATTTAATAAAATTCAACTGAGCAACATAACTTTTTGGTTTGTAAGATTTATGCTTCTGTTCATAAAACCTACTCTCGTTTGCAGTTTGAAGGCTCTAACTTATTTGCATCTTATCAAACCAGCTAAATCTGCAGGGGGTTGAATACTACTTGTAGGCACTGTATATAAATAGAAATCTGCTTCTTTATCCTCCTGGACTGATTTTTCATTCTCAAAATTTTCACATCTTGGGTAAAACCAGTATTCTGTGAATACAGATTTTCTCATTACTGAGATATGGGATGACAGTTGGTGCTCATAAAGTTCTATGGTAAACTGTAACTGTCATTTCAGGAGAGCTTGCAACAGAATGTCTGCGTTTATCTCTAGCTTCTAGCTCCTCATTCCTCCTTACCCCTCCCCCTCAATAGAAGTTTAAAAGCAAAAACTATCATGTAGCTTGTGAGCCCCAATGGGGACAGTGCGGATAATGTCTGTAAAGCGCTGTGGAATTAATGGCGCTATATAAGTGAGTAAAATAAATAGATAAAATAATCACATCTTCTATCTCAGTAATAGGAAAATCTGTCTTCATTGATTACAGCTTTTAAATATTTTACCCATGAAGATTGGGAGTGAGAAATCAGTCCAGGAGGCTGAAGAAGCAGATTTTCTGATCTTAATGTGTATTTTTGAGTTGAGAAATAAAAATTAATACAACGGTTATTCCTTAGTACATTTTTATTAGAATTTTGCTGGGGTCTTTCTTGCAGAAGGCTCTTTTAGCCTTACAGTTTCTATATGCTTTACAACAGTAAATCTGATAACCCAACAGGTTCCATTTATGCTTTATTAAAGGAATTTTACTGTTCATGGAATATGTACATATGAGTGCAGCATCACACCTTCTTGTCTCCGACAGATTTAACAATCTTTCTTAGGACATATTGCTTATTTTTTCCATTTTGGGGTGTGATATTCTTGCCGCTGTAACCCGCAGTAAGGCTAAATACTGTTTCAACAAGCTCATATGTAGATCTTCGTCAACTCGAGAAATGTGTGTGATGATAAATTTAACTACAGAGTGTGAAATAAATTAAAATGCAATGATATTCTTACTGAACAGTTATGTAATTGTTTTATATATTTGTGCACCCCTTACACAGGATATACAGTACATGATATAGCCTTAACCAAAAGAAGGAAATACCAAAAATTACCAAAGAGAATAACAAAAATTCCTACAATAGGAAATATGATAAAAATACTTCAGTAAGAAAATGAATAATGAAATCAGTTTATATAATTAATTATGCTTCTATTAATGCCGAAAAAAAGATTAAAAACAACATACAACAAAGACATATTAAAATGGAGGTAGGCAAGAGGAGCAAAAAGTCCCCAAAAACAGTACATTGTCAATATCAGATGTAATTTAATGGTGAAAAAACACAAAATATTAATGAATATATGAAAAAGACCACATCAACTGGGAGGCACAAAGTGACTTCGAACCAAACAATCCCTCAGTGTTTTGTTGCTCTTTCCACCTCCAGCTCAAAAATATTTCCAGAATCCGTCCTTTACTCAACCCTCAATCTACTAAAATGCTTGTGCATGCCCTCATCATCTCCCGCCTGGACTACTGCAACATCCTCCTCTGTGGCCTACCTGCTAACACTCTCGCACCTCTCCAATCCGTTCTTAACTCTGCTGCCCGACTATTTCATCTCTCTTCTCGTTACTCCTCCGCTTTTCCCCTCTGCAAATCTCTTCACTGGCTCACATTTCCTAAGCATATCCAATTCAAACTACTAACACTGACCTACAAAGCTATCCATAACCTTTCTCCTCCATACATCTCTGAACTAATCTCCCGATATTTTCCCTCACGTAATCTCCGGTCCTCCCAAGACCTCCTTCTCTCCTCCACACTTATTTGTTCCTCACCCAATTGCCTTCAAGACTTCTCCCGAATACCCCCATCCTGTGGAATTCAGTGCCCCAACACGTCCAACTATCCACCACACTTGGATCCTTCAGACGGAACATGAAAACCCATCTCTTCAAGAAAGCCTACAGCCTGCCATGACCCCGCTGCCTCCTCAACACCACAGGAGCTGCTGCCTTACCAAGACCGGACCTGAGCCTCACCAACAATGGAGCTGCTGCAACCCCCCCACCTACTGTCTCCTTCCCCAACATCCTGTAGAATGTAAGCCTGCAAGGGCAGGGTCCTCTTCCCTCTGTACCAGTCTATCATTGTTTATTTGTTACTGTAAGTGATATCTTTATTTTGTATGTAATCCTGTCTTATATACAGCACCATGGAATCAATGGCGCTATATAAATAAATAAATAATAATAATAACAATAATAATAATAATAATAAAGTCTTGGTTTTAATCACAAATACAGCCTGACTGGTGGGTACTGAACATATAACATGTGACGGATGTGCAGAATATGCAAGTAGATATGAGTTGACGCTAGTGTCTTTACGGAAGTTAGTGGTATGAACTGTCCCATTTGGATCAGTAAATATTTTGAAATGCAAAAAAGCAATGGATTATTATTCATTTGTGCATGAAAGTTTATTATTTAGATGTTTTTTGTTAAGAGCAGTCAAAAAAGATTCCAACGCTGATCTTGTACCCTGCCAGATAAACAAAATTTCATCAATACAACGCATCCATGACACTACCGAACCATCCATAGATGAATCAGCTGTTAAAATGTGGTCAATTTCCCATAAACAGGGGTCCCAAATGAGGTTCTTTGAAATCTGGCAACTGTTCTGCATGTTTCTATGTCATTGAAATCAATGTTTTGATTAGGCAAGACTTGTCTACTTTGGACACATCATACGAAGAAAACAATCACTGGCGAAGGACATCATGGTTAGAAGAATAGAAGGAACAAGGTAGAGAGGAAGACAAGCAACTCGATGGCTTGATACTGTCAAGATAATGGCAGAGAAGACCTTGGTGGTCCTATCTAGACTTGCACAAGATCTCTTGCAAATATTTGCCCATTTTACAACAAGACCCAGAGATCAGAAATTATATTTCAATGATCCCTACTATTACAGCCAGATGCAAAAAAACATTGACGGATTGTTTGTTCAAAGTCACTGTGTGGCTCCCGTTTCAAAGTTCATTTTCCAATCCACGAGGCACAAATTGGGCTTTTGGAAATGTGGCAGCTGTTCTGCATGTTCCTATATCATTAAAACTAATGCTTTACATACTTCTAGACAGTACCGTGACTTTCAGATTTTACACCACAAACTGTAGGACCAATGTAGTTATCTCTGTAGCAACTTGTTCCTGTGGACTCATGTATGTGAGCATGACCTTCAGAGAATGGAGAGTCCATACTTTGGAACACATTTTAAATACCAAATCAGCATACAAGATTGAAGCCAATAATCTATAGGCCATCCAGAAGCTCAAACCTCTTGCAAGACATTTTCAGACCAAAATCCTCAATCTTGGTCTCAATTGCAAATCAAAGGGATTGACCACATATATCTGGGTTCAAGAGGACGAGACATTATGACTTGTCTCGCACAGAAAGAGTGCCGATGGATCACAATTCTTAGAACTATGATACCACGAGGTCTAAGCAAACAATTGGGGCATCAATAGCTTTTTGTAAATTCATCTCTGGTGTAGAGCTTGATAATCTGCGTTTTTCTTATTTACCTCAATTGGCCAGCGTTCGTAGAGGATAATTTCTGCTACACATAGAAGGGCTGAAGCCCCATATCTGCAGGTTAATAGTGTTATTTTACATGACAGTTTCCCTTTAGTAAAACACACTGCACTGATTGATTTTTCATGGTTTTTAAAAATAAAAACCGGTTCACGGATCCCTATGAGTCATTTGTGATTAGGCAAAATAAATAAGAACAGTAACAACAAAAAGTCCTGTCTCTCTAATAAGGTTGAAACATTGCAGTCTCTCTGCCTCTTGTATTTTTGATGATTAATTTAATTTTTGAACAACTACAGTGCTGTGGGTCAATCCAAAAATTTTGAAACCTGAATCTTTAAAGGGAATATGTCACCAGCTTTTTGCTATGTAATTTGAGCCCACCATGGCTGTAAAGGAAAAGAGCTCCATTCCAGTGATGTGTCACTTACTAGGAGATTATCACTATAGGACAAACTAGCCTCCTCCCTCCATGTCCAACCATATTTCCCCTACTGATTAGCAGCTTTCTGTCAATATACTGTACAATGTACACAGAAAACTGCTAAACAGTGGTGCTAGCTGGGTTACACACAGCTTTCTAAGCTCTGCTAAATCTGCAACAGAGAAAACTGTGATTCTACTATAGCTGCGGCAACTATTAAACTAAGTGATACATCCCTGCAATCGGTCTCTGTCTCTACATCATGCTGTTGTCGGATTACATAGCAAATGCCTACTGATAGATATTCTCCTAAGGGAAAACCTAATTTTTACTTTGTTAAAGAGAATCTATGTGTGCTTAATTAATCGGCAACTATTAGTGAGCAGAAAAATTATGCACCTGAAAGAAAAAATGTACAATTTTCCCCATTTCAATTGTTTATTTTCATCTGTTAAAGTGAGAATAATAGCCAAACAACTCAAAATGTACAAAAATACATTTCTGACATTTAAAGAAAAGACATTTTGTGACCAAATAGCCACACGTCTTTTCAATAACAATCATAATCCTTCCACCCATGGAGTCAGTTTCTTAATCTCTTAAAAATCAACTTTTTGGCCAGCATCAACCACAGCCTCCCAGAAACTGGTCAGAGAGGTGTACTGTTGTCCTTCTTCATACATTTTTAAGAAGTTCCCATAAGTTCTCAATAGGTTGTAGGTCAGGTGAGGAAGGGGGCCATGTCATTATTCTTTAATCTTTAAGGCCCTTAATGGCTATCCAAGCAGTGGAGTACGTCGATGTATGCGATGGGCCATTGCCCTGCATAAAAACATAGTTCTATTGAAAGATGTAGGCTTTTTCCTGTACAACTGCTTGAAGAGAGTGTCTTTTAAAACTTGAAGTAGGTTTGGGAATTGATTTTGAGTCCATCTTCAAATTGAAAAGGTCCAACTAGCTCATCTTTAATAATACTAACCCATATCAGTTCCCCACCTCCACCTTGCTGGTGTCCGAGTCCAAGTGGAGGTTTGTGCTTGTTACTGATCCAGCCACGGGTCCATCCATCTGGTTCATCAAGAGTCACTCTCATCTCATCAGTCCATAAAACCTTTGAAAAATCTGTCTTCAGATATTTCTTGGCAAAGTCTTGACATTTCAACTTATTTGTCTTGTACCGTGGTGTTCGGGTTTCAGCCCTTCTTACCTTGGCCATGTCTCTGAGCACTGAACACCTTATACTTCTGGACACTCCAGGGAGGTTGCAGTTCTCAAATATGACAGCACTGGAGGATAATGGGTAGAGATGAGCGGTGTTCGACTAGAACTGTTCGCCAATCTCAAATTCGAGCTGTTTTGGGTGGTGTTCGAGTCGTTCGATGAATGCGAACGATTTGCAAAAAATTCGGCTGTTGGAGGTTATGTTCGATAACTGTTCGTGCACCAAAAGCGTAACTGGATTTTTTCACATCATGCAGGGATTGTCTGCCACTCACTGTAATGTCACAGCCATGGTGGTTGTGGCATTACAGTGGTTGCCCAAATCGATGGGAACAGTGCTCACAGTGAAACATGAAAAGCCAGCAATTCAGCAGCGGCATACACCGGTACCCGGCAATTTAGAACAGAAAGAATAGAGCATCACACATAGATTAGATAGATAGAAACATGTCAGTCACATATATAATAAGTACAGTGATAGTGTTGATTACTGTACTTGTTATTTAGTGTTAAAATAAAGGATTTATTAAAAAAAAAATTGGCATGGGGTTCCCCGTAATTTTAGTCTCTAGTGGAGGTTAAGCAGACGGCTGGGGCTGATGTTTGAAGCCTAGGAAGGGGGTAACACCCACGGAGCTTCCCAGGCTACTAATATCAGCCCCCAGCTGAATACCTAGCCTTTACTAGCTATTAAAATGGGGGACCCAAAAAAAAAATGACGTGGGGTCCCCCCTATTTTAATAGCTAGCAAAGGCTAGACAGACAGCTGTGGGCTGATATTAATAGCCCAGGAAGGGTGCCATAAATATTGGCCCCCTCCCAGGCTAGAAACACCAGCCGTCAGCAGCCCCAGAAATGGCGCATCCATAGGATGCGCCAATTCTGGCACTTAGCCTCGCTCTTCCCACTGCCCTGTAGCAGTGGCAGTGGGGTAATAGGGTTGGGGTTGATGTCAGCTTATAATGCCAGCTGACATCAAGCCCAGGTTAGTAATGGAGAGGAGTCTATAAGACACCCCCATTACTAACCCCATAGTCAAAGTTAAAAAAAAACACAAACACACAGAATAAAGTCCTTTAATTGAAATAAACACAATTCTTTAATGTTCTAAATTAAACCATACTTACCATCACGCCCATTCAAGCTGAAGTCAATGTCTTCTGTAATAAAATTAATAATAAACCAACCTCATCCTTACCTTTCCATGGCTACCAGGACAGCTCCAGCTCTGCTACATTCACATGACAGGCTGGATTGCAGCCGAAAGCTGCCATCCAGCTTGCCATGCCGCAGACACTGAGAAGCGCAGGCATGCTTGCGCTCCTCAGTGTCTGGCTGTGACGGCATCCAGATGAGCCGAGTTCATGTCTAATGAACTCAGCTCACCTCATGCACGTCACTGACAGCGTGGGAGAATTCTCCTGCGCATGCGGTGAGTGTGAGAGAATTCTCCTGCGCTCACGGAAAGCGCAGGAGAATTCTCCCACACTGTCAGTGACGTGCATGAGGTGAGCTGAGTTCACTGAAATAGGGGGGACCCCACGTCATTTTTTTTTTGGGTCCCCAATTTTAATAGCTAGTAAAGGTTAGGTATTCAGCTGGGGGCTGATATTAGTAGCCTGGGAAGCTCCGTGGGTATTACACCCTTCCCAGGCTTCAAACATCAGCCCCAGCCGTCTGCTTAACCTCTGCTAGAGACTAAAATTAAGGGGAACCCCACGCCATTTTTTTTTAAAATAAATCCTTTATTTTAACACTAAATGACAAGTACAGTAATCAACACTATCACTGTACTTCTTATATATGTGACTGACATGTTTCTATCTATCAAATCTGTGTGTGATGCTCTATTCTTTCTGTTCTAAATTGTCGGGTACTGATGCCGGCTTTTTTAAAGAGAGTGTCTTCTGAGCAGTTTGTCAGCTTTTGGACACCTTTGAAGGTGTTTTCTATGTGTTTTTGTTTGCCTGCCATTGGTTTTAACGGTGTTCGACAGTGTTCTACGGTGTTCGACAAACAGTTCCACGAACATCCCGGTGTTCGACGAACCGAACCCGAACACTACGGGGGTGGCTCAACACTAATAATGGGTTCCTGGTCGCTTCACGTTTGATTCTTCTCAAATCTTTGGATGTTAATGTGCGTCTTTTTTCTCAACACTTTTTTTGCGACTATGTTGACTATTTTCAACAAAACTTTTGATGGTTCTACGAACACATTCCAATATCTTAGCAATTTTGCTACCTGCCTCTGTAAGACTTAAAAATTTCTGACTTTTCAGTCAGTTAAATCTTTTTGGCCCATTTTGTCTGAGCAAAACAAGCTGCCTAATAATTCTGCACAACTTGATGAATGGTGTTGATATCCTTAGGCCACACCATTCCTTATTACACAAATACACATAACCTGACATGCTTCATCCAAGCATTCAAGTTTATATGGCTTGGAATTGGAAAATCTGCAGAAAAATTATGATATTGTCAAAATACTCACTTGCCTAATAATTGTGCACACAATGTATATGTACATAATATCTATACAGTATATACCAGCAGTGTATGTACATCACCTTGTATGTAACTTTATAAATCCAAAGAACATGCACCCAGTATGCAGTGGCGACCAAAAGTTTTGCATTTTTTTTTAAAAAGTGCGATTACTTCTGTCTGGTTGTTGTGATGTCATTTTCCTGGTAATTTTAGTAAACCAAAAGCAAATAATTGTCAGCTATAAGGACGATAATTGTGTTTGACATTGTTTTATCCCTTTATGTGTTAGTTTTCAACATTTGCTGGGCCAAATGTTTTGCATATTTTCTCATGGTTAGTCGAATTTTGCCTAAAATTTATTTTTGTTATGTGTGTGTTTTTTAGGTTAAAACATGGCAAAGACAAAGCCAAATTTATCACCAGATGTCAGGAAGGTTATTATTCTGAGAATGAAGTCAAGCAAAAGCCAAAAACAAATAGCTATGGAATTCAACTGTTCAACGGTTCTCAGAGTCAAGTGTTACATACTGTATATTAAAGAAAGATAAAGAATGTTATGGAACAGCTGACGACCCTAGAAGTGGACGAACACGGAAAACTTCCTCCAGAGTTGATCACATTATTAAGAAAAAGTCAGTATCTGATGTCCATAAAAGTGCTGTACAGATTTCGCACAAAATGAAGGAAGAATATGGGGTCAAAGTGAGTAACTGTGGTGCGATGGCTAAGAGCAGTGCGGTTGAATGCACGAGTTCCAGTCCAGAAGCCTTTCATCTTTGCAAAGAAATGGAAGGTCTGACTTGAGCTTGCCAAAGAACACAGCCAATGGAAAGAGATAGATTGGTCTAAGGTCAGATGAATCCAAGTTGAATCTGTTTGGTAGTGATAGGAAGCATTATATATACTGCCCAATTGGAAAATGTAATGATGTAAGGTACCAAACACCTACAGTAAAACATGGTGGTGGCAATGTCATGGTTTGGGGCTGCTTTTCTGCATCTGCCATTGGCCCTCTGCATAAAATTGATGGAAATATGAATGCTACCATGTACAAGAATATACTGGAGAATGTAATGCTGCCAAATGGTAAACCCAAAGTAGGCAGAGGATAGAAATTTCAGCAAGACAATGATCCTAAGCACACATCCAATTTAATCAAAAATTGGTTAGCAAAGAAAAATGGTCGCCTGTTGCAATGGCCAAGCCAATCACCTAATTGAAACCCTATAGAGCACCTTTGGGATGAGTTAAAGTGATGAGTTGGGGCCCGTACCCATAGCAATAAAGATGAATTGTTTGCAGACTTGCAAATGGAATGGAGCAAGATCCCTCAAGATGTCTTGAATACCCAAGTGGCTTCAATGCCCCATCAGTGTAGAGCAGTAATTAAAGCAAGAGGTTATGCTACAAAATACTATGTAATGGCATTGTGAACAATGAATTACTCTCCATGTTGTGATCAATAAATAGTAGATGCAAAACTTTTGGCATACACTCCATGACAACTGGGTGATTTCCTGGAACATCGATGTATTAACTACTAAGGAATAACAAAGCATCATTAAAATAACAAACTGTCAAAGGGAAGATATCTAGTAGGAGAATATAATTATTTGAGCATTTCAGGGAAAAAAAGCCTCATTAAATATGGGACAGGTCGGCATTCTGTAGTTTTGGGAAGCATTAACTATACTCTCATGAATTCATCACTGTCTGCGGTTTCTTCTTCACTACAGAACATCAAGGTGTAAGGAAATAATAAGCCTCATGTAAAAGTCAGCTTCATCTGCACTTGACAAATAAATATTAGATGTTGTCCTTTAGGCAAACAATGAATATCTGCATTTATATATTTGTTACTGACGCCCTGCATCACCTGAGAAGCCATTTTCAGAAGGATCTCCTATGCGGTAGTGACGGTAGTATCTATTATGATGTATGGCGCCATCTACAGTACTAGTAACATAAGAGAATTTATTAAAAGAAATTTCCACTTTCAAAGTGTGACTGGATTTTTATAAAACACCAAACACAGACAGCACTTACCTCCCCGTGTCCAGTGCAGACTCTCGGCTCCAGTCTGTTTTGGCTTCAACGGTGATGTGACAGCTACAGCCTACATGACTGCTGCAGCTAATCACTGAGCTCAGCGGTTTGTGCTGTCTACTTCAGCAGAGCCAATGAGCTCAGTGATTGGCTGCAGCAGTGATTTGCACTCTAGACGTGACATCTCTACTGCAGTCAATACACAGAAGCCAGAGTAGCAATGGAGAGCCGGCGCTGGACATCCAACATCACCTTGTGTATATAACCCCCAGGAAGTCACTCTGGGCAGACGAGTGCTGTCTGTGTTTGTTGCTTTACAAGTATGCAATCTTCTGAGCACACATTTTTGAAAGTGGAAAACCTTTTAATTCTTTTTCTAAAAATGAATTCAGTCTCAAAACCTTTTCATCTCTTCTCCACTCTTTTTTTCCACTTCCACTCATTCTTCAACCCACTTTGGTGGCAATCATGAAATGACAAAAAGGTGAGGTTGCTCTTTCCTAGAATATAAGTACTATATTCTATATAGTCTATATTTTGACACTGGAGAGGAAAGAGGATATGGCTCAATACACAGGATAACTTGGTGTATTGTGACAGTATTACAATGTCCTTCATTCACAAAATTCACCACTTAAAGAGAATCGCATGGGAAGCTGGCAGTGTTACTACAGCTGTCAATGTTTTACTCTGAAACACGGTAGCATTTCAGAGAAAGCATACTTTGTAAAACAACCTGGAGATGATGCATTTTAGAAGACTAGTCCAAGGCAGGTCCCCGGCACCTTCTCCCTTACTGACAGGTATCTCCCCATGTGTGTATGAAGAGAGACCTGTCAGTCTAGTCTAGGGAAGCTGGGCAGGAAGAAACTGCTGGAGACCTGCCATGGACTAGCCATCTAAGACACATTACCTCCAGATGGCTTTTCAAAGCATCTTTTTTTCTGAAATGCTACCACATTTCAGAAAAAACATACACGGTTCTCAGGAGTGACTATTTTCTTTGTTTCAATCGAAGTCTTCAAACAGAAGCTCGAAAGACATCTGTCTGAGATGGATTAGTGAATCCTGCATTGGTTGGACCAGATGACCCTAGAGGACCCCTACAACTCTAACATTCTAGGATTCTATGATGGTTGTAATAATGCAGCCAGTGTCTGATTCATGCTGTCTGTGGTTTGGGCAACATTAATCTACTGTCAAGTTCCTTTTAAGTGTGTAGGTGCTATGCATCTTAATAGAGTTGCTAAGGAAAGAGCATATATAACCTACTTCCAAATAGATGATAAATATAATGACACCCAATGGCTCTTGTGTTAATGAAACATTATTGAGCATTGATCACTCTCCCTTTAATTGTTTATTAGATGTCTATAGTTGTGTACAATATACAATTTAGACCTCCCATTCTCAAAATCACTGGGGGTCTCGTAAACCAGACCTTCCAATCTTGCATTGACCATCTATCTTGAGGACAGTTTTGCATTCTTGTTAACGTTATAACCCCTTTAAGGACTCTTCCAAATTGGGGATACGTATATTGCATTAAAATATAAGCTGTTGTTTTTTGGGAGGGGAGGGATAGGAAAATAATTTTGATCTTCTTTGTAATAAAGCATCTTGCAAGGACAAAAATGTTTTGTTTTTAATTTAGATTTTTTTTGTGAACATTTTCTTTTTTACCCTTTGATAGCCCCATTATGTGTAAAAACTCTGCATTGCAATGTATTATCCCTGTCATTGTAAAACTGACTAATAGCCTATTAAGACCTGCCACCGAGTTGTTAGGGTGCCAACAGGGTGACAGAGGAGGCCTTTTTCTGCCTCACTGCTTGGCGCTAGCTATTGTTATTGCTGTTATTTCCAATTATGGTTACAGCAGAAGACTCCAAGCTGTAATATGCAGCTGACACTTACTGTGGATGGTAATCGCACGGCTCTCATTGCTGCACCATACATTTATCTACATAACAAGTGGTACCAAAGCGTTAATCAATTCAGTGGAATCTTAATTTAAAATGCAATTCACTTAGCTTTTTAAGCGTATTAGCCCTTATTAGTGTGGAAATAAATGGGTTTTTTTAAGTAGGGTTTGTGGGACACCTATGGAGAAATAGTGAAGACATAGGGGCATTGATTAAAAAATATGTACAATATACAGAGGACACAAAATATCTACACACCCTTGTTAAAAGTCCAGGTTTTTCTCATGTAAAAAAAAAAATCAAACTGTATGCCTCAAGATTTAAGACCCTACCAAAGATTACAGGAATCTTTAGAGGTGTGTGTTCAGGCTGCTCTGCATTATTAACCTGTTAGGAATGCCCGCTTAGTAAAGATGATAAAAAGTAACACTAAATAAAAACATCTATTCCTCTGTAACCATATGGCGGAATTAAAAGAAAAAAAATGAATACTTGGGAGCAGCAGAAAGAAAATAAGAGCAAAGACTGGCCAATTTCAACCTAGTGATAAGTCTTCTTTAAACACAGAGGAACATTGTTTTTGGGGGTCATAAAACCAGAACACAGGATAAAGTAACATAATAGATATGCGTTTAGATAATTAGGGAAGCATAAATTGTAATTATAAATTTTAATTATGGAATCACACTTTTGGAGCTAGTGCTGTAAAAAGGAAACATGCTGGTGGTGTATATTAAAGGTCCATTTACACAAACCAACCATTGCCATTAAATGAATCCAATCGGTTAATATTTGATCATTGACGGTTGTTTAATAGCCTGTTTAGTCAGGCAGACCAAAAATATGCAACCACCGTTCTTTGCAGTGCAAGTCCTGTTTAATCAGGATGCTGTGCCGCCGAGAGCGATGATATTTTGAGCAGTGGTTCAATGTGCGGAGAATCGAGTTCCAGACAAATTTCATAAAATTTGTGGTTTCATGTGGATTCGAATGTATTGAGATTTGATTGATTTGATTCTACTTCTGTACAGTATAACCTTATATGGAGTGCGAGGTCCTCTCTTTCTCTTCTGTAGAGTATAAACTCTTATGGTCAGTGGGGTTCTCTCTCTTTCTCTTCTGTAGAGTGTAAGCTCTTATGGTCAGTGGGGTTCTTTCTCTCTTCTGTAGAGTATAAGCTCTTATGGTCAGTGGGGTTCTCTCTCTCTTCTGTAGAGTATAAGCTCTTATGGTCAGTGGGGTTCTCTCTCTCTTATGTAGAGTATAAGCTCTTATGGTCAGTGGGGTTCTTTCTCTTCTGTAGAGTATAAGCTCTTATGGAGTGCAAGGTTCTCTCTCTTCTGTAGAGTATAAGCTCTTATGGTCAGTGGGGTTCTCTCTTTTTCTTCTGTACAGTATAAGCTCTTAAGGTCAGTGGGGTTCTCTTTCTTTTGTAGAGTATAAGCTCCTATGGAGTGCGAGGTCCTCTCTTTCTCTTCTGTAGAGTATAAGTTCTTATGGTCAGTGGGGTTCTCTCTCTCTCTTCTGTAGAGTATAAGCTCTTATGGTCAGTGGGGTTCTCTCTCTCTGTCTTCTGTAGAGTATAAGCTCTTTTGGTCAGTGGGGTTCTCTCTCTCTCTCTTCTGTAGAGTATAAGCTCTTTTGATCAGTGGGGTTCTCTCTCTTCTGTACAGTATAAGCTCTTATGGAGTGTGAGGTCCTCTCTCTCTCTCCTGTAGAATATAAGCTCTTATGGTAAGCAGGGTCCTCTCTCTTCTGTAGAGTATAAGCTCTAATGGTCAGTGGGGTTCTCTCTCTCTTCTGTAGAGTATAAGCTCTAATGGTCAGTAGGGTCCTCTCTCTTCTGTAGAGTATAAGCACTAATGGTCAGCAGAGTTCTATCTCTCTTCTGTAGAGTATAAGCTCTTATGGTCAGTGGGGTTCTCTCTCTCTCTTCTGTAGAGTATAAACTCTTATGGTCAGTGGGATTCTCTCTCTCTTCTGTAGAGTATAAACTCTTATGGTCAGTGGGGTTCCCTCTCTCTTCTGTATAGTATAAGCTCTTATGGAGAGCGGAGTCCTCTCTTTCTCTTGTAGAGTATAAGCTCTTATGATCAGTGGGGTTCTTTCTCTCTTTCCTATAGAGTGAAAGCTCTTATGGTCAGTGTGGTACTCTCTCATATAAAATGTAAGCTCTTATACTTAGTTAGTGGGGTCCCTTCTCTCTCTCACGTATAAAGTGCAGGCCTTTATGGTGAGGGAGGTTTTTTATCTCTCCTCTCCTACATGTGTATTTTACAAGCAACTAGAATCTTTCCAGTATGGAAATATGCACAAATGTATTCGTCGCAAATCAAATTTTTTAGAAAAATTCTGCCAATTTGGCGTATTCGAATGTCAAAAGGTCCGCTTATCTCTAATCATCAGCCTCTTTACACTTCAAGATTATCATGAAGTGATTATTTCAAGAAACGCTCGATCACGGTACTCTTTTAGAATAAATTCACCTTTACTGTTATATAGGATCTGGGGAAGGAAGAAGAGATGGGTGGGCTTGTGTCTTTGCATTCAATATTTAGAAATCAGCAGCTCCAGGAAATAAAGTATATGTAAAAAATGAAATAATCAGAAAAGCAGAAATACATATTGTTCCCTATAAACCTTTAATGTACATACGGTGCTTTCATTTTACCTGGCCATAGGGAGTCATTTATTCTTCCCACAGTAGTGTAAACTGAGGGAGAACCCAAATGGATAAATGATCCAGATGTCACATTAAAATCCATCCATAATTGGACCATTAGGTGCAGTCTCTTTCTAACAATCTCTTTTACGGAACAATTAAATATTTCATGTGCATGAAATGATACTCATGGTAACACAACACCAAGTTTATTTCCCTATTACACATCTAAGTAAAAAAAATATTCAACAAATGTCCACTAAATGAATTGTAAAGAAATTAGGATTTGCTACAGTTCAATAAAATGTGTTCATGAATAAAAAATATGGTAACGATATGATTGGGCCATGGGATAATGCTTGGCTTAAACCTTAAAACGCCCTAAATAGTTTTTGCTGAAATCTCTGCAAATTTGCTTTTACTAATACCAAGTACATAAGAACCTTCTGGCCTCAGAGTTGTATTTTGAGCTTGAAATTCACTTAGTTTACTCCGGCAAAAGAAAGAAAATCACATTGTTTTAGTTTTATTCTAAAAGATACTGCAACAGATGCATCATAGCCCGAATACATATAAAACCTCCACATAGAGAAAATCATAAGACTTGCAATCAAGGTAATTCCCATCCTAAATAGATTTCATTGCAGATTTGCAAAATGTTACAGCAGGAATTTCCATCACTCCGTCTGTAGTTGGCAAACTATCAACCCAAATATGAAATAATACGGAAGATTTCAAAGTGCGTTAACTTCATTTATTCTGCAAATGTGGTTTAAAGTTTTTTATTAGAAGTGACAAGTTTTAATAGATGAACGCATTTGCAGCTTATTCAAAAACCAATATGGTTTACAGCAGAGTTTTAGGAAGTTACATATAAATTCAATATAAAGTTCTTAAGCACATTTCACAGTTTATTCTGTTCCGAAAGTATATTTCATAAATATGACTGAATCACAGTGAAAAGTTTTCTTTATTCCACAATTCAGATTTTTAAAAACTAATATTTAGAATATGATGGTTGGAGTTTGCAAGATTATTTGTACATGCAAGTCTGTGTAACATACAGGATTGGACCAGCCGACAGGCTGATGTCTGCTGTGCCAGGTGACCCACAATCTAAGTGAGGAATTCAGGAATAAAGCCAATAAGCTTTCTTTAACCCCATAACACATAATCACATACATGTACGTGATTGCGGGGGTGATCGCATGTGGAGAGGGCTCAGGAACAAAGGTCCCTCCACATGTGGCAGATACCGGCTATATTAAATAGCTGGCATCTATCTCTAACAGATACGGCAAGCGATGAGTTCTGGCCACGGCTGTTAATCTCTGATAGCAGCATTTAAGTGGAACGTGTGCTTCTGCTTCCCAGGTCCCATCGGCACCCTATGACAAGATCGCGTGGTGCCAATGGGTTAGTAAGGCAGCACGGGTCCTGCTGAAGACCCTCATCACTGTCATCTTGGTACACCCCCAAAGTTCAGTTATAAGGTGAGATTTACTGAAATATCACCCCTTTATTCCACTTATAAAAAGTAAAGAAATTAAAAAAAAAAAAACATATTTGGTATCGCTACATTCATAAAAGTCTAAAAAAAAACTATTAAAATAAAACATAAATTAAACTAATGAGAAAAAGAATCAAAGCGCCAGAAATGTGGATTTTTTTGTTCACTGCTCCTCCCTAAAAAAATGCAATAAAAATAGATCAAAATATATATAGATAAAAATGGTATCAAAACCTTTCAGCTTATAATGCAAAAAATAAGCCCTCACCCAGCTCAATCGATTGGAAAACAATCATTTTAAGGGTCTCAGAAAATAGTGATACAAACCCAAAAACAGTTTTTTTTTCCAAATTTCTGAAATTATTTTCTTGACTCAAATAAAAAAAAATCTATAAAAGTTAGGAGCAACTTTTACTACAGAATGTACGTTGTAAACACAAAAAAACATGGCAGAATTGCTTTTTTTCCCCCAATATCATCACAGTTGAAATTTTCTTCCTGTGTTTCACTATATTGAATGGTAAAATGAATGGCGTCATTCAAAATTATAACTCGTCCCACAAAAAAACATACCGTCATATACCTATGTGGACTGAAAAATAAAAAAGTTATGGCTTTTGGAGGAAGGGGAGAAAAAAGTTCAAAAATAAAAATTTGCTGTGGTGGGAAGGGGTTAAAGCACTATTCCAGAAGGGCTCTTTTAATGTTGGAGTGGTGCATCTAATCTAAGGTCCCTTACCATAGTTTTATACTTACCCGTAGCCATTTTTACCTTTTATCTGCGCCGCTCCGGTCCCGCGGCACCATCTTGTGACCGCAGCTTCTGACTGGTTGAAGACAGAAATAACAGACACAAGCTCTCAATGCTAGTCTATGAGGGCTAGAAGGAGTCTTTCATAGACTTGCGTTGAAAAGTGACCTCCGGCTCCCTCCAGCAAACACTGGAGTAATCCGGCAGGTCACAAACGGCTGGGGACCGACAGGAGCAGTGGCAATGGAAGGTAAAGACAGCAGCAGGTAAGCATGAGAGTAGGGACCGGAACCATAGATTAGAAGCACCACTTCAGTGCTGCAAAAAAAAAAAAGCCCCCGCTCGAGTGGTGCTTTAAAGGGAATCTGTTACTTTTTTTTGCCAACTAATCTGAGAGTAGTATAATGTAGAGACAGATACCCTGATTCCAGTAATGTGTCACTTACTCAGCTGCTTGCTGTAGTTTTGCTAAAATCACAATTTTATCAGCAGGAGGTTATTACTAGAGGACTAGTAAACCTGCTGTCATGCAGTCCTCCATATTCATGAGGTCTGTATAACCATGGCTGTGGAGCCAGAGTCGTGGAGTCGGACCCCATTTTGGTGGAGTCGGTATAAAATGGACCAACTCCGACTCCTAAAATATATAATGAACTGGGTACAGTAGTACAATGCAGTCTGTGGGGAATATTTTTTCATAAGAATTTGGGAAAGTTATGAAATGTCCTATAAATGTCTGTCCTATTCCTGATCTAAGGGGCTAGACTTTTAGCTGAGATGAATCTGTGCTACAGTAAATTTATCACATAAACATGAGCCATGTATAAGGGAGTCGGAGTCGGTGTCATGGAAATTGAGGAGTCGGAGTGGGAGGCTTGGCTTACCGACTCCACAGCCCTGATAGGCAGCTTTCTGCCTATGCACTCAGTTGGGGCAGCAAAAAGCTAGTGAGACAGATTCCCTTTGAACACATTACAGACAGAAAATTCAATAAGATTTTTCCTGGAGTGCTTCTTTCATGAATAATCTGCTGGAAGTAGAGGAGCAGAGCCTTAGATATTATTAAGGTTAAAGTACTTGTGGATTAAAGTACTTGTGGGATCAAAAATAAAGTACAAGAGTCTCAACCCATAACCAAAGGCTAAGGGTTCCATTCATTAAGCATTTTACATCAAAAATGAATGAAAAAGCCACAATTTTTTTGCATAACACGTACTTGTTCAAATAGTTAGCAATTTTTACGCCAGCTTCAGTATCTTTTTGAAAAGTAGGCGAAGATTAGCAGAAGGAGCGTAGTTTAGCACTGCCTGTTAGATTGAATATAATTTATACCAAAATAGTGGTATTGATTTTAGCAGAAATGTTCTTTTGTCCATGTCTAGAGTATATTTTTTGACACTGGTGCATGGATAGACAAAAGATGTGCAAAATTTATTAAAGGGATTCTGTCACCAGTTTTTGCTACCTCATCTGAGAGCAGCGTAATGTAGGAAAAGAAACCCTGATTCCAATGATGTATCACTTAGATTACTGGGTGCAGCAGTTGTGATACAATGTGAGATTTTAGATGCATCATGTAGCAGAGCTTAAAAAGCTAACCGGCCGACACCACAGCTTTCTATGTACATTGTTTTTTGACAGTGAGCTGCTTATCAGAGGAGGGGGTGTGGTTGGACCAGGGCTGACCTGCCATGTAGCCGGGCAGTGATAAGCTCCTGGTGATAAAACATTAATTGTATTGAAACAACAGCACACAATCTAATAAGTGACATATCCCAGAAATCTGTGTCTCTGCCCCTACATTATACTGCCCTCAGATTAGATAGCAAAACCTACTGATTCACTTTAAGAGAGGCACAAGATTTTTTATAAATTTGACGCATTTTATTCTTGTGTACCCTGAATCAAGGTTGTTGTGCAAAATGTTAACACTGACGAGTCCCTCATCATGAAACCTAGCCGGATTGATCTATTTCAGCAGCTGGACAGCTCCTGTACCACGTCTTATATTTACTCGTTCTCTGTATTTGTACCACATGACTTCCTATCAAACCCTTTTCCAGCCATGTCTGTCTTTATGGGCTAATGGCATGTTCCCTATGCTAGAATCCTATTTGAGTGCTATCTTTGTCACACTGACAGCCTAGTCCTATACTGTGACAAGTATCGAAAAACTAAATAAAATGCTAATTTGAAACACTATTTTCACAAAGATTGTTGCTAAGAAACTTTATGAGAAGGATTTCCTATGCAGCAATGGCTTGTCAGAGCGAGCGCTCCTGTACATGGGCAGCACCGGGTGAGATAATTACCGGCCAAAGAATCGAACAAACCATCCTTCAGCCAATAGCCAGCTAAAGAGTATGGGGCCTCTAGCCTTGTCCGAATGCCTGTGTAAACAGATCATTGACTGATAATAGCAATCTAATTTGCTGTTACCATTAAATGACTGTTATCAGTAATGTGTAAGTGAGGGCAACAGGGAATACATAGATAAAAAGACAATGTTACCGGCTAACAGGGCCGGCTCCAGGTTTTCGTGGACCCCGGGCGAAAGAGTCTCAGTGGCCCCTTTAACACATACCACGATTCATGATGCACAGATACCGCAGAGAATTATATATATAGTACAATGCCGAAGATTTCACTTCTTACATTACATGGCCGATATCTATTGTAAATTCCACAATAGCTCAGAAACTGGTGAATTCTCGCAGCGCACAGTACATGCCCTGGGGGGATTCAAAAGTTTTCACTTTAGACCGGACAGTATAGTCCTCCATACGGTATTATGGGCACTACATGGTCCTGCATACAGTATTATAGGCACCACATAGTCCTCCATACAGTATAATGGGCACCACATAGTGCTCCATACAGTATAATGGGCACTACATAGTCCTCCATACAGTATAATGGGCACTACATGGGCCTGCATACAGTATAATGGGCACTACATGGTCCTGCATACAGTATTATGGGCACTACATGGTCCTGCATACAGTATTATAGGCACCACATAGTCCTCCATACAGTATATTTTATTATTTATTTTATTCACTTATATAGCGCCATTAATTCCACAGCATTTTACACACGAGCCCCATATATTGCTTCATACAGTATAATGAGCCCCATATATTGCTCCATACAGTATAATGAACTCCATATATTGCTCCATACAGAATAATAAGCCCATATAATGCTTTATACAGAATAATGGGCCTCATGTAATGCTCCATACCGAATAATGAGCCCCATATATTGTTTCATACAGTATAATGAGACCGATATAATGCTCCATACAGAATAATAGACCCAATATAATGCTCCATACTGAATAATTGAACACATATAATGCTTCATACAGAATAATGGTCCCCATGTAATGCTCCATACAATATATTGGAACCCCTATAATGATCTATACAGAATAATGGGATCCATATAATGCTCCATACCGATTAATGGACCCCATATAATGCTCCATAAAGAATAAAGGGCCTCATATAATGCTCCATACAGAATAATGGGCCTCATTTAATTCTCCATACAGTATAGGCCCAAAATATTGCTCCACCCCCACCTCCCGGCTTGCTCAGGGCCCTGCACTTGCCCGGGTGCACCGGGTGCTGACGCCGGCCCTGCCTGCTAATCTGTGCCCCCATAGTAAAAAAAAAATCAATTAAGATATATTAGTAAAAAAAAATCAATTAAGACAGTAACTAGAAATAGTTGAAAAGCAAAATTAATTATTAAAATAATAAAACAAATAAAAGGCCCCTATCTCCTTAAATAAAAGGGCAAATCCTGAAGAACCTACACACAGCATTTTAAGAAAATCTATGTAATATTAATACATTTTATTTGGACATTAGATATTCCAGCATTTATATATTCCTGGCATGTAGAATGCATGTAACTAATTACCCCCTGGCCACCAATTTTAGACTGCTTTACCTTGGACCTCTCTGCTTTTTAATTTCAGTATGGCAAAATGGTTTGTACCTGGAATATTATCTTCCTACAGAAGCTGCATCAAAAACAAAGAAAGATTTTACTAATATTTGCCACTATGCACAGGAAAAGGTATAGATTAATTTTTAGGGTATATATTACCATTTGACCAAACACTCGTAAAAAAAGCATTAAAATGATCACAAACTATATTCCTGTTTGTGATAATTTGTCCTCAAAACCTAAAAAATTTATATCCAAGTTTAAATAAAAATTATATGTCGTTTGTAAAAAAAGGAGAATACAAATAATGAATAATAATATAAATAATAATAATAATAATAATTTCATGCTTTAAGTAAAGGATTCTAAAAAATGAACTTTTCCTCTGGGCACAAAGTCCAGAAACACTCATCCATGAAATAGCAAAAGTCCCTTGAAGGAAACTTGTCATGTAGTACAGTATGTGCGTTCCTATCTGCAGACAGCATGCTATACAGTCGAAAGAGCCTAGCAATTGATATTTAGGCTATGTGCCCACGATGCAGAAATGAAGCAGAAAATTTCTGCAGCATTTCTGCATCTCCCTGGCAGAAAAAACGCATGCAGATTGTGCATGCGTTTTTCCTGCAGAATACATGTGGATTCACATGCGTTTCCGCATGCAGATTGACAAGCACTTTCCAGGCGATAGTGACGCGCCCCTGGGCCTGTGTCGCGCTGCGTTGCGCACGCGGGAGCTTACCCGGAGCCGGATCTCTTGAGGGTTGTAGTCTCGTGGCGGTGATCCGGTCCGTGCCCAGGGAGTCAGACTAAGTGGCGCTGTATCAGCGGTAGATGATGGACGACTACGCCACCCGTTGAATGCAGCTATGGAGCTGCCGCTGCAGGGCAGACCGCTGAGGCCGGTGGAAGGATGGTGCAGCGTGGATGGTATAACCCCCAACGGGAGGGGTATGGCCTCAGGGCAGCCGACGTGGATGATGGGGGTAGCAGGAACCACTCAGAGACGATGCGGTGTAGTTCAGGGTCTTTACTGGTGACAAAGATAGACCCTCCCGGAGTACTGGCTAGCGGTTGGGGCCTGGTAAGTCCTTGAGCAGATGGGATCTCCCCTGGCCAGGCGGAGTTGTAGGCCTCCCAAACTAACGATACTCTTCTGGCTACCTTGCTAGAAGCGAGTATAAGTAGCCCACGTCCCTGAGTGTACCGTGTGGTGCTCACCCGTATGGCCGGTGACTCGGGGCCTTCTAGTAGCTTCCGCTCCACGACGGCGGTGCTGGTCCCATGCGTGTGACCGTGCCTTCGGGTTTCTTGGCCAGAGGACCTGAAATCCCCTGCCTGACGGATTCTGCTGCTGGGTAGGAGTTAGTCCCCACAGCCTCGGACTCCGGGTCCGGTAAGAAATCTTCTCAGTCAGGGCGAGCTCTGCAGCTGCCAGCCCCTGACTCCTTGTAACACTGCTCCCACAGAGCTCCTGATGTTCTTTTCCTATGCTGCTTCTCTTCTCTACTTCTGGCATGGCCCAGGAGCTGGGCCCAGCCGGAGCCACAGCTCCCTGTCAGCCCTCCTGGCTGAACTCTCCCTCTCAACTCTCTAACCCTGCCTCAGCCCCAGGTTTATATAGGGGAAGTTCTTCCCCTCCCAGGACTGGGCAGGAGGTGTGGCATGCATAGGATTCCTGACCAAGAGACCTCCCACCTGCTCTCAGACATAACATTGCTGTTACTGTGGAAACCAGACCCCTGGGGTGCCACATTCCCCCCTAGTGAAATTTAGTACTCCGGGACTAAACATATTTTTAGAAAAACATAACAAGGTATAAACAATAATAATACAATAAGAAAAACACATAAAGATGGTTACGGCGTGTCCGCAACCGGGTGCAGTTTTTGAAGAAAAGCAAGGTGTCCATTTCACCAAAACAGGGAGACGTAACCAGGTAGGGGTCTGTCCTGCCCCGAGTCCTTAACAGTCTTTAGTCCATTCCTAGGTTACGCTCCAACCATGTACAAGGATTCCCGGTAAATCCACCAAGGACTCCTATAAATAACTAGAAACACATAATTATTTACAGGATATGGCCGCTCTCAGTCCTCGGCCAGTGGGGATAAGGAATGGCTGCTCACAGTCCTCAGCCTGGTTTAAGATAGGGGCACATGGGGAACAATTCACTAATCCCAACGGGGACCATATTTTATTTAGCAGCAGTCCTTGTACCCTTACGGGTAACTATTTACAGCTCTTTATTCACGCTACTTCCCTTCAGTAGCTATGTCCTCTTTGTGCTCCCTCCTGAGGGTAGTCCTCAGACCCGTCCGGGTCCTCTTGGCTTTCCTCGTATTGGTAGTACTGCAGCTCCTCCTCGGTTAGCTGGGTTAGTATCTCTGCGACAGTCCTCCTCCCAGGTGGCCAGGACTTTACCTCCCTTTGGGCTGCCCCGGTTAATTGGGCCACCAGGATGCTCACTTTTTGCTCCTCTGTGAGGGGGTACACCTGGAAGAGGCTATCCAGCTTTTCTCTAAAGTCATGCAGGGTATGTGACTCCCCTGAGTACTGGGGTAGCCAGGCTGCTCCCGGGATATAGGGCATGGTAAAAGGCATGACTGCAGCAGCGCTGGCGCTGGCGGGGGTTGAGGCAGTGAAGCTCTCCTCCGTATCCGACATCTTTCTCCCCCCCTAGTGGACCGTGGCCTACCTTGCGATGATCCTCTTCCGTAGGCCGCGGCTCCGCAGTGGATCGTCAGGGTTGAGGACCTTCCGTCGCGCTCCTGTGACGTCAGCGTCTGCTGGGCTCCTTCCAGGACCTTACGCGACGTCTGGACGTGAGGCGGGGCTTCAGATCTCACGCGCTTTCGGAGTCCACGCCCCTCTTCTTCCCGCGCGGCGTCTTCAAGATGGCGTCCAACGGCGGGAAAACTCCACGGAAGGCGGGAAGAAGGCAGAAGATGGCGCCGGATGGCGGGAAAACTTCACGGATGGCGGGAAGAAGGTAGAAGATGGCGCCGGATGGCGGGAAACCTCCACGGATGGCGGGAATCTTCACCACTGGTAAGTTTGAACAGTCTTTTTCAGGCACGCAGTACCCGGTGGTTGCGGGCACGTAATCCTGCCGACTACGCCAAAAGTTGACGCGCCCCTGGGCCTGTGTCGCGCTGCGTTGCGCACGTGGGAGCTTACCCGGAGCCGGATCTCTTGAGGGTTGTAGTCTCGTGGCGGTGATCCGGTCCGTGCCCAGGGAGTCAGACTAAGTGGCGCTGTATCAGCGGTAGATGATGGACGACTACGCCACCCGTTGAATGCAGCTATGGAGCTGCCGCTGCAGGGCAGACCGCTGAGGCCGGTGGAAGGATGGTGCAGCGTGGATGGTATAACCCCCAACGGGAGGGGTATGGCCTCAGGGCAGCCGACGTGGATGATGGGGGTAGCAGGAACCACTCAGAGACGATGCGGTGTAGTTCAGGGTCTTTACTGGTGACAAAGATAAACCCTCCCGGAGTACTGGCTAGCGGTTGGGGCCTGGTCAGTCCTTGAGCAGATGGGATCTCCCCTGGCCAGGCGGAGTTGTAGGCCTCCCAAACTAACGATACTCTTCTGGCTACCTTGCTAGAAGCGAGTATAAGTAGCCCACGTCCCTGAGTGTACCGTGTGGTGCTCACCCGTATGGCCGGTGACTCGGGGCCTTCTAGTAGCTTCCGCTCCACGACGGCGGTGCTGGTCCCATGCGTGTGACCGTGCCTTCGGGTTTCTTGGCCAGAGGACCTGAAATCCCCTGCCTGACGGATTCTGCTGCTGGGTAGGAGTTAGTCCCCACAGCCTCGGACTCCGGGTCCGGTAAGAAATCTTCTCAGTCAGGGCGAGCTCTGCAGCTGCCAGCCCCTGACTCCTTGTAACACTGCTCCCACAGAGCTCCTGATGTTCTTTTCCTATGCTGCTTCTCTTCTCTACTTCTGGCATGGCCCAGGAGCTGGGCCCAGCCGGAGCCACAGCTCCCTGTCAGCCCTCCTGGCTGAACTCTCCCTCTCAACTCTCTAACCCTGCCTCAGCCCCAGGTTTATATAGGGGAAGTTCTTCCCCTCCCAGGACTGGGCAGGAGGTGTGGCATGCATAGGATTCCTGACCAAGAGACCTCCCACCTGCTCTCAGACATAACATTGCTGTTACTGTGGAAACCAGACCCCTGGGGTGCCACAATAGCATCACTTGGAAAGTGCTTGACAACTAGGTCACACTATATAAATCCATGCAAACGGCATGGATTTATACAGTGTGAACCGTAAAAATTAAAACAAATAAAGCTATACTCACCCCCGAGGCCCCGGTGTGTGCAGCAGCGCTCGTTCCTGTCTGGTTCCCGGCTGCCGGCATATCGCGAGACAGAGCGGTGAAGGGCCTGCGGTCACATGACAGTGACGTCATCGCTGGTCCTCAAGCGATGCCGGCATTCAGAGAGAAGACGCCGGACAGGTGAATATAACTTTGTTATTTTATTCTTTTTTTACAGGTACAATGGTAGCCAGGTCTGGATGAGAGTCTCCTCTCCTCCAGAACTGGGTACCATCCGCACATAGAAACGCATAGAAGTCGCTTGCAGAAATATACAGCCGCGGTTTCTATGCGTTTCAATGCAAGTCAATGGCGGGAGTTCCGCTGCGCTACCGCAAAATTAAATGACATGCTTTTGATTTTTGTACGCAGCATAAACGCTGCGGAAAAATCCGCAGCATGTGCATAGAACATGCGGAATCCCCTTGGGGACCATGGGGTACGGATTACCTAGCGTTTAACAAGCGTTTACGCTGCGGAAATTCCGCAGCATAAACGCTTGAAAAACGCTACGTGGGCACACAGCCTTAGATTCAGAGAAAAAAAATCAGTATAACTTTTTTTTTATTCATTTAAAAGACTGCACCTTCTATGCTTAGGAATACTATATTTAGTGACTGACAGCTATCTTTGTATGCACAGTCACACTGGCTGTCAATCACTAATTAGAACCTCCCATTGGACTCAGTTTGCTTAGCTTAGCATACCACACTGCTTGCTGATCAAATTGCGGTGAGCCAGGGGGCCCGATGTTGCAAAGGGGCCAGCTGGGAGCTGTAGTTTTAATGTCACGGTAGCTGAGGTGGGCCGGTGGACCCCTAAACACTTCCCTCCTGTACAAAACAATTGTCAATAGCAGGAGGTAGCACTTATGGAGATAGTATAGGACCCCCGGGGGCACTCCTGTAGAGGTGGTGTCTAGGTGCAGGTGTTGGAGCGCCAGTGATGTTGCTGCAATTTCAAGCAGCCAGACACATCTGTGAACTTGTAAAGGTAACACTTTACTGAAGGAGAAAAAGGGGTACAGTCTCTCTTTTAAAGGCAAAGTGGCAGTAGTTCACAGTAGAGGTTACACAGTATATTGTGCATATGAAAGGTGTCTTCTCCTTATGAAACAAGCAAGTTTAAGGCCTCTCAGGAAAGCTGGAGCGCAGGTCTTTTCACAGTTAATATAACTCTGATGGGGGGACCTTCACAGGTTGGCCCCCAGTAACAACACACTAGTTGTATGGAAGTACACACGGTTTTGGCCCTACCATTCCCTATTGCAGAGGATAGGTCAGACAAGGTTCGTGGCGTGGGAGACACATGGAACTGGTTTCCAACTGGAAGCACATAGGAAAACCAGTATGTAGAAGAGTACTTGTTCATCCTTATCTCACCTGACTGTTTGAGGCTTCACGCCTTTGTGGAGGCCACTATGTGGAGAATGATGTGTCCCCTCAGTGTGGACTGGAATGGGTTCAGGGAGCAGTGGAGCTTCCTCGCTGTTCCTTCCCTGGACTAAACACCACTGAACTGGTTTGTACCAGCTCACAGGAAGTGTGTGCACTGAGCTGAAAGGCTCCTCCCAGCCATTTCTATGTTAGCTTGTTGTGAGGAGATTAAACACCTAACTTTCATATGCATACATTGACCAGTAGACGGCAGCAAAGTACAAATTACAATGCACATTTATGAATCCTAAGTGTATGCACATGCAAAGTATTACATCTCCGAACTTGCAGTGCACAAGACAACTGTTTCACTCAGCAGCAGTAAAGCGAGAACTGGGATACCACAAAATACTAGATTCAGTGTAGTAAGTTCCCTCTAACAGCTTCCATACATCCGCAAGTTAGAAGCGGATGTACGAGGCGGGCTCAGATGCTGAGTCCTGCCCTATTCCCAGCAGATAATGGCTGTGTTACACAACCATCCTCTGCCTCTAAAAGGGAAGCTGAGCTGCTCCTGCTCCTGTTAACGCCTTAAATGCCGCTGTCAATCTCTGACATCAGCATTTAAAGAGTGCAATCCAGAGGATGCACCAATTCATGTGCCCACAAGCCCTCCTGTGAGCTAATTGTGGAGTGCCCATGAGCTGCCATGGCAGCCAGAGATCTGCTTGAAGACCAGTATACCTGCCATGATGATGCTCTGTGAAACCCAGCCTGTTGTTGGGCTTCATAAGAAATCATGCTTTTTATAAAATACTGCAATGTCAGATGATTTTAGGATCAAAGTTACTATAAAGAATAAAAAAAAGAATAAAATTAAACATTCAGTATTGCCGAGTTTGCAAAAGTCTGCTCTATCAAAATACAAAGGTAATCAATCCAATTGGTAAACACCGTAAAGAGAAAATAAATCAAAAGAAGCTATCAAACATTGCATCTATCCCAAAATGGTATCACTAAAAACACAAGCTTGCTTCGCAAAAAATAAGTCCTCAAACAGCTTAAACGACAGAAAATAAAAAAGTTATGGGTCTCGAAAAAAGGCGACAATTAAATTTTTTTTTTTTTTTTTACAAATTTCTGAATTTTTTTTACCCCTAAAATAAAAGAACTAGACAATGTTGGAATCGAGATTTTTTTTTGCAATTTCACAACACATTCTAATGGTGTTATTCAAAAACTACAACTCCTCATGTATAAAGCATCCCCTCATATGGCTATGTTAGTTAAAAAAAAAAAAAGTTGTGACTCATAGAAGAAGCGGAGGAAAAAAATGGAAATGCAGAAACAAAAATTGACTTCATCAGGAATGGAGTTAATCTTTCAGGTGTTCCTGTCTTCGTTCCTGATGGCTTCTGTTCTATATTGCTGCTTACTGTGATTACTCATCTGTAAGACAAATCCTGCTTGCTGCAATGTGTACTAAGCAAGACAACTTCCCACCCACTCTCTTTGCCTGTTTTGTGCTTCAGTCTTTGGATTCAACATTACAGACACATTTTATCAATACTATGTTGTTATTTGTATATGACGCATATTGTAAAAGTCCTATTTTTATACAGTCAAGTTGAACAAGCACTACCACTTACATTTTTATTGGCTAATCCCTTCTGTATACAGTTATGGACAAAAGTTTTGGGACTGATGCAAATTTTGGTTTTCACAAATATTGCTGTTTCAGTGTTTTTAGATCCCAATGATCCAGGAGCAATTTGGTGACGAACAAAGCTTTTTCCAGCAAACTGGAGCACCATGTCATGAGGAAAAAGTGATAACTGAGTGACTTGGTGAACAAAACATGGAAATTTTGGGTTCTTGGCTAGGAAAATCCCCAGATCTCAATCTCATTGAGAACCTGTGGTCGATTCTCAAAATGCAGGTGGCCAAATAAAAACAGAAATTCAGATTAACTCCAAGCACTGATTATGCAAGAATGAATTGTCATCTGTCAGGATTTGACCCAGAAGCTGGTATACAGCATGTCAGGGCGAATTGCAGAAGTTTTGAAAAATATTGCTCAATACAGTAAATATTGAGTCTTTGCATAACCTTGGTGTATTTAAAAACTGGTTAAATGCTTATAATTGTACTTTAGTAACCATAGAAACATTTGACTAAAAAATCAAAAAACACTGATGCTGCAGGTTTGTGAAAACCAAAATTTGATTCAGTCTCAAAACTTTTCGTCACAGCTGCATATCTGTTGTGTAGTACATTTGTGTTAAAATACTGGTTTCCAGCATCACTCTAGTCCTCTTTTGAAACATGTGACAGCACACTAGTTTAAACAAGGGTTTTTGTGTAGAGCGGATGTCACTGTTTGTATGCAAGTCTACTGTATAAAGCACTGCTTTGTATCTCATAGACTTTCATTGGGAAAGCAGCTATCGCTCGACACAAGCGTGTGAGCCATCTAAGCCAGAACCATGGGCTTAATGCAGCTCGTTGGCTGTTCCGGTGTGGCCCATGGATCAGGACAGCCAAAGGGCTTTGTATAGTGGAGTCCCCACACCATGTCACCACCATTCACCCAGCATATCACTTTCACCAGTATCTGCAGAGACAGGTGAATGCAATCATTTAACAGGGTGTGGTCAGCTCCCTGTTTCATCATTGAGCCTATGCATCTGAGAGTGCAGTAGGCGAAATTATGTCACTACATTGCGTCAGCACAGTACACAGTGCAGTACACAGTGCAGACAAGAGCAGCGGGAGAACGGGGTTAGAGGAGTAGATTTTTTTTACATCATTCTGTGGGGGAACGGAGCTGTGTGAGGACATAATACTGTGTAATGGTGCTGTGTGGGGACATAATACTTTGCAAGGGTGCTGTGTGGATACATAATAATGTATAAGGGGGCTGTGTGGGAACATCATTTTAAGTGGGTGGCTGTGTGGGGACATGTTTCTGTATGGGGACTGTGTGAGGACATAATACTATGTAAAGGGTCTTTGTGGGAGACATAATACTGTGTAAGGGGGCTGTGTGGGGACATAATACTGTCTAAGGGGGCTGTGTAGGGACATCATTCTGAGTGGGGGTTGTATGGGGGGACATAATACTTTGTAAAGGGGCTATGTGGGGACATAATACTGTGTAAGGGGGCTGTGTTGGGACATCATTCTGAGTGGGAGGCTGGGTGGGGATATTTGTCTGAATGGGGGCTGTGTCAGGACATAATACTTTGTAAAGAGGCTGTGTGGGGGACATAGAACTGTGCAAGGGTACTGTGTGGGGACATAATGTGTAAGGGGGCTGTGTGGGGACATCATTTTGAGTGGGTGGCTGTATGGGGACTGTATGAGGATATAATACTGTGTGACATTTCCATGACACCGACTCCAACTCCAACTCCCTCATACATGGCTCATGTTTAAGTGATAAATTTACTGTAGCACAGATTCATCTCAGCTAAAAGTCTAGACCCTTAGATCAGGAATAGGACAGACATTTATAGGACATTTCAGAACTTTCCCAAATTCTTATGAAAAAATATTCCCCACAAACTGCATTGAACTACTCTACCCAATTTATTATATGTTTTAGGAGTTGGAGTCAGTCCATTTTATACCGACTCCACCAAAATGGACACCGACTCCACGACTCCGACTCCACAGCCCTGTGTGTGGGGACATAATAGTGTGTAAGGGGGCTGTGTAGGGATATCATTCTGAGTGGGTGGCTGCGTGGGGACATTTTTCTGAATGGGGGTTGTACGGGGGACATAATACTTTGTAAAGGGACTGTATGAGGACATAATACTTTGTAAAGGGGCTGTGTGGGGGACATAGAACTGTGCAAAAACCACAAAGAACATGAAGTATACACCCTAAGATATAACTTTTAATAGATATTTTAAAAGATAACAATAATTAAGGACAAAATTCAGATAAAAGTATGGGGAAGGAAAGGCAATGAGGCAGCACAAAATGGCATACAGACTTGCCCTATAGACCCTAAGGGAGGAATGCCCCACCTAACAGCAGAGTAATCACCCTAATGTGTCGGCGTGGTGTCCCCGCTCAACGGAGGCTGTCCCTTGCCTGTCCCTAGCAGACATACAAACATAAAAACAAAAAGCAAAAAACAGGAACAAAAAATAAACCGGTGTCCCAAAATTGGGAGACCTAACAGTCATATCAAAAGTTGATAGGCTGTTAGAGTAAATAAAAACCATGCATCAGTTATGATAAAATGGGTAAGGAGTGTCAACAAGATAACTTATTTTATTGAAATGACCACAAACAATCAATGTCAATGCCGAAAGGAAGTTAGGGCTATAGTTGTAAAAAATGGAATTGACAGAGACCATGTATCCCTATCAATACATTTCTGTATGAGAAACCATAGATCACTGTCTTTTTTTTAAAAATAACCAAAGATAGGATTGGAGTAGCTTTTTGCGTCTCAGTTAACCCACATAATGGCCAAAAAAGGTATCTGCAGACCACTTTAATAATCATATAGTAACAACAGTGTTAATCAAATGTTCTCATTGAGGTAATATAACAGAAGTCATAAATAAACAGACTGCTAGATAACAAAGACATGTGATGCTCAATAATTCATAGTAATAATGTGCGCTTCACTCCCAGTACTTAGTGCAATGTGCTAAATGAATTCACATCACAGCAATCACATAATAACAAACTGCTAGATTGCAGACTTATCTGATGCTGATTGGTTCATGATCACTATATATAGATTTTAAAATATCTATTAAAAGTTATATCTTAGGGTGTATATGACGCGCCCCCTGGGCCTGTGCTGTGCAGGGGGATACCCGGAGCCGGATCGCTGGGGGTTGTAGTCTCAATGTGGCGGTGACCCGGTCCGTGCCCAGGGCGGTCAAACCAGTGGCAGTCTATTGGTGTTATAATAAGTGTCCGACTACGCCATCCGTGGATTGCGGTTAGTGGGGACCGCCGCTGCGCTGCAGACCGCTGAGGCTGGTGTTGTATGCGCAGCCAAGTATGGGATAACTCCCCACGGGAGACGTATTGCCTCAGGGCAGTTAATGTGGATGATGGTGGTAATGGTGTGAGCGTCCCAGTACTAATGGTGCTGGTGCGGCGATGAAACACAGAGACGTGTGGTTGCAGTTTCCAATGCTTTACTCACAGCTCTTTACTGGTCCTAGTCACCTCGGTACCGGCGGTGACTGCCCAAGCCGTGCTGCGTCCACCAGGCAAGGGGCTCGACCAACTCCCAGGCAATTCCAGAGCGTGGCACAGGACTCCCTTCCTTTCCTTTCTCTGGCCGTCCCCACCAGTGACCCACCTTTGTCCAGCTTCCTCGGGCCTTCTGTTGGCGAAACCTCTCTCCGGTTTCCCTGACTCTATGTGGTATGCCTTCCTGGTGGATGTAGTGAGGGGTCGCATCAAGATGTGGTCACAACCTCCGGTTTTGGCTGAGGATTAGTTGCCTCCACCAATTTGGGTTCCGGTACCCTGCTCTGCCAACCCTTCACCCTGTATCTCCTGGGCATATGGGGTTCCTTCTGTCCTCGTGTCTCTGGGCCTTTCTCTGTGTTCCTGTTCCTTGCTTCCTTTCTTACTGTCCTTTCTGTTCATTCTCCTTTCTCTCTCTCTCAGGCTCCAGCCTCCTGACAAGGCCTGCCTGCGGAGCAGAGCCCATGCAGGGGCTCTGCTTCCTGTCTTCTCCTCTCACTCTTAGCTTCTTCTCTGCACTGCACTGAACACTGTTCTAAGATGGTGCCCACCTTTTATACCTCCTTCTGTCACCCGAGCCCAGGTGACTAGCAACCAATGGGCTCCTACCTATGCCCAGAAACCCACCCCTATCTGCTCCTACACCACTGGGTGTACTTTCCCCTCCCCACTCCAGCCAGGGACAGATGCTGTCGTGCCTGCACTTCTATCTTGTGGGAGCACCGTTGAGCTGTCCCTCGGAAATGGGGTGTGTGTGGTGCATGCAGCCTACCGAGTCCTGGTCCACACTCCATCCTTACCCGGGAGTGGAATATCACACCTCTGGTTTGAGGTGCAATACCCCTGTAGCAGCCGAGCCCTCGGGGTGCTACATATACTTCATATTCTTTGTGGTTTTTGCATTTTTATACACCTATTTAACACTACTACTTGAGCCTTTGGTTCTTGGTTTTGTATATAGAACTGTGCAAGGAAGCTGTGTGGAGACATAATACTGTTTAAGCAGTTGTGTGGGGGACATAGTACTCTGCAAGGGGGCTGTGTTAGACACCATACTCTGTAAGGGGCCTTTGTGGGGACATAATACTGTGTAAGGGGGCTGTGTGTGGACATCGTTCTGTATGGGGCTATGTGATAACATAATACTATGTAAAGGGGCTGTGTGGGAGACATAATACTGTGTAAGGGGGCTGTGTAGGAGACATAATACTGTGCAAGGGGCTGTGTGGAACATAATATTGTGTAAGGGGGCTGTGTGGGGACATAATACTGTATAAAGGAGCTCTGTGAGGACATCATTCTGAGTGCGTGGCTGTGTGGGCACATAATACTATGTAAGGGGGCTGTGTGGGGACATAATATTGAGTAAGTGGGTTGCGTGGGGGAAATAATACTGTGCAACTGGGCTGTGTGGAAACAATACTGTGTAAAGAGGCTGTGTGGGGACATCATTCTGTGTGGGTGGCTGTTTATGGACATAATACTGTGTAAGGGGGCTGTGTGAGGACATAATACTGTGTAAGGGTATTGTGTGGGGACATAGTAATGTGTAAGGGGGCTGTGTGGGGACATCATTTTGAGTGGATGGCTGTGTGGGGACATCTTTTTGTATGGGGACTGTGTAAGGACATAATACTGTGTAAAGGTTTTTTGTGGGGGACATAATACTGTGTAAAGGGGCTGTGTGGGGACATCATTCTGAGTGGGTGGCTGTGTTTGGACATAATACTTTGTAAGGGGACTATGTGGGGACAAAATACTGCATGTTGAAGCTTTGTGGAGACATAATACTGCGTAGTAAAGCTTTGTTTGAACAAAATACTGTGTAGGGGGACATCATACTCTTTGAGAGGCTGTGTAAGGATATTATGCTGTTTGTAGGGACTGTGGGATATCATATTGTGCTGGGAGCTGTTGATCATAATAAAAGTGCTGAATAACAGGAGCAGTATGATGTACTGTTTTATATAAACATAAAAAGCAGTAAATTATATAGTTTTTATTAGCTGCTACAGATAAGAATACATGTTACTATAAGCCCTATTGTAACATGTCTTAGCAATAATTAGTCAACAGACTTAATTCTGCTCAATATTAAGTGATACAAATTAATAAAACAACATTAATACTAATAAGCAGAATTAAGTTTGGCTGGTTGGTTCGGCCCTTCACAACAGTCACAGTTTCTCATGTGATTCCTTGGGAAAATTAATTGCCCACCTCTAGTCTAATCTGATCTGCAGTCACATGGTTCAGGAGAAGACCAGAGTAGGGCTGGAAACTGGAGAAGACACTGATCGGTGAGTAATTTAAAGGGAACCTGTCACCAGTTTTATCATATAACAACTAAAACTATGACCTTATTCAGCACCTGTGCTGTACTCCATAAATGCTTATATAAACCCCTTGACTCCTAATGTATACCCCCCAAAAACCTTTTTAAGTTCTCCCACGCTGTACGGAAATCAGGTCGGTCTGGTCCAATGGGCATGGTTTTGGACCTCTCCATCCCTTCCCCCCGGCTGCTGCTCGCCGTCCTCCTACTTTAAGTGACATGGACATTGCCGGGCAAAATCTTGCGCCTGCGCACAGAAATCATGGCTCGTGCCTGCACACTGGCGCCTTCACACTGCGATTTCTGCAAAAAAATGCCCTATTTGTTTCACAAGAATAGTAATTATAAAGGAAGGAATTTTCTGATTTTGTAATGGATTTATTCCTTGAAATGTAGAACCTGATAGTCTTGCTAAGAGCAATGTGGCAGAAGTAACACAATAAAATGATTGACAGCTTCTACAGCCCTACTAATCTTTAGTAATATTATACATTTTATTAGATATTATTTCATGTTACATAATTGATCTGTCACATGTAACAAGACATCGCTAAATCATTACAATAGGCTTCTCGTATTTTACACATGCGTTCTATACGCTGCATAAAACTGCTGTGAAATTCATATTCACACAAGGGAAGAGCAGCAATATATCATTCAGCTATGTAACACAGCTGAATTCCACGGCCCGTAATGCTTGCCCATCCCTTGCAATTGACCTGGGACTTGAGGGGGATAATTATTCATCTGGGTGGCAGCTCCTATTAGGAAGAGTTTGACTGAGGTCACACAAGTGTGCAACCTTGTTTATTACATTACATCCTGGGTTAATCACTATTGACAATGCATTATTCTCTCGACTGGTGTACTCAATCTCTCCTAGACACTGGATTCGGCAGGTGACTGCGTCCGGCGGTGTCATACATCAGTGTGCTACAGGTCCTGTCCAGGAATATGGGTCTTCCATAAAGTGTAAAATTTGTTCAGCCAAAGCATAATTCGAGCATTTTTACAAACCAAACCACTAAATAAATTTGCATTGGAGACTAACCAAATCTGGTTGCCATAAGGTTTTCATTCAGATGGTTGTTTTTCATGTACGTGTAATGTGCTTGTTTGTCCCAGATAGAACACATGCCCTTTATAGTCTATAGTGCAGTTCACATATCCATATTTTTTTGCGGACAGAGTTTCTGCAAAAAATTCAAGGAGACGTGTCTGTTTTTCTGGGCAAGCAAAAAATATCACCGATACGTGTCTGTTTTTAACAAAGTCATGGATCAAAGACACCCAAACAAGTCTATTGGTCCATGAAAATCATGGGCAGTTCACAGACAGTCATCTGGGTGCAATCCATGCACTGTCTGTTTTCACATAACTTTGGATAAAAGTTTCACTATTTATTTTTTTCATACAAGAAAATGACTGATCAAACAATGATAGTCATAGCTGACTCATGATTGGGCAGTAAATCTTCCTGATTTTATACGCTTTCAGATAGACAGGGCAAATATAAAAGGAGGAAGGAGTATGTCCGTATGTTAGGAGTGAAATGAAAACAAGTGTGACAGAGGAAATAAAGGAGCAAGATTGTGAGAAAGATGAAATCTTGTTGGTGGAAAGACAAAGAAAAGTAAACACTGAAAATATATTTTGGAGTAATCTTTAGACCCTTAACAACACTGAAGAGTTGGAAGGTCAGCTGCCCAGTCAGGTACATTAGTGATCATGGGAGATTTTAACTTCTCAGATATTTTCTGAGATCATGCTTCTGCTTCAACTGCAAAGGGGGGGAAATTCCTTCGTTTGTTGGGGGGGAGATTCCTTCGTTTGTTGCGGAGCCAGATTATGGAAGACCCGACAAGAGGCAATGGTCTGTTGCATCTGGTCACTTCTAACAACGCGGAGCTTGTTGGAAATGCTGCAAATGTTACTGTTCGCGAAAACCTTGGCATCGATGACCACAATATAATTTCGTGTTGCCTAAACTGTAAAAAACACACTTAGGTACTGTCAGATAGTGATATAAATGATAAATGCGACTGCTTTAAATCTATGTAGGTAAATCAGACTACAAAATGCATTCCTGCAGGAAACAAAAATAGAGGACACAAATAAAATCCAACTTGGTCCCCACAAGTGACCCCATTTTGGAAACTAGACCCATCAAGGAATTCATTTAGGGTGTTTTGTGCTTGCTTCACCCCCTTGTTTCACCGTCCTTCACAGAACTTTTTAAAATGTGGATGTGAAAACAAACATTTTTTTTGTTCCGCTAAAATGTTATTTTATCTCTAAATTTATAATTTTCACAACGGATAATTTCACAATTGATAATTTCTTCTGAAAGCAATGATACCTCATTTGTAGTCAAAAACTGCCGTTTGGGCACATGGCAGGGCTCAGAAAGGCAAAAGCTCTATTTGATTTTTGGAGCATAAATATGTCTGGAATAGATCGCGAATGCCATGTCGCATTTGCCGAGCCCCTGACATTCTAAAACAGCAGAACCCTCCCATAAGTGACCCCATTTTGGAAACTAGATCACTCAAGGAATTCATCTATTGGTGTACTGAACATTTTGAATCTACAGGTGATTCATGAAACATTATAATATTTAAATTTGAAAACCAAAAATGACATTTTTTCCACTAAAATGCTGTTTTAGCACCAAATTTATAATTAACACAAGGGGTAATAGGAGAAAATGGACCCCATAATTTGTTCTGCAATTTTTACCAAATGTGGCAGTACCCCAGTGCCGGCGTCAGGGGGACCCACTCGCCGACGGAGCCCGCGCTGCTTCCCCGGCATCTGTGCAGGGCCGCCGGTGCTGTCCGAGCCCTGCTCTGCTTCATGCAGCAGCAGTCAGTGTGCTGCTGCGCCACCAATCAGGCCCAGTGCTGTCACTTCCCAGACATGGCCGCGCACTCTGCGGCTGTGTCTGGTAGTAATGACACGCAGGGGCGACACTGTGCCTTTAATTGAGCTTGTGTGTCGCACCTGTCGCATTATTACTGCCAGATACAGCCACACAGCGTGAGGCCATGTCTGGAAAGTGACAGCACAGTGCCTGATTGGTGGAGCAGCAGCACACTGACCGCTGCTGCATGAAGCAGAGCAGGGCTCGGACAACACAGGTGGCCCTGCACAGATGGCGGGGAAGCAGCCCAGGCCCAACGGCGAGTGGGCCCCCCTGGTCCAGGGCCACATGACACACCGGAGGCCCTGCACGGCCACATGACTGAGGAGCTGGACAGGACACAGGCCAGGGGCCAGGTGAGAGAGCTTCCCCAATCGCCATATTAAAAACATTTCTAATGTGTGTGTGTGTGTGTGCGCGCATGTATGATGTGAATGTCTGTGTATGTCAGTGTGTATGACTATATATACACTGTATATATATATGTCTGTTTTATATGTGTCTTTAAGAATGTGTGCAAATATGTATGTGTATGTATCTGTGTATATGTTTGTGTATGTGTGTGTCTGCGTATTGTTTGTGTGTATATCTGTGTACCATGTGCATGTGTGTATGTGTGTGCATGTCTGCGTACCAGGTGTATGTGTGGTCGCACGTGTGCGTGTCTGCATACTGTATGTGTGCGTGTGTGCATGTCTGTGTACTGTGTGTATGTGTGCATGTCTGCATAAGTGAAGGATGAGGGGACAGCCTGGGCCCTGTGCTGTAGACCTATATTTCTCCGTCGTATCAGTCCATCATGAATTGTGGTATGTGCTAAAGGGGCCAACTGAGACCCTTTCGCCCAGGGCCCACAAAAACCTTGAGCCGGCCCTGCAGTACCCCATATGTGGTTGTACACTACTGTTCAAGCACATGGCAGGGACCAGATGGGAATGAGCACTACTTGTCTTTTAGAGCGCAGATTCCGTTTGAACATATTGTGGGCGCCATAAGCCGAGCCTCTGGAGATGCCAAACACCAGAAACTCTCCAAAGTAGAAAAACTCCAAAAGTGACCCCACTGTAGAAATTGCACCTCTCAATGAATTAATCTATGGTTGCAGTGACTATTTTGTAACATCCACGCCAGGCTTTATTCTGGAGAATTGCAACTTTGCCATACATTGTGCCCAGCTTGTGCCTCTGGAGACACACACCCCATAAATTGTTCAGTGTGCTCTCTCCACTACAATAATACCAAACATATGGCCACTTACTGCGGTTTAGGCACAGTGGGGGACAGAAGGATTTGGGAGCCCATAATTCACTGGATTTTATTTGAGGGGGTGGGAGCCATCACGTTTCCAGAGTCTTTGTTCTAATAGTAACATGGGAACCCTTATATTTCCAGCGACAGATGACGGACTTGAGTGGGGCTGGTTTTGTGCAGGATAAGTTTGGGTTTTTATTGGTAACATTTTGGGGTACATAATATATTTTGATCGCTTCCAGAATGAGGCCGGGATCATTCTTGTGTTCTACGCTGAGCGCTTACCTCGGAGTTTCCGGGGAAATGCCTCAAAAATGCAATTAAGATGAAACTCCCAATGGAACCACATACCATAATGAGGTAGATGGAAACACTTTGGAGACTGTTTGCCGTCTGTTCCGGTGGTATCCATATTTTTAGGTGTTCACAGAATTGTGGTCATCCACACTTGTGTGCTAAAAAGAGGCCTAACATGATTGGACACTGTGAAGATATTCAAGGTAATCCCCTGCCAATCACTGTGTACTAAGTGACGGTGATTACAGAGATCTCCATACACAGTGTAATCTGACTCTTTTGAATACACAGCAGCTTGCAAATTAAGGGGCTCAAAAGTGAGGAGTGAGATCTCCCACAGCAGCTGCCAGCTACACAGGATGCCCCCCCCCCCCCCCCCACGCCATGAGGCAGGCTTATTGTGTAAGGTACTATAAGGAAAACGATACGTCCCAGTGATAAACAAAATGGATTTTTGGAAACTGAAAGGAAGGGAGAATCTCACCAGCCATTTCTTCACTGCCCAGGCTGCAAGGATAGGGAGATATGCAGCACAGCCTTTTGAAAGCCCCTAGGGCCACTCTGTTTGGTCTCCACCCGTAGCAAGGGCCCGGCTGGGTCCGATGACACCAGAACCAGCTCCTTAGGATCGCCCAGTAAGGAGGTATAGCCCATCTTAATTTTTGGGAATCTGTAGCTGGGAGGGAACTGGGGTGGAGACTTGGGGTTGAGCAGGGGGCAGTAGGGGGAGTGACCCAAAGAGTTTATCAGTTTCAGCAGCCCTGAGCCCAGAGTCTTTTTTCCTGGGGAGGTCGTGCCATCAAGACATGTGGGACAAGTCCATCAACCAAGTAAAGGCCCACAAACCTCCCACGTGGCAGCCCTTCCCCCGAAAGCCAGGTCATCCATCTAAACCGGTAACTGACTTGTAATAACTGCTTTATACCTTTTGTACCCATGCTTTGGTGCTTGTAACTCTGACTACTGTATATGTATAACCCTTAACGTATTGGTTAGTGTGCCCTTATGGCAATTAAATATATACGTGACATTCCGCACCCCCCTGAGGGATGCGTAAGGTCAGGTTGGTACGTTATGCACAGACACCCCCTGTCCACAAGGGCACAGGAAGGCACCATGGAGTAAGTAGAGGTGGCCCACTCAGTCACTAACGTGGCACCACACTCGCCCACAACCCTGAGAGGCTCCGCTCACTAACTCCAATGAAGCAGAGCCGAGTCAGCCTGGGAGAGCTGCCACCAGTTTCTATTTGATATAACGGACTATATCGGGCTAGAAACCAGCCTGGTAGCGTGTTCGTTGGACTACACAACAGGCGTAAGATTCGTGGATCGAGATAAAAGAACAGCCCAAGATTAAAATATATTTAATCTCCTTAAGGGTACACTAAACAATACGCCATACGGAATAAATAACATTCCAGTTTTATAGATCGGGTCGCTTCAGACATGGCAATACCAATTATGTGTACTTTTTTTTGTTTATTTTTGTTTTAACGCAAATTTTTTTGTTTTTAGTGACGAAATGGCTTTTTGTGACTTGTGTGCGCTTTTTTATGTGTTTTTTTTAACTTTTTTACATATTTTATTCTACTTTTTTCAATCTTTCACTTAGTCCCACAGTGGGACATGTATATTTTTTACTTTGATCATTTGTCTCATGCAATGCAGTACTCGTGTACTGAAGTGAGATCTGTCAGTGACTCACTGACACAGCTTATAGCAGGATCCTAAAGGCCACCGTACTCTGGGGTTATCAGATGACCTCAGGGTACCATGGCAATGATCGGCATCCGTGATTACAATTGTGGGGGGGGGTCGATCCTGCCAAAGGGGGGTCTTTTAACCCCCTTTTAACCACTTAGATACTGGCCGGTTTTGTAACTGATCGGTGTCGAAACCGCAGGGTGTCAGCTCTCACTTATTCCTCAGCACCGTTAAAAAGCATATAAAGCCCCTTAATGACTGCAGTTACAGGCATATCGGCGGTTGTTAAGGGTTTAGGCTGCAAAACTACGAAGGTACACATATAGAAATAAGGAATAAAACACATGTGAAACTAAACAGAGTATGTGTTAAACTTTAGATTCCTCCAAGTACCCCCTTTTACTCTGATGACAAATTCACACCCTCTTGGAATGCTCTCAAGCAACGTCATCATGTTGTCACCTGAAATGGCTTCCAATTAACAGACATGCCTAACCAAGAGTCCATTTGTCGAATCACTACCCTTCAGGGATTGTTTCTGCGATTATTAGTTGTGGTTTGCCGAGGCAGTATTGGAACATGGATCCACACAGCGATGAGCCTTATTGCACAACTGTTTGGACCCTCGCCAGTCAGTAAGTTATTACCTATCCCATGGATACGTGATGAATTCTAAAGTTTGGAATAACCCTTTAGTTAATAGTGGAAGTGGAGGGACACTAAATTTGTTATGATAGAATGCTGAATCAGCCTCCTTGACTGTCTTTCTCCACATGTTATCTGTTACTCTTCAGTCTTCATTCTACTCAGTGCTCAGAAATGCTATAAATACGGAACTTCTAACTACAACCATCAAGTAAGTAATTGCTAAGCGGAAGGTTCTGTGGTTTCATAATGCCCGGGCATCATAGACAGCAGCAGCTGGGCCAGACAAGACTTTACACTGATCAAATTCACTACAGATTAACCGATCTTTAAATTATCTGCTAAATTATCTGCTTTAACCACAAAAAGCCAAAAGTATATAGCTAATCATCTAGAATATGCACACAGGAGGAGTTCAGCTTCATCAACATCTAATAAAGTTTGTTAAATGTGACAGCATTTCTGGTTATCAAATCATCAGCACAGTGTGGCCAAAGGTCAGCCACAATAAAGAAATCAAGCCATTAATTGGTGCCATTTTCAAATAATTTTATAATGGCTAAGTGCTTTTCCATGTACAGTACAGAACAAAAGTTTGGACACACCTTCTCATTTAAAGATTTTTCTGTATTTTCATGACTATGAAAATTGTACATTCACACTGAAGGCATCAAAACTATGAATTAACACATGTGGAATTATATACTTAATAAAAAAGTGTGAAACAACTGAAAATATGTCTTATATTCTAGGTTCTTCAAAGTAGCCACCTTTTGCTTTGATGACTGCTTTGCACACTCTTAGCATTCTCTTGATGAGCTTCAAGAGGTAGTCATCGGAAATGGTTTTCACTTCATAGGTGTGCCCTGTCAGGTTTAATAAGTGGGATTTCTTGCCTTATAAATGGGGTTGGGACCATCAGTTGTGTTGTACAGAATTCTGGTGGATACACAGCTGATAGTCCTACTGAATAGACTGTTAGAATTTGTATCATGGCAAGAAAAAAGCAGCTAAGTAAAGAAAAACGAGTGGCCATCATTACTTTAAGAAATGAAGGTCAGTCAGTCCGAAAAATTGGGCAAACTTTGAAAGTGTCCCCAAGTGCAGTTGCAAAAACCATCAAGCGCTACAAAGAAACTGGCTCACATGAGGACCGCCCCAGGAAAGGAAGACCAAGAGTCACCTCTGCTTCTGAGGATAAGTTTATCCAAGTCACCAGCCTCAGAAATCGCAGGTTAACAGCAGCTCAGATTAGAGACCAGGTCAATGCCACACAGAGTTCTAGCAGCATACACATCTCTTCAACAACTGTTAAGAGGAGACTTTGTGCAGCAGGCCTTCATGGTAAAATAGCTGCTAGGAAACCACTGCTAAGGACAGGCAACAAGCAGAAGAGACTTGTTTGGGCTAAAGAATACAAGGAATGGACATTAGACCAGTGGAAATCTGTGCTTTGTACTGATGAGTCAAAATTTGAGATCTTTGGTTCCAACCACCGTGTCTTAGTGCAACGCAGAAAAGGTGAACGGATGGACTCTACATGCCTGATTCCCACCGTGAAGCATGGAGGAGGAGGTGTGATGGTGTGGGGGTGCTTTGCTGGTGACACTGTTGGGGATTTATTCAAAATTGAAGGCATACTGAACCAGCATGGCTACCACAGCATCTTGCAGCGGCATGCTATTCCATCCGGTTTGCGTTTAGTTGGACCATCATTTATTTTTCAACAGGACAATGACCCCAAACACACCTCCGGGCTGTGTAAGGGCTATTTGACCAAGAAGGAGAGTGATGGGGTGCTACGCCAGATGACCTGGCCTCCACAGTCACTAGACCTGAACCCAATCGAGATGGTTTGGGGTGAGCTGGACCGCAGAGTGAAGGCAAAAGGGCCAACAAGTGCTAAGCATCTCTGGGAACTCCTTCAAGATTGTTGGAAGACCATTTCCGGTGACTACCACTTGAAGCTCATCAAGAGAATGCCAAGAGTGTGCAAAACAGTCATCAAAGCAAAAGGTGGCTACTTTGAAGAACCTAGAATATAAGACATATTTTCAGTTGTTTCACACTTTTTTGTTAATTATATAATTCCACATGTGTTAATTCATAGTTTTGATGCCTTCAGTGTGAATGTACAATTTTCATAGTCACGAAAATACAGAAAAATCTTTAAATGAGAAGGTGTGTCCAAACTTTTGGTCTGTACTGTAAAAAGCACTTTTACCCAAAATACTGTGTGATTATTAACAATTTCAAAACAGTGACAATTCGTGGCAAAACTATATGTAATTTCATCAATTTCTTTTTCCAAAATCAATGTTAAAGAAGTTGTCCACTACTAGGACAACCCCTTCTCATCCCCCACGCTTGGCCCCCATAAAATAAAAAACCTATACTCACCTTCCGTGCTGCCATAGTTTCTGCGGGGTCAGCACTCGCTCTCTCCAGGGCTCCCGTGCTGTTGTTGTGACACGTGATGCCAGCGTCCAATCAGGGCTGGTGTCACTGTCCCCGCCTCCTATCGAACTAAGCATGAAGAGGGAGTCCGAGATTGGCTGCAGCCCCGACTTACCCTTCATGTTCAGTTTGTCCGAAGTGACGCCAGCGCTGATTGGACGCCAGCATAAGGTGTCACAACACCAGCACAGGAGCCCCAGGACAGTGAGTGGCAACACCGCGTGAATGGCGCCGGTGCGGGAGGTGAGTATAGGTTTTTTTATTTTATGGGGGCCAAACATTTAGATCCTAGTAGTGGACAAACCCTTTAATTGTCTAATGGTTAAAGGATTTGTCTTATAGAGACAACACCTGTTCATATTAACAGGAAAATCTTAAGGAAAATTAAGGAAAATTTTCCTGGATTGTCTCGTCTCCTCCATTACATGACCCGGACGATACCGGACTTTTTTTCCTGTATAATATATTAATAAAAATCGAAGAAAAAGTATAGGATCCCTGCTTGGGACTTCTCTCTATCAGCCAGAATGTAAGGTCATTCTGTACTACAGAAACAACAACCACATCTAGTAAAATAAGTGTGATTTTATCCAGCAAGATCAGTTTTTTCCAGGGACGCCAGGAGCCAGAAGAGCTGATCATCTACATGGTTTAACACAGAATGGTATTCTCTGCAAAAACACTTTCTTCCTAGCAGAGCCATCAGTTATTGCAATAAAGTGTAGAAATGTAAGTTACATATAAACCTGTGTATACAAACCCTCCTCAACATTGAAATTGCAACAGCAAGAAGGTAAAGTGGAATTATAGAAATTACAGGTACCATAGGCATGTTAATAATATGTAAATTATGAAAACATGGAAGCAAATTTTCAAACCATGTCGCTTTATTTAGTATTGAGTGTGAGCACCATATACAGAAATGCATGCACTTACATCCCTTGGCATGCTATCAATGAGGTTATTAATGGTTCTCTGAGGAATGCTCTGCCATGCCGAATGCATGGAAATCCTGAAGGTCTGTTGCTGGCAGCTCCCTTTGCAATTGCTGACCAATGAAGTCCCATATGTACTTGCTGGAAAATTGCAATCCATGTAACATCACACCAGTCCTACTTCCCAGAATTATGGTGTGTGTGGTGCCATAATGTACGGTAGCCGAACATTAACACCTAGTCTTCATTCCAGGTACAGTACCAACTCGGCGTTACATTGATTTATTCATAGAACGAGTGGAAGGGCCCTTTCTCCAAATTATCCTAAGAGCCATTTTTCAGCACAACAATGCTAGGAAGTATGTTGCTTGTGTTACTGTAAGTAGCCTACTTGATGCTACGGCCTGCAGTACCTCCGATCTAGAACATTTGAGACGTCATTGGTCGGCAATTGCAAAGAGAGCTGCCAGCAGCGGATCTTGATTGTGTGTCCAAGTGCAATCAGTGTGGCAGAACATTCCTTAGTCTACCATTAATAACCTCACTGATAGCATGTTAAGTCATGTAACTACGTTCATTTCTGTACATTGTGTTCATAATTGATAATAATTATTAATCGAGATGTTTTGAAAATCTTGTAGACTGCCCTGGTCTGGACTTGATGTAAATGGAAAGGTGGAAAGACTGAGGTCAAAAGAAGTGAGAGTCCTTTATTTGCCATCTCCAATAGCAACTTTCAATTTCTCTTAGAACATTTATCATTTCCAGGAATTACTGAAATATAGCTATTGGAGATGGGAAAATAAAGGAGTTTCACTTTGCTTTTGAACCTTTGAAAGCTGCTGCCTTTCATTTGTATATATAAGAGTCCTAGATGAGGTCCTGGAACTTGCATCCAGCAACTGCCATGGTGTAGATTCCACCTTCTGAATACTATATATCTCAGCAGTCCCTTAGAGAATGAATGGAGAAGTGGTGCACATATCCAGCAGTGGACAGCTCCATTCAGACAGCAGTCTGCAGAGCCCCATTACCGGGATGAATTGAAGTCCAAGCAGTGGGACTCGCATCAATCAGCAAGTTACTTCCAGTCATTCCTGAGAGCAGTAAGAGGAGTATTGGAGAAAAAAACCTGCTCTAGTGACTTAGTCAGGATTCCTTTATAGGAATAATTATATGGAACTGTTCACAATGATCATCTAACAGATAGGGGGGACACTGAGTTTGTTCAATAGCACATAGTAGACTACCATTATTTCGCCACCTAATTGATTGCCTTATTTTAAGACAATCTTCTGGTTCCAGATTTTAACATATATAAAGTTGCAAAGGAATCCATGACAGTAGTGTTCCATCGCTACACGTACTACTGGTGACAATGGTGGTTACTTTTGCTATTTAACTACAGGGAATAAAGTTTATTATTTTAGTTAAAATGAAAGCCTCCTTTAATTCAGAGAAAGTAGATCAGTAAAAGCTATTATTATCATTGCCAATAGTATTGCCACTCAATACATACCAATAACTCTGGAGACTGGTGACACCAATAGGGTGTTTAAAATAGCTATTGACAAAAAGGTGAGACTTTTATTGGATAATTGAATAGTACCATTATACGAATGCTTAAAAAAATCACTTCTGCCTCTTCTTCAATTCTTCAATTAGAGGAGAACAGAAATTTAAAATAAATAAATGTAAATTGAAAGTAGAAGCAGAGCAACAACAAGATAAATCTGTTCTTGATTTGATGTTAAAGTAACCATTTGGGAATAACTAAGACTGCAGCTCTAAAGATAAATAAATCTAATAATGGAGAAAAAAAAAACTTTCCTAGAAGCGACTCTGATGTTTAAAATGTAAAACAGGATCAGTCTCTATGGGGCTTTATTCACCACTGGGAAGATCTATTGATTTTCTAATCATCTCTCTTTTGGATCAGTTTTTTTTCATGGGTACTCTATTTGGATATGCTTTTAAAAGCTAGTCTCTGCCAATGCCCTAGTTTAATACCAAAGAGACATTGTGAGGACACATCTGTGTGCTTTTCAAATGCAAATGAATACTGAATTAATATGTTATAGATGGCATGCTAATATATACATTCATTGAACTAAATATACATTAAAGCAATCAGCAGCAATAAGATGTTAAATAAGGAAATATAAGATCATGTCCAAGTAAATGAGTTTAAAATATATGTTTATGCGTAAATTCACACAAAGATCAATGGAAACAGATAATCATCCAGTGTCCGACAGGCTCAAATAATGCAGTTATGTCATGAAAAACACGGACAGGACAGCAGCAAATCTCTAATCATCATATGGTGTTTAGGTATGCAGGTACACAACTCAGAGGACAGTATGTCTCACACAATAGGTAGAGGAGGCGACAGCCTCCAAAGGACAAAAATGCTTTTATTTTGCCATCACAGACACGGGGGGGGGGGGGGGACAGCAATGTTTTGACCCCAACAAATGGATAGGTTTTGGTCATGCATGTTTGTTGGGGTCAAAACATTACAGTCTTCATGTATCTGAGATGGAAGAATAAAAGCTTTTTTTGTACTTTGGATGCTGTCGTCACCTTTACATATAATGCCTGTATTTTCAGTGTGAAACGTTGGTACTGAATCAGTTAAACAGGGCATAAAATTGTATATCTTTCCCTGTTGTATGCCATTTTAATGCAGCAAAAAACATTAAAAATGACTGCACTGCAACCACAATGCATTACCTTGGGGTGAAAATATAAAAACAGCAATCTAGATTCTGATTCACAGATCTCTCCTATGGATCCATTGTGTACAGATCCATGTATCAGTGGCAATATGGCCTACTATGGGGCCATACTGCACCTTTGGGGTCTTTGCTTTATTGTATGAACCTATAAGGAAATTGTATGATTCACTATGGAGGTATTCCCATTTAGAAGCACTGTGTTGGAACAAAAGAAACGAGAACAAAGCACGGTTTAGCAGATTATTGGGGGTTGAGCATCATATACATAACATGAATATTTACAGCAATCTGGGATGGACATGGACAGCAGAGGGACGCTGTGCAAGAACAGAATAAATATGTGCTGCCAGCTCTCCAATATCTTTGCATAAAGCAACCACTTATGTTTATCTAAAAAAATGCTTGTAACTTTAATCTAAGGACTTGCAAGACAATGAGGACCCTTGATGCGTGTTATGAGCTTGTGCATTTTGGCCAAAATATTTTCTAATACCTCATGTATTTTTTCATCTTTGCAGGATGCAGTCAGGCCCTATATTGTTAGTGGGGTAATTAGGGTCTGTGGGGGGCACTTATATAGTACTGGGCAGCCCGATCGAATAGTATGAGCATCAAAAATAGACTGCTACCTGACATGGTGTACTGCACGTATCTGTGTAACTGGTACTTTATAGAAGCCCTATCCGTTTTCCTCAGTATTTGTAAGCAAAAATCAGGAGTGGATCAATCGGGAAATGGGGAGAGCGAGGCTAAGTGCCAGAATTGGCATATCCTATGGAACGGCTGGTGTTTCTAGCCTGGGAGGGGGCCAATATTCATGGCACCCTTCCTGGGCTATTAATATCAGCCCCCAGCTGTCTACCTAGCCTTTGCTAGCTATTAAAATAAGGGGGACCCCATGTCATTTTTTTTGGGTCCCCCATTTTAATAGCTAGTAAAGGCTATGTATTCAGCTGGTGGCTGATATTAGTAGCCTGGGAAGCTCCGTGGATATTACCCCCTTCCCAGGCTTCAAACATCTGCCCCAGCCGTCTGCTTAACCTCCACTAGAGACTAAAATTACAGGAAACCCCACGCCAATTTTTTTTTTAATAAATCCTTTATTTTAACACTAAATGACAAGTACAGTAACCAACACTGTCACTGTACTCATATATATGTGACTGACATGTTTCTCTCTATCTAATCTATGTGGGATACTCTATTCTTTCGATTCTAAATTGTCGGGTACCGGTGTATGCCGCTGCTGAATTGCCGGCTTTTCATGTTTCACTGTGAGCACTGTTCCCATCGATTTGGGCAATCACTGTAATGCCACAACCACCATGGCTGTGACATTACAGTGAGTGGCAGACAATTCCTGCATGATTGGTGCTCTAAATAGCGCCAGACAAGCAGGACGAGGACCCGAGCTCCCGCCCGAGCATCTCGAAAGTACTCGGCGAGCTCCGAGCATCTTGAGTACTGAGATGCTCGGGCGAGTACCGAGCAGTGGCGAGCATGCTCGCTCATCACTATGTATGAGTCGTTCTTCTTCAGTATTTTGCGTTTTCGCTGCCTCCCCTCCACCTTTTCACATGGGGGTCTGCTGCATCCTGCAGGATATTGGTATTGCTATCAGGTATTGGCAAGTATGGCTCATTTTTTCTTTGGTGTTTTTTGGGTTTGATTTCCTTTTCAGAGAATTGTTTCTAAAAAATCCCTAGTAATTGTGCCATCTAATAGATAGTAGGAAGCTACTTTGAAGACGGCAGAGAGGCCCCTGTGCTTCTGGGTCCTGGTGCAGTAGCACGGATCACACTTTAGATATGTCTGCTCCTGACTGCAGAGTTAGATTGACATGTTATTTTAGATTCTTACGTTCTTCTTGCACAATCCTTCCTATAGGTGCAGATACTAATAAATGGTAAAGAAAGAATAATCAAAGTACTTTCAAAGTAATCTTTTTTACAAGTAAGCATCTGGTGAATGTAGCATCCCCTTTCAAAATGCTGACTTTATTTCCAATGTCTTTAAAGACACTGATTTTCTACAGATTAGCTTAACTAATAGCACGTCAAAGTCTTCTATCCATTCTGAATTAAAAAGTTCGGTTATATGCACCAATATACTGTCAAAAAAAGTGAGGGACCAACATCAATGTAAGAAAATGTTGTAGAAGAACATATTTTATGACTATAATCAGAAATCAAGATAAAGGCAAGAAGATGAAGGACATATTGTTGATACGCTGTGTATCATTTTATCACTATAGCCACATCGTGAGTGTTGTAATGACTAAAGATTACAAACATGACATTGCCATGTTAGATGATTGCTGCAGCCAAACAATGGCATAACAATGTCACGTGATCGCCAGCAGACACCGTGCTGAAATCGCAGGTCCAGAAGGTAAATATGCATTTTTTTTTACCTTGTGCACAGTGGTGCTATTAAGATGGGGTTGTCCAATACTGAACAACTCCTTCAGGATATGTTTGTAATCTGCAGTCATTACAACCCACACACATGTTGTAGCTGTATGTTTATGGCCAACAGTATGGGATGGGGACAGCTTCTCAACTCGGAATATATTAATTCTTGAAATATTCTCTGCAAAAAAGTTAATTCCTTTAATTATTCATAATGATTTATTTTCTCTTTTTTAACAAATGGAAATATATTAAAATACATTCCAGCTAATGACAAAAAAATGGTGAAAACAAAGAAAACCTCAATTTTTCACTGGCATTTTCATTAATAAAAGCATTAGTACATGGTGGTGGTTTTGACATAAGTCAGTAATGATGCAACATTGCTCAAGAATATATAGAGATTACTCTGTCCTCTTAGACAAATGCAAGAATAATCGGTTGTTTAGAGCGGTTTAAGCACTCCAGATGAAATCACATGCTGTGCAGCAAATATTATTGTATTTCTCAAAATTCATAAGAGTCGCTTCTAATTTGATTCATTTATCTCATTAAAAACAATATATTATAAGAGTATGTAAGAGTGGCAAGTGCAATAGTTTGGGCAACTTTCCAGTAAATTCACTATTTTTAAGCTATTTCATGAATTAATGCTGAACCTTTACAGAATCTGGATACAAAAAGAAAAAAACATTTCTTTATGCAAATCCATGACAATCCTATTTACTTCTTGCCTCAGAGATAAATTTCTTCAGCGGCCAAATAATGTGGAATTTCTGAAGCCAGCTTTTAAGACTGAGTTTAAGGCACCACTCCAGCAGGTTGTATTATACTCACCACCCTTCATCTGTTATCAGTGCCGCTCTGATCGTCTTCAGCAGGTTGTGACCTCCTGGATCGCTCCAGTGTTTGCTGGGCGAGCGGGAAATCACTACTCAATGTAAATCTATAAAAGACAGAATATGGGTTTCCTAGACTTATATTGAGAGCTTGTGACCGTTACCTCTGACTTCCCGTCAATCGCAAGATGGCAGTGCAGGATCAGAGCGGCATCAGGAACAGCTGAAGACTGCGGCCAGTGAGGATAATACTAGGGTCAAGGATCTTCAATTAGAAGCACCACTCCAGCGCTGAAATAAAAGAAATGCTGGAGTAGTGCTTCAAACCTACATCTTCTACAATTAGCTATAGTGCTCCGCACAACTAAGTGGCACACACAAATCCCACTTTCCTGATTGCTGTCTGATTATGCTCTTATTGGTATTAAATGTTATCTGTATATTGTATAGATATCAATTCCCCAATATACTGTTAAGTATGGAATTATTATTGTTATGATTAATATCATCAGTGGGAGAAGCCAGAAAATAAACATGGAACTTAGGTGATTTTGTCCACATGTTGCTTGCAGACAGGCTAGCTTGAAAGAAACTGTCCAGGATTAAAAATAGATCACTATGCTTGTCCATGGATTGCATGTACTATTGCAGCTCAGCCCTTCCGCTTATAGCAGTTTTTCAAACAAAAAAATATTTTGTTTGCCTAAATAGTGCAGCAGGTGTATACCAGTTTTTACTAACATGCCATGTCTGGATTGTCTGCTATCTTGATTTCTTCTTACCTTCTAATATGGTTCCCTTGATATAGGAATTTCACCATAATACCCCGGCTCCTATCCAATAGCAGCCAGTGATAAATCAGTGATAAAGAGCTGTGGTCTCCTGAAACATACAGTAGAGCCTCAGTGTATCCTATGTGATGCATACAGCAGCCTCAGTGTATCCTATGTGATGCATACAGCAGCCTGAGTGTATCCTATGTGATGTATACAGATGCTTCAGTGTATCCTATGTGATGTATACAGCACCCTGAGTGTATCTTATGTGATGTATACAGCATCCTGAGTGTATCTTATGTGATGTATACAGCACCCTGAGTGTATCTTATGTGATGCATACAGCAGCCTCAGTGTATTCTATGTGATGTATACAGCACCCTGAGTGTATCTTATGTGATGTACAGTACAGACCAAAAGTTTGGACACACCTTCTCATTTAAAGATTTTTCTGTATTTTCATGACTTTGAAAATTGTACATTCACACTGAAGGCATCAAAACTATGAATTAACACATGTGGAATTCTATACTTAACAAAAAAGTGTGAAACAACTGAAAATATGTCTTATATTCTAGGTTCTTCAAAGTAGCCACCTTTTGCTTTGATGACTGCTTTTCACACTCTTGGCATTCTCTTGATGAGCTTCAAGAGGTAGTCACCAGAAATGGTTTTCACTTCACAGGTGTGCCCTGTCAGGTTTAATAAGTGGGATTTCTTGCCTTATAAATGGGGTTGGGACCATCAGTTGTGTTGTGCAGAAGTCCGGTGGATACACAGCTGATAGTCCTACTGAATAGACTGTTAGAATTTGTATTATGGCAAGAAAAAAGCAGCTAAGTAAAGAAAAACAAGTGGCCATCATTACTTTAAGAAATGAAGGTCAGTCAGTCTGAAAAATTGGGCAAACTTTGAAAGTGTCCCCAAGTGCAGTTGCAAAAACCATCAAGCGCTACAAAGAAACTGGCTCACATGAGGACCGCCCCAGGAAAGGAAGACCAAGAGTCACCTCTGCTTCTGAGGATAAGTTTATCAGAGTCACCAGCCTCAGAAATCATAGGTTAACAGCAGCTCAGATTAGAGACCAGGTCAATGCCACACAGAGTTCTAGCAGCAGACACAACTCTTCAACAACTGTGAAGAGGAGACTTTGTGCAGCAGGCCATCATGGTAAAATAGCTGCTTGGAAACCACTGCTAAGGACAGGCAACAAGCAGAACAGATTTGTTTGGGCTAAAGACCACAAGGAATGGACATTAGACCAGTGGAAATCTGTGCTTTGGTCTGATGAGTCCAAATTTGAGATCTTTGGGTCCAACCACCGTGTCTTTGTATGACGCAGAAAAGGTGAGCGGATGGACTCTACATGCCTGGTTCCCACCGTGAAGGATGGAGGAGGAGGTGTGATGGTGTGGGGGTGCTTTGCTGGCGACACAGTTGGGGATTTATTCAAAATTGAAGGCATACTGAACCAGAATGGCTACCACAGCATCTTGCAGCGGCATGCTATTCCATCCGGTTTGCGTTTAGTTGGACCATCATTTATTTTTCAACAGGACAATGACCTCAAACACACCTCCAGGCTGTGTAAGGGCTATTTGACCAAGAAGTAGAGTGATGGGGTGCTACGCCAGATGACCTGGCCTCCACAGTCACCAGACCTGAACCCAATCGAGATGGTTTGGGGTGAGCTGGACCGCAGAGTGAAGGCAAAGGGGCCAACAAGTGCTAAGCATCTCTGGGAACGCCTTCAAGATTGTTGGAAGACCATTTCCGGTGACTACCTCTTGAAGCTCATCAAGAGAATGCCAAGAGTGTGCAAAGCAGTCATCAAAGCAAAAGGTGGCTACTTTGAAGAACCTAGAATATAAGACATATTTTCAGTTGTTTCACACTTTTTTGTTAAGTATATAATTCCACATGTGTTAATTCATAGTTTTGATGCCTTCAGTGTGAATGTACAATTTTCATAGTCGTGAAAATACAGAAAAACCTTTACATGAGAAGGTGTGTCCAAACTTTTGGTCTGTACTGTATACAGATGCTTCAGTGTATCCTATGTGATGTATACAGCAGCCTGTGTATCCTATTTGATGTATACAGCACCCTGAGTGTATCTTATGTGATGTATACAGATGCTTCAGTGTATCCTATATGATGTATACAGCAGCCTCAGTGTATCCTATGTGACATATACAGTAGAGTCTCAGTGAATCCTATGTGATGTACATGGCAGATTCTCAGTGTATCCTATGTGATGTATACGGCACAGTCTCAGTGTATCCTATGGGATGTATACAGCAGTCTCAGTGTGTCCTATGTGATGTATATGGAAGCGTTTCAGTGTATCCCATGTGATATATATACAACAGTCGCAGTGTTTCCTTTGTGATGTATATATCATTGCATCATATGAAATTAATATAGCAGTCACAGTGTATTCTATATAGTGTATACAGCAGTCACAGTGTGTCCTATTTGATGCTGCTTCAGCATCACTCACCCACCATATAACTGCTGTCTTATATAAGACAAAAATATTACTGATTTATGAAACTGTGTAATGGCATGTTTTTTCTGTAAAGTTTTTTTTGCTAGAAAATCTGCTGCGTTTAACACTTTCAGCAAAGTGGGTATGATTTCATTTTGCAGGTTCCCAGGAGTGGAACTCAGCTGGTTTGGAGTGAAACTTCTCCCGAAAACAGAGGAAACACAGGTTTCTGCTGTCTGCATTCAATTGTGGGGGACAGTGGGGAGAGGAGCAGTTGTGGCGACAGAATAAAATAAAGATATCTGGGACCACTCAACACATTACAATCTGAATGATGTCATAAATAACTCCCAGACCACCAACTTTTGTCTTAATATTTTGTTCTGGTAGATCTTCAGGCAGAATCCATTTAGATTACATGTTGGATTGCGGTTTTATATTTGGTGGGTGTTTTCAACACCTAAGTTGCTCTTTTAAAAAAAAAATGGTGTGATTCTCTATAAATTTGAGTGGCTCAAAAACATAGTGTAAAACCAATATTAAAGTTTATTCTAAATCGCAATTAACATACTCACAAAGGATCATAGGACAGTCAGCGCATCATTTAATCCAGGACACTGAGCATATGGTTATATTTTCTGATACTGGATTAAATTGATGCGCTGACTATTCTATGCTCTTCTCTGAGTATGTCTCATCACTACAGTGGTTCCTATATGGTTTGCAGCCTGATGATGGCTGATAGCAACAACTCCCAGTATTTTCTTACTATTGTTAAGGGCATATTAGCAGTTGTAGGGTTTGGCGTTAGAAATGTATATGGTGGCGGTTGATTTGACATTGCAATTGATTGATGTATTAAAGGTGTTCTCCCCTTTCAAAAAATTCTAGTGCCCATGCACAGTTTGCTAAAATAAAATTTAAAAAAAAAAACACGCTTTATTCACTTTCACCAGATCCACAGCTGAATCTCCAATGCTGCTGCCTGGAATTGGCTGCTGCGATGATGTCACATCAACAGCGCTGCAGCCAATCTGAACCCAGCAGCTCTGAGTGGGGTGCTCCATCTATATTGATTAGCTGTCATGCTGTCAACGTGACGTCAGTGCTGCAGCCAAATTCCAGGCACCAGAGCAGTAGTGGACACTTAACAGTGGACCAGGTTGAGATGAGTATAGCATGTTTTTGTTTTTTTTTTATAATAAACTGCACTCAGGGACTGGACTTTTCTTAAAAGGAGATAATCTCTTTAAGCTTGGTGCTGTATTCATGTACTGATGATCATTCTGGTGCTGTACACATGTACTGAATGTGGTTTTAGTGATGTATCCATGTAATGATGGTCATTCTGGTGATGTACCAATGTACTGGTGATGGTTATGATGATTTATTCATGTAATTATGATGGTTCTGGTGATGTATTCATGTACCTGATGTATTCAAGTACTCATGGTAGTTCTAGTGCTGTATTCTTTAATCAAAAACAAATAAATTATAAAAAAAATTAAACATTTGGTATCGCTAATATAATTAAAAGTACCTTGTGTCAAAATTATCAAAATATAAAAAAGTTAACCCATACGGTAAGGAGAATCACATTGAGGCTGTGTGCCCACAATGTGTTTTTTAAGCGTTTCCGCAGCGGCAAAAACGCTGCAGAAATGCTTAAAAAATGCATGGTAGAAGGTCTGCCATGTTCCCCAATGATAATCCGCATGTGCTATGCACATGCTGTGGAAATTTCCGCTGCGGAAAAAAATGCAGCACTACCAATTATTTTGCGGAAGTGCTGCGTTTTCGCCGCCACTGACTTGCATGGATTACGCATCACTGCATATGTAGATGCGCATTCCATGCATTCCAATGTGCGGCTGGTACCCGGGTCTAGAGGACAGGAGGCTCTCCTCTGGACCCGGGTACCATAGAACCTGTGAAAAAAAGAATAAAATAAAAAATAAATGTTATATTTACCTTCTGATGGCCCCCGCTGCACTCGTCCTCCCATGCCGGCAGATCGCGGTTGACTGGAGGACCTGCGCTGACGTCATAGTCATGTGACGGCAGGTCCTTCAGTGCAGTGTACCGTGATCTGCCGGCAAGCCAGGACGAAGCGAAGCAAGACTCCTGGGGCCATCAGAAGGTAAGTATAGATTTATTTTTTTTATTTTATACGATTCTTTCGGTCACAGTATATAAATCCATGCCGGTGCATGGATTTATATAGTGTGACCAAGTTGTCAAGCACTTTCCAAGTGATGCTAAAATCGCTTGGAAAGCGCTTGTCAACCCGCATGCGGAAATGCAAGTGAAGAACGCTTCACATCCGCATGTCCCTGGCAGAAAAACGCATGTACAATCCGCATGTACAATCCGCATGCGTTTTTTCTGTCAGGGAGATGCAGAAACGCTCAGGAAAAAATAAGGAGCATTTCTGCATCGTGGGCACATAGCCTGATATAAGAAAACAAAAAGAAAAAAATCTATAAAAGTTTGGTATCAACACTGGCCTGGACAATCATGTTCACAAGTCACTTTTACCATACAATGAATACCTTAAAAGCAAAACCCTAAAAACAATGACGGAATTACATTTATTCATTGTAGGTTTATACTGTACTGGGGGAAGGGGTGCCATTTCAATTTTTACCTCAGCCAGTAAAAAAAGCTAGAATCGACCCTGACTAAAGTACTTGTTGGCACTAAATAAATATAATCTTTTTTTTCTCTTTTTGGAAAGGTACTGGCCATGTTTAGAAAAAAAATACAGTTTATTATTTTCCAGAAACCACACCATGTCTGTGCATTCGGTTTTTCTGATTTTCATTTAAAATGTACGTCCAGAGGAGGCTTTTCATGGTGATACCTGCGTAGGTAAGAGAAGCCAAACCTGTGGCAATCAGCTGATCAACCTTGCTGCCGTCATTTTAAGAAGAGGTTGCACTGGTGAAACAACCCCTTTGTTCACAGTAGTTTGACATGGTAACGTGAATATGCAATCCCGACATAAACAGCCCAGTGTTTATAAGCACCCACGCTTCATGCTTGTATGCTATCACCTTTACCCATTCTTTCCTCAGCATTTTAAATGCACCATTTAGTGAAACCATTTCAAAAGCAATTTGAACAAATTGATTTCCAAGTTTAGTGTATGATATCTAGTTTCTGCCTGATTTTCTTTAGATGGTATAATGAAGGAAGATTAGGAGTAGCAAAGTTTAACTGTGAAAGTAAAGATTTTACATTATGTTTAGGGAATCATTTAGCACTTACAGATAAAAGAGTAACCGGCATATTGCTATCTAATATAATACATTTATTTGATAAATTTCACATGATTATTGCAGGAATTGTTGGTAATAAACATAATTAAGCAATTAGAGCAAACCCAATCAGAGGTGAGACATCCATCTATGGAACAGTAACGTTCCTTAAAGAAGTTTTTAGATTTCTGCTGAAATTTCTTAAAAGAAATATAATGGTACATGAGATGCTAAAACCATTTACCTACAGCATCACACACATAAAAGCCATGCTGACTCTCATGGGTACTATGGCCCCGATTAGTCTTGGTCTTTACACCAGAAATCCGTTTTTCTTGAAGGTTGGGGGTAGTTACAGCCATTTGGATTGACAGTGGCATATTTATTTGTTGATTTTTTACCTATTTTTTTTATTTATTAATGTTATTTTATTAATGTTATTTTATTAATGTTATTTTTCATTCATTTCATTTTTCTTCTAGAAGTTCATTAAAAACTTTTGGTAGGGCATTTCAATATTTCAATATTTTTTATCTTATTTCCCTTGTAACTGGGGCTGGTATATTAGCACTAGTTATAGGGGAAATGCAGCCTGCTCACTGCATAGCATAGATCTGTCTGGGTGTCCTATGACCCAGCAGCCCCAGCTCCCTCCCTATACACAGCAATCAGCAGATCACTTCTGTGTGTGGTTGGATTTTATAAAGATAGCTGGATTAGGAAGGATTACAACTCATTTATTTTACAATTTATTGTATACATATCTGCAACTTATCTCAGATATAGCTCCTGTAATAAGAAAACCACAAATTAGAAAATAATACAGAAATGTTCTCTATGTTATTATTTTTTGGTTAGTTAATCCAAAATAATGTTCTCAAAACATCCTCATTGATGATAAAGACTCACACATCAAAATCAAACATCATTTGAATTTGGCTTAGAGGAGGTATTTCTGAAAGTCCCAATCAGTTTCAGGCAGGTTTCACTGAAAATCCCATAACCAAATAGAACGCCTAGATTTCATCAACTGAGTTTATAGCTCAATGGTTAGTGTACTGGCTTCTAGACAAAGAGTTTTGGGGTCAAGTCCCATCAGCGAACAGTGACTTTTTTTTATTATTATTACAGTTGTAAAAGTCACTTAAAGTCACTTATCAAAGTCACTTATCAAAATCACTTGTCAAAGTCAGATGTCAAAATCACTATTCAAAGTCACTTGTCAGAATCACTTGTCAGACAGGGTATTTAGCCTCAAACTGACATCATTCTGATGTTTGATTTTGATATCTGATTATGTCCTATAATGCACACTGTACGATGGTCTGTGTGAAGAAAATCATAACACGCACTAGTCTGGTCTAATTTACAGACCAGGCACATGCAATTCAATAACAGGCATTTCCTGTGCTTTTCCACTATGCAAACAAGCACACAGAGCACCTGAAAAATTGCGGACGTGACTGGCTTGAGTTTTAGTACAGTCATCTAAATCCAACCTAAAGACGACATAACACACAAAAAAAACAACAGAATTATTTAATTAATGATTTACTTGCATAAAAGGCTTTGAAAAGTCACACTTATTTGTGCAACGTGGGGTTGTGCAACAATTTTGTGACTTTTGGTGCATTCACTTAATGAATTCGGCGTATCTTCTGAGTGGCGTGTGCCTCCTTGCACCTCGCACAGAAATGCCACTTTTGCTGAATTTAATGGGTGGGCACAACCATGCCCCGACCCTGCTCCTCCCATTTTGGCAGAGCTACTTCAACCTAGCATAAAAATGGCAAAAGTCACAACATTTTTGCACAACTCACAACTTTTCAAAGTATTTTAGACCAGTTTTCTGGTGAAAATCCTATGTTGAACTGCCCCCAGAGTGCACGCTGTTCTGTATTACAAGCACATAGGCACTACTGCATATAATTCAGCCATAGTATATAGTGATTTAAATGAGGTTTTGTAATGAAGACAAATCCTGTTTATATGCCATGTTATGTGACATATAGATCTCATTGAAGAGGAGTCCCCACAAAGAAACTTCATATATGACTTAGAACTCTGTAAGAGAAGCTCCCAATCTGGTAGGCCTATCATAGACACAACACATTACTACATTTTTCCTTCAGCAGTCTGCATGGTCTTCAATGGAGGATATGCATTTTCTCAGATTTAAAATCCTGTAGAATCCTTAAGAAAAAAATCTGCTTTCCATTGGTATTAAATTGGAGGCACAGTATTGGCTCACAGCAGACTACACTATCAGCAATGTATAGTTTGCCTGCAATATAAGAATCCATACAAATGCAGCTATATGTTCCCTTACCACTGCTGTAAGAAAAGCTGACTAACCCTTTATTTATGGGTTGATTTACAATGGGCTATACTCTCTTATCCTGTGGCTGCTTCACTTTGCTTTAGTTTATGTCAAGTTTTCCTAGTGACCTGACAAACTCCTTTGATATCATGACCCAAGGCCATTTAAGGCAGACCAAGGCATCTTTGCATTCACTCACATGTGTATTTCTAGAGTTTGCCTTACTATCGTTTCTCTCAGCTGGCAATCATCTCTTCAGTGAATTCCTACTTGTTTGTCATCAATCAGCATTTATTTCCTGGCTCAGACCTGTGGATAACCATTTGTGTGCTAGAAGCATAAATTCTAGTGCTGCTCACACTGCAACAGTGTGTCATCTTATCTTCAAAAAAGTTTTCAGTTTGCCTGTTCATCACTTCTGCTGAGGTAAACCATTTGATAGCACACAACTCTGCCATTATCCATTTTTTTGCTGCATGTCCTTGATTGTCTATACTTCTTCAGTTCTTGTGTATATTCACAATCCTGGAGTGTCGTGCTCCATTTATCTGTCTGCCATTTTGCATAACCTGTTGCTCTGGTCTTTGCTGAACCACATGTCACCCAGCAAGTCTTGTCCACTTTGCCATCGCCTTTGGTACATGTAAATCACTCTGACATATGGCTTAGGATACAATCTCACCAACCAGGCCTATAATGAATATGTCTAAGGAGGACCTTTCACCACTTTTTGCATGTTGAACTGTCTACCTCATGATAAAGTGACTGTACAGCTGAAAAAAATAGTTTTCTTTTATTATTTCTCCTCGGGATTGCAGAGATAATAGCTTCTAAAGTTTAGGGTGCCTAATTTGCTAATTTCCCCTTCATCTAAGGGGGGAATTAACCTATATTCTTACTCAGAGCTGCAACTCTCCTCTCCTGGCACTATAATGACATTCATAAAGTAATGACAGTGCTGGGAGAGGAGAGCTGCGGTGATAAAGATGATCATGTGATCAAGTATCGGGGCATTATTTCCTGATACCTGGGATAGATACAGAGCTTTGTATGACATTACAGTGAAGCTCTCCTCTCTTTCTGGAGACAATAAACAAAGGGACACATCAGTTTTATCAAATCACACTGAAAAAGCCTCTCCTGACCTTCTCTTGGGGCATTTTTTTTTTTACACTCTGGGACACTGCCATCTTATGATTGGGCAACGTCATACAGGGAAAAAAGTAAATTTCCCCAGGGAATAATCTCTGTTAATGCCCCTTTCATTGATGGAAAAATTAGCATATTAGTTGCCCTAAACTTTACAAGGCTATATATCAGCAATGGAGAGGAAAAATAAAAAAAATTGGAAAGGTACATTTTATTCGACTCTTCAGCCACTTTACCATGATATAGCCAATTTAACATGGTAGAAGGTAAAAGGCCTTCTTTTAGTCAATTCTAAAAAAGGGTTAGAGTTGCGATCAAGCTATTGCCAGAAGTACAGCTCATTCAACCTTCAGTGATCAGCCATACATTTCTTTATGCATGCGTCAGGTTTGTGAAAGCAAAAGCTATCCCTATCACAAAACTAATTACTTATGGTACATATCTTCCAATCAAACATAGAAAAACTCTTCTTTTGTACCAACATAATCTCTGGTTTGCTGTATTGATGTTTTTTTTCAAATATATTAAAACAGGTCACATTTGTTGAATATTTATGTGTTACTGTATGAATATTTGGATGATCAATATGTTTGCACTATAATAAATTATCAAGCAATATAATCTTATTTTTCAGAGAAAATAAATCAATGCTTGCCCTTAATTAGCCTTTATTATGATGTGTCTATACTGTATTATATACAATCAAATACTCATCTCCATCTACAAAAGAGAAGGAAACCTGAAAAAGAAGTTTGATTTAAAGGGACCTGCAAAATTAAAGAAAGGAACCAGTAGGCTTTAAACAAGAATAGATTTTGAAGAAATTCTATAGTAGTCATAGTTGGGTGATATTTAGATATACTGTATGATTATAGAAAATATGAGCTTCAGCATCATTCACTAAAATCTGTCATACAACAATATATTTTCCAGTTTGAACAAATGTTTACAACACAATACAATTCTGCTCGCAGCACATTTCCACTTGAACTGCTAGTAAATATTTTTATAGCAATATTGTTAATGTTTTGATCAGACATCATGAATAATGTGTAATGTCTGCTTATAACTAAATAACACAGAGTTCCTGGAGACATAATATATGCAGCAGACGTATTAAAGAGGAGGAATATATAACTCAACTGCATGGCATATGCAAGATTTCCTGCATGATATACTCCTCTCTATCTGCTAATTCAATGGACAGTCCAATTGATTTCACCATTTATGTTGTATGTCAGCTATGCTGGGAAATATCTAAGCAGTCTCTTTTATGACCATGACTATAAAGCCAATCTAGTCTTCACACGCATCAGCTTTTTCGTAAATGTGATCACATTTTTTATTTGACCTTCACTAAAAGCAAGTACACATTTTATCACATCTGATGACCATCATTTTCCTCCTTTATGATTACATTGGCACATTCTTTTGTCCTCTCCTAACGCGGTTATTCAAGAGAACTTGTCTCTTACCATATTATCTATGAATACAATCATGCATATTTTATGCCTATGAAATTCTTATTCTTCTTGGTTTTCCATCTTTAAATGCGCTTGCCTTCTCTGTCACCAGATTTCGGGAGTTGAAATGAGATATGTAAATAGGTCTGCATCCTGCAAAAAGTGTAATTATCTTTATAAAAAAAACATCACACAAATTGAAAGATTTCCAGTTTAGAAGTAAATGCTTTTAACTTGAATTGAACATAAAGTTAATGGGGTTATCCAACTTTTGATGAAATTGTAACATCAGCTGCAAATGTTAAAAAACAGAAAAAGTAAAAACTACTTCTTTCCCAAACTTATCCAAAGTCAATTATCTGGCAGTTCTTCCAATTTTTGTTTACAAGTGGCCGGTACAGGACTGCTATGGAGGTACTGTATTATACTGTATGTGGAGCTGTGGGGGAAATCAGACTGTGTGGGGGATTACAATGTGTAAACGGCTATTCGGGCATTATACTATGTGAGGGCTGTGCGGGCTTCATACTGTGTAGGGGCCATCGTACTGTGTTTGAAGGTGTGGGTCCATAATACTGTGTGGGGGGGCTGAGGGGTTATTATACTGTATAGAAGCCTTTGGGGACCGTCATATTGTGCGGTGGGCTGTGAGCAATCATACTGCGTGGGGGCTGTTGGTACATTATACTGTGTGTGGACTATAATACTGTGTGGGAGAGGCTACAGGGGCCAACATGCTGTGTGGATATTTATGGGGGGGGCATCATACTGTGTGGGGCCATCATACTGTATAGATGCACTTTCGAGGTCATCATATTTTGGGAGGAGGGACTGTGGGTGCATCATACTGTGTGAGAGTATCTTACTATGTCGGTGGCTGTGGGGCATCATATTGTATTCTGGGTATTTGCATTAGAATTATTATTTTTTTCATTTTCTGACAGTGCTGTATGTTGGGGGACTCAGGGGCTCATCTAATGGACAGCAGTTTGATTTGCTTAGTACTGAAAGAGAATCTGTCACCACATTTGCACTAAACTATTACTATGGGCATACAGGCTATAAACTGCTGAAAAAAAGTCCTACCTGTATGTCTCATATCAGATGTCTTGTAGATGAGAAATCATCTTTTATCACTTTATATAAATGACCTCTTCCAGGCTCTGGGGAGGATGGTGCCTGGAAGATAACTCTGCCTCCAGGGCTTATTATAAATATGAGGGGGAATTACCAGTGAGACAAGTAACTAACACAGAACAGGAGAAATTAACTTTGTCTTCTTGCAAAAACATTTCTTGTTTCTCTCTGAGCTCTGCTGTATTGTAACAATATTATACCCATATTAATAGGTCAGATGGGTCAAATGTGGTGACCGATTCCCTTTAAGCACTAAGATTATCCCATTGTTGTAGTTAAGTGTATAGTTATGAAAAATATGGGATTTTACTTGAGCTGACACAGGCTGTACAAGGATCAGAAAACCCAGTCCAACAGACAGTCCTCCCGACTACTTCATAGACATATATGAAGAAATTAGCTCAGGTCACGAGACTAGATGGTTGGGTCTGGTCTTTGGATCAAAGTACGATCCGTGGTTCATGGCTGTGTGAAACCTGCCTTGTTGAAAGCAATCTTTAAAAAGGGTTCTAACAATTTCCCATCCTCTCTGAAAGGCATATCATCACACAAATACAAGCTGTATTTACTTCTAATCCCTGCCTTTCATGACATCCTATTAAAAATAGGTCAGTGTACGTATAAAAAGTATAAAGATAAAAATAGCTATTTTGAGTAAGCCACAAAATGTGCTATGTACGTAAAGCATGGTTACATCCATTATCTTGTATGTGAGCCTTTCTCGTCCTCTTCTGATCACTCACACTAATCCAACAAGCTAATGCATATTAAAAGGAACCAATTTCCATTCATATATTTTAATCTCAGTACAAGAAAGCTGATACAGCACAATAACCTGGCAGTTATATTAAAATTCATAGCATGATTCCTTTTAAACAGACATAGTTTCAACAGCTGAATGCATATGTTAAACTGCATTTGACCTCATACAACTGCTTTTCATTACAAGAAATATTACATCCTGCATTATTTATGGGCAAAGTTATATACTGTATGACACCTAGGGCTGTATCCACCATGTAGGCTCATATGTAGGGCAAGTATGTGAAGACAATGGCAGGAAAATGTTCCTTTTTCATTATGATTATGCCGAGCGAGATGCACATCCATCGCTTTATTCAGCAGAATATGTAAGGGCCATGAATAGTACAGTGAGACTTGGTATGCAGAATGTGACTAGCATTACTAACAACTATGGCCAAATTTATTCATAGGGTAATATGTAATTGTAGTATGCTCTGGAACTGAAAAGGTAGCCTTACCCGAAAAAAAGATAAATGTAACTTTCATATATTTTCTACCATTTTTCTCTATGCTATGCATACTGAATATATGTATATCTTACTTTACAAGCTTATTTTTTAAAATGTAGTAACGGCCCTACCTTTAAAAGGACCTGTCATCAAGTCAAAAGTGGCCAGTTTTTGCTCTTCTTTATTCCCAATGCTCCTTTGAGTATTCTGCTTTTTTGTTTCTTCAAAATCTACTATAAGGTTTTTGATATAAGGCCCTTTTTAATTAGTGTTAATTATATATATTTTTTTCTACCTAGGGGGCGTTGTTCACAGAAGAAAGAAGCCTAAAGACATCCCCAGAGAATCCTGTGAGCAACTTTCCCTAGATAAAGACCTTTAAAGTGAGCACTAACTGAAAAGGCCCACATCTCTAGAAACATAGAGCCGATGTTCAAAAAACAAAAAAAATGACATACTATGGAGCAGCAGGAATAACATACAGGCAAACACTGGACAATTTTGACCTCATGACAGACCCTATTTAATAAACCAATTGTACAGTCACATCCAAGTACCTTAAAGATGGCTTATTTAATGGAATATATAATTGGCTTGGTCTGACATATGCCAAATACATTCCCAAATCAAGGTAAAGTCTATGGTTTCATCAAGAAAAACTGAACAAAGGGCAAATAAAGAAAAATAGCTCCAGAGGTGATTTGAGGAATTTTATTTTGTGCAACTATAGTGAAATCATTTCAGGTTCTGTTAATTGCTGCCATTGTACAGTAAAAAAAAATTATACACATATATATGTTTGTATATATATATACAGTATATATACACTGCTCAAAAAAATAAAGGGAACACTTAAACAACAGAATATAACTTCAAGTAAATCAAACTTCTGTGATATCAAACTGTCCACTTAGGAAGCAACACTGATTGACAATCAATTTCACATGCTGTTGTGCAAATGGAAAAGACAATAGATGGAAATTATTGGCAATTATCAAGACACCCTCAATAAAGGAGTGGTTCTGCAGGTGGGGACTACAGACCACAACTCAGTACCAATGCTTTCTGGCTGATGTTTTGGTCACTTTTGAATGTTGGTTGTGCTTTCACACTCGTGGTAGCATGAGACGGACTCTACAACACACAGAAGTTGCTCATGTATTGCAGCTCATCCAGGATGGCACATCAATGCGAGCTGTGGCAAGAAGGTTTGCTGTGTCTGTCAGCGTAGTGTCCAGAGGCTGGAGGCGCTACCAGGAGACAGGCCAGTACACCAGGAGATGTGGAGGGGGCCGTAGGAGGGCAACAACCCAGCAGCAGGACCGCTACCTCCGACTTTGTGCAAGGAGGAAGAAGAGGAGCACTGCCAGAGCCCTGCAAAATGACCTCCAGCAGGCCACAAATGTGCATGTGTCTGCACAAACGGTTAGAAACCGACTCCATGTGGGTGGTATGAGGGCCCGACATCTACAGATAGGGGTTGTGCTGAAAGCCCAACACTGTGCAGGACGCTTGGCATTTGCCACAGAACACCAGGATTGGCAAAGTCACCACTGGCGCCCTGTGCTCTTCACAAATCAAAGCAGGTTCACACTGAGCACATGTGACAGACGTGACAGAGTCTGGAGACGCCGCAGAGATCGATCTTCTGCCTGCAACATCCTTCAGCATGACCGCTTTGGCAGTGGGTCAGTAATGGTGTGGGGTGGCATTTCTTTGGAGGGCCGCACAGTACAGACCAAAAGTTTGGACACACTTTCGCATTTAAAGATTTTTCTGTATTTTCATGACTTTGAAAATTGTACATTCACACTGAAGGCATCAAAACTATGAATTAACACATGTGGAATTATATACTTAACAAAAAAGTGTGAAACAACTGAAAATATATCTTATATTCTAGGTACTTCAAAGTAGCCACCTTTTGCTTTGATGACTGCTTTGCACACTCTTGGCATTCTCTTGATGAGCTTCAAGAGGTAGTCACCGGAAATGGTCTTCCAACAATCTTGAAAGAGCTCCCAGAGATGCTTAGCACTTGTTGGCCGTTTTGCCTTCACTCTGCGGTCCAGCTCACCCTAAACCATCTTGATTGGGTTCAGGTCTGATGACTGTGGAGGCCAGGTCATCTGGCGTAGCACCCCATCACTCTCATTCTTGGTCAAATAGCCCTTACACAGCCTGGAGGTGTGTTTGGGGTCATTGTCCTGTTGAAAAATAAATGATGGTCCAACTAAACGCAAACAGGATGGAATAGCATGCCGCTGCAAGATGCTGTGGTAGCCATGCTGGTTCAGTATGCCTTCAATTTTGAATAAATCCCCAACAGTGTCTCCTCCTCCATGCTTCACGGTGGGAACCAGGCATGTAGAGTCCATCCGTTCACCTTTTCTGCGTCGCACAAAGAGATGATGGTTGGAACCAAAGATCTCAAATTTGGACTCATCAGACCAAAGCACAGATTTCCACTGGTCTAATGTCCATTCCTTGTGTTTTTTAGCCCAAACAAGTCTCTTCTGCTTGTTGCCTGTCCTTAGCAGTGGTTTCCTAGCAGCTATTTTACCATGAAGGCCTGCTGCACAAAGTCTCCTCTTAACAGTTGTTGAAGAGATGTGTCTGCTGCTAGAACTCTGTGTGGCATTAACCTGGTCTCTAATCTGAGCTGCTGTTAACCTACGATTTCTGAGGCTGGTGACTAGGATAAACTTATCCTCAGAAGCAGAGGTGACTCTTTGTCTTCCTTTCCTGGGGCGGTCCTCATGTGAGCCAGTTTCTTTGTAGCGCTTGATGGTTTTTGCAACTGCACTTGGGGACACTTTCAAAGTTTGCCCAATTTTTCGGACTGACTGACCTTCATTTCTTAAAGTAATGATGGCCACTAGTTTTTCTTTACTTAGCTGCTTTTTTCTTGCCATAATACAAATTCTAACAGCCTATTCAGTAGGACTATCAGCTGTGTATCCACCAGAGTTCTGCACAACACAACTGATGGTCCCAACCCCATTTATAAGGCAAGAAATCCCACTTACTAAACCTGACAGGGCACCCCTGTGAAGTGAAAACCATTTCCGGTGACTACCTCTTGAAGCTCATCAAGAGAATGTCAAGAGTGTGCAAAGCAGTCATCAAAGCAAAAGGTGGCTACTTTGAAGAACCTAGAATATAAGACATATTTTCAGTTGTTTCACACTTTGTTGTTAATTTTATAATTCCACATGTGTTAATTCATAGTTTTGATGCCTTCAGTGTGAATGTACAGTCATGAAAATACAGAAAAATCTTTAAATGAGAAGGTGTGTCCAAACTTTTGGTCTGTACTGTATATATATATATGACTCGTCCCCTGGGCCGTGGGGTACTCGGAGCCGGGCAACAGGAGACGATGGGGGTAGTGGCTCAGGGCGGTCAGACCAATGGTAGTCTACTATGTGCTGTTCATGTTGTCCGACTACGCCACCCGTGGATTGCGGTTATTATGAACCGCCGCTGCAAGGTAATCCCCTGAGGCTGATGGTGTACGCAGCTGAGGTTGTTTAACTCCCCACGGGAAGAGAGTAGCCCCAGGGTTGTGCAATGGATGATGGGGGTGATGGTGCAGGGAGTCCCAGTACCGGTAGTGCTGGAGAAGCGAGAAAGTACACAGACAACGTACTGCAATCCAATGTCTTTTACTCACAGTTCATGTGCTCCGGGTCACTTCTGTACAGGTAGTGACCGCCCGAGCCGTGCTGCGTCCACCAGGTGTTGGGCTCGGTCAACTCCCAGGCAGTTCAGAAGTCTGGCTCAGGACCCCCTTTTGTCCTTTCTCTGGCCAGCCTCACCAGTGATCCACTTTTGTCCAGCTGCCGCGGATCTGCGTGGGTAAACGTGGGCCCCGTTCCCCGCTGTCCTATATGGTGCCTTCCTAGCAGGTTTGATGAGGTGTCGCACCAATAAATTATCACGACCTCCGGTCTTTGGCTGAGGGTAGTTTCTCCTCCACCAACTTGGGATCCGGTACCCTTAATTTGCCTGACCCTTCACCCGGTATTCTCATGGGTTCTTAGGGTCCCTTCCACCTTCTTGTTCCTGAGCCCTTCTGTTTCTCTATCTGTCCTCCTCCTTTTCGGCTCCTTCTTCTCCTGTTCCTTCTCTTCCTCCTTTCTCGGCCTCTTCTCTAGGCCCACTCCTGAGCAAAGCTCCTACAGAGCCTCTGCTCCCTGCCTTCTCCTCTGACTGAACAGTCTCTGCTCTCACTCTCCTCTGCATCTAAGATGGTGCCCACCTTTTATACCTCCCTCTAGAACATGAGCCCAGGTGACCAGCAACCAATGGGCTCCTATCTATGCTCAGGAACCGTCCCCTCCTGCTCCTACATCACCGGGTTTTCCTCCCCCCTCCCCACTCCAGCCAGGGACATGGTCTGTTGTGCCTGCATTACTGTCTAATGGGAGCACCGTTGAACTGTCCCTCGGAAATGGGGTGTGTGTGCTGTATGCAGCTACCTGAGTCCTGGTCCAAACTCCATCCTTACCCGGGAGTGGAATATCACACCTCTGGCAGAGGTGCAATACCCCTGTAGCGGACGAACCCTCAGGGCGCTAAATATATACTATATGTATACGTATATGTGTGTATATATATATATATATATATATATATATATGTAAATACTGATAAAGAAGCATGACAAAGTCAATATGACTGCTGAGAAACAAGGAATAAATGCAATTAAAATTTATCAAATCACCACTGGATACATTTTCTGATTTGCAAATGGTTGGATAGCACCTACAATGGACCCTTTCTTACTTCTTCACCCACTGTCTATTTAAAGGGTTTGTCTCAACAAAATAAATTATTAAACTGCAAAGTACTTGTAAAAACAAGAAAATTTGCAGTTCGCTTGCGTTGTCAAGAATGGAGGGATTTTTAATTCTCTCGTATACAGCAGTCTATCAGCGGTGGTCAGTCTCCTATGCACGAGCACAGTGCCTACAGACTCTTTGCTATAGAGCTTGCAAGCACTGCTCTGAAACTTGGCAGATTGTTGGATCCAGTCAACTTAAGTGTCCCTGAATACAATACTGCAGAAATAAAGATGTCTCTGTTTGCAACATCTGAAATCGCAGAGTTTTAGACAGTGGCAGACACCAGGACACTGGTCTAAAGTGTCAATCATCTGGAGCGCAAATCCTCCCAGATAGCAGGAAGCTGAAAAGCTTGGAAGCAATGCGCCCCCGAAGATAAAGCATCCATGTTGTCTCAATAAAAATGAATATTTTTTTTCATACGTTCATCTAACCCCCGGCCTAAATATGTCCAGAAAAATTACAAGAAACAGCTGAGCTCTGATTGGCTGCTATATGCAACAGGCTATTTAGTTTGCTATCTGCAGCACTCCCATATATAATAAATGGAGCAGTGAAAGCCAACAGTCCATTCAAGTGGATCATTTCAAACTTATCTTGGGACCCAGTGGTCTGACCCCCACTGATCAGGCAGCTGCCATCCCATAGACCATAAAAGGAGCAGTGAAAGCCAACGGTCCTTTAAAAACGGGAATTTCCAACGGACCTTGGGAACCAGCGGACTGACGTCCACCGATCAGCTATCATCTATCCACAGAATAGGCAATACCTCCCAAAACAGATCAACTGCTGTGGCCAATTATTACAATAATTGTCCAACATTTTAATGGGTGCTCTGTGTATTGTTTTTGTAAAGGGTACAGAGCAGTCATGTTATGTGAAAAAACGGTACAGAGAAGTGATGTTATGTGAAAAAACGGTACAGAGCAATGATGTTATGTGAAAAAAAGGTGTTCCAGCAGAGAAACCAATGTTTCCTTACAAATGAAGCATATGTATGCCCAAAAGAGAAAACCGAACCTAAGGTCATAAAAAGAGTCAGAGCAATGACCTAAACAATTAAAAAACCTTTATTAACAAACAATGGTTATATGGTGGCACTGTAGAAGATGTGTATCCACACAACAATAAAAGACAACAATATTAGTGTGTATATGGGTATACAGGGGTGTGTAATAATATTGTAAAAACAGTAGTCAGAAGGTATGTACCGAAACGCACGTCGAGGTGGACGCCACGCTTATCTCTCCAGGACCACCAGATAATACTTCATGGGCTTTCCATTATGTTGGCTGTTTGGTGCCTTGTATCCTTTCCCTTTCTCAACCATGTTGCGTCATTCTATTATAGTGCGTTACCTTTCTGCACAAATATTTCACATTTGGGTAGATTGTGTTATGATATGTCACTCTGTTTACATTTGTCCACACCTGCTTGTCACTTGATATGCAACTATATTTGGTAGAATCGGGCTAGATTGATCGCACCATCTACTACAGCAACTGCCCCCTTTTTATATATACCGGTGCATCTCACAAAATTAGAATATCATCAAAAAGTAAAGCACAGTGGCTTAGTGGTTAGCACTGCAGCCTTGCAGTGCTGGGGTCCTGGGTACAAATCCCACCAAGAACAACATCTGCAAGGAGTTTGTATGTTCTCCCCGTGTTTGCGTGGGTTTCCTCCGGGTTCTCCGGTTTCCTCCCACACTCCAAAGACATACAGATAGGGAATGTAGATTGTGAGCCCTGATGGGGACAGCAATAATTATGTATGTAAAGCGCTGCAGAATATGTTAGCGATATATAAAAAAATAAAAAATAAAAATAAAAAATAAAGATTATTAAAGAAAAAAGTTAATTTATTTCAGTTCTTCAATACAAAAAGTGAAACTCATATTATATAGAGTCATTACAGAGTGATCTATTTCAAGTGTTTATTCCTGTTAGGCTGCAGGGGATTCCGCAAGTTCTATGCCCACGCTGCGGATTTTTCCGCAGCGTTTATGCTGCGTTCAAAAATCCGCAGCATGTTCATTAATTTTGCGTTTCCGCAAGCGGAATTGCCTTGTGCAATGCATTAAAAACGCAAGGCAATTCCGCATGTGGTAAACGCACGATAAGCGCGCGATAAACACGTGCGGAATTCCGCATGCGTTTTTCTGGGAGAGGACATGCGGAAATGAAGCTGCTTCATTTCCTCAACGTGGGGACATAGCCTTAATGTTGATGATTATGGCTTACAGACAATGAAAACACAAAAGTCATTATGTCAGTAAATTAGAATACTTTATAACAACAGCTTGAAAAATGCTTTTAAAATCCAAAATGTTGGACTATTGAAATGTATGTTCAGTAAATGCACTCAAACTTGGTCGGGGCTCCTTTTGCATCAATTTCTGCATCAATGCGGCGTGGCATGGAGGCGATCAGCCTGTGGCACTGCTGAGGTGTTATGGAAGCCCAGGTTGCTTTGATAGCAGCCTTCAGCTCATCTGCATTGTTGGGTCTGGTGCCTCTCATCTTCCTCTTGACAATTCCCCATAGATTCTCTATAGGGTTAAGGTCAGGGGAGTTTGATGGCCAATCAAGCACAGTGATACTGTTGTTTTTAAACCAGGCATTGGTACTTTTGGCAGTGTGGACAGGTGCCCAGTCCTGCTGGAGGATGAAATTTCCATCTCTAAAAAGCTTGTCGGCAGAGGGAAGCATGAAGTGCCCTAAAATTTCCTGGTAGATGGCTGCACTGACTTTGGTCTTGATAAAACACAGTGGACCTACACCAGCAGATGACATGGCTCCCCAAACCATCACTGATTGGGGAAACTTCACACTAGACCTCAAGCAGCTTGGATTGTGTGCCTCTCCACTCTTCCTCCAGACTCTGGGACCTTGATTTCCAAAAGAAAATTGGAACTCTGGGACCTTGTGGAGTTTGTCAATGACTGCCTTCTGTACATTGGTCAAGTCAGCAGTCTTCCCCACGATTGTGGAGCCTTTGCAGGTGTTTTGTGTTAATTATTTTAATTTGCTGAGATACTGATTTTTGTGTTTTAATTGGCTGTAAGCCATAATCATCAACATTATCAGAAATAAACACTTGAAATAGATCACTCTGTTTGTAATGACTCTATATAATATATGAGTTTCACTTTTTGTATTGAATAACTGAAATAAATTAACTTTTTTATGATATTCTAATTTTGTGAGATGCACCTGTACATCCTTTTGTTGATACTACATACCTCATAATATTGGTATTTCTCTTTGCAAATTTTGCATATAAGGAATTAAGAGTCTCACCATCTCTGGGTGTGCTTTGTTAGTAATCATGGCCAGTTTACATTTTGCATTTGCTCCTAGCCCTTTTTATATCTGATTATCATTTCTATATATTTATATGTATTTTATTTTTTGGATAACCATCCATCTTGTACCATCTATGCATGTTCATGGTCATTACTTGTGCTCCTGGCCTATACCCTTCCTTGTTTTTGAGAACACAGGAAAGGTAGCACTCACCAGCGGCAGCAGTACAACAATCTTCATTCAGAGAAAAGTCATCGCAGAAAGCGGTTCGCTAGGGTGTGCGAGGAAGTGCACAACTGGACGACGGCCGTTTCACGCAGGGAATGCGCTTCTACGGGTCCATGTCATCATCCAGTCCTGCACTCCCTCGCACACTCTAGCCAACCGCTTTCCGTGATGACTTTTCTCTGAATGAAAATTGTTTTACTGGTGCTGCTGGTGAGTGCTACCTTTCCTATGTTCTCTATATATTACAGCACCGTGGACTATCGGCAGGCAGTTTTTTGTTTCTATCTCGAGGACTACAAGTCCCATAGTCTCTTAAGAATGGTGTCTTCGGTACTCCATTTTACTTGGATTCACCTTCCTTGTTTTTGGCACATTCTTGCTTCCTGTGTGGTTTGGGGTGTTTTTACAATATTATTACACACCCTCGTATTTACATATGTACACTGATATTGTTGTCTTTTATTGTTGTGTGGGCACCCATCTTCTACAGTGCCACCATACAACCATTGTTTGTTAATAAAGGTTTTTTAATTTTTGAGATCATTGTTCTGACTCTTTTGATGACCTTAGGTTCGGTTTTCTCTTTTGGGCATATATATTTCCTAATGAATAGTCTACCTTTTATTCGTTAGCAGATATATGTGAATATACACTGCTTAAAAAAATAAAGGGAACACTGAAATAACACATCCTAGATCTGAATGAATGAAATATTCTCATTGAATACTTTGTTCTGTACAAAGTTGAATGTGCTGACAACAAAATCACACAAAAATCATCAATGGAAATCAAATTTATTAACCAATGGAGGCCTGGATTTGGAGTCATCCCCAAAATTAAAGTGGAAAAACACACTACAGGCTGATCCAACTTTGATGTAATGTCCTTAAAACAAGTCAAAATGAGGCTCAGTATTGTGTGTGGCCTCCACGTGACTGTATGACCTCCCTACAACACCTGGGTATGCTCCTGATGAAGTTGTGGATGGTCTCCTGTGGGATCTCCTCCCAGACCTGGACTAAAGCATCCGCCAACTCCTGGACAGTCTGTGGTGCAACGTGACGTTGGTGGATGGAGTGAGACATGATGTCCCAGATGTGCTCAATCGGATTTAGGTCTGGGGAACGGGCGGGCCAGTCCATGACTTCAATGCCTTCATCTTGCAGCAACTGCTGACACTCTCCAGCCACATGAGGTCTGGCATTGTCCTGCATTAGGAGGAACCCAGGGCCAACTGCACCAGCATATGGTCTCACAAGAGGTCTGAGGATCTCATCTCGGTACCTAATGGCAGTCAGGCTACCTCTGGCGAGCACATGGAGGGCTGTGCGGCCCTCCAAAGAAATGCCACCCCACACCATAACTGACCCACTGCCAAACCGGTCATAATGAAGGATGTTGCAGGCAGCAGATCGCTCTCCATGGCATCTCCAGACTCTGTCACATGTGCTCAGTGTGAACCTGCTTTCATCTGTGAAGAGCACAGGGCGCCAGTGGTGACTTTGCCAATCCTGGTGTTCTGAGGCAAATGCCACGCGTCCTGCACGGTGTTGGGCTGTGAGCATAACCCCCATCGGTGGACGTCGGGCCCTCATACCACCCTTATGGAGTCGGTTTCTAACCGTTTGTGCAGACACATGCACATTTGTGGCCTGCTGTAGGTCATTTTGCAGGGCTCTGGCAGTGCTCCTCCTGTTCCTCCATGCACAAAGGCGGAGGTAGCGGTCCTGCTGCTAGGTTGTTGCCCTCCTACGGCCCCCTCCACGTCTCCTGGTGTTCTGGCCTGTCTCCTGGTAGCGCCTCCAGCCTCTGGACACTACGCTGACAAACACAGCAAACCTTCTTGCCACAGCTCGCATTGATGTGCCATCGTTGATGAGCTGCACTACCTGAGCAACTTCTGTGGGTTGTAGAGTCTGTCTCATGCTACCACGAGTGTGAAAGCACAACCAACATTCAAAAGTGACCAAAACATCAGCCAGAAAGCATTGGTACTGAGATGTGGTCTGTGGTCCCCACCTGAAGAACCACTCCTTTATTGAGGGTGTCTTGATAATTGCTAATAATTTCCATCTATTGTCTATTCCATTTTCATAACAGCATGTGAAATTGATTGTCAATCAGTGTTGCTTCCTAAGTGGACAGTTTGATTTCACAGAAGTTTGATTTACTTGGAGTTATATTCTGTTGTGTAAGTGTTCCCTTTATTTTTTTGAGCAGTGTATTTATTTGCATTATACTTTGTATACATTATCTTGCTCTACAGTTGGTATATATTACCTGCTCAGTCCAGTGCTTGTTATAATAAATGAAGCATATGCCCTATTGATAATATTTTTAACCTACCTCATGTATGGCATATTATAGGGGGCTTTACAATCTCAGCTTCCTGTACCACTTTACTGGCATCACAATGGGATACAGATTATTTTTAGGAGCAAGTAGGACTGCTAATCAGCACAAACCTGCTGAATGCATAGACAGGAGGGTAAATTGGTCTTTTACTGTATTCTGAATAGGTTATTGGAATAAAAGTACAAGAATACATTAATAGCGGTGTCTGCCTAAGCTTTGTAAATGCAGCTTCACATAAAGGTTTCTTCTGATTTCTAAAAGGGGATTGATGGTAAGATAAACCCTAGTAGAAAGTAGAAAAGATATAAATGAAAGTTTATTCTAGTGCATACTATACCATATATACTTCATGATTTCTGATTTAAATATCTGATGTGCAGTTCTCCTTTAAGCCTGTGTGGATCTACTAGAAGTAACCTGACTTGAATATGTATTTGCAAATATTGATCTGTAGAACAACACATGAACAATGTCAAATTGTTAATGAGGTCTCTTAGGGAATATTACTCTCTAAGACCTCAATGGCAGCCAGTCAATATGTTGGAGTAGAAAGTATCAAGAAGACAAATCATCATCTTTGTTTCTTGAGTGTAAATAGCTTTTAGTTTTATAGAAGTATGGGATACAGCATGATATCATAGGACTACCATTAGCACGATGAAGAATTATTGATAGACATAAATTTTCTAATTTGCTTTGTGTATAACCAAAGAACTAAATGAGATCAATCATGCTGATATTAAGCAGATCATGTCAAACCTCTGCTGAGAAACGTAAATCTTAGCAATAAAGGTTACAATACAGAAGAAATATGCAGTAGCCCATGGCAACAATCGTAAAATTCAGCTTGAATTAAAAAAAAAAATCTAATAAATCTGAATTAGCCCATAAATAATAATAGAAGGAACAACAAGATTCTGAATGAAGAAATATCAATCTTCAGCTACTAAAACTTGTATTTTAAGGGGAAAGCCGGATTTTGGTAAGAACTTACCTGTAAAATCCTTTTCAGCGAAGGAAGGAAGGGAGACACAGATTCTCTACTTCGTGGGGTAGGCGTAGCCCCATAGGATAGTCACCTCAGATTGGAAAAAGACGACCGGCCCCTCCAGTATATAGGCTCCTCCTACTCCCATGTTCATCAGTCCGTACACAAGCTAAGGAAGAGCAGACCAACCAGCAGAACAACATATCCCCTTCTGAAATTTCAGAAATGAGAGAAAACAGGTTATGTAATAGAAACACACAGTCTTAGGCATACCCCATTGGACCTGACAACTGTGTAGAGGTGGCGAAACTGGAAGGAGAGCCGTAGAGCACTAAACCCAGTCTAGAAGAACGACATCAGGAAGGAGACGCGCTGCATCTAGAAACACAAAAAACACTTCTGCCCTGGGAGGGTGCTGTGTCTCCCTTCCTTCCTTCGCTGAAAAGGATTTTACAGGTAAGTTCTTACCAAAATCCGGCTTTCAGCAGCAGAAGGGAAGGAAGGGAGACACAGATTCTCTACTTCGTAGGACGTCCTAAAGCAGTACCTGCTTAAGGGTGGGAAATAGAGGCAGAAGCTTCCATACCCCAAAACTTAGGCAAGAGCGCAAACCGCGCTAAATAACGGAAAACTAAGTAAAGGGATAGCTTAAATTACCGCCGCCTGCAGGACCCTGCGTCCCAGGGCCGCATCGGCTGAAGCACTTACGTCCACCTTATAAAACTTAGTAAAGGTGTGAACGGAGCGCCAGGTGGCCGCCCGGCAGAGCTGCGCTGCCGAGGCCCCCTGACGAAAAGCCCACGATGAGCCAATGGCTCTCGTGGAATGAGCTTTAACTTTAACCGGACAAGGCTCGCCCTTGAGCCGGTACGCTTCCAGGATAGCTGAACGGATCCACCGAGCTATCGTGTCTTTGGAAGCACATTGACCACGCCGACGACCTGCCGGAATTATAAAAGGAGAGTCCGACTTCCGAAAACCTTGGGTGATCGTAAGATAGAACTTCAATGCCCGCACTAAGTCCAACGAGTGCAAGGCCAGCTCCCTTGGATTCTTAGGTCCTGGACAAAGAGAAGGCAACACAATGTCCTGATTAATGTGGAATTGTGACACTACCTTAGGCAAAAAATCTTCACGAGTACGAAGCACCACGCGATCCGTAAAAAATTCCAGAAAAGGAGGTGAGCAAGAAAGTGCTGCCAATTCCGATACCCTTCTCAAAGAGGTGACTGCCACCAAGAAGGCCACCTTCCAAGAAAGTAGTGAAAGTTTAGCAGAATCCATAGGCTCAAAAGGCCTATGCTGAAGGGCTTCCAGGACTAGATTAAGCCGCCATGGAGCCACAACTGCCCTCCGTGGCAGAAACTGACATGCGACTCCGCGAAAAAAAGAGCGCACATCCCTGCGAGAGGCAATAGCCTTCCTAAAAAGTGCGGAAAGAGCAGATACCTGTCCCCGCACCGTACTAACTGCCAAACCCCTGGCCAGACTAGATTGCAGAAAGGCCAAGAAGTTGGGGATGGAAAAAACCCTTGGGTTTCTTGAGGATCCAGAACACCATGAATAGAAAGACTCCCAAGTTCTGTGATAAATCCTGGACGCAGCTGGATTCCGGGCTGCCCGCAAGGTAGCAATGACCTCAGGCGAAAAACCGCGACGGGTCAAGATCTCGGTCTCAAGAGCCACGCCGTCAAACGAAGGGACCTCAGGTCCGGATGACGAATGGGCCCCTGAGTGAGCAAGTCCGGGCGAAGGGGCAGAGGAAACGGAGGTGCCGCCTGAAGAGACACCAGCGTCGAATACCATGTCCTCCGCGGCCAGTCTGGTGCTATCAGAATTATTGATACCCTTTCGAGTTTGATCCGTCGGATCACCGGAAGTAGTAAGGATATCGGCAGAAACGCATAGATCAGCTTGAACTGACCCCACGGGGCCACTAGAGCATCCACCGCCACCGCCTCCGAGTCCCTGTACCTGGACATGAACGTCGGAACCCTGGCGTTCAGCCTGGATGCCATCAAGTCCACCTGAGGAGTCCCCCAATGGGAACACAGCAGAGAAAACACTTCTGGATGGAGACTCCATTCCCCAGGGTCCACTTGCTCGCGACTGAGGAAGTCCGCCGAGATATTCAACACCCCTGGAATGTGAATTGCAGAGATTGCTGGAACTTTGGACTCGGCCCAGACCAGGATCCGAGAGACCTCCGACACGAGACTGGAACTCCTCGTCCCGCCTTGGTGGTTGATGTACGCGACAGCCGTAGCGTTGTCCGACTGGATCCGGACTGGTAGACCGCTCAATAAGACCGTCCAATGTTGGAGGCAGAGAAATATAGCTCTCAACTCCAAAATGTTGATCGGGAGAGACGACTCCTTTGGCGACCAGACTCCCTGAATCCAGAGGTCGTTCCAAACTCCCCCCCAGCCTGTCCGGCTGGCATCGGTTGTCACCACCGACCATCTCGGAGGAAGGAAGGATTTCCCCACGGATAGAGTCTCCGGACGTAACCACCATCCAAGAGATTCTCGCACCCTGCGGGAGATAATGACCGAGCGATCCAGAGAAGTTAGTGATTGATCCCAATGGGTCAGAATAAGGCTCTGGAGATCCCGGGAATGAAATTGTGCAAATGGTACTGCTTCCATAGTTGCCATCATTTGACCCAGAAGGCGCATGCATTCCCGAAGGGACATTGACGGCGCCGACCTCATAGCCTGGACCAGAAGACGAAGGTTCGTCTGCTTGACAGGAGGCAGGGACACAACTGCCCGAACAGTATCGAACTGCATCCCCAGGAAAAGAATGGACTGTGCTGGCTCCAATGACGATTTCTTCCAATTGATCAGCCACCCGAAGTCCATCAGGTACTGAAGGGAGAGATCGCGAGCCGCTATTGCCTCCTCCGTTGTGGGTGACACTATGAACAGGTCGTCCAGGTAGGGGAGGATCGTAACCCCCTGTCTTTGAAGAAGCGCCATGAGAGGAGCCAGAATTTTTGTAAAAACCCTGGGAGCTGAGGCCAACCCGAAAGGCAGGGCCACAAACTGGTAATGGGTTTGACCTATAGCGAAACGCAAGAAACGCTGGTGAGCCCTGCCGATAGGGATATGCAAATAGGCGTCGCGGATGTCTATGGACACCAAGAAATCGTATTGCGACAGGGTCGCTATCACCGATCAGAGAGACTCCATGCGGAACTTTCGTGTCCGGACGTAAATATTCAAATCCCTGAGATCCAGCACCGGACGAAACTTGTCCTCCTTTTTGGGGACCACAAAAAGGTTGGAATAAAAACCCTTTCCCTGGTCTTCCGGAGGAACCTGAACCACCACACCCTGCTGTAGGAGAGAGTCGACCTGAAACAGTGCAGCAGCCAGTCTTGGCACGGACGGAATGCCCGTCAGACGAAACCTGTCTGGAGGCAACGAATGAAACTCTATGAAATAGCCTGCCGACATAACCCGTGTCACCCAGGTGTCTGCTATGTGGGATGCCCAGATCGACCCGAATTGTAGCAGATGACCTCCCACCCGAGAGCCCTCGGGGGGATCCCTGGCGTCAGTCAGCCTTAGCGGACTTTTTATCAACCTCCCGTCTGTCCTGACAGGACCGTTGCTTCCAAGGAGTACAAGATTTCTGGGCGGATCTGCCGGAGGATGAGGGACGACCCAATCTCCAAGAAGGCTGACTGAATCGTCCCCTGGCCCGAAAGGACCGAAGACCTCTGCCGGGCCCTGTCCTGCTGGCTGTGGATGCCACTGCCTTTTTCCCAGGCAGAGTAACATCCTTAGCTTTAGCTTTGGCAATTAGTTCCGAAAGATCTGAACCAAAGAGCTGACCGCCCTTATATGCCAGACTAAGCAATCACTGTTTGGATACTGCATCCCCGGTCCACTGTTTAAGCCACAGAGCTCTTCTAATCGTGACTGCCGAAGCATGAGCCCTGGACAGAATTGAAGCAGTGTCCAGTACTGCATCTCTGCCATAACACATAGCTTCTTCCATTCGCTGAAAAAGCTTTTCCACTTCTGAACGCGAAGTCCCATCCTGCCACGCCGCACGCAGCTGATCCAACCACCACAGAGAAGCCTCACCGGCCCACATGGCCCCCAAGGCCGCTCGGAAACCATGACCCGCGGCTTCATAGATGGATTTCGCCGCTGACTCCGATCTTCTGTCCAAAGGATCCTGAAGATTGGCTCTCCCTTTAACAGGAAGCAGGGAAGACTTGGTCAGCTGAGACAGAGATATATCCACCTCAGGAGAGGGAACCCAATTAGTAACCATCTCCTTGGCACAGGGATATAGGGCATCAAAAAAACGCGTTCCTCGGAAGCGTTTATCCGGACACTGACGCTCCTTCTCCACCGCTTCGTTAAGTTCCTCATGCGCAGGTAATGTAGAACGAACACGGCGCGTCTTCTGATACAGACGGTCTTGTTGGCTCTTCAGACAGCTATAATACTTCCCGCATGTCCTTAATAAGCCCATCTACGCGACCAGAAAGAGAAACAGAGCGATCCTGTTGATCCTCCTCTTCGGACTCAGAAATTTCATCAACCAAATCTGTTGGTGAATCCGAAGCCTCTGATACGCTCTGCGAGGGAGACAAAGCCACCATAGTCTTGCGGCGCTTTTTACCTCGTGGCATTGGGTGTGATCTAGCTGACACCCACTGTCCCAGGAGACTAGAGAGACTATCAATGGAGCGAGTGAGCGCCTCCACCTTAACATCACTGAGCGCTGAACTTGATGTAGTAGAAGGCCTGAGTGTATCAGAGGCGTGCGACTGAACCTGAAACGGATCAGGAGACCGATCCGCACTCCCAGGCCCCTGATCCAACATGCCACCCACACCAGATGCCAGGATGTACAACAAGGATGGCAAAAAAGTGTGAAAGCTGCACAGCCTGTTTTCAAAACTCACTTTTTTTTTTTTTTTTTTCTATATATATGCGACAGGCTCTGAAGAGTGAAAGCTCACCCTTAGAAAAGAGCTACCCCAGAAATGGCGAGCAAAAAATCAATAGGGGGAAACTCCCTTAAACACCATGTGTTTCCCCTAAAGTTCCACTTTTTCAGAAGGGGTTAACATCACAGCAACTATAATACTACACAGCCTAAAAAGGTCAGTGAAGTAAATAGCTTTAGGAGAGAAAGCGGCAGTGCTCCTGAGGACTCCTAATAGGTGGCCTGGAGAGACAGCACTGACAAACAACCCCTGCCAGAGGCAGAGGGGACTCACCGGTACTGCGGCGACCGCTCCTCCTAAGTGTGTGGACGGACGGGGAGCAGAGAGCAGGAGGCGCCGCTGGACGCCGGAGGGAGAAGCAGGGACCGCCAGCGCACGCTCAACCAAGCGCTTCCTGCCTAAGTAATGACGGCAGGAAGCCAGGAGACGCTAAACCACGCCCCGCTAGGCCCCGCCCCGCTAGGCCACGCCCCCCGCCTTATTCAAACAACAAAAATGAGGGCAGAAAACTTCCTACCTCTATGAAGGCAGGAAGCAAGTCAATAAAAGCAAGAAAACGCGCCCCAATACAGGGAGCTTCCTGCCTCAATGAAGGCAGGAAGCAAAAACGAAAAAGCATGCGCAAATAAAAAATAAAAATTACTGGCCTCCGTCTCTGCTCCCCAGTCAAGGCAGCGTCTGAAATAGACAAGAAACACACAGGCAGTACACTTGCCGTAGCCGTCAAAGATACTCTTTAGACCAAAGAGCACTTACCCGGCTGAACGCCACAGGGATCCTCAGGGATGTGTGGCGCCATGGCCCTTTGCTCCCCCCTATGGCGGAGCACGCAGGGACCCTCTCAGATGTGTGGTGTGCGCCTCCGCCAGGGAGCGCCCTGTATCCCCCAGGGCCGGCAGGCATAAGTGGGAACCTCCTCAAGGGGTACACAGAGCTGCCAGGGGAGGGTCAGGGGTCTCAGCAGCGCCGAGACCCCCAGAGACCTCTAGACCACGGGGGGTCCAGGACTCGCTGGATATAAAATAACAACTCTTCTGAGGAGCTGCCGAAGCAGCGACTATCCTCTGAGACCTCAGATAAAAAGACTGATGAACATGGGAGTAGGAGGAGCCTATATACTGGAGGGGCTGGTCGTCTTTTTCCAATCTGAGGTGACTATCCTATGGGGCTCCGCCTACCCCACGAAGTAGAGAATCTGTGTCTCCCTTCCTTCCCTTCTGCTGCTGAAAGCTGGATGGATGCATGGATATAGGTAGAAACGCTGATTATTATTCTTGAGGTACCAAGAAACTTGGTATATATATATATAGTTCACAAAAAGAAATAGAACAGCACCATTTAGTTACTCACAACGGGTGCAAAACTTTCTCATAATATATATATATATATATATATATATATATACATATACATATATATATATATATATTATTTTCAGGTATGTATGCATTTAAATAAAAGCCACTGTCATTTCCTTCCAGACCTTCCAGAGACCCCATGGAACCAGTGAAAGGGTGTGGCAGGAGCTGTCATACGCCTCTCCCTCTAAAGACAACATCTGCAAGAACTGTATTTGAATATGTCTTATGACTTTTGGTTTTATTGTATTGTATGAGTAATGTGATATGTGAATCTGCATATAATTCTATAGGCACTAAGTGATGCAGTTAACGTAATGCATTGTGATTAATCTATAATGTTATTCATGTACAGTTGTGCTCAAAAGTTTACATACCCCGGCAGAGTTTTTCCTTTCTTGGCCTTGTTTCAGAAGATATGAATGATAACAAAAAAACTTTTTCTCCACTCATGGTTATTGGTTGGGTGAAGCCATTTATTGTCAAACTACTGTGTTTTCTCTTTTTAAATCTTAATTAGAGATGAGCGTTGTTCTACTCGAACTGTTCGCCAATCTCAAATTCGAGCTGTTTTGGGCGGTATTCGAGCCGTTCGGCGAACACGAACGATTTGAGAAAAATTCGGCTGTTCGAGGTTATGTTCGATAACTGTTCGTGCACCAAAATCATAACTGGATTTTTTCTCAGTAATGATGAAAATTAATGTTAATACGCAGTTTGAGTGTACAGCGGGGTGGGGGGAGGGGCAGGGGATGGATCTCTGCAGGAATAATGAAGATCTCCATTTTTTTTTCTCTTTCCCGCATTTACAGTGGGGAGGTGCAATCTGTCAGCCTATCAGCAGCGCACACACGGAGCGAAGTGCTTTTTTCACACAAGCAAGGGCATGTGTCATTGGCAGTGTATGTCACATGTCCTTGCCCTATAAGACCAAGCCATTTTCCCCGTCGCCACCATTTTCTCACTGCTGCAGCTGCGTGTTAGACGGCACCGCTGTTGCTGTGTGCGCTATACCTTGTTAATTTCAAGCCAATTTTCGCACAAATCTACAGATAGCTTGGGAGTAGGGAATAGTTGTGATTGCAGTCCTTTTAAGGACTAGGTTACAGCATTTCCTACGACTTTTATCAGGCAGGTCTGTGCTCTTAAATAGATAGATTGTGGGAGTAAAGACTAATTGTAATTGCAGTCCTTTTCAGGACTAGGTTACATCAGTTCCTATCAGTTTTTGCCAGGCAGGTCTGTGCCAGTGCTGTGCAAGTTTTTTTCACACCATTTGGCTGAATCTAGCAAAGCTAATACTTTTTGGCCTATTGCAGAGTGTGTTAGTCACAGGAGTAGCCTATCTGTGTTGCAAGATATACCACCTGTGTATAGAATACCAATTTTTTTACTGCACCTAGTGAAGTAAAATCTTTTGGGCATAGCATCATTCTATTAGTCCATCTATACTGACCTCCATCAGGTTGCAAATTGAATATAATTTTTTTCTGCATCTAGCTCTGAAAAAATATTTGGGCTTCTAGCAGTGTGTGGGACTTGTTCTATTAGTCCATCTATACTGACCTCCATCAGGTTGCAAACTGAATATAATTTTTTTCTGCATCTAGCTCTGAAAAAATATTTGGCCTTCTAGCAGTGTGTGGGACTTTCTCTATTAGTCCATCTATACTGACCTCCATCAGGTTGCAAACTGAATATATTTTTTTTCTGCATCTACCTCTGAAAAAATATTGGGCTTCTAGCTGTGTGTGGGACTTGTTCTATTAATCCATCTATACAGACCTCCATCAGGTTGCAAACTGAATATATTTTTTTTCTGCATCTACCTCTGAAAAAATATTGGGCTTCTAGCTGTGTGTGGGACTTGTTCTATTAATCCATCTATACAGACCTCCATCAGGTTGCAAACTGAATATAATTTTTTTCTGCATCTAGCTCTGAAAAAATATTTGGGCTTCTAGCTGTGTGTGGGACTTGTTCTATTAGTCCATCTATACTAACCTCCATCAGGTTGCAAACTGAAAATAATTTTTTGTCTGCATCTAGCTCTGAAAAAATATTTGGCCTTCTAGCAGTGTGTGGGACTTTCTCTATTAGTCCATCTATACTGACCTCCATCAGGTTGCAAATTAAAAATAATTTTTATCTGCATCCAGCTCTGAAAAAATATTTGGCCTTCTAGCAGTGTGTGGGACTTTCTCTATTAGTCCATCTATACTGACCTCCATCAGGTTGCAAATTAAAAATATTTTTTATCTGCATCCAGCTCTGAAAAAATATTTGGCCTTCTACCAGTGTGTGGGACTTTCTCTATTAGTCCATCTATACTGACCTCCATCAGGTTGCAAATTAAAAATAATTTTTTGTCTGCATCTAGCTCTGAAAAAATATTTGGCCTTCTAGCAGTGTGTGGGACTTTCTCTATTAGTCCATCTATACTGACCTCCATCAGGTTGCAAACTGAATATATTTTTTTTCTGCATCTACCTCTGAAAAAAATATTTGGGCTTCTAGCTGTGTGTGGGACTTTCTCTATTAGTCCATCTATACTGACCTCCATCAGGTTGCAAATTGAATATAATTTTTTTCTGCATCTAACCCAGCCAATAGTATTGGCCTAATACCACAGTTTGGCCACTCAGCTCTGCTCGGTTCTCATCCATTGTTTTTTTGTGCAAACAACTCCAGAGTTGTGAATTAGTTAACCACCAAAATGAGTGGAAAAAGGCCTGCTGCTGGTGGAAAGGGGAATAGGCGTGTTGGGAAGGGGAAAAAAGGTTGTGTCCGTGGGGTAGGTGTTAAAGCAACAGTAACATCTGCAGAAGAAAGACCATCTTCCAGCCAAACTAAAATGTCTACTTCTTTTAGCGGACAATGTGATAAGATCCCTTTCTTACGGCCACGCCAATCGCTACAAATTCCAGATGAGGCACAAAAACAGCAGGTGCTTCAATGGATATCAAGTGCTCCTTTAAGTGGGCTCTCCTCCACATCAACTTCAACATCACAAATACTCCAGTCCTCAAAGGTGTCACCCCAATCGCACTTGCTTCCTCACAGCTCCCAAATCTCCAGCTGCCCGTCTGAGTATGAGGTAGAACAGATGGTTGAGTCTGCAGAGCTGTTTACTCATACTATAGCCTGGGAATCAGAGGTCGACTCCAGCGCTTCTGTGAATCCAGACGAGGAAATGATCTGCACTGATGCCCAGAATCTTTATGAATCGGATCCAGGACCAGACGCAGAAGGTTCTGACCATAATGTAGACCCTCATTCCCAAACTGTAACTCCTGTTGGTGGAGACAATGAGGAAGACGATGATGAGACTCAAATACCTGATTGGAGCGACAACTTTAGTTTTTTGTCAGGGCAGGAACAGGTTGGCTCTGAGGACGACGGGTGTGATAACACACAGGGTGATGATGATGAGGTTGGAGATCCCACTTACTGTCAACCCACAGTCAGCCAAGAGATGAGGTCAGCAGAGGAGGTGGAGGAAGATGCTAGTGACGACGAGGTCAGGTTGCGCCTTCCTGGACAGAGACGTAGTACTGGAAGCACGTCAACAACTGCATCCTCAAACACAACTCTGCCTCTCACCACAAGTCGTGGTGGCTCTTCAGGTCGCATGGGTGCTAAGCCTTGCATAGCCTTGGCATTTTTTCAGATCGATAAAGATGACCCAACTCGTTTTATCTGTAACATTTGTCAGCAAAAGCTAAGTAGAGGCCAAAAAATACATAGTTTGAGTACTTCATGCATGAACCGGCACATGGGAAGCTCAGTGTGCTACAATGCGGCCTAGCCGGCCGGGCCAACCACCGTCTGCCATATCTTGTGCATCCGCGGCCTCTTCATCCTCTGTGACTGGGGGGACAGCAGTCACACCTGTTTTGGGGAGCAGACCTGCCACCTCTTTACCCGCAACAGTCAGCGTGATTGGCAGGTCATCATTTTCTTTGGAGGTGGTAACACCAGCTGGTGTTGAGCGCTGTCCGACATCGATAGCACCACCTTTGGATCAAGGCAACCTAACATGTCCGCCTGCATCTTCCTCACAGACCGGCAGTTTGCCGGGGACACCCTTATCAACCCCGTCTAAGCACAATAGCCAGCCCTCGGTCCCTCAGATGTGGACAAGTAAAAGACCATTTCCTCCTAGCCAGGAGAAAGCTAAGAGGTTGAATTTCACCATCTGCAAGCTCTTGGCTACAGAAATGATGCCTTTCCGCCTGGTGGACACAGAGGATTTTCGAGACCTTATGTCCGTCGCAGTGCCCCAGTACCAGATGCTCAGTCGGCACTACTTCTCAAAGAAAGGTGTGCCTGCGCTCCACCAGCATGTCGCACACAACATCACCGCTTCTTTGAGAAACTCTGTGTGTGACAGGGTGCATTTCACCACAGACACTTGGACGAGTAGGCATGGACAGGGGCGTTACATGTCGCTGACTGGGCACTGGGTAACTATGGTGACAGCAGGACAAGGGGCTGCTGTCCAAGTCTTGCCGTCCCCACGAGTTGTGCGTCAATCCTCTTTATGTCAAAGTTCCTCCACTGCTTCTGCCTCCTCAACCTCCTCTCGGTCTTCCACCTGCACCCAAAGCCTGTCTGGTCATGCCACAAGCTTTCTAACTGCGCAGAAGGGATCCTGCACACCTCCTTACTATGCTGGCAGTAGGGCTCAACATCATCAGGCGGTTTTTACTTTGAAATGTCTGGGAAATGTGAGTCACACAGCTGAGGAGTTGTGGTCAGCTCTGGAGAACCAATTTCATGAATGGTTGTCTCCACTGGACCTGAAACCAGGGAAGGCCATGTGCGATAAAGCTGCAAACCTGGGTGCGGCCCTTCGCCGGGGCAATGTCACACACGTGCCTTGTATGGCTCACGTGTTGAACCTGGTTGTCCAGCAATTTTTAGCCCACTATCCCAGACTAGATGGCCTTCTGCAGAGGGCACGGTCGCTGTGTGCTCACTTCCGCCTTTCGCATCCCGCAGCTCAGCGACTTACATCTCTACAGAAGGCGTTGGGTCTGCCACTTCACCGGCTAAAATGCGATGTGCCTACCCGGTGGAATTCAACTCTGCACATGTTGCAGCGACTGTGGCAGCACCGACAAGCCCTGGTGCAATACGTTCTGACGTATAGCCTGGGCCAACGAGATCCGGAGGTGGGGCAAATCACGCTGGAGTGGTCTCAGATCAGGGACCTATGCACCCTTCTGCACAGTTTTGAAATGGCGACGAAGATGTTTAGTGCTGACGATGCCATTATCAGCATGACTATTCCGGTGATTTACATGCTGGAGCACATGTTAAACAGAATTCGGAGTCAGGTGGTGGCACAAGAGAAGGTGGAGGAGGTAGAGGAGGAGGAGTTGTATGCGGAAGGTCTAACATCTGCAAGGTCCAGACGGTCGGCAGCACCAAGGCGGCAGGCATGTGAGGGTGGGGGAGATGGTTTTACCAGGGCGCATGGTAGCAGCCAAACTAGTGAGGAAGGTGCAGGAGCCCAGGAAGAAGTGGAGGACGAACTGATGGAAGACTCATCAGATGAGGGAGACCTTGATCACATTTCTGTTGTGCGAGGTTGGGAGGAGAGGACAGAGGAAGGAAGCATGATTGTTACCTCGCCACCAACACAACAGGGACTTGGTGCTCCTGGATGCGCAACACACATGAGTGCCTTCTTGCTGCACTACCTGCAACATGACCCTCGAATTGTGAGAATTAGAAATAATCCTGACTACTGGGTTGCCACACTGTTAGATCCCCGGTACAAAAGTAAATTTGCAGAAATTATTCCTGCCATAGAAAGGGATGCACGCATGCAGGAGTATCAGCAGAGACTGTTGCAGAATCTTGGATGTGCTTTTCCACAAAACACCAGTGGTGCACGTAGTGAATCTCACAGTTCCAACTTGCCAACCGTGGGACCGTCAAGTGTTCAGCACTCAAACCGTAACAGAACCACAGTATCTGCTGGTAACATCAATTTTGCGGAATCATTTCACCACTTTTTTAGCCCATCCTTTGCAAGGCCACATGAGACAAGAAGTCTGACACATAGTCAATGCCTAGAGACGATGGTACAGGAGTATCTCCAAGTAAACATTGAAGCCATGACTGTGTCACTGGACCCTTGCTCTTTTTGGGCTTCCAATCTGTATAAATGGCCGGAGCTAGCCACTTACGCCTTGGAGATCTTGTCATGCCCCGCAGTCAGCGTTCTGTCTGAACGTGTGTTCAGCGCTGCTGGTGGTGTGCTGACAGATAAGCGCACGCGGCTCTCCACTGATAATGTAGACAGACTCACGTTCATAAAGATGAACAAATCATGGATCCGAAACGACTTTTCTTCCCCTGTGTCATCCTGGGGAGAGTAAAAGCTTGATGATTGGTTAAAATCACCCTACCAACCGTTTTAAGCTTTCAAATTACTAATCATGTTTATCTGTATCTTGACTGGAAAATAATTTGGGCTTTGTAGCAGTGTGCAGCACTGATCCTATTAGGCCATCTATAATAAGCTCCACCAGATTTAAAATTAATAATAATTTTTAGCTGCATCTAGCCCGGAAAATAATTTTGGGGCTCCGAGATGCGCAAGACACATAAGTGCCTTCTTGCTGCACTACGTGCAACATGACCCTCATATTGTCAGAATTCGAAGTTATCATGACTACTGGGTTGCCACACTCTTAGATCCCCCAAACTTTTCGATCAACCTTTTCATTTTAATAAAGACCAAAAAAATGGTCATTTTTGAAATTATAAGCATTAGCAGGTTATTAGAAACTGAAATCAAACAGTTTTCAACTCAAAACTTTATTCTAGGTGATGTTACATTTTCACATAGGACCCCTTGTTCGAAAGGAGCTTCTGAACTCTCTCGTCCATTGAATTTGTCAGGTTTTGGATGGTTTCTGCTTCAATTGTTTTGCATGAGGACAGAATACCCTCCCAGAGCTGTTGCTTAGATGTGAACTGCCTCCCGCCATCATAGACACTCCTTTTGATGATGCTCCAGAGGTTCTGAATGGGGTAGAGGTCAGGAGAGCATGGGGGTCACACCATAAGTTTGTCCCCTTTTATGCCCATATCAGCCAGAGATGCAGATGTTTTATGTGCAGCATGAGATGGTGCATTATCATGCAAAAAAATGATCTTGCTGTGAAATACATGGTTCTTCTTCTTGAACCATGGCAGGAAGTGCTGTTTGAGAAAATCCACATACATTATGGAGTTCATCTTTAGCGCCTTCAGGGATCCTAAAGGGGCCGACAATCTCTCTCCCCATGATTCCAGCCCAAAACATTACTCCACCTCCTCCTTGTTGGCGCTGTAGCCGTGTTTGCGTGGGGTGTCCATCAACCAGCCATCCTCCACTCCATCCATCTGGACCATCGAGCGCTGCACGGCACTCATCCGTGAACAAAACAGTTTTGAAATCAGTCTTCATGTAATGTTTGGCCCACTGGAGCCGTTTCAACTTGTGTGAAGTGGATAGAGGAGGTCGACAGGGTGGCATATGCACAGCTGCAAACCTCTGAAGGACCCTGCATCTTGTTGTTCGGGGGACGTTGGAGGCACCAGCAGCTTCAAAAACTTGTCTGCTGCTATGACAAGGCTTTTTTGCCGCTGCTCTTTTAACCTGACATAATTGCCTGTAGGAAAGAGTCCTCAATTTGCCCTTATCAGCACGCACACGTGTGTACTGTGAATCAGCTACATACTTCTTGATTGCCAAGACACTTCATCCTGATCATCGCACAATGTTGATTATAGTCATGCCTTGACCTAAACACTCCACAATTTGTTGCTTCTCAGCAGCCGACACATCCTTTTTCTTTCCCATTTTGGCAGAAAATGTAGGCTGCTTAATAATGTGAGACAGCCTTCTTAAGTAGTCTTGCCTTTCATTGGACACACCTGCCAAACTAATTAGCACAGGTGTCTGCAATTGCTTACAGTGATATAAAGAGCCCTGACACACATCACCATCAATGAGTTTAACTGACAAACAAACAAATTCTTCCCTTATCACTCCTAAACACTTTTTGCATAATAATTTGGAACACAGTGTACATGTGCTTTTCCACAAAACACCAGTGGTTCACGTAGTGAATCTTACAGGTCTAACTTGCCAACCGTGGTCTGTATGGAGTTGTTCAATAAAGGGCCCAAAATTAAGATAACATAGATGGGAGAGGTCTCTATGAATAGGAATTCCTAAGTATTTGATACCCTGTGAGGGCCAGGCAAAGGGAAAGTTGGACTGGATGGAATCCTATATGGATTTGGGGAGGGAGACATCGAGGGCCTCAGACTTCGCTGCATTGATTTTAAAATTTGACCATGTAACAAAGTGATCTATTTCAGCCATAACAGCATGGATGGATATATGTGATTGAGTGATATATACTAGTACATCATCAGCAAATAGAGAGCACTTGTACTCGGTGCCTCCCACCTCAATCCACCTAATATTGGGGTTATGGCGAATTGATGAGAGCAGGTGCTCCGTCACTAGGATGTATAAGAGAGGGGACAGAGGACATCCCTGCCTTGTCCCATTGGTGATTGTGAAAGGTGATGAAAATGTTCTGATGCACCCCCTGGGCCTTGGGACACCCGGAGCCGGACCCTTTTTGGTGGATGCTGGTGGTTGTAGTCTTCGTGGCGGCGACCCGGTTCCGTGGCTCAGGGTGGTCAAACCAGTGGCGGAACTATTTATGTGGTTTTGATGTTTAAATGTCCGACTACGCCACCCGTGGATTGCGGTCAGAGTGAACCGCCGCTGCAGGGCAGACCGCTGAGGCTGGTGTTGTGGGTGCAGCAGAGCGTAGCATAACTCCCCACGGGAGGAGTATAGCCTCAGGGCAGTGTATGCGGAGGATGGGGGTGATGGTGCAGGGCAGCAGCAGTAACGACACGGAGTCAGTGATGCAGTCCAGGGCCTTTACTCACAGTTCTTATTATCCAGACCACGTCTGCAGGTAACGGCTGCCCACGTCGTACTGTGCTCACCAGGTGAGGGGCTCAGACAACTCCCAGATAACTTTGGAGCGCTTCACAGGACCCCCTTTATGTGTCCTTTGTCTGGCCTTTCTTACCAACACTTCTGTCCGGCTGCCTCGGGCCTCCTCTTGGTAAACTTGGCGCCAGTTTCCCTGACCCTATGTGCTGCCCTCCTAGCGGGTGTAGCGCGGGGCTGCGCCACATAAAATGTCACAGCCTCCGGTTTCTAGCTGAGGGTCGTTTCCTGCCTCCACTAGTTTCGGGGACCGGTCTCCCCCTTTGGCCTGACCCCTCCATGCAGGTGGATTCGGGCGTGCGGTGGCGACTCGCCCGTCCGCACCCCTGGGATCCCTTCGTTCCTGGAGCCTTCTCCGCTCCTCTTCCTTCCTTCTCCCTCTTCCAGGCCTGGGCCTCTGTTACTAGGCCCGCCTCCGGAGCAGAGCTCATGCAGAGCCCCTGCTCCCTGCCACTTCTGCTCAGACTTCTCTGCACTGAACTAAGATGGTGCCCACATTTTATACTCCCTTCTCAATGCACCCAGGAACTGCTTCCTCCCTGCTCCTGCACTACAGGGTTCCCCTTCCTCAGTGTTCCCTCCCCCCACTCCAGCCAGGGACAGGGACTGTCGTGCCCATCTCAGGGGCATATTGGTCGCCCTGCCCCACGGCAATGTGGTGTAATGCATGCAGGTGTCGGGTCCTGATCCACACTCCATCCTTACCTGAGAGTGAGATATCACACCTCTGGGTGAGGTGCAATACCTCTGTAGCAACCGAGCCCTCAGGGTGCTACAGTTCCATTTATTTTCAGCCTAGGTGACGTATTGCGATACAGGGCCATGATTTTGGCTATAAAAGGGTCCCCTAGACCCCTACCCCAAGCTTTTTAAGAGAATCATATATGGCGTGCCAGGAGACTCTATGGAATGCTTTCTCAGCATCCAACGAGAGTATCTAATTACAAATTTTTAACTGCATCTAGCCCAGGAAATACTTTGTGCCTAGTTGCAGTGTCTGCTAGTCAGCGGATTATCCCGGCTGTTAAGCAAGCTACACCATCTGTAGTTTGGACACTTAATTTTTTCAAAGGAAATGCTTCGGGACCACGGGATACTCAGTGAAGAGCATCAGGAGGCACCCCAAGGCATAGGGGCTGGGACTGGCAGTAGGATGCCTTGCGGTAGACAGCCGAGCTCAATCCTTATAAAAGCTTTTTAACTGCAGCAGCTTTAGTGGACGCTACAGGAGCTGGAATTACGCGGCTGCTGGCATGAGACTTGCCCTCCAATAGATCCTTGTAAATGGATTTAAAGTGTATTCATTCAAATTAGAGAGACAATTTAAATTAAAAAGCTTAGAGCTGCCTCCACCACAGGGGGGCTCGCTCGACCCACCAGCGGACAGGCACCAGTATTGGGAGAGGGGGGCTGGCCGTCAGGGTTCACCGCGGCTCTGGCACAAACCCGGCGACACGGAGGTGGCACGGGCAGGAGCGGACTGAACGTGTCAGCTTCTCACTTTTTGGATTTTAGAAGGGCATGACATGCCTATATCTGTGTCTCCCCCTCCTTTTACTCCTCCACCTCTTTTCTTTTCTCATGACTATATGTACTTGTCACTTTTCCATGTGTTAGTTGTGTCTTCTGAGCAGTTTGTCAGCTTTTGGACACCTTTGAAGGTGTTTTCTATGTGTTTCTATGTGTTTTTGCTTGCCTGCCATTGGTTGTAACGGTGCTCGAAGGTGTTCGACGAACAGTTCGACGAACAGTTCGGCGAACACACGGGTGTTCGATGAACCGAACCGAACTCGAACACTACGGGGGTGGCTCAACACTAATCTTAATGACAACCAAAAACATCCAAATGACCCGGATCAAAAGTCCGTGAGTGGAGAAAAAGATTTTTTGCTATCATTCATTTTCTCTGAAACAAGGCCAAGAAAGCAAAAATTCTGCTGGGGTATGTAAACTTTTGAGCACAACTGTATATGTTACATGCACGCTGCTAGATTCAGATAGGGGTGAGACGAGTTTCATGAATTCTTTGGAATCCTGGGGGAAAGTTACTCAGGGCCACCAGAGGCTGCAGCTTCTCTCAGGCACACGATAGATTCAATTGCTGACCAGACTCATCTGACAAGAGTCTTTTTCAACAGTTTAACAGTGGAATTTAATCTAAAGCACAGCCAGCAACAATCTTCTTTACAGTACAGTCCGAGTTTTTTGGGCAACCGGCTCCAGTAACAAAACAGTAGTTTCTTCACAAGGCACAGTATTACAGTCTCTTCAGTAGCATAATTCAGCACAGATTAGATCTCTTAACAGCACACTTCTATTCATACACAACCACAGGCTTTTCCTTCACAAGGACACAATAGTACACAGAATTCTTTATCTTGCATGGAGATGGAGGGGGGAGGGTTTTATGAGGAAGATGATCCCTGTGACACAATTCCTTCCAGTCCTTATCTTCCTGCCCGATAATACTCTGCACCATTAGCTCAGTGAGTCTATCTGACCTGTGTTTAGTTTCTCTTCTGATCTGAATCCTGTTCAATTGCCTTCTGTCATATACAGATAACACACTACCTTTCTCTTCAGCTTCAACCAGACTACAATAACAAGTTCCCCACAATCCCCCTAGGGCTCTGCTAAAACACTCTCTGTCTGCTGTGACTGTGTTAACCCCTCTAGTTGCTGGATGCTTTTGAAGCAACAGCACTACTTCTGCATGTCACATATAGTGTGTAGTTAACGCATAGAACATAGGGATTAAGTTAGAATGGGAAAGATTCAGTTATGGGCACACCGGATATAGGAAGTATATTGCACAGGTTAGGATACTGGTAAATGCTTGGGGCAAGCCCAGATTGGGAGGGGGTAAGTCAGTTAAAAAAGGGAGCATTTCCTATTTTTAGTCAATTAGAGATAGAGATTAAATTGATAAAGAGTCAGCAGCGTTCAAGGCCAGAGGGCTGAAGGGCATGAGAAGTAAGAACTGTTCGGGCAGCATGACATCAGCATTATTTTTGCAACATTATTTTTTTGTGAGGAAGTTTGAAGAGTTAAGAGTCTATTGGGAATTTCTCATTTCTCCAACAAAATTTACAAAACCATTTGTTTTAAGGACCAAATCATATTTGAAGTGACTTTGTGGGGCCTATTTGACAGAAAATACCCAAAAGTGACAATATTTTAAGAACTTCACCCCTCAAAGTGCTCAAAACCAGATTTAAGAAGTTTATTAGACCTTTAGGTGCTTCACAAGAATTAAAGCAATGTGGAGGGAAAGAATGAAAATAAAATTTTTCCAACAAAAAGTTCATTTAGCCCCAAGTTTTGCATTTTTACCAGGATAACAGGAGAAAATAAACTGTAAATATTGTTGTGCAATTTCTCATGAGTACGCCGATATCTTATATGTGGAGAAAAACTACTGTTCGGGTGCACGGCAGGGCTCGGAAGGGAAGGTGCGCCATTTAACTTTTAGAGTATGAAATTGGCAGGAATAGATAGCGCATGCTATGTCACGTTTGCAAAGCCCTTGATGTGCTTAAACAGTGGAAACCCTCCACAAATAACTCCATTTTGGAAACTACACCTCCTAAGGAATTTATCTAGAGGTGAGGTAACCACCTTGAACCCACAGGTGCTTCACAGAATTTTATAACGTTGAGCCATGAAAATAAAAAAATACATTGTTCCTGCAAAAACACTGCTTCAACCCCAAATTTTTCATTTTCACAAGGGTACCAGGAGAAAATAGTACAAATTGGCACACGGCAGGGCTTGGAAGCGAAGGAGCGCCAATTAAATTCTGGAGCGCAATTTTGGCTGGAATAGATTGCTGATGCCATGTCACATTTGAAGTGCCCCTGACATGCCAAAACAGCAGAAAGCCCCAAAAGTGACTCCATTTTGGAAACTACACCTCTTGAGGAATTCATCCAGGGGTATAGTGACCCTCAGGAGATTCACAGAATTATATAACATTGGGCTGAGTCAATAGAAAATTACAATTTTTCCATTAAAATGTTGCTTTGGCCCCAAGTTTTCAATATTCAAAAGGGATAATAGGAGAAAATCAATTTGCTTTGCAATTATTCCTGAGCGTGCTAATACCCCATATGTAGCCGAAAACTACTTTTGAGGCACAGTGTAAAGCACAGAAGGGAAGGTGAACCATATTGCAGTGCAGATTTTGCTGGAAGGGTTTGAGAGTGCCATGTCACATTGGCAGAGCTCCTGAGGTGCCAGAACAGCAGAACCCCTCCATATGTGACCTCATTTTACAAATAACACCTCTCAATGAATTTATCTAAGGGTGCAATGATCATATTGACACCACAAGTGTGTCACAGAATTTTATATTATTGGGTGGTGAAGAAGAAATAATTACATTTTTGCCACAAAAAAAATTGTTTTAGTCCCAGATTTTACATTTTCACACAAAAATGGCACTGGAATTTGTCACACAATTTCTGGTGAATGTGGCAATACTACATATCTGGCTATACAGTACTGCTTAGCCACACGGCGATACTCGGAACAAAAGGAGCGCTATTTGACTCTTTGAGAACAAATTATCGTAGAATAGTTTGTGAACACCATATACAGAGCTTTTAAGTGCCAGAAAAGCAGAATATTCCCCCAAGTGACCGCATTTTGTAAATTACACACCTCTAGGAATTTATGTTCAGGTGTAGTGACAATGTTTCTGGCAAACAGCCATGGAGTAACAAGTAGCAGTGAATGTTTGTGAGTGAAAATTGCAAATCTGCAGCTGTAGTGCACTTACATTGTAGAGCCCCTTACATTGTGCCCTACTCGTGCTTCAGGAGACATGGACCACAAAAATTAAGTGGGCTCTCATCACCAAAGAGATGCCAAACATGTGGACGTTATATGTGTTTTAGGCACATTGTGAGGCTCAGAAGGGAGGGGGCATTAAAAATTTGGAGAGGAGAATTTGCTGGCTTTCTTTTGGGGGTGAGGAGCCATAGCGATTTTCGAGAGCTTTTATGCTACCACAAAAAGTGGAAGATCCCTATATTTCCATTGATGGACCCGAGTGGGGACTTGCTTTCTTTGTCAATTGAGTTGAAACTTTTATTGGGAACATTTTACATAAAATTTTGGATCACATGTATCCTGTGCTCTACACTGAGCACTTACATTGGGGTTTCCATCTAAATCTCCGAATAAAATGACTCAGATGAAACCCCTGAGGCATCCATTTACTACAATGAGGCAGCAGAGTTACTCTGGACTCCGTCTAGCCTCTATTCAGCGGTGTCCTTTTCAGAGGTGCACAAAACTATGGTCGACCTTGTTTTTATGCATGTTTAAAAAGATGGACACCACCAGATCATAGGAGAGACAGTCCACAGTGTCTCCATATGCCTCATTATAGGGCATCTTCCACAGGGTGTTCAATCTGAATCACATATTTCAGAGATTTACAGGGAAACCCCAGTGAAAGCCAGGATGGGACATCAACTTTCCCTGTCCTGATCACTGATCTAATACTCTGCAATGCTTTTTACACACAGAGAGGAGGTATGCCAGCTCTTGCTCTGAGCAGGAATTTACAGGCCACCATACCTGGGTGATCCAATGGCCATCTTTTGGTCTGGGGTCACCATGGAGACTATCGGCACAATGGTCGCAATTGCATTGTGCCGATTGGAACCGAAAGGAAGCTCTCTCCCTCTGCAACCTGATTAATGTCACTATTGACAGAGGTATCAGAGGGGTTAAATGCCCGCGATCGGAGCTAGCATTAATTGTGAGTCTTGCTGCAGGGTGCAAGCTCTCATATAATGCTGACACCCGCTTTTGATAGCGCCAACAGACGGAGTGAGCCTGCGCAAACATCACAATTTGCAGGAATGCACCTCCCACAGCACTGAACATGTATGGCGGATGTCTTGAAGGGGTTAAAGACGATCTGTCACTAGTTTAAGTATGTTACACTGGCCACATCATGGAATAGTGGCTGCAAAGCTGAATAAAACATAGATTTTAATTTCTCTCTCTCTCCGATGTGGATATACTATCTTGTAAAGTTTAGGTTGTAATTCATGTTTTGGATAAACTAAGTGTTACCAGAGATTTGTAACTGGGATCTGGGGGCATGTACTTCTTTCACTGCATGAGGTTGAGCAATCATAAGCAGGCAGCAACACAGGGAAGAAAAGAACACCGTGTAGAGGCACAGCAGAGCTGAGTTATGTATTATTCCAAATGCTTGGAGAGGAGGGCAGAAATGAAAAAATAAAAACTTTGTTTTACTCCGCAGGCCATTATGTGATGGCCAGTTTATCATTCTCCAAATGGTGAAAGGTCCTCTTTAAATAAAACTTTATCAATAATGTTTTATCAATGCTAAGTAACAGGAAGTAGTCAAAACACAGCCTTATTTTATAAAGTCATGTGCAGATTACATGTGTTTTTTTCTTTCCGCTACAGAAATGCACTAAAACACACATGCATTTTTTACATGCAGATTTTACTCATCTCATTAAAATCTATGGTGAAAATCTAGAAATAAAACAAATATGCCACAAGTGAAATTTACATCTTGTGGATTTCTATAAATCTCATTGACTTTGCTGGAACTGTAAGACGCTGTATTTTTTGTGCAGCAAAAATATGCCATGTCAAAAATGTACCAAATACTTATTGTAGGAACTTAAAGGTGTTTTCCCACGAACGAAAGTAGATTTTAATCAATAGCTCTTGGAATAATAATAACTTGCACAATTGGATGTGTTTAAATAAAATGTTCATGTGCTGAGATAATCTTATAAATGTTCCCCTGCTGTGTACTGTGTAATGGCTGTGTCTGACTGTGTACAGAACATGGTCTGATCAAACCACAGCTCCTGGGCAGGAAAAGAGTATACAGACATTACAGCAGTGGATCACAGCTGGTTCTTTCTTTGAAGTAAAACACTGTTTAAAAACAGGCGGAAATGTTTTACCTCATAGAAAGAATCAGCTGTGATCCCCTGCAGTACTGTCTGTATACTCTTTTCCTGCCCAGGAGCTGTGATATGATCAGACCATGTTCCTGCACGGTCAGACACAGCCATTACACAGTACACAGCAGGGGCACATTTATAAGATTATCTCAGCACAGGAACATTTTATTTAAATACATCCAATTATGGAACTTATTATTGTTCCAAGATCTATTGATTAAAATCAACTTTTGTTAGTGGGAAAACCCCTTTTAATCTTAATGTGAATTCGTCAAGGGTATTTACCCCTATAATCTAATAGGGGTGCTTAATCAGGCACTTTTAATCATGCCTTTATGTCCCCTAAGTGTTAGTGCAGTTTGTGTTAGAAAGCAATGTGTAATAAAAAGGAACTTGTGTACCCAGTCTAGGTCGGGAGATCTGTCACTCATTCCTGTATTTCGCTTGTATCACGCCCACAACAGCATGATTGACAAATCAGAATGTGCATGTCCATCTTCTCCTCCTCCCTTCTCACACTGGTCTGTCATTGTTGTTGCTGTGGGTGTGATATAAGAGAAATGTAGCGATGAGACATAGTTAGCGTTGAGCATTCCGATACTGTAATATCGGGTATCGGCCGATATTCGCGGTATCGGAGTTCCGATACTGAGTTCCGATATTTTTACAATATCGGATACCGGAATCGGAAGTTCCCATAATGCCTGCGCTCTGCAGTGTCTCTGAAGGATGACAAGCTGGATGGCAGCGCTCAGCTGCGATCCAGCCTGTCATCTCAATGCCATCCCAGCGTGGGAGAATTCTCCTGATTGTTTAAAAGCCGGCAGCTTTTTACCGCCCGCCGGCTTTTAAACAATCACTCAGCCCCATACTCGCTTCCCCGCAGCCTCCCACCCCGATCCTCCGCTCCCCTCGCCACCTCCCATCCCGATCGTAAGTTAGGACCGGGCAGGGAGCACAGCACCAAGGAGCGGGGAGCGAAGGACCCGGGCGGGGAAGCCGGCAGTGAAAAGACTTCACCGCCGGCTTTCCCGTTCTGTTCTGCGCTTTCCCGCCGCTTATTTCAAATGAACAGCTGCGGTATCAGGTGATGCTGATCAGCTGTTCATTTGAAGTCGCCGCGGTGCCCTCAGAGGGTTCATGTGGGTTCATGCTTGACTGCATTGCATGAACTCTCATGAACTTTCCCACGGCCGCACAGGTCAGCCTCACCTCCCAGACCATCAGCCCGTCATGATTGGTGTGTGCGTGCAGGCAGACATAGGCCGATGTGATACTACTACTCCCATCGGCCTATGTCTGTCCCCCGTCCACTCGTGACAGCAGGATCAGCTCGATGGGAGCAGTAGTTCCTATCAGCCTGATCCTGCTATTTAAATTGCCCTACTGTGTCCCCAATAAATTTTAAATACATTTCATTGGTGGCCAGTGGTTACCTAAAATAAATTAGTTTATACATTACCTGTCCTCGCCGATCGCCACCTAAAATAAAGTAAAAAATAAAAAAATACACCTATACTCTCCTAGACACCTAATTCCCCGAAGCCATCGATCTCCTGTAGTAAAATATAAAATAATAAACCACAACCTTATCCTTACCCCTCCGTAGTAGTCCACGAGTGTCCCACGATGATCTCCAGTTTAGAGCAGCCACATAGAATGTGACCGCTCTGAACCGCTGCCGCCGCTAGAGTGACGGCCCCATCATTGCATAAGCGGGTTCGCCGGAGTTCAGGCAGCGCTGAAAGCAAAGCAATACTTGCTTCAGAAAGCAATACTCAGCACATCTTAAAGGGAGTCAGCACAAAAAGACTGTTTAACCCATGTTCGAGCACCCGGTGTACCCTTGGCACCCTCCCACTCTCTTGTGTACCATCTATCTCCCTCAATATTAGACACCTATTTAATTGTAAGTCACAATACGAAAAGCAAGTGACTTTTTGATTGATATGGGACATACATTATGGGAAGGAAAGATATTAGGAGTGGAAAGAAAGTAATATGGAAACAATAAATGTTATATTGACATTACAAAAATAAAAAACAAACAGGTATTTACATATGCAGGCTAAAAATTAATTAGCAATCTATGATATAAAGGTGTTATACAAGTCATATTAATCAAATGAGCTAAAACTATTTCTAGGATAGACATAGCTTTTTATAGTAAACTATGTGTTTCTCACACTGGTAAATCAGCTATCATTTTTTTATATTGCCATGGATTCAATTTGCTCGCTAATAGTGTGGGATAGCTCTATGGCTTTTATGCGAGGTTTGCTGTTCAAGGAGATTACTATATATAAATCTGAGCTACACAAGAAAGGAGAGAAAACTAGCAGTTATTACTGCTGGAGAAAAATTCTCTCTCTTCCATCAGAGGAAGGAAGGAAGACATGGGAAGAAGCCCAGGATACATATAACAATATTCTTAAACATAAAGCCCAGAATATCATTTTCTCTTATGGACAAAAATACTTCATAGGATCAGGGCACCCTGGGAAGTATGTATTTAAAATAATAAAAAGAAAGAATAAAATAGAATAGGATTTCCTCCCTGTTCTATGACAGAAACAGTCACAGTCTTTAAAACCTGGCAAAGACCCGACAAAAAAGCCCTATCGTACAATTTCACTATTTAATGCCAGAAAAAAAGTGTATTTTCAAAATAATGGCCTAAGTTATTAAAGGGAACTTGTCATTGGATTCATGCTGCTCAAACCAAGGGTAACATGAATGAGACCCTGGCTCTACGATTGCAGCCAGTTATGTGTTACTTTGAAACGCTGCAGAGTCTCAGGGAAAACACAGTCTGAGATACTGGGCAAGTCTAGTCTGGTATGGTCCCCGGCTGGTTTCTCTCCATCCTGCTCCAGTTGCTTCGCAGGTCTCTCCCTCTGTGATTTGGGCAGCATGAATGTAATGATGGGTTTCCTTTATATAATTATTTTCAAAATCTGAAAATTTATATGATGGGGAGCCCTGCTTGATCTTGTCACTTGTTGCTCTTTTGGCTTTTGGCAAGATCTAGTGGGACTTCTTAAGGGATGATGAGAACATTTGGCATTGGGAGAAAATGTGTCTCTTTGACTACAGTATTGGGGATTCAGTAATAAGAGGGCAAAAAATAAGTTAAGACAAGTTAAAAATTCCAAGGATAGCGTATAATATACAATGAACCTAAACTAGAAATTTATTTTTTTCTTCTATCCAAAAAATACATTTGTCAAAATCTATTTGGACCCAAAGAAAGACCTCCTTTCTAGTGAAATTAACAATGCTGAGCCAGTTTTGAGCTGATGGCACTGCTGGACATCTTCCGATTTCAAAGGGAAGTAAGCATTATGTATCTTTCATCCGCTGTATTAAAAAAAAACAGAAAAATAAGGTTTTAAAAAAATTCCAAAATATAAATAAAACAAGTTTAAATCACCCCGATTTCCCAGTTAAAAAAATGGAAAAAATTATTCAGAATTGCCATATTGCAAATGTCTGATGTTTTAGAAAATGGTGAGACAAGCCAATTTTTATATTCCAGAAATTTTTATCACTTAAGTAAAAAAAAACTTTACACGTTTAGAATCCCCATTATTGTACTGACTTGGGGAAAAAAAATTACAAGGTAATTTTTCTGCACATTAAATACCATAAAAACATAAAAATAAATGTAAAAATGTCTTTCTTTCTATACTAATTCACCACACTTGATATTTTTTTCCAGTAAATTAAATAGTAAAATGAATGGCGCCATTTTAAACTCCAACTTGTCCTGCAAATAGCAAGCCATATAAATGTTATGTCTCTTAGAAGAGGGGAAGGAAAATACAACTATGCAAAAATTAGCTGTGTTGTGTAGGGCTTAAAGGATAGCTAAGAGAAGAAGGATAGGGAGGTGTGAAATTTTGTAGAAAATAAGCATATATTGTACTTTATCTTTGCAGTAAAAAATTAAAAAAAATCTCAGAATAAACTATCAGAGACTTGTAATCTGGCAAATGTAGAAAACATTAAACCATCTACTAAAGCGAAGGAACACCTTGATAAAGGTTGACAAATTTAATGTATCTACTGAATGTTGCAAAATTAATTGACCAAGCAATTAAAAAAATCACTACATTTTATTAACCCCTCCTTCAATGTATTGCCCCGGGGCCCATAAGGGTTTTTGTAAATACCTTCTGTTGCAGTTACTGCCTGTGAGTGGCGCTATCACTGGCCGCTCACAGGCATCACGTGACTCCCGGCTGCAGCTGGCTCTGACATCCGCTGATGTCACGTCAAGTTCTGGATGCAGCCGGGGGTCTCTCTCTTCTGTGTTCCACCGGTGGCTGCTGGTCTGTGAGCGGGTCTATCCCCACGCGTCGCACCAAGCATTCACTGCGTGCTCTCTCTCTCTTCATTCATTGGGAAAGCGCGCGGTGGATGCTGGGTGTGACGCGGGGGTAACCCCGCCCACTGCCCAGCCACCGCGGTGATTGCGTCACTGATGTCATGCATCACTTGACGTGACATCAGTGGCGGGTCACGTGATGCCTGTGAGCGGCCAGCGATAGCGCCGCTCAGAGGCAGTATCTGCAACACAAGGTAATTACAAAATCCCTCTGGGGCCCTGGGGGAATACATTGGGGGGGTAATAAATAGTTGTGAACAACTTCTTTAATCAGAGACTCTTATCAAGGTCTTGCTGGCGTAATCCTTATATTTTATTCTGGTAGAAAATACTACTAAATGTATGAAAAGATATTTTGCATGATTTTGGAAAAAAATAGATCTATTTTCTGTTTATCACTTCCTCCCACGTGTTCCTGAGAATTAGGGGTGCATTTAAGGCTTGGTCCACATGTCCGTTTCTGTTTTCCATGTGTCTGTGCCACTTAGACATCTGGAAGAAATTTATTTTCTGTTCTAAAAATAAACAAAAGGCAAGCAAAATACCCCATATAAATCAGTGGGGCCCCTCGGCTTCGGTTTGAAACATGTCAGCACAAGATGCCGATTCAGTTCAGAAGTTGTAAAGGTAACAAGGCAAATGGAAAACATAAACAGATGTGTGAACATGGCCATAGCATTTATTATTTCTGATCATGCATAATTGTGGTGTTTTTGTATTAATAGTTTTCTACCGCTTTTTCACTTAAAGAGATTGTCCACTAGTTTTACATTGATAACCTATCCTTAGGATAGGTCATCAATGTCTGATCGGCTGGGGTCCAACACCCAGCACCCCTACCAAACAGCTGTTATTGGTTGCCAAGCTGCTCTGTCTTCTGGCAGTGGCCGAGGCTTAGTACTGCACTTCCGCCTCCTATTCAAATCAATAGGAGGTGGATGTGTAGTACCCTGCGGCGGCCACTACCAGAAGACGGCCAAGCTCCGCAAGTAAGTATTTCTGGCTGGCGGCCACCACCACCGATAAAAGCTGATCGGCAGGGGTGCCGGATGACTTAACCGAAGGATAACGTAAAAGTAGTGGACAACCTCTTTAAGGTAGGCACAATCATCATGGCTGGGGCTTCATAAAAATGACATTTGGTGTAAATACATTGATAAATCAAGTATACATTATCACAATCTAACACAACTATGCTGTATGCTGAACTGTGGTTTCAAGGTAAATATTTGATATATATCAAATAAGTAATATATCAACACTGCCTGGCAGACCAATGTCTAGAAATTGTAAAGAACATGTAGGAAGAAACGGTTTCTGGACTTCATAAGCAGACATTTACCATTACTGTGCCCTCCGAGTCAGAGGAAGAATACAATAAGACACTAGATTAATCTTTGTAAAAATGATTTATTATATACTAATCTAGCTGCCTGATATCTGGAGCATTAAAGCACATCTCTTTCACTGTTGACAACATATTGATGGTTAGAAAACATGAAGATGCACAATATAAATTGTTCCCCAATGTTCTAACAAGAGTGATATGGTGAGACATAACGAATGGGCCAGTGCTGGAGGGGGGCCCACCGACACAAGCGCATATTTCAGCTGGATGTGCGTCCGAGGCTGCACATTCAGCTGAGATGTATTGCGGCACAGAGAGCCGCCAAGACCCTGACTGCAATACACACTGCCGGCCAATTAGAGGCAGCTGACGGTGGCGTGCAAGTCACCAGCTGTGCATGGTATTAACGTGGTGCGCTGCCCATCGCTTGCACGCTGAAGTCAGCTACCGGCTCCTTTGCCAGCTACAAAAGAGGTTGCCACATGGCTGGGGAGCGAAGGAAGGTAAGAATTATTTTTTATGTGTTAAAGAACAGCGGCAAACGGGGGGACATATATACAAGGATGGGAGACATATATTGAATACCACGATGAGCCCAGGATGGGGGACATACAGTATATACCAGGATAAGCCCAGGATGGGGGATACATATACTAGGATGGGGGAAATATATACTAGGAAGGGGCCAAGGATGGGTGACATTACTACATAATAGAGGGAGGGGAGACGACACATATTTAAAAAGCTATAAGGGCCCATACATCTGACCAATGTGGGGGTCCAATTCTTGCACCAGGGCCCATCGAACTTTAGTTATGCTACTGGTGATATGCAGATATATTGCTGTAAATGCCCAAACGTCTGTCATTCCCAGAACGGGTAATGTGCCAAAACATATCTAAGAAATGCTGTGCTGGTAAAGAGACACTTTAATAAACATCAAAACATTAACAAACACATGTACTCAATGTAATACAATTACTAATATTAGTGTATCAATAATTTTACTATTAGTATCTTGAAATCAGAAATAGAAGAGTTAAACCGTAGTATGAATATGATTTCTGGAAAAGAAGATGGTATGACAAACACGTTTAAAATGTAAAACTAACCTTGACAGATATTGCATTGTGCTGGTAATGATGTGTAAAAAATGCCACTTACTATAAATATTTAGTTATGGAGAAAGTTTTCTATTTCACGCATTAACCCCTTAGTGACCAATAGACTTCTTTTTACTGACCTGAGATATAAGAGACTAGCGTTCCCCGACAGGTGATAATCCTGTAACGGTCACCTGTACACTATAGCTGACAACTTTCTGCATCAGCCACGACCAGTGTTGGCACTGACCATGGACATTTAACCCCTTAGATTCTGCAGTTAATAGTGACTACAGAATCTAAATAGTTAACAGAGTGTGGGGTCTTCCTCTTTAACCTCATCGGCACCATGAGATCTTGATTGTGTGGTCCTGATGTTTGCTTTGGCAGTTCATGGCCAAATAATGGACTTAAAGTCTGCTGGCTATAGCGGCCTGTTCAAAAGTTATCAAAATTTAGGTGGTAAAAATAAACTTTTTCATTCTTGTCATGCCACTTTCCATTGCTTCCTGAAAAGAACCAGAAGGGTTAATGAACTACCTGAAAGCAATTTTGAATATGTTGAGGGGTGCAGTTTTTAAGATGGTATCACTTTTTGGTGGTTTCCAACATATAGGACTCCCAAAGTCACTCCAAAACTGAACAGGTCCCTATAAAAAATAAGTTTTGTAAATTTCCTTGAAAAAATGAAAAATTACTGCTACATTTTTAAACCTTCTAAAATGTTAACAAAATAAAACACCTTTTTACAAATGGAGCTGATGTAAAGCAGACATGAGGGAAATGTGATTTATTAATGTTTTTGTGTGGTATGACTATTGGGATTAAAGGGATAATCATTTAAAGTTTGAACATTGCAACATTTAAAACATTTTTGCTAAATTTCTGATATTTTTATAAATAATTGCAAAACATATCAACCTAAATTTACCATTATTATAAAGTATCATGTGTCACAAAAAAACACAGGCTCACAATCAATGGGATCTAAGCAAACACAAAAACAGGAATGTCCTACTGAAATTGTACTAAGGGCCATCCTTATAGAGAAATTTCAATATTTTAATTTTAGGACTGAAACTTAAGTTTGTATTGCTCCATTCCCAACAAACTAAAACTGCTTTGGAAGCACATACCAGAATAATATGTCCAGAATCTGTACAAATTCTCGTACTGTGTAACTAACCTTCTTCTTGTCATTGTGCAGATTCTTGTTATCAGCAATCTGCCAGCACTAGTACTTCCTTTCCCTCACTTCCCAGCATGCATTGCTCCTGACATTGTCCAATGTCTTTCCTGCCTCACACTAAAGTCTCTTCTTAGTTATGGCTTTATGCAATCTGAGACACAGAAGAACAGGAGCTAAGACAAAGCTCTCACTTCCTGTAATCTGTTTCAGTCTCAACTGCTAGAGATGGATTATACAGGCAGTGAACATCAAGTCATGCAAAAAGGAGACATATAGTGTACAAATTAACTGGGGCAAAAAGAATGATAAAGAGCCCAAACTAAACTAGTCTAATTTATATCACAAATTTTACATAAGTCCTCCTTCCACTGCAATCAATTGCTTCAACATTTTAATTATCGATTCCATCGATTTTCTGAACTTATCGATCCTACAACCACACTTTGATCACAATTGCAATAAAGTTCACTTTTGTTGCAGAATCCATGTTTTTTCATAAAAGCCCACAGGTTTTCCATAATTTTTGCTGGCTTTCAGGCAACTCTAAAGACATATGAACATGAGTTTTTCAGGCGGGAGACGCTTCAGGACATGTTGGTGTCTTTTGTTCTGTAGCATCTTTTTGGCATCTTTTTTGTCGTTTTTTTCTGCAGTCTATTTTTTAAGTTCGCATTTCATTGACGAATGAGCAGAAGCAGCCACCGCCAGAGAAATCATTAGGTTAAATTTTTTAATCGCATTGCAGTTTTGGAAACTTTAAATGGTTAAAAGAAGCTTAACAGACTGACCATATGTGCAGCAAGTCGTTTTTACATTGCTATGCAAATATTCACTCTCTTTAGCGTTTATTTAGGGCTTTTTCAGATAGGTTACAGAGAATACCCACTTAAAAAAGTCCTAGTGTACATACAGTGCCTACAAGTAGTATTCAACCCCCTGCAGATTTAGCTGGTTGACACATGCGGAATTAACTTGGCATTGTGACATTTGTACTGTAGATCAGCCTGGAAGTGGGAAATGCACTGCAGCAAATTTTTTTTTTTTTTTAAACGTTAAAAGTTAATTCAGAGTGTCATTTATTATTCAACCCCTCAAACCACAAGAATTCTGTTTGGTCCCCCTAAAGTATTAAGAAGTAGTTCAGGCACCAAGAATAATGAGCTTCACATGTGTGGATTAAAGATCTCTTTTGCCAGCCTTTTCTGACTATTTAAGACCCTCCCCAAACTTGTGAACAGCACTCAGACATGGTCAACATGGGAAAGACAAAGGAGCATTCCAAGGCCATCAGAGACAAGATCGTGGAGGGTCACAAGGCTGGCAAGGGGTACAAAACCCTTTCCAAGGAGTTGGGCCTACCTGTCTCCACTGTTGGGAGCATCATCCGTAAGTGGAAGGCTTATGGAACTACTGTTAGCCTTCCACGGCCTGGACAGCCTTTGAAACTGTCCTCCCGTGCCGAGGCCAGGCTTGTCCGAAGAGTCAAGGCTAACCCAAGGACAACAAGGAAGGAGCTCCGGGAAGATCTCATGGCAGTGGGGACATTGGTTTCAGTCAATACCATAAGTAACGTACTCCACCGCAATGGTCTCCGTTCCAGACGAGCCTGTATGGTACCTTTACTTTCAAAGCGTCATGTCAAGGCTCGTCTACAGTTTCCTCATGATCACTTGGAGGACTCTGAGACAGACTGGTTCAAGGTTCTATGGTCTGATGAGACCAAGATCGAGATCTTTGGTGCCAACCACACACGTGACGTTTGGAGACTGGATGGCACTGCATACGACCCCAAGAATACCATCCCTACAGTCAAGCATGGTGGTGGCAGCATCATGCTGTGGGGCTTTTTCTCAGCCAAGGGGCCTGGCCATCTGGTCCGCATCCATGGGAAGATGGATAGCACGGCCTACCTGGAGATTTTGGCCAAGAACCTCCGCTCTGCCATCAAGGATCTTAAGATGGGTCGCAATTTCATCTTCCAACAAGACAACGAGCCAAAGCACACAGCCAAGAAAACCAAGGCCTGGTTCAAGAGGGAAAAAGTCAATGTGTTGGAGTGGCCTAGTCAGTCTCCTGACCTTAACCCAATTGAAAACTTGTGGAAGGAGCTCAAGAATAAAGTTCACATGAGACACCCAAAGAACCTAGATAACTTGGAGAAGATCTGCATGGAGGAGTGGGCCAAGATAACTCCACAGACCTGTGCCGGCCTGATCAGGTCTTATAAAAGACGATTATTAGCTGTAATTGCAAACAAGGGTTATTCCACAAAATATTAAACATAGGGGTTGTATAATAATTGACCCACACTTTTATGTTTAAAATTTAATAAAATTCAACTGAGCAACATAACTTTTTGGTTTGTAAGATTTATGCTTCTGTTCATAAAACCTACTCTCGTTTGCAGTTTGAAGGTTCTAACTTATTTGCATCTTATCAAACCAGCTAAATCTGCAGGGGGTTAAATACTACTTGTAGGCACTGTATACCCTAATAATGTAGGGCTACGTTGTTCCCTGTTAAGAGGAACAGAGGCCGCTATCTGCAGACCAGACATAACCTCAAGAGAAATGTGCTGTCTTCCAGGAGCAAAAATTAAAGATGTGTCTGACAGGATATCAAGACTCTTCAGACATACAGATCACTACCCATTCCTGCTAATACATGTGGGGACAAATGACACCGCAAGAAAGGACCTGGAAACCATCTGCAGTGACTTTGAAGACTTAGGCAAGAAAGTGAAAGAATTGGGAGCGCAGGTGGTCTTCTCATCCATCCTCCCAGTGGATGGCCATGGAACAATGAGGTGGAATAAGATTCTACAGGTGAACAACTGGCTACGTCGATGGTGCCGTCAACAAGGATTTGGATTTCTGGATCACGGAATGAATTATCTATACGATGGACTACTTGCTAGAGATGGGGTGCACCTTACGAAGACTGGAAAACATGTATTTGGAAGTCGCCTTGCTACACTCATCAGGAGAGCTTTAAACTAGAACAATGTGGGAAGGGAAGCAAAAGGCCAGAAAAAGCCATACAGCTGACAAATACTATTGAGATCTCTGCTACTGGAAGTGGAAAGGAAAAACTAAGACAAAACAATTTAAATAATAAAAATATGGGAAGAAGAGAAACCAATCAAACTAAAATGTTTTTATACAAATGCACAAAGCATGGGCAACAAACAAGGAGAATTGGAACTACTAATGCAGGAAAAGAAATATGATGTCATTGGAATCACTGAAACTTGGTGGGACGATACACATGATTGGAATAAAAGGCTAAAAGGATACAACTTATTTGCAAGAAACAGACTTGATAAACGAGGAGGAGGTGTCGCATTGTATGTTAGAAAAGCGTATATCTGCACAGAGATTGAAGCTTCAGAGACTGGGAGTTCTGTGGAAACTGTTTGGGTAAGAATACAAGGAGAGAACAACGGAAAGGACACCATTGTAGGCATTTACTACAGGCCACCTGGGCAAGCTGAAGATATGGGTGAACTCTTTATGTATCAAATGACCAAGTTCTCCAAAAAATATGACGTAGTGGTCATGGGAGATTTCAACTATCCAGACATTTGTTGGGAATCTCTCTCAAGTAAAACTAACAGGTCAAGCAAATTCTTATCCTCTCTTGCTGACAACTTTATCTTCCAAAAGGTAGGGGAGAAAACAAGGGGATCTGCTACTTTGGATCTAATCCTTATAAACAGGGAGGAAATGGTTGAGGAGGTAAAGGTGGCTGGGACCCTAGGAGGCAGCGATCATGCTATTATAGAATTTTGATAACTAGAGGAGGAAGACATGTGAAGACTCAAACTTCAAAGGTTAGATTTTAGAAAGGCAGATTTTAAGAGACTCAGAAAGAGAATAGGAGGGATCCAATGGCTGGATGTCCTTAAGCACAAAAATGTCCAGGAAGGATGGGAAATTTTTAAAAATGAGATTCTCAAAGCACAATCGTTAACAATCCCGAAAAGTAGGAAGAATGGGAAGCATTTAAGGAAACCAGGATGGATGAACACAGAACTTAAACACATGCTAAAAAGAAAGAAAGAAATGTTTATTAAATGGAAAGAGGCAGGCATATCTAAAGAAGATTATAATGCAGTCTGCAGATCCTGTAGGGCACATATCAGGTTAGCTAAAGCTGACAATGAATTAAGGCTTGCAAGAGATGTCAAAAGCAATAAAAAAGAATTTTGGGGGTATGTCAAAAGTAAAAGAAAAGTCAAAGATGCTACAGGATTTTTACAGGATGAAAATGGAGAAATGGTAAGAGAGGATGTTGAGAAGGCCGAACTTTTTAATTCCTATTTTGCATCTGTTTTCTCTCAGAAAGAAAATGTAACATCAACTGATCTTCACTGTCCTTTCAAAGGAATAGAAGAATCCAAGTTATCTGTAAACAGAAAGATTGTGAGGGAATATTTAGCTAACATAAATGAGTTCAAGTCTCCAGGTCCAGATGAATTACACCCCAGAGTACTGAAGGAGATCGTAGAAGAAATTTTAGAACCACTCTCCATAATCTTTGAAAATTCTTGGAGAACAGGAGAAGTCCCAGAAGACTGGAGAAGAGCAAATGTTGTTCCTATCTTCAAAAAGGGGAAGAAGGTGGACCCAGGGAACTATAGGCCGGTGAGTCTGACTTCTATACCAGGAAAGATCTTTGAACAAATTATTAAACAACATGTATGTAAGTACATGGATAATAATGAAGTGATTAACCAGAGTCAGCATGGGTTTGTAACTAACAAGTCATGTCAGACTAACTTAATTTCCTTCTATGACAGAATCACTGACTGGGTGGATCAGGGAAATGGTGTAGATATAGTATATCTTGACTTCAGCAAAGCATTTGACAAAGTATCTCACACCATCCTTATTGAAAAAATGACCAAGTATGCAATGGACCAGGCAACTGTTAGGTGGATTCATAACTGGCTTAGTGATCGGACTCAAAGGGTGGTTGTAAATGGCTTCACATCCAGCTGGATGAATGTCTCAAGTGGGGTACCACAGGGCTCCGTCCTGGGACCTGTATTGTTCAACATCTTTATCAATGATTTAGATGAAGGAATTGAGGGTAAACTGATTAAATTTGCTGATGACACAAAGCTAGGAGGGATAGCTAATACTAGAGAAGAGAGAGAGAGGATTCAAAAAGACCTAAATAAACTGGAGCAGTGGGCAGCAAACAACAGAATGGTTTTTAACAGGGAAAAATGCAAAGTACTACATCTGGGCAATAAAAATTAAAAAAGCATATACAGAATGGGAGGAATAGAGCTAAGCAACAGTACATGTGAAAAAGACTTAGGTATACTAATAGATCATAGACTGAACATGAGTCAACAGTGTGATGCAGCAGCAAAAAAGGCAAATACAATTCTGGGATGTATTAACAGAAGCATACAGTCTAGATCATTATAGGTCTTTACTCCTCTTTGGTCAGACCTCATCTGGAATACTGTCTACAGTTTTGGGCACCACATTTTAAAAAAGACATAGACAAACTGGAGCAAGTTCAGAGAAGAGCGACCAGAATGGTGACTGGTCTGCAAACTATGTCCTATGAGGAACGGTTGCAGGATTTAGAAATGTTTAGCTTGCAAAAAAGAAGACTGAGAGGAGACTTAATAGCTGTCTACAAATATGTCAAGGGCTGTTACATTGTAGAAGGATCATCTTTATTCTCATTTGCACAAGGAAAGACTAGAAGCAATGGGATGAAACTAAATGGGAGGAGACACAGATTAGATATTAGAAAAAACTTTTTGACAGTTAGGGTGATTAATGAGTGGAACAGGCTGCCACGAGAGGTGGTGAGTTCCCCTTCAATGGACGTCTTCAAACAGAGGCTGGACAGACATCTGTCTGAGATGATTTAGTGAATCCTGCTTTGAGCAGGGGGTTGGACCAGATGACCCAGGAGGTCCCTTCCAACTCTACCATTCTATGATTCTATGAAACTTCATGATATTATTATGGTAGGTGACATTTAACCCCTTAGTGACAGAGCCAAGATTGACCTTAATGACCAGGTTAAATTTTTGAAATATGACCGGTGTCCAATTATGTGGTAATAACTCTGAAACACTTCAACGGATCCCAGGGATTCTGAGACTGTTTTTTCATGACATATTGTACTTGACATTACTGGCAAATTTTGTTTGATATGATTTGCGCATATTTATGAAAATTTGACAAAAAAATTTAACCCCTTTACAACCCAAGGTGGTTTGCACGTTAATGACCAGGCCAATTTTTACAATTCTGACCACTGTCAATTTATGAGGTAATTACTCTGGAACGCTTCAACGGATCCCCCTAATTCTGAGATAGTTTTTTCATGAAATATTGTACTTCATGATTGTGGTAAAATTTCTTCGATATCACTTGCGTTTATTTGTGAAAAAAAAGGAAATTTAGCGAAAATTTTGAAGAATTTGAATTTTTATCCCCTTAATTCAGAGAGATATGTCACACAAAATAGTTAATAAATAACATTTCCCACATATCTAATTTACATCAGCACAATTTTGGAACCAATTTTTTTTTTTTATTAGGGAGCTATAAGGGTTAAAAGTTGACCAGCGATTTCTCATTTTTCCAACAAAATTTTCAAAACCATTTTTTTAGGGACCACATCATATTTGAAGTCACTTTGACCGGTCTTTATGACAGAAAATACCCAAAAGTGACACCATTCTAAAAACTGCACCCCTCAAGGTGCTCAAAACCACATTCAAGAACTTTATTAACCCTTCAGGTGCTTCACAGAAATTTTTGGAATGTGGAAGAAAAAAATTAACATTTACCTTTTTCACAAAAATGTTATTTTAGACCCAAGTTTTTTTTATTTCGCAGGGGTAACAGGAAAAAATGGACCCCAAAATTTGTTGTGCAATTTCCCCTGGGCATGCAGATATGCTAAATGTGGGGAAAAGCCACTGTTTGGGCGCACGGCAGGGCTCAGAAGGGAAGGAGCGCCATTTGACTTTTTGAATGTAAAATTTGCTTGAATAATTAGCGGACGCCATGTCACGTTTGGAGAGTCCCTGATGTGCCTAAATAGTGGAAACCCCCCACAAGTGACCCCATTTTGGAAACTACACCCCTCAAGGATTTTATCAAGGGGTATAGTTAACATTTTGAACCCAGAGGTACGACACAGAATTTGATAACATTAGGTCATCATATTGAATAAGTTGTCATTAGTCTTGAGCGCAAGTGCTCACTACTTGAGTTTGTATCGGGTACTCAGGTATGCACCATGTATTGCGTGTGCTCGAGTGACATGCTCGAGTCCCCGCCCGCATGTTTCACGGTTATTAGACACCCCAAAAAAACCATGCGGGGATCGCTCGTGCATGGCAGGCAATCCCTGCAATGTTTTTTTGGTCACGAAGCATATGGGGCGGAGACTCGAGCACCCGCGATACTCAATGCATACCCGAGCACCCGATGCAAACTCAAGTAGCGAGCACTTGCGTTCAACACTAGTTGCCATATTGTCATCATTTTTTTTTTTTTTTTTTTTACTTTTGAAAAAAAAAAAACAACCCCAACCCTAACCCCAACCCCAGCGTTTATTTTTTACGCCGTTCCTAGTGCGGTATAAGTGATTAGACGACTTTATTCTTCGGGTCGGTGTGACTACAGAGATACCAGAATCATATCGGGCTTTTATGATTGACAGCTGTCACACACTAAAAGACACATATCTTGTAAAATCTAGTTTTTGCATCGCCATATTTTGAGAGCTATAATTTTTCCATATTTTGGTCGACAGAGTCATGTGACGACTCTTTTTTCGTGGGATGAGTTGACGTTTTTATTGGTGCCATTTTCAGGCATGTGACATTTTTTGATCGCTTTCTATTCCAGCTTTTGGGAGGCAGAATAAACAAAAAACAACAATTCAGGAATTGTTTATTTTTTATTTTTTTATTCTACTCCGCGTGTGGTAAAATTGATAAGGTAGCTTTATTCTTCGAGTCAGTACGTTTATGGCGGTACCACATTTATATAGTTTTTCTATGTTTTGGCGCTTTTACACAATGAAAGCTATTTTATAGAAAAAATTATTTTTTTGCATCGCTTTATTCTGAGAGCTATAACTTTTTGATTTTTCGGATGATGGAGCTGTATGGCGGCTTGTTTTTTGCGGGACAAGATGACATTTTCAGCAGTTTTTATTTATATTCGTCTTTTTGATCGCGTGTTATTCCATTTTTTGTTTGGCGGTATGATGATAAAGCATTGTTTTTTGCTTCGTTTTTTTTTTTTTTTTTAACCGTGTTCACTGAAGGGGTTAATTAGTGGGAGAATTTTATAGGTCAGTTCGTTCCAGACGTGGCGATACCAAATATGTGTACTTTTATTGTTTGTTTTTTTTTTGTTTTTTTCATAATAATGACGCGCCCCCTGGGCCAGTGCTGTTTGGGGATTACCCGGAGCCGGATCAGATGGGGGTTGTAGTCTCCGAGTGGCGGTGACCCGGTCCGTGCCCAGGGTGTCAAGCTCAGTGTGTGGCAGTCCTACAGATGTTGCTGGATGTTCTTTTAGTGTCGACTACGCCACCCGTTGATTTGCGGTCAATACGGCCGCCGCTGCAGCAGGGTCCGCTGAGGCTGATGGTGTGTGTGCAGCTTCTGGTAGTATAACCCCCAATGGGAGGGGTATAGCCTCAGGGGGTCAGTTGTAGAGGGTGGTGGTTGTGGTGGTGCAGTGAGGATGGTATTAAGACTCAGAGTCGGGCTGTGCAGTTCAGGGTCTTTACTTACTGCTGTTGTTCTGGTCACTCCGGCCTTGAGTGACCGCCCGAGCCGTGCTGCGTCCACCAGGTCCTGGACTCGGCCAACTCCCAAGTAATTCTGGAGCGTGATCCTGAGCTCCCTTTCTGACGTTCCTTCTCTCTGGCCTTCCCCACCAGGGATCCACCTAAGTCCGGCTCCCTCGGGCCTCTTGTTGGTAAACCCTTGTCTCTGGGTTCCCTGACCCTATTCCTGGTCTGCCTTCCGGGTGGATTTAGTGGGTGGTCGTGGCAGATCCTGCCCACGACCTCCGGTCTCTGGCTGAGGATTAGTGCCCTCCACCAGCTTGGGATCCGGTACCCTTGTGCCAACTCTTCACCCTCTGATCTAATCTTGGGTTCTTGGAGTTCTCTCTTCTCCCCCTCTGGGTCCTTCTTTCTCCTCTCTCTCTCTCTCTTGGCCTTGGAGCTGCTCTTCTCCTCTGCTCTCTTCCTCTGACTCTGCACAAAGACTTCTCTACAAAAGACCCTGTTCTAAGATGGTTCCCACCTTATATAGTCCCTCTATGTGTGAGCTCAGGTGACCAGCACCCAATGAGCTCCTAGCTTTACCCAGACTGCTCCCCCTATCTGCCCCTACACTACTGGGATGTTCCACCCCCCTCCCACTCCAGCCAAGGACAGACACTGTCGTACCTGCACATTTCTCTAGTGGGAGTACCATTGGTCTGTCCCCCGGAAATGGGATGTGTGTAGTGCATGCAGCCTACTGAGCTCAGTTCCACACTCCATCCTTACCCGGGAGTGGAATATCACACCTCTGGGTGAGGTGCAATACCCCTGTAGCAGCCGAATCCTCAGGGTGCTACATTCCCCCCTGGTAAATCACAACACGTCCTCGGGCTGTAAGATACAAAAACATCCAAAACATACAATTATTTTTCATAAACATAAACATATAAACATATAAATCATCATATATATCATCAGCATAAACTTTTCCATATAAAACTTTCCATAAATAACAGTCTTGTAAACACTCTTGCTCCTCCGGCCACGGTGCAACTTGTGACCGGGAAAAGCGCGACAGTCTCTTAAAGAAAATGGTTTCCTATAAAACCGGTAGGGGGCGCCTTAGGAAGCGCAACTATTTACAAGGGGAGATATGGCCGCTCTCAGTCCTCGGCCAGGTAATGGGAATAGGGACACACGGGTTAACAGTTCACTCTTGTCCCAACGGGGACATATTTAAATCAGCAACAGTTCTTGGTACCCCGACGGGCAACTTTATACAGTCTCTCTCTACCGTACTTCAATGACGGCGTCCTCCTGCTCTTTCTTGTTGGTTGGTTTCAGTTTCAGACCCGTCCGGGTCCTCTTGCTCCTCCTCCGTCAGGCGATGCACATGGAGGGCGTAGGGTCCTTTGGCACACTTGTGCCGGGTGAAGGTGACCTCGTCCCCTACATACAGGTCACGACCTCTGTGTCCCTCCGGCAGATGGCTTTCTACGTCTCTGCGGGTCACAAAGACGTCGCCGGGGGTATGATGGTCTCTAATGAAGCCCCACCCATGCTGCAGGTTGAATTTTATCACAGTCCCGGTGGTACGGGGACCATGAGCTGCACGGGGGTTCCTCCTGGTCCGGCTCTTCTGCTCCGCGCTCCTTATCTGTGCTTGCTGTTCCCGGACCCGCCTCTCTCTCCGCTCCTTCTCGAAGACCTCGAGCTGCTGGCGGCAGCACTCTGCACGCTCCGCTGCGGCCGCCCGAGTCTCCTGAGTGAACCCCATGAGGTCTCCTCCGGTGGGGTCCCACTCAAACTGTGCCTCCTCCAGCGGGGGCGAGGTCCTCTTTACAGGCTTCGGAGCCGGAATCAGGGGCTCACACAGGGGCCTTGCTCTTTGGAGTTCCAGCTGAATGTACTCCTGGGGCCATACAAAGGGCTGCCCATCCGGGCACGTATGCTGGGCGAATAGATCTTCACCCAGGTGCGGCACTCGAGATGTTGAGGGCGCGTTGATGGTAGCGGCGCCCGGGTTGACCAGGCCTTGCGACCAGGCTTGGGGCACCCTAAAGGCAAAGGACACCGTAAGAACGGCGGCGCCCTGGGTTACTCGGCCCTGCGACCAGGCCGGTGGCTCCGCGGAGGTAGGGGGCGCTGTTGGAATAGCGGCGCCCGGTGGTACTAGGCCTTGCGACCAGGCTGATGGTATTTCCTGCTTGGCCACGCTCGAGGTCGAGGCGTGTGACGTCACAGGGGTCGCGGCCGCGGTTTCCGGTTGAGGCCTAGTCGGCGGCGGTGACGATGCAGCGACGGGCACGGCAGGGGGAACTTCGGGCTCTGCGACGGGGAGCTGGGGCAGGCACGCGGTTTCCCGGCTCGGGGTAGAGACGTCCCCTTTACCTGCCTCCGTCCGTTCAGCTCCCTTCTCGGCGCCGTCTCCGGCCTTGAGTCCTCCTGCACCATCCTCAGAGGCGGTCTGTCTCCTCGTCTCGGGTGGCGTGCTCCGCTGTCGGGTTTCGGTCTGCTGGGCCATCTCTCGGCTCCACTCCGCCAATGTCTCTCGCTGCACCCGGGCCATCCTCCGTGCGAGGCCCTCCAGCGCAGTCTGTGCACACTCCCGGTCTCGGGGGAGCTGTGCCAGGACCTCCATTAAGCCTAGTGGGGTCGTTGCTTGCAGCAGGCTCCTGACCACTGGGTCGGTGCTGCCTGACTCTCCCTCCATCTCCGGGTAGGCTCTCTCTGGACTCCTCTCCAGACTTCTTGTCTCCGGGTGCGCTCTCTCCAGACTGCTCCAGGCGACACCCATCTTCGTTCTCTTGTTCTGTCTCCGCCCACATTGAGGGTGGTCCCGGGGCAACTTAGTGATTGTCAGTTCCAGGGGCAGTTCTCTCACGCTGATGGACACTTCCAGCATCACAGTCTCTGTTGGTGGGCGCGGTTTCCGCTTTTGGCGCCATTCTTCGACCTGGCCCACGATGGGAGGTGACCTCTTGCCACCCTCTGGCATGCCTATAATGGCGTCCGCTCTTCCAAGGCGGGAAATCTTTGGAAATGGCGGGAAAAAGCTGCAAATGGCGGACAACTGGCGGGAAACGACCTGTGATGGGGTTTGTTGGCGGGGACCCTCCGGAACCGGCGGGAGACTTCTCTTTAAGGTAACGGTGTACTTTTCTTCAGGCACGCAGTACCCGGTTGTTGCGGGCACGTAATCCTGCCGACTACGCCAAAGTTGACGCGCCCCCTGGGCCAGTGCTGTTTGGGGATTACCCGGAGCCGGATCAGATGGGGGTTGTAGTCTCCGAGTGGCGGTGACCCGGTCCGTGCCCAGGGTGTCAAGCTCAGTGTGTGGCAGTCCTACAGATGTTGCTGGATGTTCTTTTAGTGTCGACTACGCCACCCGTTGATTTGCGGTCAATACGGCCGCCGCTGCAGCAGGGTCCGCTGAGGCTGATGGTGTGTGTGCAGCTTCTGGTAGTATAACCCCCAACGGGAGGGGTATAGCCTCAGGGGGTCAGTTGTAGAGGGTGGTGGTTGTGGTGGTGCAGTGAGGATGGTATTAAGACTCAGAGTCGGGCTGTGCAGTTCAGGGTCTTTACTTACTGCTGTTGTTCTGGTCACTCCGGCCTTGAGTGACCGCCCGAGCCGTGCTGCGTCCACCAGGTCCTGGACTCGGCCAACTCCCAAGTAATTCTGGAGCGTGATCCTGAGCTCCCTTTCTGACGTTCCTTCTCTCTGGCCTTCCCCACCAGGGATCCACCTAAGTCCGGCTCCCTCGGGCCTCTTGTTGGTAAACCCTTGTCTCTGGGTTCCCTGACCCTATTCCTGGTCTGCCTTCCGGGTGGATTTAGTGGGTGGTCGTGGCAGATCCTGCCCACGACCTCCGGTCTCTGGCTGAGGATTAGTGCCCTCCACCAGCTTGGGATCCGGTACCCTTGTGCCAACTCTTCACCCTCTGATCTAATCTTGGGTTCTTGGAGTTCTCTCTTCTCCCCCTCTGGGTCCTTCTTTCTCCTCTCTCTCTCTCTTGGCCTTGGAGCTGCTCTTCTCCTCTGCTCTCTTCCTCTGACTCTGCACAAAGACTTCTCTACAAAAGACCCTGTTCTAAGATGGTTCCCACCTTATATACTCCCTCTATGTGTGAGCTCAGGTGACCAGCACCCAATGAGCTCCTAGCTTTACCCAGACTGCTCCCCCTATCTGCCCCTACACTACTGGGATGTTCCACCCCCCTCCCACTCCAGCCAAGGACAGACACTGTCGTACCTGCACATTTCTCTAGTGGGAGTACCATTGGTCTGTCCCCCGGAAATGGGATGTGTGTAGTGCATGCAGCCTACTGAGCTCAGTTCCACACTCCATCCTTACCCGGGAGTGGAATATCACACCTCTGGGTGAGGTGCAATACCCCTGTAGCAGCCGAATCCTCAGGGTGCTACAATAATATTTATTGATGTGTACATTATAGTTTTATTTTTGGTGGATTATTTTTTTTTTTATATTTTTACAATTTTTTTTAAATTTTTTTTTCACTTTCTGACAGTTTTTTATTTGTTTACTTTGTCCCACTATGGGACTTTCACTTTTTTTATTCTGATCGCCTGCATAGCACAGGAATGGAGCACCATACCTGTGCTATGCAGGCTGTCAGCGCTGCACAGCGAGAAGATAGTTTGGTCATGTACTGCGCATGACCAAAAAATCTTCCTGCTGTCTGGTTACCCGGATGTTGTCATAACGACATCGGGTCGCCATGGCAACATCCGGAAAGCCGCGGCAGACAGCGCTGGAGGCCGGAAGAGGAGGTGAGTATACCGATCACCTCCCCTTAGCCACCGCAATGCTGCGATCGACTTTGATTGCAGCATTGCGGGGGTTAATGTGCCGGGAGCGGTGCGGGACCGCTCCCTGCACATAGCACTGGTTGTCAGCTGTGACAATCAGCTGACACCCGGCGGCGATCGCGCCCGCACAGCATGTGTGCGCGCGCGATCGCCATGACGTACTAATACGGGTCAGGCTCTTAAAGCCCAGGGCACTGACGCGTATTAATACGTCATGGGCTTTAAAGGGGTTAAAATTTAGCAAGTTTCAAACTTTTAATTTTTATGCCCTTAAATCAGATAGTTATACCACACAAAAGGATAAATAAATAACATTTCCCATATGTCTACTTTACATCTGCATTATTTATGAAACATAATTTTTTTTTGTTAGGAAGTTAGAAGGTCTCAAAGTTGATCAGCAATTTCTCATTTTTCCAACAAAATTTACAAAACCATTTTTTTAGGGACCACATCACATTTGAAGTGACTTTGGGGGGCCTATATGACAGAAAATAAGAGTGACACCATTCTAAAAATGGCACCCCTCAAAGTCCTAAAAACCACATTTAAGAAGTTTATTAACCCTTAAGGTGCTTCAACTGGAATTAATGAAAAGTGGAAGGAAAAAATGAACATTTTATTTTTCTTGCAAAAATGTTCTTTTAGTCCCAAATTTTTTATTTTCACAAGGGTAACAGGAGAAAATGGACCCCAAAATTTGCTGTGCAATTTCTCCTCAGTACAAAGATACCCCATATGTGGGAGAAAACAACTGTTTTGGCAGGGCTAAGAAGAGAAGGAGCATCTTTTGACTTTTTGAACGCAAAAATAACTGGAATCGATAGCAGATGCCATGAGCATTTGGAGAGCCCCTGATGTGCCTAAACAATGGAAACACCCCACAAATGACACCATTTTGGAAACTAGAACCCTGAAGAAATGTATTTTGATGTGTGGTGAGCACCTTGAACCCCACAGATGCTTCACATAAATTTAGTAAGCTGTGAAAACAAAACAAAAAATCAAATTTTTCCCACAAAAATGTTCTTTTAGGCCCAGATTTAGCATATACGGAGACTCAAAACCAAAGAAATAAAAAGTATTTTGCCCCCCCCCAAAGGGTGAAGTATTTAACTAAAAATTCATGTGCACAACCATTGGTCTTCTGCACGTTCAAATTAAAATAACATAGCTCAGCAGCAATAGTAAAACAGTGCAAAACCAAAATATAAACAATTATTATTTTCCAAGGGCCTGCATTCACCTGAATCTCAAATACGTCTGGTTTCTGAGCTACATATTAACTAGAAAACAATACCTTACAGTACATTCCAAGGATGTCTGCAGGCCTAGCTGGTTTATTCAGCTGAAGTTATCAAATTACGATTTCTAAAGCTGGTATATAGCTGGCATATAACAAGTAATATATTAACAAATTATAGATTATAATAAGTGTAATATTTTCCTTATTACATGGTACCAAGTCTTGCTAGAACATGCTACCACCCCTTGATAAACTGTTGCTAGAGGTTTTGTTTTCAGGACAGCTAAATGATTTTCATTTAATCCTGTCTTCAAAGGAGTGGAGTGTTTCTGGTCTAGCAGTTGTAATGTATCCTCCAAACTTTGCTTGGTGTTGTGGGACTTTTTGAATGTGCTTAAGCCTAAGAGGTTCTCAGTGTAACTTTTAACACTTTTTCACTCCATAGTCCAGTTATGTGTTTTTGGCGATCACAAGTAGTGTTGAGCCACCCCCGTAGTGTTCGAGTTCGGTTCGGTTCGTCGAACACCCGTGTGTTCGCCGAACTGTTCGTCGAACTGTTCGTCGAACACCTTCGAACACCGTTAAAACCAATGGCAGGCAAACAAAAACACATAGAAACACATAGAAAACACCTTCAAAGGTGCCCAAAAGCTGACAAACTGCTCAGAAGACACAACTAGCACATGGAAAAGTGACAAGTACATATAGCCATGCGAAAAGAAAAGAGGTGGAGGAGTAAAAGGAGGGGGGAGACACAGATATAGGCATGTCATGCCCTTCTAGAACCAAAAAAGTGCGAAGTCGACACAGCCAGTCCGTTCCTGCCCGTGCGACCTCCGTGTCGCCGGGTTTCTGCCAGAGCCGCGGTGAACCCTGACGGACAGCCCCCCTCTCCCAATACTGGTGCCTGTCCGCTGGTGGGTCGAGCGAGCCCCCCTGTGGTGGAGGCAGCTCTAAGCTTTTTAATTTAAATTGTCTCTCTAATTTGAATGAATACACTTTAAATCCATTTACAAGGATCTATTGGAGGGCAAGTCTCATGCCAGCAGCCGCGTAATTCCAGCTCCAGTAGCGTCCACTAAAGCTGCTGCAGTTAAAAAGCTTTTATAAGGATCGAGCTCGGCTGTCCACCGCAAGGCATCCTACTGCCAGTCCCAGCCCCTATGCCTTGGGGTGCCTCCTGATGCTCTTCACTGAGTATCCCGTGGTCCCGAAGCATTTCCTTTGAAAAAATGAAGTGTCCAAACTACAGGTGGTGTAGCTTGCTTAACAGCCGGGATAATCCGCTGACTAGCAGACACTGCTACTAGGCACAAAGTATTTCCTGGGCTAGATGCAGTTAAAAATTTGTAATTAGATACTCTCGTTGGATGCTGAGAAAGCATTCCATAGAGTCTCCTGGCACGCCATATATGATTCTCTTAAAAAGCTTGGGGTAGGGGTTTAGGGGACCCTTTTATAGCCAAAATCACGGCCCTGTATCACAATACGTCACCTAGGCTGAAGATAAATGGAACTGTAGCACCCTGAGGGCTCGGTTGCTACAGAGGTATTGCACCTCACCCAGAGGTGTGATATCTCACTCTCAGGTAAGGATGGAGTGTGGATCAGGACCCGACCCCTGCATGCATTACACCACATTGCCGTGGGGCAGGGCGACCAATATGCCTCTGAGATGGGCACGACAGTCCCTGTCCCTGGCTGGAGTGGGGGGAGGGAACACTGAGGAAGGGGAACCCTGTAGTGCAGGAGCAGGGAGGAAGCAGTTCCTGGGTGCATTGAGAAGGGAGTATAAAAGGTGGGCACCATCTTAGTTCAGTGCAGAGAAGTCTGAGCAGAAGTGGCAGGGAGCAGGGGCTCTGCATGAGCTCTGCTCCGGAGGCAGGCCTAGTAACAGAGGCCCAGGCCTGGAAGAGGGAGAAGGAAGGAAGAGGAGCGGAGAAGGCTCCAGGAAAGAGGAATGAAGGGATCCCAGGGGTGCGGACGGGCGAGTCGCCACCGCACGCCCCAATCCACCTGCGTGGAGGGGTCAGACCAAAGGGGGAGACCGGTCCCCGAAACTAGTGGAGGCAGGAAACGACCCTCAGCTAGAAACCGGAGGCTGTGACATTTTATGTGGCGCAGCCCCTCGCTACACCCGCTAGGAAGGCACCACATAGGGTCAGGGAAACTGGCGCCAAGTTTACCAAGAGGAGGCCCGAGGCAGCCGGACAGAAGGGTTGGTAAGAAAGGCCAGACAAAGGACACACAAAGGGGGTCCTGTGAAGCGCTCCAAAGTTATCTGGGAGTTGTCTGAGCCCCTCACCTGGTGAGCACAGTACGACGTGGGCAGCCGTTACCTGCAGACGTGGTCTGGATAATAAGAACTGTGAGTAAAGGCCCTGGACTGCATCACTGACTCCGTGTCGTTACTGCTGCTGCCCTGCACCATCACCCCCATCCTCCGCATACACTGCCCTGAGGCTATACTCCTCCCGTGGGGAGTTATGCTACGCTCTGCTGCACCCACAACACCAGCCTCAGCGGTCTGCCCTGCAGCGGCGGTTCACTCTGACCGCAATCCACGGGTGGCGTAGTCGGACATTTAAACATCAAAACCACATAAATAGTTCCGCCACTGGTTTGACCACCCTGAGCCACGGAACCGGGTCGCCGCCACGAAGACTACAACCACCAGCATCCACCAAAAAGGGTCCGGCTCCGGGTGTCCCAAGGCCCAGGGGGTGCATCAGAACATTTTCATCACCTTTCACAATCACCAATGGAACAAGGCAGGGATGTCCTCTTTCCCCTCTCTTAAACATCCTAGTGACGGAGAACCTGCTCTCATCAATTCGCCATAACCCCAATATTAGGTGGATTGAGGTGGGAGGCACCGAGTACAAGTGCTCTCTATTTGCTGATGATGTCCTAGTATATATCACTCAATCACATATATCCATCCATGCTGTTATGGCTGAAATAGATCACTTTGTTACATGGTCAAATTTTAAAATCAATGCAGCGAAGTCTGAGGCCCTCGATGTCTCCATATAGGATTCCATCCAGTCCAACTTTCCCTTTGCCTGACCCTCACAGGGTATCAAATACTTAGGAATTCCTATTCATAGAGACCTCTCCCATCTATGTTATCTTAATTTTGGGCCCTTTATTGAACAACTCCATACAGACCACGGTTGGCAAGTTAGAACTGTAAGATTCACTACGTGAACCACTGGTGTTTTGTGGAAAAGCACATGTACACTGTGTTCCAAATTATTATGCAAAAAGTGTTTAGGAGTGATAAGGGAAGAATTTGTTTGTTTGTCAGTTAAACTCATTGATGGTGATGTATGTCAGGGCTCTTTATATCACTGTAAGCAATTGCAGACACCTGTGCTAATTAGTTTGGCAGGTGTGTCCAATGAAAGGCAAGACTACTTAAGAAGGCTGTCTCACATTATTAAGCAGCCTACATTTTCTGCCAAAATGGGAAAGAAAAAGGATGTGTCGGCTGCTGAGAAGCAACAAATTGTGGAGTGTTTAGGTCAAGGCATGACTACAATCAACATTGTGCGATGATCAGGATGAAGTGTCTTGGCAATCAAGAAGTATGTAGCTGATTCACAGTACACACGTGTGCGTGCTGATAAGGGCAAATTGAGGACTCTTTCCTACAGGCAATTACGTCAGGTTAAAAGAGCAGCGGCAAAAAAGCCTTGTCATAGCAGCAGACAAGTTTTTGAAGCTGCTGGTGCCTCCAACGTCCCCCGAACAACAAGATGCAGGGTCCTTCAGAGGTTTGCAGCTGTGCATACGCCATCCTGTCGACCTCCTCTATCCACTTCACACAAGCAGAAACGGCTCCAGTGGGCTAAACATTACATGAAGACTGATTTCAAAACTGTTTTGTTCACGGATGAGTGCCGTGCAGCGCTCGATGGTCCAGATGGATGGAGTGGAGGATGGCTGGTTGATGGACACCCCACGCAAACACGGCTACAGCGCCAACAAGGAGGAGGTGGAGTAATGTTTTGGGCTGGAATCATGGGAAGAGAGATTGTCGGCCCCTTTAGGATCCCTGAAGGCGCTAAAGATGAACTCCATAATGTATGTGGATTTTCTCAAACAGCACTTCCTGCCATGGTTCAAGAAGAAGAACCGTGTATTTCACAGCAAGATCATTTTTTTGCATGATAATGCACCATCTCATGCTGCACATAAAACATCTGCATCTCTGGCTGATATGGGCATAAAAGGGGACAAACTTATGGTGTGACCCCCATGCTCCCCTGACCTCTACCCCATTCAGAACCTCTGGAGCATCATCAAAAGGAGTGTCTATGATGGCGGGAGGCAGTTAACATCTAAGCAACAGCTCTGGGAGGGTAGTCTGTCCTCATGCAAAACAATTGAAGCAGAAACCATCCAAAACCTGACAAATTCAATGGACGAGAGAGTTCAGAAGCTCCTTTCGAACAAGGGGTCCTATGTGAAAATGTAACATCACCTAGAATAAAGTTTTGAGTTGAAAACTGTTTGATTTCAGTTTCTAATAACCTGCTAATGCTTATAATTTCAAAAATGACAATTTTTTTGGTCTTTATTAAAATGAAAAGGTTGATCGAAAAGTTTGGGGGATCTAAGAGTGTGGCAACCCAGTAGTCATGATTACTTCGAATTCTGACAATATGAGGGTCATGTTGCAGGTAGTGCAGCAAGAAGGCACTTATGTGTCTTGCGCATCTCGGAGCCCCAAAATTATTTTCCGGGCTAGATGCAGCTAAAAATTATTATTAATTTTAAATCTGGTGGAGCTTAGTATAGATGGCCTAATAGGATCAATGCTGCACACTGCTACAAAGCCCAAATTATTTTCCAGCCAAGATACAGATAAACATGATTAGTAATTTTAAATCTGGTGGAGCTTATTATAGATGGCCTAATAGAATCAGTGCTGCACACTGCTACAAAGCCCAAATTATTTTCCAGCCAAGATACAGATAAACATGATTAGTAATTTGAAAGCTTAAAACGGTTGGTAGGGTGATTTTAACCAATCATCAAGCTTTTACTCTCCCCAGGATGACACAGGGGTAGAAAAGTCGTTTCGGATCCATGATTTGTTCATCTTTATGAACGTGAGTCTGTCTACATTATCAGTGGAGAGCCGCGTGCGCTTATCTGTCAGCACACCACCAGCAGCGCTGAACACACGTTCAGACAGAACGCTGGCTGCGGGGCATGACAAGATCTCCAAGGCGTAAGTGGCTAGCTCCGGCCATTTATCCAGATTGGAAGCCCAAAAAGAGCAAGGGTCCAGTGACACAGTCATGGCTTCAATGTTTACTTGGAGATACTCCTGTACCATCGTCTCTAGGCGTTGACTATGTGTCAGACTTCTTGTCTCCTGTGGCCTTGCAAAGGATGGGCTAAAAAAGTGGTGAAATGATTTCGCAAAATTGATGTTACCAGCAGATACTGTGGTTCTGTTACGGTTTGAGTGCTGAACACTTGACGGTCCCACGGTTGGCAAGTTGGAACTGTGAGATTCACTACGTGCACCACTGGTGTTTTGTGGAAAGGCACATGTAAGATTCTGCAACAGTCTCTGCTGATACTCCTGCATGCGTGCATCCCTTTCTATGGCAGGAATAATTTCGGCAAATTTACTTTTATACCGGGGATCTAACAGTGTGGCAACCCAGTAGTCAGGATTATTTCTAATTCTCACAATTCGAGGGTCATGTTGCAGGTAGTGCAGCAAGAAGGCACTCATGTGTGTTGCGCATCCAGGAGCACCAAGTCCCTGTTGTGTTGGTGGCGAGGTAACAATCATGCTTCCTTCCTCTGTCCTCTCCCCACAACCTCGCACAACAGAAATGTGATCAAGGTCTCCCTCATCTGATGAGTCTTCCATCAGTTCGTCCTCCACTTCTTCCTGGGCTCCTGCACCTTCCTCACTAGTTTGGCTGCTACCATGCGCCCTGGTAAAACCATCTCCCCCACTCTCACATGCCTGCCGCCTTGGTGCTGCCGACCGTCTGGACCTTGCAGATGTTAGCCCTTCCGCATACAACTCCTCCTCCTCTACTTCCTCCACCTCCTCTTCTGCCACCACCTGACTCCGAATTCTGTTTAACATGTGCTCCAGCATGTAAATCACTGGAATAGTCATGCTGATAATGGCATCGTCAGCACTAAACATCTTCGTCGCCATTTCAAAACTGTGCAGAAGGGTGCATAGGTCCCTGATCTGAGACCACTCCTCCAGCGTGATTTGCCCCACCTCTGGATCTCGTTGGCCCAGGCTATACGTCAGAACGTATTGCACCAGGGCTTGTCGGTGCTGCCACAGTCGCTGCAACATGTGCAGAGTTGAATTCCACCGGGTAGGCACATCGCATTTTAGCCGGTGAAGTGGCAGGCCCAACGACTTCTGTAGAGATGTAAGTCGCTGAGCTGTGGGATGCGAACGGCGGAAGTGAGCACACAGCGACCGTGCCCTCTGCAGAAGGCCATCTAGTCTGGGATAGTGGGCTAAAAATTGCTGGACAACCAGGTTCAACACGTGAGCCATACAAGGCACGTGTGTGACATTGCCCCGGCGAAGGGCCGCACCCAGGTTTGCAGCATTGTTGCACACGGCCTTCCCTTCCACGGCCTTCAGGTCCAGTGGAGACAACCATTCATGAAATTGGTTCTCCAGAGCTGACCACAACTCCTCAGCTGTGTGACTCACATTTCCCAGACATTTCAAAGTAAAAACCGCCTGATGACGTTGAGCCCTACTGCCAGCATAGTAAGGAGGTGTGCAGGATCCCTTCTGCGCAGTTAGAAAGCTTGTGGCATGACCAGACAGGCTTTGGGTGCAGGTGGAAGACCGAGAGGAGGTTGAGGAGGCAGAAGCAGTGGAGGAACTTTGACATAAAGAGGATTGACGCACAACTCGTGGGGACGGCAAGACTTGGACAGCAGCCCCTTGTCCTGCTGTCACCATAGTTACCCAGTGCCCAGTCAGCGACATGTAACGCCCCTGTCCATGCCAACTCGTCCAAGTGTCTGTGGTGAAATGCACCCTGTCACACACAGAGTTTCTCAAAGAAGCGGTGATTTTGTGTGCGACATGCTGGTGGAGCGCAGGCACACCTTTCTTTGAGAAGTAGTGCCGACTGGGCATCTGGTACTGGGGCACTGCGACGGACATAAGGTCTCGAAAATCCTCTGTGTCCACCAGCGGAAAGGCAGCATTTCTGTAGCCAAGAGCTTGCAGATGGTGAAATTCAACCTCTTAGCTTTCTCATGGCTAGGAGGAAATGGTCTTTTACTTGTCCACATCTGAGGGACCGAGGGCTGGCTATTGTGCTTAGACGGGGTTGATAAGAGTGTCCCCGGCAAACTGCCGGTCTGTGAGGAAGATGCAGGCGGACATGTTAGGTTGCCTTGATCCAAAGGTGGTGCTATCGATGTCGGACAGCGCTCAACACCAGCTGGTGTTACCACCTCCAAAGAAAATGATGACCTGCCAATCACGCTGGCTGTTGCGGGTAAAGAGGTGGCAGGTCTGCGCCCCAAAACAGGTGTGACTGCTGTCCCCCCAGTCACAGAGGATGAAGAGGCCGCGGATGCACAAGATATGGCAGACGGTGGTTGGCCCGGCCGGCTAGGCCGCATTGTAGCACACTGAGCTTCCCACTGCAACTTATGCTTCATGTCCATGTGCCGGTTCATGCATGAAGTACTCAAACTATGTATTTTTTGGCCTCTACTTAGCTTTTGCTGACAAATGTTACAGATAACACGAGTTGGGTCATCTTTATCGATCTGAAAAAATGCCCGGGCTATGCAAGGCTTAGCACCCATGCGACCTGAAGAGCCACCACGACTTGTGGTGAGAGGCAGAGTTGTGTTTGAGGATGCAGTTGTTGACGTGCTTCCAGTACTACGTCTCTGTCCAGGAAGGCGCAACCTGACCTCGTCGTCACTAGCATCTTCCTCCACCTCCTCTGCTGACCTCATCTCTTGGCTGACTGTGGGTTGACAGTAAGTGGGATCTCCAACCTCATCATCATCACCCTGTGCGTTATCACACCCGTCGTCCTCAGAGCCAACCTGTTCCTGCCCTGACAAAAAACTAAAGTTGTCGCTCCAATCAGGTATTTGAGTCTCATCATCGTCTTCCTCATTGTCTCCACCAACAGGAGTTACAGTTTGGGAATGAGGGTCTACATTATGGTCAGAACCTTCTGCGTCTGGTCCTGGATCCGACTCATAAAGATTCTGGGCATCAGTGCAGATCATTTCCTCGTCTGGATTCACAGAAGCGCTGGAGTCGACCTCTGATTCCCAGGCTATAGTATGAGTAAACAGCTCTGCAGACTCAACCATCTGTTCTACCTCATACTCAGACGGGCAGCTGGAGATTTGGGAGCTGTGAGGAAGCAAGTGCGATTGGGGTGACACCTTTGAGGACTGGAGTATTTCTGATGTTGAAGTTGATGTGGAAGAGAGCCCACTTAAAGGAGCACTTGATATCCGTTGAAGCACCTGCTGTTTTTGTGCCTCATCTGGAATTTGTAGCGATTGGCGTGGCCATAAGAAAGGGATCTTATCACATTGTCCGCTAAAAGAAGTAGACATTTTAGTTTGGCTGGAAGATGGTCTTTCTTCTGCAGATGTTACTGTTGCTTTAACACCTATCCCACGGACACAACCTTTTTTCCCCTTCCCAACACGCCTATTCCCCTTTCCACCAGCAGCAGGCCTTTTTCCACTCATTTTGGTGGTTAACTAATTCACAACTCTGGAATTGTTTGCACAAAAAAACAATGGATGGGAACCGAGCAGAGCTGAGTGGCCAAACTGTGGTATTAGGCCAAAACTATTGGCTGGGTTAGATGCAGAAAAAAATTATATTCGATTTGCAAACTGATGGAGGTCAGTATAGATGGACTAATAGAACAAGTCCCACACACAGCTAGAAGCCCAAATATTTTTTCAGAGGTAGATGCAGAAAAAAAATATATTCAGTTTGCAACCTGATGGAGGTCAGTATAGATGGACTAATAGAGAAAGTCCCACACACTGCTAGAAGGCCAAATATTTTTTCAGAGGTAGATGCAGATAAAAATTATTTTTAATTTGCAACCTGATGGAGGTCAGTATAGATGGACTAATAGAGAAAGTCCCACACACTGCTAGAAGGCCAAATAGTTTTTCAGAGCTAGATGCAGAAAAAATTATATTCAGTTTGCAACCTGATGGAGGTCAGTATAGATGGACTAATAGAACAAGTCCCACACACAGCTAGAAGCCCAAATATTTTTTCAGAGGTAGATGCAGATAAAAATTATTTTTAATTTGCAACCTGATGGAGGTCAGTATAGATGGACTAATAGAGAAAGTCCCACAAACTGCTAGAAGGACAAATATTTTTTCAGAGCTAGATGCAGATAAAAATTATTTTTAATTTGCAACCTGATGGAGGTCAGTATAGATGGACTAATAGAGAAAGTCCCACACACTGCTAGAAGGCCAAATATTTTTTCAGAGCTAGATGCAGAAAAAAATTATATTCAGTTTGCAACCTGATGGAGGTCTGTATAGATGGATTAATAGAACAAGTCCCACACACAGCTAGAAGCCCAATATTTTTTCAGAGGTAGATGCAGAAAAAAAATATATTCAGTTTGCAACCTGATGGACGTCTGTATAGATGGATTAATAGAACAAGTCCCACACACAGCTAGAAGCCCAATATTTTTTCAGAGGTAGATGCAGAAAAAAAATATATTCAGTTTGCAATCTGATGGAGGTCAGTATAGATGGACTAATAGAGAAAGTCCCACACACTGCTAGAAGGCCAAATATTTTTTCAGAGCTAGATGCAGATAAAAATTATTTTTAATTTGCAACCTGATGGAGGTCCGTATAGATGGACTAATAGAGAAAGTCCCACACACTGCTAGAAGGCCAAATATTTTTTTAGAGCTAGATGCAGAAAAAAATTATATTCAGTTTGCAACCTGATGGAGGTCAGTATAGATGGACTAATAGAACAAGTCCCACACACTGCTAGAAGCCCAAATATTTTTTCAGAGCTAGATGCAGAAAAAAATTATATTCAATTTGCAACCTGATGGAGGTCAGTATAGATGGACTAATAGAATGATGCTATGCCCAAAAGATTTTACTTCACTAGGTGCAGTAAAAAAAATGGTATTCTATACACAGGTGGTATATCTTGCAACACAGATAGGCTACTCCACTGACTAACACACTCTGCAATAGGCCAAAAAGGATTAGCTTTGCTAGATTCAGCCAAATGGTGTGAAAAAAACTTGCACAGCACTGGCACAGACCTGCCTGGCAAAAACTGATAGGAACTGATGTAACCTAGTCCTGAAAAGGACTGCAATTACAATTAGTCTTTACTCCCACAATCTATCTATTTAAGAGCACAGACCTGCCTGATAAAAGTCGTAGGAAATGCTGTAACCTAGTCCTTAAAAGGACTGCAATCACAACTATTCCCTACTCCCAAGCTATCTGTAGATTTGTGCGAAAATTGGCTTGAAATTAACAAGGTATAGCGCACACAGCAACAGCGGTGCCGTCTAACACGCAGCTGCAGCAGTGAGAAAATGGTGGCGACGGGGAAAATGGCTTGGTCTTATAGGGCAAGGACATGTGACATACACTGCCAATGACACATGCCCTTGCTTGTGTGAAAAACAGCAGTTCGCTCCGTGTGTGCGCTGCTGATAGGCTGACAGACTGCACCTCCCCACTGCAAATGCGGGAAAGAGAAAAAAAAATGGAGATCTTCATTATTCCTGCAGAGATCCATCCCCTGCCCCTCCCCCCACCCCGCTGTACACTCAAACTGCGTATTAACATTAATTTTCATCATTACGGAGAAAAAATCCAGTTATGATTTTGGTGCACGAACAGTTATCGAACATAACCTCGAACAGCCGAATTTTTCTCAAATCGTTCGTGTTCGCCGAACGGCTCGAACACCGCCCAAAACAGCTCGAATTTGAGATTGGCGAACAGTTCGAGTAGAACAACGCTCATCTGTAATCACAAGCTCTTCCTCTTCATTGTGGCAAGTTAGGCTATGTGCCCACGATGCTGAAATGCTCAGGATTTTTTCCCGAGCGCTTCTGCATCTCCCTGGCAGAAAAAAACGCATGCGGATTGTACATGCGTTTTCCTGCCAGGGACATGCGGAAATGGAGCGGTTACCCACTGACATTTCCGCATGCGGATTGACAAGCGCTTTCCAAGCGATTAGCATCACTTGGAAAGTGCTTGTGACAACTAGGTCACACTATATAAATCCATGCAAACAGCATGGATTTATATAGTGTGACCTGAGGGAGTGGTAAAAATAAAAAAATAAATGTATACTTACCCTCCGATGGCCCCCGGTGTCCCGCTCACTCCGTTCTCCCTTGCCGGCAACAGTGAATTGAAAGATCTGCCGACGTCAGCGTCACGTGACCCGTCACATGACTCTGACATCAGCGCAGGTCCTTCAACTCACTGCAAAGTGCCGGGAACCAAGCAGGAGCGGTGCGCGGGCCGACAGAAGGTAGGTATACATTTATTTTTTATTTTATTCTTTTTTTACAGATTTTTTAATGGTACCTGGGTGTGGAGGAGAATCTCCTCTCATCTACACCCGGGTACCATCCGCACATTAGAACGCTTGGATTACGCATCTACATATACAGTTATGCGTAATCCATGCGGTCTAATGCAAGTCAATGGCGGCGAAGACGCAGCACTTCCGCAAAATAATTGGTAGTGCTGCATTTTTTTCCGCAATGATAATCCGCAGCGGAAATTTCCGCAGCATGTGCACAGCACATGCGGATTATCATTGGGGAACATTGCTGCCCTTCTACCATGCATTTTTAATGTGTTTCCGCAGCTGCAAAAACGCTGCGGAAACGCATTAAAAACGCATTGTGTGCACACAGCCTAAACATTGCCTTTTGACAGTCTATCTAGCCCTGTGGCCTCATTCAAGAAGCTGACATCACACAGTCGAGACATGGATATCGGCCCCATGTGATCCTCTTTGAATCTTGATATTCTCACTTTTCTTTTGCGGCATGAATATGCTTCCTCTACAAATCAGAGCACATCTTGTGGAGCTTTTCTCTGTTCTCTCCACAAGGTCATTTTTTGGTAAGTTTCTGTTGCACCCACTTTATACATTTTTACAATTTGGTAAATACTTATTTTCCGACACCAACTACTTTTGTGATCTTAATTTTAATAATTTCTTTCAAAGTAATATTTTGGAATTCTATTTATTTTTATACTAAAATATAAAAAATATGGAATAGACAATGAGAAACAACTTTAGGGTACATTCATCTGTATTTTACACATTGTGTTTTTGGGATCAATGTCAGCCCCCTCTGTGGGTCTCATTACCTGAACTAAGAGACTTATAGGCATATATGAAGCTGTTAGCTCAGGTCAAAAGACTGATGGATGGGCAAGAAAATTGCAGTGTATAGAGGCCATAACACAGACCGTAAGATACAATCAAGTTTATGGCCCCTCAGACTAAAATAAAAAACAAATTTGGACATGCAAAAGATAAACATTTAAATTTCAAGGCAAGCAACAGAGAAGGACAGGAAGTATATAATAACATTTATTTGTAAGTACTAGTTATTTGCATAGTACAGTAGTGACCATCATTTGGGAACAATTTTCTTTTGGACTATGACAACTTAATTTTAAAATAATATACTGATCGCCTAATTAGAACATCATCTATCAAACGTGATCAAGTAGTCTGAAAGTACAGTGACTAATTGTTGCAGTATTTTGAAAAGTGGCAAAAATAACTTCGTATAGTTTACCGTCCAAAGATTTATAACTTGAAAAGATTTTGAAGGAATCTTTTCAAGTTATAAAAGACTGAAAATTGCATCTGAGGTTGATCCATGCCCTTATTTCCTTAGCTGAAAAATAACAATGTCTGAAATAATTTTAAATATATTACTGTTTTAAGCCATTTTGTTTCTTATTATACTCCATATTCAGTTATTTTTTATGTATAATGGGGTTTGACAACCTATGTAAGGGTCTATTTTAGCAAACTGGATGTACAACATTCTCTGATATTTTGTTCTTAATTAAAATTACTCCTTTTATTAAGTTGATTAGAATTAGTTTCTTCAAAATATGGGTCTTATTGAACATTCATCTCCCTCTGAAAATCTGCAAGAGTAACACTTAACATTTTTTAAATTTGAGAGCACTTTTAATTGCAAGCAGATTTGTTGAGGTCTTAGGTGTGGACTATATTTTACCCAGTTATAATGCAATGGGATTGCAACATACTGTACTTGAATATGAAAAGCTGCAATACTTTCCACCAGAACTACGTAAACTACGCCTCCTACAATTACAAACCAGTCAGACCCCACTGATCCAATTTTAAAACACTTAGTAAATATTTGAGCATATACCTAAACTTAGCTATTGAAAGTGGCCTTGACTGAAGTGTCTCATTATCTATTAAACCAATGCTAGAAATGAAAAAATATATGTCACAATACAGACTAGACAGAAAGAATGCAGCAGCGTCCCCTTCAAGTAATCCATCTGCCCAGTCTATGGCACAGAGCCATTTTTAGATAGTTTGTTTGTCTATATATACACTGACATATACAAACCTAATAATCCCAACACTGCTTGATTAAACACGTCCAAGGCAACACGAGTAAATACACATTTCCAGTGTTGGACTGCGATGCCAAGGGCCCACCAGTAACATCAACTCCAGGGCCCCACTTTTCAGCTACATGCAAATGTGACTTTATTCTCATTCACAATTTTCTATAACAATAAACTGGGTTGATTGTTAAATAAATAAGATGCTGCCTTTGTCTGTACATAGTGAATCAAGTGTATTGTACCAAGTACTGCTCATATAAGAGGGTAGTGGCTCCCTCCTGCACAGGGGCCCACCAGAGGATTCTCCTGTTCTCCTGTGGGCCAGTCCGAGCATGTACATTACTATTTGGTATGCTGTTCTAAAACATTTTTTTGCACTCAGTAATATCTTAATATGCTTGGATAAATTATATTTTATACATAGAAAAGGCAACACGGATAACAAAAAAAACGAACAATATGTGTTCATTCACAATAATTTGCCCTTTGTCTAGCTATGTAATAATACGATGAATATGTGCAGAAAGACAGGACTTTGCAGCTGTGTGGATTCATTTAGCTAATCTTATCCTTGCTAGAGGCTGATTATTCTATAGGGTAAAGGGGTGAATCAGAACTGAATCTTGCTGCCTTTAGTTGGAAAATATGTACTATTAACGAATAGCTAAAAAGAAGGTGAATATTATGTTTAAATAGGAGTTCTGATCTACTTAAATGTACCCTTACCTGGCGCCTATGGCTGGCCTTAATACGTGAATGTGAATAATATAATGCAGAGTGTAAAGGCAATATACATTTCCCAAAGCCACCGCCTGTGAATCACCCATACACCCAAAAGAGCAGGTAAAGATACATTTACATTGCAGTAATGCTGTGTGCTAAGCCTCCCATCGGAAGTTGCGTTTGAATTCCTTAAATACGTGCTCCTCAGCATATCTTTCAATTTTAATAAGGAACTTTATATAAGTTAATGAGGTTAAGACCTCAGTTGTGATTGGTTCCGCAAAGAATCCAATTGTGGTATAAGCTTTGAAATATTGTAGAATAAATTTCCGACTTCTGAGACTACATTTCTGTGCACACACTTTAGCAGCATAAAATGTCAATGCAACATACACTTACAGTATATAATGCCACTGAAAATGATGCAATATATACATTTCTAGTACATTTAATGATGGATATGAGAAATATAGTGATACCAAATGCAGTATGGGGGTTAAATTACAGTATGTGTTTAATAACATGTAATAGCATTTTATTATTCCTACACTTTAATTGCAATGTATCTTGGCATACTTATGTAGGGTGTATAGCCTCTGTGTGACTGATTTACTTCGATCATTTCCCAGTAGGATATTTCCCAGTAGGATATTTCCCAGTAGGAGTGGCACAGTAAACCAGCTCTTCTTCACACTTCCCAACCATTCTGCAGTATTCCACTTTTTTAAAAAGCTCCCCTCTGTGCCTGATGATATGCTGCAGGAAAACTGTTTTACCCACAGCTTGCCTGCTCTATTATCAGACCACTGGCCCTCAGAAAAAAACGTATTCTTTTTTTCTCACAATGTAATAAATTATATAACCTCAGTCATCATCTCATCTTGGGTCAACTTTATTGTAAATGTTGCTACTAGAAATTAAAAAGAATAAGCAACTCTATTGCACAAAGTACATTTAAATATAATGTAAGGTCAGTCTTTCACTAGATTTTTGCTGCCCCATCTGAGAGCAGCAAATGAAGGGGCAGAACTCCTGATCACAGTGATGTGTCACATAATGGGCTTCTTGCTGTAGTTTTGATAAAATAGTGTTGCATGTGCTCTAGCTCTACCAGTAGGCCTTGATATTCATTAGCTCTAGCTTTCCTGCCACCCCTTGACTAATTTGACTGCTTTCTGTTTATGCACAGTGTGAACGAGGTTAGGCATACTTCATCATCAAGATGACTAGTAGCCCTGCAACAAATAAAAGTGATTTTATCAAGACTACAGCAAGGAGCACTGTGAGACACTGCTACATGTAGAATCAAAATCTCTGTTCCTGTTTATGCTGCTCTCAGCCTGGGAAGCCTAAACCTGGTGTCACATCTATGCCTGGATCTGCTTCAGCGACGTCTTCTTCAGTCGCCGGGAGACGCCATATGTACTTTGTGGGTGATTTGTGCCTGGAAGCTTCCTGGACTCTATTGTTTATTCTAGGAGTCCTGATATACACCCAGCTTATACTTTGACCTCGTCTGACTCTGTTAACTCTCCCTATTCTGACCTAGTGCTGATTGACTACACTATGGCTGATTACGTGGCATCTGACCCTGGCTATCCCTCTGACTATGGCTTTGGATTTTTGTTTCTGTCCTTTGTCTTGTCATTCGTTATTGACGCAAGAATCTATACTTCTCTTTCTTCGGGTTTACTGCTCGAGTCAGAAGCCACTACTGGGAAGCAACTGCAGATACCCCACTATAAATTCACATTCCTGAAGTTCAAGGGTGAAGACTGGTGTTTCTTCTGGATATTGCCAGATGGAGCCTGGGGTTGCCATTGTAAGCTAATGGCGTCCGATAGACATAACTGGGGACAGATTCCCTTTTAAATATACATTTGACAATATCTTTTGTGCAGGTTTATCATCTAAATATTACAGTGTACATAGTAGGAGACAAGATAATATAACTATTACCATAATCTCTATCTTGACCTAGCATAATTGCTTCCTCTAATTTACATTTAGAGAAATATGTGTACTTCTGTGCCAAGTACAAATTAGCATATTTCTAAGCCCAAAAAAATGTAGCCAGCACATTGTTTCCAACTGGTTGATTTCTTGTGTAAGTTGTAAAATTAGCCTACTGGGAGAAACCATGCAGAATTTCTTTTGGGCACTTGTAATGTGTATAGGCACTTATGCTGCAGAACTAATTCCATTAATGTGTCATTTGAAAGGCTTTCTAATTTACTAGAACGTTTAGAGCAAAATTCTAATTCTTAAGGTTAATCATGAGAAAAAAAAAAAGTTCAGCAGAAACGATCGGCAATTAGAGTGCACACGTGGGAACTATAAAAAATACGTTTGTTTGGTGATAAGATACATTGTGTGAACCAGATCTTTAATTCACAGTGTAAATAATGCTTCTATAGCTTTAGCAGACTAAAAACAAATTTAGAAAAGGTTATAGTTATGTATTTGAGATGGAAATTACAGTGAAAATGCAGAAATTATAAAATGTATACATAATTTTTCTTTCGTTCTATGGTATCATGCAGCCTCATTTGTACAGATGATTAAGCTAACGTTAAATCAATGTTCATGTTAACTATAGTTTTCTATATTTTTGAGGGTGGCTGTTACAAAAAGGAGAAGTATAATACTCATCTCACATTACCGCATTCATTACGTCAGTAATGGCTCCATCAGGAATGAAAGTCATGTGTACAGGTAACTAGTAGTAATGTGGGAGAATGTCACACCACTGCACCATGAAAGTGGCTTATAAATCAATGTGGTTTTGATCTTCTTGTAAAATGTCCTTAGCAGCCTTGTCCTGTAGAGTGTAAGATCTTATGATCAGCGGTGTTCTCCATCTCTCCTGTAGAGTCTAGTGGTCAGTAGGGTTCTTTCTCCCTCTACAGTAGTGTTGTGGTCAGTAGGGTTCTCCCGCTCTCTCTCCTGTAGAGTGTAGTGGTCAGTAGGGTTCTCCCTCTCTCTCCTGTAGAGTGTAGTGGTCAGTAGGGTTCTCCCTCTCTCTCCTGTAGAGTGTTGTGGTCAGTAGGGTTCTCCCTCTCTCTCCTGTAGAGTGTAGTGGTCAGTAGGGTTCTTCCTCCCTCTCCTGTAGTGTTGTGGTCAGTAGGGTTCTTCCTCTCTCTCCTGTAGAGTGTAGTGGTCAGTAGGGTTCTCCCTCTCTCTCCTGTAGAGTGTAGTGGTCAGTAGGGTTCTTCCTCTCTCTCCTGTAGAGTGTTCTGGTTAGTAGAGTTCTCACTCTCTCTCCTGTAGAGTGTAGTGGTCAGTAGGGTTCTCCCTCTCTCTCCTGTAGAGTGTAGTGGTCAGTAGGGTTCTCCCTCGCTCTCCTGTAGAGTGTTGTGGTCAGTAGGGTTCTCCCTCTCTCTCCTGTAGAGTGTTGTGGTCAGTAGGGTTCTCGCTCTCTCTCTTGTAGTGCAGTGTTCCCCAACTCCAGTCCTCAAGGCCCACCAAGGCCCTTTGTCTTGTCATTCTAGTTACTGACGCAAGTGCAATACTAAGAAAATCCTGTAAACATGACCTGTTGGTGGGCCTTGAGGACTGGAGTTAGGGAACCCTGTTGTAGAGTGTTGTGGTCAGTAGGGTCCTCGCTCTCTTTCCTGTAGAGTTTAATCTCTTATGATCAGTGGGGTCCTCTCTCCTTTCCCTCACATGTATTTTCCAATTACAACCTTTCCAGTCGTGAGATTTGCGCGAGTTTATTCACCGCAAATCAAATTTTGGGTGGAAATTCAGCAAAATTGTCGAATTCGAATTTCAAAAGATTCGCTCATCTCTACGTCCAGTCCATTATTGGAGTACATTTTCTGATGCTGGTGCACAAGCAGCTGGAAGTTACGCCAAATTCATCAAAATTTTACCTTACTGGAGTGGGTGTTTTATATGACAGTCTTAAAGAGGTATTCCCATCTTCAAGATCCTATCCCAATATGTAGTAGGTGTAATAATAATAATATTAGCAAATACCTTCAATTAGAAATCTAATTTTATTTTATGGCTTGGCTTTATGAATTGTCTAAATAAAAATGTATTTTTATATTTCATTTGGTCTGTGCATAAAGTATTTTATCTTAATGCCTCTGTAATAGGTACGTGTTCCATCCTTGAGGAACTTGGACAAAACAAACATAGGAACAGTAAACCATTAAATATGTGAGGCCTTAGGGCAAGTGCAGATGAACATACATTCTCTCATCTGAGAAAATCCGGCCGATTATGCAAATCAGACTCTCAAACTCTGATCAGTGTTTTATGAGAAATTGTGCGATTCTCTCAGATAAAGAGGTTTATCAATCTTCTCCATTCTATCGGTTTGGGAAAATGGAAATGGGACTGCACTCAGATGTCTTCTGAGTGCGGTCCGATGTTTTCCACAGACTCATTGACTTGCATGGCTGAGTGCAATCCGAATATTGGATCAAACACGGACATGTTGTGATGTTTTCCTTGGACCGAGTCAGTCTGAGGAAAAAATGAAACATGTGCACGCCACCATAGGATAACATTGGACAGAGTGCGATTTAAAGTTTTGTCGAAACGCACTCGGACCGAAAATATGGTTATGTGCAAAACAGGGCTGTGGAGTCGGTAAGCCAAACCTCCGACACAGACTCCTCAATTTCCATGACACCGACTCCCTCATTCATGACTCATGTATAAGTGATAAGTTTACTGTAGCACAGATTCATCTCAGACCCTTAGATCAGGAATAGGACAGACATTTATAGGACATTTCATAACTTTCCCAAATTCTTATGAAAAAAATATTTCCCACAAACAGCATTGAACTACTGTACCCAATTCATTATATATTTTAGGAGTCGGAGTTGGTCCATTTTATACCGACTCCACCTAAATGGCCTCCGACTCCAACTCCACAGCCCTGGTGCAAAATCCCTATGACTGAGAATTTTCTATTAGACAAAGGGGTCAAATAAACAGTTTAAATAACTTGAGTTTGCATAAACCAGACACACATCTATTTTTTTAAGGACATATTAAGCTAAATGTACACTGTAATAATGAATATTGTTAACTAAGTACCCTATGTTCTTTACATGTACTATTACAATTATCTTGCTGTAGGGTATACGTTCATTTTGTTTTTTTTTTCTTGAGTTATGCTCATTTTGTTTGTTTTTTCCTGGATTTTGTCATTGTAGTAATAAAATCGCATAACAATTGAGAAGAGAGTTCTACATTCCCAACTCAAATGTTTCCCAGCTTCAACCTGGCAGAAGCACACTACACAAATGCATCTAAAGTGAAAAGAAAGTGCAATTGTCTTCAAGAGTTTATATGATTATTTCAAACATTCTGTATAATAAAGTCATTTTATTTGATCTCTTCCTGATACAATTGATTTTACAAATGTAATGCATCTTGTGCCAACCCTACGCTTTAAAGTTTCTGCAGAATTCAACCTCGATTTAGGGATTTAATACTAATGGTATACAATCTCATTATGTAAAAACAGAAGTTTAAAGAGGACCTTTCACCAGTTGGAGCATGTTACATGGGCCACATCATGGAATAGTAATTACAGAGCAGAATAAAACATGATTTTTATTGTATAATTTCTCATCTCCATTACGGAGATATTAGCGGTGAATTTTAAATTATAATTTATGATAAATTCAACTGGGCATTGCTAGAGATTTTTCTCTGTGGGCATGTACTTTGTTCCCTGCTTGGCACTGACCAATCATAAGCAGGATGGATTATTCAAGGGAAAAAAGAGCAGCACTGCTCGCAACCCTGATTCCTGCAGCTACTGTTTAGTATAGAGCTGAGCGTGATTACGAATACTTCCAGATCTTCTCTCACAACCGTAAAAGTGTAAGTGGAGTGGCAAAACCGACAGCGAGTTACTGTGATAGTTTAATTGGTTGTCCGATCTAAATTGATTAGTCTGCAGTCACTTTGTGTGACTGTAGACTTATGAATCCCCCCAGCGCACCCACTGTGCACTGTGAGGATTTGCCAGTTTCTGAGTTGGGAACGGCGGATACATTTGCTGTATGCATACTCCCAGCCAGAGCCCGTATTGTGGGTGCTCCATAAACTTTTATTAAGCGAGGCTGCACCCATTCTAGTGATGCAGCCGTCCAGTGGGAATGGCCATCCAGTGGGTGTGGCCTCGCTCCATAGAAGTGTATGGAGCAAGGCCATTCCCACTAGACAGGCTCTGGCCGGGAGTATGCATAATGCATACGTACCCGCCAATCCCAGCTCAGAAACTGGCAAGATCTCGCAGTGCACAATGCGTGTGCTGAGGGTATTCATAAGTCTGCAGTCACACAGAGTGACTGCAGACTTATTAATTTAGACCAGACAACACTTTCAAGCTGAAATTGAAGATGTGTTTGTAATGATTGCCCTGAAAGGAGATCTGGAAATATTTGTAATCACACTCATCTCTGCTTTCTTCCCATTATCTGCCACCGACTGCTGTGAGATGTATATCTGTAAGTAATTGTAATCACACTCAGCACTGCTATATTCCTCCTCTTCCTCCCCACACTGACTGCTATGAGAGATCTGGAAGTGTTTATAATTACACTCAGCTGTGCTGTATACTACAACGAGAAGACTCTTTCACTCTCTGGTAACGCCCACTTTTGCTTTTCAAAAATTATAAATTCAACTTTGCAAGCTAAAATCTCCGCAGCAGACATAGGAAATTAAAAAATATGTTACTTAGCTCTGCTGTCACTATTCCATGATGTAGTCAGTTTAAAGGGAATCTGTTATCAGGTTTTTGATATATAAGTTGAAGACAGCATGCTGTGGGGGTTAAAACACAGATTTTAACAATACCTTTCTTATCAAGCTCCACAGTTTAGTTTGCCTGCAATGATTGTTTTAGCACCAGGAGCTCATCATTGCTGTGATCCAGTAGCTCATGCCTCCTGGTCCAGCAATGCCCCCTCCTGTGATAGGTACCTCACTGTCTATGGACATTGTACATACAGAGCCTATTGTGAGCGGGGTTAGCTTTTCGGCTCTGCTTCACAGCTAAAGCCCCCGTCTCACATAGCGATATCGCTAGCGATATCGCTGCTGAGTCACGGTTTTGGTGACTCACCAGCGACCTCACCAGCGATGTCGCTGTGTGTGACACTTTGCAACGATCAGGCCCCTGCTGTGAGGTCGCTGATCGTTGCAAAGTGTCCTGGACCATTTTTTGGTCGTTGGCCTCCCGCTGGCCAGCACACATCGCTGTGTGTGACCAGCGGGACCAAGGATCTGGCTGGTAACTATGGTAAACATCGGGTTACTAGGGGCACGTGCGCACTTAGTAACCCGCTGTTTACCATGGATACCACTCTGCTACGGTGCGCGGAGGCTCCCACGCACCGTAGCAGAGTGGTATCCATGGTAAACAGGGGGTTACTAGGGGCACACGCGCACTTAGTAACCCGATGTTTACCATAGTTACCAGCCTGCTCCTGCTTGCAGCAGGCTGGTAACGGGAGCAGGACATCGTGGAACAATTCTTTCCACGATATCGCTGCTCCCCTGATCGCTGGTGAGCCTGCCTGTTTGACAGCTCACCAGCGATGTATTAGCGATGCAGCAACGATCCCTGACAGGTCGTATCGTTGTCGGGATCGCTGCTGCATCGCTTAGTGTGACGGGGCCCTTACTCTAAAAGCTAAGATTGTGTTAAAACGGTTGCACCCAGTAATCTACAGTGGTTTGCGAAAGTATTCACCCCTCTTGGCATTTTTCTTGTTTTGCTACCTCACAACCTGGAATTTCTCTGTTTTTTTGAGGGTTTGCATCAGTTTATGTAAAGAACATGCCTACAACTGTGAACATTTGGTTTTCTTTTTATTGTGAAGCAAACAATAAATAGGACAAAAATACTGAAAACTTCAGGTGTGCATAACTATTCATCCTCCTAAAGTCAGTACTTTGTAGAACCTCCTTTTGCGGCAATTACAGCTGCAAATCACTTTGGATAAGTCTCTATGAGCTTTCCACATCTTGCCACTGGGATTTTTGCCCATTCCTCAAGGCAAAACTGCTCCAGTGCCTTCAAGTTAGATGGCTTCCTCTGGTGAACATCAATCTTCAAGTTTGACCACAGATTCTCAATTGGATTAAGGTCTGGGCTTTGATTAAGCCACTCCAAAACATTTAAATGTTTCCCCTTAAACCACTCGAGTGTTGCTTCAGCAATATGCTTGGGTCATTATCTTTTTGGAAAGTGAACCTCCGTCCCAGTCTCAAATCTGACAGACTGAAACAGGTTTTGCTCAAGAATATCCATGTATTTTGCACCATCCATCTTCCCCTCAACTCAGACCATTTTCCCTTTCCCTGATACTGTTTTTGGGGTGATGAGCTGTGTTGGTTTGGAGCCAGACATAGTGTTTACCTTGGTGGCCAAAAAGTTCAATTTTGGTCTCATCTGACCACAACACCTTCTTCCATATATTTGGGGAGTCTACCACATGTCTTTTGGCAAACTGAAAATGAGCCATACAATTTTTGTGTGTAAGTAAAGGCATTTTTCTGCCCACTCTTCCATAAAGGCCACCTCTATGAAGTGTATGGCTTATTGTGGTCATATGGACAGGTACTCCAGTCTCTGCCTGGGAACTCTGCACCTCTCTCAGGGTTATCTATGGTCTCTATGCTACCTCTCTGATTAATGCCCTCCTTGCCCATGCTGAGAGTTTTGGTTGGCGGCCCTCTCTTGGCAGGTTTGTTGTGGTTCCATGTTCTTTCCCTTTGATGATAATGGATTTGATGGTGCTTCGGGGGATCATCAGAGATTGGGATATTATTATTATTATTATTTTTTTTTTTTTTTTTATAACCCCACCCTGACTTGTACTTCTCAACAACTTTGTCCCTGACTTGTTTGGAGATCTCCTTGGTCTTCATGGTGTTGGTTACTGATGCATCTTGCTTAATGGTTTTGCAGCCTCTGTGGCCTTTCAGAAAAGGTGTGTATATACTGACAGACCATGTAACACTTCTTTTGAACACAGGTGGACTTCCTTTCATTAAACATGTGACTTATGAAGAGAATTGCTTCACATGAAGGGAATACATATGCACACGCCAATTTTCAGTTATTTCATCCCATAAATTAAATGTATGACTATATATTTTTCTCACATCACTTCACCAATTTAGACAATTTAGAGCTGATACATCGCACACAAATCAGATTACAAAAATATTTAAACACAGGTTGTAATGTAACAAAATAGGTAAAAAGCCAAGGGGGTGAAAACTTTCGCAAGCCACTGTAAGTGATATATATCGTTGGATCCAGCTTCTTTTTGCTTACATTATGCTGCTCTCAGATGAGGTAGCAAAAACCTGGTGACAGATTTCCTTTAAAATGCCCAAAGTGGTAAAAAGTCCTCTTTAAGACAAGAACTTCTCTACTGGTTATTAACCTACAGTAAAGTGTTCACACATTTGGATATGTGCATTAATATGCTCGCAGGATTGTGTTCTGGCATAATTTAAAAAATTGCATGAATTTATTGTTACATTATTATTGTAATGTCATGCCTTATAATAAACAGTATATATCAAATACTGAGATCTAAGCCAACATTTATTTACTAAACAGTTTATACCAGTTTTTGGTGCAAAAATGAACCAAAATATGTTGCACACAAATTTGCATCAAATAGCGAAGTTTTTTCAGCATTGAAAACTGTAAAAAGTGAAAAATGGCCTTGATCGCCTAACAGTGGTCAAGTTTTAATCAAATGTATGAGAAATAAAGTATGAAAACATCAAAATGTTAGTGCAAATCTAAAGTCAATGTGTAATTCACATCTATGGAGGTAGGGCTATGGAAACAACTGAGAATAACAGAGCTGCACTATTTCTGTAAGCTACTTATGCTGTTCCAGGTATAATGTGTATAACCTGCGCTGCTGATGGAATTCCAGGACACAATGTATTCATAAATGGAATTAAACGGTTACAAGTCAAAGCATTTCGAAGTTATCCTCAACTTCTTCCTCAGGATATAACCTAATTGATGTTTAGCAAACCTCTGACAGTTATATATGCAGTCATTTAAAAAAAAACGCATATCTAATTGTCAGAGGTTTACTAACCTGGATGGAGTTGTTCCCATTTCAGCCATAAAAGGCTAAGATGGAAATAACCTTTAAAAAAACATAGGGCAGTTAGGCAATAGGAAATAATTTAATTAATATAATTATTTAAAGCGAGTGTAGTGCTACAAAGGATTAAAACTTAGCATTTATTACAACTGAATAAAAAAGTAATACACAAGTCCAAAGGACCTAAAAACAAGTATAAGCCTGTCTGTGATAGTGAGTGACCCTAACAATCAATAACTCATTATGTCCAGGAATATAACCGTATGTGGTCTACCTGTAACATCACACAGAGAATGGCGGGAAAATAGTAGTGGAGCTCTCAAGACAGTGTCTCAAACGTATCATGTCTCAGGCCACAAGAACCTTAATACATTTACACAATCGATGGTGAGCCTTTAAACACTTATAAATATGTTAATGGAACGACCTCACCGGATAGAATATTGGTTCTTGCTCTCTGGCCTTAGAACAGCTCCATGTGATGGGGCATCCAAAACCTTATTCAGCCTCCAGCAACTCACAGCACACCGCTCCCAACGCGTTTCATTGCCTCAGCTAATCATCAGGGGAGAAGAGGGTGTCATGCGGTATAGAAGCTGGCATCAAACGCTCAGCTTATCCATTAGACGGTGCCTCAACTTCTTCCTCAGGATATAACCTAATTGATGTTTAGCAAACCTCTGACAGTTATATATGCAGTCATTTAAAAAAAAACGCATATCTAATTGTCAGAGTTGTTCCCATTTCAGCCATAAAAGGCTAAGATGGAAATAACCTTTAAAAAAACATAGGGCAGTTAGGCAATAGGAAATAATTTAATTAATATAATTACCTACACACCATACATACATCTGAGAGCGTATATCCACAACAACTAATTTCAATGGTAAGGCAAGTTCCAGCTGTATATTTGTATCAAGGTGGACTAATAGATATTCTATTTACAAAATAAAAATACAGTTATGAGTAATTTGTGGTTCTTTTGTTCTGGAAAGTAGGTAAGCCATACTGTATGTAGTAAATACATTAAATCATTTAGTCAGATGTTATCCCACATACCGTTATTAGTCCCACAAAATAGAAAATGACAAGGTATAAAAGGAGCAGCCATATACAATATGCTTGGAAAGCTCTTATGCACAGTAAATCCTCCCTCTGTTCCCCTTATTATCTATTCCTCATTGATTTGTAAATGTCTTTATGTTTGTGTCTTTGGTGTGCTGTCTTGTCTCTTTTCTTTGATAGTATTAAACAAGACAGCTGTGTCATGTGCTAGAGGTCTACTGCCTGGAGATATTATGAAAATTCGGTTTAACCCCATGCCTTCTATGTTTGCAGGTCAAAGAACACGACTCTCGCTGACTAGTATTACACCAATAAATCCTCTGTGGTAGACATTATGTACTTGTTGATATTGATAAGTTCTTCTATATTGAACAGAAAAAAGATTTGATATCAATAAACACAAGTCAATGACCATAAAATGTACGTCCACTTCTAAATCTAAGACAAAGGAGATCAAGGAAATGTAATTTATAATTAGAAAAGCAAAAAGGGTCAGCCCTTAAAGAGCTGTTCTTACAAGGCTCCAGTGCTGTGCAGTCTCAAAAGAAGCATTGCTAATTCTATATTTTATCTCCGAAAAAAATCATATTACCATTTCAATTGAAATCTCTCTCCCCTTCTCTGTCCTCACACAATTTCATGCATTGCAGCACTCTGCTATCTGTGAAAGAACTCTCTGGCCTCTTCACACACTTTTTTTTTTCAGCAGTTTTAAATGCTTGCAAAAAAGCTACATGAATTTCATAGTGTTTATATGGTTGAAAGAATAGTTGAGCAAAAAGTTTCAAAGGACCCTGGCCGAGCAGCCGTGTCCAGCTACCTGCAGCATCCCTAGCATCTGTTCTTATTAGTAGGCTTTGCAATGTCATTACATTACGGCATGGCATGATGCATGCAATACCATTCAAAAGAGGTGCCCGAGATGTTGCAGGTAGGACGTTCGTAGTGCTTTGACCAAGTACTTCCAACCTTTATTGCTGGACTAAGGTCCTGCAAATTTTTGCTGAACACTAGTGTTGAGCCACCCCCGTAGTGTTCGAGTTCGGTTCGTCGAACACCCATATGTTCACCGAACTGTTCGTCGAACACCTTCGAACACCGTTAAAACCAATGGCAGGCAAACAAAAACACATAGAAACACATAGAAAACACCTTCAAAGGTGTCCAAAAGCTGACAAACTGCTCAGAAGACAACTAACACATGGAAAAGTGACAAGTACATATAGTCATGCGAAAAGAAAAGAGGTGGAGGAGTAAAAGGAGGGGGGAGACACAGATATAGGCATGTCATGCCCTTCTAGAACCAAAAAAGTGCGAAGCCGACACAGCCAGTCCGTTCCTGCCCGTGCGACCTCCGTGTCGCCGGGTTTGTGCCAGAGCCGCGGTGGACCCTTACGGCCAGCCCCCCTCTCCCAATACTGGTGCCTATCCGCTGGTGGGTCGAGCGAGCCCCCCTGCGGTGGAGGCAGGTCTAATCTTTTTAATTTAAATTGTCTCTCTAATTTGAATGAGTACACTTTAAATCCTTTTACAAGGATCTATTGGAGGGCAAGTCTCATGCCGGCAGCCGCGTAATTCCAGCTCCAGTAGCGTCCACTAAAGCTGCTGCAGTTAAAAAGCTTTTATAAGGATCGAGCTTGGCGGTCCACCGCAAGGCGTCCTACCGCCAGTCCCAGCCCCTGTGCCTTGGGGTGCCTCCCCGATGCTCTTCACTGAGTGTCCCGGGGGCCCGAACCATTTCCTTTGAAAAAATTAAGTGTCCAAACTACAGGTGGTGTAGCTTGCTTAACAGCTGGGATAATCCGCTGACTAGCAGACACGGCTACTAGACACAAAGTATTTCCTGGGCTAGATGCAGTTAAAAATTTGTAATTAGATACTCTCGTTGGATGCTGAGAAAGCATTCCATAGAGTCTCCTGGCACGCCATATATTATTCTCTTAAAAAGCTTGGGGTAGGGGTCTAGGGGACCCTTTTATAGCCAAAATCACGGACCTGTATCGCAATACGTCACCTAGGCTGAAGATAAATGGAACATTTTCATCACTTTTCATAATCACCAATGGGACAAGGCAGGGATGTCCTCTGTCTCCTCTCTTATACATCCTAGTGATGGAGCACCTGCTCTCATCAATTTGCCATAACCCCAATATTAGGTGGATTGAGGTGGGAGGCACCGACTACAAGTGCTCTGCATTTGCTGATGATGTCCTAGTATATATCACTCAATCACATATATCCATCCCTGCTGTTATGGCTGAAATAGATCACTTTGTTACATGGTTAAATTTTAAAATCAATGCAGCGAAGTCTGAGGCCCTCGATGTCTCCCTCCCCAAATCCATACAGGATTCCATCCAGTCCAACTTTCCCTTTGCCTGGCCCTCACAGGGTATCAAATACTTAGGAATTCGTATTCATAGAGACCTCTCCCGTCTATGTTATCTTAATTTTGGGCCCTTTATTGAACAACTCCATATAGACCACGGTTGGCAAGTTAGAACTGTAAGATTCACTACGTGAACCACTGGTGTTTTGTGGAAAAGCACATGTACACTGTGTTCCAAATTATTATGCAAAAAGTGTTTAGGAGTGATAAGGTAAGAATTTTTTTGTTTGTCAGTTAAACCCATTGATGGTGATGTGTGTCAGGGCTCTTTATATCACTGTAAGCAATTGCAGACACCTGTGCTAATTAGTTTGGCAGGTGTGTCCAATGAAAGGCAAGACTACTTAAGAAGGCTGTCCCACATTATTAAGCAGCCTACATTTTCTGCCAAAATGGGAAAGAAAAAGGATGTGTCGGCTGCTGAGAAGCAACAAATTGTGGAGTGTTTAGGTCAAGGCATGACTACAATCAACATTGCCAAGACACTTCATCCTGATCATCGCACAATCAAGAAGTATGTAGCTGATTCACAGTACACACGTGTGCGTGCTGATAAGGGCAAATTGAGGACTCTTTCCTACAGGCAATTACGTCAGGTTAAAAGAGCAGCGGCAAAAAAGCCTTGTCATAGCAGCAGACAAGTTTTTGAAGCTGCTGATGCCTCCAACATCCCCCGAACAACAAGATGCAGGGTTCTTCAGAGGTTTGCAGCTGTGCATAAGCCATCCTGTCGACCTCCTCTATCCACTGCACACAAGCAGAAACAGCTCCAGTGGGCCAAACAATACATGAAGACTGACTTTAAAACTGTTTTGTTCACCGATGAGTGCCGTGCAACGCTCGATGGTCCAGATGGATGAAGTGGAGGATGGCTGGTTGATGGACACCCCATGCAAACACGGCTACGGCGCCAACAAGGAGGAGGTGGAGTAATGTTTTGGGCTGGAATCATGGGGAGAGAGATTGTCAGCCCCTTTAGGATCCCTGAAGGGGTAAAGATGAACTCCATAATGTATGTGGAGTTTCTCAAACAGCACTTCCTGCCATGGTTCAAGAAGAAGAACCGTGTATTCCGCAGCAAGATCATTTTCATGCATGATAATGCACCGTGTCATGCTGCACATAACACATCTGCAACTCTGGCTGATATGGGTATAAAAGGGGACAAACTTATGGCATCATCAAAAGGAGTGTCTATGATGGCGGGAGGCAGTTCACATCTAAGCAACAGCTCTGGGAGGGTATTCTGTCCTCATGCAAAACAATTGAAGCAGAAACCATCCAAAACTTGACAAATTCAATGGACGAGAGAGTTCAGAAGCTCCTTTCGAACAAGGGGCCCTATGTGCAAATGTAACATCACCTAGAATAAAGTTTTGAGTTGAAAACTGTTTGATTTCAGTTTCTAATAACCTGCTAATGCTTATAATTTCAAAAATGACCATTTTTTTGTTCTTTATTAAAATGAAAAAGGTTGATCGAAGAGTGTGGGGGATCTAAGAGTGTGGCAACCCAGTAGTCAGGATTATTTCGAATTCTGACAATCTGAGGGTCATGTTGCAGGTAGTGCAGCAAGAAGGCACTCATGTGTCTTGCACATCTAGGAGCCCCAAAATTATTTTCCGGGCTAGATGCAGCTAAAAATTATTATTAATTTTAAATCTGGTGGAGTTTAGTATTTATGGCCTAATAGAATCAGTACTGCACACTGCTACAAGGCCCAAATTATTTTCCAGCCAAGATACAGATAAACATGATTAGTAATTTGAAAGCTTAAAACGGTTGGTAGGGTGATTTTAACCAATCATCAAGCTTTTACTCTCCCCAGGATGACACAGGGGTAGAAAAGTCGTTTCGGATCCATGATTTGTTCATCTTTATGAACGTGAGTCTGTCTACATTATCAGTGGAGAGCCGCGTGCGCTTATCTGTCAGCACACCACCAGCAGCGCTGAACACACGTTCAGACAGAACGCTGGCTGCGGGGCATGACAAGATCTCCAAGGCGTAAGTGGCGAGCTCCGGCCATTTATCCAGATTGGAAGCCCAAGAAGAGCAAGGGTCCAGTGACACAGTCATGGCTTCAATGTTTACTTGGAGATACTCCTGTACCATCGTCTGTAGGCGTTGACTATGTGTCAGACTTCTTGTCTCCTGTGGCCTTGCAAAGGATGGGCTAAAAAAGTAGTGAAATGATTCCGCAAAATTGATGTTACCAGCAGATACTGTGTTTCTGTTACATTTTGAGTGCTGAACACTCGACGGTCCCACGGTTGGCAAGTTGGAACTGTGAGATTCACTACGTGCACCACTAGTGTTTTGTGGAAAAGCACATGTAAGATTCTGCAACAGTGTCTGCTGATACTCCTGCATGCGTGCATCTCTTTCTATGGCAGGAATAATTTCTGCAAATTTACTTTTGTACCGGGGATCTAACAGTGTGGCAACCCAGTAGTCAGGATTATTTCTAATTCTCACAATTCGAGGGTCATGTTGCAGGTAGTGCAGCAAGAAGGCACTCATGTGTCTTGCGCATCCAGGAGCACCAAGTCCCTGTTGTGTTGGTGGCGAGGTAACAATCATGCTTCCTTCCTCTGCCCTCTCCCCCCTACCTCACACAACAGAAATGTGATCAAGGTCTCCCTCATCTGATGAGTCTTCCATCAGTTCGTCCTCCACTTCTTCCTGGGCTCCTGCACCTTCCTCACTAGTTTGGCTGCTACCATGCGCCCTGGTAAAACCGTCTCCCCCACCCACACATGCCTGCCGCCTTGGTGCTGCCGACCGTCTGGACCTTGCAGATGTTAGCCCTTCCGCATACAACTCCTCCTCTACTTCCTCCAACTCCTCTTGTGCCACCACCTGACTCTGAATTCTGTTTAACATGTGCTCCAGCATGTAAATCACCGGAATAGTCATGCTGATAATGGCATCGTCAGCACTAAACATCTTCGTCGCCATTTCAAAACTGTGCAGAAGGGTGCATAGGTCCCTGATCTGAGACTACTCCTCCAGCGTGATTTGCCCCACCTCTGGATCTCGTTGGCCCAGGCTATACGTCACAACGTATTGCACCAGGGCTTGTCGGTGCTGCCATAGTCGCTGCAACATGTGCAGAGTTGAATTCCACCGGGTAGGCGCATCGAATCTTAGCCGGTGAAGTGGCAGGCCCAACGACTTCTGTAGAGATGTAAGTCACTGAGCTGCGGGATGCGAACGGCGGAAGTGAGCACACAGCGACCGTGCCCTCTGCAGAAGGCCATCTAGTCCGGGATAGTGGGCTAAAAATTGCTGGACAACCAGGTTCAACATGTGAGCCATACAAGGCACGTGTGTGACATTGCCCCGGCTAAGGGCCGCACCCAGGTTTGCAGCATTGTCGCACACGGCCTTCCCTGGTCCAGTGGAGACAACCATTCATGAAACTGGTTCTCCAGAGCTGACCACAACTCCTCAGCTGTGTGACTCACATTTCCCAGACATTTCAAAGTAAAAACCGCCTGATGACGTTGAGCCCTGCTGCCAGCATAGTAAGGATGTGTGCAGGATCCCTTCTGCGCAGTTAGAAAGTTAGTGGCATGACCAGACAGGCTTTGGGTGCAGGTGGAGGACCGAGAGGAGGTTGAGGAGGCAGAAGCAGTGGAGGAACTTCGAGATAAAGAGGATTGACGCACAACTCGTGGGGACGGCAAAACTTGGACAGCAGCCCCTTGTCCTGCTGTCACCATAGTTACCCAGTGCCCTGTCAGCGACATGTAACGCCCCTGTCCATGCCTACTCGTCCAAGTGTCTGTGGTGAAATGCACCCTATCACACACAGAGTTTCTCAAAGAAGCGGTGATGTTGTGTGCGACATGCTGGTGGTGTGCAGGCACACCTTTCTTTGAGAAGTAGTGCCGACTGGGCATCTGGTACTGGGGTACTGCGACGGACATAAGGTCTCGAAAATCCTCTGTGTCCACCAGGTGGAAAGGCAGCATTTCTGTAGCCAAAAGCTTGCAGATGGTGAAATTCAACCTCTTAGCTTTCTCATGCTAGGAGGAAATGGTCTTTTATTTGTCCACATCTGAGGGACCGAGGGCTGGCTGTTGTGCTTAGACGGGGTTGAGAAGGGTGTCCCCGGCAAACTGCTGGTCTGTGAGGAAGATGCAGGCGGACATGTTAGGTTGCCTTGATCCAAAGCTGGTGCTATCGATGTCGGACAGCGCTGAACACCAGCTGGTGTTTCCACCTCCAAAGAAAATGATGACCTGCCAATCACGCTGGCTGTTGCGGGTAAAGAGGTGGCAGGTCTGCGTCACAAAACAGGTGTGACTGCTGTCCCCCCAGTCACAGAGGATGAAGACGCCGCGGATGCACAAGATGTGGCAGACGGTGGTTGGCCCGGCCGGCTAGGCCGCATTGTAGCACAGTGAGCTTCCCACTGCAACTTATGCTTCATATCCATGTGTCGGTTCATGCATGAAGTACTCAAACTATGTATTTTTTGGCCTCTACTTAACTTTTGTTGACAAATGTTACAGATAACACGAGTTGGGTCATCCTTATCGATCTGAAAAAATGCCCAGGCTATGCAAGGCTTAGCACCCATGCGACCTGAAGAGCCACCACGACTTGTGGTCAGAGGCAGAGTTGTGTTTGAGGATGCAGTTGTTGACGTGCTTCCAGTACTACGTCTCTGTCCAGGAAGGCGCAACCTGACCTCGTCGTCACTAGCATCCTCCTCCACCTCCTCTGCTGACCTCATCGACTGGCTGACTGTGGGTTGACAGTAAGTGGGATCTCCAACCTCGTCATCATCACCCTGTGTGTTATCACACCCGTCGTCCTCAGAGCCAACCTCTTCCTGCCCTGACAAAAAACTAAAGTTGTCGCTCCAATCAGGTATTTGAGTCTCATCATCGTCTTCCTCATTGTCTCCACCAACAGGAGTTACAGTTTGGGAACGAGGGTCTACATTATGGTCAGAACCTTCTGCGTCTGGTCCTGGATCCGACTCATAAAGATTCTGGGCATCAGTGCAGATCATTTCCTCGTCTGGATTCACAGAAGCTCTGGAGCCGACCTCTGATTCCCAGGCTGTAGTATGAGTAAACAGCTTTGCAGACTCAACCATCTGTTCTATCCCATACTCAGACGGGCAGCTGGAGACTTGGGAGCTGTGAGGAAGCAAGTGCGATTGGGGTGACACCTCTGAGGACTGGAGTATTTGTGATGTTGAAGTTGAGGTGGAGGAGAGCCCACTTAAAGGAGCACTTGATATCCGTTAAAGCACCTGCAGTTTTTGTGCCTCATCTGGAATTTGTAGCGATTGGCGTGGCCGTAAGAAAGGGATCTTATCACATTGTCCGCTAAAAGAAGTAGACATCTTAGTTTGGCTGGAAGATGGTCTTTCTTCTGCAGATGTTACTGTTGCTTTAACACCTACCCCCTTCCCAACACGCCTATTCCCCTTTCCACCAGCAGCAGGCCTTTTTCCACTCATTTTGGTGGTTAACTAATTGACAACTCTGGCGTTGTTTGCACAAAAAACAATGGATGGGAACCGAGCAGAGCTGAGTGGCCAAACTGTGGTATTAGCCCAAAAGTATTGGCTGGGCTAGATGCAGATAAAAATTATTTTGAATTTGCAACCTGGTGGAGGTTAGTATAGATGGACTAATAGTACAAGTCCCACACACTGCTACAAGCCGAAGCCAAAATATTTTTTCAGAGCTAGATGCAGATAAAAATTATTTTGAATTTGCAACCTGGTGGAGGTTAGTATAGATGGACTAATAGAACAAGTCCCACACACTGCTACAAGCCCAAGCCAAAATATTTTTTCAGAGCTAGATGCAGATAAAAATTATTTTGAATTTGCAACCTGGTGGAGGTTAGTATAGATGGACTAATAGAATGATGCTATGCCCAAAAGGTTTTACTTCACTAGGTGCAGTAAAAAAAATTGCATTCTATACACAGGTGATGTAGCTTGCAACACAGATAGGCTACTCCACTGACTAACACACACTGCAAGAGGCCAAAAAGGATTTGCTTTGCTAGATTTAGCCAAATGCTGTGAAAAAAACTTGCACAGCACTAAAACAGACCTGCCTGGCAAAAAGTGATAGGAACTGATGTAACCTAGTCCTCAAAGGGCTGCAAGTACAATTAGTCTTTACTCCCAACCTATCTATTTAAGAGCACAGACCTGCCTGATAAAAGTGATAGGAACTGATGTAACCTAGCCCTGAAAAGTACTGCAATTACAATTAGTCTTTACTCCCAACCTATCTATTTAAGAGCACAGACCTGCCTGATAAAAGTCATAGGAAATGATGTAACCTAGTCCTCAAAAGGACTGCAATCACAACTATTCCCTACTCCCAAGCTATCTGTAGATTTGTGCGAAAATTGGCTTGAAATTAACACTGAAAGTATAGCGCACACAGCAACAGCGGTGCCGTCTAACACGCAGCTGCAGCAGTGAGAAAATGGTGGCGACGGGGAAAATGCCTGGGTCTTATAGGGCAAGGACATGTGACATACACTGCCAATGACACATGCCCTTGCTTGTGTGAAAAAAAGCACTTCGCTCCGTGTGTGCGCTCCTGATAGGCTGACAGACTGCACCTCCCCACTGTAAATGCGGGAAAGAGAAAAAAAAATGGAGATCTTCATTATTTATGCAGAGATCCATCCCCTGCCCCTCCCCCCGCCCCGCTGTACACTCAAACTGCGTATTAACATTAATTTTCAGCATTACTGAGAAAAAATCCAGTTTTGATTTTGGTGCACGAACAGTTATCGAACATAACCTCGAACAGCCGAATTTTTTTCAAATTGTTCGTGTTCGCCGAACGGCTCGAACAGCGCCCAAAACAGCTCGAATTTGAGATTGGCGAACAGTTCGAGTCGAACACCGCTCATCTCTACTGAACACTAAGACTAACACTTTGCTGAACAAAAAGATTTGTAGGACTCTGATCGGGCAGCCGTGTCTAGCTACCTGTGGTATTCCTGGCGCCTCTTGGCTTTGCAATGTCATTACATTACAGAATGATGAAGACATGACGTTAAGGGGGCTTACTAATCAAAAGAAGTGTCAGGGATGTTGTAAGTAGTAGGATGTCTGCAGTGCTCTTGTCCGATAGACAAGGACTTCCAAAGTGCCTACTGGACCAAGGTTCTGCAAATTTTTGCTGAATACTAGTTGGAAGTAGACATTTTAGTTTTTTTATAGAAAATCTAAAGTGGATTATTAGCAAAGAGAAAGAGAAGTCTTCTAAAAGAAAATTCATAGCATCTATAAGGTTGGACAAATAGTTGAGCAGAAAGATTCGTAGGATTCTGATCAGGCAGCAGTGTCCAGCTACCTGTGGCATCCCTACCGTCTCTTATTAGTAGGCTTTACAATGTCATTACATTATGGCACAGCATGATGCATGCATTACCAATCAAAAAAGGTGCCAGAAATGTTGCAGGTAGAACATTCGCAGTGCTTTGGTCCGATGACCAAGTACTTCCAATGGGTTTACTGAGCGTGAGCACTAGTTGGATGTAGGCATGCAGTTTTTGAGACAAAACCTATTCTATTCATTAGAAAAAAAATGGATAAATCTTCTATTAATATTTTCCACTATTTTCAAATGCTTATGGATTTGGCTGAAAAAACACCACCATAAACTGTGCCATAAGTGGCATGTGTGCTTCTACCCAGACAGGTATTTTTGTTGGTATTTTTTATTTTGGAACACTTTGTATACTTTTTCTTGTTTCTTTTTAAGTTGAAAAGACAATGGATTTTTTAGCCATTTTTTTATTACACCAGTGCAAATAACTAAAATAAAAGATAAGGAGCAGATCATAAAACTGTACAGCCAAATAATAAGCTATTTTAAAATCTCGCCCACCATATGTAGACCCGATGTTGCTCATATTTGGCTACAGGAATGTGTGAACGTATTCTACATAAACACACAGCAGAATCTGGGTCGCTCCATAATAAAGCTAAAGACAGAGATTATGTGTTGTGTTTCTTGGAATAAAACCATGACAATTCTAATAACTTTTCATATCTTAAACATGGAAACATAGGCGATTCCTGACACCTTATATTACCTTTCTATGGGGACTGATAGAACCAGAATAAGAATCAGAGAATTCATTTTGCAAATGTGGCATGGAAGCAGTTTAGTCTTTTACAGTGATGTATGCCCTCATAAAACTCGGGAAGGAGAATAGGCTTAGGTGACAGAGGCAGTATTTATGAAATTATTACTTTTATAAAGATAGGAGCTTTCAAACCATGTAATCTAAAAGCAAAAAAATCTAACTTTGCTAGACTTCCTGACTTAACCCTATGAAGCATAGTTACATAGATTTATTATATAAGGTCCTGGCCTACGAAAGCTTGCTCACCCCACTACAAAGGATGAGCGCAGCACTAACCGTAGAATAAATCACAGAATTATAGAATCATAGAATGTTAAGAGTTGGAAGGGACCTCCAGGGTCATCTGGTCCAACCCACTTGCTCAATGCAGGATTCACTAAACCATCTCAGACAGATGTCTGTCCAGCCTCTGTTTGAAGACGTCCATTGAAGGAGAACTCAACACCTCTCGTGGCAGCCTGTTCCACTCATTGATCACCCTGTCAAAAAGTTTTTTCTAATATCTAATCTGTATCTTCTCCTTTTCAGTTTCGTTCCATTGCTTCTCGTGTTTCCATGTGCAAATGAGAATAAGGATGATCCCTTTATACTGTGACATCCCGTCAGATATTTGTAGACAGCTATTAAGTCTCCTCTTAGCCTTCTTTTTTGCAAGCTAAACATTCCCAGGTCCTTTAACCGTTCCTCGTAGGACATAGTTTGCAGTCCGCTCATCATCCTGGTAGCTCTTCTCTGAACTTGCTCCAGTTTTTCAATGTCTTTTTTAAAATGTGGTGCCCAGAACTGGACATAGTATTCAGGATGAGGTCTGACCACGGAGGAGTAGAGGGGGGATAATTACTTCACATGATCTAGACGTTATGCTTCTTTTAATACAGCCTAGAACTGTGTTTGCCTTTATTGCAGCAGCATCACACTGTTGACTCATGTGCAGTCTGTGTTTGCCTTTATTGCTGCTGCATCACACTGTTGACTCATGTGCAGTCTGTGATCTATTAATATACCCAAGTCTTTTTCACACGTGCTGTTGCTTTATATGTAATTTTTGTTTTTCTTGCCCAGATGTAGAATCTTGCATTTCTCCGTTAAATACCATTTTATTAGTTGCTGCCCATTGTTTATCTAGATCAGTGTTTCCCAAACCCCATCCTCACGGCCCCCCACAGATCATGTTTTCAGGATCTCCTTAGTATTACACAGGTGATTGAAGTATCATCAAGGCATCAGGAATTCTCTCACCTGAGCAATACTAAGGAGATCCTGAAAACATGACCTGTGGGGGGCCGTGAGGATGGGGTTTGGGAAACACTGATTTAGATCCTTCTGAATCCTGTCTTCTCTAATGTTAGCTATCCTCTTAGCTTTGCATCGTTTGCAAATTTGATTAGTTTACTTTCAGTTCCCTTATCTAGATCATTTATAAAAATGTTGAAGAACACAGATGATCATTTTATAAAACAGTAGGTCATACAGTTCTATGACATTTGAGATCCAGACTTTGTCTAAACTCTAGTACATGCAACTGACCTGCATATTATAATTTGCATAGATACAGTATAGCTAATAAGCAATCATTTATAACTTTTTCATAATTGGATGCTAAATTGCACAAAACATAGGTACAGTCTAAGGGTATGTTCACACATCTTTCTTGCACCTATTCATCTGAATGGGTGAAAAGGGTTGCAAAAACGCTAAAAGAATTGACATTGTGTGTCTTGGCAGAAATGCATCAGGGGGTCAAAATCCGCACAAGATTTCCAAAATCTCATTGATGAGGCTGGCACTGTAAAATGCTGCACATTTTATGCACCAAATATGCTGCGGAAAAAAAACACAGCAAAGATGCCACATTTGAATACACTCTAAAGCCCTGATTCATCAAGCAGTTTTTCCCAGAATCCCAGAATTATGATGCTGCTTGAAATGTATTCATGCCTTATAATAGGCATGTAAGCCAGCCTCTGACTGCAATGGCAGTTGAAAGATGCACTAAACTTATTAAGAAGCACACATCTCAATGAATTTGGCACATTTTACTCCAGCAAACTATTTATTAAGACTGGAGAACAAACACCCAGTCTTGATGAACTGGAGCCTAAATGACTACAGACACAGGAATTCCAAGGGATGGAGAATAGGGAGAAAATTACCAATGTAACCCAGACATGTCTTCTACATCAAATAATTCACTAAATACAATTAATTCACATTTTTTAGAAATATTTTCTTATTTTGCAGTCAGCAAGCAGAAATCTTGGGACTTATATAGGTCTGTAAAATGCTAAGTCTGTTTACCTCTCTGCACATTTATCTCTGAACAGGATGATGAAACCTGTGTAAAAAATATACATTTATGTAACTTTATACAGCAGATTAGGAACTCCAGATGTATGATGAATAAATGACAGTTGTGCACCAGCTGCAAAGGTAAAATTCATAAAGATTTGCTTGGAATTTGCAAGATATATAAACAAATTACCATAAAGGCAGAGATACATTATCTTCTATGTTCACCAGAAATGCAATGCACTCTGCAAATATAATAAAATATATTAGAAAATGCTATTATTCCTGTTCACACCCAGGAAGCTTTCTTAACCCCTACAGTACACAGCCATTTTGAACCTTTACATCGTTTTTTTATATTTTTATTAATGTACCCTTTAAAATTGTGTTCATACGTTTCCAAGATGTTGCAATTTTTTATTGATTTTTTTAATTCTGTCAAAAATGCTGCAATTCAGTGCAAATAAATAAATCGCAGCTGCAACGTGTGAACACAGCTGACAGCCGTAATGGTTTAATTTCTTTAGTCCTTGTGAGGGATTGCTTTTTGCAGGACAAGTTTTAGTTTTTAATAGCACATTGTGAAAAAGCGCATCTTCTTATTTCAGGGAAATAAAAAAAACAGCAATTATGAGATTTTTTTCTTATGATTTGCCACTTTTGCAAAAAATGTATTTATTTTTTTAAGTTTACCAATATTCTAAGGGCCTTAATTTTTATAATATTCAATGAAAAGAGATGTGGAAGGACTTTTTTTTTTAAGTTGATATTTTTGATTATGGGGAAAAAAACAAACATGTGCAAACACCCGTAGACTACACTGTGTGCAGAATTATTAGGCAAGTTGAATTTTAGAGGATTATTTTTATTATTGATCAACAACTATGTTCTCAATCAACCCAAAAGACTCATAAATATTCAAGCTTAATATTTTTGGAAGTTGGAGTGGTTTTTTTTTTAGATTTGGCTATCTTAGGAGGATATGTTTGTGCAGGTAATTATTACTGTGCAGAATTATTAGGCAACTTAATAAAAACCAAATATAATCCCATCTCACTTGTTTATTTTCACCAAGTAAACCAATATCAGTGCACAAAATTTAGAAATAAACATTTCTGACATGCAAAACCCAAAAAAATTAGTGATCAATACAGCCACCTTTCTTTATGTTGACACTCAACAGCCTTCCATCCATAGATTGTCAGTTGCTTGATCTGTTTTCGATCAACATTGCGTGCAGCCGCCACCACAGCCTCCCAGACACTGTTCCGAGAGGTGTACTGTTTTCCCTCCCTGTAGATCTCACATCTTATGATGGACCACAGGTTCTCTATGGGGTTCAGATCAGGTGAACAAGGGGGCCATGTCATAATTTTTTCTTCTTTTAGACCTTTACTGGCCAGCCACGCTGTGGAGTAGTTGGGTGCATGTGATGGAGCATTGTCCTGCATGAAAATCATGTTTTTCTTGAACGATATCGACTTCTTCCTGTACCATTGCTTGAAGAAGTGGTCTTCCAGAAACTGGCAGTAGGTCTGGGAGTTGAGCTTCACTCCATCCTCAACCCGAAAAGGTCCCACAAGTTCAGCCTTGATGATACCAGCCCATACCAGTACCCCACCTCCACCTTGCTCGCGTCTGAGTCGGAGTGGATCTCTCCGCCCTTTACTGATCCAGCCTCTGGCCCATCAAGAGTCACTCTCATTTCATCAGTCCATAAAACCTTTGAAAGATCAGTCTTAAGATATTTCTTGGCCCATTCTTGGCGTTTTATCTTATGCTTCTTGTTCAAAGGTGGCCGTTTTTCAGCCTTCCTTACCTTGGCCATGTCCCTGAGTATCGCAAACCTTGTGCTTTTTGATACTCCAGTAACGTTGCAGCTCTGAAATATGGCAAAACTAATGGCGAATGGCATATTGGCAGCTTCACTCTTGATTTTCCTCAATTCATGGGCAGTTATTTTGCGCATTTTTTAGCCAAAACGCTTCTTGCGACCCTGTTGGCTATTTACCATGAAATGCTTGATTGTTCGGTGATCACGCTTCAAAAGTTTGGAAATTTCAAGACTGCTGCATCCCTCTGCAAGACATCTCACAATTTTGGACTTTTCAGAGCCCGTCAAATCTCTCTTCTGACCCATTTTGCCAAAGGAAAGGAAGTTGACTAATTAAGCACACCTTATATAGGGTGTTGATGTCATTGGTCAACACCCCTCCTCATTACAGAGATGCACATCACCAGATTTACTTAATTGGTAGTTGGCTCTCAAGCCTATGCAGCTTGGAGTAGGACAACATGTATAAAAAGTATCATGTGATCAAAATATTCACTTGCCTAATAATTCTGCACACAATGTATAATGTGTTCATTTACTACACATTTAAAAATTATGTTTTCATTTTCCTTTTTAACCCCTTTCCGACCTTGTCAGTAATAGTACGTAGCTGTGCCTTGGGTCTATAGGGCCAGCTACTAACTATTACGCGCAATCTTTAATGTGGTCCCACATTCTTTTGTAGAGGGCGGTCGCGCTGTCCGATTGTATGCCGTGCTGGGCTTTGCAGTGCCACAGAAGCCTGTGATACCACAATTGCCGCTGCTGCTACAGAAGACATCTGACAGAAGACAACTGTAAGTAGGATTTTTTGATCCGTTCTCATCCACCCCAATCCCCCTCTCTCCCCTCTCCTCTTCCCCCCTTCCCATCCACCTTTCTGCCACCAAGTGCTGATCATTACTTGATCGTTCGACTTTTGCCAGTTTTTTTTTTTTTTCGTGCTTTCTGATGCGGCTGAGCGCTGATTAGCGACCACAGATCACTGATCCGCACTCGTGCTCGCAGTTTTACACTCCCCATCATTTGCACCACATCCGCGTGCACACCCAGCAGCTGCCGAGAGTTGATTGGTGACATAGTTCACCGATCCGCACTCATGCTCGCTGTTTTCACCACCTACAGTTGTTCCTTTTTTTTCCACACTTAGGCTATGTGCCCACGATGCAGAAATGAAGCAGAAAATTTCTGCAGCATTTCTGCATCTCCCTGGCAGAAAAAACGCATGCAAACAGCATGGATTTATACAGTGTGAACCGTAAAAATTAAAACAAATAAAGCTATACTCACCCCTGAGGCCCCGGCGTGGCTGCAGCGCTCGTTCCTGTCTGGTTCCCGGCTGCCGGCATATCGCGAGACAGAGCGGTGAATGGCCTGCGGTCACATGACTGTGACGTCACCGCAGGTCCTCAAGCGATGCCGGCATTCAGAGAGAAGACGCCGGACAGGTGAATATAACTTTGTTATTTTATTCTTTTTTTACAGGTACAATGGTACCCAGGTCTGGAGAAGAGTCTCCTCTCCTCCAGAACTGGGTACCATCCGCACATAGAAACGCATAGAAGCCGCTTGTAGAAATGTACAGTCGCGGTTTCTATGCGTTTCAATGCAAGTCAATGGCAGGAGTTCCGCTGCGCTACCGCAAAATTAAATGACATGCTGCGGATTTTTGTACGCAGCATAAACGCTGCGGATAAATCCGCAGCATGTGCATAGAACATGCGGAATCCCCTTGGGGACCATGCGGTGCGGATTACCTAGCGTTTAACAAGCGTTTACGCTGCGGAAATTCCGCAGCATAAACGCTTGAAAAACGCTACGTGGGCACCCAGCCTGACACACACACACACCACATACACAACAAAAAATGTCCCGCTCATCCCAAACTTACTATTCAGTGGAGGAGGCATACGCTTTCCTTGCCTCCGACACTGACAGCGAGGATCCCACATTTCTTTACTTTTCTGATTCCTCGTCTTCCTCCTCTTCTTTCTCCTCAGGTGCTGCTGGACCACCACACAGTCGCCCCAGGAGAGAAGATGAACCAGCGCCCCCCCCCACTACTGACCCCGTATGGACCTCGCCCCCCAAAAATGATGAGCCACTGATTCCTGATTTTGTGGCGGAATCAGAAATCAAGTTTGACACCACCGGCCTCACAGAAATAGACTTTTTCAAAGTCTTTTTCTCTGAGGATTTCGTAAACCTCATGGTGGGCCAAACTAATTTGTACGCTCATCAATTTTTGGAACAAAACCCCTCTTCATCATTTTCTAACTGGTCTCCTGTAGACGCAGAAGAAATGATGAAGTTTTGGGGTCTGGTACTTCATATGGGGATCCTGAAGGAGCCAGAACTTCGGCACTACTGGAGTGTTCACGTTTTGTATAACACTCCAGTGTTCCGAATGGTCATGACCCGGAAACGTTTTGAGGCCATCCACAAGTTCTTGCATTACAACGATAATGCAAGGTGTCCTGCACGGGATAACCCAAACTTTGATCGTCTTTTCAAAGTTCGGCTGGTCATCGAGCACTTCAACAATAAGTTTGCTGAAGTGTATGTGCCCCAAAGGGACATCTGCGTGGATTAGTCCTTAATCCATTTTAAGGGGCGGCTTTGATTCTGGAAGTACTTGCCCAGTAAAAGGTCCAGGTACGGAATCAAGTGGTATAAACTTTGTGAGAGTACCTCAGGGTACACTCACAAGTTTAGAGTTTACGAAGGGAAGGACTCCCGGATTGAACCCACTGAATGCCCCCCTGTTCTGGGAGTGAGTGGGAAAATTGTATGGAATTTTGGGTCACCCACTGCTGGATAAAGGTTATCACCTGTACGTGGATAACTTTTATACAAGCGTACCGCTCTTCAAGTCCCTCTCTGCGCAACGTACCACAGCCTGCGGTACTGTCCACAAAAATCAGAGAGGCCTCCCAAAGACGCTAATTGGACAGCTGCTCAGAAGGGGTGAGAGGAGAGCCCAGTGTAGTGACCACCTGCTGGTGGTCAAGTACAAGTGGGATATCCTTCTCTTGACCACCATACATGGTGATGGCAGCACTCTCAGCACTGTACGAGGTTCACTACACAGGTCGTCAAACCAGACTGTGTAGTGGGGTACAACAAGTACATGGGGGTAGTGGATCTCTCTGATCATGTCCTCCAGTGCTTTGAGAAAGGCCAAGGTATGGTATAAGAAGCTGACCGTGCACATTGTTCAGATGGCAATGGACAACGCTTTCCTTCTGTCACAATGTGCAGGCCAGACTTCTACGTCGTATCTTCACTTCCAGGAGGTAGTTATCAAGGCCCTGATATTTGGCAGCGGTGACAGAACGGGCCCCAGTACTTCCGGAACTGAAGGACCTTGAATTGTATTTCCCGGGAAAGGTCCTTCAAATAGGAAAAAAAGGTAAGTCACAAAAGAGGTGCCGAGTGTGTTCCAAAAGGGGAATACGCAAGGACACCACTTACCAATGCAACACCTGCCCCGACAAACCTGGCCTGTGCACGAAAGAATGCTTCAAAAGGTACCATACTTCCATGCACTACTAAATTAATTTCATACGTATGACAACCTGATGAACACTACACAACTGACGTAGTGTTCGTCAAGTTGTCATACGTCAGTTGTGTAGTGTTCGTCAGGTTGTCCTACACAACTGACGTACGACACTACATTATAAAATTCACAAATCGGGTATCAGTTCCAAAAAGGGTGTACATATCGGGCATTTTCACTGCTGCAGCACATCAGGGGCTCTGAGAACGTGATGTGACGCCCGCAGACCATTCCATAGCGTCACTCCTTCCCTTCTGAGCCCTGACGTGCGCCCAAACAGTAGTTTTCTCCAACACATGGGGTATCAGCGTACTCAGGAGGAATTGGACAACAGATTTTGAGGTCCACTTTGTATTGTTACCCAGAAAAAAATGTGATTTTTTTATTTTCATAAGTCAACGCTATAATTTTCTGTGAAGCACCTGGAGGTTCAAAGTGCTCACAACACATCTAGATAAATTCAATGGGGGGTCTAGTTTCCAAAATGGGGTCACTTGTGGGGGTTTTCCACTGTTTAGACACATCAGAAGCTCTGAAAACGTGACATGAAGCCCGCAGACCATTCCATAGCGTCACTCCTTCCCTTCCAAGCCCTGATATACGCCCAAACAATGGCTTTCCCCCACATATGGGGTATCACCATACTCAGGAGAAATTGCACAACAACTTTTGGGGTCCAATTTCTCCTGGTACCCTCGTGAAATTAAGCAAATTGCGGCTAAAAGATCGTTTTTGTGGAAAAAAAATGATTTTTTTTTCCACGGCTCTACGTCATAAACTTTTGCAAAACACTTGGGGTTCAAAGTGCTCACCACACATCTAAATAAGTTCCTTAAGGGGTCTAGTTTCCAAAATGGGGTCACGTGTGGGGGGTTTCCACTGTTTAGGCACATCAGGGGCTCTGCAACCGCGACATGGTGTCCGCTGTCAACTCCAGCGAGTTTTGCATTGAAAACGTCAAATGGCGTTCCTTCCTTGCCCTGCCTTGTGCCCAAACAATGGCTTTCCCCCACATATGGGGCATCAGCATACTCAGGAGAAATAGCACAACAACTTTTGGTTTCCAATTTCTCTTGGTACCCTCGTGAAAATAAAAAAATTGGGGTCTAAAGTAAAATTTTAGTGAAAAAAAGTTAAATGTTCATTTTTTCCTTTCACGTTCAATTAATTGCTGTGAAGCACGTGAAGGGTTAATAGACTTCTTGAATGTGGTTTTGAGCACCTTGAGGGGTGCAGTTTTAAGAATGGTGTCACTTTTGGGTATTTTATGTCATAAAGACCCCTCAAAGTTACTTCAAATGTGACGTGGACCCTAAAAAAAATGGTTTTGTAAATTTTGTTGTAAAAATTAGAAATCGCTGGTCAACTTTTAACTCTTATAGCTCCTTAAAAAAAAAATTGTTTCCAAAATTATGCTTATGTAAAGTAGACATGTGGGAAATGCTATTTATTAACTATTTTGTGTGACATATCTCTCTGATTTAAGGGCATTAAAATTCAAAGTTTGAAATTTGTGAAATTTTCCAAATTTTCGCCAAATTTCCATTTTTTCCCCAAATAAACGCAAGTGATATCGAAAATTTTTTACCACTATCATGAAGTACAATATGTCACGAAAAAACAAACAAACATGCTCAGAATCAGGGGAATCCGTTGAAGCGTTCCAGAGTTCTTACCTCATAAAGTGACAGTGGGCAGAATTGTAAAAATTGGCCTGGTCATTAACGTACAAACCACCCAGGGGGGTAAAGGGATTAAAGGGAACTTGTCACCAGGTTAATAGTGTTACTAACCTGCCCGGCACCCACATACAGCCGAACTCTGCGGGGAGAAAATTAACTTCATTGGGGACAGCTGTCTGTCAAGCATGGGGCGCAGTTACAAAGGCCGCTCTGTATACTCAGAGTGGTGACTGAACCGTCGCCGGTGCGCCCCCATGACTGAAATCAGAACGCTGACAGGGGGAATAAAGTTCATTTTTTCCCCTCAGCTTTCTGCTATGTGCGGTGGCTGAGCAGGTTAGTAACGCTATTAACTGAAGATTAACCCCATATCTGCAGGTTAACAGTGTTTTTTCTGATGGCAGATTCCCTTTAAATTGGTCTTTGTCTGGTCTAGGCCATGAAGGACAAATTAGCTTCAAATTTAGTAGCCCAGTAGGCCACCCCATGACCATTTTAAGCAGAAAAAAATTTACTTATAAACAGCAAATTTCTAGCTAGATGGCAAACTGGCTCCTGGCATTTGTCCAGTAAAATAGAAAAAAGTACCTAGATTGGAGTGGTTAGTATATTACAATAATGTTGGACAAAAATCACAGACAATGACAATATAGTGTGTATCTGTAAAGGGTGTATTTATGTGACTGTATAGGAAGACGTCTTATCATATACCACTCATCAAGTCTCTTTGATATCACATGCAGATGTAAAAGAAATCTCTGATGGGTAGCAAGGCTTTACAGGAAGGAAAATGTTCTCTGTGAAGTTTAAACATCCTCTGCAAAATCAATATGGTAAATAAAAGTTGCGTGCATCATGAATGTTTGATAAATTCCTCCCTCTGGGTTTTTTCCCTTTTTTATTGCACATATAAATATTGCATAGGTAATGCTGTTTTTTAAGACTTTAACTATCAGAAAGTGGAAGAGGATTTTTCTCTATCAACAACTGTGCAGCCACATCCTCCAAAGCAGGTAAGCGCACATGTTTACTGCCTATCCTGCAATCCGAAATGCCACTGTAAGTGAATAACACATGGGTCATTATTATTATTATTCTGATTTATCAAAGCCACACAACAGAAAAATTGGAGTTTGAAGATCATTATTTTAAAGTAGAAATTCATAGTAGGAAATTACACTGCATTTTGGGAACTTAAACCCTTCCGTGAGGGCCTAAAAGAAGCAGCTTTTGATCCACTGAAATCAATAGGCTTCCTTGCCAGGCCATATCTAGCTATACAGTGTATACTCAAACCACAGGTCAACCATTGCTATTTACCAAGTGCTTGGATAGCTCCCTCCATTACTTTAGAGTAGGCAGCAGCTCCTAGATCACTACATGCTACATTTTGTTTAATACATCTGTTGTAAAAGAGTGCTTTTATTTGAGACTTGAAATACGTTCATTATTCCTTATGTACCATGCACACCTTTGAACATCCCTTACTTTGAAAAGCCAGAAGATGCTCAGCGATAGAGCAAGCGCTGAGGCACTTGAACTCTGCACACCTCCGGTGTCAATCAGTTACATTTGGAAATTTCTAAGTGGGAAGCTCACAGAGCATTTCATTCCCAGGGTAAGTGAGGTTAGCTTAGTGATGCAGAAACCTACCATTTAAGATGAAGAGTTCTCTTTGGAGTCACACCCCATCTTGAGTCATTGACCCTCAGAATATCAACTTGTGTTTTGTATCAAGGACATGAAAATGTTTAAAGAGAATGTGATACCTAGATTTCTATCACTAATTAAAACCAAATACTGACACATTATTTTTTTTTTATCTATTTTTATTTTCAGCCTGAATTGCCATACTGGAAAACGCTGTACAGTAGCTACATGGTCTATTAGCGCCTGTGAGACTGGAGAGGCTCACCGACTTCTATAGTCTTCTAGACATACTCTGATCTGTGCAGAGGTCATTGTGCAGGGGAAGAAGAGGCGAGCAACTTACTTTCACCTATTGTGAACGGTGTGATCCTATGCTATCAATACATGGGCTCGTGCAGACGACCATAGTTTTGATCATCAGATCACACTTGGACCATTGTTATTCAGTGAGGCAGTGCACATGTTCAATCTTTTCCTTGGACTGAGTGGTCCGAGGAAAAAAAAAAAAGTCGCAGCATGCATGATCTGCCTTCAATAATTGGATAGCACTCACCCATCACATGTCTATGGGTCTGTGGAAAACATTGGCCGCATTTGGATGACATCCAATAGCAATCCGATTTTCATGAACAAACTGAATGGAGAAGATAGAGAATTTGTATTTTCTTATTCTAATTAAATCTAATCAGAGTGTAGATAGCATAATCAGACAGTTTTTCTCAGATGGAGAACATACAGTCACCTGCACCTGCCCTACAGGTGACATTTGTCATTGTAATCTTGTTTATCATTAAAATAATGTGATGAGAGCTGAAAACTGATCTCTACAGAACAGGAAGTATCAGTCTATAACAAGGCTCAGTGGCCTCAGTCACACTTCAAAAAATCAGGACTCCTTTTTAGCACATTAACATGAACAATAGGGTTGGCCACTACTTTATAAGTTCATTTCATGTGGACTAGCAGCCACAGATAAGCTCTGTTGTAAATATCTTGCTTTCCCAAATCCTTCTGTAATCTAAGCTGCTCTCCTGGACACATAATGTTCGGCTGAGACTTACTGTGATGCTATGGCAAAGTTTTTGGCTCTCAGTTCTAAGATGCCCTCCAGAGTTCTCCCGTGCATCTGTAGTGTGTGTGTATTATATTAAAGTATAATATACACTGCTCAAAAAAATAAAGGGAACAATTAAACAACAGAATATAACTCCAAGCAAATCAAACTTCTGTGAAATCAAACTGTCCACTTAGGAAGCAACACTGATTAACAATCAATTTCACATGCTGTTGTGCAAATGGAATAGACAATAGATGGAAATTATTGGCAATTATCAAGACACCCTCAATAAAGGAGCTGTTCTGCAGGTGGCGACCGCAGACCACATCTCAGTACCAATGCTTCCTGGCTGATGCTTTGGTCACTTTTGAATGTTGGTTGAGCTTTCACACTCGTGGTAGCATGAGACGGACTCTACAACCCACAGAAGTTGCTCAGGTAGTGCAGCTCATCCAGGATGGCACATCATGCTGTGGCAAGAAGCTTTGCTGTGTGTCAGCGTAATATAAAGATGTAAACAATGGTACAGCGGTCTCAGGGAGCGCCAAAGGCATACTGGACAAATAAATAGATATAACTGACCTTTATTCTTCCTCCAATACCACTGCCACAACGCGTTTCGACGGTCTAAGCCGTCTTCATCAGGTGGGGTAAAGAAGAATGTTGTAATGGCAACTTTATAAAGGGGTGGTATTTTACATAATTTGGACCACATGTTGTAATCAATTAACCCTTTCATTGTAAAACTCCATATGATGCATTCTTTACCAATTAACCTCTTATTTCCCCTTGAAACAGCATTGTGCATTCATATTTAAAAATCCCTACATGGATTCATAAACTCATAATTCTTAATAAAAACTTCCTAAGAAGTCTTTATTATTATATATAATACATTTAAAAATAAATAATGAGTAATGAATGATAAAATTTATAATAAAAAATAAAAATTGAGATATATGCTTAAAAATAGGGGGGAATAGTAACCAATTCCATTGGCAACTTTTAACCTTTTCAAATTTAATGGCTTGATGTATTTTCCATCATGAGGTTCAAAACCTCCAGGGTGCAGGGTAAAGAATGCATCATATGGAGTTTTACAATGAAAGGGTTAATTTATTACAACAGGTGGTCCAAATTATGTAAAATACCACCCCTTTATAAAGCTGCCATTACAACAGTCTCCTTTACCCCACCTGATGAAGACGGCTTAGACCGTCGAAACGCGTTGTGGCAGTGGTATTGGAGGAAGAATAAAGGTCGGTTATATCCATTTATTTGTCCAGTATGCCTTTGGCGCTCCCTGAGACCGCTGTACCATGGTTTACATGTGAGACATCTCCACACGGAGCCTAAGCGGCAGGAGTAGCCTGGCATATTTGGAGGTTTGAAGACCTGTGGTTACCCAGCCACCGGGATAAACGACTGAGGACCTGCGGTGACGTGGTATCCGGTCCGGCAGGATCTTGTGACCATTCGAGGAGCAAGGAGGTAAGATATAAACACCGACAGGACGGCATAACAAACAGAGAGAGGCGACCCGGAGCCCCATTAACCACACGTTTAATTTTGGTTGTGTAGACGTACACAACCATTATAGGTGAGTGCACTGGCACTTTTAATTTTAATTTATACAAACAGCCCTGCGTGTCTACACATGCGCCCTTTCCCTTTTTGCAGCGTAATATAAAGAGGCTGGAGGCGCTACCAGGAGACAGGCCCGTACACCAGGAGAAGTGGAGGGGGCCGTAGGAGGGCAACAACCCAGCAGCAGGACCGCTACCTCCGCCTTTGTGCAAGGAGGAACAGGAAGAACACTGCCAGAGCCCTGCAAAATGACCTCCAGCAGACCACAAATGTGCATGTGTCTGAAACCGACTCCATGAGGGTGGTATGAGGGCCCGACATCCACAGATGGGGGTTGTGCTGAAAGCCCAACACTGTGCAGGACGTTAGACATTTGCCACAGAACACCAGGATTGGCAAAATCGCCACTGGTGCCCTGTGCTCTTCACAGATGAAAGCAGGATCACACTGAGCACATGTGACAGACGTGACAGAGTCTGGAGATGCCGCGGAGATCGATCTGCTGCCTGCAACATCCTTCAGCATGACCGGTTTGGCAGTGGGTCAGCAATGGTGTGGGGTGGCATTTCTTTGGAGCTCCGCACAGCCCTCCATGTGCTCACCAGAGGTAGCCTGACTGCCATTAGGTACCGAGATCCTCAGACCCCTTGTGAGACCATATGCTGGTGCGGTTGGCCCTGGGTTCCTCCTAATGCAGGACATCTGTGGACCTCGGGCCCTCATACCACCCTCATGGAGTCGGTTTCTAACCGTTTGTGCAGACACATGCACATTTGTGGCCTGTTAGAGGTCATTTTGCAGGGCTCTGGCAGTGCTCCTCCTGTTCCTCCTTGCACAAAGGCGGAGGTAGCGTACCTGCTGCTGGGTTGTTGCCCTCCTACGGCCCCCTCTACGTCTCCTGGCGTACTAGCCTGTCTCATGGTAGTGCCTCCAGCCTCTGGACACTAAGCTGACAGACACAGCAAACCTTCTTGCCACAGCTCGCATTGATGTGCCATCCTGGATGAGCTGCACTACCTGAGCAACTTCTGTGGGTTGTAGAGTCCATCTCATGCTACCACGAGTGTGAATGCACAACCAACATTCAAAAGTGACCAAAACATCAGCCAGAAAGCATTGGTACGGAGATGTGGTCTGTGATCCACACCTGCAGAACCACTCCTTTATTGAGTGAGTCTTGATAATTGCCAATAATTTCCATCTATTGTCTATTTCATTTTCACAACAGCATGTGAAATTGATTGTCAATCAGTGTTGCTTCCTAAGTGGTCAGTTTGATTTCACAGAAGTTTGATTCACTTGGACTTATATTGTGTTGTTTAAGTGTTCCCTTTATTCTTTTTGAGCAGTGTGTATATGTGTATATATACAGTACAGACCTAAAGTTTGGACACACCTTCTCATTTAAAGATTTTTCTGTATTTTCATGACTATGAAAATTGTACATTCACACAGAAGGCATCAAAACTATGAATTAACACATGTGGAATTATATACTTAACAAAAAAGTGTGAAACAACTGAAAATATGTCTTATATCCTAGGTTCTTCAAAGTAGCCACCTTTTGCTTTGATGACTGCTTTGCACACTCTTGGCATTCTCTTGATGAGCTTCAAGAGGTAGTCACCAGAAATGGTCTTCCAACAATCTTGAAGGAGTTCCCAGAGATAAATGATGGTCCAACTAAACGCAAACCGGCTGGAATAGCATGCCGCTGCAAGATGCTGTGGTAGCCATGCTGGTTCAGTATGCCTTCAATTTTGAATAAATCCCCAACAGTGTCACCAGCAAAGCACCCCCACACCATCACACCTCCTCCTCCACGCTTCACGGTGGGAACCAGGCATGTAGAGTCCATCCGTTCACCTTTTCTGCATCACACAAAGACACGGTGGTTGGAACCAAAGATCTCAAATTTGGACTCATCAGACCAAAGCACAGATTTCCACTGGTCTAATGTCCATTCCTTGTGTTCTTTAGCCCAAACAAGTCTCTTCTGCTTGTTGCATGTCCTTAGCAGTGGTTTACTAGCAGCTATTTTACCATGAAGGCCTGCTGCACAAAGTCTCCTCTTAACAGTTGTTGTAGAGATGTGTCTGCTGCTAGAACTCTGTGTGGCGAATAGATCTAGTGCAAGGGCAAATGCAGTGTAGCAGAACATGAAAATTGGCAGAAAAGGTATATGGGGTTCTTTAGGAGCATTATCCTTAGGCATTTATGGCAAAATCAGTAACTTTCTCTAGTTACTGCAGCTTTCCTCATGCACTTCTATCCATAAAATGGCCATTGGTGGAGGATCATGTGACTAGACCTGTGCATCAGCCTCCTGCAACTGAAAAGCAGCCTTACCATGTGAAGAATTTTACAAATGGAGGAGTCTGATGGACTAGTCTATCCATAAATGACTAGAAGTGCTGGTTAATCTGTGAGGAACACTGCACTAACAAGAAAGGGGACCAACCCTTTAATGGTAGTGCAAGCCTACCTCTCTTGCTCTTGACAATGTTAAAGGATTATTCTGGTGGCACTCACTACTGAATCAAGATGCACTAATGATGTCACATTATAGATACCTGCCAGGATGCATGGGCATTTGACAGGCATCATGCAAATGTCCTACTAGTTCAAGTGAATGGTGCTGAAAGGAATAACCCTTTAATTCTCATTTTAGCAAAGGCATGACATGGAGTTAATTATAATCAACAACTTTCTTTTCATTAATTTTAAAGGGACACAGGAGATTTTCCAGAGAAGAAAGTTGGTAGATTGTTAGTTCTGGCTTTTAGAAGGACACCTAAATCATGGGATGCCCTCTACACGTCTTAAATAAAATATTAGAATAGTTTGTTCAAAGCAAAATGCTGTGAAGGAAACTAAATTTGCAGGATTGAAAATAAAACTCTAATCTCATTGTTAATCACCTTTTGTTCATTCCAGTTGCAGAATATAGAAAACGGTGAAATATCATCTGTCCTCTGGAAGGTACAGGAGAAAAGCCTTGGCGAGACATACAGTACACAGTGTAAGGATAGAATAGACAGCTATCAGGTTGCAGTTTCAATCAAATCTGGTAGAAGATAAGTATAAATTACAATGTGGGTGCTTGTCACTGCATGTATACCTCAGTATTATATGTGTGCAAGCTAGAGAGGAATGCCAAGTAGCAAAAGGCATTGCATGAAACCTGTCATATATACAAACTGAAATTTCTCATATGCCAAGGGTTATATATGAGAATAAACCAAAATTAAACATTTCTATATTGCATTTATACACTGTGTGCAGAATTATTAGGCAAATTAGTATTTTGATCACATGATTTTTTATACATGCTGTCCTACTCCAAGCTGCATAGGCTTGAGAGCCAACTACCAATTAAGTAAATCTGGTGATGTGCATCTCAGTAATGAGGATTGGTGTTGACTAATGACATCAACACCCAATATAAGGTGTGCTTAATTATTAGGCAACTTCCTTTCCTTTGGCAAAATGGGTCAGAAGAGAGATTTGACGGGCTATGAAAAATCCAAAATTGTGAGATGTCTTGCAGAGGGATGCAGCAGTCTTGAAATTTCCAAACTTTTGAAGCGTGATCACCGAACAATCAAGCATTTCATGGCAAATAGCCAACAGGGTCGCAAGAAGCGTTTTGGCTGAAAAAGGAGCAAAATAACTGCCCATGAATTGAGGAAAATCAAGAGTGAAACTGCCAAGATGCCATTCGCCACCAGTTTTGCCATATTTCAGAGCTGCAACGTTACTGGAGTATCAAAAAGCACAAGGTGTGCGATATTCAGGGACATGGCCAAGGTAAGGAAGGCTGAAAAATGACCACCTTTGAACAAGAAACATAAGATAAAGCGTCAAGAATGGGCCAAGAAATATCTTAAGACTGATTTTTTCAAAAGTTTTATGGACTGCTGAAATAAGACTGACTCTTGATGGGCCAGATGGATGGGCCAGAGGCTGGATCAGTAAAGGGCAGAGAGCTCCACTCCGACTCAGACGCCAGCAAGGTGGAGGTGGGGTACTGGTATGGGCTGGTATAATCAAAGATGAACTTGTGGGACCTTTTCGGGTTGAGGATGGAGTGAAGCTCAACTCCCAGACCTACTGCCAGTTTCTGGAAGACAACTTCTTCAAGCAGTGGTACAGGAAGAAGTCAGTATCGTTCAAGAAAAACATGATTTTCATGCAGGACAATGCTCCATCACATGCATCCAACTACTCCACAGCATGGCTGGCAAGGTCTAAAAGAAGAAAAAATAATGACATGGCCCCCTTGTTCACCTGATCTGAACCCCATAGAGAACCTCTGGTCCATCATAAAATGTGAGATCTACAGGAAGGGAAAACAGTACACCTCTCGGAACAGTGTCTGAGAGGCTGTGGTGGCTGCTGCATGCAATGTTGTTCAAAAACAGATCAAGCAACTGACAGAATCTATGGATGGAAGGCAGTTGAGCGCCATCATAAAGAAAGGTGGCTATTTTGACCACTATTTTTTTTGATTTTTGTTTTTGCATGTCAGAAAAGTTTATTTCTAAATTTTGTGCACTGATATTGGTTTACCTGGTGAAAATAAACAAGTGAGATGGGATTATATTTGGTTTTTATTACGTTGCCTAATAATTATGCACAGTAATAGTTACCTGCACAAACAGATATCCTCCTAAGATAGCCAAATCTAAAAAAAACCCACTCCAACTTCCAAAAATATTAAGCTTGGATATTTATGAGTCTTTTGGGTTGATTGAGAACATAGTTGTTGATCAATACTAAAAATAATCCTCTAAAATACAACTTGCCTAATAATTCTGCACACAGTATGTGAATGGTGGGAAAAAAAGATGAAATATTTGTAAAAGACTGTCCTATACTTATAAGTAGATATGAGCAAATACATTGCTGAGGAACTGAATTCTACTCGAATTTTACAAAAAAAATCCACATTCACCAAGATGAGGTTTTTTTGTATTTCACTTCTGTGTGGATTCAGCAAAATGGATGTTTTGCAAACCATAAAGGGCCACCAAAAGATTAAAAAAAATATTCCCCATATTGCACACCTCTCTGACGACTCTACTCCTAACCGTCCAATCTTCAGATCGGGATGGTTCTGTGGAGGGACCCGAAAGACCACGGCGCACGTCATAACATCAGGATGTTGCAAACTTTAGCGCGCTTGTGCAGAACCCTCCCAGACCTGCTCAGGGCCGGAAGTCCCGTCCTAGTGTGAGAGACCTGGGGCTTTCAGCCCGAGAGGCGGTGATAAGAAGATGCAGCCAGAGAGGGACGAGTGATGGTGATGAGTGGAGGGACTGGAGAGGAAAACAGTAAGGGGAGTATAAGGATCTTTTATTTTTTTTACATCTTACATTTATTTTGCTCTGGCATCTGGAAAGACCCCATAGCATAATAAGGGACATTAAAGTTGCGCAGAACAACTTTTCTGCAAATAAACTTTCCTGGGAACATCCACGAAAACAAGCAAATTAGAATTTTGCCAGATTCGCTAAATTCTACTTGTAACCCATGATTCGTCCTGATATCTTACCTATGTCATATCAGAAGAAAATAACTGGAATTTCAATATCATTTACTACAATTGATCATTTTATTACTAGCATACTGTTTGTTAAACATGATGTGTTACTTACTTCAATACTTAAAAATATATTTTCCAATCAATCTCCTCTTACAATTGCCATATAATATCATAATTGTTTAACATTAAACTTGCTAGTCTTTAAATTATTAATGTTCAATGTAACACGAGCGCAAACATTTTTGAGAAAAAAGGCACTGTTCTAATTTATTTCGCCATGTTAATTGTAGACCTCTACTGACAGTTCACCAATAAGAAGTGTTATTGAAAGGTTATAGCAAAGCTCATAAAGCTGCAATTTAATTAAAGTTTCCATTTAAGAGCTTCAGCTACTAAGCAAAAAGTCCCCCTTTTTTATATGAACTTTGAATTATGTCCCAAGCATCAATGTGTTGATGTAGCAGATGTCCGTGAACACTAGTCTTTTACTGTTACAAAAACCAATGAAACATTAATTAATGATACTGTATTTCAAAGGCCATATTCAATTTAGAAGAGTGCTCTTTTCAGGTATCAGGTGAGGAATACTAGGTGACACCTGGAAGCAGGTGCTGCCGTGCAAGCGCAAAACAAAACACACTTTTAAAGCGTGGAATTTACCAGACACCTGAAATTGTTCCAGCAGATGGAGGACCATGTCATCTATTGTTGTACGATAAATCTTGGATACACTTATAGGAACATTAAATACATCAGCGCTCGTCACGATTACAAAGACAGATAATTTATCTTATTTCATCTTTTATTTATTTAGGTGATATTCTTTGTAATCCTAGAACTAAATGCAGCTACTGTCTATTGTAGTTAACATTTTGTCTGCATTTTATTCAGTAGGGGATATATTTCATCCAGACAAAAACTCATAAATGTTGGATGCTGTATTGTATGGGTTAGTTATTAGCAAGAAATAGGACACTGTAAGCAAAATTTATAAATATGCAAAAAAAGCGCACTAAAAATAAACACATCATTTTCTTCATTGGCAAAAAGGTACTGATATATTAACATTTTGCAGCTTTGTACCCTGAAGCTGTGTTTCCAAGTTTTTTATGCCATTGTGTAACAATGATACTCAAAGTAACCATCGTATTCTCAAAGGAAAAGTCAAGTCAAGTGTAAAAATGAAGACTGGTGAAAGTTGCGGGAGGCGCCCCTGAGGGTTCGGTCACCACAGAGGTATTGCATCTCACCCAGAGGTGTGGTATCTCACTCTCAGGTAAGGAAGGAGTATGGCTCAGGACCCTAACACTACATCCACTACACCACATTTCCGGGGGACAGGGCGATAATGCTCCTACGGGAGAGCACAAGTGTCCCTGATCCCTGGCTGGAGTGGGGAGGAACCACCTAGAGAGGGGGAACTAGGTAGTGGATGGGTGGAGGACGTAGATCCTGGGAGCGTTGGAGTAGGAGGTATAAAAGGTAGGAACCATTTTGGCTCAAGGGACAGATAGTAGTGGAAGTGACAGGAGCAGGGGGGCTCTCCATGAGCTTTGCTCCACAGGCAGGCCTAGTTAAGAGGCCTGAGCCTGAAAGGAGAAGAGAGGAAAGGGGAGCAGGAAGGCTCCAGGACAGGAACCGAAGGGACCCTAGGGGTACGGGCCATGCAGCTGCCACCCGTACGCCCGCCGCTGCCAGGAGGTAGGGGGGGTCAGGCCAGAAGAAGGGAACCGGATCCCTCAACCAGCAGAGACTACAGGGCTCAACTGGGAACCGGAGGCTGCAGCACTTCAAGTACAGCAAGCAGTCCACACCAACCACCAGGAAGGTAGCCACATAGGGCCAGGGGACGGAACACACGTCGCCCGCCAAGGCCTGAGGACACTGGACAGAGGTGCCGTTAGGTGTGAGGTACGAGAGAGGCCAGAGAGGACACACTGAAGGGGGTCCTGCTAAATGCTCCAGAGATACCTGAGGGTCGACCGAGCCCCTTACTGCGTGAGCACAGGACGCCGTGGGCTCTTACACTGGCCCTGTAACTGGAACTGCCTAACTGTGAGTAAAAGATCTGGGACTGCATTATCTGGACTCTGTGATTCTTCTTACACCGCGACACCCTGCACTATCACCACCATCATCCACTCACGCTGCCCTGAAGCTACAATCTTCCTGTGGGGAGTTACACTACCTTGCTGCGCATATCACCAGCTCCAGCGGACTGCTCCGCAGCGGCGGTTACCAATAACCACAATCCACAGGTGGCGTAGTCGGACATTGATATTAGTGCACATAGACTACCCTGGCTTGACCGCCCTGGGTCACGGACCGGGTCACCGCCACGGTGACTACAACCCCCAGCATCTACAAGGCCTGGCTCCGGGTATCCCCACGGCCCAGGGGGCGCGTTACATACATTTAGCAGTCCAATGAGTAACATTCACTAAGGCACTGACTTGCATTTTAAAGATTACTGTAAAAGTTGAGCTATTGGATTACGAGGGTCCAGAGACAGGTCATCCAAACTTTCAAAATATGCATGAATATTTCTCCAGTTATCATATATAGCTTTATTTCTAAAATAGGTATGCCTCATTCAGACTTCAATTGGTGGAGGATAGGAGTGATAGTCTACACTGCTGTGCTCGATTTAGGAAATCCAGAAGATGTGATGAGGTATTAGATCATGTGGTTTATTCTCAAAGTGTTTTGAAGTTGAACCAACTTTATAAGGAGAACCACAAGTACATTGTCATTCTCCTGATGAAAAAGTTGGTTCAACTTCGAAATGCGATGAGAATAAACCGCATGATCTAATACCTCATCACATCTTCTGGATTTCCTAAATCGAACACAGCAGTGTAGACTATCACTCCTATCCTCCACGGCAGGATTTCCCGACCTAAGTACTGTAGCAGTTGTCACACTTTGATTCCTCAGTTGTGGGTTAAACAACCTCAAACCTCTCATCTACACTAATTTCTCCACCAGATAAGACCCTATTGCGCTTGGTGTGTCTCCCTCTTTCTCATTCAGACATTAATGATTTTTTACAATATTACAGACACTTGAACAGCACCATAGACTATAATATGTTATAATAGTATGTTCAACAGTATAATTCGTGACAACACAATCACATAACTACACGCTTACCAGTATGTCCAAAGATTGCAGATGTGTCCATAGGCAATGTAAAACTGAGTGTATTAAAAACAAAACTGCTGCATCATAGCCAAAATATTTTTTGTTCTCTAAAAATACAGTACATATGGTACAGTCTAATGTGTACTGGGATTTTTATACTCTGGTGGGTTGTTAAAAAATGAAACCTTTATTGTAGTATGTTAATGCTGATTTTAAATGTCATGTGTCTAAGGCATACATGTTAAACTCTGGCCCGTGGGCCAAATCTGGCCTGCAGGGTGGTTTTATTTGGCCCACAACACCAGAACTACCACCCTTATGTGGGGCTATTATTCTGTATGGAGAACTATGTGGTGCCCATAATACTGTATGGAGGACTATGTGAGGCCCATTATTCTGTATGGAAGACTATGTGGGGTCCACTATTCTGTATGGAGGACTCTGTGGGACCCATTATACTGTATGGAGGACTCTGTGGGACCCATTATACTGTATGGAGGACACTGTGGGGCCCATTATTCTGTATGGAGGGCTATGTGGGGCCCATTATTCTGTATGGAGGGCTATGTGGGGCCCATTATTCTGTATGGAGGGCTATGTGGGGCCCATTATTCTGTATGGAGGACTATGTGGGGCCCATTCTGTATGGAGGACTATGTGGGGCCCATTATTCTGTATGGAGGACTATGTGGGGCCCATTATTCTCTATGGAGGACTATGTGGGGCCCATTATTCGGTATGGAGGACTATGTGGGGCCCATTATTCTGTATGGAAGACTATGTGGGACCCATTATTCTGTATGGAAAACTATGTGGGGCCCATAATACTGTATGGAGGACTATGTGGGGCCCTTTATATTGTATACGGGTTGGCCCATGACTTTGTCCAATTTTTCATTTTGGCCCTCTGTGTTTCAGTTTGACATCCCTGGTCTAAGGCCTGAATCTGAAACCTTGGTTTGGCGTGATCTGTGTGTATTCTGACATCCTGAGTTAATGTTCTTGTGCCACCCTGACTCCCTGTTTCTATGTGACTACCTCTTGAAGCTCATCAAGAGAATGCCAAGAGTGTGCAAAGCAGTCATCAAAGCAAAAGGTGGCTACTTTGAAGAACCAAGAATATAAGACATATTTTCAGTTGTTTCACACTTTTTTGTTAAGTATATAATTCCACATGTGTTAATTCATAGTTTTGATGCCTTCAGTGTGAATGTACAATTTTCATAGTCATGAAAATACACAAAAATCTTTAAATGAGAAGGTGTGTCCAAACTTTTGGTCTGTACTGTATGTAAGTACCTGGATAAGAATGAAGTGATTAACCAGAGTCAGCATGGGTTTGTAACTAACAAGTCATGTCAGACTAACTTAATTTCCGTCTATGACAGAATCACTGACTGGGTGGATCAGGGAAATGCTGTAGATATAGTATATCTTGACTTCAGCAAAGCATTCGACAAAGTATCTCACACCATCCTTATTGAAAAAATGACCAAGTACTTAATGGACAAGGCAATTCTTAGGTGGATTCATAACTGGTTTAGTGATGGGACTCAAAGAGTGGTCGTAAATGGCTTCACATCCAGTTGGATGAATGTCTCAAGTGGGGTACCACAGGGCTCTGTCCTGGGTCCTGTATTGTTCAACATCTTTATCAATGATTTAGATGAAGGAATTGAGGGTAAACTGATTAAATTTGCTGATGACACAAAGCTAGGAGGGATAGCTAATACTAAAGAGAGAGAGAGGATTCAAAAAGACCTAAATAAACTGTAGCAGTGGGCAGCAACTAACAGAATGGTTTTTAACAGGGAAAAATGCAAAGGACTACATCTGGGCAATAAAAACGAAAAAAGCATATACAGAATGGGAGGAATAGAGCTAAGCAACAGTACGTGTGAAAAAGACTTAGGTGTACTAATAGATCATAGACTGAACATGAGTCAACAGTGTGATGCAGCAGCAAAAAAGGCAAATATAATTCTGGGAAGCAAACAGTCTACATCACGTGAAGTCATTATCGCACTTTACTCCTCTTTGGTGTGTCCAGTTTTGGGCACCACATTTTAAAAAAAAGACATTGACAAACTGGAACAAGTCCAGAGAAGAGCGATCAGAATGGTGACCGGTCAGCAAACCATGTCCTATGAGGAACGGTTACAGGATTTGGGAATGTTTAGCTTGCAAAAAAGAAGACAGAGGAGACTTAATAGCTCTCTACAAATATCTCAAGGGCTGTCACATTGTAGAAGGATCATCTTTATTCTCATTTGCACAAGGAAAGACTAGAAGCAATGGGATGAAACTGAATGGGAGGAGACACAGATTAGATATTAGAAAAAAACTTTTTGACAGTTAGGGTGATCAATGAGTGGAACAGGCAGCCACAAGAGGTGGTGAGTTCCCCTTCAATAAACGTCTTCAAACAGAGGCTGGACAGATATCTGTCTGGGATGATTTAGTGAATCCTGCTTTGAGCAGGGGGTTGGACCAGATGACCCAGGAGGTCCCTTCCAACTCTACCATTCTATGATTCTATGACTTGGCTTTGACATTGCTTTCTTGTCACAAACCTATGCCTGGACTCATGATCTAGACCAGGGGTCTCAAACTCGGCTGGGTATATGGGCCGCACACGGAAAAAAAATTAATTTGGGGGGGCCGCATTCTTTGCAGGACAAAGTGACATTTTTAGTGATACCATTTTTTTTTCTATACACCTTTTGAACATTTTTGCTGTTTTATTTTTTATAGCTTGGGTCGTTATGGATGTGGCAATAATAAAACATGCACTTTTTTGTTCACTTTAGTTTAGATATAAAGCAGCATTTTTAGTGGCAAAATATTTTTTCATGCTTTATTTTGAAGTTTTTCTGCCAAAATCTTGTAGTAATGTGCCCCACCCTGGTCTGCATCTTGTAATGTCCCCCATCTTTGTACCCATCTTGTAATATTCCATACTGGGCCCCATATTGTTACAATGTCACATACCGGTCCCCGTATTGTAGATATGTCCCCATCTTGTAGTAATGCCCCATCCTGGTCCCCATCTTTTAGGACTGTCCCCAGCCTGGTCCCCATCTTTTAGGACTGTCCTCATCTTTTATGACTGTCCCCAGCCTGGTGCCCAACTTTTAGGACTGTCCCCAGCCTAGTCCCCTTCGTTTAGGACTGTCCCCAGCCTGATCCCCATCTTTTAGGACTGTCCCCAGCCTGGTCCCCATCTTTTAGGACTGTCCCCAGCCAGGTGCCCATCTTTTAGGACTGTCCCCAGCCTGGTCCCCATCTTTTAGGACTGTCCCCAGCCTGGTCCCCTTCTTTTAGGACTATCCCCAGCCTGGTGCCCATCTTTTAGGACTATCCCCAGCCTGGTGCCCATCTTTTAGGACTGTCCCCAGCCTGGTGCCCATCTTTTAGGACTGTCCCCAGCCTGGTCCCCATCTTTTAGGACTGTCCCCAGCCTGGTCCCCATCTTTTAGGACTATCCCCAGCCTGGTCCCCATCTTTTAGGACTATCCCCAGCCTGGTCCCCATCTTTTAGGACTGTCCCCAGCCTGGTGCCCATCTTTTAGGACTGTCCCCAGCCTTGTCCCCATCTTTTAGGACTGTCCCCAGCCTGGTCCCCATCTTGGAGGACTGTCCCCAGCCTGGTCCCCATCTTGGAGGACTGTCCCTTGTGCTGTTCTACAAATACAAGAGAAAAAAAAAAAGATTCTTCTCACCTGTCCTCCGTTCCCTCGGCGTCCTTTCTGCACCTGTGGCCCGCAGGCACCATAGACCTCGATCGCGGGCCGGTCCATGAGCAGCCGGCAGCTGCGCTTCAGTTCAGGTGTATTGCCACGCAGAGACCGGCTCTCTGCACAGCAATACCAGTGGCAGCTGCCGGCGTATCAGAGGTCAGCAGCTGACCTATGCGCATGGCAGTGACGTCATACGCTGCTGCGCTGGGACGCAGATGTCAGCTGCTGGCCTCTGATAGGCCGGCGGCTGCCACTGGCCGGGCCGCGTATATGAGACCCCTGATCTAGACTTTGTAATGATGGCCTCAGGACCATTGCTTATCTGGGTGGTTTAATTGTAAATATATCCCTGTTTTGTATGCAACCATCCTCTACTGTTATTTTTGCATATTGGCTGCTCCTGCCTACATTAATCTTGCTCACAACTAGGACTGTATTGACCCAATGTCATTTGGAAAGACGGTGAACATCTTCCGAGACTATTACACAGACAATCCCGGTTGATTCACAATGCTTTTCTCAGGATTATTTCAAATATCAAACCTTTAATAGTTGGTGTAATTCTTGGATAGGACATCTTGATCATAGAGGACAAGGGGTTGGGAGGCAGCCAGAAGAATATTACGTTTTGTAGACTGAACTATATTTTAATGAAGTAGATAAATGAAACTCCTACCTACAGATATCAATTCTTAAGGCAAATGACAGTTTTACAGGGAAATTCATTAAACAATTTTGGCCAGAAAACAGGTGAAGAAAAGTTGCAAATTTTTGGGCAATGCAAACATCTTACTACAGAAAACAAAACAATATTCTTGATATATTCCCCCGTTAATCTTAATATGTTTGAAGACTGTTCAACCTTTTCGGACTTATTATTTTTTTGTCCAAAATTAAATAAATATTAAGATAAAAAAAATCAAATAAATAAGAGAGTAAATGGAAGCTATCTAGTAGTCTCAGAAATGGCAGAAGCAATAAATACAGAAGATGCTACTTCATAGAAGCTTGACTTATTGAAATTAGAACTGTTTGGCCGGGGACATGCATGGACTTTTTATAGTACCACAGAATCAATAGCAAATGTATTTTGAGAATTACACAGATACATGCAATATCCATAAGCTTTTCATGCAACTAATGCATAACATGAGTAAAATTTAAAGGACTTTTCTGGTCTATTTTTATAATTCCAAGTTGCGAGTCCTGCTGATAAAAGAAAAGCTATATTCACCCCTGGAATCTGGCTCCTGCTTCAGCGCTGGCGCTTTGCTAATTTCTGCAGTAACAGAAACGATTATTTCATGACCACCAGTCACCTTACCGCTGCAGCCACTGATTGGCCGCAGGACCAGGAGAATGATGTTCAGGATGTTATCGCATCTGGTCCAGATGAGGCATTTAGAGTGTAAGTGCTACAGCAAAGAACGTCTTCTAGGGGAAAATATAACTTTCAACATGGCTCCTAAAGTGATGTAAAAAATTGAATGGTGAACCCCTATAGAAATGGCTACAGCTGAAATTGAGAGCATAAGACAACAAAAAATATTTGTAGTTGTAGACCCAGCCAAGACACTAAATGAGTTGTCCATCCCTAATAGTGTTGAGCCACTCCCGTAGTGTTCGGGTTCGGTTCGGTTTGTCGAACACCGGGATGTTCGAGGAACTGTTCATCGAACTGTTCGTCGAACACCTTAGAACACCGTCGAACACCGTTAAAACCAATGGCAGGCAAACAAAAACACATAGAAACACATAGAAAACACCTTCAAAGGTGTCCAAAAGCTGACAAACTGCTCAGAAGACGCTCTCTTTAAAAAAGCCGGCCGGCAATTCAGCAGCGGCATACACCGGTACCCGCCAATTTAGACAAGAAGGAATAGAGCCTCACACATAGATTAGATAGATAGAAACATGTCAGTCACACATATAAGAAGCACAGTGACAGTGTTGCTTACTGTACTTGTCATTAAGTGTAATGGATTTATTTAAAAAAATAATAGTTTTTTCATGCACTGTCTCTTTAAAAAGCCGGCCGGCAATTCAGCATCTGTACCCGACAATTTATAACAGAAAGAATAGAGCATCACACATAGATAGATATAAACATGCCAATCACATATATAATAAGTACAGTGATAGTGTTGGTTACTGTACTTGTCATTTAGTGTAAAGGATTTATTTAAAAAAATAATAGTGTTTTCATGCACCGTCTCTTTAAAAAAGCCGGCCGGCAATTCAGCATCTGTACCCGACAATTTAGAATAGAAGGAATAGAGAATCACACATAGATTAGATAGATAGAAACATGTCAGTCACATATATAATAAGTACAGTGATAGTGTTGATTACTGTACTTGTCATTTAGTGTTAAAATAAAGGATTTATTAAAAAAAAAATTGGCGTTGGGGGCCCCGTAATTTTAGTCTCTAGCGGAGGTTAAGCAGACGGCTGGGGCAGATGTTTGAAGCCTGGGAAGGGGGTAATACTCATGGAGCTTCCCAGGCTACTAATATCAGCCCCCAGCGGAATACCTAGCCTTTACTAGCTATTAAAATGGGGGACCCCCCGAAAAAAATGACGTGGGGTCCCCCCTATTTTAATAGCTAGCAAAGGCTAGGCAGACAGCTGGGGGCTGATATTAATAGCCCAGGAAGGGTACCATGAATATTGGCCCCCTCCCAGGCTAGAAACACCAGCCGTCAGCCGCCCCAGAAATGGCGCATCCATAGGATGCGCCAATTCTGGCACTTAGCCTCGCTCTTCCCACTGCCCTGTAGCGGTGGCAGTGGGGTAATAGGGTTGGGGTTGATGTCAGCTTATAATGCCAGCTGACATCAAGCCCAGGTTAGTAATGGAGAGGCGTCTATAAGACACCCCCATTACTAACCCCATAGTCAAAGTTAAAAAAAACCACAAACACCCAGAATAAAGTCCTTTAATTGAAATAAACACACAATTCTTTATTGTTCTAAATTAAACCATACTTACCGTCACGCCCATTCCAGCTGAAGCCAACGATCTCCTGCAATAAAAGTAAAATAATAAAGCAACCTCATCCTTACCTTTCCATGGTTCCCAGACAGCTTCAGCTCTGCTACATCGAGATGACAGGCTGGACCGCAGCAGAACGCTGCCATCCAGCTTGCCATGCCGCAGACACTGAGAAGCACAGGCATGCTTGCGCTCCTCAGTGTCTCTCTGTGACGGCATCCAGATGAGCCGAGGTCATGTCCAATGAACTCAGCTCACCTCATGTATGTCACTGACAGCGTGGAAGAATTCTCCTGCACACAGCGCTTCAGCGTGAGAATTCTGACCTCATGTACGTCAGTGACGTACATGAGGTCAGCTGAGTTCAATGGACATGAATGAGCTCACCTCATGCACGTCACTGACAGCGTGGGAAAATTCTCAAGCTGAAGCGCTGAGTGCAGGAGAATTCTCCCACGCTGTCAGTGACGTGCATGAGGTGAGCCGAGTTCATTGTCGGCTCATCTTTATGCCGTCACAGCGAGACACTGAGGAGCGCAAGCATGCCTGCGCTTCTCAGTGTCTGCGGGATGACAGGCTGGATGGCAGCGTTCTGCTGCGGTCCAGCCTGTCATCTCGATGTAGCAGAGCTGAAGCTGTCCTGGGAACCATGGAAAGGTAAGGATGAGGTTGCTTTATTATTTTACTTTTATTGCAGGAGATCTTTGGCTTCAGCTGGAATGGGCGTGGTGGTAAGTATGGTTTAATTTAGAACAATAAAGGATTGTGTCTTTATTTCAATTAAAGGACTTTATTCTGGGTGTTTGTGTTTTCTTTTAACTTTCACTATGGGGTTAGTAATGGGGGTGTCTTATAGACGCCTCTCCATTACTAACCTGGGCTTGATGTCAGCTGGCATTATAAGCTGACATCAACCCCAGCCCTATTACCCCACTGCCACCGCTACAGGGCAGTGGGAAGAGCGAGGCTAAGTGCCAGAATTGGCGCATCCTATGGATGCGCCATTTCTGGGGCGGCTGACGGCTGGTGTTTCTAGCCTGGGAGGGGGCCAATATTCATGGCACCCTTCCTGGGCTATTAATATCAGCCCCCAGCTGTCTGCCTAGCCTTTGCTAGCTATTAAAATAGGGGGGACCCCACGTCATTTTTTTGGGGGGTCCCCCATTTTAATAGCTAGTAAAGGCTAGGTATTCCGCTGGGGGCTGATATTAGTAGCATGGGAAGCTCCGTGGGTATTACCCCCTTCCCAGGCTTCAAACATCTGCCCCAGCCGTCTGCTTAACCTCCGCTAGAGCCTAAAATTACGGGGAACCCCACGCCAATTTTTTTTTAAATAAATCCTTTATTTTAACACTAAATGACAAGTACAGTAATCAACACTATCACTGTACTTCTTATATATGTGACTGACATGTTTCTATCTATCTAATCTATGTGTGATGCTCTATTCCTTCTATTCTAAATTGTCGGGTACAGATGCTGAAATGCCGGCCGGCTTTTTTAAAGAGACAGTGCATGAAAACACTATTATTTTTTTTAATAAATCCTTTACACTAAATGACAAGTACAGTAAGCAACACTGTCACTGTACTTCATATATATGTGACTGACATGTTTCTATCTATCTAATCTATGTGTGATTCTCTATTCTTTCTATTCCAAATTGTCGGGTACCGCTGCTGAATTGCCGGCCGGCTTTTTTAAAGAGACGGTGCATGAAAACACTTATTTTTTTTGATAAATCCTTTACACTAAATGACAAGTACAGTAAGCAACACTGTCACTGTACTTCATATATATGTGGCTGACATGTTTCTATCTATCTAATCTATGTGTGAAGCTCTATTCTTTCGGTTCTAAATTGTCGGGTACCGGTGTATGCCGCTGCTGAATTGCCGGCTTTTCATGTTTCACTGTTGGCACTGTTCCCATCGATTTGGGCAATCACTGTAATGCCACAACCACCATGGCTGTGGCATTACAGTGAGTGGCAGACAATCCCTGCATGATTGGTGCTCTAAATAGCGCCAGACATGCAGGACACGCTTTTGGTGCACGAACAGTTATCGAACATAACCTCGAACAGCCGAATTTTTTGCAAATCGTTGGGGTTCGTCGAACAACTCGAACACCGCCCAAAACAGCTCGAATTTGAGATTGGCGAACAGTTCTAGTCGAACACCGCTCATCTCTAATCCCTAAACTTTTTTTTTCATAATCTATCCAGAATGGCATAAAAAAATGGGTTTTACAATGTAGTTCATAACTCAGAAATTTGGTCAAACTAACATTCTATTTAAATGAATTCTAATTGCTGTATATAAGGACATTTTCCTCCATTTATAAATTGCTTCTTTTTTTTTTTTTTTACGCATGTGCTCCACAGTGTATATATAGCACACACTCTACCCAGGGTTTCACTACAACAGTTGAGGTAAAAGGGAATTCTTTGAGAGTATGTACTATACACAACAATCCTTTGGATTCCTTCCTACAACAGTTTGTTTTTTTATAACGTTTGTAATCGATTCCCTTTAGATTCTCCACTTCAATATAAATTTTAATAAAAATACAGTTCAATAAGCTTTTTCTATTAGCTCACTAGTCATGTATGCTGGATTAATCACAAAAAGCTCCTGGGTCATAGGTAGTGTTGCTGCTAAAAAACTTTTAAGTCCTAAAAATTATAAAATCTCGGTCATTAGTTCCACATCAGAGCCTTATGGGCTTAAAGAGAAGGAAGTTCTGATAATAACACAAATTTCATATGCTATTATCAAATCATTATTTGTTCTTTAGTTTATTACGTGGTTATTTGCTTGATGGATGACTCACTATGAATACTGATCGTGCACAGCTGTGCTTTACCACGAAGAGCCCAAACTGAAATTTACAGCGCCTTGCAATTAATGTTTATATACTACATAATTACTATATAGATTTTCTATGGATTAAATAGCAGCACTACAATGTGTTCTACTTACAGGATGAATAAAAGCAAGCTTGTTCATGAGCAAGTACAATAAACCAATTTACTGCTAAAATTAGTTTACATACAGTACTGTGCAAAAGTTTTAATAGCTTATTTTGATCAATTACCAATATGCAAAATTAATAAACAAAAGAGAACTCAAAAATCACATCAATATCACCCTGTGCCTTCAAAACCGAATCAATTCTTCTAGATAAAATTGTACAAAGTCAGGGAATTTATAGGATTATAGTTAAGTGTGAGGGCGCAGTCAGGCGGCCTTATAAATGGGACCGAGATCGGAACACAGTGTATGGACTGGCCTGCGGCTCTCCTGACCTGAGTGCGACAGCTTCATGTATTTCTATGCAGCTGCCACGATCGGGATAAGAGAGCTGCCGGCCAGTCTGTGCATTGTGTTTTGAGCTCAGTCTGATTTATAAGGCCGTCTGACTGCGCGTACACACTTGACTATAATCCTATAAAATCCCCGACTTTGTGCAATTGTACCTAGTAGAATGGATATGGCCGTCTGACTGCGTTCTAGGATTAAATTATACCAAACAGACGATAATGATCATTTTCATATGTAGCTTGAACCACAGTCATTAACCCCTTCATGACCGGAGCATTTCCCATTTTCGTTTTTTGGTTCCCTTGTTCCCAGAGCCATAACTTTTTTATTTTTCTGTCAATATAGCCGTGTGAGGGCTTATTTTTTGCGGGACGAGTTGTACTTTTGAACGATATCACTGGTTTTACCATATTGTGTACTGGAAAATGTTAAAAAAAAATTCCAAATGCAGTGAAATTGCAAAAACAGTGCAATCCCACAGATTTTTTTTTTTTTACTACGTTCACTGAATGTTAAAACTGACCTGCCATTATTATTCTTCAGGTGATTACGAGTTAGTAGACACCAAACATGTAGCAGTTCCTTTTTATTTAAGTGGTGAAAAAAAACAAAGTTTGCTGAAGAAAAAAAAATGGTGCCATTTTCCGAGACCCGTAGCGTCTCCATTCTTCGGGACGTTTTTATAGATACCATTTTGGGGTAGATACAATGTTTTGATCGCCCATTATTGCAATGTTGCGGCGACTAAAAAATTCTGACGTTTAGAATTTTTTCTCGTTACGCCGTTTACCGATCGGATTTTTTTTTTATATTGATAGATCGGGCGATTCTGAAAGCGGCAATACCAAATATGTGTATGTGTTTTTTTTTATTGTTGTATTTTCAACGGGGCAAAAGTGGGGTGATTTAAACTTTTATTTTTATTATTTTTTTTTTTTAAAACATTTTTTTTTTACTTTTTGCATGCTTCAATAGTCTTTATGGGAGACTAGAAGCAGCACTTGCCTGATCGGCTCTGCTATATAGCAGATTTGCTCACTTGCTATGAGCACCAACCACTGGGCAGTGCTCCTAGCAATCTGGCAATGACAACCACAGGGGTCTCCTGCAGACCCCGGGTTGTCATGCCAACCCATTGGTGACCTGCGATCATGTGACGGGGTCACTGATGGGTGGGGTAAGTGACGTGCTACCGGCGCAGCGATGTTAAATGCCGCTGTCAGATTGACAGCAGCATTTAACTAGTTAACAGAAGCGGGTGGATCGCGATTAAACCCGTGGCTGTTGCGGGCACATGCGGGCTGACATGTGCCCGGCTCAGCGCCGAAGCCCGCGCTAAACAGAAGGTTATGAAATGGTGCGTACTACTATGTACCACGTCATAAAGGGGTTAAATAAAACAGAAACAGCTGTGTTGCAGGCTTTAATAATAATAATAATCTTTATATAGCGCCAACATGTTCCTCAGCGCTTTACAATTCAGAGGTTCATATACAACAGTCATAAGTAACAAAGTTAAAGTTAATACATTAAAGCAAAAATAATGATGACCCTGCTCGTAAGAGCTTACAATCTACAATGAGGTGGGGGTGACACAAAGTACAGGGGCTTATTTACAATGATGGTCCAGCCATCTTGAGGGAATGGGAGCTGGATAAAGGCTGCATGAGCTCGTCACCAGCCAATATTTGTAGTGATTTTGGGTGCGGTGGAGAATCATGCATTTCAGCAACTGGAGTTGGGGATTTGGTCAGACTTAATGGTGTCAATGCTGAGAAATACAGGCATATACTCGGCTGTATGTTTGGGGTTGTTGCTTTGCTGCAGAATAAATTAAGAGCCAATCAGACTCTCTGATGGTATTGTATGATGGATAAGTAGTATCCATCATACAATACCATCAGAGAGGAGTCTAACTGGCTCCAAATTTATTCTGCAGCAAAACAACAAACCCAAACATACAGCCAATGCCACTAAGAACTGATCTCATCATCATGGAGACTGCTTGGGACTACGTGAAGATACAGAAGAATTAGAATAAGTCTACAGCCACAGATATCTGTGGTTAGTTCTCCATATTCTCCAATATTTGGGCAACCTCCCAGCTTGGTTCCTTCAAAATCTATGTTCAACTGTACATAGAGGAATTGGTGCAGTTTTGAAGGCAAAGGTAGGTTGCACCAAATATTGATTTGATTTAGATTTCTCTGTTATACATTCACTTTGCATTTTAAATTGATAAAAATAAGATATTAAGGCTGTGTACAAAGGTTGCAGATTTAGTGCGCTTTTGCCATGCAAAGTGATTGACAAACCTGAAGTGTCATGCACACATTGAGTATTTTTGATTTTGAAGATTTGGTGCAGAAAATAATCTGCAGCATGCCAATTCTCTGTGCGTTTCTGCCTGCGTTTTTCACCCATTGAATGCACTGAAAAAATGCAGATAAAAACGCAACGTTTTTGAGGCTGCGTTTTCCTGCCAAGAGACACAGAAATGGTGCAAAAATTTCTGCACACAAAATACTCAATATGTGCACATACCCTTATACTTAAATTTTTTGAAACATTCTTACTTTGCAGCATTTTCCTAAAACATTTGCACAGTAGTGTACACATACAGGCAAAGCACATATTTGTAAAGGCTCTAATGTGTTGGAAAATTGTTATAAACTATTAAAGGGGTTTCTCTCTTTCACAAAAGTGGTGCCCACACATTTATATAATTGAAAAACCGCCACTGCTTATTTAATTTGTTTTAGGCTGTAGGGAAGATGTCATGACTATATTGCAAATTCCCACAGAAGCCAATAGCTGCACTGTAATAGTGATGTCAGCACTGCAGCCAAAAAACAGATTAGAGCAAGAACATAAAGGCAGGACTGGACGGGGGCTGTGAGCATCTGTGGTTTGTCGTTTTACTACTATACAATCGCTTGGGCGCCACTTTTGTAAAGTGGATGCCCCTTTAAAGCAAAAGATACTGCTTACACTTTTGTTGCATTATAGTTTCGCTATGGTTTTGTAGATTTCATGGCAAAAAAAGCTGTAAAATATGAAGTGGAATGAGACCCTGTCCATTGTTTTCTATGGCTTCTGTTTACAGTTGAAACCAGAAGTTTACACACACTATATAAAAAGACACATGTTTTTCTCAATATCTGACATGAAATCAGAATAAACCTTTCCCATTTTAGGTCAATTGGGAAAAGAGAAAGAGAGGAAGAGAGAGAAAAAGAGAGAGAAAAAGAGAGAGAAAAAGAGAGAGAGAGAGAGAGAGAGAGAGTCAAAAGTTTTCTGAGGAGCAGCCCACTTACTAAAGACTGTGATACTTTTCCAGCAATGGACCACCATTTTTCTCAATATTATTATTGTGTTTGATTAGTGATTTACTTTTTACGTTTTATATAGTTCTGCTTACTGGTCAGTATGGGCCATAGATTCACTTGTAAAATGTCCAGCATTCCACTAATCTTATCTTTATCTCAGGAGTCCATTGTTTCAACAGCCAATAATCTCATTATGTGAGTGTAGATTGAGACACAGTGGAGCCGTCACCACAGGGGGTCTTACAGGCAGTCTCAGATGAAGGCTTCTAGAATATTCTTCTTTGTTTTAGCGAACAGAAAATGCTTAAGGGGAAGGTGTCAGCACTTCCGAGCTCGGAGAGGGCTGACCCCAGGGAAGTAGAGGAGAGACATTTTTTAGTCTAGGTGTTGGTGGAAGGATGCCGGAGGGTTAGGATCTGTGGCTGTGGACCTAGAGCTGATGGATGGATGGTTGAACATCTGTTATCAACTCAAGTGGATAAACGTGCTACAGTTGTGGATGTGTCATTTGGATTTTAACTTTATTGAAGGACTGCTACTACTGGATACCTGTGCTTTCATCATTTTATCTGTCGTCTGGAAGATCATGGACGGTGGCTACAGACTATACAGGCTGGTGATACGAAATCTGTGGGCCAACCAAAAGTTTGGAGAAAGTGGTTATCACCTGATACAAAGCCAGTGGCATTACTGATCCCAGGTTGAGAACTTAAGGACTGAGAGAACGGTATTTTGCCATTTACTTGGAATTGCTACATTACCATGGAGGTGATTAATAAAATATTGTTGCATTGTTAACCTGCCTAGGTGATTACTTACAACCCACAACCTCAGATCTTTACAAGTTTACATACACTAAGATTACTATGTCTTTAAACAATTCTGTACTGCCCATATGATGATGCCATGTGTTTGGAAGTTTCTGTTTTTTTGGCAACATCTGAGTTAATTAGAGACACACCTGTGAATGTATTTTAATGCACACCTGAAACACACGGCTTCCTTGTGTAGCATCATGGGAAAGTCTAAAGAAATCAGCTAAGAAATCAGGAAGATAATTGTGGACTTGCACAAGTCTGGATCATCCTTGGGACCAATTTCAAGATACCTGAAGGTGCCTTGTTCATCTGTACAAACAATTATATGCAAGTACAAACAAGATGGGAATGTCCAGCCATCATACCAGTAAGGAAGGAGATGGGTTCTGTGTCCCAGAGATGAATGTGCTTTGGTCCAACATGTGAATATCAACCCAAGGACAATAGCAAAAGACCTTGTGAAGATGATGGTGGAGCTGGTAAGATTGTGTCAATATCCACAGTGAAACGAGTACTATATCAACACGGGCAGAAAGGCCCATCTGCCAAGAAGAAGCCATTACTCCAAAACAAACATAAAAAAGCCAGATTAATGTTTGCAAATGCAGACAGGAACAAAGACCCTAATTTTTGAAGACATGTCCTGTGGTCTGATGAAACTAAAATTGAACTTTTTGGACATAATGACCATCGTTACGTTTGGGGGAAAAAGGGAGAAGCTTGGAAGCCTAAGAACACCATCCCAACTGTGAAACACGGGGGTGGTAGCATCATATTGTGGGGTTGTTTTGCTGCAGGAAGGACTGGTGCACTTCACAAAGATGGCATCATGAGAAAAGAAGATTATGTGGCAATACTGAAGCAACATCTCAAGACATCAGCCAGGAAGTTAAAGCTTGGGCGGAAATGGGTCTTCCAAATGGACAATGACCAAAAGCATACTGCCAAAATGGTAACAAAGTGGCTTAAGGATAACAAAGTCCATGTTTTGGAGTGGCCATCACAAAGCACTGATCTCAATCCTATTGAAAATTTATGGGCAAAGCTGAAAAGGCAGGTGCAAGCACTTATTGTGATTGGTGTTATTCTGCGTTCTCTATATATTTCACAGGACCCTGTATTCCTCCCTATGATGATCATGAGATGACTACTAAAAAGTGATGAATACAGAACAAAAAGTATCAGCCTAATATATGGGTTAGTGTCTAGATTTCAGAATAGTTTTAAATTTAGTCATATATAGCATTTAAAAAAAATCACCAAAAATGTAAAAAAATATGTTAAAATATTAAAAGTAATCATTGTTTTTTCATAAATCATTAGTATATGTGAAAATAAACATTGTAATATATCAGAGAAATCCGCTTTCTCCTGGACTGATCATTTGTCTCAAAATTCTCAATTCACAGGTAAAATCTGTCTTCAGTGAATACAGATTTTCCTATTACCCATGACAGCACCACAATGAGAGGGGATCCGCCCTTCCAGGACAGGAAACCTACAGAATAAAAGGGCGGCGCCTTTCCACCACCTCAGTTGGTTTCCTATCCTTGAGGGGGAACCTTGTTAAAATGGCGGCAGAAGAAAGAAGAGAAGATTATTCCCAGACCTGGGCCGGTAGGTTTCCAACAAGGCACAGTCTCTGCTGCAGCGGGCGCCAGGGAGCTGGAAGCACCATGGTGTGTCCAAGGGGGCCTGTTCCGTTGTACGGGCGCGAGCAACAGCCGCACCATTACCTTATGGTGGCCTGGCAGCGGCGCATCCCGGTTGCGCAAGCGCAGGACGCTATCCAGGATATTGCGCCCTAAGACGCACGACGGTGAAAAAAGAAGTAGCTGAGACCCATGTCTTCTAACAGGTTTCTGGCTACTGTTTTGTAACAGCCTGAGGCCCTGATGACAAGCGTACCGGAGGGTCCTTGATGGGAGAACCTTAGACAGGCTTACCTGTTGAAGATCCGGATATGACTGAGCGGCGCCCCTGCCTGGGGTCGGCAGCTCCAGCTCCGTGCATCAGTGGAGAAGCTGCTGTGGAACTGCGCCCCTGTCTAGGGTCGGCAGATCCAGCTTTGCACGTCAGTGAGAGAGCAGCTGTGGAACTGCGCCCCTGTCTGGGGTCAACAGCTCTAGATCTGCACATCAATGGGAGCACCTGTTGAGCAACGCCCCTGCCTGGGGGCAGCAGCTCCAGCTTTGATCGGTGCACTATTGGAGGCGCCCCTGCCTGGGATTGACCACCCCAGTATTGCTCAGGCATGGCCGAATGGAGAGGAACAGACCTATGACTTGGTTCAGCCTCCGAATCCGTACAGCTGGTGGTGAGTGATCTTCGTGAATGTTTACCTTGTTTATGGGGCCCTTTCCTTGTTATGGTTACTAGGAAAGGCTGAAGGATGTTAGCGCAAAACTCAAAAATGGGTGTGTGCGCGCTCTGTAAGACCCCATCTGGGCCAAGGGCCTCGTGCTTTAAATTTGGCTTCAGGACGGAAGCTGGGCCACACAGAGCCTCATAATTGGGCTTCAGAATTTACCACAAAAATAAGCTTCAATCTGCTCAGTAAATGTTAAAGTAACAGTCAGAGGTTTTTACTGTTGTCCTCCAGTCTGTTTACTCCATCCATAGGACAGCACATGGTGTTAGGACGGCACATGGTGTTAATACAGCACATGGTCTCTGTGAAGGTCTGCTGTCCAGCTGCGTCTCATCAGTTGGCTCCTTCGGGTGGGGCTAGTCTGACAATTGAGATTTACCACCCAAAGGAAAGGTTTATCCTTCATTCAGATGGATTACTCTTTTAAATAAAAATCTGAGCGCAGTGCCTCACAGTGCCTTATAAAGCCTCTTTGCGCTTCACAAAGAGCACATCATAGTGCTTCATAGCACATCATAGTGCCTCACAGTGCCTCATGACACATCACAGTGCCTCATAGCATAGCGCTTCGTAGCCCTTCATATCACATCATAGTGTCTCACAGCACCTCATGGCACATCTTAGTGCCTCATAGCATAGCGCTTCATAGCACATCATAGTGCCTCATGGCACATCATAGCATAGTGCCTCATGGCATATCATAGCATAGTGCCTCATGGCATGGCACATCATAGCATAGTGCCTCATGGCATGGCACATCATTGCATAGTGCCTCATGGCATATCATAGCATAGTGCCTCATAACATAGCGCTTCATGTCACTTAATAGTGCCTCATAGCGCCTCGTGGCACATAGCATAATGCTTCATAGCACATCACAGTGCCTCATAGTACAGCGCTTCATAACGCATCATAGTGCCGTATAGCTCTCATAGTGCTTTATAGTGCCTCATGGCATAGTGCCTCATAGCACTTCATAGCGCCTTATGGCTCTTCATAGCATAACATATAGTGACTCATTGCATATCATAGTGCCGTATAGTGCCTCATAGCGCTTCACAGTGCCTTTTAGTACCTCATGAGGCCTCATAGCGTCTCTCGGTGCTTCAGGGTGCCCCTGTGCCTTGTAGTGCTTTATAGGGTGTCTGTGCCTTGTAGCGCCCCTGTGCCTTACAGTCCCTCTTTGTAAAGGTACTGGTTCCACAACTAAGTTTATGTCTGACAAAGCAAAGTTCAGCAACTGTAAACTGTGCATGGCAAGATTACCGACTTCAGGGGGAAAAATATCCTAGCCTCTATTTTGAGACAGAGGGTAGCAGTATTCCTGGCTGGTGCTCAGCTGGCTCGGTGGAATTCTGGTTGGAGGCAAGTGACCATAAGAGCGCTTCCTTAGTTTTTCAGGTTAATAATAAACCTTGTAGGGTTTCACTCTTAAAGGTAGGAGGCATCATGTAGTGCTCATACAGCCATTGTGGGTTTGGTCCAATCGAGTGCAGTTTTATTGCTTTTTTACAGGTTGCACAGAAGTCATAAACATTAATATTTCTGGTCTTGTCCAAGCTCTGACTAAATAGGACAGACCCTGGCTACTCATATACAGCTCAGCTAAACCAGCTGGATCAAACAAAACAATATTTATCCAGAGCAACCACTGATACTTGCAGACTCAGCTCAGGTGGAGTCTGACCTGTGTCTCTGATTAGCTCCAAGACACATACAGTCTGCTCTGCTTTCCAACAGTCTGAATAAGGTGAATGCCTAGCCTGCTCTGGTGCTTAGCTCTCCAGGTGCCCTAATCAAGACCTGTAAAGCTATTATTTAAGCCAGGCCTACCTGGGTTTGCTACAACCCCAATGGACTGTACAGATTCCTGAGAGTTAAATCATTGGAAATGGACTCTATAAGACCTGCTAGTAAAGCTGCAGTTCCAGATTGCTATATAGCAGTATAGGCGTTTAAGGAGGTATACAATCAGGTTCCAAATCACATGAATTTTTTCCTGAGCGTTTCTGCATCTCCCTGGCAGAAAAAAACACATGCGGATTGTACATGCGTTTTCCTGCCAGGGACATGCGGAAGTGAAGCGTTCTTCACTTGCATTTCCGCATGCGGGTTGACAAGCACTTTCCAAGCGATTTTAGCATCACTTGGAAAGTGCTTGTCAACTTGGTCACACTATATAAATCCATGCAAACGGCATGGATTTATATAGTGTGTCCGAAAGAACGGTAAAAAAATAAAACATAATATCTATACTTACCTTCCGATGGCCCGCGCTGTCTTGATTCCCTCCGTCCCGGCTGCCGGTAGCGGTACACTGAAGGACATGCCGACGTCAGCGTCACGTGACCAGTCACATGACTATGACGTCAGCGCAGGTCCTTCATTCCATCGCGAACTGCCGGCAAGCAAGGAGGAGCGCAACGCGGGCCGCCAGAAGGTAAGTATATATTTATCTTTTATTTTATTCTTTTTTTTTTACAGTTTTCTATGGTACCCAGGTCCGGAGGAGACCTGGGTACCATCCGCACATTGGAAGGCATGGAATGCGCATCTACATATACAGTGATGCATAATCCATGCAATCTAATGCAAGTCAATGGCGGCAAAAACGCAGCACTTCCGCAAAATAATTGGTAGTGCTGCGTTTTTTCCTGCAATGATAATCCGCAGCGGAAATTTCCGCAGCATGTGCACAGCACATGCAGATTATCATTGCGGAACATGGCAGGCCTTCTACCATGCTTTTTTTTAAGTGTTTCTGCAGCGTTTTTGCCGCTGCGGAAACGCTTAAAAAACGCATCGTGGGCACACAGCCTTAGGTTTTCAGTTTGTGTCCTTCCATTCAGATGCTAATGAGCCTTAAGACTGTATGGAGAATTATAGTAGTTAGGACAACTCTTAGATCGAAGGAAGAGGCATTGACAATAGTTTACCTCAACTATTTTGGAATTATGGGCAGATCCATCGAGCGCTGCAGAACTCACTGGGCAGTGAGTAAGAGTTGTGGTCTCCCAAGGTAGAATAAGGAGTCCTGCTATATGTCAAAGTTAATAAGCAGTCTGGCCACAACTTTAAACAAGGCGATAGTGCTGTTAATAACTCTAATCTCCTACATTCCAGTAGTAGCATGGTCACTGGTACACACCCGTGGGCAGCCTCTAAAGACCCGGTTCCTCTAACCTAAAGAAGCTTTAGGCAGTATATAGGAAAGCTCCATTCATCTATACATGGTCACAATATAAAGGTCCTGTCATACAACAGAGTAGCTTTATCTTACGTAAACCAGTAAGGAGGAACTCTGCCAAGATCCCTAGTGACATTTATGTCTAATCAGTTCAGATGGCGAAGTCTCACCTTTTATCTTTAACAGCACCTCATATAAAGAGGAAGAGAATTGCAAGTGGACCTTTTTAGCCGTAGACAACTAGAACAGTGTCTAACCTGCATTGAATAAGCAAGGAATGTGAAAGTGAGTTTTGGATCTAGGCCCATTTTCAGTCCAATGATGGCACCCTGGGATCTGAATCCAGTGCTTACGGCTCTAACAAGCCTTCGCTTGAACCCATGGATTCAGGGTCTTCACATTAAAGACTATTATCCTGGTGGCCCTGACTTCAGCATGGTAAGTTAGTGACATTCAAGCTTTGTCGGTTAATCCTTTGTTTATACAGATTCTAGAAGATGCTCCGGTTCCGGAGCTACCCTATCTTCCGAAGATGGCTTCCAATTTCCATAGAAGTCAGGAAATTGTGCACCCTACTTTCTGTGATAATCCGGGGAATCCATGGCAGAACAATAAGAAAGCGGATGCCCCCATCAAGCATTATGTATGGTTGCGATTCAGTCTTCACCTTGCACCTTCTATAGACATTATAGGCTTCATCTGGGATCTTCTGCTGTCCTTTCCTTTAGGAAAACTGTTCTACAGGCTGTGGTCCCACCCTAACTTTAAAGTTTTTTCTCTGTATATCTCTCTTTGTGGTGCTGTCATGGGTGATAGGAAAACACTAAATTACTTACCGGTAATGTGATTTTCCTGAGCCCATGACAGCACCCTTATATTTCCTCCCATCACTGGTAGAAGTTGATCACTTTATTTCCTTCGTGGTGTTGGATTCACGCGGTGTGTAGAAGGAAAAATCATGGGATATATAACTATCAAGTAGTGTCCTCTCATGCTCTGTAAACAACTGAGGTGGTGGAGAGGCGCCGCCCTTTTATTCTGTAGGTTTCCTGTCCTGGAAGGGCGGATCCCCTCTCGTTGTGGTGCTGTCATGGGATCAGGAAAATCACATTACCGGTAAGTAATTTAGTGTTTTCCCATTTCAGAGATAGGAGATGGCAATTGGTGCTTAAAAATTTCTATGGAGACATATAAATGTAGTTTCAGTAGAACTTGCAGCAGAATGTCTGTGTCTGCCTCTAGCTCTTCTTTTTATAGAATTTAAAAAGCAATAATTGCCATCTCATATCTCAGTAGTAGTACCCATAAATTAAGAATGAAAAATAAAGCTAGGAAGAGAAATTTATCTAAAAAGATATATCAATGTTTCTTATTTTCATAAAAATAAATAAAAAGAGGATAGGTTGGCACTACTAATAATTGCAATCAAATTAATAAAGTAAAATATGGAGATAAATATCATTGTTTAAGTCCGGAGTCAGCTATAACATGTGGTGCTCAACAGGAGACAAGAAATATCCAAAATAGGATCAGAGACAAAACTGTGGCATTTACCTGTGGATAAAAAGATATTACTTTATTACATCCCGGGTGGGGGATACAGATAGAAGAGCGACGGCCGTTTCATGCTGCCAAGCTTGGACAAACTGAGTGGTTAGGCATTCACGTGGCAGATGAGGTTTAATGTGGGTAAATGTAAGTTACGCATCTGTGTATTAATAATCTTCAAGTATCACATGTTCTAGGGGAACTACAACTAGGAGAGTCAAGTGTAGAAAAGGATCTAGGTGCATTGTGTAGATCACACACTAAATAACATCATGTAATATCAATCAGCAGATTATACAGCCAGCTGGATATTTCCATGTATTAAAATATACATGGATTATATATGGGACAGGGACTAAGGGGTTGTCCAGAACTCTATATTGACAGCATATCATTCAAATAGTGGCGGGTGTGTAGTACTCAGCATTTGCTACTATACAATTGAAGAAGCTGTGAAGTTATGCTCCACAAGTGATCACTTCTGGCCAAAAAAGGAAGATCAGCGGGGTAGTAGGTGTCACATCCCCACCAATCTGATGTAGATAACCTATGCTAAGGCTATTCAATCTGAATATGCAGCTCAGTTCTGGCCACCCATTCATAGAAAGGATGCTCAGGAGTTAGAAATAGTATAAGGAAGAGTCACAAACCTTATAAGGGGTATGGAGAATCTTAGTAATGAATAAAGATAAAGGGAGTTGAATATATTTAGTCTGGAGAAGAGATAAATAAGGGTGAACATGATTAACCTGTATATAAATGACCCAAACCAAAAACCTAGACATAAGCCATTTCATGTAAAACTCTCTCAGAAGACAAGGGGGCATTTCCTCCATCTGGAGAAATAAAGGTTCTCACTCTCCATAGTAGACAAGGTTTCTTAACCAAAAGAACTTAGATGCTTTCTTAGAAGAAAATATCTAATACCTACTTAAATGTGTAAAATTCTTGTTCTGAGTGTTGATCCAGTCCATCATCACTGGGGATAAGGACGGGAAATGTGCTCTTTTAGGGCAGAATGGATCATTCATTATGGATGTACCTATACCTCATTTTCTTTATTCTCTCCTATCCCCTGATTGAACTTGAACACATGAACATGTGTCTTTTTTCAACCGGACAAACTATGTAACTCTGAAACTATCAATATATCCTTATTTCCTTGACACATTCCCATTAACTTACTTGTTAAGTTTTAACCAATACTGAAAATACCATACCTTAAAATTATTAAAAATCTCAATTAACAAAATACTACTAAGCTGTTTATACATGGGAAGTGTATTTGCAATGTTCCCCCTTTGTTTTTTATAGCTCGTCAGTAGAAAAGTTGGTTGTATATGTTATATCGTGTGTTTTAGAAGTTACTATATCATCCAAGCCAAACACAGCAAAATATGTTTAAACATCATATTTCTGACCACTGGAAAAGCTCAGGGCTAACTCTGCATCTGTGATATACTTGCACTAAGTGGAAGTGGTAACATTTCAGTATAGCACTAACCCTGAAGATAATACTACTTGCCCAGGTATTCTTTTCCTTAAAACACTGATTGATTCAGAGATTGAAAGCTCAGGTTTCTGCTAACCGAAGAAACTGATATGTTAACAAACACTGAGTGTCCAGTTCATTATGACCAGTGGGACATTTCATGTAAAGTGATTATCATGCAGATATTGACGTCAGGTCAAAGGGAGGTATAGGAAGGTGAAATCAATCGGCAACTACCAGAGTGTTAAACAAGACATGATGGATTAGTGAGGTGATCTCACAAACTTTGAACGTGATATGATTGTGGTTGAAGTTCTAGGACAGGCATAAGTAAAACCACAGCACTTGTTGCTTGTTTCAGAGTAACATTTATTAATGCTTTCAAAGTGTGGTGGATAAGATAAAGAAAGGTGTGGTGGATAAGATAAAGAAAGGACTGAACTCAAAGTCTTTGGTAGTAAACAGCTGTTATATGATGAAATTGAGCAAAGGGTTTATTAGTAGTGATGAGCGAGCATGCTCGCCACTGTTCAGTACTCACCTGAGCATCTCCGTACTCGAGATGCTTGGAGCTCGCCGAGTACTTTCGAGATGCTCGGGCGGGAACCATTTCTGGGGCGGCTGACGGCTGGTGTTTCTAGCCTGGGAGGGGGCCAATATTCATGGCACCCTTCCTGGGCTATTAATATCAGCCCCCAGCTGTCTGCCTAGCCTTTGCTAGCTATTAAAATAGGGGGGAACCCCACTTCATTTTTCTTTTTGGGTCCCCCATTTTAATAGCTAGTAAAGGCTAGGTATGCAGATGGGGGCTGATATTAGTAGTCTGGGAAGCTCCGTGGGTATTACCGGCTTCCCAGGCTTCAAACATCTGCCCCAGCCATCTGCTTAACCTCCACTAGAGACTAAAATTACGGGGAACCCCACGCCAATTTTTTTTTTTTAATAAATCCTTTATTTTAACACTAAATGACAAGTACAGTAACTAACACTGTCACTGTACTTATTATATATGTGACTGACATGTTTCTATCTATCTAATCTATGTGTGATGCTCTATTCTATTTGTTCTAAATTGTCGGGTACCGATGTATGCCGCTGATGAATTGCCAGCCGTTTTTTTTGAAGAGACGGGTGCATGAAAATCGGAGGGCACTAGTGTGTTCCAAGTGCCCTGCTATGTTTTTCATGCACCCTTCTATATACCCTGCCAGCCTATATATCCTGCCTGCCTGACTTTTAATTGAGCACTGTTCCCATCGATTTGGGCAATATTTGACCTTCTGCAGACCGCAGGGGGGGGACCACCAGAAAAATGCTCAAGTTTCCCATAGACTTACATTGGGCTCGTTGCTCGGGTCGAGCACCCGAGTATTCCAATGTGCTCGACCCGAGCACCCGAGCATTTTAGTACTCGCTCATCACTATTTATTAGACATGAAAGGCAAATACAATGGAAACAGTCATATGACAAAAAAATCTGAATCAAGGAGCGAGTCATATTTTAACAAACTACAATTCCTTTCTTTACACTGTCTTCGTGAGCAAAAGAGAGCCCAACAGAGCATTAAGCAGGCGCAATAATAAACTAATGTAAAGGGGGCATTGTTCATAGTCGCCTGGCAGTTCTAAATCTGGCTACCACAAATAAGCTTGGAGCTAGAACACTCAGTTTATGAGAATCTCAAGGATTGCCTTGGCCTTCATCCTTTATCTCTTGTGCAGGGAGCTGATGTTAGACAGAGACTTATGGGCTGATGCCATGGGATTGGCTGCTGTTCGGTGGTGCAGGAATAGTCCAGTAGCAATGTCAGAAACAGGAGGGCAGACAAAAGGTACAAAAATGTCATGCAAGCAAATGGTCAGTAAATGAGCTGAGGTCAGAAACAGGAGAATCCCCAAGGAAACTAGAGCAGAAGATCAGTGTGTATAAACCAAACAAGCAGAACTATATCTTGCAGCTTCCATCAGAAAGCTGGAAGCTTTCCTAGGGTGTGATGTCCAATCGGAGAAGGTAAGGAGCTTATTACTCAAGCTGATAGCACACAGACCCATACTGCCAGACTGGACAACACTACAGGACACCCAAAGCTTCTGGTCCTGGCGTCTCCCAGATCGCCTGGTGACTGATGATGGTGACATCACAGGAGCAGGTCCCAGAGGAGATGTGACAACTACTTATGAAAAACATTTTCTAGAAAAGAGCCTTTCTCATGACAAGTCTGTTTTTGTAAATCCTTTTACTCTACAAGAAACATGAATTTTGAAGTAATTAAATTTAGAATTCAGCATTCTGTCATTCCTGTGTTCCCCCAAGAAATCTATTAATAACATAAAAACCAATTGGCACTATTTTCTATGTCAAAGGCGTAGATCACTACACAGTAACACAAAAAGGGTATGATAACACTGAGCTGGGAATTTGTTCATAGATTTCCAGAAAAACAGGAACAGCACAATGCAGAATTCTAAGAAAAGATGTAGCAAAATTGGTATTTGATGGTGAATACAAGAATTTTCTAAAGCAGACATCAGGGGGCTGACATTGCATCTTTAAAATAATGCATTACAATAAATTAACTTCCTTCTCTCTTTTCCGCTTTATAAATTAGTCTACGATGAACTGCTGGGGTTATACATATGTATAACAGGACCTGTCACATAAAATGGAAAAAAAATTGTGGTAAAGAAGAATCACATTATGGTTACAGCTAGACGGTTACTACTGAAATAGGCATGTAATAAAAGTCTCCCTTCACCCACAATCTTAGAAATATGCAAAAACTTGAGACAGATTTTAAGAATCTAGCTATATTTTTGCCTTAGTCACAGTATGAAGATTGAAAAAAATGTATAAGATGGTTTAGCTCTATTAAAACTTTTATTTACTATATATATTTGGGTGGTATGCACTGAAATACCTTTTACGATATTGTATTAGAAAGTGTAGTTGACTACACTCTTCAATATATTGAAATCCTGCAAAAAAATGTTTTATTACAATGGTAGTCAATGAGTGACATATGCTTTGTTTGGCATAGTTACATCTGTTGAAGCTACACGTTTCATAAATGGAAATGTGGACATGTACAAGAATTGCTCTGGATTTTTTGTACACTTGGCCATCAGTGATGCGATGTCCTCACATATTTAACAAAATAGAGGGTGAAGTAGTAACCCATCATAACTAGTGGGGGACCAGGGTAACCTTACCATGGCAGCGCTTTGGGAGTTAAAGGGGTTGTCCACTACTCGGACAACCCCGTCTCATACCCCATGCTTGGCCTTGATAAAATTAAAAAATTATACTCACCTCCCGTGCTGTCGCCATTCCCACTGTGTTGGCACACGCTCTCTCAGGGGCTCTCGTGCGGTGTTGTTACACCAGCACCAAGTCAGTGCGGGTGTCACTGTCTCCGCCTTTGTACGAATTGAATATGAACAGGAAGTCAGAGATCAGCTGCAGCCCGGACTTCCTCTTCATGTTCAATTCGTATGAAAGCAGAGACAGTGACGCCAGCACTGATTGGGCACCAGGCTCACGTGTCAACACCGCAGGGAAGCCTGCCGATACGGGAGGCAAGTATACGTTTTCTCATTTTATCAGGGCCAAGCGTGGGGTATGAGAAGGGGTTGCCCTAGTAGTGGGCAACCCCTTTAAGTGTTTTTTTATTTTAGGCAATCTACAGCAACAAATTTGAAAGCAAATCTGAACTAAAATGCACACGATTTGGTGTGGACTTGCTTGGTGTTGACTTCCCTGTAGCCTCGTCAGGATTTTTCAATTTATTTTTTTTTTGCAGCAAATCAGCATGAGAACGTACCAATTAGTTTAAAGAAAATTTTCCTGGCGTGTTCAGCCTTAGAAATGGACATGGTTTTTTTTACCATTATTATGTGAAACAATACATACCACGGCTAGAAGTAAACTAAGCAATGTCAATGTCAAGTCCTTACAATTTACAGAACGATTACTGAACTGAAGGGAAATGCATTGTTTACTTAATATAACTTCTTTACTTCTCATGAATCTGTCATGTATTGTATGAAAACATAACATTTGTTATAACTGAGCAAAATGCCAATAATAGGGAAAAAAATCTACAGGAGGGACACACAATAGTGACACATTCTGAACACATAAATCGTAATGTTAAGGTGTTTTCTACTGTAAGCCTTCTTTGGACTAAAACACTGAAACAACACCTTGCCGTTACCCATGACGAAAACATATTTTAGATGAAAGAAAAAAATTATATACCCAAAACATGTATTAGACTGACAGAAAAGAACCCCTGTTGTACTGCACAGATGGCATAGCTGAATAATTTTCAATTGAATGTTCCCATCATCTAATGCCACTACTGATATTCAGATGTACAGTTAATCCTATTGCATTTCCCTAATCAGTCACCTTTATTGAATAAGTCCATTGTATATCGCATCGCTGAGCAAAAGACTGCTGGCCCTTCACAGCTTCTAATTAAAATCCTAGAAAGCACAATTGATAGTGGTTAACGGTGTGATGTGGTAGTGGAAACCTCCTGTGTAGCTCACCTCCTCCCCAAGCCACAGTGGCAGCTGATATCACTGCAGTCAGTGACAGACAGTCAGCTGATTGTTGTTTACTCTGCTCACTTCCACTGCCTCCGTCGCCTGCATGCTGATCAGTTTCCTCACACATTTTGCTGCTTCACCGATGCTTACAATTACAACACTGCAGCTTTTATTGCTCATTGCCAGACAGGAAATAGGCCACTGCGGTTGATAAATTTTAGTCTGCTACCCATATTATTTAGAAATCCTCATTGTATCATTCTATTATACTATGTTCACAAATAGCACCCTAATCCATTGACACAATTTCACTAGCAGTCAATAGAAAATCCAGCACTTCCAAGTAGATAAAAAAACTCAACCCTGTCTCCAAATTCAGCACACGATTAAAAACCTATTCCACTTCTGCGTCCCCTAAGGCGAAGCTTTTCGAACATGGTGTACTTTATTAAGGTTTGACAAAGAACACCATGTTCAAAACACGACGCCTTCCACTTTCAGAAGTAGAATGTTTTCAATGGTGTGCTGAGTTTGGAGTAAAGTTTCACATTTCTTGGATCCGTTTGCGAGCGCTGGATTTACTTTGGACTGTGACTACACACTACCACATACCCTAAGAAACTTTGTGAGCTGAAAACATTATCCTTCATTTCACTACTAACATACTTTTTTCTATGTTCTTTCTTACAGTATATGATAGAAAATCAATGCGGACAACTCCTATGTCCTGGAATGATGTTACAGAGTTGTATGGTGGTAAATTGTGTTTGTAGAGAGAATATAATGGCACAATGCCAGACTTCTGAATAGCCTGACTTTCTTTGATGTCTTTTTTGTAATGTATTTGGATGCACAACTATGTAAACATGACTTCAATGTCATTCTTTTTAATTTGGTGTTCTTTCTCGCTCACTCTTCTTTTATAGTACATTTTCAACTGCTTTTGTATATACGTCTTATTAATGGCACCTCTTAGTTAGCAACTAAATAAGCCAATAAAAAGAATTTTCTTTATCTAGAATACTTATTGCAGCGCATGGTCATGTTCAAGGCATTAATAAAACCTTCTCTTTGCACTATTAATATGAAGGACACCATGTCATTTAATGTAAGCATGTTTACTCTAGAACATAAATCATCAGGTACACTATGTGCAAGAAAATGTCAAAGTTTAACTCTTATATTTAAGCCATCGGCCACATCTCTGCCTTTGATACAGGTTCCGGCACTGAGACCACATCTTTTTCTGCACTTGATGGCTGATTTAATCAGGTATCAAGGGTCTCTAACAGCTCGGATCCAACAAGTTAAATGCCGCAGTCAATCACTGACAGCAGCATTTAACACGCGCTGGCCAGAAGCGCGTCACTTACCCCGCCCATTAGCACCCCTGTCATGTGATTGCGCCGATGGATTTTCATGACAGCTGGGGTCTGCAGAAGACTCAGTGTCTGTCATTGTAAATCTCTTGTGATCCATGAGAAAAGTTCATAGAAAATTGTGATTTTTGCTGAAGCCTTGCTATGTATAGCACAGGCGATCGCTGCTTCAAGTATCTTAAGATGACTATTCAATAAAGTAAAAAAAAAAAACAAAAAAAACCCCACAAGTTCAAATCACCCCTTTTGCCCCATTTAAAATAAAACAATAAAAAACATTTTTAATCGCTGCGTTCAGAAATATCCGATCAAAATATAAAATACATTAATCCAATCAATTAGCCACATAATGAGAAAAAAAAGTATATCAAAATGCCAGAATTATGTTTTTTTGGTTGCTGCAACATTGCAATAAAATGCAATAATAGGCATTCAAAACATTGTATCTACCCCAAAACGGTATCAATAAAAATGTCAGCTCGGGGAGCAAAAAGTAAGTCCTCACGCAGCCCCAGATCTCAAAAAATGAGACATTATGGGTCTCGGAAAATGGCGCAAACGCAAAAACTTTTTTTGAACACAAATTTCTGAATTTTTTTTCTAAACTTTAATAAAAAATAAATTATACATGTTTGGTATCTGCGTACTCATACTAACATGTGGAATTTATGGTAAATAAAAAATCCAAAAGAACAATTGTGGAATTGCACTTGCTTTGCAATTTCACTGCACTTGGAATTTTTATTCTGTTTTCCAGTACACTATATGGTAAAATCAATGGTTTCAAAAGTACAACTCATCCCGCAAAACACAAGCCCTCATAGGGCCATATTGTCGAAAAAATAAAGTTATGGCAGTAAAGGAAAAAAGAAAAACGGAAAATCGTCCGGGGGTGAAGGAGTTAAAGGAGAACCACCAGAAGAAAACTGAATAAAATCACTTTAATGTATGATAGCAATGTTAACATTTTAATGCCTTGCTTCAATGCAGAGATTTCATCTCTTGAATTTACAGACATGAAGCCTAACGCCATACTCCTGACACATGCTGATAACAAAAATTAATCAAAACTTTATAATAAACACCCTTGGCAACACAAACTGTCACCAAAGCCACCCTTAATCGAAAACATCACATATTACATGCAAAAAAAACATTTTATATATCAAGACAACTGAGAAACTATGAAACCCATTCTAAATCTTCATGTAAGTGTAAATTTGTAAATGGATCCACAAAATAGGTGATAAATGTATGACTACTTGGACATCCCCATTCTCAAGATCGCTGGGGGCCCCAGCCATCAGATTGCCGCTGGTCATGCTTATATTACCTATTCTTAGCGGGACACCACTGTAAAGAAAAATGAATAAATTAAAAACTGTTTGATAAAAAAGGGTATGTAAAAGAGCCCTATGTGTCACACAATCCCATTTATTTAGGACCATTACAGGGGTTCAGAGGCTTTTATTCCCCAATACTACAATGGAGGCAGCTCTGACTGTTTTCATCCCAAGAACAGAACTGATGACATCCAATTCTGAAGTCACTGATCTGAGCGATCAGGTGATTGAGGCCACGACCACCCTGGGTTGTCAATCATCCAAAAATTCCAAGAAAATCCGTAAAAATAGGGAACTTTTTTTTACCCTGTCCGTAAAAAAAATTTAAGGCGTCCGTGATTTTTTTTTTGAAGCTGAAAAAACATACAGATTATTTTGACTGTAATTCTCATCTTTTCTATGGGCTGTAGACATATATAAAACTTCATAATTATAATGATTTATTATGGTTTTCCAATGTGGCTGTAAAAAATATTGTCTGTCCGTGATTATTTGATAAGCTGTTGAGAAAAAATAAAATAGTCAAGTTGGCAACCTTGGGACCACCAGAGCAGTGTGTTATGGAAGGACAGAGAATTATGGCAGTGAGTATAGCCTTCCATCAAAACAGTTTAGATTTTAAAGAAGCCATTTAAAGGGGTTGTGCACTGTTTTTACATTGATGATCTATCTGTAGGATAGGGCATCAATGTCTGATCGGCCGGGGTGCGACACCAGTCACCCCCACCAATCAAGTGATATAGGTGCCGGCAGTGGATATGGCAGTACCAAGCCCCGGCCACGCTCCACAAGTACTTCCTGACGACTGCTGCCACCACCAATAACAGATGATTGACGAGGGTGCCGGATCCCGGCGGATCATCCATTGATGCACTATCCTATGGATAAGGCATCAATGTAAAATAAGTGGACAACTTCTTTAACTTTCCGTTCTTACTACATTTCCTACACAATAACAAAAATATGATGACATGAAGACATTTATAAAAGCTTTAAAATAAAGAGAGAGTTGTCTGTGTCATGTTTGTACTACCTAAAATTGATGTTATACAGATTTAATCAGTAGGTTCTAGGCACATTGGTTTAGTAACCAAAATCATGTATGAAACAGAAATAATGTTTGCAGTAAATGATCGTTACAAGGGCTGTAAATTACAGTGTACTGTTCAGTTTCAGTACCATGGACAGTAACTGTAATTACTTCAGTGCAATCTGTGATGCACTCACACAAAACATGCTTATGTTCTTTACCTAATTACTTCTGAGCCCAATTAGCATATGTGACGTGTAAAGTAATGACTTTACGGAAAAGTGCAATAAAATATTAGATACCCTATAAAATATACATTTACGGTGGGTTTGCAGAGTTAACACATCTGCCTATGTATTATCCTAATGATACACAACTTAGGTTTTTTTAAAGAAACAAATACATAAATAAATACATATATAAAGTACATAAATATTAGTGGAGGGAAATCACTGTCATTGTAAGCAATTCACTGTACTCCCCATTTATTTGTGCAGTCAATAGAACAAGGCTTTGCTAATAATGGTCCATAGCACTTAGGACGGCAGGGGTGACCAGTGGAATATATGAACTTCTAAAGCGTTTCTATTACTTTTTATTTTCTTTTTATATGCAGCAAGCCAACTCACTCATGTCCATTGGGGTCCAGCAAAAAGAATGTAGTTCTGCGATTGACAGGGGCAGAATTTACAGCACCAGAAAACTTATATTGCTGACGGTTTGATTTGTTCTGTTATATCAGTTTTATTCTGTTAACACCCACAGGAATGAATAAAAAACCCTGTGTCAAGAAGAAGCCAATGATACCACTCAAGAGTCAACTTGACATTTTAGTGGTTTGTGAAAGGGAACCTGCATAGACATTAATAGAAAACAGGTCAAAAAGTCAGAGATCGCTAGCAATTCTCTACGTACATTGGCTTCCAGGATTTGTCCATTTATTACTTATATGGTGAATAAGCCTGCAGACAGTATAAACTGGAGAATCCACAGAGAAATAAAGAAATACTGACAATTATCTTCCAGATTAAGTTATATGCTATAATTAACTACTAAAACTACAAATAGACAAGAAAAGAAGAAGACAAGACATCAAAAGACAAAACAAATGAAAGAAGATATTAAAAGGTAATTTCTATCTCAAACATTTATGAAATATTCTAGGGATATAGAAACTGCAGATCCAACAATAGGACTAATATCTATTTCTGGGAATGTGGCCCAGTCATATGCTGCAGTCAGTGGAAAAGTGAGGGGAATTCCTATACAAATGAATGGGCACTCAGACCACCTCTCCGCTAACAGCAGCGCACAAGGACCCCATTCTTGAGATAGATGCAGGTTCCATTTGTGAGTTTTGAATCTATGATGCATTTATTATATATATTGTGGCTATGCCATAAATGCACAAAGTGGAAATATCCCTTTACGTATTTACCAACCTGGTATGAGGCATTCAGGAAGATGTACTATAACTAAGGTATCAGAAGAAGTGTGACGATTGGTAACATATTGCTAAATGATGGTCATTTCTTTACTTTTTACTGTCATGAGTTTACAGAGTACATGCAATGACTAGGAGAGGTTGGAACAGCTGAGTATGTAATAGGAAATCTGAACCTCCCCTCAGAAATTAAAGGATTGTCCCACGATTATATATTACATTCCAGTCCTTAGCCCAAACAATCCATAAAAATAGTAGTTAGTATTTTTCTACAAAGAATAATATGTTCCTGTGAGATGAAATTGCAGATACATACTTTTCATGTAGGGGTTTGTATTCCCTCTCAGGACATTCATCTACCATGTCTGGTGTTAGATGACAAGAAGCCACTACTGATTCTTATCGGTTGGACTGCAAAAGAGGAGGAATCACCCCGCTGCGATCAACGCTGTTAGACTGAGCTACTCAGCATATATGTGTCCACCAGCACTGGATTCATTAGGTAAAGTTTTGAATGGCATGATAAAAAAAAACCCACAGGATTGGGCACCATATATATGTAACATTATTAATACGACAGAAACATTTTTCCGTAAAGGGTACCTGTCATATTCGCAAAAGCAGGGTTAATCTGCAGGTTAATAGCGTTCCAATGCAGTTCGACCAAGTGCAGCAACCGGAAGAAATTAACTTTATTACTCTCAATAGCTGCGCTTTCACTATGGCGTCCGCACAGCATTGTAACGCTAGTAACCTGAACACTGACCCTGTATCTGCAGGTTAATAGCATTTGGGGACATGACATGTTCCTTTAAGTTATTCTGGTTGACAAATTTATGAACCATATCTATGCAAATTGCCTCTTCATAGAGGAAGAGGACTTAAACTCTATAGCGCCACCTGTTGGAAGCTGCAATCCTACAAGTCACAATTAACCCCTTAATGAGCCTTTCCATATGACTTAGGATAAAAGCCAAATCAGAATCTCAATTTGCAGACACGATGTTTCGGGGTATTGGCCTTCAATTGTGCAAAGTATGAGAACTGATTTGGCTAGATGAGAGGCTCTGGACTGAGGTCTCAAGGGTAACGTTTCTCATTGTGGAGAATGACATACCAGCCCTGGCATGCCAGTGTAAGGAGGCGTATTGGCCGTGCAATGCTCTGAGAAATTAAATATGCAAATTGCCTCTTCAGAGAGGAAGAGGACATTAACTCTATAGCGCCACCTAATGGAAGCAGCGATCCTACAAGTCACTATCGACCTTTTAACGAGCCTTACAATACGACTTAGGATAAAAGCCAAATCAGAATCTCAATTTGTAGACAGTGTTTCAGATTATTGCCCCTTGTCAGTGCAAAGTATGAGATCTGATTTGGCTAGGTGAGAGACTCAGGACTGAGGTAGCATTGCACAGCGAATAAGCCTCCTTACATGGCAGAGCCGATATGTCACTCTCCACAAGGAGAAATGTTACCCACCCCCACCCTACTCTGCTCTCCTAGGTCCTATGTACTGTATGTCCTCCATGCAGATGAAAATATCTAGTAATATTGAACTGTCTTTGCTGCCAACAGCAACCAGTCATAAAGAAGTTTATATTTTATATTCTGCTCCTGAGGAATGAAAGCTGTGGTAATTACTTAACATGGGCAACAAATATGTATTAAATATGCCCTAACATTTCTGCTCTTTATAAGAGAGCAGCAATATAGTAGATGAAACAGGCAGAACGTGCATCACATTAGGTACACTGAGGCACTAATTCATCAGTTTTTGCCAAAAATCTGTATTTGAAATGTAATTTTTTTGCAGATAGTTGTGCAAAAGTTTTGAAACTCTTACTGTTTTCACGCCAGCTCTGCCATCTTTTTGAAAAGTGGGTAAAGCTTCAGTGGTAGGTGATGGAAGTTATCCCTGAAATGCCCTCTAGTCTCTGATTGGAGAACATGTCTTATGCTGCCGCACGGTAACTGACAGGTGAGCCCCATTCATAAAAAGATGTACAACTCCTAATTCATTTGGTGCATCTTCTAGCGCACCCTGGAGCAAGACTGGCACGAAAAGCACTAGTCTTCAATCAGGTGCCTAAGATTATGTAGAATGCACAAGGGGACAACAATTCTATGTCACTGACCTGTCAATGATTGGCATTATTAAATAGCAAAAATTCAAAGCCAGAGCCATCATTGGAAATGTAATCTGCATTACAGAAACTATATCAGAAAGGAAGAAGGAATAAAAATGGCAGACATCTGAGAAATGGACATACACAAGAGCCTCTGCATTATTCTTAGTAAGAATCTATGCTGCACTATATAAGCAATAATAAATTACTGGCGTGCTGCTGTAAATACGTCCCTCGATATTGTTGTCCATGCTGCAAATCGCTGTAGTAGAGAAGCATAACAATGTATAGCAATGGAAAATGTACCAAAAAGTCTCACAGTTAAACATTTTTCTATGGAAAATACAATTGTGAATTTTTTGACAATTATTGAAAAATCACAATTAATCTGGTGACCGATATAACGGTACATTCTGACATCTAAACATTCAGGCTATGCTGAAGGTTTCCGTCGTGTGCAAGATTTTCTCTGTATATCGATTATAGTCCTAGCTCAACATGCAAGCCCTATATCCATAATATAATAATAAAATACATTATGATATGCCACTCCAACCCGATATCAGTGACGGACCGGAAAATACATGTAATAGACATACAACCTGTGGTCAGCAATAATTTTCCTATGCACAACAGCAACCTACTCATGATACAGACCAAAAATATAGCACCTGGGTAAAGTAGCTGATAAGACAGGGATAAGAAGAAGCTATATGGTATATGTTAGGGATTTGTAATATGGATACAAACATCAGTCTCAGTGGACTGAGGCTTTAAGGCAAGTGTACAGAAAGTCATTAAAGTGAACCTGTCACGTCTTAGTTACTGTAACGGGTCTGGGAGGCGGAACCTCTGAGCTACTATACAAGGGGGCAGTCCTTGTAAGGGAGCGGGTGGCGACCAGGGAAGACGGGCAGGAAGTCACAGCAGGTGACCGGGACAGTCTCTGAGTGAACGGGCTGGAGGTCACGGCAAGTGACCGGGGCAGTCTCTGGATGAACGGGCAGATGGTCACGGCAAGTGACCGGGGCAGTCTCTGAATGAACGGGCAGATGGTCACGGCAAGTGACCGGGGCAGTCTCTGAATGAACGGGCAGATGGTCACGGCAAGTGACCGGGGCAGTCTCTGAATGAACGGGCAGATGGTCACGGCAAGTGACCGGGGCAGTCTCTGAATGAACGGGCAGATGGTCACGGCAAGTGACCGGGGCAGTCTCTGAATGAACGGGCAGATGGTCACGGCAAGTGACCGGGGCAGTCTCTGAATGAACGGGCAGATGGTCACGGCAAGTGACCGGGGCAGTCTCTGAATGAACGGGCAGATGGTCACGGCAAGTGACCGGGGCAGTCTCTGAATGAACGGGCAGATGGTCACGGCAAGTGACCGGGGCAGTCTCTGAATGAACGGGCAGATGGTCACGGCAAGTGACCGGGGCAGTCTCTGAATGAACGGGCAGATGGTCACGGCAAGTGACCGGGGCAGTCTCTGAATGAACGGGCAGATGGTCACGGCAAGTGACCGGGGCAGTCTCTGAATGAACGGGCAGATGGTCACGGCAAGTGACCGGGGCAGTCTCTGAATGAACGGGCAGATGGTCACGGCAAGTGACCGGGGCAGTCTCTGGGTAAAGGGTTGGTACGACCTGTGGCGGCTGATGATAGACGTGAGCTCCCAGGTGAGCAGGCGAGAGTCTCTGGATGAACGGGTGGTCACAGCATGTGACGGCGGAGCCTCCAGGAAGACCAACAGACAGACGGCAGATGAGCGCTCCCAGGTGAGCGGGCAGAAGTCTCTGGACAGGCGGGTGGTCACAGCACGTGAGGGCAGAGCCTCCAGGTAGGCTAGCAGACAGGCAGCAGATGAGCGCTCCCAGGTGAGCGGGCAGGAGTCACTGGACAGGCAGGTGGTCACAGCACGTGACGGCGGAGCCTCCAGGTAGGCTAGCAGGCAGGTAGCAGATGTGTGCTCCCAGGTGAGCAGGCAAGCTGGTCCATAGACAGACTGACAGGAGTTGGAAGGCAGACCGTCGGACCTCAGGCAAGCAGGCAGGTAGCTGAAGTGCGCTCCCAGGTGAGCGGACAGGCTGGTCCTTAGACAGACTGACAGGAGTAGTAAGGCAGACCGTCGGACCTCAGGCAAGCAGGCAGGTGGCTGAAGTGCGCTCCCAGGTGAGCGGACAGGCTGGTCCTTAGACAGACTGACAGGAGTAGTAAGGCAGACCGTCGGACCTCAGACTAGCAGGCAGGTAGCAGATAATCAGGCAGGAATAAGACAGCAAGCTGGCAGGAATCTGGCAGGTAACTGGCAACAGGACCAGAGGGCTGAAGCAGAGTAGTGAACAGTGCAACAACATTGCTCGGGCACCTCCATTTTGGAGGAGGTGCCTTATATATGGTGAAGTCCTCCGGCCATTGGCCGGGGACTCCTTAGGATGGCGCGCGCGGCCCCTTTAAGAGGGAGGGAGAGCGCGCGCGCGCCCTAAGCACAGTGGCCGGGAAGGAGCGCGCGCTGCCAGCAGAGCGGGAGGAGGACGCCGGGCACGGAGCAGAGAGGTGAGGGGAACAGCGTCCCTGCCTAGCAGAGGGCAGGGACGCCGGCGCTACAGTACCCCCCCCTTTAGGCCCCCCCTTTTTTAGGCCAGACAGAAATTTAGCTAGGATAAGAGGGGCATGGATGTTCTCCCGGGGCTCCCACGTTCTCTCCTCAGGACCAAACCCCTTCCAATCTACTAGAAAAAAGGTCTTTCCTCTTACCCTTTTGGTGGCAAGAATGTTCTCTACCTCAAACTCGTCCTCAGCAGAAACCGGAGCAGGAGGCGTACCTGTAGACTTGGAAAAAGAGTTAAGTACCACAGGTTTGAGGAGAGATACATGGAAGGAGTTAGGGATCCGTAAGTTGGCCGGGAGTTTCAATTTATAAGCCACCGGGTTGATCTGACTGATGACCTCCAGAGGACCGATGAACCGAGGCCCTAACTTGTAAGAAGGTATCTTGAGTCGGACATATTTAGATGAGAGCCAGACTTTATCTCCAGGACGAAATTGTGGAGGATCCAGGCGTTTTTTGTCAGCGTGTCTTTTCATCCGTTCGGATGACTGAAGGAGTGCGGATCGGGTACTCTCCCAAATGGAGGAAAATTTGCTAACGAGAGATTCCGCAGCTGGGTTGTCCACAGAGGTGGAGACAGGAAAAGGAATCCGAGGATGCTGACCGAAGACTACAAAAAACGGGGATTTGGAGGAGGATTCGCTCTCGTGATTGTTATAAGAGAACTCGGCCCATGGTAGGAGATCCACCCAGTCTGAATGATGGGCATTAACGAAGTGCCGGAGGTAACTGGTCAGGTTCTGATTGATCCGCTCCACTTGACCATTGGACTGTGGGTGGTAAGCGGAAGAGAAGTCCAGGGTGACGTCTAGCAGTTTACAAGTGGCTCTCCAGAAACGTGAGGTGAACTGTACCCCACGATCCGACACGATGTGGAGGGGCAGGCCATGAAGACGGAAGATGTGGCGGATAAAGTCTTTAGCCAGCTCGGGTGCAGACGGGAGGGCTGGCAGGGGAATAAAGTGAGCCATCTTGGAAAAGCGCTCAGCGACCACCCAAATGACCGTACAACCGGCGGAGACGGGGAGATCAGTTATGAAGTCCATTGCTATATGCTGCCAGGGGGCAGCAGGAACAGGAAGCGGAAGGAGGCGACCGGCTGGCAGGTGTCTCGGGACTTTGTTGCGGGCGCAGGACACAGAGGCAGAAACAAAGTCTATTACGTCCTTGTGCAGGGTAGGCCACCAGTAGTGCCGGGCAATAAGCTGGAGGGTCTTTTTCTGACCGGCGTGGCCAGCTAGTTTAGACGAATGGCCCCAGTGTAGGATCTTCTTCCGATCAGGTACTGAAACAAACGTCTTACCGGGAGGGAGACGATTTAGACTCACGGGAGCCACCTGCATTACTCTGGCGGGATCGATGATATGTTTAGGTTCTTCCTCGAGATCGGACACCAGAAAGGATCGGGACAAGGCGTCTGCTTTGACGTTTTTGTCAGCCGGGCGAAAATGAAGAACAAAATCAAAGCGAGCAAAAAACAAGGACCACCGGGCTTGGTGCGGGTTAAGTCTCTGGGCATGCTGGAGGTAAGCCAAGTTCTTGTGGTCAGTGTAAATTATTACCGGGTGAAGAGCCCCCTCGAGTAGGTAACGCCACTCCTCCAACGCCAGCTTGATGGCCAATATCTCTCGGTCTCCTATGGAATAGTTGCGCTCAGAAGAGGAGAAGAGTTTGGAGAAGAAGCCACAAGTTACCATTCTCCCGGAAGATGATTTTTGAGTAAGTACTGCTCCGGCTCCAGAGGAGGAGGCGTCAACTTCCAGGAAGAACTGCTTGTTGCCGTCCGGGCGATGCAGCACCGGGGCGGAAGAGAAGGCCTGTTTTAGGGAAAGAAAGGCCTCCTCAGCTTCGGGCGGCCACTCTTTGGGATTAGTACCCTTACGGGTGAGAGCGGAAATTGGGGCAGTCCGGGAAGAGAAGTGTGGTATGAAGAGGCGGTAGTAGTTAGCGAAGCCCAGGAATCGCTGAATGGCCTTCAACCCCTCCGGTCGAGGCCATTTCTCGATGGCAGACAGCTTCTCTGGATCCATTCGTAGGCCGGTCTGAGAAATAATGTAGCCCAAAAACGGAAGCGAGGTCTGCTCAAAGAGGCACTTCTCGTATTTAGCGAAGAGGTGATTCTGCCTGAGCAGGACCTGACGAACGTCCCTCCGGTGAGTCTGGAGATCCGGAGAGAAGACCAAGATGTCGTCCAGGTACACCACTACGCAGGAGTAGAGAATATCCCGGAAGATGTCATTGACCAACTCTTGAAAGACGGCAGGAGCGTTACAGAGACCAAAGGGCATTACCAGATATTCATAGTGGCCGTCCCGGGTGTTGAATGCCGTCTTCCATTCATCCCCCTGACGGATACGAACCAGGTTGTACGCCCCACGGAGGTCCAGTTTGGTGAAGATTCTAGCCCCCCTCAGACGATCAAATAACTCCGGAATGAGCGGAAGGGGGTACTTATTCTTCACCGTGATCTGGTTAAGGCCTCTATAGTCTATACAGGGACGGAGAGAGCCGTCCTTCTTTTTGACGAAAAAGAAGCCTGCTCCCGCCGGGGAGGTAGATTTCCGGATGAATCCCCTGGCCAGATTCTCCTCAATATATTCGGACATCGACCGGGTCTCAGCAGCGGATAATGGATAAATACGCCCATGGGGAGGAGTAGTACCAGGTAACAGGTCGATAGGGCAGTCGTATGGTCTATGAGGGGGTAGTGTCTCTGCTTCCTTTTTATTAAAGACATCAGCATAAGACCAATAAGGAATCGGAAGTCCAGGTAGATTAGCTGGGGTAGGAGAAGGACGGACGGGATGGACGGGAACCAGACAGGTCTTATGGCAGTCCTGTCCCCAGCGAAGGACTTCTCCGGTCTGCCAGTCAAGCACGGGTGCATGTCTCTGGAGCCAAGGTAGGCCTAGCAAGAGGGCGTGGGAGAGTCCAGGCAGAACATGAAAGGAGATACTCTCAGAATGCAGCATTCCCACCTGCAGAGTAATGGATTCGGTGAGGAGTTGGATGGGGCGTGGTAAGAGACCCCCATCCACGGCAGCAACAGACAAGGGTACAGCCAGAGGTTTGGTGGGGATGCGGTATTTCTCTACCAGGGACTGTGAAATAAGAATCCCGGCTGCTCCAGAGTCAAGTTGGGCTAGTTCGAAATAACGGTTCTCCCCGCAGACGATTGAGACTGACAACAGCAGAGATGGAGAGGATTTATTCTTGTCTAGGTCGACCTCTCTGAGCGAACCTAGACACAGGCGTTTCCCGACCTCTCCGGGCAGGTACGGATCCGGTGCTCCTTACTGCCACAGTAGAAGCAGCTCCCCTCGGCACAGCGTAAGTCCTGACGGGTTTTGACCATCTTGGTCTGGTCGACCTGCATAGGCTCAGGAGAGTGTACCTGAGTAGAGACGGAGGGAGTGACGGGTTTCTGAAAAGTAGGAGCTAGACGTGGTAACCTCCTCTCACGGGTGACCTCTTTGGCACGCTCCTGGAACCGTAGGTCAATCCGGGTGGCAAGAGTTATTAAGTCATCGAGAGTGGTAGGGATGTCCCGACCGGCAAGTTCATCTTTAATACGGCCGGACAGACCCTCCCAGAAGACGGATACCAGAGCGTCGTTATCCCAGGCCAGCTCCGAGGCAAGGGTACGGAACCGTATGGCATATTGGCCCACGGTGAGACTTCCCTGACGGAGGCGTAGCAGTGATGATGCGGATGAGGTCTTCCGTCCGGGTTCGTCGAAGACTTTCCGGAAAGCCGTGAGAAAAGCAGGCAAGTTGGACACCAGGGGGTCTCCTCTCTCCCATAGAGGATTTAGCCAGGCCAGGGCCTCCCCGGTGAGATGGGACATGATGAATGCAATTTTGGCTCGGTCGGAGTTAAACTGGTGGGACAATAGTTCAAAGTGCAGGGTGCACTGATTTATGAAGCCCCGAGCCTGGGCGAAGTCGCCTCCGAAGCGAGGAGGTGCAGAAAGCCGGGGTCCGGGGTAGGATACCATGGTATTAGTGGGCAGCGGAGCTGCCGGATTGCGAGACATGGCACTGGCGGAGGTTGCTGGTGGAGCAGTCAGAGTGTCCAGGCGAGTATTGACATTCCGCAGGTGACCCAGGATGGACTCCTGTTGGGACCTTTGACGGGACAGTTCATGACACAGGTCCGAGAGCGAGGGAGCTTGGGTGCCACCGGGTTCCATGGCCCGAGCAAACTGTAACGGGTCTGGGAGGCGGAACCTCTGAGCTACTATACAAGGGGGCGGTCCTTGTAAGGGAGCGGGTGGTGACCAGGGAAGACGGGCAGGAAGTCACAGCAGGTGACCGGGACAGTCTCTGAGTGAACGGGCTGGAGGTCACGGCAAGTGACCGGGGCAGTCTCTGAGTGAACGGGCTGGAGGTCACGGCAAGTGACCGGGGCAGTCTCTGAGTGAACGGGCAGATGGTCACGGCAAGTGACCGGGGCAGTCTCTGGATGAACGGGCAGATGGTCACGGCAAGTGACCGGGGCAGTCTCTGGATGAACGGGCAGATGGTCACGGCAAGTGACCGGGGCAGTCTCTGAATGAACGGGCAGATGGTCACGGCAAGTGACCGGGGCAGTCTCTGAATGAACGGGCAGATGGTCACGGCAAGTGACCGGGGCAGTCTCTGAATGAACGGGCAGATGGTCACGGCAAGTGACCGGGGCAGTCTCTGAATGAACGGGCAGATGGTCACGGCAAGTGACCGGGGCAGTCTCTGAATGAACGGGCAGATGGTCACGGCAAGTGACCGGGGCAGTCTCAAAATGAACGGGCAGATGGTCACGGCAAGTGACCGGGGAAGTCTCTGGGTAAAGGGTTGGTACGACCTGTGGCGGCTGATGATAGACGTGAGCTCCCAGGTGAGCAGGCGAGAGTCTCTGGATGAACGGGTGGTCACAGCATGTGACGGCGGAGCCTCCAGGAAGACCAACAGACAGGCGGCAGATGAGCGCTCCCAGGTGAGCGGGCAGAAATCTCTGGACAGGCGGGTGGTCACAGCACGTGACGGCAGAGCCTCCAGGTAGGCTAGCAGACAGGCAGCAGATGAGCGCTCCCAGGTGAGCGGGCAGGAGTCACTGGACAGGCAGGTGGTCACAGCACGTGACGGCGGAGCCTCCAGGTAGGCTAGCAGGCAGGTAGCAGATGTGTGCTCCCAGGTGAGCAGGCAAGCTGGTCCATAGACAGACTGACAGGAGTTGGAAGGCAGACCGTCGGACCTCAGGCAAGCAGGCAGGTGGCTGAAGTGCGCTCCCAGGTGAGCGGACAGGCTGGTCCTTAGACAGACTGACAGGAGTAGTAAGGCAGACCATCGGACCTCAGGCAAGCAGGCAGGTGGCTGAAGTGCGCTCCCAGGTGAGCGGACAGGCTGGTCCTTAGACAGACTGACAGGAGTAGTAAGGCAGACCGTCGGACCTCAGACTAGCAGGCAGGAATAAGACAGCAAGCTGGCAGGAATCTGGCAGGTACCTGGCAGGTAACTGGCAACAGGACCTGAGGGCTGAAGCAGAGTAGTGAACAGTGCAACAACATTGCTCGGGCACCTCCATTTTGGAGGAGGTGCCTTATATATGGTGAAGTCCTCCGGCCATTGGCCGGGGACTCCTTAGGACGGCGCGCGCGGCCCCTTTAAGAGGGAGGGAGAGCGCGCGCGCCCTAAGCACAGTGGCCGGGAAGGAGCGCGCGCTGCCAGCAGAGCGGGAGGAGGACGCCGGGCACGGAGCAGAGAGGTGAGAGGAACAGCGTCCCTGCCTAGCAGAGGGCAGGGATGCCGGCGCTACAGTTACTATGTACACTGCCCCATAGCGTTGTTAGTGAAGCAATATGCATCACTCACAAGCTGTTTTCATGAAAATCGGTGGTAGTATAATGATCTTATATACTTTGTCTTACCTGCTTGTATTCAGTCATAGGGGTGTGATTCTCAGATTCAGTCAGGGGCGGGCACCGCCCATGACATTTGAATACTGCTCCTGGTAAGTTCTAGGTTTGAAGGGCGCATGCTCATTTGCACATGTCGGGCCGCTGGTCCGGAGCATGCGCACTGAGGCTGTGTGATCATCAGCTTCAGTGCGCACGCGCTGTGACCCGTGGACCCAATGCGTGCGCAGTCAATGTATCTTGCGGTCACCGCATGCGCAGTGACCGCATGATACATTGACTGCGCATGCGCCAGGAGCCACAGGTGACAGCACGTGCGCACAGAAGCTGATAATCACACAGCCTCAGTGTGCACGCGCCGGACCAGCGGGCCGACGTGTGCAAATGCGCATGCGCCCCTCAAACCTAGTGCTTGCCAGGAGCAGTATTCAGCACTAACTGAATGTGAGAATCACACCCCTATGACTGAAAAAGAGCAGGTAAGACAAAGTATATAAAACGTTATAACATCATTATGCTACCACCGATTTTCATGAAAACAGCTAGTTAGTGATGCATATTGCATCACTAACAACGCTATGGGGCAGTGTACATAGTAACTAGGACGTGACAGGTTCCCTTTAAAGGTTCATTATTCAATTATATAGGTTTATGTTGTACAAATAATACTGAAGCTATTTGGATGAAACAGTTTTATATAATGGTTATCGGAGTTCTGTTCTCACTTCTTATTAACGACTGATACAACATGACCGATCGAGCCTTGATTTAGTGAAAGAAATGCATTCTGTAAGGCCAAGTTGACAGAAGACAATACACATCTTTCTGTACATGTTAATCACTTTAAGAATGGGTTTCCATATGTTACACTTAGCTTTAGATCTTCCTGCATGTCAGTATCATACAGAAGACTATAGACCACCTTTCATCACTGCAACAGCGGCCCCTCTTTACTTCTCATGCAAGTGGGAATAAAACATTTGGGATGTATGAGACTATATTTTGTCTCCCATAGCAGTCCATAGGACTCTCCTGTCCCATTGTGTGGTTCCTGTATTCATACATGGTCTGGATTCTAACAGCCTATGTATGGATCCAAGAGAACACAGTAAGCTGTTGTAAACCAATGGAAAACTAGTTTGGTCATAAATGAGATAAAAAGATTGTTGGAAAGAAGATAAATATGGAGTTATAGACCTTGCCTTCAGACAAGTTTACAGACAGATTCCACTGTCATTCTGCAGCCTGCTATATACTGTGATGCAGAGAGGCTGTAGAAGCCAACCAATTCAACAGTTTTAGAGAAGCCTTAATGCAAAAATGCATCAGCCTATTGCACACACAGCCATGTCTCTCTACCTTTGTACAGACTGTTTTGTCTTCTCGTACATTACAGAGACCCTGAACACAGTAATCCTTTTAGAAAGGAGGCCATTCTTTGGCCGACTGGGTTGAAAAGCTTCAATATTACAGCTCCAGAACACTAATAGGACATTTCCTTCTAGCTGGACTGCTGATAGTTGAAATCAAAACTATTATACCAATTAAAATCTGTTAACAACAGGAATGGATAAAACTCGGTAGCCTCTAGAAGCAAATAGTATCACTAAAGAGTTAATATGTCATTTCAGTGGCTTGAATAAAGGAACTCCTATAGTCATTTATATAAAACAGATCAACAAGTCAGACATCGCTAGCAAAATTCTTTGCTGATTAGTTTCCAAAAATTGTCCACTCCTGACTTCTATGCTGAAGAAATCTGTACATAGCAGACATAATCCATGGGAGAATCCTCATACAAAGGAAGAAATCTAAGCTAATTTATACCAGCCATAGAAAACTGCTCAGGAAAAAGTAGGGGAAGGGTTACAGACCCTGCTATCAGATAAGCTTACACATAGACACCATTGTTAACTCATTCTGCACTTTGCAATGTACTGTGATGTATAGAAGCTGTAGAAGCTAAATGGTTAAACATTTTTAAAATGCCTACTAGACAAAAATGCATGCACTTAAGTAAGAAAACGTCACCAAAGTTGTCCATATCCTTCATGATTTTGTATTTTTTTGCTTTCCCCTGAAAGCGGAATTAAGAATTGTTTGTTGTAGATCACTTACAATTAATGAACAATTTGATTGCACTGCCCTGGTCCAGTGTCTGGTCTGGTCCTCCATGACAACTGATCTTCACCTCTACACCGCCATCCTCAGCCTACACAAAGTCATGATGTTGCCACGCCTAATAATTGCCAAAGGCACTCAAGTTGCTGGGCCGAGAATGCCAAGTACAGGAGTGAAGACTGGCTGATCTGTAGAACAAAACTAGATGCCGAACCAGGGCAGCACTAAATCGAATTCTCATCTCTACTGACAATGTATTTTCTATCTTCTCTAGATATACAGTCATGAGAAAGGGTAAGCTCACCCTCTTTGAATTGTATGGTTTTACATACTGGAATATAATAATAAATCACCTGGCCCTTAGAACACATTAGTGATAAAGTTATACAAAAAAACGATTATTTCAAGTTACTGCTGGTAAAGGTGGTTCTACAAGCTATTGATTCATGGGGTGTACTAAATTTGTTACATACTGCTTCTGTATTTTGGGCTAGTTTTTGGAAAATAAATAATGACACTGTGAGATTAGTCATGTGTTATTATTTGATTGTGGTTGTACTTACCTAATTTTAACACCATCTATGGACCAGATTTTGTGTTTTTAATTATGTTCCGATATGTAAAAGCCATGACATTACTAAAAGGGTGTACTGTTTTTCTCATGAAAGTATTTATACAATGCCTGTGCTTCCCTATATAATTTACATGTAGGGCTACATAGAGACTGCTCTCTGGACAATACATTTCTGAAATATGCAAAAATAATGATTCAAGCTGGAGTCAAGGAATTATATGAAGACAAAATACCCTTTGATTAGCATGAGGAAACTTACTTACAAGGGAAGTTGTTTCATATTCCTGTACAATGAAACATGAAATTGACTGAGTTGATGTGAGAGTTGTAAAATATTTCTTGAGAATATCTTAGTAGCTGTTGGACGCAATATGCTAAAAGAACACGAAACCTAAAGTATGCCGCCTATAAAACACAGAGGACTCACAAACATTTATGGAAATGTCTCTGTAGGAGTTCTCGGACCTGCAGATATTTGGTCTTTGTAAGAACATTACAGGCATCCTATCAGCAGTATAAAATAGTTGCATACATACAGGCATAAAATTGGGACTGGTCCAGAACCATTGGGACCCTGGAGGTGCTAAGAAAGAGGAAGAACCGAGTTCCTATTTTTGGTAGAGAGGATGAAATGAGCTCAAAGTTACTCTTGAATTCAATGAAAAACAAAGAACCAGCTGAGTGAAGAGGAGCTCTGGCCACTGTTCTATGGGGAGGAGAAGTGCGGTCATGTGCATAGTCACGCTCCATTAGAATGAACTGAGAATGTGGATATAGTCAAACACTTTGACACAACTGTTCCTGTATTTCACAATAGAGAGTGACTACTGCTCTCTAATAAGAGCCACCTTGTAATTTCAGTACTTGGGTGGGAAGTCTCGTTGGGCAAATCCCTAAAGATTAACATGCCATAAAAGTCTCTTGGCAGAAAACCCTACACCTTCTACAGCTATCTGAAGGTTAAGTCTGTGGAGTAACACATGACTGATGAATCAAAACTTATAAGCTTAGTTTTCAGACTTTAACCATGGAGACACGTAGGTATATTTAAAGGGGTTTTCTAGGAATATAGAACATTGGTCCTGAAATAGAGAATGTTCTAAAATTAACAAATATGAATTACTTAACCATTAAATCCACTGCCACTCCAGCGCTTCTGCTCGTGGTCCGTGCTGGTACCAGAAGTGATTAAGTCTGGTCTATCAGTCTCCAATCTCTGGCCTTCGTGGTCACGTGTTGTACATACAAACGTCACGGCCTCATTAGTCAGGTGACTGATGGATGGGACATCATCGCTTTCTGGGACCATTGTGGCATAACATGTATCCACACTCCCAAGAGTCGTGTATATCCAAAATATTATATAAAACACCACAAAACATCATATTCTCACAACAGAAACAACTTCTCATCTTAGGTTCTGTTCTACATATGCTTACATGTACCATATCTAAACAGGAAATTAACCTTTATATGGACACAATGAACAGCAGGACCACTAAATATTCAAGGTGTTGCTATTTTACCATGAGATGGGGAGAACTACAAACTGCAAAGCTGGCAACATATGATCACTATCCACACAAGTCAATGGGATGTATGGAAATAATTATCAGTTCATGAATTGTCTCCAGAAGTAGAGTCCTCTCATGTCTATACCTGCGGAGAATTCTCTCCAGGATTCATATCTTTAATGCTGTACGGTCAACAAGTGAAACATCTAGACGTTCACGGTGAAGGTCTGAGCTCCATGTAGTTTACTATTAGCAGTAGGAGTCAATGACATATTTACAGCTCTAGTCTATGGGAACATGAAACAGTAAATCTTGACCTACTTCATGACGCTTCTACACCTCATCGTCCTCTCATACACAGCAGCCCCAGACAGGTTCAGGTACACATGAAGGATTGTTGCTCTAGTTTACTGACATTATATTATAGATATATATATATATATATATATATATATATATATATATATATATATATATATATATATATATATATATATATATAAATAAAAGAACACATTATTACAGATGACAGTTCTGCACAAATAAAGATTTTGGAGCACACTACCATGAGAAACGTCAATCAGAGAGCGTGCACATTGTGTCATGAGAGTTGACATGCTTTGCAATAACACATATATAGAAATTCAGCAATAAGAGACAGAAATGTTAATTATTTAGCACACAACGTAAAACTTACCCTAGTGTTGTCATGGTCACAATGGTGTACCAAAACGCAGCGGGTATACTAGTGAATTTGCTGTTTAGGGAACCCTTCTCCGCATAAAACATTACAGTGGCAAAGATGATGATGGCCATAGTAAGGGAGAATAGCAGAAAGCCCAATTCAGAGGCGCAGCTCTTAAGAGTATAACCCAAGATCCGCAGGCCTTGTGAGTGGCGGGAAAACTTAAAGATCCGAAAAACCCGGAACACCCTCAGTGTTACAAAAGCACCACTTACGTCCTCATTGTTTGTCATGACCAGACCTATGTAATAGGGCATGATGGCCACCACATCAATGATGCTCATTACACTTCGTACAAACCGGTATCGACTGGGCGCAGCCATCAACCGCAGCAAGTACTCCACAGTGAAAATCATGACGCATGCTGTATCCAGACAGAAAAAGGCCACCACGTAACGCTCACCACAGGGCAACTCCCGCATGGATCCCGGCATTGTACCACATGGTACAGTCTCCAACACATTGGCCATGACGGACACTGCAATGAAAAAGCCAGTTACATAGTAGAATACTAAAGCAAGCGTACTGGTGTGTGGGTTCTCAAACGCTCGCCACATTTTCTGCCTTGCCGACATGGGGGGCAGGGGTCCCTCCATTGTGCTATCGGTTTCAGCATCGTCCAATAATCTCTCAGCATTCTCCCTTCTCCGATCTTTGTATTCCTCATAACAGCAGTCCCCCACGATCTCCGGCATAATACCAAAAAATGCCAGTTCTTCATCGTATGCCGCGATACACTCATGGCGCGGGTAGTGAAGTTTACCTGTACGGTAAAAGTTGAGAATGTTGCGGAAAATGTCCGGGTCCCTATCAAAGAAATATTCTCCTGTATCCTGGTTAAAGAAGAAGTCTCTTTCCGTGCTGCCAAGGAGAGTATCCGGGTAACGCTCTAGTGTGTTCCTCCAAGTTTGGAAGCGGGTACCGCTGACGTTTAGTACAATCAAGGAGTCCTGAGACCTTCTTTTTTCTCCTCGAGGTGGAAGTGGCATAGGGCCTGAAGCTACCGGCATCCAGCCAATGGCGGCTGCTCTTGCGAAGGGTAGCCATGCTGCCACCCCAGCTGCCATGGTGGTGGAGTAAGTAGATTTGGGATGGTACAATAGGCTCTGTGTTTAGAAGTTCTTCTTGTAGGGGGCTCTACCAGACAGTGCAGCAATCTCCATCCACATGTGTCACAGCAGCAGCAGCGTTCAGTCTATGCACAGGGCTGGCTACCATGTGGAAGGGGCACAGGAGGGCACAGGTATGCAGCCTCTGCCAGGGACTGGCACACAACGCATATACAGCCAGGAGCATCACTGCTGGGTGCCATGCCCTGCTTGGGAGGCAGCTCCTACCATGTCGTGCCCAGGTGCGGCACGAGTGGACTGTGGTGGAGCGGCTCCAGCACGTACCTGGACGGGGCTGACCAGAGCAGTCACCGCGCTGCCTGCAGCTCCTCAGCCCGAGAAGCGGCAGCAACAAGTCCCGGCGGCGGCGGCTATCACCGGAGCTCCCAGCTATCCGGGGCCAGTCTCTGCTCACCGGAGCGTGCACTAAGCTCCCCGCTAGCCGGGGCCAGTCTCTGCTCCTCACACCGGGCGTCAGTCCATCTCAGCAGCACGGTAACCCCTCCCCCGTCTCCTGCCGGCGCTCACACACGTGCCGTCCCTGCCGGACAGGTGAGCTCTGGAGCTGCATCCACACAGCCACCTAGCAGCAGCCGAGCGCCGGCATTCTGCAGTGTCCGTGCAGCACCAGAGACGACTCAACTATGCGACCTTATCCCTCGCTATACGGCGCGCAGCAGCGTCTAACCCATAAGACAAAACGGCTCTGCTTCACCGAACAGTTGCCATGAAGTTGCAAAAAGTCGACTAGACGAAATGTATCGTCCTGAGGAGTCAAATCCGGGAATCAGGCGCAGTGTGCTGTGCTGCTGGATGCCACAGGATGGCTACCGTCCCCCTCATGAGCACCCATCCTGGAGGATCGCGCAAGACACGGCGAAGTCCTGCCATCTCACCGCTAGATGGCGCACTAAGTCAGATGTCAGCGTTACACGGCAAGCCGGGCGGCATTAGACGGCAGATCTCAGGAGGCTCCTGCGGGACCAAGTCCTCTTATCACTTAGTCCTCAAAAACCGCAACTAAAATGTTATGAGTAATTCCAGCTTAAAGGGATTGTCCACACTCGTGGTCTGTTAAGACGCAGTAATTCTAGCTTAAAGGGATTGTCCACACTCATGGTCGGTTAAAACGCAGTCAAGTATGCTGAAAAAAAAAAAATACAGCACAATTCCCCAGCGATCTTCCGCTCTGTCCCTTCTCATCGGTCTCCGAGCTTTCTCCAGGAGTACCTGCAGAGGATCGCTAGGTGAATAGGTTGTGTTTTTAGATTTTACAACTCGCTTGACTGTTTTTAAATAAAAAAAAGTGGAAATTCCCTTTAAATGTAGCCATCGCCTAGACCTTGGATATTTCCACCGATCCACATCATATAAAGATCTAATGTACATGAAAAGCTTTGTAATTATGTAAGGCCGTGTTCCCACGTAGCGCGAATACTGTGTTTTTTCTGCTGCGTTTTTTCTTGTGCAGAAAATATGCTGCGAACTAATGTCCAAGCACAATGGCTATGATTTCATGAGAACTCCTGCCCGCTGTGCCTTTTCTGGCACGTTTTTCCTTTATAAGCTTCTAGCATGAGCTTGAGTTGGAAGTGCAGATCCAAAGCTTTTCTTTCTGTACTAAAAAAAACACGTTAAAAATGCTGCTTCAAATCTGCACCAAAACAGATCAAATAAAGGAGAAAACGCAGCAAAAATGCACTAACTAGAGGAGATTGTTATTGCATATTTAGGTGTGGACACCTGCAGAAAAAATGCAGATAAAAAGCATCAGAAAAAAACTAATATTTCCGCAAACAAGGTCTTAAGGCATTGCATTACTTTCTGAGCTACTGCCTCTAGCAATTCTGCAGGCTACAGCACGAAAATCTCCCAGCAGTTTTTGCTGGTTCAATATTTTCAGAAAGCTGCATGCCAGGAAGTGTTATCTTTATACCGTTCTATAAAATCTCGCTCTATAGGCACAAGTGCTCTGTTCACACTGAGTAAGAGTCCTCTGTCTGACATATGCGGTTTTGAAAAATTCTTTATATCCAATATACATACATTTGGCTTATGGATCTGTTCACATTAGCATCATGTCTTCTACTTATAACATAGCCATGGCAGCTAGGCCACATTAATTTTCAACTAATATTGACAAACATCAATAGACCACATCTTATTGGAGTCCGTCAGGGTCTGGTAGGGCATATGTAAAGGGGTAATCTTCATGAGAACCCAATAGACCACTTTTTAGTGAAGTCCATCAAGGTCTGGTAGGGGATGAGGACAGGGATTGACTTCATTAGAGTCCAGTAGACCACATCTTAGTGGAGTCCATCAGTTGCTGACAGAGCATATGGTAAGAGATTGTATTCATGAGGACCAGATAGACCATATCTTAATGGAATTTGTCATGGTCTGATGTGGTATATGCACAGTAATTGTCTTTATGAGGATCCCATTTAGACCACATCTTAGTAGAATCTGACAGGGTCTGATGGGGTATATGGATAGGTATTGCCTTCTTGAGAACCCAGATAGAACACATCTTAGTTAAGACTGTCAGGGACTGATGGGGCATATGGACAGGGGTTGTCTTCATGAGAACCAGAAAGACCACATTTTAGGGGAGTCCATCATGGTCTTATATGTCATATGGACAGTAATTGTCTTTATGAAGACCTCGACAGACCACTTCTTAGTGGGGACCACCAGGGATGATAAGGAGTATGAGCCGGGATTATCTTCATTAGAACCCAATAGAACACATCTTAGTGGAGTCTTTCATGTCTGATAGGGTATGTGGACAAGGATTGTCTTCATGATAACCTTGATAGGCCACATCTTAGCGGAGTCTTTCAGGGATATGGATAGGAAATGACTTCATGTGACAAACCCTTTTGTCCTCTGCTTAGCGCCTTCTGGACATTTGATATAAGTTTACATCATGGTCTAGAAGGGGTTCCCGCAAAATGATGTAAATTTCTATCATGGGTATCATACGGGCACAGGAGCGGTGCCCTCATGATCGCCGCCGGGAGCTCGGCTTAAGTTATAGCCAAGACACAGGTGTCACTGCTAGGAGTGGTGCCTGCACCGCCCGGACCAATTAGCCCCCTAAATGCCGTGATCGCATCATGGAGAAGGCTCCCTCTCCCTTGACATCCCTTCATCACAATGGCCCAATTGTTACCATTGCAATCCTGTCAAACCATGCACAGAGCAGGGTCCAAGAGGCTTCTGTCATTGTTATACCAGGGGTGTACATTGGAATCATGGGGCCCCAGAGCAGATGTTACAATTGGGCCCCCCCCCCCCAAAAAAAATGTAAATAATTGTTGGGGTCACAGAAGAGCAGATTTCACAACTTTCCAGCCTTTACATAGTAATTTTCCTCCTGCTGAAGTCCTAGATCCCTCTTTCATTGCCCCAAAAAGTATGATGCCAACAAAAGTGCCCCCCCCCAGACACAGTATGATACCCCCATGGTGAATTCCTCCATATGCACAGTATAAAGACCCTACTTTACCCCACCTCAACTCCCAAAGCAAAGTATGGTGACCCCAACACAGTTTCCCCCAACTGTGACCCCCACACAGCCCTCCATGCAGTATAATTGGCCTATATACAGTATAATGTCCCCACACCTCTCCACACTCCACAGAGTATAATGCACTCGCCATGGTCCTCCACACAGTATAATGCACTTGCCATGGTCCTCCACACAGTATAATGCACTTGCCATGGTCCTCCACACAGTATAATGCACTCGCCATGGACTTCCACACAGTGTAAGACACTCGCCATGGTCCTCCACACAGTGTAAGACACTCGCCATGGTCCTCCACACAGTGCAAGACACCTGCCATGGTCCTCCGCACAGTGTAAGACACTCGTCATGGTTCTCCACACAGTGTAAGACACTCGCCATGGTCCTCCATACAGTGTTAGACACTTGCCATGGTCCTCCACACAGTGTTAGACATTTTCCATGGTCCTCCACACAGTGTAAGACACTCGCCATGGTCCTCCACACAGTGTAAGACACTCGCCATGGTCCTCCACACAGTATAAGACACTTGCCATGGTCCTCCACACAGTACAAGATACTAGCCATGGTCCTCCACACAGTATAAGATACTCGCCATGGTCCTCTACACAGTATAAGATACTCGCCATGGTCCTCTACACAGTATAAGATACTCGCCATGGTCCTCCACACAGTATAAGACACTCGACTTGGTCCTCAACATATTATAAGACACTCGCCATGGTCCTCCACGCAGTATAATGCATTCTCCATGGTCCTCCATGCAGTATGATGCACTCCCTATGGTCTTCCACGCAGTATAATGAACTCCCTATGGTCCTCCACGGTCCTCCACGCAGTATAATGCACTCCCTATTGTCCTCCACACAGTATAATGCACTCCCCATGGTCCCCCATGCAGTATAATGCACTCCCTATGGTCCCCCATGCAGTATAATGCACTCCCTATGGTCCTCCACACAGTATAATGCACTCCCTATGGTCCTCCACACAGTATAATGCACTCGCCATGGTCCTCCACACAGTGTAAGACACTCGCCATGTTCCTCCACACAGTATAATGCACTCCCTATGGTCATGCACACAGTATAATGCACTCCCTATGGTCATGCACACAGTATAATGCACTCCCCATGGTCCTCCACACAGTATAATGCACTCCCTATGGTCCTCCACGCAGTATAATGCACTCTCTATGGTCCTGCACACAGTATAATGCACTCCCCATGGTCCTGTATGCAGTATAATGCAGCCCCCCCATAGGGTAAAATGCGCCCCCCCCATCATAGGGTAAAATGCAGCCCCAGTCCTCCAGTATTATCAGTACACACTGATTTAAAAATAAATAAATACTCACTTACCGCTCTTCGTTCCCCGCTACTTCAGTCTCTGCAGCGCGTCTCCCTCATCACCTCAGGGACTGCCAGCTCCACTGTCTGACACAGCGTGGCGTGTCATCACGCTGCTTCATCACACGCTGAGGAGGAATGATGGGAGAGGGTGTGTCACATGACGCTCCCTCCTCCATCATTGCTTTCAACCAGGACCGGCTCCAGGTTTTCGTGGGCCCCGGGCGAAAGAGTCTCAGTGGGTCCCTTTAACACATACCATGATTCATGATGCACAGATACCACAGAGAAATATATATATATAGTACAATGCCAAAGATTTCACTGACTTGTTACATGACATAAGTGATAGTTATTGTCAATTCTACAGTAGCTCAGAAACCGGCGAATCCTCGCAGCGCACAGTGCTGACCGGACAGTGTAGTCTTCCATACAGTATTATGGCACCACTAAGTCCTCCTTACAGTATTATGAGCCCCATATAATGCTCCATACAGAATACTGGCCCCCATATAAGGCTCCATACAAAATGCTGGGCCCCATATAATGCTCCATACAGGATACTGGCCCCCATAAAATGCTCCATACAGGATACTGGCCGCCATATAATGCTCCATACAGAATACTGGTCCCCATATAATGCTCCCAAATGTCCCTCTGGAATTTCTTGATTTTATCGGCTTGGATGTCTTGTGCCAGCCATTGTACATCGGCATCAATCTCCTCATTAATTTTTTTCAATGAATCTCCAGACAAACCCTTCCTTAAAATTGCTTGAAGGCCCTCAATCTCGGCTTCAATCTCCTGTAATGTAGTAGCATTCATATATCTCAGTAATGAGATGAAGCCCTTAGAACAGGTATCAGATAGTTCTTCCCATCTGTTTTTAAATGTCTCATCAGAAACAGGAAATGAGGGAAATACCTGTACTCTGAGCCCCCTCGGAATTAACTCCCTTTGCAAATATTTAACAAGAAAAGCATGGTTCCACCATATTTTAGTGCGTTTCTTCAGGAGGAGTTCTTTACATTTAACCACAGCCTCCTGCACATCTTTATCACACCCAACTTCCACCTCAATATTGTCTTTGGTTGGATCATCAAGTAATGAAAGCCATGTGTTGTCACGTGCCCTGTAATCCTTAGTAACAATGGCAAAAACTGTGAAAAACACAGATAAAAGCATTAATAATATAGAAAAAGCCACATATTAACTACCAAAAGATGGGCGGATAGCCAGCCACTTGGCGAGCATCCGTCCATGCGCACGCTGAAAACTTCATATCAGAAAAGGAGAAAAACTCAGCATCTCATTGCAAAAGATATTTATTAAACATGTATAGAAAAATGAGTATAAAAACCAGACAAATTGTGGGTAAAGAATGACTGATAGGGAACACACTAATACTCAAATGTAAGCACTCAATATCAATTAGCCCTTTAATAGAATTGCACGCTAGCCCAAGGCAAAGTATCAATCATAAATAGTGGAAGCCATTAATGTGCTATATAACATGTAATATAAGCAATCCACTTACATCAAATAGAATAGTACTCTTATTATAACAGAGCAAGACATTGCCATATGTCAAGGGGGCGCACCAACATCAACCTGATATCAGGGCATGAGAGCATAGTAATAAGAAGTATGTTACCTGTGAAAAACTCTCACAAACAGAGTGGAGAGGAGGGAGAGAGAAAATAAAGGGTGGTGGTACACGGAGCCCGACGCGTGTTTCGAAGAAGAACCGCTTTCTCAAGGGCAGGTCATGGGTATATGGCGCCCCCAAGGCATATATATATATGTCTAAATAACTCGATAATAGCGAAAATGTGTGCAGCTGTGATGAGGGACGCGCACCCGGAAGTGGCCAGCTAAACCGGGGGCGCGTCCCACAAATCACATGACGTGAGACAGACACTGTAGCGGCGCATGCACGCGGGTGAGAGGGGCGCGCCGCGCGCGACACGGCCGTCAAGCCTCTACTGAGCACGCGCAGACCAATAAGGTCCACGCAAGCGCAGAGAGGCATGGTGACTCGCCCTCTGACCTGAGACATCACAGTCAGGAGACGCGGAGGACATCGGAGCTGTGGCGGCATGGGGAGAGGTAAGTATTGTGGCGGTCGGGGTGCCCGAAGGTGAGTGGGCCCCCCCGCCTGCTTAGGGCCCCGGCACTTGTTTGGATGCTGACGCCAGGCCTGGGTGCGGGGTGTACACGTGCAGGAGACTGCTATGGGGCCCTCCCGATTCACGGGCACCATGGCAGCCGCATGGCCTGCCGCCATTGGCGGTACGCCACTGTGTTATACTGACAGGTATAATGCATTGCAATCTGACTAATAAACGTTAATGTCCCGTAAAGGGACTAAGTAAATAAGTTAAAAAAAAGTAAATATTTTTTTCAAATATTTAAAAAAAACATAAAATAAACAAACAAAAAAGAAAAAATATAAAACCAATAAATAGGTACATTTATTAAAAAAAAAGTACACATACAGTACAGACCAAAAGTTTGGACACACCTCATTTAAAGATTTTTCTGTATTTTCATGACTATGAAAATTGTACATTCACACTGAAGGCATCAAAACTATGAATTAACACATGTAGAATTATATACTTAACAAAAAAAGTGTGAAACAACTGAAAATATGTCTTATATTCTAGGTTCTTCAAAGTAGCCACCTCTTGAAGCTCATCAAGAGAATGCCAAGAGTGTGCAAAGCAGTCATCAAAGCAAAAGGTGGCTATATAATTCCACATGTGTTAATTCATAGTTTTGATGCCTTCAGTGTGAATGTACACTTTTCATAGTCATGAAAATACAGAAAAATCTTTAAATGAGAAGGTGTGTCCAAACTTTTGGTCTGTACTGTATTTGGTATTGCGTTGTCCAGAACAAACTGACCTATAAAACTGTCACACTGTTTAACCCCTTCAGTGAACTTCGTAAAAAAATAGTAATAAAAAACATGGCAAAAACACTATGCTTTTTCATCATACCGCCAAAAAAGGTGGAATGAAACACAATCAAAAAGTCAAATGCAAATAAAAATAGTATTGCTGAAAATGTCATCTTCTCCCGCAAAAAATAAGCCACCATACAGCTTAGTCAGCGCAGAAATAAAAAATGTATTGCTCTGAGAATATAGCCATGCAAAACCAATTATTTTTTTCTATAAATTGTTATTATTGAGTAAAACCAGCAAAACATAAAAAAATTATATAAATGTGGTATCGCTGCAATCATACTGACCTGAAAAAGCTGCCTCATCACTTTTATCATGTAGTGAACGGCATGAAAAAAAAATCCTTAATTGCTGTTTTTTGTTCATTCTGCCTCCCAAAAATTGGAATCGAAAGCGATGAAAAATGTTATGTGCCCGAAAATGGCACCAATAAAAATGTCAATTCGTTGAGATCCCGCTTAATTTATGGGATGCATGTCTCCAGAAGCACAAGCTGGGGATAATATACTGGGCACTACAATTTACTGGGCACTACATTGGCAGATTTGCAATTTTCACTCAGCAACATCCACTGCTGCTTGTTTCTGGAAAACACCCATGGAATCAAAATTGTCACTACACCTGTAGCTAAATTCCTAGAGGGGTATCATATCCAAAATCCGGTCACTTGAGAATCGATTCTGCTCTTCTGGCACTTAGGGGCTCTGTATATGGAGTCTGCAAACTATTTTTTGATAATTTGTTCTCCAAGAGTCAAATAGCGTTCCGTCCCTCCTGAGTCTCGCTGTTTGGCTAAGATGTACTATACAGCCACATATGGGGTATTACCACAGTCAGCAGAGATTGTGTGTCAAGTTTTGGTGGCATTTTTACTCATTACTCCATGTGAAAATATAAAATTTGGATCTGAAACAAATTTTCTTGGGAAAAATGTAATTATTTTTTCTTCCAGTGTGTCATGTGTAAGGCAGCGGTGTTCACACCGTGCAGTAACTGAAGCAGTGACCCAAGCAAGTCCAACATAAACAGCTTTTTATTTCAGCAACTCACGGGTTAACAGAAAGTCCTCCGGTTCGCAGCCAGGTTAACAGAAGTCCATACACAATGGTTGCCGTGGGCCGCTCAGAGCCTGACGGGTGCAGAGTCTTCCCAGGCGTGGGTTCAGCTATACACAGTCCTGCCGAGTTTTCCTGCTATCCTCCTTGCAGGTCCCAACACTGAACAACACTAATCCTTACTGTAGGGTTTTTAAAGAACCTGTGGCAAGAGCCACTGGAAAACCCGGGTTGGAGGGAGGAGGCCGCCCCACTGCCTTCCTGTAACCTCCTCCAAGAAATGAAGGCCCTGCCGGGTATTACTAATCTCCCTTAGCCAGATAGCCTGACCAGGTCAATGCTCACCTTCATTCCTGCATTGCAGATGCAGGTGAGTTTGTGACTGCAATGCACTCCAATGGATTTAAAAGGACTCTGTACACATTCTGGGGGATATATAACGTCCCTCGTATACGATCCCGGTCACTGCCTCACATATCCCCCCCCCCTGTTCAATCTTGTGGGGTTGAACATTTGACACCATACACGGTGCCCGGGACAGGGCATCCGCGTTTGCCTGCGACTTCCCTGGGCGATGTGAAATTTTGCAGGGACAGGAACCACCTCGTGACTCCTTGGCATTCCTCATCCATACGAAGGGTGAGTGGTCCGTCACCAAGCGGAACGGACGCCCAAGTAAATAATAATGTGGCACCCCAGGGGTCTGGTTTCCACAGTAACAGCAATGTTATGTCTGAGAGCAGGTGGGAGGTCTCTTGGTCAGGAATCCTATGCATGCCACACCTCCTGCCCAGTCCTGGGAGGGGAAGGACTTCCCCTATATAAACCTAGGGCTGAGGCAGGGTTAGGAGTAGAGAAGAAGTAGAGACAGAGAAGCAGATATAGGAAAAGAACATCAGGAGCTCTGTGGGAGCAGTACTACAAGGAGTCAGGGGCTGGCAGCTGCAGAGCTCGCCCTGACTGAAAAGTTATCACCGGACCCGGAGTCCGAGGCTGTGGGGACTAACTCCTATCCAGCAGCAGAAACCGACTGGCAGGGGATTGCAGGTCATCTGGCCCAGAAACCCGAAGGCACGGTCACACGCGTGGGACCAGCACCGCCGTCGTGGAGCGGAAGCTACTAGAAGGCCCCGAGTCACCGGCCATACGGGTGAGCACCACACGGTACACTCAGGGACGTGGGCTACTTATACCCGCTTCTAGCAAGGTAGCCAGAAGAGTATCGTTAGTTTGGGAGGCCTACAACTCCGCCTGGCCAGGGGAGATCCCATCTGCTCAAGGACTGACCAGGCCCCAATCGCTAGCCAGTACTCCGGGAGGGTCTATCGTGGTCACCAGTAAAGACCCTGAACTACACCGTACCGTCTCCGAGTGGTTCCTGCTACCCCCATCATCCACGTCGGCTGCCCTGAGGCCATACCCCTCCCGTTGGGGGTTATACTATCACGCTGCACAATCCTACCACCGGCCTCAGCGGTCTGCCCTGCAGCAGCAGCTCCTTAGCTGTACTCAACGGGTGGCGTAGTCGTCCAACATCTACCGCTAATACAGCGCCACTTAGTCTGACTCCCTGGGCACGGACCGGATCACCGCCACGAGACTACAACCCTCAAGAGATCCGGCTCCGGGTAAGCTCCCGCGTGCGCAACGCAGCGCGACACAGGCCCAGGGGCGCGTCAACTTTTGGCGTAGTCGGCAGGATCTCGTGCCCGCAACCACCGGGTACTGCGTGCCTGAAAAAGACTGTTCAAACTTACCTGTGGTGAAGATTCCCGCCATCCGGCGCCATCTTCCGCTTCCTTCCCGCCATCGGTGAAGTTTTCCCGCCATCCGGCGCCATCTTCAGCCTTCTTCCCGCCACACGTGGAGTTTTCCCGCCATTGGACGCCATCTTGAAGACGCCGCGCGGGAAGAAGAGGGGCGTGGACTCCGAAAGCGCGCGAGAACTGAAGCCCCGCCTCACGTCCGGACGTTGCGTAAGGTCCTGGAAGGAGCCCAGCAGACGCCGACGACACAGGAGCGCGACGGAAGGTCCTCAACCCTGACGATCCACTGCGGAGCCGCGGCCTACGGAAGAGGATGATCGCAAGGTAGGCCACGGTCCACTAGGGGGGAGAAGGATGTCGGATACGGAGGAGAGCTTCACCGCTTCAACCCCCGCCAGCGCCACCGCTGTTGCGGTCATGCCTTTCACCATGCCCTATATCCCGGGGGCAGCCTAGCTACCCCAGTACTCAGGGGAGTCACATACCCTGCATGACTTTAGAGAAAAGCTGGATAGCCTCTTCCAGGTGTACCCCCTCACAGAGGAGCAAAAAGTGAGCATCCTGGTGGCCCAATTAACCGGAGCAGCCCAAAGGGAGGTAAAGTCCTGGCCACCTGGGGGGAGGACTGTCGCAGGGATACTAACCCGGCTGAGGGACACCTTTGATACCCGCACCTCAGCCGAGATCAAGCTTAGATTCTACGGGTGCAAACAGCGGGCACATGAGAGTATAAGGGACTATGCCCTGAACCTACAAGAGGCCCTGAGAGCCATTAAGCAGACCGACCCTGACGGCGTGGGAGACGAGGACAGGCTGTTGACTGAACAATTTATAGAGGGTTTATATTGCAATGCCCACCGAACCCAGTTGCGGGCAATGGCCTTACAGGACCCTCATCTGGGATTTGCACAGTTCAAGGACAGAGCCATCCGGGTGCTTCGAGAACCGGCACCAGGTGGCGTTGTGACCCCCAGACGCCCCACTGCCACTTACCACCAGGAGGCGGCGCCCTTGTCGGCAGGGCCTGTGGGGGCTGATGCGCAGGCTTTGAACAATGACCCGGCTCCAGACCTGCACCATCAGGTCCAAGAGCTAGCTAAAAGCGTTGCTGCGCTAACCCGAACTGTGCAGTCTTTACAGGTTTCCACTCCAGGGAAGATCCAGCTGGCATCCGGACAGGAGGACATCCCGTGGCGTCGACCAAGGAGGACCCCACCGGCCAGAGGAAGACCCAGCGACCGATACAATGAGGACGGACGACCCATCTGCCGCCGCTGCAATCAACCCGGACATATGGCAAGGTACTGTCCTTTAAACTGGCACAACCTGGGGTAGAGGGCCAACCCCCAGGAAAAAGATCACCAGGCCCATCGAACTGGCGCGACAAATATGTGGGAGGACGTCCAGTCTTACCCGTGGTACTGGATGGCATTCCTATGAGTGCCCTACTGGACACCGGGTCACAGGTCACCACCATCCCGTACGTGCTCTTCAAGCAGTACTGGAATGACTCGGATATCACCCGCTACCCTGACGACGACTTGAGTATCATCGCCAGCAATGGTCAGCCCGTGCCACAGATTGGATTTAAAGAGGTGACCATTAAAATCGGTAGAGTCGAACTGGCAGCACAGGGACTGATCATTGTAGACATTGACAAACACGAGAGTCACCCAAAGATAACTCTAGGAACTAATGTAATTGAAAATTGTCTTGCAGAGGTGATTTTCCTTTTACAGCAGGTTGCCAAGAACGCCAGCTCCGGCCAGCAGCGAGTGCTCCAGAAAGAGATCCGGGCACTGATGCGACGGCAACAGCTAGAACTCTCCGGTGGTGAGATTGGTAGCGTGCGAATGTGTGACCCTTTCCCTATTGCCATGCCCCCGAAAAGTGAAATGATGATTTGGTGCCGGGCAGCTATTGGTCTGAGAGGTAGAGATTACCAGGCAATGGTAGAACCAGTTTACTCAGACAGTAGGCCCACCATTTTGACAGCACGGGGGGTGGTCAATGTACGCCATGGGAGGGTGCCCGTTCGCATAATAAATATCGGGAAGAGGGAAGTGTACCTGCCCCGGTATGCCACGCTAGCCAAATTGTATACCATCAATCAAGATTCCATACAGTCCGTAGAACCCTTGCCTCCATCTTCCCCGGAGGAAGGTAACGGCTCTCAGAAAACAATGGAGGACTGGTGTCAGCAACTACATTTGGGTACTGACTCCACTCCCTCACACCAGAAACAGGGAGTCTATCGGGTGGTTCAAGAGTACGAGAGAGTGTTTAGTAAACACCCGTTAGACTTCGGGCGAGTCAAGGGGGTAGAACACCACATCCCCACGGGAGACCATCCTCCCATAAAAGAGAGGTATCGACCCGTACCCCCTGCACACTACCAACACGCCAAGGGGATGCTTAGAGACATGAAGGAGGCTGGGGTGATCAGGGATAGCTGTAGCCCCTGGGCAGCACCACTAGTCTTAGTCAAAAAGAAAGACAACACCATGAGGATGTGTGTAGATTACCGGAAAATCAACCGTATCACACACAAGGATGCGTACCCCTTACCAAGGATAGAGGAGTCTTTGGCTGCTTTAAGATCTGCTAACTTCTTCTCTACCTTGGATCTCACTAGTGGGTACTGGCAGGTTCCTGTAGCAGAGGCGGACCGGGAGAAGACCGCATTCACCACCCCGATGGGACTTAGCGAGTTTACCTGCATGCCGTTCGGACTCTGCAACGCACCAGGAACCTTCCAACGATTAATGGAGTGCTGTCTGGGCCACAGAAACTTTGAGACGGTCCTGCTGTACCTGGACGATGTCATCGTATATTCCAAGACGTATGAGGACCACCTGAAACACCTGGCGGAAGTGTTCGAAGCTCTGGCAAGCTACGGCCTAAAGGTGAAACCCTCCAAGTGTCACCTCCTGAAACCAAAGGTGCAGTACCTGGGACACGTGGTGAGCGCTGATGGAGTGGCTCCCGACCCTGATAAGATCACCGCAATTAAGGAATGGCCAAGTCCCTCCAGTGTAAAGGAAGTGCGGCAGTTCCTCGGGTTGGTAGGCTATTACCGCAGATTCATCCCCGGTTTCACCAAAAAGGCAGCTCCTATGCAGGACCTCCTGATAGGCCAGTCCCGGAAGGCCAAGAACCAGAAGCCGCCCTTCAAATGGGAGAAGTTAGAAGAAGAGTCCTTCCGCCAGCTGAAGATGGCCCTCACGGGGGATGAAATCCTGGCGTACCCTGATTACAGCCAGCCCTTTATCCTCTACACCGACGCAAGTAACATCGGGCTAGGAGCCGTACTGTCCCAGATCCAGCAGGGGAAAGAACGAGTAATCGCTTACGCTAGCCGAAAACTGCGACCCACCGAAAGAAACCCTGAGAATTACAGCTCATTTAAGCTAGAGTTCCTGGCAGTGGTGTGGGCAGTCACCGAACGCTTTAAGCACTACCTCGCTTCTTCCCGTTCACCGTGTACACGGATAACAACCCGTTGACACACCTGGACATGGCAAGACTCGGTGCCCTAGAGCAGAGATGGATGGCCCGTCTGTCCAACTACGAGTTCACAATCAAATACCGGGCAGGACGCTCCAATACCAACGCGGACGCCCTGTCCAGGATGCCAAACCTACCGGACGTAGGAGAAGATCCAGAGGGACTGGAAGAAGTCGAACTCCCCGCGTTCCACCGTCATGGGACTATCCAGTATTCCCATCGGGTAAGGAGTAAGCAAGCCGCTACGTTTAACCCCTTGCCTCACTACGACTGGGAGGAAACGCAAGACAGTGACCCTGCCGTCCGGCTGGTAAAAGAGATGCTGACTCGGCCAGAGGCTCGCCTTGACCCAGACGCTCCGGAGGAAGCCAAGCAACTGTGGGCTGAGAAGAGTCGACTGTTCCTTTACAAGGGGAAGTTGTGCCGCAGAATGGTTAACTCCCGGACGCATGAACTAATCTGGCAAGTAGTGGTGCCACGGAGAGACGCAGCCATGGTGATGGAGGCATACCACGACGGGGCTGGACACTTCGGATGGAAGAAGCTGGAGTTCCTGCTGCGTGGGCGGTTCCACTGGGTAGGCATGAGGGGAACCATCGAGAGGTGGTGCAGAGACTGTGGCCCGTGCAACCTAAGAAGGAAGGACCGTGCCAGCCAGAAGACTCTCCTGCAGTCCATCGTCACCCGGCAGCCGTTGGAACTGGTAGCCTTGGATCATGTAAAACTGACCCCAAGCAGAAGTGGCTACGTCTACGCGTTAACCATTGTGGATCATTACTCCCGGTTCTTGGTTGTCGTCCCCATCAAGGACTTAACGGCTCAAACAGCAGCTAGAGCCTTCCAGCAGCACTTCTGCCGTCCACACGGGTACCCGGACCAAGTGCTGACGGACCAGGGACCTGCCTTTGAAGCGGAGGTCTTCCAGGAATTCTGCAATCTGTATGGCTGCCGGAAGATAAGGACGACACCCTATCATCCGCAAACTAATGGACTTTGTGAGAAAATGAACCAGGTGGTAATGGATCTCCTGAAAACGTTGCCCCTGGAAGAACGCAGTCTGTGGCCTGAGAAGCTGCCCGATCTGGTGGACCTATACAACCACATCCCGGTAGGTTCCACCAACTGTACCCCGGCTTACCTAATGAGGGCGAGACCTGGTAAGTTACCTGTTGACCTGGAAATGGGAGTCCTGACACCCGAGGACACTTCACCAGAAGCAGACTGGGACACAGAGAGGCAGCAGCAGTACCGGAAAGTACAGGAGAGCGTGGAGCGAAGTCTCTGTCAGGCTAGGGAAAGACAAGAGAAAACTTACAACCAGTATGCTCCCGCTGTTCCCCTGGTACCCGGAGAGCAGGTCTTGAAGAGGAAAAGACGGCTCCACAAGTTGGATGACCAGTGGGAGAAGGACCCGTACACCGTACTGCCCTCAAGCCACGAGAACCCGAAAGTCTGTACCATCAGTAAAGACGGAGGGGAGACCATAGCCATTGTATCCCGGGATCACCTGAAGAAGTGTCCTGAACAGCTACGGAACCCTGAAGAGGAACAAGAAGACCATCGACCCGTAGAGGAAAGGGAGGATATGGTTAGTACTGTGCTCGGAGACTTCCCTCGGTCCTGGACTCAAGTCAATGGTGCAGTTGTGGTACCCGTCCTCACGTTCCTCCAACCAGCATCCCAAGTGCCTACGGAGCAACAGGTAGAGCTGGAAGAGCAGCCGGTCCAGGAGGCAGAAGACTCCACACAAGCAGAACAGGAGGATCAACCCTCTGCTTATAGTGAGCCTGCCGTACCCCTAGTGAGCCAAAGAGCCGGTAGACAGCTGCCCAGTTTACCCTTGACAGCTCCTACACCCTGTAGTTCAGGGCTAGACAGTCAGCTCCGTAGGTCCACTAGGGCCACTAGAGGCCAGTTACCCGCACGTTGGAGGATTTGAAGTGTATAAATTGTTTTATTTGTGGTTACCTGTTTTTCTTGTTGCTTGTGTATAATTATGTGTTTCTAGTTATTTATAGGAGTCCTTGGTGGATTTACCGGGAATCCTTTGTGTATAGTTGGAGCGTAACCCAGGACGGACTAAAGACTGTTAAGGACTCGGGGCAGGACAGACCCCTACCTGGTTACGTCTCCCTGTTTTGGTGAAATGGACACCTTGCTTTTCTTCAAAAACTGCACCTGGTTGCGGACACGCCGTGACCATCTTTATATGTTTTTCTTATTGTACTATTATTGTTTATACCTTGTTATGTTTAAAAATATGTTTAGTCCCGGAGTACTAAATTTCACTAGGGGGGAATGTGGCACCCCAGGGGTCTGGTTTCCACAGTAACAGCAATGTTATGTCTGAGAGCAGGTGGGAGGTCTCTTGGTCAGGAATCCTATGCATGCCACACCTCCTGCCCAGTCCTGGGAGGGGAAGGACTTCCCCTATATAAACCTAGGGCTGAGGCAGGGTTAGGAGTAGAGAAGAAGTAGAGACAGAGAAGCAGATATAGGAAAAGAACATCAGGAGCTCTGTGGGAGCAGTACTACAAGGAGTCAGGGGCTGGCAGCTGCAGAGCTCGCCCTGACTGAAAAGTTATCACCGGACCCGGAGTCCGAGGCTGTGGGGACTAACTCCTATCCAGCAGCAGAAACCGACCGGCAGGGGATTGCAGGTCCTCTGGCCCAGAAACCCGAAGGCACGGTCACACGCGTGGGACCAGCACCGCCGTCGTGGAGCGGAAGCTACTAGAAGGCCCCGAGTCACCGGCCATACGGGTGAGCACCACACGGTACACTCAGGGACGTGGGCTACTTATACCCGCTTCTAGCAAGGTAGCCAGAAGAGTATCGTTAGTTTGGGAGGCCTACAACTCCGCCTGGCCAGGGGAGATCCCATCTGCTCAAGGACTGACCAGGCCCCAATCGCTAGCCAGTACTCCGGCAGGGTCTATCGTGGTCACCAGTAAAGACCCTGAACTACACCGTACCGTCTCCGAGTGGTTCCTGCTACCCCCATCATCCACGTCGGCTGCCCTGAGGCCATACCCCTCCCGTTGGGGGTTATACTATCACGCTGCACAATCCTACCATCGGCCTCAGCGGTCTGCCCTGCAGCAGCAGCTCCTTAGCTGTACTCAACGGGTGGTGTAGTCGTCCAACATCTACCGCTAATACAGCGCCACTTAGTCTGACTCCCTGGGCACGGACCGGATCACCGCCACGAGACTACAACCCTCAAGAGATCCGGCTCCGGGTAAGCTCCCGCGTGCGCAACGCAGCGCGACACAGGCCCAGGGGCGCGTCAATAACGTAGCGATTCCAAGGCCCACTTAATAGCTAAACACTCCTTCTCTACCACGCTATAGTTTTTCTCTGCCGGGACAAGTTTTCTACTCAAGTAGGTGACTGGGTGCTCTTCACCATTCACTTTTTGTGACAATACCGCCCCTGGGCCTACCTCTGAGGCATCTGTCTGTACAATGAAGGTTTCCTTGAAGTTTGGGCTGATGAGAAGTGGCTGTCCACACAGGGCCAACTTTATGAACTGAAAGGCTTCTTCTGCCTGAGGGTTTCACCGAACCATTACCAATTTTTTTCCCTTTCAAGAGATCGGTCAGGGCCGCTGTTCTCCCAGCAAAATTAGGTATAAACCGGCGGTAATACCCAAGGAACGCCCTCACCTGCTTTGTACTTGACGGTTTAGGCCAATTTTTTATGGCCTCAACTTTATTGATTTGGGGCTTGATAACTCCTCGGCCAATCACATACCCCAAATATCGGGCTTCCTCTAGCCCTATCGCACATTTTTTTGGGTTTGACGTTAACCCTGTGGCTCTGAGAGAATCCAGCACCACTTGTAACCGGGATATATGCATATGCTAGTCGGTGCTAAAGATGATAATGTCATCTAGATACGTGGACGCATACTCCTGATGAGGCTTGAGCACTATGTCCATCAACCTCTGAAATGTAGCCGGGGCCCCATGTAACCCAAAAGGTAAGACCACATAGTGATATAGACCCTCCAGAGTTATGAAGGCGTTCTTTTCCTTCGCTGATTTCGTGAGAGGTACCTGCCAGTAACCCTTGGTGAGATCGAGCGTGGTAAAGTTCTGGGCCTGCCTCAGTCTCTCAATCAGCTCATTCACCCTGGGTATTGGATAAAGGTCTAACTTCGACACTTCATTCAACTTCCGGAAATCATTGCAGAAGCGTAATGATCCATCTGGCTTTGGAATCAGTACGATGGGGCTAGCCCACTCACTCCATGATTCCTCAATGACGTCTAACTGGAGCATTTGTTTTACCTCAGCCGTGGTGATGGCTTGCCTCAGGGCTTCGGGTACCTGGTACGGTCTCATTCGCACCCTTACCCCAGGTTCGGTGACAATGTCATGTTGGAGAACTGTAGTCCTACCCGGTAGCTCGGAGAAAACGTCGGTATTCTGCTACACCAGCGAGCGAGCCTCCCGTCGCTGCTGTTTAGTGAGAGCATCACTTATCCTGACCTCTCCCCCGGACACATCCCTGGCTGAAGGTAGAGAACTGTCTGACGGCATGCCCGAAGTAACGTCTGTAACTAAACACTCTCGATCTTTCCAAGGTTTTAGCAGGTTTACATGATAAAGCTGCTGCACCGCATAGTCCTCCATACACTATTATGGACACCACATAGTCCTCCATACAGTATTACGGGCACCACATAGTCTTCCATACAGTTTTATGGGCACCACATAGTTCTCCATACAGTATAATGGGCCCCATATATTGCTCCTTACAGTATAATTGTCACCACATACATAGTCCTACATACAGGATAATGAGCCTCATGTATTGCTCCATACAGTATTATGAGCCCCGTATATTGCTCCATACAGTATATAATAGCCCCATATCTTGCTCCATACAGTATATAATGGCCCCATATAATGTTCCATACAGTATAATGGCCCCATATAATGCTCCATAAAGTATAATGGCCCGATATAATGCCCCATACAGTATAATGGCCCCATATAATGCTCCATACAGTATAATGCCCCAAATATTGCTCCATATAGTATATAATGGCCACATATATTGCTCCAGAGGTGAACGAGAACAGGGCAGGACAAGACCGCCTGGAGCGGTGAGCAAGAGTAGAGCAGGACAAGGCCGCCAGGAGCGGTGCGCAAAGGGTCAGAGCTGAGCGAGACTGCCGGAGCAGTGAGCAAGAGTAAAGCAGGACGAGACTGCCTGGAGCAGTGAGCAAGAGTGGAGGAAGCTTGCCGGAGCAGTGAGCAAAAGGATAAGAGCGGAGCAAGGCTGCCGGAGCAGCGAGCAAAGGAGTCAGAGCAGGCTAGAACCGCCGGAGCGGTAAGCAAAGGAGTCAGAGCAGGCTAGAACCGCCGGAGCGGTGAGCAAAGGAGCCAGAGCAGGCTAGAACTGCCGGAGCGGTGAGCAAAGGAGTCAGAGCAGGCTAGAACCGCCGGAGCGGTGAGCAAAGGAGTCAGAGCAGGCTAGAACCGCCGGAGCGGTGAGCAAAGGAGTCAGAGCAGGCAAGGCTGAGCAGGGGGGACAGGGCTCTGTTCACACGGAACAGACAGGAAGGGAAAGGCAGAGCCAGATACCCACAGGGTGCTTGCAGTGAAGTAGCGAGTGGACCACAAACTCACAAACGGGAGTACAGAGACAACAAGCAGGAGTTAGGTACGAGTTCAGACTCTGCAGAAAAAGGAAGGGAACGGACATAGAGGCAAAACAGGTAAAGGATAGGAGAGAGTTCAGACTGGAACTGAGTGTACGGAGGAGACCGACACTGCAGCGGAATACAGGAGCGGGTCTGGGAATACGGCCCCCAGAGAGGCAGGACGAACAGGCAAGGAGCGTGTTCAGACAGGACAGACAAGATACAGGAGCGGGTCTAGGTAATCGGCCCCTAGAAGGCGGGAGGAACAGGCAAGGAGCGTGTTCAGACAGGACAGACAAGATACAGGAGCGGGTCTAGGTAATCGGCCCCTAGAAGGCGGGAGGAACAGGCAAGGAGCGTGTTCAGACAGGACAGACAAGATACAGGAGCGGGTCTAGGTAATCGGCCCCTAGAAAGCAGGAGGAAAAGGCTAAGAGCGTGTTCAGACAGGACAGACAAGATACAGGAGCGGGTCTAGGTAATCGGCCCCTAGAAGGCAGGAGGAACAGGCTAAGAGCGTGTTCAGACAGGACAGACAAGATACAGGAGCGGGTCTAGGTAATCGGCCCCTAGAAGGCAGGAGGAACAGGCTAGGAGCGTGTTTAGACAGGCCTGGAAATACAGCCTCCAGGATAGGCAGACAAGAGAACACAGAACGGGACCTGGCACCTTCAGAGTGCAAGCACACACTGAATGAAACACTATGCTCAGGCAGGGATTGATTGGAGCAGCTGGGTTATATACCAGGTGACAGACAGCAATAGGCTGAGGACGCACAAGGGGTGTGACCCACAGCAGGTACAAAAAGCAGGAAGTGATCGGGCGCCGCCCTTAAGCAGCAGAAACAGACACAAACAGACAGCATGGAGGGAAGCCAGAGAGACATTCTGGACTGGAGATCAAGTGCGCGCTCTTGCACAGTGGGAGATGGACCACCATGCAAGGGCGCCACCAGGTATGTTACAGTACCCCCCCCCTTACGCCCCCTCTTCTTCAGGCCTGCCAGAATCTTCCGCAGGGAATTCGAGGACCAATCCTTCACTTTAAGGAGATCACTCCCACTGTCCACAGGAAAAACTGGTCTCATCTGGTTAGCTAGGATGCTATCTCCTATCCAGCCATCCTCAGCAACAGACGAAACGGGTGGAGTACCAGGAACAGCACACAAGGAAGTCTCTCCCCACATATTTTCAGGTGCCACCCCAGAGGGTACAGGAGACAACTGGAAGTCCTCCACCGGGTTGGAGGGGAGCAGAGACTTGGGGGTAAACTCTGCTTCGAGGTACATCTTGTCAAGCTCACAGGAAGAAATAGACGGGTTATCATTTACAGGATGAGGAAAAATCACTGTCTCTTTGTTATCTGGTGGTACCCCGGAGGATTCAGGAAACAACTGGAGGTCCTCCGCCGGGTCAGAAGAGTGCAGAGGCTCGGAGAAAACATCTGCTTCAGAGTACACTAGGTCGGACTCACTGGACGAAGCAGGCGAGGTATCGGGTACCGAGTATAGGAAAGTCTCTGTCCATTCACCACCAGGTGGCACCCCGAAGGATTCTGGAGACAACTGGCGGTCCTCCGCCTGGTCAGAGGGGTGTAGAGACTCACGGGTAACCTCTGCTTCAGAGTACACTAGGTCGGACTCACTGGACGAAGCAAGCGAGGTATCAGATCCAGGATATAGGAAAGTCTCTGTCCATTCACTACCAGGTAGCACCCCGAAGGGTTCAGGAGACAACTGGAGGTCCTCCGCCTGGTCGGAGGGGTGTAGAGACTCGGGGGTAACTACCACTTTGGGGTACCCATTGTCAGGCTCACAGGACGGAGCGGACAAAGTATCGAGTACCAGGTGTAGAGAAGTCTCCCTCCATTTGTCATCGAGAGATATCCCGGAGGATTCAGGAGGCAACAGGGGGTCCTCCGCCAGGTAGTAGAGGTGCACAGACTCTGAGGTAACCACAGCTTTGGAGCATCCTTGGACATGCACACCGGTTAAAGTGGGTGAAGCATCAGATGCTGGGTGCAGGAAGTTCTCCTGTGTGGAGTCTGGATGGGCAGTAGTCTCTTCGGGCAGGAGAACTGGTGCACTACCCATGCACATTACCCGTTGGGGCTTCTCCGGGATACAGGGAGATGAAGCTTCAGTAGGGACTTCAAGGTTGGGGTCAGGAGGTCTCAGGGAGGACAGACCCTGGCGTGACTGCTTGCCTCTATGCCTAGCACGTCTGGACTGCCTCTTGAGGTTGGGAGAAGTATTCCGGAAAGTGTAGTCACCCTGTGAGGATTCTGGGTGGGCAGTAGTCTCATTGGGCTGGAGGACTATTGCGCTACCCACACACATTACCCATTGGGGCTGCTCCGGGATATTGGGAAGTGAAGCTTCAGCAGGAGCCTCCGGGTTAGGATCATCGAAGACCATTAGAAAGGCCACCAGGAAGGCCATTAAGTCCAGGAGGATCGGATCCTGTGTTTCATATAAGGGGTTGATCCATTCCAAGGCATCACCCGCCAGGTAAGACATAATGAATGCCACCTTAACCCAATCGGTGGGAAAACATAGAGGGTAGAACTTGAAGTGTAGCATGCATTGCTCCACAAATGCACGACTTTGTCTTGGATCCCCATAATAACGTAGCGGATCCGCAGGGACGAGAGCAGATAGATCCATCTGGACGGGTGCGTAATTCGCCTGGAACTCAGCTAAGGAAAAAAAATGTATTTATTTATTTTTAATGCACGTATTCGCTGGAAAACGTCTCAGAGAGCGAAGGCCGTGGGGCTCAACGGGAACCATGGCCTGAGCATGCTGTAATGCACACGCCCGGGCTGAGCGGCATGTGCGTGTGATTCCACTGGACCGTGCCGGAGAGTGAATGCCTGGAGGGGCGTAACTAGGTATTCACCCGATCCGACCAGGGTCGCACGACGGCATACGACGCCAGTGCACCAAGGAGGAACCGAGCAGAGGGACCAGGTGCTACTCCAGGACAGACCCCGGACATGGCTGTTGACCCACACAGGGGAATACAGGAACAGGCTGGTAGGCTGGCGCACAGACTGGTGGGTATAGGCAGGCACGACTGGTATGCAGGGAGGCGGGTAAGCAGGCAGGGGGGTACAGGCAAGCACAGCTAGAATGCAGACAGGGAGGCACTAGCAGGTAGGAACACAGTCGGGATAGGACCCAGTACACACTGGGACTCAGGAACAATACAGGCAGAGGGGTACAGGCAAGCACAGCTAGAGTGCAGACTGGGAGGCACTAGCAGGTAGGGACACTGGCGGGATAGGACCCAGTACACACTGGGACTCAGGAACAGAATCACAGATGTGGCGGACAAACACAGCAGAGTGAGGCCGCCCAGAGAGGTGAACGAGAATAGGGCAGGACAAGACCGCCTGGAGCGGTGAGCAAGAGTAGAGCAGGACAAGGCCGCCAGGAGCGGTGAGCAAAGGGTCAGAGCTGAGCGAGACTGCCGGAGCAGTGAGCAAGAGTAAAGCAGGACGAGACCGCCTGGAGCGGTGAGCAAGAGTGGAGCAAGACTGCCGGAGCAGTGAGCAAAAGGATAAGAGCGGAGCAAGGCTGCCGGAGCAGCGAGCAAAGGAGTCAGAGCAGGCTAGAACCGCCGGAGCGGTAAGCAAAGGAGTCAGAGCAGGCTAGAACCGCCGGAGCGGTGAGCAAAGGAGCCAGAGCAGGCTAGAACCGCCGGAGCGGTGAGCAAAGGAGTCAGAGCAGGCTAGAACCGCCGGAGCGGTGAGCAAAGGAGTCAGAGCAGGCTAGAACCGCCGGAGCGGTGAGCAAAGGAGTCAGAGCAGGCTAGAACCGCCGGAGCGGTGAGCAAAGGAATCAGAGCAGGCTAGAACCGCCGGAGCGGTGAGCAAAGGAGTCAGAGCAGGCTAGAACCGCCGGAGCGGTGAGCAAAGGAGTCAGAGCAGGCAAGGCTGAGCAGGGGGGACAGGGCTCTGTTCACACGGAACAGACAGGAAGGGAAAGGCAGAGCCAGATACCCACAGGGTGCTTGCAGTGAAGTAGCGAGTGGACCACAAACTCACAAACGGGAGTACAGAGACAACAAGCAGGAGTTAGGTACGAGTTCAGACTCTGCAGAAAAAGGAAGGGAACGGACATAGAGGCAAAACAGGTAAAGGATAGGAGAGAGTTCAGACTGGAACTGAGTGTACGGAGGAGACCGACACTGCAGCGGAATACAGGAGCGGGTCTGGGAATACGGCCCCCAGAGAGGCAGGACGAACAGGCAAGGAGCGTGTTCAGACAGGACAGACAAGATACAGGAGCGGGTCTAGGTAATCGGCCCCTAGAAGGCGGGAGGAACAGGCAAGGAGCGTGTTCAGACAGGACAGACAAGATACAGGAGCGGGTCTAGGTAATCGGCCCCTAGAAGGCGGGAGGAACAGGCAAGGAGCGTGTTCAGACAGGACAGACAAGATACAGGAGCGGGTCTAGGTAATCGGCCCCTAGAAGGCAGGAGGAACAGGCTAAGAGCGTGTTCAGACAGGACAGACAAGATACAGGAGCGGGTCTAGGTAATCGGCCCCTAGAAGGCAGGAGGAACAGGCTAGGAGCGTGTTTAGACAGGCCTGGAAATACAGCCTCCAGGATAGGCAGACAAGAGAACACAGAACGGGACCTGGCACCTTCAGAGTGCAAGCACACACTGAATGAAACACTATGCTCAGGCAGGGATTGATTGGAGCAGCTGGGTTATATACCAGGTGACAGACAGCAATAGGCTGAGGACGCACAAGGGGTGTGACCCACAGCAGGTACAAAAAGCAGGAAGTGATCGGGCGCCGCCCTTAAGCAGCAGAAACAGACACAAACAGACAGCATGGAGGGAAGCCAGAGAGACATTCTGGACTGGAGATCAAGTGCGCGCTCTTGCACAGTGGGAGATGGACCACCATGCAAGGGCGCCGCCAGGTATGTTACACTTACCATTTACTCAACTTCATGTCATACAATTCTGTGAATCGCCTGAAGGTTAAAAATACTCCCCAAGATAAATTCTTTGAGGGGTCTAGTTTCCAAAATGTGGTCACTTGTGTTTTTTTTCACTGTTTAGGCATATCAGGGGCTCTGCAAATGCGACATGGTGTCCTATATGTATTTCAGAAAATTTTGCATTCCAAAAGCGAAACAGTAGTTTTCCACCACATATGAGGTATGAACGTACTGAAGTGAAATTGCACAACAAATTAAATGGTCCAGTATCTCCTGTCACCCTTGTGAAAATACAACATTTGGAGCTAAATCAATATTTTTGTGGGAAAACGTAAGATTTTAATTTTTCCCTTTCACATTGCTTTAATTCCTGTAAACACCTGAAGGATTAATACACTTCTTGAATGTGATTTTGATCGCTTTGAGAGGTGCAGTTTTTTAAATGGTGTCTTTAGAGAGTATTTTAGGCCATATACAGTTATATGAAAAAGTTTGGGCACCCCTATTAATATTAAGCTTAATGTTTTATAAAAAATAGTGTTTTTGCAACAGCTATTTCAGTTTGATATATCTAATAACTGTTGGACACAGTAATGTTTCTGCCTTGAAATGAGGTTTATTGTACTAACAGAAAATGTGCAATCTGCATTCAAACAACATTTGACAGGTGCATAAGTATGGGCACCCTTATCATTTTCTTGTTTTAAATACTCCTACCTACTTTTTACTGACTTACTAAAGAACTTTTTTTTGGTTTTGTAACCTCATTGAGCTTTGAACTTCATAGCCAGGTATATGCAATCATGAGAAAAGCTACTTAAAGTGGCCACTTGCAAGTTGTTCTCCTGTTTGAATCTCCCCTGAAGAGTGGCATCATGGGCTCCTCAAAACAACTGTCAAATGATCTGAAAACAAAGATTATTCAACATAGTTGTTCAGGGGAAGGATACAAAAAGCTGTCTCAGAGATTTAACCTGTCAGTTTCCACTGTGAGGAACATAGTAAGGAAATGGAAGAACACAGGGACAGTTCTTGTTAAGGCCAGAAGTGGCAGGCCAAGAAAAACATCAGAAAGGCAGAGAAGAAGAATGGTGAGATCAGTCAAGGACAATCCTCAGACCACCTCCAGAGAGCTGCAGCATCAACGTGCTGCAGATGGTGTCACTGTGCATCGGTCAACTATACAACGCACTTTGCACAAGGAGAAGCTGTATGGGAGAGTGATGCGAAAGAAGCCGTTTCTGCAAGCACGCCACAAACAGAGTCGGCTGAGGTATGCAAAAGCACATTTGGAGAAGCCAATTTATTTTTGGAAGAAGGTCCTGTGGACTGATGAAACCAAGATTGAGTTGTTTGGTCATGCAAAAAGGCATTATGCATGGTTGCAAAAAAACACAGCATTCCAAGAAAAACACTTGCTACCCACAGTAAAATTTGGTGGAGGTTCCATCATGCTTTGGGGCTGTGTGGCCAATGCCGGCACCGGAATCTTGTTAAAGTTGAGGGACGCATGGATTCCACTCAGTATCAGCAGATTCTTGACAATAATGTTCAAGAATCAGTGATAAAGTTGAAGTTACGCAGGGGATGGATCTTTTGCCAGACAGTGATCCAAAACACTGCTCCAAATCTACTCAGGCATTCATGCAGAGGAACAATTACAATGTTCTGAATATCATTGAACATCTGTGGGATCATTTGAAGAGGGCTGTTCATGCTCGGCGACCATCAAACTTAACTGAACTGGAATTGTTTTGTAAAGAGGAATGGTCAAAAATACTTTCATCCAGGATCCAGGAACTCATTAAAAGCTACAGGAAGCGACTAGAGGCTGTTATTTTTGCAAAAGGAGGCTCTACTAAATATTAATGTCACTTTTCTGGTGAGGTGCCCATACTTATGCACCTGTCAAATTTTGTTTGAATGCAGATTGCACATTTTCTGTTAGTACAATAAACCTCATTTCAAGGCAGAAACATTACTGTGTCCAACAGTTATTACATATATCAAACTGAAATAGCTGTTGCAAAAACACCAATTTTTATAAAACATTAAGCTTAAGATTAATAGGGGTGCCCAAACTTTTTCATATAACTGTAGGCCCATCAAAGTCACTTCAAATGGGATGTGGTCCCTTAAAAAATTGGTTTTGTAAATTTTTGATCAAGTGGCAACAAGATTATCTTCTTTATTATCTCAATGGACCATTGGAACATTGAGAGAAGCAGGAAGTAGGGTGCCCAGCAAGGGAGTCACAAAAACACTGAACTTCAGGAGGGCAAAGTTTGATCAGCTAAGAGATGCCCTTCACCTTATAGACTGGGATAGTATCTTCAGTAATAGGAGCACGGATAGAAAATGGGAAATTTTCAAAACAGTCCTACATAGTCACTGTAGAAGGTACATACCTTATGGGAATAAAAGGGCTAGGAATAGGAGGAAGCCAATGTGGCTAAATAAGGAAGTCAAGAGGGCAATGAAAAACAAAAAAAGGGCTTTCGGTAAACTTAAACAAGAAGGCAGCGAGGAAGCGCTAATAACTTATAGGGAAAAAAACAAAATCTGTAAGAAACAAATAAGAATAGCAAAAGAGGAGACAGAGAGACTAATTGCCAAAGAAAGTCAAACGAATCCCAAACTGTTCTTTAACTATATAAACAGTAAAAGGATTAAAACTGATGGAGTTGGCCCATTGAAAAATAACCTGGGTAAAATCATAGAGGGCGATGAGGGTAAAGCAAACCTACTCAATAGCTTCTTCTCCACTGTTTTCACAAAAGAAAACAATTTATCGGAGGAAATGCAAAGTAATAAAGTAAACCCTCCGCTAAATATCACCCACCTAACCCAGGAGGAAGTTCAGAAACGCCTAAATAATATCAAAATAGACAAGTCACCAGGCCCAGATGGCATACACCCCCGGGTACTAAAAGAATTAAGTAATGTGATAGACAGACCGCTGTATCTTATATTCAAGCACTCTTTATGGACAGGGACTGCCCCACTAGACTGGCGCCAAGCAAATGTGGTACCAATATTCAAAAAGGGGTCTAAAAGTGACCCTGGGAACTATAGACCAGTCAGCTTAACGTCTGTTGTGGGTAAATTGTTTGAAGGATTTCTTAGAGATGCTATTGTAGAATATCTTAATGATAATAACTGTCTAACTCCATATCAACATGGATTCATGAGAGATCGCTCCTGCCAAACAAACCTGATTGCCTTCTACGAGGAGGTGAGCTCACAGCTGGACCGGGGAGAGTCAGTGGATGTTGTATACCTTGACTTCTCCAAAGCGTTTGATACCGTGCCACACAAAAGGTTGGTATATAAAATGAGAATGCTTGGTCTGGGGGATAATGTGTGCAAGTGGGTAAATAGCTGGCTGAGTGATAGAAAGCAGAGGGTGGTTATCAATGGAGTAAGCTCAGGGGGTGTCAGGGTTACTAGCGGGGTGCCTCAAGGGTCTGTCTTGGGCCCTATATTATTTAATATATTTATTAATGATCTAGTGGAAGGGTTGCATATTAAAATAGCAATATTTGCAGATGATACTAAACTTTGTAAAGTAGTTAACACAGATGAGGATAGGGCACAGCTACAGGAGGATTTAGATAAATTGGGGAGTTGGGCCAAAAAATGGCAAATGGGGTTCAATGCCGATAAATGTAAGGTCATGCACATGGGAAAGAAAAACAGCAGTCACCCATACATATTAAATGGGAAAACGTTGGGGAAATCTGACATGGAGAAGGACCTGGGCGTCTTGGTTAATAGCAAATTAAATTGGAGTGCCCAGTGTCAGGCAGCAGCTGCGAAGGCAAATAGAGTCATGGCATGCATCAGAAGAGGAATAGGGGCATATGATGAGAACATTGTTCTTCCTCTGTATAAAGCGCTGGTAAGGCCGCACTTAGAATATTGTGCACAGTTCTGGGCTCCGGTGCTCAGGAAAGACATATTGGAGCTAGAGAGGGTACAAAGGAGGGCGACTAAGGTAATAAAGGGAATGGAGGGACTAGAATACCCAGAGAGGTTGTCAAAATTAGGCCTATTTACGTTGGAAAAGAGAAGGCTTAGGGGAGACCTCATAAACATGTATAAATACATCAGGGGGCAGTACAGAGATCTCTCCCATGACCTGTTTATACCAAGGATGGTGACAAAGACAAGGGGGCACACTATGCGTCTGAAGGAAAGGAGGTTCCTGCACCAGCATAGAAGGGGATTCTTTACGGTCAGAGCTGTGAGACTCTGGAACTCTCTGGGAGAGGAAGTGGTGATGTCCAACTCACTTAATGAGTTCAAGAGAGGCCTGGACGCCTTTCTTGAGAACAATAAAATTACATCTTATGCTTAGTGATAGTTAATTAATCCAGATTGGTGTCGGGAAGTGAATTTTTTCCTCAATGATGTCAATTGGCCTATACCGCATGTTTTTTTTTTTGTTTTGTTTTTTTTTGCGTTCCCCTGGATCAACGCTGCGGAATAGCTGCAGTGCACAAGAAATAGGCTGAACTGGATGGACACTTGTCTTTTTTCGGCCTTATAAACTATGTAACTATATGTAACTATGGATATTACGTCATCACAAGTATACATAAAGACCGCTCAAACCCGCAAACAGAATGGAATAAACCTCTTAGACCTGATGATGCTGTTGTATTTATTTGGAAAATCCATGTCAGAATAGCTAAAAAATTGTTTTTGAAAGTCTCCTTGCCTGAAATGAAAATATACATTTATGAGTTCAGATTTTGAAGTTGAGCTTTTTAAACCATTTTGAGTAAGTAGACCAAGCTCATCAGTCATCAAGTCTTTGAGTTCAATCTAATAATGTATGCCGTTTGTATAGTGAAAGATCATGGCAGATTGCATTAAAATTAGAACAATATAACTTAAAATGATAGCAGTAAGGCATATTCCGATTTTTACAAATGCATAGATGTTTTAGCAAAATTCTATAGATGACAGTGACCACACGACTGCAAAATGAATGTTGGAACTGGATAGTGTCAGAGCGTCTGCAGATTTGTCTTCGTGAGTCCTTGTACAAACAAACTGAGTGTAACTGCACTTTTAGAAAAACTTTTGGCATGTCATGAGACATGTTAAAAGTGTTAATTGGTGGAAGTCTGGGTGCTAAGACCCCCACTAATTGCTAAAACAAACAGGCAAAAGTCCTGAGCCAAGCACTTCTCTCTACTAAGACTGAAGATGGGTTCATAGACTTTCTATGGAGACCACTTTGAATCTCCATGGAGAGCTTCACTTGATTGATAATTTCTTCTCCTCTCCTTTAGCGCTTGCTAGGGGTGTCAGCTTCTGATATTTCTCTGACATGTCAAATGTTTTTTAAGAGTTCAGCTACACTTTATGAAAGTCGCCTTCCTCACTCAGCAGAACACAAGGACGTGCCTGCAGTTGCTCTGACATCTCCGAGCTTCAAGCTGCAGAATTGTAAACAATTTAACACTAAGATCTCTTATCTGACACCATTACCTTACACATTATACAGTATCTCAGTTTTCTTTATTTAAACTACTGCTACTACCACTATTATTACTGAATGTGGTTGAATATGCCTTTCTCTTGTTTCTACCTGTTTTCTTGCATTGATGGATTTTGTTTGAATACCATCCATATTTTTTTTCTGATATCTATGGTAAATACATACCTACTTTATTTATATCCTCAACTAGACACATGGATGTAATGCAGAGCATTCCTATTCAGGATACTGACTACTCTATAGTACTGTCAAGGTTCAGCGCATTTATTTATTAATGCCATGTAATTATCTATTCCAGATCTCTGGACCTTAGCTTGTGCTATATGCAAATGCCTGACCTCTTACATCATTTATTAAAGGTGTCAGTAATTTACATTAATGCAAAGAAAATGACTGACATTTGGGTACAACACATGTAAAGGTTTAGAAGTCCAAATATCATCTTGTAAACCCACAGTAGGAGCATTAACTCCTGATGCGGCAGGAAAGTGTGAGGCATATTTACAATGCAGTTTTTTATTTCAGTGATTGCCTGCATTCTCCATGATGCTTCTGTAGCTTCTTAGTTATCCCTTACCATTATCATCCCTTCATCCATATAATGTGTGCCTAAACATTCCAACACTATCAGCACTCATTTTAAAATCAAAGTGTTTAGGGGGATCCCTCTTTCACAAGTTATCCATACATTCTGGGAGGAATACCAGAATAATGACACAAGGCAGTCATAAGAAATAGGTAATTACAAATACATAAAACATTTTAGGTATGTTTGACGTAGAATTGCTTTACTCGTTTTTCTCTACTTGATGTTCTTGTTTTAGATCTTACATCCTGATCTAAGTTATAAATGCAAATGTATTACATGGTTTGTCCCATGAACCAGATAGCAACTGAGGCAAATCTGCTAATTTGTGATTCAAATGATCAGATGTATGCTATTGACTTCTGTGAAACGGGAAGTCGAAACCCCCCACCCTTGCATGCAATTTTCTCCTTGTCATAACTGAACTACATTGTTCACCATGCCTAGCTGTCAGATAGTTCACCAGGGAGTTATCTATGTCAGCCTATAATTATTCAATGTGTTTTTAGAGCTTGCATGCATTATTTATGTGCTTTATAGTTCCTTATACAAAGAGTTTTCACATTTAGAGCACTACTTGCACGACTATTTAACTCTGCAAACAAATCTTATTTTATATCAGTAGCAAAAGATTACATCTGAATTGACACCAGGTTATAGTCTCAGAGTTGGGGTCCAACCCCCACCTATTAGACATTTATGGCGTATGTTATGGTGGATATGCTTAAAAATCTCAAGGTGGGAACACCTTTTTAAATCTTGGCACAAACAGATCCACCACCAATCAAGACACACTACATTGACGATGGAATGGTCAGGGACAAATATACCACTTATGCTGTTGCACAGGGGCCTCTAGAGAAAGAGTCCCAGCAAGGAAGTTGTTCTTTGCTGAGCCCAACAATATTATTTTTACAGTATATGTCCTATATATTTAGTTGTACTGGATGCTGTTGTGCTCTCTCAATGCTTGGGGTAAAGAAGATGAAAAATAAGGTTAGGTAGGGGAGGGGGCACACTTTTTTCTAGCACTTTTATACATGGTGCGGCAGCAAACTTCAATTAATGAATACATGAACTTCAATGTTGCTGTAAACGCTAAAAATGTGGGGGCATGACCTGATACCTGATAGAACAGATGTACGAACTGAGAGCTCGCGCTCATCATTCTGAATATCCAACCTGCACCAACAGAAAGTAGTGTGACAGAGTCACTGGTGTGATATACCAGGGAAGGTATGTGTCACTCAGGTTGCTCTCCTGTATAAACTGAAACCTACTAAATTTCTGCCAGCATGTTATATGCTGGGGGTTAACTCTCTTAAAGTGTGTGGTTTTATGGGAAGCCATTCCCCCTACCTCCCCTCAGGGTGTGGTGGAGCAAGGTTTCTATGCTCAGTCATTTTTGTTTCCTGGCTGTAGTGTGTGGTCTGGAGAGGAAAGTCTCCAGGCTGAGTTGGGCTGAAGCCAGAGAGCAACACCGGAGCACTGGTGTTGCTGAGACTTCACTATGCTACCTGCAGCGGGCAGAGCCTCGCTAGCTAAAGGACTCTGTTACACTTTATCTTTTGTTTCCCATTAACCCCGAGAGGGACTGTTTATTTTTATAGGACGCTGTTGGAGTTTATACCGCACAATAAACCCGCAGGAAGTTTACCCGAACTGTGTGTCCTGTGTCTGCCTCTGGAGAGCCGAGCAAGTCCCTTTACCACAGTGGGTAAAACCTACACCTATCAGCTTCTAATACACTCCGATACCTGTGTAAAGCCATATTTGGGAGATTCAGTGAAGAATGACCCGTAATAAGGGCCGCGCTGGCAAGGATAAGGGCCGCGCTGGCAAGGACAAAAGCCTGTCCAACATGGTGCTGAACTTGGAGGCCCAGAAGAGGGAGATAAGGTGTCGGAGGTTGCATCCCATTTGAGAAGCTTCGCCTCGGGGTTGGAAGCTGCCTTGGTAGATCACTTTGAAGGTCAGATAGGAGAGGAACAGGGAGAGATGATCGCTCCTGATGCAGAGTTGGTGACGCACCAAATAAAATAGCAGCCGCAGCCATTTTCAGTATCCAGTGAGGTAACTCCCACTGACTCAGCACTAAACACAGCAAACGCTACCGTGCAGGAACAAATTATACGAGATGTTTTATCTGCTGGTACTTTAACCAATATAACCCAGGCTAGTCTTACCTCTCATATAAGTGCTTTAACTCTTTCACCACCCAAGCCTGTTTTAACTTTCATGACGAGGCCAAATTTTACAATTCTGACCAGTGTTACTGTACTTGATGAGGTAATAACTCTGGAACACTTCAACAGATCCCACTGATTTTGAGATTGTTTCTTCGTGACATATTGTACTTCATGATAGTGGTAAAATTTCTTCGATATCACTTGCATTTATTTGTGAAAAAAGTGGAAATTTGGCAAAAATGTTGAAAATTTAGCAATTTTCAAACTTTTAATTTTTATGCCCTTAAATCAGAGAGTTATGTAACACAAAATAGTTAATAAATAACATTTCCTACATGTTCCAGCAGAACATTTGTTGAAACATATTTTTTTTTAGTTAGGAAGTTAGAAGGATTAAAAGTTAACCAGCAATTTCTCATTTTTCTCAACAAAATTTACAAAATAATTTTTTTAGGGATCACATTACATTTGCTGTGACTTTAATGGGTCTATATGAAAGAAAATACCCAAAAGTGACACCATTCTAAAAATTGCACCCCTCAAGGTGCTCAAAACCACATTCAAGAAGTTTATTAACCTTTCAGGTGTTTCACAAGAATTTTTGGAATGTGAAAAACTTGAGAAATGAGAAATTGCATCTTATAATTTGCTGTGCAATTTCTCCTGAGTACGACAATACCCAATATGTGGAGGAAAACTACTGTTTGGGCACACGGCAGGGCTCAGAAGGCATGGAGCACGATTTGACTTTTTGTACGCAAAATTGGATGGAATCATTAGCAGACACCATGTCCCGTTTGAAGAGCCCCTGATGTGCCTAAACAGTGGAAACCCCCCACAAGTGACCCTATTTTTGAATTTAGACTCCTCAAGGAATGTATCTAGATGTGTGGTGAGCATCTTCAACCCCCAGGTGCTTCATAGAAGTATACAACATTGATCTATGAAAATAAAAAAAACATTTTTCCCACAAAAATTTAATTTTAGCCCCAATTTTTTTTTCTCACAAGGGTAACAGGAGAAATTGCACCATTCAATTTGTTGTGCAATTTCTCCTGAGTTCGCCGATGCCCCATATGTGGGGGAAAACTACTGTTTGGGCGAATGGCAGGGCTGAGAAAGGAATGTTTTGGAATGCAGACTTTGATGGAATGGTCTGCTGGTGTCATGTCGCGTTTGGAAAGCAACTGATGTGCCTAAAAAGTGGGAACCCCCGACAAGTGATCTAAGGAATTTACCTAGATATGTAGTGAGCAACTTGATCCCCCAGGTGCTTTACAGAATTGTGAAAATGAAAAAATATATATTTTTCCCCGAAAAATTTTGTTTTAGCCCCAATTTTTTTCATTTTCACAAGGATAGCAGGAGAAAATGAACCCCAAAATTTGTTGTGCAATTTCTCTTGAGTACACCAATACCCCATATGTGGTCGAAAACTACTTTTGAGGCACAGTGCAAATCTCAGAAGGGAAGAAGCGCCATTTTGGAGTTCAGATTTTGCTGGAATGGTTTGAGGGGGCCATATCACATTGGCAGAGCCCCTGAGCTGCCAGAACAACAGAGACCCCCCATATGTGACCTTATTTTACAAGCTACACCCCCCAATGAATTCATCACCACATTTGCCTCACAATTTTATACTAGTGGGCGGTAAAGAAAGAATAAATTACATTTTTACCACTAAAATGTTGTTTTAGCCCCAAGTTTTTAATTTTTGAAGGGTTAATAGGAGAAATTTTTCCAACAAACAGACGTCCATTTTTTCCTGAGTGTGCCAATACCCTACATGTAATTGGAAAATAGTTTTCATGCACAATGCAAGAAGGGAAGGAGAGCCACATTATAGTGCAGCTTTTACTGTTATGGTTTAAGGATGCCATAACTCACTGGGAAAGCCCCTGAGGTGACAGAACAGCAGGACCCCCCATAAGTGACCCTATTTTACAAACCACCTCTCAACGAATTCAACTAGGAGTGCAGTAATCATATTGACACTATAGGTATGTCACAGGATTTTTCTACCATTGGGCAGTGAAGAAAAAATAATACATTTTTACCACCAAAATTTCATTTTAACCACAGATTTTACATTTTCACGTGGGGAAGTGGGTAAAAATGGCACCAAAATTTGTCCCACAATTTCTGCTGAACGTGGCTATACTCCATATGTGGCTGTATAGTACTGCTTAGCCACACCATGGGAGGGACAGAGCGCTATTTGCTTCCTGGAGAGCATATTTTCCTAGAATAGTTAGTGGACTCCATATACAAAGCCCCTAAATACTAGAAGAGCTGAATCCACCCTAAAGTGACCCCATTTTGGAAATTATACCCCATTAGGAATTTATCTACAGGTGTAGTGACGATTTTGACTCCATAGGTGTTTTCCAGAAAAAAGCAGCAGTGGATGTTGCTGAGTGAAAATTGCAAAGTGCACTTGTAGATACCAGTACATTGTAGTGACCAGTACGTTGTAGTAACTAGTACGCTGTAGTGCCCAGTACATTGTTGTGACCAGTATGTTGTAGTGCACAGCTTATGGTTCTGGAATCACTCACCCATAAATTTGGCGGGCATTCACCACTACAGAAATGCCATACATGTGGATACTAAATGTGGTTTAGGCACACTGGGGCTCAGAAGGGAGGGGGGCACTTGGATTGGGGAGTGCAGAATTCATTGGATTTCTTTTGGTGAGTGAGGAGCCATAACGCTTTTCCATAGGCTTTGTACTTCCAGTAACGTGGAAGCCCCCTATATTTCCATTAACAGATGACGGACCTGAGTGGAGGCTTTTTTTTTGGATTGAATTAAAGTTTTTGTTGGGAACATTTTATATGACATTTTGGATCACATTTATCCGGCACTCTACGCTGAGCACTTACAATGGGGTTTCCATCTAAATTTGCGAATGATGTGATTCAGATCAAATCCCTGAGGGATTCATTCACTATAATGAGGCAGCAGAGTTACTCTGGACTTCATCTGGCCTCTGTTCAGCGGTGTTCTTCTTTTCAGAAGTGCACAAAACTGTGGCCAATGGCACTTTTATGCACGCCTAAAAAGACAAACACCGCCAGATCACAGGCCAGATGGTGTCCACAGTGCCTCCATCTGCCTCGTTATAGGAGTTCTTCTGCTGGGTGTTCCATCTGAATCATGTATTTCAGAGATTTACACGGAAATCCTGGTGTAAGCGCTCAGCAGGATAAATATGCGCCGAGCCTTACTGCAATCTTTGGAAGGCAGAATGAACAAATCAACAATAGATCAAGAATTGATTTTATTTATTTTTTACGCCATTCCTCATGCGGTATAAGTGATTATATGACTTTATTCTTTGGGTCGGTGCAATTACAGCGATACCAGTTTTCTATAGTTTTTTTATGTTTGGCTGCTGTCATACACAAAAAGACGCTTTTTTTTTTGCAAAAACTAGTTTTTGCATCTCCATATTTTGAAAGGTATAATTTTTCCATATGTTGGCCAACAGTCATGTGAGGGCTTGTTTTTTGCTGGACAACTTGCCATTTTTATTGGTGCCATTTTCGGCCACATGACATTTTTTGATCGCTTTCTATTCGATTTTTGGGAGGCAGAATGAACAAAACCTAGCAATTCTCAGGAATTGTTTTTTTTTTTATTTTTTTATGTCATTCCGCATGTTGCAAAATTGATAAGATGACTATATTCTTCAGGTCAGTACGATTACAGCAATACCACATTTCTATTATTTTTTTATGTTTTGGCCCTTTTACACAATAAAAACTATTTTAAAGACAAAAGAATTATTTTTGCATCTCTGTATTCTGAGAGCTATATATTTTAATTTTTCTGCTGATGAAGCTGTATGGCAGCTTGATTTTTGCGGAAGAAGATGACGTTTTCAGTGATACCAATTTTATTTACATTTGTCTTTAAGATCTCGTTTTATTCCACTTTTTGTTTTGTGGTATGATGAAAAAGCATTATTTTTTGCCCCATGTTTTATTTTTTACTTTTTACAGTGTTCACTGAAGGGGTTAACTAGTGTGACAGTTTTTTGGGGCAGGTCTTTCTAGATGCAGCGATACCAAACGTGTATTTTTTTAATTTTTTTTTTACATAAAATTGATCAGTTCAATATATATATATATATGTACAGTGGGAACGGAAAGTATTCAGACCCCTTTAAATTTTTCATTCTTTGTTTCATTGCAGCCATTTGGTAAATTCTAAAAAGTTCATTTTTTTCTCATTAAAGTACACTCTGCACCCCATCTTGACTGAAAAAAAACTGAATTGTAGAAATTTTTGCAAATTTATTAAAAAAGAAAAACTGAAATATCACATGGTCATAAGTATTCAGACCCTTTGCGCAGACACTCATATTTAAGTCACATGCTGTCCATTTCCTTGTGATCCTCCTTGAGATGGTTCTACTCCTTCATTGGAGTCCAGCTGTGTTTAATTAAACTGATAGGACTTGATTTGGAAAGGCACACACCTGTCTATATAAGACCTCACAGCTCACAGTGCATGTCAGACCAAATGAGAATCATGAGCTCAATGGAACTGCCCAAGGAGCTCAGAGACCGAATTGTGGCAAGGCATAGATCTGGCCAAGGTTGCAAAATAATTTCTGCATTACTCAAGGTTCCTAAGAGCTCAGTGGGACCACCAGAAGTCTTCCTAGACCTGGCCGGCCAGCCAAACTGAGTCATCATGGGAGAAGAGCCTTGGTGAGAAAGGTAAAGAAGAACCCCAAGATCACTGTGGCTGTGCTCCCGAGATGCAGTCAGGAGATGGGAGAAAGTTCCACAAAGTCAACTATCACTGCATCCATCCCCTTATGGCAGAATGGCTCAACGGAAGCCTCTCCTCAGTGCAATACATATGAAAGTCTGCATAGAGTTTGCTCAAAAACACATGAAGGACTCCCAGACTATGAGAAATAAGAACTTTTTTGTGATAATTCTAAGCGGTATATGTGGAGAAAACCAGGCACTGCTCTTCACCTGCCCAATACAATCCCAACAGTGAAACATGGTGGTGGCAACCTCATGCTATGGAGGTGTTTTTCTGCTTCAGGGACAGGATGACTGGTTGCAATTGAAGGAAACATGAATGCTGCCAAGTACAGAGATATCCTGGATGAAAACCTCTTCCAGAGTGCTCTGGACCTCAGACTTGGCCAAAGGTTCACCTTCCAACAGGACAATGACCCTAAGCACACAGCTAAAATAACAAAGTAGTGGCTTCAGAACAACTCTGTGACCATTCTTGACTGGCCCTGCCAAAGTCCTGACCTAAACCCAATTGAGCATCTCTGGAGAGACCTGAAAATGGCTGTCCACCAACATTCACCATCCAGCCTGACGGAGCAGGAGAGGATCTACAAGGAAGAATGGCAGAGTATCCCCAAATCCAGGTGTGAAAAACTTGTTGCATCATTCCCAAGATGACTCTTGGCTGTACTAGCTCAAAAGGGTGCTTCTACTCAATACTGAGCCAAGTGTCTGAATACTTATGACTATGTGATATTTCAGTTTTTCTTTTTTAATTTTCAAAACTGTCTACATTTCTGGTTTTTTTTCAGTCAAGATGGGGCGCAGAGTGTACTTTAATGAGAAAAAAAATTAACTTTTTAGAATTTACCAAATGGCTGCAATGAAACAAAGAGTGAAAAATGTAAAGGGGTCTGAATACTTTCCCTACCCACTGTATATTGTATATGATGTCGCGGGAGTGCACGGGGGGCTCCCTCCCTCTGCATGTCTGCTAAATGTTGTGATCGCAGCATTTGGGGGGTTAAAGTGCCGGGAGTGGTGCTGGAATCGCTCCTGGCACTGAGTACTGGGTGTCAGGTGTCAGAATTAGCTGACACCCGGCAGCGATCGTGCGCACAGAGCCTGTGCACGCAAAATTGCCTAGACGTACTCCGTACGTCCAAGGTTGGGAAGCACTTCCCAACCACAACGTAGTGAGTACATCTAGGGTCATGAAGGGGTTAAAAGAAGATATGTCATCTATAAAGAGGGTTATTTGAAAGAATCAAGGAAACAGGGAAGGATCAGCAATACTGAGGATCATATATCGACTATGCAAAGTGATATGAAAATGTATAAACACAACGACAATGCCTTGTTTAATAAAACGGATGATCTAGAAAATAGACTTTGTAGAAATAACCTACGCATAGTAGGAATCCCTGAGAGAGCTAAGAGCAAAAATCTGGCTGAATTTCTGGAAACATGGCTCATTCCAGCTTTTGGAGGAGAGGCATTATCCCCTATGTTTGCAATAGAACGGGTTAATAAAGTGCCTTTCAGAGCCCTGCAAATGTGGAGAATCGAGGGACTGTGAAAGTCACAAAGCCTATTTTCACAAGGTCATCAGGAGACCATTACTATTGTTAGAGGGCCAACAGTCGTCCCTCACTATTTTTAGAGGGCCATCAGCCAGCTATGTTTTGTTGTTCCCATTATTAAGGAGTGGGTCTCCTATACTGTTATTACGTATGCAGTGACTGCAAGGGCTGCCAAAAATTAAGATGCACTACAATACTCCTTTGAAGAGACATAGAGAGTGCTTCAGTAAAAAAATGTTCCTATTTTAAAGGAGTGGGTCACCTATACTGTTATTGTGTATGCAGTGACAGCAAGAGCTGCCAAAAATTTGGATGCACGCCAATACTTCTTTGAAGAGACCTAGAGGAGGGCCTAATTAAAATAATTGTTCCCAATATTAAGGAGTCGGTCTCCTATAGTGATAATGCCCATGCAGTGACTGCAAGGGCTGCCAAAAAATTGGACACCTTCCAATACAAGCTTTGAAGAGACGTAGAGGAGGGCCTCAGTAAAAAAAATATGTTCCCATTGTTAAGGAGTGGGTCTCCTATAGTGGTAATGCCCATGCAGTGACTGCAAGGGCTGGCAAAAAATGGGACGTACTCCAATACCCCTTTGAAGAGGCATAGAGAGGGCCTTAGTAAAAAAATGTTCCCATTATAAAGGAGTGGATCTCCTATACTGTTATTGCATATGCAGTGACTGCAAGGGCTGCCAAAAATTTGGATGCACTCCAATACTTCTTTGAAGACACGTAGAGGAGGGCCTCATTAAAAAAATTGTTACCAATATTAAGGAGTGGGTCTCCTATAGTGGTAATGCCCATGCAATGACTGCAAGGGCTGCCCAAAAATTGGATGCACTCCAATACCCCTTTGAAGAGACAAAGAGGAGGTCCTCATTAAAAAAAATGTTCCCATTGTTAAGGAGTGGGTCTCCTATAGTGGTAATACCCATGCAGTGACTGCAAGGGCTGCCAAAAAATTGGACGCACTACAATACCCCTTTGAAGAAATGTAGAGTAGGTCCTCATTAAAAAAATTGTTACTATTGTTAAGAAGTGGGTCTCCTATCCTGGTAATGCCCATGCACTAAGTGCATGGGCTGAAAAACATTTACCCCTGGGGGGTATACATAACCATACCGTATAACAGGCAGAATGTTAGAGGTAGGCCTCTAAAAAAAAATCCTACGGGCATCATAAACAGCCTTAAAAAAATTATGCGGGTGTTACATCACATTCACCCTGGTGATATGGTGGTGGAGGATGAGGAGAAGGAGGAGAAAATAGACAAAATCAAGATCCATGTTTGGGTGTGAAGAGGTGCATGGGAATATGCCCCCTGAAAAAATACACTGGATTTGACTTTATGTTCCGCTGCTTTCATCTGGTGGTGTTGAAAAGTATGTCCCAATCCATCCCTTGTTCATTTTAATAAGAGTCAGCCTGTCAGCATTTTCAGTTGACAGGCGGATGCGCCTATCAGTTATAATACCCCCGGCGGCACAAAAAAAACGCTCTGACAAAGCCATTGTCATACACACCATGCCTGGCTGTAGGTTCAGTGGTGACAGCCACAGATCTGCCTGCCCAGTTAAAGCTGTCAACAACTCTGCAGCGGTGTGCGGTTTGTCCCCCAAGCATATTAGCTTCAGCACAGCCTCTTGCCGCTTGGCCGAGGCAGTGCTGCAGTGATTCCAGCTTCCGACTGATGTGGTCATTTCAGAGATGGAGGCTGAAGAGGAGGAGGAGGGGAAGGTGAAGGAGCTGTAGAATGTGGGGGCAACCCTCATTTACCCAGGGCCCGCAATGCTCGGCATCGGGAGGACGTGTTCTGCCCCGGGGTCCGACTGGGTGCCGGCTTCCACTACAGTATATTAATCCAGTGTGCTGTCAGCGAGATGTACCGTCCCTGGCCACAAGCACTTGTCTAGGTGTCCGTGGTTAGGTGGACCTTCCCAGTAACTGCTTTGTTGAGAGCACGGGTAATGTTCTGGGACATGTGCTTGTGTAAGGCGGGGACGGCACACCGGGAGAAATAGTGGTGGCTGGGGACCGAGCAGCGATGGACGGCTGCCGCCAAGAGGTTGCAAAAAGATTCCATCTCCACAAGGCTTAACATTCAATATTTGAAGTGCAAGCAGTCTAGAAATTTGGCAGTTTAGTGCTGTGGACTGTGGGTGGTTGGCTGAGTATTTGCGCTTGTGTTCAATGGACTAGGGTAGGGACAACTGAATGCTGTGCTGTGACAAGGACGTGGATGTGTTTGCTGATGGTGGTTGTGAGTATGCAAGGACAGGTGCAGGGCGGGAGGCATCCTCGCCTGCGCATGGACAGGTGATTGGCGTGCACGCACAACAGCAGAACAGGCAGTGGTGTCACCCGCAGACACTGTTCCTGGACCCTGGCGTTCGGCCCAACTAGTTGGGTGCTTTGCTGTCATGTGCCTGATCATGCTCGTGGTGGTCTGGCTGGTAGTTTTGCTGCCCCTGCTGATGCTAGCATGGCAGAGGTTGAAAATGGCCTTTTTGGTGTTATCTGGACAGTCTTTAAAAAGAGCCAGACTCAGGAAGACCTAACAGTTGGACTGACAACTTCCCTCGTGTTTGTGTTCCGGGGAGCAGTTGACCACCTTGTGTCTGTGGCCACCCCACTGCTTGTTTCTTCCTGTTTTGGTGCTATGCCTCCCTCACCCTCTGTGCTGCTGTCCTCGCTATTCATATCACCTTGCCAGGTTGGGTCAGTGACTTCACAGTCCACATACGCACCCTGCTCCTGACTTGCTGAATTGTGTCTCATCATCATCATCCACCTCTTGCGACAGTAATTGCACTTTCCCACCATTGCCTTTGTGTGGTTGCTCAGATATTTGGGCATCACTACATGCAATCTTCTCTTGCCTCTCTTGAAGCGGGCCAGGTGAGAGGCCCGAATCTATAAATGAAAAAGTGAACAGTTCTTCGGAGTGTCCAAGTGTGGAATCAGTTGTCTCTGGGCACTCAGCATGGTGGGAGGAAGAAGGATCAGGGTGAGGAATATGTGGCCAGACTCATGGCTACTGAGACTGGACCATGTGGAAGACAGGGTGGTGGTGGTGGCAAACTGACTGGAAGCATTATCTGCTATCCAGTCAATAACCTTTCCACACGGCTTCAATAGTTGTGTTCTGTGGCCCCCTAGAATTTGGGACAGGAAGGTAGATCGACATGATGTGGGTGTTTGTTGTGCTCCCTCAGCAGGCACAGTTTCATCTTGTCCATGGCCTCGGCCTCTGCGTGCACCATCAGCATCACGTCCACTTCCCCGTCCCATGTTACGCGCCTTGCCCATTTTAAATGGAGTGTAAGATTTGGCACTTTCCAAAAAATGTGACAATTATTACCACAGTAATATGGGATCACGTCTGATGACCACAGTTTTAGGCTGTGGCATTAGAGAAATGGTATTAGTCAGCGACTAAGTGTGAATATTTTGAATAACACACAACTGGCAGGCTTTAACTGGAGTGTAATATTTTGCATGCTCCAAAAAATGTCCATATTATTACCTCAGTAATATGGGACCACGTCTGATGACCACGGTTTTAGGCAGTGGTGAATAGGTTGAACAACACACAACTGGCAGACTTTAAAGGGAGTGTAATATTTGGCACGCTCCAAAAAATGTGACGATTATTACTGCAGTAATATGGATCACGTCTGATGACCACGGTTTTAGGCAGTGGCATTAGAGATATGGCATTGGTCAGCGACGAAGTGTGAATAGGTTGAACAACACACAACTGGCAGACTTTAAATGGAGTGTAATATTTGGCATGCTCCAAAAAATGTCACAATTATTACCGCGGTAATATCGGATCCTGTCTGATGATGGACAAGTTTCTCTGCTTCCACAATACAGCAATGCAAATAAAATAAAAAAAATCTGGCTGTATTCTGCTATCAAGCAAATGGAGCAGTAAAATGGTGTACTGTATTGCTTTTTAAGCAAATAATCAGGATTATTAATATCTAGGGCTATGGATATCAGTAACAGCAGCAGACAGAACGTGCAATGGACCCAATTCTGCTGTATACAGTGTCCACAAACTCTGCTTGCCTAACTCCTGCTGTCACCAGTAATAAATACAGTGCCTACAAGTAGTATTCAACCCCCTGCAGATTTAGCTGGTTGACACATGCGGAATTAACTTGGCATTGTGACATTTGTACTGTAGATCAGCCTGGAAGTGGGAAATGCAGCAAATTTTTATTTTTTTTAAAACGTTAAAAGTTAATTCAGAGTGTCATTTATTATTCAACCCCTCAAACCACAAGAATTCTGTTTGGTCCCCCTAAAGTATTAAGAAGTAGTTCAGGCACCAAGAATAATGAGCTTCACATGTGTGGATTAAAGATCTCTTTTGCAGGCCTTTTCTGACTATTTAAGACCCTCCCCAAACTTGTGAACAGCACTCAGACATGGTCAACATGGGAAAGACAAAGGAGCATTCCAAGGCCATCAGAGACAAGATCGTGGAGGGTCACAAGGCTGGCAAGGGGTACAAAACCCTTTCCAAGGAGTTGGGCCTACCTGTCTCCACTGTTGGGAGCATCATCCGTAAGTGGAAGGCTTATGGAACTACTGTTAGCCTTCCACGGCCAGGACAGCCTTTGAAAGTGTCCTCCCGTGCCGAGGCCAGGCTTGTCCGAAGAGTCAAGGCTAACCCAAGGACAGCAAGGAAGGAGCTCCGGGAAGATCTCATGGCAGTGGGGACATTGGTTTCAGTCAATACCATAAGTAACGTACTCCACCGCAATGGTCTCCGTTCCAGACGAGCCCGTAAGGTACCTTTACTTTCAAAGCGTCATGTCAAGGCTCGTCTACAGTTTGCTCATGATCACTTGGAGGACTCTGAGACAGACTGGTTCAAGGTTCTATGGTCTGATGAGACCAAGATCGAGATCTTTGGTGCCAACCACACACGTGACGTTTGGAGACTGGATGGCACTGCATACGACCCCAAGAATACCATCCCTACAGTCAAGCATGGTGGTGGCAGCATCATGCTGTGGGGCTGTTTCTCTGCCAAGGGGCCTGGCCATCTGGTCCGCATCCATGGGAAGATGGATAGCACGGCCTACCTGGAGATTTTGGCCAAGAACCTCCGCTCCTCCATCAAGAATCTTAAGATGGGTCGTAATTTCATCTTCCAACAAGACAATGACCCAAAGCACACAGCCAAGAAAACCAAGGCCTGGTTCAAGAGGGAAAAAGTAAAGGTGTTGGAGTGGCCTAGTCAGTCTCCTGACCTTAACCCAATTGAAAACTTGTGGAAGGAGCTCAAGAATAAAGTCCACATGAGACACCCAAAGAACCTAGATAACTTGGAGAAGATCTGCATGGAGGAGTGGGCCAAGATAACTCCACAGACCTGTGCCGGCCTGATCAGGTCTTATAAAAGACGATTATTAGCTGTAATTGCAAACAAGGGTTATTCCACAAAATATTAAACATAGGGGTTGTATAATAATTGACCCACACTTTTATGTTTAAAATTTAATAAAATTCAACTGAGCAACATAACTTTTTGGTTTGTAAGATTTATGCTTCTGTTCATAAAACCTACTCTCGTTTGCAGTTTGAAGGCTCTAACTTATTTGCATCTTATCAAACCAGCTAAATCTGCAGGGGGTTGAATACTACTTGTAGGCACTGTATATGCATCTGAATTAGTCCTTAGAAGGACTGTTAGTTTAGATGTATATTGCTGTGGCGTACCTGACTAAATCAACCGCCAATTCCCTCCCTAGCTCAGCAGTACCTCTCCTTACTCTGCTTGTCTGAAGGGTACACTGTGATGAGCATAGGGTCACCTGGTCTTATATAGACCCGATGACGCTATGCGGGCAGCCAATCACTGTAATGCCACAACCAACATGGCTGTGGCATTACAGTGAGTGGCAGGCAATCTCTGCATGTTTATTCGCTGTTAAAACAGCGCCAAACATGTGGGGCAGGGACTCGAGCTCCCGCCCGAACATCCTGGAAGTACTCGCTGAGCACCGAGCATCTTGAGTAGTGAGATGCTCGGGCGAGTACCGAGCAGTCGCTCATCACTAATCGGCTGTAACACTCATTGCTGTCACCGATGTATGGTTCCCCCCCTCCCTGCATGCGGGGACACCAGCATATTCACCTTCCCAGATGCGTCAGTGTCCGCACGCTCCTCTGCCTTTTTCCCCTGTGCACACTGCTCTGACTTCCGGCAGTGTGCCTATTGCATGTCCATGCTCCAATGCTCTTAAAGGGGCAGTGCGAGCACCTGCAAAGATGCCCCCAGCCAATAGCTAAAAGGCATCTTGTATAAAAGGCACCCTCCCCAATAGGGAGGTGCCTGAGCAGCCCCTGTAGTTTGTTAGTGGTAGTGTGTGTGCAGCTGTGTGTAGCCACGTCCCCTGTCTTTAGTTCATTGTAGTTATATCCTGTACTATCCATGTAGTCCTGTGTAGTTTATACCTCAACCTGAAGCTGCTCTGGCAATACTTGAACCCTGTGGCCACTTCGTTTCCTGAGGCCTGTGTGTCTGAACGAAAACCTATCCCTAAAGTCCACGATGGCCATACTGTTCCTCAGTTCCCTAATCCTTTCTCTCCATGACTCCACTCCCGTGTCCCCATTCAGTGTAACCAAGCCTTGGGATCATCAGCTGCGGTACCAGGGACTGTCTAGAACTGGTACCTCGCAGCTACAGTACCTGCAGCTCAAGCCTGACTCCACCATCATGAGCTCCAGTGAACACCAGGTAGCCGTTTAACTATGCCTCTCCTAGTCAAGCCCGGCCCTGTGGCACAGTGGGTCCACAAACCCCATGCACCACGGGCGAGCGTGACATTGGCCCATTTTTCTTCTTTCAGTTGATACCAAAATTATAGCAAATGCTCTGGCAAATAGATTATTTCAAATTATCACTGAAGTCATTCATCAGGACCAATCAGGCAGTATGCCAGATAGATCTACAGCTTCAAACCTATGAAGATTATTTTTAAATTTACAGAAGTAAAACACAATAACTGGTAATAAGGCTATCCTTTCTCTTGATTCTGCCAAGGCATTTGACAGCATAGAGTCGAGATATTTATGGTCAGTCCTTAGTAGTGTTGAGCATTCCGATACTGAAATATCGGGTATCGGCCGATATTCGCGGTATCGGAATTCCGATACTTAATTCCGATACTATTGCAATATCGTATACCGGAATCGGAAGTTCCCATAATGCAATGAGACATTTTCATTTTATTCAGCCAATGAGGATCCTAAGAAGTGTGGGCACATCCTGTTAGGCATGTAGGCATCTTAACTAATGGCATGGCTGTGATTGGCTGCTGAAATGATGTCATGATGCACTATAAAAGCCACCGCCGCCATTTTGAGCTCACTCTGCTGTGAATTCAGTTAGGGATAGGACGCTGTTGTTCTGAGGGACAGTTTTAGCTACCTATTTGCTCTATACTGCTTTACCCAAGCTACTTTCTAAATCACTGTGCCTTGCAGTGCTAGTGCACAGTTCCCTGTGCTGTTCACCGCTATCTGCAAGGTCTGTGTGTGTGAGTGCAGCTCACCCTGTAGTGTGTGCTTCAGCCAAGTCTGGTTGTAGTGCACTCAGTGTGTGTCACTGCCTCATACATTGTCCTTTTTTGCCAATTCATAATTTTTCCTGATATCTCCTATTAGTGTGGTGGTTCCATCTGTATTCAGCTAAATTGGTTCCAAACACACTATATAGGAGTAGATAGAGAAATTTTTTTCCGTCTTGCAGCACTAGTGCACAGTGCTCTGCATCTGTACTGTTCACCGCTGTCTGCAAGGTCTGGTGTGTGAGTGCAGCTCACCCTGTAGTGTGTGCTTCAACCCCGTCTGGTTGTAGTGCACTCAGTGTGTGTCACTGCCTCATACATTGTCCTTTATTGCCAATTCATAATTTTTCCTGATATCTCCTATTAGTGTGGTGGTTCCATCTGTATTCAGCTAAATTGGTTCCAAACACACTATATAGGAGTAGATAGAGAAATTTTTTTCCGTCTTGCAGCACTAGTGCACAGTGCTCTGCATCTGTACTGTTCACCGCTGTCTGCAAGGTCTGGTGTGTGAGTGCAGCTCACCCTGTAGTGTGTGCTTCAACCCCGTCTGGTTGTAGTGCACTCAGTGTGTGTCACTGCCTCATACATTGTCCTTTATTGCCAATTCATAATTTTTCCTGATATCTCCTATTAGTGTGGTGGTTCCATCTGTATTCAGCTAAATTGGTTCCAAACACACTATATAGGAGTAGATAGAGAATTTTTTTTCCGTCTTGCAGCACTAGTGCACAGTGCTCTGCATCTGTACTGTTCACCGCTGTCTGCAAGGTCTGGTGTGTGAGTGCAGCTCACCCTGTAGTGTGTGCTTCAACCCCGTCTGGTTGTAGTGCACTCAGTGTGTGTCACTGCCTCATACATTGTCCTTTATTGCCAATTCATAATTTTTCCTGATATCTCCTATTAGTGTGGTGGTTCCATCTGTATTCAGCTAAATTGGTTCCAAACACACTATATAGGAGTAGATAGAGAATTTTTTTTCCGTCTTGCAGCACTAGTGCACAGTGCTCTGCATCTGTACTGTTCACCGCTGTCTGCAAGGTCTGGTGTGTGAGTGCAGCTCACCCTGTAGTGTGTGCTTCAACCCCGTCTGGTTGTAGTGCACTCAGTGTGTGTCACTGCCTCATACATTGTCCTTTATTGCCAATTCATAATTTTTCCTGATATCTCCTATTAGTGTGGTGGTTCCATCCATATTCAGCTAAATTGATTCCAAACACACTATATAGGAGTAGATAGAGGAGCCTTTCTGCAGCATTGGGCCCTGCAGCCCCAGCCAGATTAGTATTAGCCTATTTTTTGCAGCCTCATCTATTGCATTGTAGGTTACCTTCCTACATTGTAATAGCTACAAAAAGTTTGTGATACTATCGTTATTACATCTTTAGGCACATCCAGTGTCTTTTTGTGACAAAAAAAACCTAAATAAAGTTCACCAAACACTCCACTTTACAGTTGTGTAGGCCACATTAGCTCATATTAAAGTCTAGTCCACACTTTATAAAATTAGTGTTTCTTATACCTGTTAGCAGCTGTTCAGGAATAAGCACACTAAGCCCTTAGTACTTTTCTGCCTATCTTTATCAGTCTACCAAGATGAAGAAGGCAGGGAGTAAGGCATGTGGTCGTGGTCGTGGGCGTGGAGTTTCTGCAGGGAGAGGACGTGAGGATTCTGTGCCTGCAGGGAGAGGACGTGGGGATTCTGTGCCTGCTGCGGGCACCAGTGACTCAGCATCCCCCAGTTTTACCAGGGAACAGTCCTTTATGCGCAGCTTTGTAGGAGCTAGCCGTACCCCACTGCTGCGCGAGGACCAAATTGAAGCCGTTGTCGGATGGATGGCAGCTAACGCATCGACTTCAATTAGTTCCAGATCCTCTCAGGTCCTGAGCACTGAAGAGCACCCATCTGTCTCTTCACCACCTGCCAAATTGCCCAGGCAGTCAGAGAGCCCTGGACAGGAGCCATCTCTACTTCTGTTCTCTGAATCTCTTGGCTTGGAAAGAGGGGGCCAGCCAAGCAGAATTCGAGAATTTGAAGAAGAGGTAGTATGCAGTGATGCGCAACCGTTTTGTCTCTCTGAATCTGAAGAGGCGGGTGGGCCAGTGCCTATGGTCAGCAGCACACCTCAGTACGCATCTGATGATGAGACTCAGGTGCCACTTTCTGGTGCGTACTGTGCTGTCGAGACTACCCAGGAGAAGCAGTTGTTTGAAGAGGGTGGTGTAGATGATGAGGTCCTTGACCCATCATGGCGTGAGGGACAGGAAGGTGGTGGGAGCAGCTCTGAGGAAGAGATTCCCCGAACGGCCCAAAAAGGAGGGAGAGGGAGGGGGCAGACTTGGTTGCCTGTAGCCTCCACTTCGGCACCCATTAGGAGCATGGCTCTTCCAAAATCCAAAGCGGGCGCTCCCAAGACTTGCAGTGCCTGGTCCTTTTTTGACACAGTTGCAGATGACATTTGCTTTGTCAAATGCAAGCTGTGTAATCAGAAGGTGAAAAGAGGGAAAAGTGTCAGCAACCTCAATACCACAAATATGTGGAAACATGTGCGGACCAAGCACGTGGTGGAGTTACACAAACACACTGAAGACCTAGGCCAACCTACAGCGCCACCTACCACCTCTTCAGCTCGTGTTGTAGCCTCTTCCTCCAGCTCACACACAGCTGGTTCGGCTTCCTCACAGGATCGCCATGGAAGAATCTCTGGCACTGTTGTACAGAGACACAGTGTAATTCCACCCACAGCACCACTTTCCCAGTCATCCTCACACTCCCAGGCCAGTCTACAGCCATCGTTAGCACAGGCATGGGAGAAAAGGCGCCCATACTCGGCAAACCACCCCCGAGCACAGGCTCTGAATGCTGGCATTGCTAAACTACTGGCCCTTGAAATGCTATCATTCAGGCTGGTGGAGACTGACACATTCCGTAACTTTATGGCATTGGCAGTCCCACAATACAACGTGCCCAGCCGCTTTTATTTCAGCAGGCAAGCCGTCCCTGCCCTGCAACATCATGTGGAGGGAAAAATTAAACATGCGCTACAAAACGCCGTCAGTAGCAAGGTCCACCTGACCACTGATGCGTGGACCAGTAAGCATGGACAGGGACGATACCTTTCCCTCACTGCCCATTGGGTAAATGTTGTGGAGCCGGGTACAGATCTTGAGAGTGGCGCTGTACGTGTTCTGCCAACTCCAAGGATTGCAGGAATCCAGTCTGTACACATTGACTCCTCCTCATACTCCAGTTCCTCTGAATCAGCGCTGCAGGAGCCGTCACGGTCTACCTCCACATCGACCCGTGAACGGTTACCTGTTATGATGACCGATATGAGCACAGCCGTGGCCAAACGTCAACAGGCCGTATTAAAATTAATTTCTTTGGGGAATCAAAGCCACACAGCGCAGGAGCTCTGGAATGCCATCAAGCAGCAGAGTGACGTGTGGTTTGTGCCAGCGAATCTCCAGCCAGGCATGGTAGTGTGTGACAATGGCCGAAATCTGGTGGCAGCTCTGGGCCTAGGCAACCTCACTCACATCCCATGTCTGGCACATGTGCTCAACTTGGTCGTGCAGAGTTTTTTGAGGGACTATCCGGATCTTGATGCACTGCTTCACAAGGTCCGCATAGAGTGCGCTCACTTGCGGCGTTCCAGCAATGCAAGATCACGCATTGCAGCTCTGCAGCGCCGATTATGTCTTCCGGAACATCGCATCATATGTGACCTACCCACCAGGTGGAATTCAACGTTACATATGTTGGAGAGGTTGTGTGAGCAGCAGGCAGCAGTAATGGAGTACCAGCTGCAGCAGGCGCAAACAAGTCGCAGTGCGCGCCGTTCACACTTCACCACCACTGAGTGGGCCTCTATGAAGGACATTTGCCACGTTTTGCGTGCCTTCGATTATTCCACGCAGATGGCGAGTGCAGATGATGCACTAGTCAGCATGACTATCCCCCTTATCTGCCTGCTTGAAAAAACACTGCAAGCACTAAGGGACGAGGTTTTGGAAGAGGTGGAGGATGAGGAGTCACAAATGCCATCTGCTTCTCTACAGTCTGCGCAACGTGGTTCCTCACAAAGGCCTAGGCAGGGGACACTTTGTGAGGAGGATGAGGAGGAGTCAATGGATGAGGAAGACATCTGTCCAGAGGAGGGAGGTACACAATGCTCTAGTAGTCAGTATCTAGAGCGAGGGTGGGGTGATGCAGAGCAGGCAGAGATCACGCCTCAAGCAGGGGACAGCGTTTCTTGGCCAGTTGGCAGTCTGCAGCACATGGTTGATTTCATGCTGCAGTGCCTCAGAAACGACCGCCGCATCGCCCACATTCTCAACACGGCTGATTATTGGGTGTCCACCCTCCTAGATCCTCGCTACCGGGACAACTTACAAAGCCTCATAACACCATTGAACCGGGAGCGTAAAATGCGGGAGTACCAAGACGCACTGGTGCATTCCATCATGTTCTCCATTCCAACCGAGAGCAGTGCTGCTAGTGCTTTACAAAGCAGCTCAGTGCGTCGAGGCAGTGGAGGAAGCTCTGCACAAAGAGGGAGCAGAAGCAGCGCCTCAGCACAAGGCAAGACCAGTATGGCCGAAATGTGGCAAAGTTTTGTGTCCCCGCCGCCACAAATGTCTACACCATCACAGACAGCTCCAGTCAGCAGGAGGCAACGTTTCCGTCAGATGGTGACAGACTACATGTCTTGCCCTCTTAGTGTACTCCCAGACGGCTCTTCTCCCTTCAAGTTTTGGGTCTGTAAGCTGGATACATGGCCAGAGCTTAGTCAGTATGCACTGGAGGTGCTAGCTTGCCCTGCTGCTAGTGTATTATCGGAACGCGTCTTTAGTGCCGCAGGTGGTGTACTAACAGACCGTCGCATGCGACTATCCTCCGATAACGTTGACCGGCTTACTTTTCTCAAAATGAACAAGGCCTGGATCTCTCATGAATTTGCCAGTCCTCTTCCAGAATAAATAATTGGTTGGCAACAGTATCCAGGTCTCCTGTTCTGTTCATGTTTCTACCACCTGAACTGTAATCCCTGAGCTCCAACACCGCCAGTTGGCGCTCGGAAGTGCCGTCTGCACAGTCAACACTTGCTGCCGTGTTATTGGGGTTCAGTAACGTCAGCTGTTCTCCTGCTGTGCGGACGGCAATTTCTCCTGATTTGTCCACATCCACTGTACTACACATTTTAAAGTTGCTCCAATTACTCCTCTGGCTCCTCTGTTTTCATTCTTATCCCTGGGCTCCAGCACCGCCAGTTGGCGCTCGGAAGTGCTGTCTGCACAGTCAACACTTGCTACCATGTTATTGGGGTTCAGTAACGTCAGCTGTTCCCCTGCTGTGCGGACGGCAATTTCTCCTGCTCTGTCCACATTCTCACTACTACAGATTTTAAAGTTGCTCCAATTACACCTCTGGCTCCTCTGTTTTCAGTATTATCCCTGAGCTCCAACACCGCCAGTTGGCGCACGGAAGTGCCGTCTGCACAGTCAACACTTGCTGCCGTGTTATTGGGGTTCAGTAACGTCAGCTGTTCTCCTGCTGTGCGGACGGCAATTTCTCCTGCTTTGTCCAAATCCACTGTACTACACATTTTAAAGTTGCTCGAATTACACCTCTGGCTCCTCTGTTTTCATTCTTATCCCTGGGCTCCAGCACCGCCAGTTGGCGCTCGGAAGTGCCGTCTGCACAGTCAACACTTGCTGCCGTGTTATTGGGGTTCAGTAACGTCAGCTGTTCTCCTGCTGTGCGGACGGCAATTTCTCCTGCTTTGTCCACATCCACTGTACTACACATTTTAAAGTTGCTCGAATTACACCTCTGGCTCCTCTGTTTTCATTCTTATCCCTGGGCTCCAGCACCGCCAGTTGGCGCTCGGAAGTGCCGTCTGCACAGTCAACACTTGCTACCATGTTATTGGGGTTCAGTAACGTCAGCTGTTCCCCTGCTGTGTTCACGGCAATTTCTCCTGCTCTGTCCATATTCACTGTGCTACTTATTTAAAACTTGCTCCAATTACACCTCTGGCTCCTCCGTTTTTAGTATTTACCCTGGGCTCCAACACCGCCAGTTGGCGCTCGGAAGTGCTGTCTGCACAGTCAACACTTGCTGCCGTGTTATTGGGGTTCAGTAACGTCAGCTGTTCCCCTGCTGTGCGGACGGCAATTTCTCCTGCTCTGTCCACATTCTCACTACTACAGATTTTAAAGTTGCTCCAATTACACCTCTGGCTCCTCTGTTTTCATTCTTATCCCTGGGCTCCAGCACCGCCAGTTGGCGCTCGGAAGTGCTGTCTGCACAGTCAACACTTGCTACCATGTTATTGGGGTTCAGTAACGTCAGCTGTTCCCCTGCTGTGCGGACGGCAATTTCTCCTGCTCTGTCCACATTCTCACTACTACAGATTTTAAAGTTGCTCCAATTACACCTCTGGCTCCTCTGTTTTCATTCTTATCCCTGGGCTCCAGCACCGCCAGTTGGCGCTCGGAAGTGCCGTCTGCACAGTCAACACTTGCTGCCGTGTTATTGGGGTTCAGTAACGTCAGCTGTTCTCCTGCTGTGCGGACGGCAATTTCTCCTGATTTGTCCACATCCACTGTACTACACATTTTAAAGTTGCTCCAATTACTCCTCTGGCTCCTCTGTTTTCATTCTTATCCCTGGGCTCCAGCACCGCCAGTTGGCGCTCGGAAGTGCTGTCTGCACAGTCAACACTTGCTACCATGTTATTGGGGTTCAGTAACGTCAGCTGTTCCCCTGCTGTGCGGACGGCAATTTCTCCTGCTCTGTCCATATTCACTGTGCTACTTATTTAAAACTTGCTCCAATTACACCTCTGGCTCCTCCGTTTTTAGTATTTACCCTGGGCTCCAATACCGCTAGTTGCTGCTCAGAAGTGCCGTCTGCACAGTCAACGCTTGCTCCAGTGTTATTGGGATTCAGTAACGTCAGCTGATCCCCAGCTGTGTGTCCGGCAAATTCTCCTGCTTTGTCCACATCCACTGTAGTACGGATTTAAAACCTCCTCCAAATACACCTCTGGCTCTTCTGTTTTTAGTATTTACCCTGGGCTCCAGCACCGCCAGCTGGTTCTCGGCAGTTCCATTGGCTCTTGTACCTTCTGCTACCCATCCGGGTTCCAGTACCGTCAGCTGGTCCTCGGTAGTTCCATTTGCTCTTGTATCTTCTGCTACCCATCCGGGTTCCAGTACCGTCAGCTGGTTCTCGGCAGTGTCTTTGGCACGGGTACTCCCTCCTGCCCAGCCTGGTTCCAGCACGCCAGCTGTTTCCGGGTAGTGTCAACGTCACTTTGCCTCCAATGCGTTGTCCTGTCGTGTTGCGGTCGGGTTAGCCGACTCTATGGTGCCTGCAGTTTAGGTGACTCCTATGTGGGCTGCGGGATCTGGCAATGAAGGCTGGTTCCATAGTGCCAATAGGACAAGCACCCTCTGTAGGACTGTGGGTTTTGGTAACTGCGGCCGGCTCGCGGCCTTGAACTTTTTTTTTACATGGGTACCTTCTGCTACCCATCCGGGTTCCAGTACCGTCAGCTGGTTCTCGGCAGTGCCTTTGGATTAGGTGCCTCCTTCTCGGTATCCAAGTTCCACCAACGTCTGCTGGTCCTTGGTAGTGCTTTCTGGCACAGGTACCTCCTGCTTAGTAACCGAGTTCCAGTAACATCAGCTGGTCCTCGGTAGTTCCATTGGCTCTTGTACCTTCTGCTACCCATCCGGGTTCCAGTACCGTCAGCTGGTCCTCGGTAGTTCCATTTGCTCTTGTATCTTCTGCTACCCATCCGGGTTCCAGTACCGTCAGCTGGTTCTCGGCAGTGTCTTTGGCACGGGTACTCCCTCCTGCCCAGCCTGGTTCCAGCACGCCAGCTGTTTCCGGGTAGTGTCAACGTCACTTTGCCTCCAATGCGTTGTCCTGTCGTGTTGCGGTCGGGTTAGCCGACTCTATGGTGCCTGCAGTTTAGGTGACTCCTATGTGGGCTGCGGGATCTGGCAATGAAGGCTGGTTCCATAGTGCCAATAGGACAAGCACCCTCTGTAGGACTGTGGGTTTTGGTAACTGCGGCCGGCTCGCGGCCTTGAACTTTTTTTTTACATGGGTACCTTCTGCTACCCATCCGGGTTCCAGTACCGTCAGCTGGTTCTCGGCAGTGCCTTTGGATTAGGTGCCTCCTTCTCGGTATCCAAGTTCCACCAACGTCTGCTGGTCCTTGGTAGTGCTTTCTGGCACAGGTACCTCCTGCTTAGTAACCGAGTTCCAGTAACATCAGCTGGTCCTCGGTAGTTCCATTGGCTCTTGTACCTTCTGCTACCCATCCGGGTTCCAGTAACATCAGCTGGTCCTCGGTAGTTCCATTGGCTCTTGTACCTTCTGCTACCCATCCGGGTTCCAGTACCGTCAGCTGGTTCTCAGCAGTGCCTTTGGATTAGGTGCCTCCTTCTCGGTATCCAAGTTCCACCAACGTCTGCTGGTCCTTGGTAGTGCTTTCTGGCACAGGTACCTCCTGCTTAGTAACCGAGTTCCAGTAACATCAGCTGGTCCTCGGTAGTTCCATTGGCTCTTGTACCTTCTGCTATCCATCCGGGTTCCAGTACCGTCAGCTGGTCCTCGGTAGTTCCTCAGCTTTCTTGTACCTTCTGCTACATTTCCAAGTTCAAGCTTTTTGAAATGGTTCTTGGTAATCACTCTGGATCTCCCTGACGAGGACCCTGAAGACGAGGACCCTGAAGACCAACCCTAAGAAGACGAGGACCCCGAAGACAATGACCCTGAAGACGAGGACCCTGAAGACCACCCCGAAGAAGACGAGGACCCTGAAGACCACCCCGAAGAAGACGAGGACCCTGAAGACCACCCCGAAGAAGACGAGGACCCCGAAGACGAGGACCCAGAAGACCAACCCGAAGAAGACGAGGACCCCGAAGACGAGGACCCCCGAAGACGACGACCCTGAAGACCACCCCGAAGAAGACCAAGAAGATGACCCTGAAGAAGTTGACCAAGAAGACAAAGAAGAGAAGACAAGCACCAAGATACAGAAAAACAAGAGACAGAAAACCAAGAAGCAGAAATACAAGAAGCTGCAGAACAAAAAGCGGAAGAACATTAAGCATAAGACTAAAAATCAGAGCAAAAGATAATATCTAAATTATAAGCAGAAGATGACTAAGCAGTGTATGGGGGTGAGTCCGTTCCTCCTCGTGGTGCCCCTGGAAAAGACCTGCTGCTGCAGGCCAAACTGAACGCGGACAAATCCTGTTGTAAATCTTTTGTGACGGGCAGAACGAAAGGTGTAATGTCCAACCTTTTATAGATAACAACTACAGGAATGCCTGTCACAAATAAGAATATGATGAAGAAGAAGAATATGAAGAAGATGAAGAAGTAGAATATGAAGAATGTAAAAAAAAGAATAATACGAAGAAGGTGAAGAAGAAGAAGGTGAAGAAGAAGTGGATGAAAAAGATGCTGAGGATGATGAAGGAGAAAGTGTGGGAGAAGTAAAAAAGAAGGTGAAGAGCATGGAAGTAGTGAAACATAAATATCTGACAAAATATAAAAATACTTAACATAGTTAATATTTCCGTAACTCAGAACATAATAAAAAAATATTAATTCCTGCTATTCCATTTGACTGGGCTAAACCTCTATGCCTTTATTGTCTCCCCCACCTCCCCCAATACATTCTACATTATTCTTAGTTGTTTTCCTTCATGTAGAAATAACCTACAAGGAAAGAAAGGGTTTATTTTAATTCCGATATTTATGTCCCATTGACTTGCATTGGTTTCCGGTATCGGAATCGGCGATATCCGATACTTTTTCGGTATCGGTCCGATCCAATCCGATCCGATATTTCCCGATATCGGAAGGTATCGCTCAACACTAGTCCTTAGATGATTGGGAGTAGGCCCCAACTTCCTTTCGTATATACAACTTTTATATTCTAGACCTAAAGCTAAAATAAGGACCAATGGCTATCTTTCTGATTTGATTGCGTTGGGGAGTGGCACACAACAAGGGTGTCCACTGTCTCCCCTCCTTTTTGCAGTCGCTATTGAACCTTTGGCATGCCTTTTGCACGGGAGACCAGATAAAGTAGGTTTTAAGTATGTTAATCTGGACAAACAGACATCTCTATATGCTGATAATTTGTTACTTTTTATTGGAAATGTCCAGACATCCATTGAGCCTATCATGAGTATTATCAAGGAGTTTTGAAAATGGCCAGATCTCTCTATTAATTGGAACAAGTCGGTCCTATTACCAGTTGACCACCTCCCAATCTCTGTCTCATTGGTTCACCCCCAAATCCAAATTGTCGAGAAAGTACCTTGGAGTAATTATTATAAAAAGGCCTCAGGAATACATTTTCCTAAATTTATCCCTTTTACTGGAAAGGTTTAAACTCAAAATAGATGCACGGTGTAGACTTCAATTATTACATTGGGGTTAAAGGGGTTAAACATTCTTTTTGTAGAATGACGACCAAAGTTCTCTTGATTGATATTCAGTTCATGAACAGATATCCTGACATTGTCATTTAAGATTTGCTGATAAAATTCTGAATTCTTTGTTCCAGATGTAGCAAAACATGCCCAAACTATGATACTCCCACAATCCTGTCTTACAGATGGTATGAGGTTTTAATGCAGTAAAGGTTTCTCCAAACATAATGCTTCTAATTTAAGGCATAAAGCTCTATTTTTGTCTCATTCATCCACAACAACATTGTTCCAATAGCCTTCGGCTTATTCAGGTGATCTGTGTAAAACTGCAGATTCGGAAAAAAAAAATCTTTTTAGGGGAAAGCTGTGGTTTTCTCATTGAAATCTTGCCATGCACCCCATTTTTGTTCAACATCCTACTCATGAACTCTAACATTTGCTAATGTGAGAGAAGCATTTAGCTGCCTATAGATTAACCCACACGTTTTTCAACCTAAGCCTTCTTCCAGGGGTCGATATGCAATTCAATAAAGATTTTATTATGTTGGTAATTAATGCACACTTTCTTATTGGTCTATCATTTTTAAATTGTAGAAGAAGGATTAGGGCATGTGTACATGATGTCTTTTAAACTCAGGCAAACTCATCAGCTGCATTGTTCTGGAAACTTTTTTTTTTTTTTCCACCACCGTTTTTTTTACTTTTATGCATGAAATACTGAGCAGCTTTCAAGCGGAAGCTGCCTGAAGAATGATCAGAATGATCAGGTCACAACTTTAAAAACGCAAATCTGTTAAAAATGCCTAGCAGATTGAACATATGGACATCAAGTCCTTTTTTTTTTAACATTCTAATGCATATGCTTATTCTTTTTTATGTTTGTTGAATGCTTTTTCAGACAGGTAAAAAGTGTACCCATCTACAAAAGTGACAAGTAGAGACTTTTTAAGTAAATGTGAAGTAAAAATGTTTGAGTCCTCTAAATGATATCTCTAAATTTGTCACTTCATCATCGTATCTTATATAGTAGTAGTTGTAAATTTGGTTACAATGTTGCATTTGGTATATTGCAATATACTTTTAAGGAACCATCTGAACATCTTTATTTGCATTTTTGAGCCAAAGCAAGAGCCTACAGGCAGCTTAGAAAAAAGACTGGTAATACTATTAACCTAATAGAGGATAAACTTCAAGAACAAACCAACAATGTATAAATGTTATACAATGTACAAAGTATAATATAAGTTGGAAATCTACTATGTTTTGCAGGTTTAAAGGGCGTTATTGTGTAGTGTAGAAAAAAAACATCAAAATAATTTTCGTGTTCAACTTTTATATTATTGATATATATTGATATATTAGATATTTAATCTGCATTGTAGTTTATGTTTTTATATTAATGTATTGTTCATACCAAGTTCCAAGGGTAGAAAACTAGATAAACAATGGTTGATATATATTTGTAGTACAAATTGGGTATATCCTCAAATTGACAAAGTGACACTGGGTTGCTCAGTGTGCATCACTTGCTTTGGTCTGCCTGTGTAAACAGGCATTCAAACAACCACCGATAAGTAAAAGTTTACTAATCGACAGTTGTATTAGGCTGCCGGTCAGTCCTTGTAAATGGACTTTAACACAGAGAGTGCCTGCTGCATTGTTGAGATTGCAATACATAGAAACTTACTGTATCACAGGTGTGAACCCAATCCTGAGTGTCCTTTGTGCTGCCGATGAGAGTACCTGCAGACTGTGGCAACCCTGAGGCAGACTGTTATGGGAAATCCAATTATTAGCCAAGATGCAAGAAAACCAACTGTTGCTCCAGTCAACTATTTATTTTTACTCAGTTAAACCGCTTGCTTCCAACTTACAGTGTGGCCACCCCATTTAAAAAAAGGAGCTGGAGGTAAAAAAAGTTTTTTTTTTTAATTTATACATCCCCTTTTCTAGTTCTGTTTTCAACACATCAATATATTCAGACGGAAGAGAGGAGGTTTACATTTTCTGCAAGATGAGTGGGTGGGAATGCCAGGGTATGTGTACAGTGTCCTTCAGAACTAATATACACTGGACTTTCAAGTTGGTCAATTGGGTCATGGGTTAATGTGGGGCACAGTAGGTCTCTTCACGCATCTTGAAGAAAATATAAAGGAGTACCTTTCTGTCTCCAGAGGTTGAGCCATAGTTGGCTAGCAAGTGGGAAGAAGCTAGTCCACCTTATTATCCCTGAGAAGAGGCGGGTGAGGGTCCTAACAAACATGCTGCAAAATACCCCTTGTTTCTTAAAAAAAATAGATAATTATTGCCATATCCAGTGTCTGAGACATGACTACTGTGATTTTTTATGATACCATCTTTAGAAATAGCTCTTGATCAGGGCATAACTCACATTCACGTATTAGTGTCAATATTACCTCATTGTAATGATGATAATTAAATTATGCTCTCTTTATGCAGGTAAGACTCTTTTCAAAGTCACATATGATTTGCAAATCACGGACTGAAAGTCCTGAATCAGAGGGCACCTAGGCAGAAAATGATTATACACTTTTTATGTTTTACTTTAACAATACTGTAAATCAATTACAGAAAGGTCTAACATGTCTATAATAAATGTCTTCCAACACTTTTTTTTTAAATCTGATTATATAATGCATATATAATACACGTCGAATTTTCCAACAGACTGCAGACCATTGTAATGATTGCACAGTCTTAGGGTAACATACAAGGGGGCCCAGTTTGGAGGCTTTCCTTGTTCTCCTCAACTGTGGGACTACTAAGTAAAGTGAACATGAGCTGTTAAAACACAATAGCATCTCTAATCTAGAAGTACGCTTTGTTGTTTTGTGTGAACTAAAAGCTCTGTGGAAAGTCAAGTGAGAGATGCATCACTGTTTGAGAAGATCTAGAGGCTTGAATTGGCTTTCTATAAATTCCTTCAACATTTGTAGATTCTTTGTTTGCAGTAGAGTTGCTAGGAATCTTAGTGCTTAAACCCTTATTTGGTCTCCCCAAAAATCAAGATATTCAAGTTATGCATACTTACTGATCATTGGGGTTTTTTACCTCTGGGATCCCTATCATTCCAAAAATGAGATTCTGGACTTCTGAGAACAGGGCTCCACTGTTAGGAATGAAGCGGAGGTGTGCAAGTATGGCCTTCACTCCATTATTTGTCTATGGAGCTGATGGAAATAGTGGACCACAGTGCTCCACAGTCCCATAAACAATGAATGGAACACAGGCCACACATATGCACCTCTGTTCCATTCATTATGGCAGAGCCATATTCTCGGGGTTCCAGAGTCCCGTTTTCAGGATTGCTGGGGGTCTCAGTGGTCAAATCCGCAAGTTATCTTGTATCCTATTGATAGTGGTTAACTTGATTTTTCGGGAATAAACCTTTAAGTCAGGTGCATTATAAATACTAATATTCTCTTTATTAGACCAGCATAAAACAAAGGAGTCTTCCAGTATAAGTTAAAGATAAATACTTTAAAATTTAAAATAAAAAAGTGGGTGATATACACACTGCTGAGTATGACAGACAGGCAAGTAATATCCTCATAAGTATTTATCAAAAGAATAAAGGCTACATGTTTCAACATCGGACAAATGTATAACAGAGTTTAAATGGATAAAAAAGAGGTAAAAGCGTTATACACTGGCATCATGGGGTCAAGGTAACAGGGGGTCCAGAGTCCCGTGTCTTAGGAAAGTTCCTGGAGGAGTTTTGAGCCGTGTTCGAGGTTCCAGGCCGCGCCTCTTCAGTCGCCCTGTTCCTTTTGACTCTAAGACAAGGTGTGGAAACTGGGGCTCAGTATGCTTTACCCTTCTGTACCCTGGCTATGGAGCTGCTTTGGAATGAAGAAGCCCTGGTGGCAACCTTCTGGCAGGGTCTGTCCGGTCATATTAAAGATGAATTGGCAGGCAGAAATCTACCATCCTGCCTGGATGCCCTTATACACCTGACTATTAGGATTGATCTCCGTTTCTATGAGCAAGCTTGGGAACAAGCTCAAGTAGCTTCTCATCTCAGAGGACCACCCAAGCTGGCTCCAACCTTCTAGCACCCCTTGCTGCCACAGGCCACATCTCCTGCTGTAGAGCCAATGCAAGTTGAGCAGGCCAAACTTTCTGTACTAGAGCGTCAACAAAGGTATAGAGAGAACAAGTGCATGTACTGTGGAGGCTAAGGGCATTTTCTTCATCAGTGCCCAGTGAGGCCAGGAAACTCCAGCACCTAGGGTTGGCCGGAGAGGTGACCCAAGGTGAGAAAGATTGCTATTTAAAACTATTGACCGAGGTAACCCTGGTCTGGGGAGAGAGGTCTCTCTGCGGTAGCTCATTTAGCCTCCAGTTCCGCTGCCAACTTCATCTAGCAGGACACAACAACCAGATCACCATCAGGCTATTGCCTCCATTGATGGACAAAATCTGGTGGAGCCTATCCCACATATCACTCTGCCAATCACGTTGCAGATTGGAGCCCTGCATTCCTAAAGAATTTCTTTCTACAAACTACCTAAATCTGTAAACTCTAGGTCTTCCATGGTTGCATTTACACACATTGGTTTTTGACTGGTCCATCAGCCAGGTGCTTCAGTAGGGATCGTTTTGCGCTACTATCTGCCTTGCCAAGTTCTTGTTCAAGTTTCCGCCTTGCCTTGCCAAATTCTTGTTCAAGTTCCTGCCTTCCGTGCCTTTGAACCTTTCTTCCCTGCCCATCTATTATGGTGCCTTGGAGAAGAATTTTGTGAAAAGAAGAAAGAGGTCTTGCCACCCCAAAGACCTTATAATTGTCACTTCTCCAACCTGGGGCAAGGTGTATCCGATATCACTGCCAGAGACTTGTGCCATGTTGGAATACTTCCAAGAAAACTTAGCCAAGGGATTCATCCATAAGTACTCTTCTCCTGAGGGTGCTGGCTTCTTCTTTGTGACTAAGAGGGATGTTTCCCTACATCTCTGTATGGACTATAAGGGCTTTAACAAAATCCGTATTGAGAACAAGTATCCCCTGCCTTTGATTTCAGGACGACTTGACAGAATCCGCGGGGCAAAAATTTTCACTAAATTGGATCTAAGAAGGGCTTATAACTTGACTCGAATCCACAAGGGTGACGAATGGAAGACAGCCTTTAATACCTGTCACAGCACAGTCTCCACGAGTATCTTGTCATGCCCTTTGGTCTGTGCAATGTGCCCGCCATGTTTCAGGAATTCATTAACAGCATCTTCCAGGATCTCCTCTATGTTTTCGTGGTTGTGTATTTGGACAACATCATGATATTCTCCCCTGATCTACCGATTCATAGAAGACACGTCTGTCAGGTTCTGCAATGTCTACGAGACAGCAATTTGTTTGCCAAGTTGTCCAAATGTGTCTTCGAAAAATCCTCCTTATCATTCCTCGGCTATATTCTTTCCAGCCAGGGCCTTGAAATGGATCTTGAGAAGGTTTCTGCTGTTCTCTCCTGGCCTCGTCCTAAGGGCTTGAGTGCCATCCAGTGGTTCATGGAGTTTGCTAACTTTTACAGGCAATTTTTTCCACACTTCTCGTGCCTCATGGTACCCGTCTCTGCCTTAACCAAGAAGGGGGCTAATGCCAGGTTCTTGTCATGCAAGGTGAGGAAAAGCTCACCATGAAGTTCTTTCTGCATGTGTTTCGTCTCCATAGTCTTCCTCTCCGCAATATCTCTGATCATTGTCGGGTCAAGTTCACATCAAACTTTTGGAGAGCTCTTTTCAAGCTGCTGAATGTCCAGCTGAATTTCTCCACATATCATCCTCAGACCAATGGGTAAGTGGAACAAGTCATTCAGGTTCTCAAGAGCTACCTATGCCACTTTATCTCTGCCCGTCAGGAGAATGGGGTGCAATTACCTCCCTGGGTGGAATTTTACTATAACAATCACGTTGGGGAGTCTTCTGGAGCATCTACATTTTTCATTGTATACACACAGCATTTAAATACCCTCTTCTAGGATTGCCTTTTCTGGGGTACCAGCAGCTGATTCCTCATATCGGCAAGTTCTTCCAGATCTGGAAGAAGAATCAGGCTTTCCTCCTTAAGGAAATGTCCCGGGTGAAGTCTCATGCAGACAAGAAGAGAAGTCCTCTGCCTCTGTACTTACCTGGAGATAAAGCCTGGTTATCGTCTCGAAATATTTGCCTGAAGGTGCCCTCCTACAAGTTCACCTCCCGGTACCTTGTGCCATTCAAAATCCTCAGACAAGTCAAACCGGTGATCTACAGTCTTCAGGTACCGGTGAACCTATGGATTGTAAATTCTTTGAACCTATGGATTCTGAATTCTTTCCACATCTTGCTCCTAAAGTTGGTGGTCCTGAATTGCTTCTCTAAATCCCATACTCCTGCCTCTACTTCTGTTCCTGAGGGTCCCTTGGATGTGTTTGAAATAAAGGACATTCTGGATTTTAAGAAGTTTCGGGGGAGGACCTTCTATTTGGTTGATTTGAAGGGTTTTGGTCCTGAGGAGAGAACATGCTTGGGAACATGCTGAGAACATCTGTTCCCTTACCATTCTTGAGAGATTTCTCCTTTGGTCTAGCCAAAAAAAGGAGGGGGCATAAGATGGGAATACTGTCATGCATATGACTGGCACAGTTTGTAAGCACCATCCTACTCACTGCGTGCACTGCTCTGCTCCTCTCAGTGTCAGACTATCTCGCTGGCTGCCTCATACAAACACTTCCAGCACTACTATATCCTCCTGTTGCTGGAGAGTCTCCACCCGGCTATTAAGAGGCATTGACAGACTCTTCAGGGATTTAAAACCGCTGTGTTCTGCAGAATTACACTTTCCTAGACTATCTACTGCCTGCAGTGGATATATTAAACAGCTCTTCCTTCCACACCTTGCCTGATCTGAGGTCCTAGCTGCTGTTCGTCACTAATCCCCTGTCTAGGTGCATTTTTGCTTTTACTTTCCTGTTACTGGCCTGTCTTGTTTACTCATTTAGTTTAATCTGTCCGCACCTGACCCCGTCTTTGTATTTTGAATCTGTGCTGCCCACCCCGTCTTCAGACTGTCTGACCACATCTCTGCCTTCACCCTCTGCACCCTGTATTATGCCCTTGACCCGCTGGGCAGCTGCTGCAAGTCTGGGAGTGGCACCAGGTGACTTCCCTAATGGCCCAAGCCTATCCTCACCATCAGCGGCTCTAGTGAAGACCAGGTAGTCACTTAGTTATGCTCATTAAGGGTAAGCCTGGCCAGTGGCGCAGTGGGTCCATACCCACTGTTGTCACACCTCCAAGGTGAGCGTACTGCTATATGCTTTTTCTGTCAGTCCTCACCATATCCATTTTATTAAAGATTTCTGCACTATGTAGCGCTTTGCCTTATTATGCTTATTATAGGTATCATTTAAAGAGAGTCTTTTACAGCTCAAAGATCTGCTAGAAAGCATACCGCAAGTCCTTGTAGGGGATCTTTAGTTGAAAAACCCATTGGATAATTTTTTGAGAAAACCTTATTTATACTCAAATGCAAATGAGAATTTTTAAACACTATGATGGGAGATAGTTGGGAACAGGGTGCTCTGAACCTCTTGGCACTGTCCTTGGTGCTTAACTCAAATTCCACTACAAAGACATGAGCTTACATTGATGCTGATTTCAGAGCTGACAAACTCCAGTTAAGCAATGTGATATTCCAAGGAAAAAAGTATCCTGATACCAGTAAAATGTCCATTTTGTAATGTTTTGCCTATACCACCACCTTTTACACTTTTCAACATACTGTATAAGACTAATTTTTTATATGTATAAAAAAGTATCAGTGAGAGCCTTGTACTGTAGATTTGACTGCAGACTCCAGCCAAACTACTCCTATCATGCATACATATACAAAATTAAACTAGAATTCTTTTTTTTTTTTAAAAGTGCACATGAAGAAATTGTGAAACATTTATAAAGCAGTATTGTATTTTACTGTTGTGGTATATATTTATATATTTGCGTCTGGCAGGAAAAAAATCCTTCTAAAGATATTGTTGTCATCTCTGCATCTCTGTATTTTTTTCTGTTACAATCTCCATAGTAATTTAAGCTACAGAACAGTATGCATCGCCCAGATAAAATATCCCATATAATAAATTTATGGCCAACTATAATAATGTTGCCCTGTAATAGCTGCGCTGATATATCATGCTCCCATTGCTGCCACATCCTGCATCTTACAAATATCTTAAAATTCTACTTAAGAGCTGTAGCATCCAAGTGCTACAAGGGTCAGAGGACGGCTCAGACACTGTAGAGCAGACATTGACAGGAAGCCTATTCTGTCCTCTGTGTCTAACCATGAAGGTTACCGGTGACATTCAGCTCAACAAAATTTATTTTCATTGATTTATGCATCTTCCTTTTAATATATTTCTTATTATGGCTTTATTTTGACACGTATAGGATACATTTCCCTTTTTATCTGCACAAAATGAAATCATCAGCTGGTATAAATGATACAGAATGCTCCTACAATGACTTTTGCTCCAGTAAAATCCAGTTAAGATCATCACTCGAGAAGAGATATAAGGAAATATCACCATAGCTACTAAATTAACCGTTTATTTCATAAATGACTAACTGGATGTCTTCTGCAGTTCCTGAATAGCTTAAGAATAAATCCTTTACCGTTTAAAATCTCAAATTGAGAAGATTGGGGAGTGAAGATTGACCATACATCTCCATAGCAACATACTGTATTGGTACAAATGAAGTCTTCAGGGGTAGACAGGAGTACAGTCCATCATTATTCCGCCTAACACCGAGGCACTAGCTCACATTCCGCACTTCTGCTCCTCTTTTTTCTTAGTATAATTATATACATCTGAAAAACTAGTAGAATGAGAATTTCTCCATCTGAAAGGTAGCTGATGTGAAACTAGGTGATACATCGTTTTGTTTCACTTGCTGAAGACATTTCTAGATTTTCTTACTTTGGAGATGCATAAGCACCACTTAGAAACATTTAAACAATTCTTTTTATTCTGCTCTCCTATGCCAAGCAACACACTTGTAGTTTTTAATAACTCTATATAAACTCATTTGAATTTACCATTTAACTTATAGATTCATTTGAATTAACCATGTACCTAAACTAAGGAAGTGGTCTTCAATGTTTAAATATGTGGATACAACCTCAGTAATTCAGCACATTCATTTGGACAGACAGGTCATCTAGTGTTTAAAGGGAATCTGTCACCAAGTTTTTGCTACTCCATCTGAGAGCAGTATGATGTAGGGGCAGAGACCCTGATTCCAGTGATGTATCACATACTGGGCTGGTTTATGTCATTTTGCCAAACTCAATGTTTTATCTGCTGCAGTTCTCTACTGAGCTCTGTGTAAACCCACATACACCACTGGTTGATAGCTTTCTGCATACACTGTGCATAGGCAGAAATCTGCCAATCAGTGGTGATGGCTGGGTTATACTGATCTCATGAATATGGAGGTCTACATGGCAGCAGGTTTAATCCTCTAGTGATAATCTCCTGCTGATAAAATTTGGATTTTATCAAAACTACAGCAAGCAGCCCAGTAAGTAACACATTGCTGGAATTAGGGTCTCTGCCCTTTTTACCATAATGCTCTCAGATTAGGTTTCAAAAACCTGGTTATAGATTCCCATTAATGGAGTTGTCTCCTTTAAAAAATTATTCTTTTTCATATATTAGAGCCTTCTGCAATAATAGGGCATGTTATCAGGACCTCATCAATTGGCAGCAGGGAAGAATGCCTCTCTTTTATGCACCCAGTTTGGTAATTTACTAAATTGACAGCCTATTTCTTTCAATACACATTATTATCGAAGTTTGTGTGCAGATTACATTTAATTGGTGCCACCCCAGCAGTGCGGGGGTACACTTTTCACTAAAAGAGATTATAAAAAGTGGACTATCCTTTTAACGGCAAGATCTCCTGAAATTAGTAAAAAGTTGGAGGATTTTTGACAGGTAACAACCTGTACAATGAATCACAATAGTGGTTTACAGGTGTTAAGAAGAAATAAATTAATATATATTTATTTTGTACCATAAGACACATTTCAACACCCAAAATTTCGTCTTGTTATAAACCACACACCCCCTCATCTCTATTGATTTCTATTGATTTCACAGCTCAAGCAGCTAGAACAATCAATGAGCTCAGTGAATGGCAATCTGCTGGCATTCCTGCAGACTGCCTCCCCTGACACTCACTTGGCTCTTCTACCTGTCTACAGCAGAGGCAATGCTGGAGAAAAGTGTTATTTTCCTACTGACCGATGTAACTGACTATATCTGTGTTGGTATAATTGAATTTGATACAGTTTTTTTTTTTTTTTAGAAATACAAAACCATATGGCTGCAGTGTTTTTTTTCTAAATAACATAAAATGTTGCCATTTTTAGTTACAAATGTTACCAGTAAATATACATTCTATTCAATCTTTCGCTCATCTCGCTATTTGTTCCAGCCTAAAGCAAAACAAAATTAATCAGTAATTGGCCTCTGAAGGGAAAACAACAAGGCAGTGTAAACTATTCACCTGGATCAAGAAAACTCCACAAAGAAATATCTTAGTCATAACTATGTATGCCATAAAATGTGAGAAAAACATGTAACCCTCTTTTTTAAATGGAATCTGTCACCAGGTTTTTGACACTTAACCCCTTAACACTCAATGATGGACATAGCACGTCATGAGCGGGTGTCAGTTCCCGCTCCTTGCTGTGCTATGTCCATCATGCCTTCAAACTGTCACTGTGTGTTTTGTTCAGTGCCGACAGCTGTCCCTAACAGCTGAGCGGCATGGGAAGAGGTGCCGAGACCCATGCCGTCAGTCCCCGCACCCAGATCGCTGTGATCGAGCACAACATGATCGCGCAGGAAATGCTGAAATATCAGCATCTCCTGTCCGATCATAGCAGGAGCTTGGTGCTGCCATTAGATGAGCTCCTGCACTAGCAACCAGGAGCAGTGTCAGCGTTTTTGTTCATCCTTCCTCCCCAAAAATCAGAATAGATTTCAAAAAATGTCATGTGCCCGAAAATGGTACCAATAAAAACGTCAAATCGTCCCATAAAAAACAAGCCTTTACATGACTCTGTCGGCAGAAATATGGAAACATTATAGCTCTCAAAATATGGTGATGCAAAAACTAGTTTTTGCAATAAAAAGCTTCTTCTAGTGTGTGACAGCAGTCAAACATAAAAACCTGAAATAAATCTGGTATCGCTGTAATCGCACCGATCCAAAGAATAAAGTTGTCTAATCATTTATACCGCATGAGGAATGGCGTGAAGAATAAGTAAAACCAATTTTACACCTGCTGTTGATTTGTTAATTCTGCCTACCAAAGATCGCAGTAAAGCTTGCGCACATTTATCCTGCGCTCTACGCTGAGCTCTTACACCGGGGTTTCCGTATATACAGTGGGGAAAAAAAAAAAGGAGTGCAAAGCACCAAACAATGATAGTAGCTCAATGGTTAGAAAAATAGAAAAAACTTTATTAAATATCAAACAACAGAGAGTTTGGGGAGACAATGGATACATGTACAAACACATATAGCAACGAAAATCAATGTACAGTAGCGTAAAAAGATATTTAAAAACAAGCAAAAACATGACACGGAGTGTGACTAAAACATGGAAAGAGTCCGTGGTTGAAAATAAAGTAAGGTGGACAAGATGCTGCGCTATATAGATCAGGTGTGTATGTAAACATTGTTTGATCAGACAGAAGAGCAGCATAATCACCATGGGCAAATAGTCACATGTCCTCTCCCTACTATGTATCCATAACAATGTAAGTCAGAGATCATTTTTACCTCTATGAGGGGGAGAGAAGAAAACAAGACACACTCAGTGTGTGTATCCCCGACGCGCGTTTCGGCGCTGCGTGCCTTCCTCAAGGGGAGTAGGGAAAAAAAGTATTTATTCAGCCAACAATTGTGCAAGTTCTCCCACTTAAAAAGATGAAAGAGGCCTGTAATTGACATCATAGGTAGATCTCAACTATGAGAGACACAATGAGAAAATAAATCCTGAAAATCACTGTTTGTTTTGGAAAGAATTTTTTCAAATTTTGGTGGAAAATAAGTATTTGGTCAATTACAAAAGTTCATCTCAATACTTTGCTATATATCCTTTGTTGGCAATGACAGAGGTCAAATGTTTTCTGTAAGTCTTCACAAGGTTGGCACACACTGTTGCTGGTATGTTGGCCCATTCCTCCATGCAAATCTCCTCTAGAGCAGTGATGTTTTGGGGTTGTCGCTTGGCAACATGGACTTTCAACTCCCTCCAAAGGTTTTCTATAGGGTTTAGATCTGGAGACTGGCTAGGCCACTCCAGGACCTAGAAATGCTTCTTACGAAGACTCTCCTTCGTTGCCCTGGCGGTGTGCTTGTGATCATTGTCATCTTGAAAGACCCAGCCATATTTCATCTTCAATGCCCTTGCTGATGGAAGGAGGTTTGCACTCAGAATCTCACGATACATGGCCCCATTCATTCTTTCATGTACACGGATCAGTCGTCCTAGTCCCTTGGCAGAGAAACAGCCCCAAAGCATGATGTTGCCACCCCCATGCTTCACAGTAGGTATTGTGTTCTTTGGATGCAACTCAGCATTCTTTCTCCTCCAAATACGACGAGTTGTGTTTCTACCAAACAGTTCTACTTTGGTTTCATCTGACAATATGGCATTCTCCCAATGCTCTTCTGGATCATCCAAATTCTCTCTAGAAAACTTCAGACGGGCCCAGACATGTAATGGCTTAAGTAGGGGGACACGTCTGGCACTGCAGGATCTGAGTCCCTGGCGGCATAGTGTGTTACTGATGGTAGCCTGTGCAACGTTGGTCCCAGCTCTCTGCAGGTCATTCACTAGGTCCCCCCGTGTGGTTCTGTTTTTTGCTCACTGTTCTTGAGATCATTTTGACCCCACGGGGTGAGATCTTGTGTGGAGCCCCAAATTGAAGGAGATTATCAGTGGTCTTGTATGTAGTCCATTTTCTAATTATTGCTCCCACAGTTGATTTCTTCACATCAAGCTGCTTGCCTATTGCAGATTCAGTCTTCCCAGCCTGGTGCAGGGCTACAGCTTTGTTTCTGGTGTCCTTCAACAGCTCTTTGGTCTTCACCATAGTGGAGTTTGGAGTGTGACTGTTTGAGGTTGCGGACAGGTGTCTTTTATACTGATAACAAGTTCAAATAGGTGCCAGTACTACTGGTAATGAGTGGAGGACAGAGGAGCCTCTTAAAGAAGAAGTTACAGGTCTGTGAGAGACAGAAATCTTGCTTGTTTGTAATTGACCAAATACTTATTTTCCACCAAAATTTGAAAAAAAATTCTTTCCAAATCAGACAATGTGATTTTCAGGATTTGTTTTCTCATTTTGTTTCTCATAGTTGAGGTCTACCTATGATGTCAATTACAGGCCTCTTTCATCTTTTTAAGTGGGAGAACTTGCACAATTGGTGGCTGAATAAATACTTTTTTTCCCCACTCCCCTTGAGGAAGGCACGCAGCGCCGAAACGCGCGTCGGGGATACACACACTGAGTGTGTCTTGTTTTCTTCTCTCCCCCTCATAGAGGTAAAAATGATCTCTGACTTACATTGTTATGGATACATAGTAGGGAGAGGACATGTGACTATTTGCCCATGGTGATTATGCTGCTCTTCTGGCCTCTCTCATCTTTTTAAGTGGGAGAACTTGCACAATTGGTGGCTGACTAAATACTTTTTTTTCCCACTGTATCTCTGAAATACGTGATTCAGATGGGACCCCAGGTGGAATATTCCCTATAATGAGGCAGATGGAGGCACTGTGATCCGGCGGTGTCTGTCTTTTTAGGCATGTATAAAAGTGCCGCCGGCCACAGTTTTGTGCACTTCTGAAAAGAAGAACACCAATGAACAGAGGCCAGATGGAGTCCAGATTAACTCTGCTGCCTCATTATAGTGAATGGATCCCTTGGGAGTTTCATCTGAATCATGTCACTCAGAGATTTAGATGGAAACCCTGACATAAGGGCTGAGCGTCAAGCACAGGATAAATGTGATCCTAAATATTATGTAAAATGTTCCCAATAAAAGCTTCAACTCAATCCACAAATAAAAGCAAGTCCCCACTCAGGTTCATCATCTGTCAACAGAAGTATAGGGGCTTCCACGTTACGGGTAGCACAAAGGCTTTGGAAAAGCGTAATGGCTCCTCAGCCCCCAAACGAAATTCAGCAAATTCTGTGCTCCCAAATCCATATGCCACCCTCCTTTCTGAGCACCACAGTGTGCCTAAACCACATTTAGCGTCCACATGTTTGGCAGGGGTATAATTTCCAAAATGGGGTCACTTGAGGGGGGATTCTGTTCTCTTAGCACTTACGGGCTCTGTATTTTTCAGTCCGCAAACTATTCTAGGAAAATCTACACACCAGGAGGCAAATAGCGCTCCTTCCCTCTTGAGTCTCACTGTGTGGCTAAGCAGGACTGTACAGCCAAACAAGGCTGCCACCAGTAATTTCGGGGCCCCATACTGGCAAAATTTTTGGGACCCCTTTAGACTCCGCCCAGGCTCCACACAGCTCCGCCTCCATCCCAGCTCTGCCTCCATCCCTCGAACCTTCCACAGCCCCACTGCCCACTCTTGGAAAAACTCTACTTTCTGCGCCATGTCTTTCTTCATCAATCACACATTAACAGTTCCCATCAAACACCAGATCACATACATAGCCAGCAGCTTTTGCTTTAGCCAAAAGATTTTTTAAGCCGCCACCACAACAAGGAGACTTTTCTGGCTGGGCACTACTCTACTCTAACCTATTAAACATTTCTTATAATACCCAATATTCTTTTTAGGTATATTTTTATTTAAGGAAATGTGTCACATACATTTTTTACAATGACCAATAATACCACATACAAGGGACAAATACCACCGCACCGTGACCAGATCACATATTACCACCACATAGTGATCAAATAATACCACATATAAGGGACAAATACCTCCACACCGTGACCAGATCACATATTACCACCACATAGTGACCGAATAATACCACATACAAGGGACAAATACCGCCATGCCGTGACCATATCACATATTCCCACCGAAATACTACAATACTGATCATTAATAAAAAAAACAGAATACTATTATTACCATAAGTGCCATTATACACAGGAGCTCTGTACATAGTATAAAGTGTATAGCATCAGTGTACAGATAACACACTGACTCACCGGTGACGTCTCTAGTTGAAGTCCTTCATCTTCGCTTTTCCTCTTCAGCCATCACTTCTTCCAGCCAGGACTCATCTCTGCATAAAATAACACAGTTATCTAGAGCAGTTTACAGAGCACATTCCCCAATTATTGCCCAACTTCTACACTACACCAGATGAAGGAAAAAAAGTGACATAGTGTCACCCTGCACATTAACAGGACCCCCTCACTGAAAACAGTATCCTCAAAAATAAAATACATCACAGCAGTAATAATATACTTTAATTAGCCCCTACAGTAATAATGTCCTACATCCTGCCCCATGTCTGAATTCTGCCCCCATTGTCTCCATCCTGCCCCAATTGTCTCCATCCTGCTTCCATTGTCTCCATCCTGCCCCCATTGTCTCCATCCTGCCCCCAATGTCTCCAACCTGCCTCTATTCTACCTCCAATGTCTTCATTCTGCCTCCAATGTCTCCATCCTGCCCCCAATGTCTCCATCCTGCCCCCAATGTCTCCATCCTGACCCCATTGTCTCCATCCTGCCCCCATTGTCTCCATTCTGCCTCCATGTTTCCATTCTGCCCCCAACGACTCCCATTCTGCCTCCATGTTTCCCATTCTGTCCCCATGTCTGCATTCTGCCCCCAATGTCTCCTATTCTGCCCCCATGTTTCCGTTCTGCCCTCAATCTCTCACATTCTGCTCCCAATGTCTCACATTCTGCCCCCAATGTCTTACATTCTGCCCCCATGTTTCTCTCACATCACTGGAAGCATGATTGCTGGCGCATGATAGTGACGTCATACGCCAGCGACATGCGTACTGACATCAGCTGCCGACCTATCCTTGGCCAGCTGCTGTTAACTATTGCCGTGCGATAAGATTCCCGCACGGCAATAGATTTAAAGTGAACCTGCTTCCAAAGACGAAGGTTCACAATAAGTGAGCCGGCGGAATCCTGCCACTGGGGCCTGGTGAGCAGAAGAACGGGGGCCCGACCAGGCCCCCTCTGCTTACCGGGCCCCATACGCCAATAAGGGTAGTAATGCCCTGATGGCGGTCCTGTAGGGATGGGATATGGCAATATGGGATATTGCCACTTTCAGCAGAAATTGTGTGACAAATTTTGATGCCATTTTTACTGATTTCCCAGTGTGAAAATGTAAAATCTGGGGCTAAAACAAACTTTTGGTGATAAAAATGTAATTATTTTTTCTTCACTACCCAATGGTATAAAATTCTGTGACCCACCTGTGGTATCAATATGATCACTGCACCCCTAGATGAATTCATTGAAAGGTGTAATTTGTAAAATGGGGTCACTTATGGGGGGTTCTGCTGTTCTGACACCTAAGTGACTCTGGCATGGCACCCTAAAACCAGTTCAGCAAAATCTGAACTCTAATATGGCTCTTCTTCCCTTCTGAGCTTTGCACTGTACCTCAAATGTAGGTTTCCTCAACACATGGGGTATTTGCACACTCAGGAGAAATTTTGGGGTTCATTTTCTCCTGTTACCCTTGTGAAAATTAAAAATTTAGGGCTAAAAGAAAGTTTTTGTGGGAAAAAGGTGATTTTTTTCTTTTCACGGCTCTACATTATAAACTTCTGTGAAGCACCTGGGGGTTCAAGGTGCTCATCACACATCTAGATACATTCCTTGAGGAGTCTAGTTTCCAAAAGAAGTCACTTGTATTTTTTTTTCACCGTTTACGCACATCAGGGGCTCTCCAAATGTGACATGGCGTCCGCTCTCGATTCGAGCCAATTTTGTGTTCAAAAAGTCAAATGATGCTTTTCCTCCACATATGGGGTATCGACGTACTCAGGAGAAATTGCACAACAAATATTCGGGTCCATTTTCTCCTGCTGCCCTTGTAAAAATAAAAAAATTGGGTCTTAAGTAAAATTTTTGTGAAAAAAGGGTAAATGTTAATTTTTCCTCCCACATTGCTTCAGTTCTTGTGAAGCACCTGAAATGTTCATAAACTTCTTGAATGTAGTTTTAAGCACCTTGAGGGATGCAGTTTTTAGAATGGTGTCATTTTTGAGTATTTTTTGACATACAGTACTGACCAAAAGTTTGGACACACCATCTCATTTAAAGATTTTTCTGTATTTTCATGACTATGAAAATTGTACATTCACACTGAAGGCATCAAAACTATGAATTAACACATGTGGAATTATATACTTAACAAAAAAGTGTGAAACAACTGAAAATATGTCTTATATTCTAGGTTCTTCAAAGTAGCCACCTTTTGCTTTGATGACTGCTTTGCACACTCTTGGCATTCTCTTGATGAGCTTCAAGAGGTAGTCACCGGAAAAGGTTTTCACTTCACAGGTGTGCCCTGTCAGGTTTAATAAGTGGGATTTCTTACCTTATAAATGGGGCAACCATCAGTTGTGTTGTGCAGAAGTCTGGTGGATACACAGCTGATAGTCCTACTGAATAGACTGTTAGAATATGTATTATGGCAAGAAAAAAGCAGCTAAGTAAAGAAAAACGAGTGGCCATCATTACTTTAAGAAATGAAGGTCAGTCAGTCCGAAAAATTGGGAAAACTTTGAAAGTGTCCCCAAGTGCAGTTGCAAAAACCATCAAGCGCTACAAAGAAACTGGCTCACATGAGGACCGCCCCAGAAAAGGAAGACCAAGAGTCACCTCTGCTTCTGAGGATAAGTTTATCAGAGTCACCAGCCTCAGAAATCGCAGGTTAACAGCAGCTCAGATTAGAGGCCAGGTCAATGCCACACAGAGTTCTAGCAGCAGACACATCTCTTCAACAACTGTTAAGAGGAGACTTTGTGCAGCAGGCCTTCATGGTAAAATAGCTGCTAGGAAACCACTGCTAAGGACAGGCAACAAGCAGAAGAGACTTGTTTGGGCTAAAGAACACAAGGAATGGATATTAGACCAGTGGAAATCTGTGCTTTGGTCTGATGAGTCCAAATTTGAGATCTTTGGCTCCAACCACCGTGCCTTTGTTCAACACAGAAAAGGTGAAAGGATGGACTCTACATGCCTGGTTCCCACCGTGAAGCATGGAGGAGAAGGTGTGGTGTGGGGGTGCTTTGCTGGTGACACTGTTGGGGATTTATTCAAAATTGAAGGCATACTGAACCAGCATGGCTACCACAGCATCTTGCAGCGGCATGCTATTCCATCCGGTTTGCATTTAGTTGGACCATCATTTATTTTTCAACAGGACAATGACCCCAAACACACCTCCAGGCTGTGTAAGGGCTATTTGACCAAGAAGGAGAGTGATGGGGTGCTATGCCAGATGACCTGGCCTCCACAGTCACCAGACCTGAACCCAATCGAGATGGTTTGGAGTGAGCTGGACCGCAGAGTGAAGGCAAAAGGGCCAATAAGTGCTAAGCATCTCTGGGAACTCCTTCAAGATTGTTGGAAGACCATTTCCAGTGACTACCTCTTGAAGCTCATCAAGAGAATGCCAAGAGTGTGCAAAGCAGTCATCAAGGCAAAAGGTGGCTACTTTGAAGAACCTAGAATATAAGACATATTTTCAGTTGTTTCACACTTTTTTGTTAAGTATATAATTCCACATGTGTTAATTCATAGTTTTGATGCCTTCAGTGTGAATGTACAATTTTCATAGACATGAAAATACAGAAAAATCTTTAAATGAGAAGGTGTGTCCAAACTTTTGGTCTCTACTGTATATGCCCCTCAAAGTCACTTGGAATGGAATGTGGTCCCTAAATAAAATTTAGGTTTTGTGAATTTTGTTGGAAAAATGAGAAATCGCTGGTCAAATTTTAACCCTTATAACTTCAGAACGAAAAATAAATTTTCTTTCAAAAATTGTGCTGATGTAAAGTAGACATGTGGGAGATGTCATTTATTAACTATTTTGTGAGACATAACTCTCTGATTTAAGGGCATAAAAATACAAAGTTTGAAAATTGTGAAATTTTTTAATTTTTTGACAAGTTTCAGATTTTTTTCACAAATAAATGCAAGTCATATCAGAAGAAATTTGACCACTATCATGAAGTACAATATGTCATGAAAAAACAGTCTCAGAATCAGTGGGATTCGTTGAAACGTTCCAGAGTTATTACCTCTTAAAGTGACAGTGGTCAGATGTAAATGAGGCCTGGTCATTAACCTACAAAGTGGCTCGGTCCTTAAGGGGTTAATCTGAGAACAGCGTAATGTAGAGAAAGAGACCTCGAATCTAGCGATTTGTCACTTACTGGGCTGCTTCCTGTCGTTTTGATAAAATCCCTGTTTTATTAACAGATTATCATTAGTGGACTAGTAAACCTGCAGCCATATAGTCCCCCGTATTCATGAGCTGTGTATAACTCCGCCCCCCCACTGATTGGCAGTTTTCTGCCTATGCACATTGTACACAGATATCTGCCAATCAGTGATGTGGGTGGGGTTATACAGAACTCAGCATTCAGAGGACTAGTAGATCTGCAACAGATACAAGTGATTATCAAAAATTTAACATCCATTAAGTGATATATTGCTGGAATCAGTGTCTCTGCCCTTACAGCGTGCTGCTCTCAGATGGGGAATCAAAAACCTGGTGCCACATTCCCTTTAAATTCAGCTTTTCTTGTCATTCCTATGTCTTGTATTAGGACACTCCAAAGTCTGCTTACCTTTACTGTAAAGAACTCCTTCCTACATGGATAATAAACATGAATTACCTCTATAAGCAAATTCCCTTAGCCTGTTGAAATGTCTTTATACATGTAATAAGATTAGCTGTCTTTTATCCAAGGTAATCAAATCCAAGTACAATCAAAGATGTGTAAAATCCTAATTCTAAAAACTGGAGAATTTTGGGTCACTAATACATGAAGTTAGTTTTTGACACTTCCTATACATATATCAACTTGGACGAACGGGAAAAGGTCTGTAAGTTCTTGATGGTCTATACCATTTTGAATGGGATGGCATGAGGATTGGATTTTCAGCTGCAGAATTCTAGTGTTTTTCTTTACAATGTACAATATGCAACATTTTCTATTGTAAATGTTGTTTTTAATCTATACAAGGTCAGTTGATTTCACAAGTGTTTTCTCTGTAAACACTTTACCCACTATCTGTGACAATAACATACTTCTGTAATAAGGGTCTACAGCTTTCTGTTGTCAATCTCAGACAGCTGCATTTAAATAGGTTGTCCTCGACTTTTATATTGATGAACTATAAACTATGAATAGGAGTAGGAGTTGAGCTGCAGTTTGCATCTGCAGTCTTTAAGAAAAATCCAAAACAAAAAATGTGCCAACTTTTAACTAGTTGGTTAAAAGTTACTAAACTTTATTGGATACAAAATATAATAAAAATGCAATAAAAATCTAAAAATACAGACACAAGGACAAATTGATGGATGAGCCACTGTAGGAACCGCAATGGTAAAAAAATGTCCCACTCATAAGACAACATGTATATACATGATAATAAGTAGACAAAGTATATAATATATACTGGTAGTTTTAACATTTAGTCAGGCAATGTCTATGACCATATAGTAATGGATTATACATAATGTAGCCTACAGATGAAAGTCACAAGCAATAACAAAATGTAGTAAATAGTAAAAAGCTCACTCACCAAACACCCGATGCGCGTTTCACAAATGCTTCATCAGGGGTGAACAGAGCTGTGCTGTTCCACCCAATACATGATTTATATTCAGCCACTGCAACAGTTAATAACAGCGGATTGCTATGCGGTGCTGTGTGTCCAATATTCAATGATCTGATATTGATAGCCTTTTGATCATCAATCATCAATATCAAAATAGTGAACTACTTCTATAAATGGTTTTAACCTGGATGTGGTGCTGATAGATTACAGTGGCAAACATCGTAATAAACAAACACATCCCTGGGCTACATGCTAGTCCAGGAAAATGAAGAGATATATGCTCAAGTTTAAAAATCAATTTTTTTTAGGCACAAATCTAAAAAATAGAGGAATATTTAAAAAAAGCAGGGAACTAAATAAAATTCTGCCTGTGGATCAACAGTTCATGACATTAATAAAAGGAGCATATCGCTCCTTCAGATATGGCGCACATACAGTACAGACCAAAAGTTTGGACTCACCTTCTCATTTAAAGATTTTTCTGTATTTTCTTGACTATGAAAATTGTACATTCACACTGAAGGCATCAAAACTATGAATTAACACATGTGGAATTATATACTTAACAAAAAAGTGTGAAACAACTGAAAATATGTCTTATATTCTAGGTTCTTCAAAGTAGCCACCTTTTGCTTTGATGACTGCTTTGCACATTCTTGGCATTCTCTTGATGAGCTTCAAGAGGTAGTCACCAGAAATGGTCTTCCAACAATCTTGAAGGAGTTCCCAGAGATGCTTAGCACTTATTGGACCTTTTGCCTTCACTCTGCGGTCCAGCTCACCCCAAACCATCTCGATTGGGTTCAGGTCTGGTGACTGTGGAGGCCAGGTCATCTGGCATAGCACCCCATCACTCTCCGTCTTGGTCAATTAGCCCTTACACAGCCTGGAGGTGTGTTTGGGGTCATTGTCCTGTTGAAAAATAAATGATGGTCCAACTAAACGCAAACCGGATGGAATAGCATGCCGCTGCAAGATGCTGTGGTAGCCATGCTTGTTCAGTATGCCTTCAATTTTTAATAAATCCCCTACAGGGTCAACAGCAAAGCACCCCCACACCATCACACCTTCTCCTCCATGCTTCACGGTGGGAACCAGGCAGGTAGAGTCCATCCGTTCACCTTTTCTGCGTCGCACAAAGACACGGTGGTTGGAACCAGAGATCTCAAATTTGGACTCATCAGACCAAAGCACAGATTTCCACTGGTCTAATGTCCATTCCTTGTGTTCTTCAGGCCAAACAAGTCTCTTCTGCATGTTGCCTGTCCTTAGCAGTGGTTTCCTAGCAGCTATTTTACCATGAAGGCCTGCTGCACAACGTCTCCGCTTAACAGTTGTTGTAGAGATGTGTCTGCTGCTAGAACTCTGTGTGGCATTGACCTGGTCTCTAATCTGAGCTGCTGTTAACCTGCGATTTCTGAGCCTGGTGACTCGGATAAACTTATCCTCAGAAGCAGAGGTGACTCTTGGTCTTCCTTCCCTGGGGCGGACCTCATGTGAGACAGTTTCTTTGTAGCGCTTGATGGTTTTTGCAACTGCATTTGGGGACACTTTCAAAGTTTTCCCAATTTTTCGCACTGACTGACCTTCATTTCTTAAAGTAATGATGGCCACGCGTTTTTCTTTACTTAGCTGCTTTTTTCTTGCCATAATACAAATTCTAACAGTCTATTCAGTAGGACTATCAGCTGTGTATCCACCAGACTTCTGCACAACACAACTGATGGTCCCAACCCCATTTATAAGGCAAGAAATCCCACTTATTAAACCTGACAGGGCACACCTGTGAAGTGAAAGCCATTTCCGGTGACTACCTCTTGAAGCTTATCAAGAGAATGCCAAGAGTGTGCAAAGCAGTCATCAAAGCAAAAGGTGGCTACTTTGAAGAACCTAGAATATAAGACATATTTTCAGTTGTTTCACACTTTTTTGTTAAGTATATAATTCCACATGTGTTAATTCATAGTTTTGATGCCTTTAGTGTGAATGTACAATTTTCATAGTCAAGAAAATACAAAAAAATCTTTAAATGAGAAGGTGTGTCCAAACTTTTGGTCTGTACTGTACATAGACAAGGCAGCAATTGATAAGACCTGGATCACAAAAAAAGGAGGGGTTGATAGGTGATATAACCCCCCCCCTTGCCACCCTTGGGTCCCCTTGGACCACAATAATTAGATATGTCCACTATGTATAATTCTTCATGATAAGGTTTATGAACCATAAACGAATCAAAAAGTGCATGAGTGCAAAAAGGGACAAAAATATATTATTGCAAGATGCCCAAACATCGGTCTACTATTGGCCCCCATTGTTTACATTCTGGTGGATGAGCTTCATATGAGATAATTCTCTTATATACAGCTCACATGTATATAGTTCAAGAAATCAGGTAATTTCAGGTTTAAGTCGCATAAGGGAAAAATTTGGTAAGTGAAAAGTAGTTAAAAAAAATTAAATCCCTTACATTTTACATCAACTTTTTTTATCCAAACTTACAGAAAAATTATATAAATACAAATAAAACATAAATAAATAAAAATAATAAAATATATATATTCACATACTCTGTGAACTTTTCCACTTTTTTTCACGTTATGCCCACAAACGTAAATGTATCTTGCTGGGATTTTATGTGATAAATCAACACAAAACAGCAAATATTTGTGAATTGTAAAGTAAATGATACATGTTTTTCTAAATATTTTAAAGATGTATATCTGAAAATTGTGATGTGCATTTGTTTTCAGCACCCTGTAGTCTGCTAGCCCTAAATAAAATCCTGAGTGACCAACTGCCTCCAGAAGTCACATAATTAGTAAATTGAGTCTTTAACTATATAAACAGTAAAAGGATTAAAACTGATGGAGTTGGCCCATTGAAAAATAACCTGGGTAAAATCATAGAGGGCGATGAGGGTAAAGCAAACCTACTCAATAGCTTCTTCTCCACTGTTTTCACAAAAGAAAACAATTTATCGGAGGAAATGCAGAGTGATAAAGTAAACCCTCCGCTAAATATCACCCACCTAACCCAGGAGGAAGTTCAGAAACGCCTAAATAATATCAAAATAGACAAGTCACCAGGCCCAGATGACATACACCCCCGGGTACTAAAAGAATTAAGTAATGTGATAGACAGGCCGCTGTATCTTATATTCAAGCACTCTTTATGAACAGGGACTGTCCCACTAGACTGGCGCCAAGCAAATGTGGTACCAATATTCAAAAAGGGGTCTAAAAGTGACCCTGGGAACTATAGACCAGTAAGCTTAACGTCTGTTGTGGGTAAATTGTTTGAAGGATTTCTTAGAGATGCTATTGTAGAATATCTTAATGATAATAACTGTCTAACTCCATATCAACATGGATTCATGAGGGATCGCTCCTGCCAAACAAACCTGATCGCCTTCTACGAGGAAGTGAGCTCACAGCTGGACCGGGGAGAGTCAGTGGATGTTGTATACCTTGACTTCTCCAAAGCGTTTGATACCGTGCCACACAAAAGGTTGGTATATAAAATGAGAATGCTTGGTCTGGGGGATAATGTGTGCAAGTGGGTAAATAGCTGGCTGAGTGATAGAAAGCAGAGGGTGGTTATCAATGGAGTAAGCTCAGAGTGTGTCAGGGTTACTAGCGGGGTGCCTCAAGGGTCTGTCTTGGGCCCTATATTATTTAATATATTTATTAATGATCTAGTGGAAGGGTTGCATAGTAAAATAGCAATATTTGCAGATGATACTAAACTTTGTAAAGTAGTTAATACAGATGAGGATAGGGCACAGCTACAGGATGATTTAGATAAATTAGGGAGTTGGGCCAAAAAATGGCAAATGGGGTTCAATGGCAATAAATGTAAGGTCATGCACATGGGAAAGAAAAACAGCAGTCACCCATACATATTAAATGGGAAACCGTTGGGGAAATCTGACATGGAGAAGGACCTGGGCGTCTTGGTTAACAGCAAATTAAATTGGAGTGCCCAGTGTCAGGCAGCAGCTGCGAAGGCAAATAGAGTCATGGCATGCATCAGAAGAGGAATAGGGGCATATGATGAGAACATTGTTCTTCCTCTGTATAAAGCGCTGGTAAGGCCGCACTTAGAATATTGTGCACAGTTCTGGGCTCCAGTGCTCAGGAAAGACATATTGGAGCTAGAGAGGGTACAAAGGAGGGCGACTAAGGTAATAAAGGGAATGGAGGGACTAGAATACCCAGAGAGGTTGTCAAAATTAGGCCTATTTACGTTGGAAAAGAGAAGGCTTAGGGGAGACCTCATAAACATGTATAAATACATCAGGGGGCAGTACAGAGATCTCTCCCATGACCTGTTTATACCAAGGATGGTGACAAAGACGAGGGGGCACACTATGCGTCTGGAGGAAAGGAGGTTCCTGCACCAACATAGAAGGGGATTCTGTTAGAACTCTCCTGTTAGTTTTTTTTTAGTTTGCTGGTCACATGACCATTTTTGCCTATTTAATCCGGCTCCACCCTCCTGGCCTTGCTGGACTTCATTGTATTTACTACTCTTGAGCTAGCTTGGTGCTCTGTTGCCGTTCTCTGTTAGTTTTGCTAGGTCTTCTGACCTCTATGCTTTTTGTTGTGTGTTTGTCTTTGACTGCTACTATTTCTGCTAGGAGGTGTCCAAACTTATCCCAGTCCCTAGTTCTTGTAGGGATCCCTCCCTCACATCTATATGTCTTCGTACAGACTAGCCGAGGACTTTAGCGGGTCTGATCGCAGGATCAGGTTCCCGTTACATCGTAGGGATCTAGTTTAGTTCTATTGTAGGGACAGATCTCCTGTCTTTCCTTAGTCCCTGTAGCAGATCATAACAGATTCTTTACGGTCAGAGCCGTGAGATTCTGGAACTCTCTGGGAGAGGAAGTGGTGATGTCCAACTCACTTAATGAGTTCAAGAGAGGCCTGGACGCCTTTCTTGAGAACAATAAAATTACATCTTATGCTTAGTGATAGTTAATTAATCCAGGAATTTAATCTGACTGCCAGATTGGAGTCGGGAAGTGAATTTTTCCTCAGTGATGTAAATTGGCCTATACCGCATGGTTTTTTTTGCCTTCCCCTGGATCAACGCTGCGGAATAGCTGCAGTGCGCAAGAAATAGGCTGAACTGGAAGGACGCTTGTCTTTTTTCGGCCTTATAAACTATGAGTCTACCTGTATGAAATTTATTCTCAGTATAACTACAGCTGTTCTGTGAAGGCCTCAGAGGTTTGTTTGAGAACATTATAGAGGTTGTCCCACTACTATATAAAATGCCCTAATGTCTTTAAACTGTGGAGAGGAGTGTTTTTGTAAATACCTTGCTAGTTTTTCATTGTGAGTGGTGCTATCGCTGACCGCTCACAGGAATCACATGACCCACTGCAGCAACCGGTTCTGGCATCCGCTGATGTCACGTCAAGTTCTGGCTGCAGCCGGGCATGACCGAGTGATGTGCTCCCCGCTGATTGATGGGCTTTGGGTGAGGTTTCCCCGTGCATCACAGCCCAGCATCCACCATGCGCTTTCCCTATCCTCTGCATTCATTGGGAAAGCGCGCAGTGGATGTTGGGCTGTAACGTGCGGGGAAACCCCACCCACAACCCATCAATCAGCGGGGAGCGCCGAGTCACACCCGGCTGCAGCCAGAACTTGACGTGACATCAGCGGATGCCAGAACCGGCCGGCTGCAGCCCGGGGTCACGTGATGCCTGTGAGCGGTCAGCGATAGTGCCGCTCACAGGCTATAAGGAATAAGCAAGGTATTTACAAAAACACTTTTCTCCACAGTTTAAATACATTGGGGCATTTTGTATAGTAGTGGACAACCTCTTTAAGGATCAAATAGCATATTGAAACAAAATGAACACAGCAGACAGGTCAGGGATGAAGTTGTGGAAGAAGAGTAAAGCAGGGTTATATTATAAAAAAATATCCCGAGCTCTGAATATCTCATGGAGCGCTGTTGTGCCATAGTCCTTCCAAAAATGGAAGGAGTATGGCACAACTGCAAATTTACCAAGACATGGTTGTCCACCTAAACTGAAATCCCAACCAAGAAAAGCACAAATTAAAGAATCAGTCAAGAGGCTCATGGTCACTCTGGAGGAGCTGCAGAGACCCACAGATCAGGTGGAAGAATCTGTTCACAGGACAACTATTAGTTGTATAATCTACAAATCTGGTTTTCATGGTAGAGTGGGAAGAAGATAGCCATTTTTGAAAGCAAGCCATAAGAAGTCCTGTTTTCAGTTTGCAAAATGCCATGTAGGGAACACAGATAGCATGTAGAAGAAGGTGCTCTGGTCAGGTGAGACAAAAGTAGAATTTTTGTGGGCTTAATGCAAAATGCTATGTGTGGCGGAAAACTAACACTTCACATTGCTTTGAAAACACCATCCTCACCATCAAACATGGTGGTGGCAACATCATGCTGTGGAGATGCTTTTATTCAGCAGGGACAGTTAAAATGGTCAGAGCTGATGGGAATGTGGATGGAGCTAAATACAGGGCAATCCTGGAGAAAACCTGTTAGAGTTTTGGTTCAAGCGATTTAGATAGATTTTTTTTTTTGCTTGAATGAATAACTGTACACCAAGCGCCAGGTTGTTTTTTTTTTCTTTTCAATATGGTCGTGACTAAACAAAGTCGGAACCTGCACCAAATTGGTGTATAAATATGATAAATTTGGTGCATGTTCTGACTAAGTTTAGGCTATGTAAATAAGACAAGCCTTTGTTTATTGCATTATCAGAAACAGTCGCAAACTTATTTTAGAACTGATATTACTATGGGCTAAGGTTATTTTCATATTGTATGCAACTGTTATATAGGGATTGAATGGCAGTATTATCTGGGTAAATATTTGAGGTCCGATTCCTCAAGACTGGCGTTGATAAAGACGGGGTTTGATGAGGGAGAGTGCTGGATTCAAACACTCCTGATTCATGAAGAGGTGCACACAGACAAGTGGCGAGCGCCTCTGTGTGCTACGCCATAAATCTCACTACAGTAAAAGACTGGAGTGAGATTTCAGATATAAAGAACGCCACAACTTGCCATGAATGAGACGAGCTGGGTGACGCGCTCCTGTCATTCTCCCATCCCACCCCGGTCCGCCCATTTTGAAAATGCCCAAAATTGCAAAATTTAGGCGCAACTTCGAATTGCGCCTATATTTTGCGACTTTTCAAAGCTTTTATGCTAGAATTCTGGAGTGAAAGCATTGAGAAATCAAGCTCTTTGTCTGTAATTATGGTTCAGATTTATTTGATAAGGTATAAGTAACATCTATGTCGTCTTATCATGAACAACACGTCAACTAATGACAACACCTCTATAAGATGAAACTCAATATATTGTTAAATAGCATGTACTACTGCTTCTGTATGTCTGTCATCTATTTTCCAGTATTCATCCTATCAAAGAATGTGATGGATACGCTACAAGTAGTGTATTGTATTCCACTGTGACCAGTTGCTTCATACCTTACTATATATAACATTTCAGTACATTTATTTACTGATTTTGATAAAATAGTGCAATAAATTGAACTTGATGGGAGACATTTTGTGTGTTCTCTTTCAAACTGGAGTCTTTAAGATGACAAATAACCAGCTTGTGTTTTATTTCTAGATTTCTGCATAAAGTTAGCGAAATAATACATAGTAAGGACAATCTTAAAAAGCACATTATTATCAGTAATAGTAAATAGTGCAGGCAGAATACACATTTCTCAACACAGTGGCATAATGTATTTTATGTGTATCATAGGATGAAATGGAATATTTGTATTTTTATTTAAAGTGCACGTAACTGAAAATGGTTTACCGTAGTCACTAAATTGATTAAAACTAGTGATGAGCAAGCAGTGAAATGCTCGGGTGCTCCTTACTCGAGTTGAGCAAATTGTAATGGTCGGGTGCGCTTCCCGAGAAACAAGTATAATAGAGATCAATGGGAAACTCAAGCATTTCTCCGGCGACCCTCCCCAGGTGGTCTGGAGGAGTCTAAAAATTGCTCAAATCGATGGAAACAGTGCTGAAATGGCATGGGGACGACTCCTGGAAGCATCTCTGAATCCCAGGCTGTGAACAATGTTGTCAGAGTATTATGCTACTTTTACGGTCTGACAATAAAACATACAAAAATGAAGATAAAATGGATTTTCCTGGGAAAATTTTTAAGAAACATTCTTTCCAGGGTAATGACTTGTATATAGAGCAAAATAAAAAAAAATGCTCCTCCACACCTTGGGCTATGTTCACACGTAGTGTTTTTGCTACATTTTTGGATGTTTGCATTGCTTTCAAAGGTGAAAAAAACATTCAGCAGTAAATGTAATTTACTTTTATCTGGCCATGTAGTGTGTGAGGCATGATCAGACACATCCTGTATCATCTATGAAGGAGGGAGTCTGGAAGTCACAATTTTTTTTTTCAGGGCCATCAGGCAACCCTCACTGTTTGCAGAGAGCCATCCGGTGGCCATTACTATTGTACCGGTAGTCGGCCCTCACTATTATTATAGGGTCAGCAGGTGGCCCTCAATATTGTCAGAGGGCTAGTAGCCGACCCTTACTCAACATTTTTAGATGCCCAGCTGCCAGATGCCTAGCTGCCAGCCCTCACTAAGCATTTCTAGAGGGCCAGCAGCCGGTTATGCTTTGCAATATAATTTATCCATTTTAAGTGAGCGAATTTTCTTTTTCATATTAATACTGTAAAGTTTGAAACTAGGAGGGCAAGCAGGCAGCCCTCATAATTTATTGAGGGCCAGCAGGCAGCCCCCACTATTTTTAGAGTGCCAGCATGCATCTTGTGGACAGATGAGACTAAGATAGAGCTTTTCAGTAAAGCACATCATAGTACTGTTTACTGTAAATGGACTGAGGCCTACAAATAAAAGAACACAGTACTTACAGTCAATTATGATGGAGGTTCAAAAGATATTGGTTGTTTGAGGTTGTTTTGCTGCCTCTGGCACTAGGTGCCTTGACTGTGTGCAAGGCATCATGAAATGTGAAGATTACCAAAGGATTTTGGGTTGCAATGTAGTGCCCAGTGTCAGAAAGCTGGGTTTGCATCCTAGGTCATGGGTCTTAAAGCAGAACAGTGACCCCAAACATACTTCAAGAAGCACCCAGAAATGGATGGAATAAAAGAACTGGAGAGTTCAGAAGTGGTAATTCCAGCTCCAGTAGCGAAAATTCTCCCACCACTACCTCTTACATACAGATGCTACAAAGAAAATGCGAATGGACACATTAAATCAGTTAATTTTGCTTGCTTTGATAAATTTCTGAGTACAGATCACTGTAAAAAGCAAAAATCTGTCAATGAGTGTATGGAAAAAAGCAATCAAGTTATGGACTGTGGAAGAGATGTATGTGACCAGAATGAACACTCATTTTCATCAGATGATACTTAGCATTTATCGCTACACGAAACACAACTAACAGCAGCATTAATAGGGAATAGAATAGATGTTATCTTGATATTTTTTGATAGGTTTAAGCAGCAAGGATTAGAATTCATAAGGCAATAATCCCTGACTAGATGCCTTTAATACTCTATCCCTACTGCAACAGGTCACCCTATGCGAATTGCAGATAAGAGCGGTAATATAGCAGAATATAGAATGGATTTGAATCGGCCCTGAAAAGATTTTTTCTTGTACGTGGCAACAACAAACTCTGGAGGAATGCAATCAACCCAGCCTGCTTCGATAAATTTCTGAGTATAGATCACCGTAAGAAAATGAATCTGTCAATGATGGTCAAGAAGGGCAGTGACTCAGTGTTTGGGAACAATGATGTTTTTTACTATGCTAATTGCATATTGTACTAAACCAGCTAGTTGTTGATTTACAAGAGCACCAACTATGTAAATTGATTAAATGCTCAAACAATGAGACCTGATCCCTGCATTGTTCCCCCCGACCTGTGACTGATGACTTTAGCCATATATGTAAATATAAAAGGGTTTTTCTATCATGCTGAAAAGAGAATCAAAGATCAGTCTCTTCAGGACAGCAGATGGATAGCATGACTCCATCCAGAGACACACAGATTTGGATTCTACAGGATTCCAGCCTAAGGGTACACGGCCCTGACTGGAAGGATACAGATCTGCTCCATTGACCATCAGAGAACTCATGGATACATTTGGGTAAACCAGGTTGGGACAATGAGGTCACCTGGCCCCATGGATATGTTGTTTGGGGTTGCTAGGTGGGACCCTTCAGTCGCCTGCAACCCATGGAGAAGTTCGGAGAAGCCAGATTGGGACCAGCCGGAAACTCTTGGAGAGGCCAGGGTGCGACCTTCAGGTCTCCTGGCCTTGTACCTCGATGGGCTGTCAGCTTCCTAAGTTTGCTGCTACCTCCTCTCTGTGGGGGCCCGCCAAAAGCGGGGGGCCACTGGTTGAGGTAGTTGGCCCTGGAAGTCCAAAAGTCGCAGCTGCTCTATTCTTGGCGGGCCAGCAGAAAGGTGAGACTGTGTAATGTTGTACCATCTTGGGTAATTGCTGGGGACTGTTCTATCTGTTTATTATCTCTTTGGTGGTTCAATAAAATATTGCCACACTGTTTTACCCTCACCCTGTTTGTCTGAGTAGTATTACGCTCACGGAAGACCCCGGATCTTCACAGTAGGCCTCTCAAAATTCCTAATGCGGGCATCATAAACACCCTTAAAAAAATTATAGAAAGGGTAGAATGATTACCCTGTTGATATGGTGGTGGAGGAGGACGACACAAAAAAGACAAAATGCTGAAGTGTATACCCATTTTGGGTGGAAAAGAGTGCATGGGAATAGACCAGAAACAAAAACAAACACTGAATTTGAGTTTATGTTCCACTGCTGTCATTCGGTGGTATTGAGAAGTCTGGGCCAATCCAGCCCTTGTTCATTTTGATAAGAGTCAGTCTGTCAGCATTTTCAGTTGACAGGCGGATGTGCCTATCAGTTATAATACCCCCGAGGGCACTAAAAACACTCTCTGACAAAACACTAGAGAGACAGTTCATGCCACGTGTCTAGCTTGGATACCCAATAGTTGTAAGGCACAGAGGAACCACGGAGAACGCTGGTATGTTCGGTAAGGTACTCCTTCAGCATCTACCAAAACTTTTCTCTCATTGTCAGAGTACCCCGCGCATCAGGGCCTGGGCACTGGGAGGGTCTGAAAAAACTGTTCCAGACCTTCTAAAGTGTTCCCCTGCCTCTGCTGCATCTGGTGTGTGTCTCCTTCATCTCTACTCCTTGGTTGTTCAAGGAACTGTGTCCACTGCTGCCAGCGTTGTCAGATGGGAATTTTTTAAGTAAATCTTCAACTAGTGCCTTCTGGTATTGCAACATTTTATTAGACCTCTCAACCACGGAAAGGAGAGATGGAAAGTTCTTCTTGTAGCTTGGGTCTAGAAGGGTGACCAACCAGTAATTAATGTTGGCCAAAATGCGTACAACACGAGGGTCACGGGAAAGGCAGCGGAATATTAACTCAGCCATGTGTGCCAGACTGCAAACAGCCAAGATTTCCCTGTCCCCACCAAGAGGATGACTGTCTATCTTATCCTCCTCATCCTCCTCCTCATCCTCATCCTTGTCCTCACTCTACTCCTTGTCTTCAGGCCATCCACGCTGAACAGATGAGATGAAGGTGGTGTTGGTAGTACCATCTGTAGCACAGGCAACCAGCTCCTGTTCCTCCTCCTCATTATCACCAAATCCGCATTGAGAAGATAAGATGAAGCTGGGCTGTGTAGCATCAACCTGTATAGTTTCTTGCTCTATCTTAGCTTGCTCTGCCTGCAATGCCTCCTCTTTAATTGTGAGCAGCAAGCATTTCAGTAGACAGAGAAGTGGGATGGTTAAACTGATTATGGCGTCATCGCTGCTCACCATCTTGGTCGAGTCCTCAAAGTTTTGGAGAACCGCCTTGCCAACATATGTAATGTTCAGTACCAATGCGTGGTGACATCTCACACCAGTCTGTGAGCTGGAAGTTGCAAATGCTGCTGCAGTATCGCCAGGGCGGCGGCAGCTGTAGTTGGCATGTTGAAATTGGCACACACGTGGCGTACTTTCACAAGTAGCTCGGCCAGATCAGGGTAGATTTTTAGAAACAGCTGAACCATTAAATTGAACATGTGGGCCAGGCATGGTATGTGTGCAAGGTTGTCAAGCTTCAGAGCCTCCACCAGGTTAAGCCCATTGTCACACATGATCATGCCTGGTTGTAGTTTCAGGGGCGAGAGACACAGATCAGTCTAGTCTCTTAGACCTTTCAACAACTCTGTGGCGGTGTGCGGTTTGTCACCAAAGCAGATTAGATTCAGCAGAGCCTGTTGCCGCTTGGCTGAGGCAGTGCTGTAGTGGTTTCAGCTTGTGACTGATGTTGACATTTTGGAAATAGAGGGTGAGAAGGAGGAGGAGATGCAGGAACTGCTGTAGAAGGCAGGGGAAACCTTGATTGAATTAGGGCCCGCAACTCTTAGTGTCGGTAGCACTTTTTCCATCCCAGTGTCCGTCTGGGTCCTGGCTTCCACAATATTCACCCAGTGTGCCGTCAGGGAAATGCAGCATCCCTGGCCACAAGCACTTGTCCACAACGTTGGTCAGGGCATGGCTGATGTTATGGGACATGTGCTTGTGTAGGGCAGGGACAGCATACCGGGAAAAATAGTGGTGGCTGGGGAACGAGTACCAAGGGCTGCCGCCATGAAGTTGCGGAAAGCTTCCATCTCCACAAGCCTAAACAGCAACATTTCCAGGGCAAGCTGTCTGTAGATGTGGCCGTTTATTATTGTGGCCTGTGGCTGGGTGGCTGCGTATTTATGCTTGCGTTCCATGGACTGGGGTAGGGACAACTGAACGCTGTGCTGGGACGTGGACGATGTTGCTGATGGTGGTTGCAAGTGTGTAACGACAGGTGCAGGGTGGGAGGCATCTTCGCTTGCGTAATGGACAGGGTATTATCTTGCATGTAGAACAGGGAAAGAGGCAGGGTGTCACCCACAGACACTGTTTCTGGACCCTGGCATTCGGCCCAACTAGTCTGGTGCTTTGCTGTCATGTGCCTAAGCATGCTGGTGGTGGTCAGGCTGGTAGTTGTGCTGCCCCTGCTGATGTTGGCATGGCAGATGTTGCAAATGGCCTTTTTTGGGTTGACTGGACTGTCTTTAAAAAAGACTCTGGAACACCAAACCCTTGACTTTGACAACTTCCCCCATATTGGTGCTCTGGGAACAGTTGCCCGCCTTGTGTCTCTGGCAAGCCCACTGCCTCTTCCTGCCTGTTGTCATAATGCCGATCCCACCCCCTCTGCACTGCTGTCCTCGCTCTGCATTTCACCTTCCCAGGTTGGGGCAGTAACTTCATCGTCCACCACTTCGTCTTCCACTTCCTCACCCTGGTCCTCCTCCGGGATTGCTGACTTAACAACATGACTTGTTGGCAATTGTGTCTCATCATCCACCTCTTGTGACAGTAATTGCTGTTTTCCACCGTCGCCTTCTTGTGACCGTGGCTGCTCAAATATTTGGCATCTCTACATATCCCACTCCTCTACATATCTCCTCATATCCCACTTGAAACGAGCAGGACAAAAGGCCAGAATCTGTAAATGGAAATGTGAGCATCTCTTCAGAGTGTCCAAGAGTGGGATTACTTGTGTCCGGGCACTCGGCATGGTGGGACGAAGGAGGATCAGGGTGAGGATTATGTGGTCCAGAATCACTGGACCGTGTTGAAGACAGGGTGATGCTGGCGAACTGACTGGAAGCATTATCTGCTATCCAACCAACAACTTTTTCACACTGGTCTGGCTTTAAGAGTGGTGTTACGCGACCCCTTAAAAAGTAGGACAGGAAGCTAGGTCAACATGATGTGTGTGCTTGTTGTTTGTTTCACCTTGCCCGCGGCCTTGGCCTCTGCACTCACCATCATTATCACGTCCACTTCCCTGTCCCTTACCACGCGCCTTGCCCATTTTAAATTACGTATGATATATCCCTGTTGAGAAAACTTTGCAGGATTGGTATCGCAGGAAAAATTTGCCCACCTTAGATGGACTTGTTACACGGCAGTAGCAATATAGCGATACAATTGCTAACCAATCAAGTCTGGCTGTATGTTTTTAACACACAACTTGAGCAGTAGCACCCTAAACCCTGAGGTGGTTTTAATTGTAACAGGATCCTACCTATCCATATTAATGCAGGCTTCAGCCTAAGATAGAATTCACACTAGATACAGGTGCATCTCACTGAATTAGAATATCATCAAAAAGTTAATTTATTTCAGTTATTCAATACAAAAAGTGAAACTCATATAGAGTCATTACAAACAGAGTGATCTATTTCAAGTGTTTATTTCTGTTAATGTTGATGATTATGGCTCACAGCCAATAAAAACACAAAAGTCATTATCTCAGTAAATTAGAATACTTTATAACAACAACTTGAAAAATGTTTTTAAACTCCGAAATGTTGGCCACTGAAATGTATGTTCAGTAAATACACTCAATACTTGGTCGGGGCTCTTTTTGCATTAATTACTCCATCAATGCGGCGTGGCATGGAGGCAATCAGCCTGTGGCACTGCTAAGGTGCTGTGGAAGCCCAGGTTGCTTTGATAGCAGCCTTCAGCTCGTGTGCATTGTTGGGTCTGGTGTCTCTCATCTTCCTCTTGACAATACCTCATAGATTCTCTATGGGGTTAAGGTCATTCGAGTTTGCTGGCCAATCAAGCACAGGTGGTACTTTTGGCAGTGTGGACAGGTGCCAAGTCCTGCTGGAGAATGAAATTTCCATCTCCAAAAAGCTTGTTGGTAGAGGGAAGCATGAAGTGCTGTAAAATTTCCTAGTAGACGGCTGACTTTGGTCTTTATAAAACACAGAGGACCTACACCAGCAGAAGACAAGGCTGCCCTAACCATCACCGATTGTGGAAACTTCACACTAGACCTCAATCAGCTTGGATTGTGTGCCGCTACACTCCAAATGAAATGCAAAATTTACTTTGCATTTACTTAGTGTCAAAGACTGCCTTCTGGACATCTGTCAAGTCAGCAGTCTTCCCCATGATTGTGGAGCCTACTGAAACAGACTAAGGGACCTTTTTAAATGCTTAGAAAACATTTGCAGGTGTTTTTTGTTAATTATTCCAATTTACTGAGACAATGACTTTTGTGTTTTCATTGGCTGTAAGCCATAATCATCAACATTAACAGAAATAAACACTTGAAATAGATCACTCTGTTTGCAATGACTCTATATAATATATGAGTTTCACTTTTTGTATTGAAGAACTGAAATAAATTATCTTTTTGATGATATTCTAATTAAGTGAGATGCACCTGTACATCCCAGCAATGAGAATCGCCTTACCGTGGCTGCCGGGTATACATGAATTTGCCAATTTACACGCTAAGTAGTCTCAGTTATTCCTATTTTCTAGAACAGTAATGCAATTCAAATTTTCATATATTTCATGTTTGCATACTATAGCGCTACAATTTGTTAGTTATATATTGTAGGGTTTTGTACTCACTCAGCCGCGCCTCTTTAAAATGTCCAAGGCAGGTTTATTCAGACTTCATAAACTGCACTTTCAAAGTAAACAAAACACAGCCTTGTCCGGCACAGAGTAACAAAACAGAAAAATAAACAGTCCATATAGTACTGCGGGTTCGCTCGCTCACAGTTAGTGTCTTTTAGCACAGACACACTGGAGGTCTCCACACCAACAGCCACAGACACTGAATGAGACACTCGGTTTCCATTTTATTTACAGGCCCTGGGGTGGGGATATGTGAGCAGCCAATCCCTCCCAACTCTTAAGACTGCTCGTAAAAGGCCATGATACGCCCTATTAACCCTCTCAGCACTATGTGTGCTGAAGCATGCTTCCCAGGTGTACATCACCGAAGCTGCCAACCTTGGTGACACATATCTCCCCTCAAGGACCTGTCCGGTGGCCATCTTACAATATGGAGATGGCTACTCTTAGTAAGCACCTGTACACACCTGTTTTCTGTTTGGAAGTGCCGGTCAGTCTTTTGATATTTGGAGCAATTTAAATAGCTTATAATATTTTGATGCTGAGAAAACTTTGCAGGATTGGTATCGCAGGAAAATTAGCCCACTTCGGATGGACTTGTTACTCTGCAGTAGCAATATAATGATGCTATTGCTAATCAACCAGGTTGGGCTGTATGTTTTTAATGCACAACTAGAGCAGTTTAAATGGCTTATAATATTTAGATGCTGAGAAAACTTTGCAGGATTAGTATCGCAGGAAAATTTCCCACCTCAGATGGACTTGTTACTCTGCAGTAGCAATATAGTGATGCTATTGCTAACCAACCAAGTCTGGCTGTATGTTTTTAATGCACAACTGGCGCAGTTTAAATGGCGTATAATATTTTGATGCTGAGAAAACTTTGCAGGATTAGTGTTGCAGGAAAATTTGCCCACCTTAAATGGACTTATTACACTGCAGTAGCAATATAGGGATGCTATTGCTAACCATCCAAGTCTGGCTGTATGCTTTTGACGCACAACTGGTGCATTATAAATGGCGTATAATATTTCCCTGCTGAGAAAACTTTGGAGGATTTATATCGCAGGAAATTTAGCATACCTCAGATGGACTTGTTCACTGCTTGTACTATATAGCAATGCTATTGCAACCAACCAAGTCCAAGCCAGGATGAGGAGACATATACCAGAATGGTGAACATATACCAGGATGGGGGCCATATACCAAGATGGAGGGATACTGTATTTTTCGGACTATAAGACGCATTTTTTTCCAAATGTTGGGGGGGGTGTATATATATATATATATGTGGGGTGTGGGGGGAGCGGTAGCGGTGGAGGAGCGGGGCACAGGAGGCAGCAGCCGCCCGCTGCAGCTTACACTGTCCCTGCTGCTAAAGAAAATGAGTATTCACTGCTCCCCACGCCCATGGGACGTGGGGAGCACTGAATATTCATGCTCCTTAATAGCAGCACACAGTGTAGCCGCAGCGCGGCTCCTGCTGCTGCCGGAATCGCCTGTGCCCGCTTTTAAAGGGCATGAATATTCAACCTCTCTCCATGCCCATGGTCGTGGGGAGGGGGTGAATATTCATGCCCTTTAACAAGCGGGCACATGCGATAGCCCGCAGCAGTAGGAGCTGCAGTGCGGCTATGCTGTGTGCCGGCTATGAAGGAGAGTGAAGTCACTGCTCCCCGCGCACACAGTCCCGGCGTGGGGAGCAGTGACACTATGCGCGGCTCACATGGAGAGATCAGTGCGGGCAGACCGGACGCAGCGCTGGAGGAGAGAAGAAAGGTGAGTAGGAGTGTTTATTTTATTTTTTATGTGCAGCCTGATGGGGATTAGGGGGACCATGCACACTAGGATAAGGATGAGGGGGCCATACAAGCCAGGATAAGAATGAGGGGTGCCATGCATACCAGGATAGGGATTAGGGGTGCCATGCATACCAGGATAGGGATTAGGGGTGCCATGCATACCAGGATAGGGATTAGGGGTGCCATGCACACCAGGATGGGGATTAGGGGTGCCATGCATACCAGAATGGGGATTAGGAGTGCCATGCATACCAGGATGGGGATTAGGGGTGCCATGCATACCAGGACAGGGATGAGGGGTGCCATGCATACCAGGACAGGGATGAGGGGTGCCATGCATATCAGGATAAGGATGAGGAGTGCCATGCATACCAGAACAGGGATGAGGAGTGCCATGCATACGAGGATTGGGGATGAGGGGTGCCATGCATACCAGGACAGGGATGAGGGGTGCCATGCATACCAGGACAGGGATGAGGGATGCCAGGCATACCAGGATGGGGATGGGGACCACGTATAAAAGGAAGGGGGGGCATATATACCAGGATGGGGGATATTGGCAGAATTGGGGGACATTACCCCTATACCAGTGTCAGCAGAAGACCCCCTCCCCCTTAAAAGTGTATCATGAACACATTTTTTGCTTACATTTTTTTTTTAAATTTTCCTCCTCTAAAACCTAGGTGTGTCTTATGGTCCGGTGTGTCTTATAGTCCGAAAAATACGGTATATACCAGGATGAGGCCATATACCAGGATAAGGGACATATACCAGGATGGAGGGGCCATATACCAGGATGAGGGTGCATATGCCTGGATGGAGAGACATATACCAGGATGGGGGAACATATACCAGGATGGGGGAACATATATCAAGATGGGATAACATATACCAGGATGACAGGACATATACCAGGATGGGGGGGGACGACATATGCCAGGATGGGTGGACATATGCCAGGATGGTGGAACATATGCCAGGATGGTGGGACGTATGCCAGGATGAGGGGACATATGCCAGGATGGTGGGACATATGCCAGGATGGTGGGACATATTCCAATAAATATGCTCGCCACCTGGGCGTAGAACGGATTCAATAGCTAGTCATATATAATGGAATAAATATATTGTCAAGTTTATGCCACGTAAGTGAAAAAAAGTTATGACACGCTGCAATTGTGGAATAATTTATGACTGTTTTCGCCAATATTCCCTTCTTTCTCCAATTTTCAATGACAGGTTTCATAAATGTCTCCTAAGTCCTTTAGCAAATGGATAAACTTGGCTGTATGGAAACCTGTCCATGCGTGCGCCACATCAAACAAGGCTGCTTTTACACATAATATATTTTTTTCTTAGTTGTATATGTTTTATAACTAGCGGATGCCAGTAGAATGCAAAACAGATATTTTTCAGATGAGGAATGGCAAAAGGGAAATCAAATTTGTTTTGTATATTGGATTTGTCCCTCTGTGCATTATAATTACCAATTTCAATTTTAATTAGGAAAATCAAAGTGACTTATGGAGTTTACAATAGGGCTATGAAGAGAATCAATCTGGTACCCAGAGAAAATTGAAATAATCATTAAAAATAAAAAGCCTGAGACATAATATAATTATTCTAATGTTCTTTTGGACTACTTTTAGCTTATGTTTTAAATCTTTGCATCATTAAACCTTTACACCCAATATAATTCATAAGACATAAAATAATTTGATCAAGACAATGATGTTGTATAAAGTATAGAAACTAAAGGGTTGTCCAGGAGCTGAAAACTATAGCTGCCTTTTTCTAAAAAGAGCACCACACTTGTCCATCAGCTATGTGTGATATTATAGCTCAGACCCAATGAATTCAAAAGAGCTAAATTGCAATACAAGACACTACCTAGAGACAATGTTTTAAGAAGATAGCAGCCATCTCCTTTCCATCTGCACAACTCTAAGATCAAAGACATAGAAACATGTTAGATGTTAGCCTTGGTTTTCGGCCATATTTAAAAAAAATACTTAGTAGCTCATTGGCTTCATGAAATAGGCTTTTGTATGTGTTTGCTATAAAGAATAAGAAGGAAACTTTGTGGAGTTTTGCATACCTCTGGAGGCATGAAGAAAGTCCGGTGTCAAGAGATATATTCATTTAGTTTTATTTGACGAATTTCGAAGTATAGTATAGTAGTAGTATAGTAGTAGTGTAGTGAGCTGGCAGGCTCTGGCTGTTCGGTGATTATTGATATAGAGCCTGTTACAGAAGTGATTACACAGGATGATGTTGCCACCTTGTGGCCAGAGGTTGCACCTGCGCAGGGTGTGATGACAGAGCAAAAGACTGAGCCTCCTGTGTCCGGCCCTAGAGAGTCACGTGACCAAAGTGGGAAGCAGAAAAAAGCGCGCGAGGAGTTTGCTGTGGGCTGTGAAAAGAGCCAGGACGGTGTGCAGGCCCTCGTGCGTGGCGCAGGAGAGACTCTCAACGGGATTTATTTTACCTGACACCATATCCTCGGGGCCTTCCCCAGCTTCTTCACTGCTGAGGGATACTGCTATTACACTCCCTGCTACTGGAGTGTGGACTACATAAGGGATCCACCAAAGCTGCTATCTGGATCAGAGAGACTGTAAGCGGGTCCTCTGGCGAGAGTCCGAAGTATTCCCTCCTTTCAGCGTAATTTGTTGTTCCTGTTTTTTTCTCCGGCTGGGACGCCCTCCTGCAAAGACAGACAGGCCTGCGACGGGGGACACATCCTTCTGGAGTAAAGGACTGGTAACGTGTGAGTAGGGACAGTGAGGGTCAGCTTATCAGTACACGTTATTACTGTGCATATTTACGGTTGTCATTTATTGTTTTTCTTTGCTGTTAAAAATGTATACGAGTAAAGATACGGTTATCAAGATAGAGTCTGTGTGTGGGGATCTTGCTGGGCCAGATTATAGATACCAATGCGCGGCCTTGCCCGCGGTCACTTCATCTGGCGTAGTCGGCAGGATCTGTGACCAACAAGATTCCCACCCAGGCCATGTGTACAGTCAGAAACCCCCGCCAGTGTCTATTGTGAATCAGGTCAGGAAATTTGGCGGACGAAACTACCCTGTACCAGAGTGGGCGGAACAAGTCCGGATACTGGGGGAAATGTATAATATTGACCCTAAGACCTTGGCAGAAATGGCGGTACTGACGCTAGAGGGGGAGGCATGGACGACAGTCAGACTGGAGACGGTCAGGGGCCAGCGTACAGTAGATGATTTGGTGCGGGTGCTGGAGAACACCTATGGGCCGACCACATACCAGGGAACACTGCGACACATGTTCTTTAGACGGATGCAGCTTGAATGGGAGGATATTCCCCAATATGCGAACGCCCTTCAGGTACTCCTTGAACAAACCTGTGGAAAAGGGGAGCAACTAGCTGGTATGGCTTCTCGTGACCTGGTACTGAGAGACCAATTTGTAATAGGACTGAGAGACCAGTATCTTAACCGCACGTTGCAGGACTTGATCCGGATGATGCCGGCTCTTACTTTTGCTGAAGTCAAACAGGAAGCCATAGAACGCTCAAGTAGACGATGAAGACATTGGGCGAAAACTACGGGAAAAAGTGCAGCTAGACACGTCTCAGTACACCAAACAAGAAGTGTCTCAAGTGGAGGAACTCCTGCGGGAACACCAAGACTCCTTTGCAAAGCATGACACAGACTTTGGGTGTACCACCAGTATCCAGCACGAGATACCCACGGGCGATACCCCCCCTATCCGCGAGAGGTACCGGCAGATACCACCTCAGCAATACCAGGAGGTGAAAAGCCTGTTAGAATCCATGCTACGCGCCGGAGTGGTACGTGAAAGCCAGAGCCCATGGGCTGCACCCGTGGTGATAGTCAAGAAGAAAGATGGTTCCCTAAGGTTTTGCGTGGACTACCGTAGGCTGAACGCTTGCACTATCCGGGACTCATATCCACTTCCTCGGATCGAAGAGTCACTGACCGCCCTGAAGAAGGCCAAATATTTTTCGTCCCTAGACCTGGCCAGTGGATATTGGTAGGTTCCAATGAGTGAGAAGGACAGGGAAAAGACCGCCTTCATCCTTCCCATGGGCCTGTATGAGTTCGACCGGATGCCGTTCGGCTTGAATAACGCACCGGGGACCTTTCAGAGACTAATGGAACACTGTCTGGGGGACTTCAACTTTGAGTTTACGCTGATATACCTTGACGACATCGTGGTATACTCCGCCACCTTTGAGGATCATCTTCACAAGCTTGGCCAAGTGTTCCAGCGCTTGAGGAGACACGGCTTGAAGTTGAAGCCCAGCAAGTGCTGTCTGTTCCAGCAGAAAATCGACTACTTGGGCCACCGGATCTCGGCCGAAGGCGTCCAGCCCTCTCCGGAGAAGATAGCAGCCGTTCAAGAGTGGCCGCAGCCAACTACCGTCAAAGAAGTCCGGGCTTTTCTGGGGCTAGCAGGCTACTACCGTCGGTTTGTCAAGGACTTTGCTCGGCTTGCTGAACCACTGCATGAGGTTCTCCGAGGGACCGCGAACAGCCCCAGAGGACGACGCATCAGTTGGGGGCCTGACCGAGAAAAATCCTTTCAGGCACTTAAGACTGCTCTAACATCACCCCCTGTTCTGGCATATGCAGACTACACATTACCGTTTCAGTTGCACACCGACGCCAGCCTTCAAGGTCTAGGGGCGGTCCTCTCTCAAGTTCAAGATAATAAAGAACGCGTGATAGCCTATGCCAGTAGGTCTCTCCGTGACACCGAAAAGAATCCCGTCAACTACAGTTCCTTCCGCTTGGAACTCTTGGCTCTGACTTGGGCTATGACGGAGAAATTTGCCGGCTATCTGACAGGAGCGGAGGTGCTGGTCATGACGGACAACAATCCTCTTGCCCACCTAGAGAATGCCAAACTAGGGGCAATGGAACAGCGCTGGATGGCCAGGCTCTCTAGATTCCAGTACAAAATTAAATACAGAGCGGGGAACGAGAATCAGAATGCTGACAGCCTGTCTAGAGTGACATCATCCCCGCCAGTGGGGGACCGGGATGAAGAGTTGGAGGACGATGAGATGCCTGACTTTGCCCGGCTCGCAAAGCAAATAGAAGATAACCGCCAGTATGCTGTAGGAGGGATTGAAGCCGTAGTGGGATCTCCCCTGTCCCAGCAAGAATGGGCCAAGCTTCAAGATCGAGATCCCGAGCACGTCTTACTGAAACAGTATGTGAATAAACAAGAGAAACCGCCCTCCGAAGTGAGAGCCCGACTATCGACCGGAGCCTTGGCTCTGCTTGCCCAGTGGGATCGGCTGATCGTGAAAGATGGAGTCCTGTGTCGCAGGGCCCTTTTTTCCCATATGCTGGAGGAGTGTTTGCAGATTGTCGTCCCGGTGCAGTTGGCCCATGAGATGGTGGGCGAAGCTCACAGAAGGAACGGCCACTTCGGCATAGACAAGACCCTCCGGTGGACCCAGCAGTTCATTTTTTGTCCGGGGCTCCGTAAGTTGGTTGAAAACGTCTGTCAAGCATGCCGTACCTGTGAATTCCACAAGTCCGCGGAGCAGCGTGCCCCCGTCCAGACTATTAAGACGTCGAGGCCCCTCGAGCTGTTGATGGTGGACTATCTATTGATCGGAACGGCGAATAGTGGCTACCAGTACTGTCTGGTGATGGTGGACCACTTCACGAAATTCGCTGTCGCTGTTGCTACCAAGGATCAGACTGCTGAATCAGCTGCACAGGCCATCTGTCAGCAATTCGTTCGGGTCTACGGGTGTCCGGAGCGGCTACACTCTGATCAGGGGGCTTGTTTCGAAGGGCGAGTCATTGAAGAACTCCAACGGATGTATGGAATCAAGAAGTCCAGGACCACCCCTTACCATCCACAAGGGAATGGCGCGTGTGAACGCTTTAACCGGACCCTCTTACAACTGATCCGGACTTTGGCTGAAGACAAAAAGCCCGACTGGCCTCGATTCCTCCCGGAACTGCTGTGGGCCTATAATAATCAGGTCCATTCCGTCACCGGATACACCCCATACACCCTTCTCTTTGGCCGTCCAGGCAAAGACATCCATGAGTTGCAACTGTCTAGCTCCGAAGAAGATACCTGTGGTACCTATCCTTCCTGGCTACAAACACACCGCCAGAGAATGGAGACTGTCTACCGGCTAGTAGGCCGACAAATTCAGGATCAAGTACACGCTGACCCACTTCCGGTACAAGAAGACCCACTGAATGTAGGTCAACTGGTCCTAGTCCGAATAAAGAAGCCGCAAGGGAAGCTCCGGCCCAAGTGGGAGACCGAAGTCTATCGAGTAATTGGACAGCCGTACCCCGGTGGCCCCGTCTATCGAGTGCAGGGCGAAGACAGCGGCAGCATCCGAACTTTGCACCGTAATATGTTGCGCCCCTGCCGTTCCCAGCCTGACTCCCCTACTGTGATACCTAGAGAGATGGATATCACTAATACTGTCGGAGACACTGACCCCGGGGATGTAGAGACTGAATGCATGCCTACCCCTGTCCGTCCGACTGACGCACTTGAACCGATTACCTCCTCTACTGACATGTCGACTGGGAAAGAGAGTGGGGTGACTGATAGGAGAGAGGGGATCCAACCCGTTAGGCGGACAACGAGGACCACTGCAGGGGTACCTCCAGGACAGTCCTACAGAGACCAATATGTGTGGCCCTCTTCCCAGCCGCCCCCTGTCACATCCACAGCCATCGCCGCCCTGGAGCCGGTCGTTGACAGGGACTGCCAACCTTTGAGTGGGGGGGCGTGTAGTGAGCTGGCAGGCTCTGGCTGTTCGGTGATTATTGATATAGAGCCTGTTACAGAAGTGATTACACAGGATGATGTTGCCACCTTGTGGCCAGAGGTTGCACCTGCGCAGGGTGTGATGACAGAGCAAAAGACTGAGCCTCCTGTGTCCGGCCCTAGAGAGTCAAGTGACCAAAGTGGGAAGCAGAAAAAAGCGCGCGAGGAGTTTGCTGTGGGCTGTGAAAAGAGCCAGGACGGTGTGCAGGCCCTCGTGCGTGGCGCAGGAGAGACTCTCAACGGGATTTATTTTACCTGACACCATATCCTCGGGGCCTTCCCCAGCTTCTGCACTGCTGAGGGATACTGCTATTACACTCCCTGCTACTGGAGTGTGGACTACATAAGGGATCCACCAAAGCTGCTATCCGGATCAGAGAGACTGTAAGCGGGTCCTCTGGCGAGAGGCCGAAGTATTCCCTCCTTTCAGCGTAATTTGTTGTTCCTGTTTTTTTCTCCGGCTGGGACGCCCTCCTGCAAAGACAGACAGGCCTGCGACGGGGGACACATCCTTCTGGAGTAAAGGACTGGTAACGTGTGAGTAGGGACAGTGAGGGTCAGCTTATCAGTACACGTTATTACTGTGCATATTTACTGTTGTCATTTATTGTTTTTCTTTGCTGTTAAAAATGTATACGAGTAAAGATACGGTTATCAAGATAGAGTCTGTGTGTGGGGATCTTGCTGGGCCAGATTATAGATACCAATGCGCGGCCTTGCCCGCGGTCACTTCAGTAGCAGAAGGGTTTATTGAAGACTAAAGTAGGATTCACAGTGCAGTCTAGAATGCTGGGGTTTATTGTATACTCCGAAATTTGGCACTTGGAAAGAAAAGATAGCACCCTGAGAAAGTACTATGTATTATTTAGAGCAAGGATTGAGGGTTGAGGGCTGTCTACTTTTCATGCACTGCAAAATTAGACCAAAGCAGAAAAACTGCCAGCGGAGCTCTTTATTTAACCTTATTTTATTTTTTTTAGAAAATCAAATAGATTCTATGAGTTTGTTAAAATTTCTTAATAAAAGTTAGGTTTTAATTAGTGATGAGTGAGCGCGCTCGTTACGCGATCGAGCACCAGTGTGCTCAAGATGCTCGTTACTCGACGAGTATTTTTGAATGCTCGTGCGCAAACTCGAGTCCCTGCCCCGCATGTTCGGTGCTTGCTAGACAGCCAATAAACATCTGGGGATTGTCTGCCAGTCACTGTAATGCCGTAGCCATACGTAGTTGGTAGTGGTATTACTGTGAGTGGCTGGCCGCACAGCGTCATCGGTTCTATATAAGACTCAGGATGCTATGCTCAGCACAGTGTGCCAATGGAAAAAGGCAGAGCAGAGAGAGGTGCTGCAGAACTGGGGAAAGAATTTTAGCTGTGTATAGGTAGTGATTAGACACCACTTTTAATTTCTTTCAACTGCAACAATAGCCCTTATTAGGGCAAATTATAATCAATATTAATACTGCTGTTAGCAGCACTAAGGGAGAAACTGTGCCTAAGGGATGGTGTAGAACAGGATAGGGTTAATTGCACGTCCTTTCTGCTGAAACTAATATCAAAAGCCCTTCTCAAGGCTACTAATAATCTTTTTGCTGTTAATCCTGCAAATTGTTCTGAGCAGGGAAATATTATATGCCATTTATACAGTTGTGCATTAAAATCATACTGTGTTCATTCTTTTTTACGTTCTTTAAGCACTTTTTTCAACCGAATTATAGAGCATACCAGCCTGAAAAAAGCATCATCTGCACATAACCTTAAAAAAGGGAATTAAGATATATTAAAGTGTCTTATCTTCACTTGTACTCTTAACTTATATAAAAGTAATGGAAATGATAGTTAGTTACTAGAGATAGCAGATCTGACAAGATTAAAATTTGTCAAATTGCACAGATTTTATTCTAGAGAGACCACAAGGCATAATAAATGTTAGATGTAGAAAAAAAACTTCTACAGTTCAGCTACATGCATTTTTGCTTAATTCACACAGAGTGGTTTACCAACAAAACACATTCTGGAGAACATGAATTTTTGTAAAATTTAAGTAGAACTTAGAGAATATGGATTTAAGAATAATTCAATTCCATTTAAGAAATTCACCCAACTCTATTATTTACCTAAAGTCATTCTATGATGTACATGTAGGTAGGTAATTTCACAGGATGGGGTTTTATAGGAAATCTGTCATTAGGTTTTTCTACCTAATTTGAGAGCAGCATAATGTAGAGTGAGAGATCCTGATTCTAGTGATGTGTCACTTACTGGACAGCTCGCTGTAATTTAAAGAAGTTGTCCACTACTTTTTCATTGATGCCCTATCCCTTTAATAAAATCACAAATTTATCTGTAAATTAAGAAGAGAGGACTAGTAAATGTGCTGCCATGTAGTTCACCTTGCTAAAGAGCTCTGTATAACCCTAACCCCCACCACTGATTGGCACCTTTATGCGCATCCACAGTATACACAGAAAGCTGTCGAATAGTAATGTGGGTGGTAGAGATGAGAGAATTTATTCAAGTGGAATTACATTTCTCTTGAATTTAACAAAAAATATGCATTTGACAAAATGCTGATTTTTTGTAATTAGCTTATGTCTGTATGCTGCATAATGTCAGCTGCCATTTTGCTGAACCGTAAAAGGGCCATCAAAGGGTTAAAAAAATGTTTTGCTCACCTTACCGCTTTCCTCTTCAGCTCCTCCATTCCTCACCATCCCCTGTGCGGTCATCATCGGATTAAAATTTCTGCAAATGGTGAAATCAAAGCCTCTTCACACTAGGTCGAGACCTCAATCTCTTAATAGGCCCAGGACAGTTCTGCACATGTGCTCATAAGGTCACGATGTGCGCCTTGACCTCACATACACATTTTCAGAACTGTCCTTGGCCTCATCAGAGCCAGAAGTCCCATGATTTTAGCGCTCGTGGCTTTGATAAGAAGATACTACAAGGACATGTGAGGAGCAGGGGAGCCAGAGAGGTGAACTGTAGGGTGAGTAAAAGTAATTTTTTTTATTTTTTACATATTACATTTATTATGCTCTCTAGACCACAGAGCATAACATGGAACATTCAATTCATGGAGAATAAATTGACTGCAAATTGAATTTCCCGGGAAAAGCAGCGTCATCTGGCTAATTCAAATCTTGCCAGATCTGCTCATCTCTAGTTGGTAATAAAATGCTAAGGAAGCAAATAAAAGCACAATAGGGTTTTATCCAATTAAAAAAACTATTAAAATGAAGAAGTTTATGCTAACCTGAGTAAGTTGAGATCACACAACAATTACAAAGCATGTAACCCAGCTGCATCAGCCGTGGACCTACTGCAGCTGGGTTACATGCTTTGTAATTGTCCCTGGACCAGGTTCGGAAAAAAATGTGCAAAATCTGCGCTGCTGGTGAATGAAGGGCAAATCCAGGTCCACATAAGGAGATTAAGCGATTTTAATTAATGTCTACGCGTTTCGAAGTAGCTAACTTCTTCAGGACAAAAACCATATTCAAGTTAGCAAGATACACATTTATACTGATGGATTTTCAAAACATGGCACCAAAAAGGGACACATGATGTGTTAAAGTTCATCATGACCATTTTATCAAATGCAAGTGGTTAAGAAGGATAAAAAGTAAAAAAAAAAGAGTACAGTAATCTATTGGTAATGCAATAAAAACAGTGTAAATAAAAACACTTAACAATAAAAACATAAATACTGAGTCAATCTATTGTGATCGATGTAAAAAAAATATATCTATATAAGTTTTAAAATGCAGATGTACGAGATGGACTAGAACTCATGTAATCGAGTAAAAAAGATTAGTGGGAGTGATACGTTACTGGGGTGCCACAGAGGAGGGAGAGTGATCACAAAAAATTAAAAGTATTTAGAATAAAAAGAAGAACAGGTACACATGTTTTTCCTTTCTACATATCTCTAGTTGGTGATACGGGGCTCAGCATTAAAAGAACTGCTAGATCTGCAGTAGATCAAACAGTGATATTATCAAAACTACAGCAAGCATCTCAGTATTTGATCGCTGAAATCAGGGTCTCTTTTCCTACATCATGCTGCTCTCAGATGGGGTAGCAAAAACCTAGTGACAGATTCACTTTTGTTATGGCTTATCATAATGATGCATAATACTGGCTTGTATAGTAATACTAGATATATTGTTTTTTCTTTTTCTTGTTACCTCTGTATTTCCTTTTTATTGTTCTGCAATCTAAAGAAGACTATGAATTGACAAAAACAACATATATAGAGACATAGATAACACAGAACTTATTGTATTCAATATTAATAAGGTAAGTATTTAGGAATAAAAATAGTTCACATATTATGTTAAGCATAAATCGGGTTCTCACTAATTCTTGGCTAGTCGAAAGACTGGTGCTGCTAGCTGAAATACCCACTGACAAGTAAGCAACTAAATTTTAATTGATTTGAATGTGATTAATGTCCTTGTTAACCTTTAGTAGATTTTGATGGATCATCCATTAAGTGGAATAATGTGTAAGTGTAAGTTAGGAATTTTATCATTGAAGAGTGATCCTGACAGTGGATCATTTCTATGTAAATGAATAAGTCATTGTTTATTTCATGCAAAGTGCTAAGTCTTGCTTGGATCAGAAAGATGAAGGCTATATCACCTGACTAGACATCTCCCAGAGTGATTAATTAAACTTGTCACAAGTTCTAAATTACAAAGAGTAAAGTGATTTGAAGCTATTGCTGGTATAGCATTCATCACTCAATGTGTTGTGCAATATAATTGAAAATCCAGCACTAATTTAACTTATCCCAAAGCCGCAATTTGACTACTTCAGTTGGTTCCAATAATCTTCCATTCAATAAGTTTCTACTTATGAATACACTTCCAGGCCATGAAAAGCTCATATGGCATGTGCCATTATCTAAGGGCACAAACACATGCATGTACTATGGCACTGTTCAAGCTTCATATTGTAGAGACAAACATAATAATTTTGAGTCCTACAGTATCTATATGTGCCTTTAATTTTAGATGAATTAATTTGAAAGAAAAAATTGTTCCATGTTTTTTTGAATGGCATATTGCAGTGATTTTCTTCTCTAGAATTATTTCTCAGAAATACAGTAGTGTTCAAAATAATAGCAGTATGTTCAAAAACATGAGATAAGCACAAAATCTTTATACTAGTTTTTTATTTCCATGTATTGGGAACATTTCACACTGTTTTCTAATTCAAAACATGAAGAGAAATGTATATAATTTTAACTACTTTACAGAAAATAACCAAAAATAAACATTGGGCTGTTCTAAAAAACAGCATTGTCTGCATTTGTCTTTGCAAACTCACAATATGTACTATTTTTTTGAGGATTTACCATTCATGGGAATCACTAACCTACTAATTAGTTGTATACCCACAGTTTTTAGAACTGCTTCACATCTATGTTGCATAGAGTCAACCAACTTCTGGAATCTGTCAACTGTTATTCCAGCCCAGGATGCTTTGACTACAACTCACAATTTTTTGGCATTTGTTGGCTTTGCCTCAGAAATGTCATTTTTGATGTCACCCTGCAAATGTTCTATCGGATTAAGGTCCGGGGATTGGCCTGGCCACACCATAACCTCAATTTTGTTGGACTGGAACCAAGATTTTGCTTGTTTACTGGTGTGTTTAGGGTCGTTGTCTTGTTGAAACACCCATGTCAAGGACATATCCTCTTCAGCGTAATGCAATATGACCTCTTCAAGTATTTTAATATATGCAAACTGGTCCATGATCCCTGGTATGCGGAAAATAGGTCCGGGACCATAGTAAGAGAAACATGCCCCTATCTTGATGCTGGCACCACCATGCTTCACTGTCTTCAGAGTGTACAGTGGCTTGAATGCAGAGTTTGGGGGTCGTCTGACGAACTGTCTGTGGCCCTTGGACCCAAAAAGAATAATTTTACTTTCATCAGTCCACAAAATGTTTCTTCATTTCTCTTTAGGCCAGTTGATGTGTTCTTTTGCAAATTGTATCCGAATCAGTACATGTCTTTTTTTTAACAATGGGACTTTGCGGGGACTTCTTGCTAAGAGATTAGCTTCACACAGGCATCTTCTAACAGTCACAGTACTCACAGGTAACTTGAGACTGTCCTTGATCATCCTGGAGCTGATCATTGGCTGAGCCTTAGCCATTCTGGCTATTTTTCGATCCATTCGAATGGTAGTTTTCCATTTTCTTCCACATCTCTCTGGTTTTGCTTTCCATTTTTAATTATTAGAGATTATTTTAGCTGAACAGCCTATCATTGTCTGCACTTCTTTATAAGTTTTACCCTCTCTAATCAACATTTTAATCAAAGTACTCTGTTCTTCTGAACAATGACTCGAAGGACCTATATTTCTCAGGCTTTCAAGGAGAAATGCATGTACAACATGTGCTGGCTTCACCCTTAAATAAGGGCCACCTGATTCACACTTGTTTCTTCACAGAATAATTGACCTCACTATTTGAACTCCACACTGCTATTATTTTGAACACACCCCTTTTCGATTAATTATTCAAATACACAGACTCAAAAACATGCAGATCATGAATGCTGAGTCTCTTGGTTTTCTCAGAATCTACTGTACCAACTGGTAAATTTTTTACATGTGGTAATATAATTTATACCAAAAACAGTGATTAATCTGGTTAGTCATATTGAACTGTTATTATTTCGAACACTACTGTATAGTGCTATTTAGAAAACCATATAATATAGTGCTTTTAGAACTGTGCTATACCACACAACCTCTTACTATTGGCTCTGCTGTGTTTATAAAGCCCAAGGCCTTTTTCGCATGGCAGAATTTTGGTATTTTGCAACAGTGCTCCAAAGTAAAAAACACGAGTGGGTCCAAAATATAGAAGAGGCACAAAGGTTTCTGAAGCGCCCCCTGGGCCATATTCGTTAGTGGGAATATCCGGAGCCGGATCAGATGGGGGTTGTAGTCTTCCGAGTGGCTGTGACCCGGTCCGTGCCCAGGGTGTCAAACTCAGTTGTATGTGGCAGTCCTACAGATGTTATAAGTTCTTAATGTCGACTACGCCACCCGTTGTGTTGCGGTCACTATGGCCGCCGCTGCAGCAGGGTCCGCTGAGGCTGATGGTGTAGGTGCAGCGTTTGATGGTATAACCCCCAACGGGTGGGGTATAGCCTCAGGGGATCAGGTGCAGAGGATGGGAGTTGTGGTGGTACAGTGTAGACGGCAATCAGAGACAGAGTCGGGTTCTGCAGTTTAGGATGTTTTACTCACTGCTGATGTTCTGGTCACTCCAGCTTCGAGTGACCTCCCGAGCCGTGCTGCGTCCACCAGGTTCAGGATCCGGCCAACTCCCAAATAAGTCCGGAGCGTGACCCTGAGCTCTCCTTCAGTCCTTTCTCTGGCCGTCCCCACTATTGATCCACCCAGGTCCAGCTCCCTCGGGCCTTCTGTTGGGACACCCTTGGCCTTGGGTTCCCTGACCCTCCTCGTGGTATGCCTTCGTGGTGGATGTGGTGGGTGACCGTGGCAAACGCTGCCCACGGTCTCCGGTCTCTGGCTGGGGAATGTTTTTACCCCCACCAGCTTGGGTTCCGGTACCCTGATGCCGACTCTTCACCCGGGGATTTAGTTTGGGGTCTTAGAGTCCTTTTCTTCTGTGCCTCTGAGTCTCTCTCTCTCTCCTCTCTCACTCTGGGTCTCTCTTCTCCTCTGCTCCTGACTTTCTCTCTGCAACTGACCCTGTTCTTAGTTGGTGCCCACCTTATATACACCCTCTATGTGTGAGCTCAGGCGACCAGCACCCAATGAGCTCCTATCTTTACTCAGGCTGCTCCCCCTATCTGCCCCTACACTACTTGGGATGTACCACCCCCCTCCCACTCCAGCCAGGAACAGACTCGGTCGTACCTGCACATTTCTAAGTGGGAGTACCGTCGGTCTGCTCCTCGGAAATGGGATGTGTGTAGTGCATGCAGCCTACCGAGCTCAGATCCACACTCCTTCCTTACCCGGGAGTGGAATATCACACCTCTGGATTGAGGTGCAATACCCCTGTAGCAGCCGAATCCTCAGGGTGCTACATTTCCATTATGCATATTCACTTTTAATATTTTACCCCAGGTTTTGTGAAGGTTTCACCAATTTAAGATGCACTAGGTAACTGCTCTCCTCCAAATTAAAGATGTCCGAGTGCATGCAGAGAAGCTAATTAACCAAATCTGCTAATCTGGTTGATAAACTTCACTCAGAGACTGAACCATGCAAATGGCATACTTTATTACGTAGACATGGGGTTAAATAGTATTCTCCTTCTAGGTGGGATTAGTAAAATTTATTGCTCTTTTCAGATAACTCGACACGCTGTAATTTGTTCATCTATCTCTTGCACTCAGTAACGCCTTAGGAATACCGATGGGAGGGGTGAGTTTGTTTCTCAGCGCCATCTTTGCCAACTCGACATGAATCTCTCAGTTATCAGCCATGCACATGCATACGTCATTCCCAGGAAATCATTTAGTTGTTCGTGTCTACAAATTAGAACAGAAGCTGTTAGTTATATATTCATTAACTATTAACATAATCCATGTGCATATACACATTTGCATACATACATACACATAGATTATTCCATCATCTCTATATTGATTCACACTGATTAGGTAATCTATTAAAAGAAACTAATTGATTTTCTATAATATATATATTTTACCTTTACAGTTTTAGCTTACAAATGCGAGGGGAAAAGTGGATTACTCAAGCAGCAGAGTTAATGATGGACTGAAGGGTGTTAGTTGGGAGGCCTCAGAGGAGGATATTGCAGTAGTTGAGGCAGGAGATGATGAGGACATGCACTAAAATTTTAGTAGATTCAGGGTTGGAGAAGGGATGAATTCTGGAAATATTTTTGAGTTGGAGGTGGCATGAGGTAGCAAGAGCTTGAATGTATGGTTTGAAGTACAGGTTAGATGTATGGTTTAAGTGTTACACCAAGGCACTGGACTTGTGATACAGGGGAAAGTATAATGTAATTTATAGTGAAAGATAGGTGTGGTAGGGGGGTTATGTGAGATGGAAGAAAGATGATTAGTTTGGTTTTGTTTGTCAAGAGTTACACCAAGGCGCTGGACTTGTAATACAGGGGAAAGTATGATGACATTTATAGTGAAAGATAGGTGTGGTAGGGATGGAAGAAAGATGATTAGTTTGGTTTTGTTTGTAATAAGTTTTAGGAAGCGTGATGAGAATGAGTATATGGCTGATAGACACTCTGGAATTCTGGACAGCAGAGAGGGGACATCTGATCCAGAGAAGTAGATCTGAGTGTCATCAGCATATAGATGATTCTGGAAGACATGGGACATTATGAGTTGTCCCAGGCCAAATATAAGGATCGAGAAGAGTAGTGGTGCCAGGATAGAGCCTTGTGGGACACCAAAGAGAGAGTGAGGGATGAGAAAGTAGTATTGGAAATGGAGATGCTAAATGTGCGGTTAGTGAGGTGTGAAGAGAACAGGAGAAATAATTAAAGAAATAATTTCATTATTACTTTTTACAAACATTAGTGAAAAAATATGTATTTGGACTATTTCTATATTTTATTCTTCAAAATACATTTTAAAATGCTCACTTTTTATGCAACAAGCATAGCTTTAGTGTTTTTTTTTTATTTAGTGTCATGTTGTCCTCTGGAAAGACTTCTGGCAAAAGCATAACCAGAGCATGCTGTGTTTTGAAACAAAAATTGCCACACACAAAAAAAATGCCACAATGCATCAAACCAAAACTTATTGGGACACATTTATCAATACTGTCTGATTTTGACTGCAACTAGACTAGACAGTCTTAAAAATCAACAAGATTTATCATAGTGGCTCATGTTGTTTGATAAATCTGTCACATTTATAGACTGTCTAGTCTAAGTTTACATCACCCATTAGTTTGCTTACATTGTGTCAAAAATGTAAAGTAATATTTGGGTGCATTTTTTGCCTATATTGTCTTTCATTAATCCCCATTTATTTACTCTAATACACACCCCTTTTAGCGAATTCACATCCCCTGACATACTTGGCATAGACAGGCCCCAATTCATCAAAACTGGCGTTTTGTACATTAGTCTTGATGAATTCTGCACTTCATTGAGATGTGCCAAATTCAAGAAAAGGAATACACCCCTTAATTAATTTGTTACATCTTTCAACTGCCTTCCGCCACTGCTTGATATATCTGTGAGTCAGGGGCTAACATACATTTCTTTAGTGAGTAATGCCACTTTTGTCTTAAATTATGAAGAATTTGTTGGGCGCGCTTGTCCACACCTCATCCCACATGAGCTAAAAAAGTTGGCCCTGCCAAAAGTCTCAAAAATGTTTCATGCATATGAATTGTGCAAATATTTTGCTACATTTTAAAGCACCACTTCAGAATTTTTTTTTATTTTACTGCTAGATAGTATCAATAATCCATGTTCCCACCCCTAGAAATATACTTACCAGCTGCCATTTTCTGCTCTTCTCGGGGCCGCTTTGATTTTGCTCAGCCATTTTACGACCGCATATCCTGACTGACCGGAAGTCAGAGGTAACAGTCACAAACTCTCAATGTAAGTCTATGAAACCCTCATTTTGGCCTTGTTCTGGCTCTCATACCCTTACATTGTGACCACCGGCTCTCTCAGCAAACACTGGGTTGATCAGCAGGTCACAAACAACAGAAGACAATCGGAGCGGCACCGCGAAGGTGTTCAACATAGGGCCTATTATGGTCATGTATTTATTAGTATTTTGATGCCGCGACCTAAATGTAGCTGTCAGATAAAAAAGAACGCAAAATGAAAAAAGAGGCAATGAGTAATCATAGCACAAATAATAATACAAACAGAATAAAAAAAGTAAAAAAGGAAGGTAAAATGCGAGTGGGGAGAGTGGTCAGTGTCTACAGGAATGGCATGAAACTGATGGTTTCATTAAAGCATTAGGGGTCATTGACCCCAAAATGGTGATCTATCGCGTTTCTTTTTGGGCCAATAATTTCTTCAGGTTGCCTCCTCTAAAGTCCCTATGGACAGTCTCGATACTGCGGATGGATAATGATTTTGCGTTCCATTTGTGGAATGTCCTAAAATCCTGAGGTAGTGTCTTCAGGGTCAGCCACTGTCTTAGCCGCATTGATGTCACGCACATGCTCCTTTACTCTAGTTCTTAGCCCTCTTGACGTAACACCAACATATACCGTTGGGCAACCACATGTGGCAAAATAAACCACGTGTGTGGTGCCACAAGAGATGTATTGTTTAATAGTAAATTGGGGTGTACCATCAACTAAGCAAAAAGTCATGGAGCGAGAGATGTTGGCACAGGCCATGCAGTGGCCACACGGAAAGCAACCTTGAATTGGGCGTCGTGACCCAAAAGAATTCTGGGTTGGGGGACATAATGGCTGTCAGTCAAGAAGTCCTTGAGATTTTTCAAGCACCTTGAGGTCGTTAAAGGGGTATCACCAAGGCACTCGGCAAAGCACGGTTCAGTCTGGAGGATAGGCCAGTGTTTCTTCAGAATGGACCTCATAGTTTATCACTCATGATCATAGGCAGATTATAATGAGGGCAATCTGGGGTACCGCCAGGGGGCCCGGGGCTCCGGGGTGCCTATGGCCAGATTGCCCTCATTATATGTGCGGCGCCGCGGCACATACTGGCAGACAGTGGCGGGAGGGCCCCCGGACCGCTCCCCCAGCAGCGGCACACGGCTGCTACTTCTTCTTCGGCCGGGCCAGCACTGCAGCTGTTAACTTCCTTGTGCTGGACCGGCCGTGTCACTGCTAGGAGACACAGACCTGTGCGCTGTCGTGTCACCTAGCTGTGACGTCACGCAGTGCGCGCCCGGCCTGCACTGCTGCACCGGAGAGGAGCAGGAGGACTGGAGCCGGGGGATGGTGAGTGTGTGTGAGTGTGTGTGTGTGTGTATTATTGAGTGAGTGTGTGTGTGCAGGCAGATATCATTGTGTGATGTCTGTTTATATGTATTTTTGTGTTTCAAATGTGTTTATGCATGTATGTATATGTGCGGCCTCCCGCTGTCTCTGTGCGGCCTCCCGCTGTGTATAGATGGCTACGTGCGGCCTCCTGCTGTATATAGATGGCTACGTGCGGCCTCCCGCTGTGTATAGATGGCTACGTGCGGCCTCCCGCTGTGTATAGATGGCGCCGTGCGGCCTCCTGCTGTTTATAGATGGCTACGTGTGGCCTCCCGCTGTGTATAGATGGCTACGTGCGGCCTCTTGCTGTCTATAGATGGCTATGTGCGGCCTCCCGCTGTGTATAGATGGGTACGTGCGGCATCCTGCTGTGTATAGATGGCTACGTGCGGCCTCCTGCTGTGTATAGATGGCTACTTGCGGCCTCCCGCTGTGTATTGATGGCGCCGTGCGGCCTCCCGCTGTGTATAGATGGCACCGTGCAGCCTCCCGCTGTGTATAGATGGCGCCATGGTGCCCATGATGCAGAAATGCTCCAGATTTTTTTTGAGCGTTTCTGCATCTCCCTGGCAGAAAAAACGCATGCGGATTTTACATGCGTTTTTCCTGCCAGGGACAAGCGGAAGTGAAGCGTTCTTCACATGCATTTCTGCATGCGGGTTGACAAGCGCTTTCCAAGCGATTTTAGCATTACTTGGAAAGTGCTTGACAACTTGGTCACACTATATAAATCCATGCAACCAGCATGGATTTATATAGTGTGACCGTAAAAGAATGGTAAAAAATAAAAAATAAATATATAATTACCTTCTGATGGCCTCCCGACGTCAGCGGTCGCGTGACCCGTCACATGTCCTTTTCAGACCATCGCGAGCTGCCGGCAAGCCAGGACGCATCGGATAAAGACACCGGGGGCCATCAGAAGGTAAGTATAATATTTATTTTTTATTTTATTCTTTTTTTTACAGGTTCTATGGTACCCGGGTCCGGAGGAGAGTCTCCTCTTCTCCAGACCCGGGTACCATCCGCACATTGAAATGCATGGAATCCACATGTACAGATGCAGTGATGCGGATTCCATGCGTTCCAATGCAAGTCAATGGTGGCGAAAACGCAGCGCTTCCGCAAAATAATTGGCAGTGCTGCGGATTTTCCCGCAATGATAATCCGCAGCGGAAATTTCCGCAGCATGTGCACAGCACATGCGGATTATCATTGGGGAACATGGCAGACCTTCTACCAAGCGTTTTTTAAGCATTTCTGCAGCGGAATTGCCGCTGTGGAAACGCTTAAAAAAACGCATAGTGGGCACACAGCCTAAAAAAATTATTATAATTAATATTGTGCCAAATTAATTTCACGTGAACTATCACATTATCTATCACAGGGGATCATGTGATATGTGATACATCTGGTGTGTGTGTGTGGGGGGGGCAGGGCCCGCACCTTCTAAACTGCTCGGGGCCCTTGCTACTCTTAATCCACCCCTGCTCATGATTTTGTGTGGAAATAAATCTGACCTTCTGGTCAGAATTTGATTTCCTCCCCTTAAATTGCAATAATTGACCACATGCCGTATTTTTGGCCCAGTTGTACCCCTTTTTAACGTTCCTCTGACTATAATCCCTATCAAGGAACCTCCCTGTGAGATCATCTGCCTGTTTTTGAAAACTCTCCTCCGCCTCATCCTCATATTGGCCGATTGGGACGGTCCCAACAGTGGAGGTATTATGAGCAGATGAAGCGTGTAGGAGAGAATTCACTGAAGTTGCCTTAATATAGACATCCGTCTGCAGGGAGAAAACTTTCTTCTTTATGTCACTGTGGCGCCCCTGAGGGTTCGACCGCCACAGGAATGCTGCACTTCTTTAATGGAGTGTGGTGTTCCTCCTCTGAGGTAAGGCCGGTGTGAAGGTAGTGACCTAGCCTTTAGCATCCAACACCACATTTCCACCAGAGGGAGCTAGTATGCACTAGGTGCTGCTCCCCTGGTTACAGGGAGACTGGGGAACACAAAGTGGTAGGAACCAGTTAGTGGGTGTGGGTGGAGGAACACTAGTTAGTTACTCTTTACATTTCATATTTAATAGTATGCCATCTTTGATCTTGGTCCTTGGTTAGTTGGTTCTTCTGTGGTCCATCAGTCTAGCCTTTGCTAGTCTGTCGGCTGTCACTGTGCTGTCAAAATTACTGTGTGCAATGTGACTTCCCTCCGGGAGCGCAGATCCTATGTGGGCCTGCACCGGCATGGGACACAGCCCTCGTACCCTGATCTTTGGGACGAGAGGTAGGTTGAAGACAAGGAATATCTCAACCCGGCCGAGGACCAGGATCAAGAAGGCCCGGGAGCTTTAGAGTGTGGCTCCCCAGCAAATGGGTCCCGGGGAGGATGCAGACGGAGCGGAGTATGCCACCTGTCCTTGCCTACCTGATCTATTCAGAGGGATTCCGGCTGCAAGAGGGGTACCGGCCCCCGACACCCGACCTCGTACTCTATGTCCAGGACGGGAAAGCCCGGTTAGGCCCTGAGGATCCCGCCGGGCGTCGGATGGAGAGGAATTGCCACCTGACCCCTACACCTGAGAGGAGCTCAGAGGGAGACCCGGCCTATCTACACACGCACAGATGGGAAAGGGTGAAGTCTGTAGTACAGGAACACTCTGGTGTAGGGTCGCTACCGAACACTGGACTTCCTCGGAGGTAGTCGGACCCCTGTTCTTGGTGGCCGCAGGACTCCGCGAGGAGCAGGGAGTCGCCTTTCTGCTAATATCTCTGAGTGAGTAAAGCCTTGGAAGTTCACCTCTATGGCCTCCGGACTGTTCATTACGTGCCATACCACGCGACGCGGTGCCCGTACTCCCCGCACTAACACTACCCCCTTCATCCTGCCTTGCCTGCCCTGAGGCCTTGCTCCGCCTGTGGGGAGCAGTGAGAACTGTAGCCGCCATGACACCGGGCCTCAGCGGACTGCTAGTGGCGCTGGTGGCCCTTCACCAGACACCACAGGTGGCGTAGTCGTTAATCAGCCACTCAACCCGGAATAGCCCACACCATCTCTTTCTAATGTGACGGCCCTGAGCACGGTTCGGGCCCAGGCCATGGCTGCATCCCATCTCTTCAATGCAGGGCCCGACACCGAGTCCCCCAACACCCAGGGTAAAACATGGGCTTTCTGAGTAGAGGCGTCACATCACAAATCAAAAAAATGCTACAGTGGTACTTTAAGCATTTTTATGACAGAAAACTGGTGAAAACTACTTGATAAATCAGTGCCACAGTGTCTACAACACATACAGTAATAAATATGGTGTAAGTCATAAAAGACAGTTTTCACTAATTTGGCTAGAATGCTATTTATCTATAAAAATGCTCATTAATTTCGATAAATCTTCTACAGTGAATATAGTGTAGTTCTAATCTATCTAATAATGTGTAAATGTATTAAAATACTTACCAATTTTAATCTTCCCTGATATTTAACATCATTCCGCTCCTTTTATGGCCCAGATGACTTGAAAACAGATCTGTTGGATCACAGCATAAGCTCCACCGCTGGCATCTGTTGTCCCAACAAGGAAAACGCCAAGATCCTGAAGCTACTAATTCTACCATGTAATCGAAGGTGTATCCAAACCCACATCCAATCACGTATCCGAATCATGGTTGCCCTAGTAACACAAATTGTCATGTACCGCAAGCGCTATGTTCACATGCGACACTAGCCCAGCGGTCACATGACTGCAACGTAGGCGACAAGCAGGCATACTGTGCATGCACGAGCAGCGCTCTCTGCAGCAGGTAGGTTTATCCTTAGTGACCGGTGAGCAGTCACATGACTACTATTCCACCAACGTAGGATACACACCCCCAAGGTCAGCCAATCATGGCCCAGACATCATCACCATGGTATCAAGATACAAAAACAACAGAAAAGCAACAGGGTAAAAAACTAAGGAAAAAAGAGGAGAGGGAAAATGAGGAACACAAGTTTAAAGCTCAATTACAAAGCAATTTTCCATGCTCAATATATTATAATAAATCATCTATATCTGATATGAGTAAATGTTGTCTTCCTTCATTTTCTATACTCCAAAATCTTCCTCCTGAAAGAAAGGACCTGTAGAGAAAACAAACACAAAGATAAAATAAAAAACATACACTGACTAAATATCCAGAGTCAATGATCAGGCAGACAATTATGTAACTTAAACTCACTATTCAAGCCCCTAGGCTGAAGGCTTTCCAATTCATATATCCATTTCATCTCCTTTTTCTTTGCAAGCTTAAGTCTGTCACCACCCCTCCTGTGTATAGGTACACTATCTATAATCAAGTGCCTGTTGTCTATAAAATGTTTCAGCATCGGCAAATCAATGAGGCCAGTCCTAATAGTACTCTTATGCTTGGAGATACGGGCTCGAATCTCTATTGTCATTTCGCCTACATAAATTGATCAACAGGGACAGGAGATTATACACACAACAAAGCTTGAAGAACATCTGTATCTCTCTTTAATCAAATAGTGTCTCCCAATAAAGGGATGATTTAAGGAATTCCCCTTAATCATATTCATAAATTCTAAACAAGGAAAATTCCCAAGTCTGGGTGTACTAATTGTGGTTTGTGTCTGCATTTTCAAAGTGCCAAAATCAGATTTAACCAACCTGTCTTTCAGATTACGATCCTGACTGTATGACAGAAGGGGTCGAGATGTGACGTCGGGTACCAAAGGCAGACCTCTATGCAACAGGGGCCAATGTCTATTGAGTATACCCGTCAAGCAACCGCTGACAGGACAAAAAGTAGAGACAAAGGGAATCCTCTTCATTGTCTGTTTGGGATATGCATTCCTCCAAACATCCTCTTGTTTGAGTATTGTCGCCCTCATTTAAGTCTATGAATTTCCGAGTTGGGTTAACTCCTAGATCTGAAATTTTGACACATCTCCAACCTCTCATCAATCCTGTCCTCACATGGAACAATACGTCTGACTCTGATCTATTGACTCCAAGGGAGAAAGTTGATCATTTTACGCAGATGAATACTGTCAAACCGTAATAAACAGTACTCAATTTATATCATTGTCCTTGTATACCAGGGTACCCAGGAACTCCAACTCAGTCATACAGTGGGTCAATGTGAACTGCAGTGCCGAATAAACACAGTTGAGATATACATAGTTACATAGTTTATAAAGCCGAAAAAAGACAAGCGTCCATCCAGTTCAGCCTATTTCTTGTGCACTGCAGGTATTCCGCAGCGTTGATCCAGGGGAAGGCAACAAAAAACCATGAGGTATAGGCCAATTTACATCACTGAGGAAAAATTCACTTCCCGACACCAATCTGGCAGTAAGATTAAATCCCTGGATTAATTAACTAAGCATAAGATGTAATTTTATTGTTCTCAAGAAAGGCGTCCAGGCCTCTCTTGAACTCTTTAAGTGAGTTGGACATCACCACTTCCTCTCCCAGAGAGTTCCAGAGTCTCACAGCTCTGACCGTAAAGAATCCCCTTCTATGCTGGTGCAGGAACCTCCTTTCCTCCAGACGCATAGTGTGCCCCCTCGTCTTTGTCACCATCCTTGGTATAAACAGGTCATGGAAGAGATCTCTGTACTGCCCCCTGATGTATTTATACATGTTTATGAGGTCTCCCCTAAGCCTTCTCTTTTCCAATGTAAATAGGCCTAATTTTGACAACCTCTCTGGGTATTCTAGTCCCTCCATTCCCTTTATTACCTTAGTCGCCCTCCTTTGTATCCTCTCTAGCTCCAATATGTCTTTCCTGAGCACCGGAGCCCAGAACTGTGCACAATATTCTAAGTGCGGCCTTACCAGCGCTTTATACAGAGGAAGAACAATGTTCTCATCATATGCCCCTATTCCTCTTCTGATGCATGCCATGACTCTATTTGCCTTCGCAGCTGCTGCCTGACACTGGGCACTCCAATTTAATTTGCTGTTAACCAAGACGCCCAGGTCCTTCTCCATGTCAGATTTCCCCAACGGTTTCCCATTTAATATGTATGGGTGACTGCTGTTTTTCTTTCCCATGTGCATGACCTTACATTTATCGGCATTGAACCCCATTTGCCATTTTTTGGCCCAACTCCCCAATTTATCTAAATCCTCCTGTAGCTGTGCCCTGTCCTCATCTGTATTAACTACTTTACAAAGTTTAGTATCATCTGCAAATATTGCTATTTTACTATGCAACCCTTCCACTAGATCATTAATAAATATATTAAATAATATAGGGCCCAAGACAGACCCTTGAGGCACCCCGCTAGTAACCCTGACACACCCTGAGCTTACTCCATTGATAACCACCCTCTGCTTTCTATCACTCAGCCAGCTATTTACCCACTTGCACACATTATCCCCCAGACCAAGCATTCTCATTTTATATACCAACCTTTTGTGTGGCACGGTATCAAACGCTTTGGAGAAGTCAAGGTATACAACATCCACTGACTCTCCCCGGTCCAGCTGTGAGCTCACCTCCTCGTAGAAGGCGATCAGGTTTGTTTGGCAGGAGCGATCCCTCATGAATCCATGTTGATATGGAGTTAGACAGTTATTATCATTAAGATATTCTACAATAGCATCTCTAAGAAATCCTTCAAACAATTTACCCACAACAGACGTTAAGCTGACTGGTCTATAGTTCCCAGGGTCACTTTTAGACCCCTTTTTGAATATTGGTACCACATTTGCTTGGCGCCAGTCTAGTGGGACAGTCCTTGTCCATAAAGAGTGCTTGAATATAAGATACAGCGGCCTGTCTATCACATTACTTAATTCTTTTAGTACCCGGGGGTGTATGTCATCTGGGCCTGGTGACTTGTCTATTTTGATATTATTTAGGCGTTTCTGAACTTCCCCCTGGGTTAGGTGGGTGATATTTAGCGGAGGATTTACTTTATCACTCTGCATTTCCTTCGATAAATTGTTTTCTTTTGTGAAAACAGTGGAGAAGAAGCTATTGAGTAGGTTTGCTTTACCCTCATCGCCCTCTATGATTTTACCCAGGTTATTTTTCAATGGGCCAACGCCATCAGTTTTAATCCTTTTACTGTTTATATAGTTAAAGAACAGTTTGGGATTCGTTTTACTTTCCTTGGCAATTAGTCTCTCTGTCTCCTCTTTTGCTATTCTTATTTGTTTCTTACAGATTTAGTTTTTTTCCCTATAAGATATTAGCGCTTCCTCGCTGCCTTCTTGTTTAAGTTTACCGAAAGCCCTTTTTTTGTTTTTCATTGCCCTCTTGACTTCCTTATTTAGCCACATTGGCTTCCTCCTATTCCTAGCCCTTTTATTCCCATAAGGTATGTACCTTCTACAGTGACTATGTAGGACTGTTTTGAAAATGTCCCATTTTCTATCCGTGCTCCTATTACTAAAGATACTATCCCAGTCTATAAGGTGAAGGGCATCTCTTAGCTGATCAAACTTTGCCCTCCTAAAGTTCAGTGTTTTTGTGACTCCCTTGCTGGGCACCCTACTGAAGCACATGTGGAATTGTATAATGTTGTGGTCACTATTTCCCAGGTGCCCCCCGACCTGCACCTCAGTTATTCTGTCTGGCCTGTTAGTTAATATTAAGTCTAAAAGGGCCGTCCCTCTAGTTGGTTCCTGCACAAGTTGTGACAAATAATTGTCTTTGATAATTGACAGAAACCTGTTTCCTTTCTGAGATCTACAGCTTTCGGTTTCCCAGTCTATATCGGGGTAGTTGAAGTCCCCCATAATAAGCACCTCATTATTTTTTGCTACTTCGTCTATTTGTCTCATTAATAGACTTTCCGTGGCTTCTGCTATATTTGGTGGTTTATAACAGACTCCTATGATAATTTTATTATTGTTTTTTGCCCCATGTATCTCCACCCATAAGGACTCGACCTCCTCATTTCCCTCCCATACATCCTCCCGTATTGTAGGCTTTAGACACGTCTTTACATATAGACAGACTCCAACCCCTTTCCGACTTCTTCGATCCCTTCTAAACAGACTGTAACCCTGTAAGTTAACTGCCCAGTCATAGCTTTCATCTAACCATGTCTCGGTTATTCCCACTATGTCATAGTTACCTGTAGATATTTCTGCTTCCAGTTCATCCATCTTGTTTGTCAGGCTCCTGGCATTTGCTAGCATGCAGTTTACACGATTTTGTTTTGTTCCAATCTTCTCCCTGTGGATTGTATTAGAAATTTTCTTACCTCCCTTCCAAGTATCTTGTCTTGGACCTTCTTTGTCGCACTTCATATCTTTCATTAGTATGTTCTCTGGTTGCATGATCGTGTCCGGCGTTTTTCTTCCCATCCCCTGTTCTTCTAGTTTAACGCCCTCCTGATGAGTGTTGCGAGTCTCCTGGCGAATGTGTGTTTCCCGGGTTTGTTGAGGTGTAGTCCGTCTCTGGCAAGGAGTCCGTCATAGAGGTAATTCACACCGTGGTCCAGGAATCCAAATCCTTGTTGTCTGCACCATCGTCTCAGCCAGTTGTTCACCTCAAGGATCCTGTTCCATCTCCTGACGCCATGCCCGTCTACTGGAAGGATAGAAGAAAAAACTACCTGCGCATCCAGTTCTTTTACTTTCTTCCCCAATGCTTCAAAGTCCTTGCAGATTGTCGGTAGGTCCTTCTTTGCCGTGTCATTGGTGCCAACATGTATCAGAAGAAATGGGTGGACATCCTTGGAACTGATGAGCTTCGGTATCCTATCGGTAACATCCTTGATCTTCGCCCCTGGGAGGCAGCATACTTCTCTTGCGGTTATGTCCGGTCTGCAGATAGCTGCTTCTGTTCCTCTCAGTAGTGAGTCTCCCACCACCACCACTCTTCTTCCCTTCTTGGCTGTCCTTTTTCTTGTCGCTTCTGGGTGTTTCTGGGTGCTCTTTCCTTTTTTGCTTGCTGGTAGTTCCTCATCCTTAGGTGTGCCATCTTCGTCCTCCACTAGTCCTTGGAATCTGTTTCTCAGTTGTGTGGTTGGTGGTGTCTCCATGGTCTTCTTGCTTCTTTTGGTCACTTGCCTCCACTTGTCTGCCTCTGGAGGTTCTCTGATGCTTCCTTGACTTTCCGTGACCAGTAATGACGCTTCTGTTCTGTCCAGGAAGTCTTCATTTTCCTTGATGAGTTTTAATGTCGCAATTCTTTCTTCCAGTCCCCGCACCTTTTCTTCTAAAAGAGCCAGTAGTCTACACTTCTGGCAGGTGAAGTTGGTTTCAGCTTCTGGTCGATCTGTGAACATGTAGCACATGTTGCAGCTCACCATGTAGGTTGTCACATCTGCCATGCTGCTCCTTGTCCCTGCTGACTTGATGTCTGTCTTCTTTCTTGTGATACCCTAGGACAAACAAATTAAACAAATTCGCGCGCCGTCAGGCGTGCGGTTTGGCGATGCTTTCCAAGCAGCTGGTCCCGGCTGTACCCAACGATCTTCTAGCTGAAGGAGACTCTTCGCTTTTCCCAGAAGGCACCTGGAATATGCAAATTGTCCTCTTCAAGCTTCAATCCCTGGTTTGGCGATGCTTTCCAAGCAGCTGGTCCCGGCTGTACCCAACGATCTTCTAGCTGAAGGAGACTCTTCGCTTTTCCCAGAAGGCACCTGGAATATGCAAATTGTCCTCTTCAAGCTTCAATCCCTGGTTTGGCGATGCTTTCCAAGCAGCTGGTCCCAGCTGTACCCAACGATCTTCTAGCTGAAGGAGACTCTTCGCTTTTCCCAGAAGGCACCTGGAATATGCAAATTGTCCTCTTCAAGCTTCAATCCCTGGTTTGACGATGCTTTCCAAGCAGCTGGTCCCGGCTGTACCCAACGATCTTCTAGCTGAAGGAGACTCTTCGCTTTTCCCAGAAGGCACCTGGAATATGCAAATTGTCCTCTTCAAGCTTCAATCCCTGGTTTGGCAATGCTTTCCAAGCAGCTGGTCCCGGCTGTACCCAACGATCTTCTAGCTGAAGGAGACTCTTCGCTTTTCCCAGAAGGCACCTGGAATATGCAAATTGTCCTCTTCAAGCTTCAATCCCTGGTTGATGACTCTGGAAGGCAAGAAATTTGGCAACACCACCATCCCACAGCAAAAAGACAATGGTAATATATTGCCAACAGGCTCGAGCATTGCACCAATGGGGGAGTCATGCACATACCTGTCCTCGAATACAGCAAAATTGATGTTGACATCTGTAGCAAGGATACTGAAAACCGCAGACAACTCATGAATGATAAACTACAGATATCCAGGAGTCATCCTGATGACTGTGGACTGGAACTGTGCAGTTACTAGCAAGTCAAGTGTTAGAGCAATACCAAGGCACAGGTGTATGTCTTATATAGGCCCAGGAAATAGAACACATGGAAGCACGCTGTGCTGCTTGCAAAGCCCCATGTGGAGCACAAAAATATCAAACAAACCTGGCATGTACTTAACAATACCCCCCTCAAAGGGCCCCTTACCCCCAAAAAAGTCTGTAACTCATGGCAATAGTGTTATACTGCTGCTCCATTGGAGTCCTTGGTCATGAAATTCTGTTACATAGAGCGGGCTCACTATGTAAACATGCATAACACAGACAGCCGAGGGACTGAAAATGCAGGTAGACAGGCAGACACATAGAAGGCAAACTAAAAGTTTTACTAAAGTCCTAAAAGCCACAAGTGGACAGTAGACATTCAGGACATCACAGGCAGACATGTAGAAGGCAAACAAAAAGTCTAAATAAAGTCCTTGGAGCCGCAGACCAGCCGGCATGATTCTTTAAACAGCAGGCAAGCAGAAAATGCCCAGGAGACCACAGGCAATCAGATGGGATCCGGAAACTGCAGGCTCATGGAAGACATCCAGGAGACCACATGCAAGTAGGCGGGATGCTGTAAACTGCAAGCAATCAGGAAGCGTACAGGAGATCACTGGCAAGCAGGTGGAATGTGGGAAACCGTTGGCAGACAGAAGACATCCAGGAGACAACAGGCAAGCAGGCAGGATGCTGGAAACCACTGGTAGGTGGGAGACATTCAGGAGATCACAGGCAGATTGCAGAGTTACTGAAGACCTCGGACTGATGGCAGAGTTATTGAAGGCCTCGGGCTGGTAGACAGGAAGACACATAGAAGGCTAGCTAAAAGTTTTAATAAAGTCCTGGAAGCCACAAGCAGACAGGAGACATTCAGTAGGTTGCAGGCAGACACATAGAAGGCAAATTAAAAGTCTAAATAAAGTCCTAAAAACCACAAACAAGCAGACGGGATTCTTGAAACAGCAGGCAAGCAGGAAACGTCCAGGAGACCACAGGCATGCAAGCAGGATGCTGAAAAATGCAGGAAGGTGGGGGACATCCAGGAGACCACAGGCAAGTAGGCAGGATGCTGGAAACTGTAAGCAAGGAGGAAATGTATAGGAGATCACAGGCAAGCAGGCGGGATGCTGGAAACTACTGGTAGGTGGGAGACATCCAGGAGACCACAGGCAAATGGCAGAGTTACCGAAGACCTCGGGCAGATATCAGAGTTACCGAAAACCTCGGGCAGATAGCAGTGTTACTGAAGAACTGGGGCAGATAGCACTTGAAACCACTGACAAGTAGGTGAGGTCTTCCACTGACAGGTGGCAAGGTTATTGGAAATCTCAGACAAGTAACTCATGAACGGGAAACCACAGACAGCCAGGAAACATCCTGACGACTGTGAACTGAAACTATGCAAAGACAACTAAAAGAGTTACTAGCAATTCTTAGAGCAATACCAAGACACAGGTGTGTGTCTTGGGAGGCCTTATATAGGCCAAGGAAATACAAGACATGAGAGCACACTGGACTACTTGCAAAGCCCGACGTGGAGCACAAGAAAATCAAACAGACTGCGATATGTGCGTAACAATAGCATATCACTCATCTCAATCATAGCAGGATGATGTTACCTCTAATGACATCATCAGTTTGAGTATTTTGCACAGAACCGTCTTCCTGATCACAGATGACTAAAAGGGATGCATTTTTAACAGTTTTTTAATTTAAAAACATATGAAAAGTCTATCACTGTGCTGCATTATTAACTCCTTTCTGCCACTGAACGTACTGTTGAGCCATGTCTTTGATGCAGGTTCAAGAACTGCGCCTGAATCATTCTCAGCAGATGATGTCTGTGTTGCACAGAAATCATCTGTTTCTAACAGCAGGGAACGGACCTGAGCTCTCCCTGATGTAGTTAACTCCTTAAATGCTGCTGTCAATTGCAAGATGCAGATGGGTTGCCATGGCATCAGTGGACTTACTGACAGCTCCTGTGCTTGCTATCTTGTTACTCCTGTAGCTGGTGGTCAGGGAGCACCATGATTTTTGTAGTCTAATCAATCAGACAATTGCAGATTCAAACCCCATTGGGGACTAAAAAAATAAATTAAAATAAAAAAAGTTTATAAAAATATTGAAAAAGTGAAAAAAATATAAAAATTTAAATCCATCAATATTTTCCCCCATTAAAAATAAAGAAATAAAAATAAAAAAGAAACAAATTTGGTATCACTGTATCCATAAAGAAAAAAAATAGAAACTCCTGTTTTCAGTTTTTTTGGTTGTCACAATATCGCACAAAAATGAAATAACATTTTTTTTTACTATTTAAATTAAAAAAACAAGCAAGTTTAGTATTGTTGTAATTGTACCGACCTAGAGAATTTCAGATCTCTTGGAATTTTTTTTTTCCATTTCCAAGTACATTAAATGGTAATATGAATGATGTCATTAAAAAACAACTCATCCCACAAAAAACCCTCTTATGGCTTTGTGGTTGGAAAAAACAAAAAGGTTACTGCTCTTGGAAGAAGGAGAGGAATAAAATCAAAAAGGCAAAAGTGGAAAAATGCCCGGTCAGGAATCAGGTTAGCATCCATTTCTGTGGTGAGGTCACTTTGACATTATTAATGAGCTTCAAAGGGGTTGGTCACAAACTTAGGAGACCTCAGAGTATTACATATGGCTTTTAAGAGCATTTGGAGGCTTTGGAGTAGTGTGATTTGCTGTCAATATTTTGGGAACAATTTTTTGAACCTGGGGAATTTGAATTTCAAAACATTTTATTATCTCTAATCACAAAGTTAGCAATAATTTAGGCATGTTGTGCCTGATTAATTTTGAAGAAACACATTTCGGTTGGAGGTTAAAGAGCCAAAAAAATAGATTTATGTACAATATTTTATTATTTCTTTTTATGTACTATAACTGCTTAGAGAAATTAGCTGATTAATTGAAGCACATGCATATTAAAACATTAACTAGTAACGTATTGCTTTGTTAATAAACAGCTGAAATAGAGATTCTTTTTTATTTGTAAAACATTCAATTTATATCAGGTTTTTGGCTCATCAGAATAGATAGCAACTTTACAGCAAGATTCCTGTATATGAACATGATAAGGGAGCCTAGAAGACAGATTGAGGCATTTTGTGAAGATGCTCTGAGGTCATGCTGCATGAACCGCGGTAAGCACAATTTTAAAAATGAAGCAGAATCAGCTTTTTTTCTAATGTATTTCTTAAGGAAAGTGTTAAGCTATTTTTCTATCCAAATATAAGGGACACTTAATGTTTTTGATGTTCACAATTTATGCATGTTTTCAGATAATGAATTTTATGTCTGCTAATATCAAGATGTATTTTATTGATTGAGGATGGTAACACAAGGTTTTGCAGGTCAAGCCATTTAATTTAGCTTGGGTAAATAATATGCAAATATATGATCATTTTCCGGTCTAGGAAATATATGAGACATCTAAAGTAAAACAAAATAAAGGCATAAAAGGAAAAAGCAAACCGTTTTTTCTTCACATAATTCATTTGCAATGTCACTTTCATTACTAAAATATCAAAACTTAAAAGAGCTAACAATATAATAGGGATTCATATACTATACAGGTGTGAGCTGTATGTGGTTTTCAAAGTTTAATTCAAATCGTAGCCTTTACTTCTAAAATAAGACAGGCTGTGTTTATCTCGAAGTAGTATATATTTTTTTACACTCATGACAGCAGGAATAGATTTCAAGTTCAGACAGATTGTTCATAAGAGTCCTTGTCCATTCTTATATGCCAACAATGAAAGAGAGAGAGATATTCAACTTTTGTGCTACAAGAAAGAAAATAAATCTGGGTAATTTTGTAATTTAAATACCACCCTCACCTTTATACTGGCTGTGATAGTCCCCGATGATTGGCTCCGCTAGCCTATGCAATGTGATAGCTGCATAGCATTATGGGAATATTGCCTGGCCATGCTTGTCATCATTAGCCTGCTCTGTGATTCTTCAGCAGTGTGTGAAATGACAAGAGCACTTTATTTTTTAGGCCGATCTGCGCAAATCGAATTGCAAACTGTTCTGACTCACCGGGACCTGAGAATTTAAAAAAATTCAACTAGAATTTGATTCACCATGGATTGATAGATCATCTCTACAGATGAGCGAACATTTCAATGTTCGGTTCAGTTTATGATCGTAGAATCTGCAATATTCGCCGATTAATTCGTTGAACATTCGTCAAACATATCCGAACCCCATTGGATTCAAAGAGAGGTGCAACCAAATGCATACACAACACCTTCAAACATGGCCAAAAGCTGCCAAAACAGATCAAATTAGGGGCAGACACCAGGAAAGTGGCATCGATTGACACAGAGTACAAGTAGTATAATTATTATTATTTATTTTTATAGGGCCATTTATTCCATGGCGCTTTACATGTGAAAAAGAGTCACCGTCTGGTACAAGAGGAGAGAGGACGCTGCCCATGAGGGAGCACAAACAATCTACAAAGGATGGGTGAGGATACAGTAGGTTAGGGTAAAGCTGGTTGTGCAGCGGTATGGTGGAGAGAGGGTTACTGCAGGTTGTACGCTTGTCGGAAGAAGTGGGTCTTCAGCTTCCTTTTAAAGGTTTCCACGGTATGCGAGAGTCTGATGTGTTTGGGTAGAGAGTTTCACAGTAGGGGAGATGCACGGGACAGATCTTGTATGCGATTGTGACAATAAGAGGGAAGTAGAGAAGGAGATCTTGTAAGGATGGGAGGTTGCGCGCAGGTAAGTACAGGAAGACTAGGTCACAGGTGTATGGAGGAGACAGGTTTTGGATGGCTTTGTATGCCAAAGTTAGGCTTTTCAACTGGAGTCTCTGGGCAACGGGGAGCTAAAGCAGAGATTGACAGAGGGGAAAAGATGGGAAATAGCAGGGTGACGTGGATTAGTCGGTCAGCACAGTTAGGATAGATTGGAGGGGTGCGAGAGTGGTAGAAGGGAGGCTACAGAGCAGGAGGTTGCAGTAGTCAAGGCGGGAGATGATGAGGGCATGCACTGGTGTTTTTGTAGATTCATGGCTGAGGAATGTGCGGATCCTGGAGATATTTTGGATTGGATTCGACAGCAAGTGGAAGGGGCTTGCATCTGATGTTTGAAGGAGAAATCAGAGTCAAGCTTGTGGGACTGGGGAGTGTGGGCAGCCATTGACTTTGAATGGATAGGTCAGTTGGGGGGGGGGTGAATGAGATGGTGAAAAGATGATGAATTCGGTTTTATCCATGTTAAGTTTTACAAATCTAGCAGAGAAGAAAGATGAAATAGCGGACACACATTGTGGGATTCTGGTTAGTAAGGAGGCGATATCAGGTCCAGAGAGGAAGATCTGTGTGTCATCAGCATAGAGGTGATACTGAAAACCGTGAGACTCTATGAGCTATCCCAGGCCGAAGGTGTAGATGGAGAAGAGCAGGGGTCCTAGAACTGAACCTTGGGGGACAATGACACATAGGGGGCGTGATGAGGAGGTGGTATGTGAGTGGGAGACACTGAATGTCCTGTCTGTTAGGTACAAGGAGGTCCAACAAACGGCCAAGTCTGTAGTACCAAGAGATCAGAAAGTCTGTAGTAAGAGGGAATGGTCCACTGTGTCGAAGGCAGATGTCAGGTGCAGGAGGAGGACAGACTAGTGTCGCTTCGATTTGGCGGTTAGTAGGTCATTGGTGGTGTGGTCGGAAGCCAGATTGTAAGTGGTAAAAGAGAGAGCAGGAGGAGAGGTAGGAGGACAGTTCAAAATGGACATGGTGTTCCTGTAGTTTGGAGGCATAGGGAAGAAGTGAGATGGGGTGATAGCTAGACACAGAGGATGGGTCAAGGGAGGGCTTTTTGAGGATGGGTGTGATCGAGGTATGTTTGAATCATGAGGGGAAGACACCAGTTGTTAGTGACAGGTTGAAGAGGTAGGTTAGGCTTGGGATGAAGACTGTGGTAAGATTTGGAATGAGGTGGGACAGTACTGGGTCAAGTTCACAAGTGGTGAGATGTGATTTGGAGAGTAAAGATGATCTACCGTGATGGCAGAGAAGCTGGTTTTGGACGAGGAAAGTTGAGTAGTTATGAGGAGGGTCTTTGCCCTACGTTGACAATCTTCTGCTTGAAGAATGAGGCAAAGTCTTTAGCTGAGATGAGAGGAGAGGGAGGGGGAGCTGATGGACGGAGGATAGACTTGAAGGTACTGAATAGCTGTTTAGGGTTTTGAGACAGGTATGATAGGAGAGATGAGAAGTAGGTTTGTTTTGTTACAGTGAGAAATTCTGCAGCAATTTGACAACTTCTGTTACTGGATGGGCTACTCCACTCCCTTTCTTTGGCAGCCGCACAGTGGTACGCTTTGCAGATGAGGGCCAGAAAGAACATGTGCTCCAGTAGATGGCAAGCGCTGCATCAAGTGGCCTTCACCTTTACATCACACACAGTACAATCCTTAGAGGTGGCAACCCAATTACCCTTATTTTCCCCCACATCACAACTCTCTAACCGCCCAACTGACTGTGGGGAACCACAGATGGGCAAGACTGCAGAGCTGTTTACACATTCTATTCTGGGGCATCAGAGGTCTGATCCAAAGCTTCAAGGACTCAAGAGGGGGAAAGCATGTGCAGCGATAAACAAATTTTTTTTCAGTTTGATCTGGGGCCGGACAAAGTAGGGTCCGAGCAGAATCCAAACCCTCGTTTCCAGATGTTAACCCCTCGGGGTGGAGGTGATCCTGATGAGACTCAGATACTCGAGGCACACGCAGACTGTACTGTGCTGTCAGAGCAAGAAGAGGAGAAGGGTGACTCTCAGGGCGAGGAGTGGGAGAACAGAGAGGATGACAATGAGGTTGTAGATCCCATTTGGTGTGAACCCAGAGGCATGCAGCTGAGTAGCTCAGCAGAGATGGTGGAGGAGGAGAAAGACGAGGAGGTTATTTTTAGTGTTGAGCCACCCCCGTAGTGTTCGAGTTCGGTTCGGTTCGTCGGACACCCGTGTGTTCGCCGAACTGTTCGTCGAACTGTTCGTCGAACACCTTCGAACACCGTTAAAACCAATGGCAGGCAAACAAAAACACATAGAAACACATAGAAAACACCTTCAAAGGTGTCCAAAAGCTGACAAAATGCTCAGAAGACACAACTAACACATGGAAAAGTGACAAGTACATATAGTCATGCGAAAAGAAAAGAGGTGGAGGAGTAAAAGGAGGGGGAGACACAGATATAGGCATGTCATGCCCTTCTAAAATCCAAAAAGTGAGAAGCCGACACGTTCAGTCCGCTCCTGCCCGTGCCACCTCCGCGTCGCCGGGTTTGTGCCAGAGCCGCGGTGAACCCTGACGGACAGCCCCCCTCTCCCAATACTGGTGCCTGTCCGCTGGTGGGTCGAGCGAGCCCCCCTGTGGTGGAGGCAGCTCTAAGCTTTTAAATTTAAATTGTCTCTCTAATTTGAATGAATACACTTTAAATCCATTTACAAGGATCTATTGGAGGGCAAGTCTCATGCCAGCAGCCGCGTAATTCCAGCTCCAGTAGCGTCCACTAAAGCTGCTGCAGTTAAAAAGTTTTTATAAGGATCGAGCTTGGCTGTCCACCGCAAGGCATCCTACTGCCAGTCCCAGCCCCTATGCCTTGGGGTGCCTCCTGATGCTCTTCACTGAGTATCCCGTGGTCCCGAAGCATTTCCTTTGAAAAAATTAAGTGTCCAAAACTACAGGTGGTGTAGCTTGCTTAACAGCCGGGATAATCCGCTGACTAGCAGACCCTGCTACTAGGCACAAAGTATTTCCTGGGCTAGATGCAGTTAAAAATTTGTAATTAGATACTCTCGTTGGATGCTGAGAAAGCATTCCATAGAGTCTCCTGGCACGCCATATATGATTCTCTTAAAAAGCTTGGGGTAGGGGTCTAGGGGACCCTTTTATAGCCAAAATCACGGCCCTGTATCGCAATACGTCACCTAGGCTGAAGATAAATGGAACTGTAGCACCTTGAGGGCTCGGTTGCTACAGAGGTATTGCACCTCACCCAGAGGTGTGATATCTCACTCTCAGGTAAGGATGTATTGTGGATCAGGACCCGACACCTGCATGCATTACACCACATTGCCGTGGGGCAGGGCGACCAATATGCCCCTGAGATGGGCACGACAGTCCCTGTCCCTGGCTGGAGTGGGGGGAGGGAACACTGAGGAAGGGGAACCCTGTAGTGCAGGAGCAGGGAGGAAGCAGTTCCTGGGTGCATTGAGAAGGGAGTATAAAAGGTGGGCACCATCTTAGTTCAGTGCAGAGAAGTCTGAGCAGAAGTGGCAGGGAGCAGGGGCTCTGCATGAGCTCTGCTCCGGAGGCGGGCCTAGTAACAGAGGCCCAGGCCTGGAAGAGGGAGAAGGAAGGAAGAGGAGCGGAGAAGGCTCCAGGAACGAGGAACGAAGGGATCCCAGGGGTGCGGACGGGCGAGTCGCCACCGCACGCCCGAATCCACCTGCGTGGAGGGGTCAGGCCAAAGGGGGAGACCGGTCCCCGAAACTAGTGGAGGCAGGAAACGACCCTCAGCTAGAAACAGGAGGCTGTGACATTTTATGTGGCGCAGCCCCTCGCTACACCCGCTAGGAAGGCACCACATAGGGTCAGGGAAACTGGCGCCAAGTTTACCAAGAGGAGGCCCGAGGCAGCCGGACAGAAGGGTTGGTAAGAAAGGCCAGACAAAGGACACACAAAGGGGGTCCTGTGAAGCGCTCCAAAGTTATCTGGGAGTTGTCTGAGCCCCTCACCTGGTGAGCACAGTACGACGTGGGCAGCCGTTACCTGCAGACGTGTTCTGGATAATAAGAACTGTGAGTAAAGGCCCTGGACTGCATCACTGACTCCGTGTCGTTACTGCTGCTGCCCTGCACCATCACCCCCATCCTAAGCATACACTGCCCTGAGGCTATACTCCTTATGCTACGCTCTGCTGCACCCACAACACCAGCCTCAGCGGTCTGCCCTGGAGCTGCGGTTCACTCTGACCGCAATCCACGGGTGGCGTAGTCGGACATTTAAACATCAAAACCACATAAATAGTTCCGCCACTGGTTTGACCGCCCTGAGCCACGGAACCGGGTCGCCGCCACGGAGACTACAACCACCAGCATCCACCAAAAAGGGTCCGGCTCCGGGTGTCCCAAGGCCCAGGGGGCGCGTCAGAACATTTTCATCACCTTTCACAATCACCAATGGGACAAGGCAGGGATGTTCTCTGTCCCCTCTCTTATACATCCTAGTGACGGAGCACCTGCTCTCATCAATTCGCCATAACCCCAATATTAGGTGGATTGAGGTGGGAGGCACCGAGTACAAGTGCTCTCTATTTGCTGATGATGTCCTAGTATATATCACTCAATCACATATATCCATCCACGCTGTTATGGCTGAAATAGATCACTTTGTTACATGGTCAAATTTTAAAATCAATGCAGCGAAGTCTGAGGCCCTCGATGTCTCCCTCCCCAAATCCATATAGGATTCCATCCAGTCCAACTTTCCCTTTGCCTGGCCCTCACAGGGTATCAAATACTTAGGAATTCCTATTCATAGAGACCTCTCCCATCTATGTTATCTTAATTTTGGGCCCTTTATTGAACAACTCCATACAGACCACGGTTGGCAAGTTAGAACTGTAAGATTCACTACGTGAACCACTGGTGTTTTGTGGAAAAGCACATGTACACTGTGTTCCAAATTATTATGCAAAAAGTGTTTAGGAGTGATAAGGGAAGAATTTGTTTGTTTGTCAGTTAAACTCATTGATGGTGATGTGTGTCAGGGCTCTTTATATCACTGTAAGCAATTGCAGACACCTGTGCTAATTAGTTTGGCAGGTGTGTCCAATGAAAGGCAAGACTACTTAAGAAGGCTGTCTCACATTATTAAGCAGCCTACATTTTCTGCCAAAATGGGAAAGAAAAAGGATGTGTCGGCTGCTGAGAAGCAACAAATTATGGAGTGTTTAGGTCAAGGCATGACTACAATCAACATTGTGCGATGATCAGGATGAAGTGTCTTGGCAATCAAGAAGTATGTAGCTGATTCACAGTACACACGTGTGCGTGCTGATAAGGGCAAATTGAGGACTCTTTCCTACAGGCAATTACGTCAGGTTGAAAGAGCAGCGGCAAAAAAGCCTTGTCATAGCAGCAGACAAGTTTTTGAAGCTGCTGGTGCCTCCAACGTCCCCCGAACAACAAGATGCAGGGCCCTTCAGAGGTTTGCAGCTGTGCATACGCCATCCTGTCGACCTCCTCTATCCACTTCACACAAGCAGAAACGGCTCCAGTGGGCCAAACATTACATGAAGACTGATTTCAAAACTGTTTTGTTCACGGATGAGTGCCGTGCAGCGCTCGATGGTTCAGATGGATGGAGTGGAGGATGGCTGGTTGATGGACACCCCACGCAAACACGGCTACAGCGCCAACAAGGAGGAGGTGGAGTAATGTTTTGGGCTGGAATCATGGGGAGAGAGATTGTCGGCCCCTTTAGGATCCCTGAAGGCGCTAAAGATGAACTCCATAATGTATGTGGATTTTTTCAAACAGCACTTCCTGCCATGGTTCAAGAAGAAGAACCGTGTATTTCACAGCAAGATCATTTTTTTGCATGATAATGCACCATCTCATGCTGCACATAAAACATCTGCATCTCTGGCTGATATGGGCATAAAAGGGGACAAACTTATGGTGTGACCCCCATGCTCCCCTGACCTCTACCCCATTCAGAACCTTTGGAGCATCATTAAAAGGAGTGTCTATGATGGCGGGAGGCAGTTCACATCTAAGCAACAGCTCTGGGAGGGTATTCTGTCCTTATGCAAAACAATTGAAGCAGAAACCATCCAAAACCTGACAAATTCAATGGACGAGAGAGTTCAGAAGCTCCTTTCGAACAAGGGGTCCTATGTGAAAATGTAACATCACCTAGAATAAAGTTTTGAGTTGAAAACTGTTTGATTTCAGTTTCTAACAACCTGCTAATGCTTATAATTTCAAAAATGACCATTTTTTTGGTCTTTATTAAAATGAAAAGGTTGATCGAAAAGTTTGGGGGATCTAAGAGTGTGGCAACCCAGTAGTCATGATTACTTCGAATTCTGACAATATGAGGGTCATGCTGCAGGTAGTGCAGCAAGAAGGAACTTATGTGTCATGCACATCTCGGAGCCCCAAAATTATTTTCCGGGCTAGATGCAGCTAAAAATTATTATTAATTTTAAATCTGGTGAAGCTTTAGTATAGATGGCCTAATAGGATCAGTGCTGCACACTACTACAAAGCCCAAATTATTTTCCAGTCAAGATACAGATAAACATGATTAGTAATTTTAAATCTGGTGGAGCTTATTATAGATGGCCTAATAGAATCAGTGCTGCACACTGCTACAAAGCCCAAATTATTTTCCAGCCAAGATACAGATAAACATGATTAGTAATTTGAAAGCTTAAAACGGTTGGTAGGGTGATTTTAACCAATCATCAAGCTTTTACTCTCCCCAGGATGACACAGGGGTAGAAAAGTCGTTTCGGATCCATGATTTGTTCATCTTTATGAACGTGAGTCTGTCTACATTATCAGTGGAGAGCCGCGTGCGCATATCTGTCAGCACACCACCAGCAGCGCTGAACACACGTTCAGACAGAACGCTGGCTGCGGGGCATGACAAGATCTCCAAGGCGTAAGTGGCTAGCTCCGGCCATTTATCCAGATTGGAAGCCCAAAAAGAGCAAGGGTCCAGTGACACAGTCATGGCTTCAATGTTTACTTGGAGATACTCCTGTACCATCGTCTCTAGGCGTTGACTATGTGTCAGACTTCTTGTCACCTGTGGCCTTGCAAAGGATGGGCTAAAAAAGTGGTGAAATGATTCCGCAAAATTGATGTTACCAGCAGATACTATGGTTCTGTTACGGTTTGAGTGCTGAACACTTGACGGTCCCACGGTTGGCAAGTTGGAACTGTGAGATTCACTACGTGCACCACTGGTATTTTGTGGAAAAGCACATGTAAGATTCTGCAACAGTCTCTGCTGATACTCCTGCATGCGTGCATCCCTTTCTATGGCAGGAATAATTTCTGCAAATTTACTTTTGTACCGGGGATCTAACAGTGTGGCAACCCAGTAGTCAGGATTATTTCTAATTCTCACAATTCGAGGGTCATGTTGCAGGTAGTGCAGCAAGAAGGCACTCATGTGTGTTGCGCATCCAGGAGCACCAAGTCCCTGTTGTGTTGGTGGCGAGGTAACAATCATGCTTCCTTCCTCTGTCCTCTCCCCCCAACCTCGCACAACAGAAATGTGATCAAGGTCTCCCTCATCTGATGAGTCTTCCATCAGTTCGTCCTCCACTTCTTCCTGGGCTCCTGCACCTTCCTCACTAGTTTGGCTGCTACCATGCGCCCTGGTAAAACCATCTCCCCCACCCTCACATGCCTGCCGCCTTGGTGCTGCCGACCGTCTGGACCTTGCAGATGTTAGCCCTTCCGCATACAACTCCTCCTCCTCTACTTCCTCCACCTCCTCTTGTGCCACCACCTGACTCCGAATTCTGTTTAACATGTGCTCCAGCATGTAAATCACTGGAATAGTCATGCTGATAATGGCATCGTCAGCACTAAACATCTTCGTCGCCATTTCAAAACTGTGCAGAAGGGTGCATAGGTCCCTGATCTGAGACCACTCCTCCAGCGTGATTTGCCCCACCTCTGGATCTCGTTGGCCCAGGCTATACATCAGAACGTATTGCACCAGGGCTTGTCGGTGCTGCCACAGTCGCTGCAACATGTGCAGAGTTGAATTCCACCGGGTAGGCACATTGCATTTTAGCCGGTGAAGTGGCAGGCCCAACGACTTCTGTAGAGATGTAAGTCGCTGAGCTGCGGGATGCGAACGGCGGAAGTGAGCACACAGCGACCGTGCTCTCTGCAGAAGGCCATCTAGTCTGGGATAGTGGGCTAAAAATTGCTGGACAACCAGGTTCAACACGTGAGCCATACAAGGCACGTGTGTGACATTGCCCCGGCGAAGGGCCGCACCCAGGTTTGCAGCATTGTCGCACACGGCCTTCCCTGGTTTCAGGTCCAGTGGAGACAACCATTCATGAAATTGGTTCTCCAGAGCTGACCACAACTCCTCAGCTGTGTGACTCACATTTCCCAGACATTTCAATGTAAAAACCGCCTGATGACGTTGAGCCCTACTGCCAGCATAGTAAGGAGGTGTGCAGGATCCCTTCTGCGCAGTTAGAAAGCTTTTGGCATGACCAGACAGGCTTTGGGTGCAGGTGGAAGACCGAGAGGAGGTTGAGGAGGCAGAAGCAGTGGAGGAACTTTGACATAAAGAGGATTGACGCACAACTCGTGGGGACGGCAAGACTTGGACAGCAGCCCCTTGTCCTGCTGTCACCATAGTTACCCAGTGCCCAGTCAGCGACATGTAACGCCCCTGTCCTTGCCTACTCGTCCAAGTGTCTGTGGTGAAATGCACCCTGTCACACACAGAGTTTCTCAAAGAAGCGGTGATGTTGTGTGCGACATGCTGGTGGAGCGCAGGCACACCTTTCTTTGAGAAGTAGTGCCGACTGGGCATCTGGTACTGGGGCACTGCGACGGACATAAGGTCTCGAAAATCCTCTGTGTCCACCAGACGGAAAGGCAGCATTTCTGTAGCCAAGAGCTTGCAGATGGTGAAATTCAACCTCTTAGCTTTCTCATGGCTAGGAGGAAATGGTCTTTTACTTGTCCACATCTGAGGGACCGAGGGCTGGCTACTGTGCTTAGACGGGGTTGATAAGGGTGTCCCCGGCAAACTGCCGGTCTGTGAGGAAGATGCAGGCGGACATGTTAGGTTGCCTTGATCCAAAGGTGGTGCTATCGATGTCGGACAGCGCTCAACACCAGCTGGTGTTACCACCTCCAAAGAAAATGATGACCTGCCAATCACGCTGGCTGTTGCAGGTAAAGAGGTGGCAGGTCTGCGCCCCAAAACAGGTGTGACTGCTGTCCCCCCAGTCACAGAGGATGAAGAGGCCGCGGATGCACAAGATATGGCAGACGGTGGTTGGCCCGGCCGGCTAGGCCGCATTGTAGCACACTGAGCTTCCCACTGCAACTTATGCTTCATGTCCATGTGCCGGTTCATGCATGAAGTACTCAAACTATGTATTTTTTGGCCTCTACTTAGCTTTTGCTTACAAATGTTACAGATAACACGAGTTGGGTTATCTTTATCGATCTGAAAAAATGCCCAGGCTATGCAAGGCTTAGCACCCATGCGACCTGAAGAGCCACCACGACTTGTGGTGAGAGGCAGAGTTGTGTTTGAGGATGCAGTTGTTGACGTGCTTCCAGTACTACGTCTCTGTCCAGGAAGGCGCAACCTGACCTCGTCGTCACTAGCATCTTCCTCCACCTCCTCTGCTGACCTCATCTCTTGGCTGACTGTGGGTTGACAGTAAGTGGGATCTCCAACCTCATCATCATCACCCTGTGCGTTATCACACCCGTCGTCCTCAGAGCCAACCTGTTCCTGCCCTGACAAAAAACTAAAGTTGTCGCTCCAATCAGGTATTTGAGGCTTATCATCGTCTTCCTCATTGTCTCCACCAACAGGAGTTACAGTTTGGGAATGAGGGTCTACATTATGGTCAGAACCTTCTGCGTCTGGTCCTGGATCCGACTCATAAAGATTCTGGGCATCAGTGCAGATCATTTCCTGGTCTGGATTCACGGAAGCGCTGGAGTCGACCTCTGATTCCCAGGCTATAGTATGAGTAAACAGCTCTGTAGACTCAACCATCTGTTCTACCTCATACTCAGACGGGCAGCTGGAGATTTGGGAGCTGTGAGGAAGCAAGTGCGATTGGGGTGACACCTTTGAGGACTGGAGTATTTGTGATGTTGAAGTTGATGTGGAGGAGAGCCCACTTAAAGGAACACTTGATATCCGTTGAAGCACCTGCTGTTTTTGTGCCTCATCTGGAATTTGTAGCGATTGGCGTGGCCGTAAGAAAGGGATCTTATCACATTGTCCGCTAAAAGAAGTAGACATTTTAGTTTGGCTGGAAGATGGTCTTTCTTCTGCAGATGTTACTGTTGCTTTAACACCTACCCCACGGACACAACCTTTTTTCCCCTTCCCAACACGCCTATTCCCCTTTCCACCAGCAGCAGGCCTTTTTCCACTCATTTTGGTGGTTAACTAATTCACAACTCTGGAGTTGTTTGCACAAAAAAACAATGGATGGGAACCGAGCAGAGCTGAGTGGCCAAACTGTGGTATTAGGCCAAAACTATTGGCTGGGTTAGATGCAAAAAAAAATTATATTCAATTTGCAAATTGATGGAGGTCAGTATAGATGGACTAATAGAACAAGTCCCACACACAGCTAGAAGCCCAATATTTTTTCAGAGGTAGATGCAGAAAAAAAATATATTCAGTTTGCAACCTGATGGAGGTCAGTATAGATGGACTAATAGAGAAAGTCCCACACACTGCTAGAAGGCCAAATATTTTTTCAGAGCTAGATGCAGATAAAAATTATTTTTAATTTGCAACCTGATGGAGGTCAGTATAGATGGACTTATAGAACAAGTCCCACACACAGCTAGAAGCCCAAATATTTTTTCAGAGGTACTGTAGATGCAGATAAAATTTATTTTTAATTTGCAACCTGATGGAGGTCAGTATAGATGGACTAATACAACAAGTCCCACACACAGCTAGAAGCCCAATATTTTTTCAGAGGTAGATGCAGAAAAAAATATATTCAGTTTGCAACCTGATGGAGGTCAGTATAGATGGAGTAATAGAACAAGTCCCACACACAGCTAGAAGCCCAAATATTTTTTCAGAGGTAGATGCAGATAAAAATTATTTTTAATTTGCAACCTGATGGAGGTCAGTATAGATGGACTAATAGAGAAAGTCCCACACACTGCTAGAAGGCCAAATATTTTTTTCAGAGCTAGATGCAGATAAAAATTATATTCAATTTGCAACCTGATGGAGGTCAGTATAGATGGACTAATAGAGAAAGTCCCACACACTGCTAGAAGGCCAAATATTTTTTCAGAGCTAGATGCAGATATAAATTATATTCAATTTGCAACCTGATGGAGGTCAGTATAGATGGACTAATAGAACAAGTCCCACACACAGCTAGAAGCCCAAATATTTTTTCAGAGGTACTGTAGATGCAGATAAAAATTATTTTTAATTTGCAACCTGATGGAGGTCAGTATAGATGGACTAATAGAGAAAGTCTCACACACTGCTAGAAGGCCAAATATTTTTTCAGAGCTAGATGCAGATAAAAATTATTTTTAATTTGCAACCTGATGGAGGTCAGTATAGATGGACTAATAGAGAAAGTCCCACACACTGCTAGAAGGCCAAATATTTTTTCAGAGCTAGATGCAGATAAAAATTATTTTTAATTTGCAACCTGATGGAGGTCAGTATAGATGGACTAATAGAGAAAGTCCCACACACTGCTAGAAGGCCAAATATTTTTTCAGAGCTAGATGCAGATAAAAATTATATTCAATTTGCAACCTGATGGAGGTCTGTATAGATGGACTAATAGAGAAAGTCCCACACACTGCTAGAAGGCCAAATATTTTTTTCAGAGCTAGATGCAGATAAAAATTATATTCAATTTGCAACCTGATGGAGGTCAGTATAGATGGACTAATAGAACAAGTCCCACACACAGCTAGAAGCCCAAATATTTTTTCAGAGGTACTGTAGATGCAGATAAAGATTATTTTTAATTTGCAACCTGATGGAGGTCAGTATAGATGGACTAATAGAGAAAGTCCCACACACTGCTAGAAGGCCAAATATTTTTTCAGAACTAGATGCAGATAAAAATTATTTTTAATTTGCAACCTGATGGAGGTCAGTATAGATGGACTAATAGAGAAAGTCCCACACACTGCTAGAAGGCCAAATATTTTTTCAGAGCTAGATGCAGATAAAAATTATATTCAATTTGCAACCTGATGGAGGTCAGTATAGATGGACTAATAGAACAAGTCCCACACACAGCTAGAAGCCCAAATATTTTTTCAGAGGTACTGTAGATGCAGATAAAAATTATTTTTAATTTGCAACCTGATGGAGGTCAGTATAGATGGACTAATACAACAAGTCCCACACATAGCTAGAAGCCCAATATTTTTTCAGAGGTAGATGCAGAAAAAAATATATTCAGTTTGCAACCTGATGGAGGTCAGTATAGATGAAGTAATAGAACAAGTCCCACACACAGCTAGAAGCCCAAATATTTTTTCAGAGGTAGATGCAGATAAAAATTATTTTTAATTTGCAACCTGATGGAGGTCAGTATAGATGGACTAATAGAGAAAGTCCCACACACTGCTAGAAGGCCAAATATTTTTTCAGAGCTAGATGCAGATAAAAATTATATTCAATTTGCAACCTGATGGAGGTCAGTATAGATGGACTAATAGAGAAAGTCCCACACACTGCTAGAAGGCCAAATATTTTTTCAGAGCTAGATGCAGATAAAAATTATATTCAATTTGCAACCTGATGGAGGTCAGTATAGATGGACTAATAGAACAAGTCCCACACACAGCTAGAAGCCCAAATATTTTTTCAGAGGTACTGTAGATGCAGATAAAAATTATTTTTAATTTGCAACCTGATGGAGGTCAGTATAGATGGACTAATAGAGAAAGCCCCACACACTGCTAGAAGGCCAAATATTTTTTCAGAGCTAGATGCAGAAAAAAATTATATTCAGTTTGCAACCTGATGGAGATCAGTATAGATGGACTAATAGAGAAAGTCCCACACACTGCTAGAAGGCCAAATATTTTTTCAGAGCTAGATGCAGAAAAAAATTATATTCAGTTTGCAACCTGATGGAGGTCAGTATAGATGGACTAATAGAGAAAGTCCCACACACTGCTAGAAGGCCACATATTTTTTCAGAGGTAGATGCAGAAAAAAATATATTCAGTTTGCAACCTGATGGAGGTCAGTATAGATGAAGTAATAGAACAAGTCCCACACACAGCTAGAAGCCCAAATATTTTTTCAGAGGTAGATGCAGATAAAAATTATTTTAAATTTGCAACCTGATGGAGGTCAGTATAGATGGACTAATAGAGAAAGTCCCACACACTGCTAGAAGGCCAAATATTTTTTCAGAGCTAGATGCAGATAAAAATTATATTCAATTTGCAACCTGATGGAGGTCAGTATAGATGGACTAATAGAGAAAGTCCCACACACTGCTAGAAGGCCAAATATTTTTTCAGAGCTAGATGCAGATAAAAATTATATTCAATTTGCAACCTGATGGAGGTCAGTATAGATGGACTAATAGAACAAGTCCCACACACAGCTAGAAGCCCAAATATTTTTTCAGAGGTACTGTAGATGCAGATAAAAATTATTTTTAATTTGCAACCTGATGGAGGTCAGTATAGATGGACTAATAGAGAAAGCCCCACACACTGCTAGAAGGCCAAATATTTTTTCAGAGCTAGATGCAGAAAAAAATTATATTCAGTTTGCAACCTGATGGAGGTCAGTATAGATGGACTAATAGAGAAAGTCCCACACACTGCTAGAAGGCCAAATATTTTTTCAGAGCTAGATGCAGAAAAAAATTATATTCAGTTTGCAACCTGATGGAGGTCAGTATAGATGGACTAATAGAGAAAGTCCCACACACTGCTAGAAGGCCACATATTTTTTCAGAGGTAGATGCAGAAGAAAATATATTCAGTTTTCAACCTGATGGAGGTCTGTATAGATGGATTAATAGAACAAGTCCCACACACAGCTAGAAGCCCAATATTTTTTCAGAGGTAGATGCAGAAAAAAATATATTCAGTTTGCAACCTGATGGAGGTCAGTATAGATGGACTAATACAACAAGTCCCACACACAGCTAGAAGCCCAATATTTTTTCAGAGGTAGATGCAGAAAAAAATATATTCAGTTTGCAACCTGATGGAGGTCTGTATAGATGGATTAATAGAACAAGTCCCACACACAGCTAGAAGCCCAATATTTTTTCAGAGGTAGATGCAGAAAAAAATATATTCAGTTTGCAACCTGATGGAGGTCAGTATAGATGGACTAATACAACAAGTCCCACACACAGCTAGAAGCCCAATATTTTTTCAGAGCTAGATGCAGAAAAAAATTATATTCAATTTGCAACCTGATGGAGGTCAGTATAGATGGACTAATAGAATGATGCTATGCCCAAAAGATTTTACTTCACTAGGTGCAGTAAAAAAATTGGTATTCTATACACAGGTGGTATATCTTGCAACACAGATAGGCTACTCCACTGACTAACACACTCTGCAATAGGCCAAAAAGGATTAGCTTTGCTAGATTCAGCCAAATGCTGTGAAAAAAACTTGCACAGCACTGGCACAGACCTGCCTGGCAAAAACTGATAGGAACTGATGTAACCTAGTCCTGAAAAGGACTCCAATTACAATTAGTCTTTACTCCCACAATCTATCTATTTAAGAGCACAGACCTGCCTGATAAAAGTCGTAGGAAATGCTGTAACCTAGTCCTTAAAAGGACTGCAATCACAACTATTCCCTACTCCCAAGCTATCTGTAGATTTGTGCGAAAATTGGCTTGAAATTAACAAGGTATAGCGCACACAGCAACAGCGGTGCCATCTAACACGCAGCTGCAGCAGTGAGAAAATGGTGGCGACGGGGAAAATGGCTTGGTCTTATAGGGCAAGGACATGTGACATACACTGCCAATGACACATGCCCTTGCTTGTGTGAAAAAAAGCACTTCGCTCCGTGTGTGCGCTGCTGATAGGCTGACAGATTGCACCTCCCCACTGTAAATGCGGGAAAGAGAAAAAAAAAATGGAGATCTTCATTGTTCCTGCAGAGATCCATCCCCTGCCCCTCCCCCCACCCCGCTGTACACTCAAACTGCGTATTAACATTAATTTTCATCATTACTGAGAAAAAATCCAGTTATGATTTTGGTGCACGAACAGTTATCGAACATAACCTCGAACAGCCGAATTTTTCTCAAATTGTTCGTGTTTGCCGAACGGCTCGAACACCGCCCAAAACAGCTCGAATTTGAGATTGGCGAACAGTTCGAGTAGAACAACGCTCATCTCTAGTTATTTTGCAGCTTCCCACACAGACACAGAGTTATGCAACCACGACAAGCACTGCATCCTCAGCCTCAACTCTGGCAGTGGCCAGCCGCGTTTGCGGGTCTGAAGTTGCCTAGCCTGGGCCTTTTTTGAGAACGCAAAAAAAATGACACAACTCACTTTATCTGCCAACTTTGTTAAAAACTACAGTAGAGTAAAAAAATGCAATAATTTGACTAATACATGCATGAACTGGCACATGCACGATTAACATGCTTTAATCTGGGAATCTCATTGTGCTAAAATGCAGACTAGGGGGCCTCGCCAACCACTGGCCGCCCCATGAGCCGCATCTTCTGCTTCTTTCTCCTCCGTCACCATGGAAAATATTCTTACACAGGCCTCCGGCCACAGAGCCTCCAATTGTTTACCCACTGAGTGAGTGAGAACCCGTCAGCTGTTACGGAAGTGGACATGCCTCCTCTTTTTGACTGATCTCAGACACCGAGCACACCCCATCTTTCTACAATCCACCGTAACTTCTCCGCCTGCACCTCTCTCACAGTCCAGCAGCTTGCCGTATTCACCCTACTCCACCCTCTCTCAGCACATCAGCCAGCCCTCAATCCCACATTTGTGGTCATGTAAAAGATTATTACACATACCAAAGCAAAGAGCTTGAACTTCTCCATCTCCAATCTGTTGGCCATGGAAATGCTGCCTTTCCGCCTGGTGGATACAAACGGTTTCTGAAAGCTGATGGCCGTCGCAGTCCTCCAGTACCAGTTGCCCAGTCGCCATTACTACTCTAAGATAGCTGTGCCTGTGCTACACCAGCATGATGCAGACAATCAAACTGTATCATCACGTTAGTAGCAGAAAAAAATATTTTTTACTGTGGATGAGGCCTGTATTAAATAGAATATATGTTCCAAACAATTTCAAACAAATCTCCCCTGCTGTATTACGTTAGTAACAGAAAAAAATAGATTTTTTTGCTCTGAAAGAGCTCTGCATACACCTCAATTTAACCACCAGAAAATGACAAACTGAGATGTGGCATGCTGCATCACATTAGGAACAGATTTTTTTCTTTTTACTCTGCACTAGAGTTGAGCCACCCCCGTAGTGTTCGAGTTCGGTTCGGTTCGTCGAACACCCGTGTGTTCGCCGAACTGTTTGTCGAACTGTTCGTCGAACACCTTCGAACACCGTTAAAACCAATGGCAGGCCATCAAAACACATAGAAACACATAGAAAACGCCTTCAAAGGTGTCCAAAAGCTGACAAACTGCTCAGAAGACACAACTAACAGATGGAAAAGTGAAAAGTACATATAGTCATGCGAAAAGAAAAGAGGTGGAGGAGTAAAAGGAGGGGGAGACACAGATATAGGCATGTCATGCCCTTCTAAAATCCAAAAAGTGAGAAGCCGACACGGCCAGTTCGTTCCTGCCCGTGCCACCTCCGTGTCGCCGGGTTTGTGCCAGAGCCGCGGTGGACCCTGACGGCCAGCCCCCCTCTCCCAATACTGGTGCCTGTCCGCTGGTGGGTCGAGCTCCCCCGCAGTGGGGGGCGGGGTAACATCTGCAGAAGAAAGACCATCTTCCAGCCAAGCTAAGATGTCGACTTCTTTTCGTGGACAATGTGATACGATCCCTTTCTTACGGACACGCCCATCGCTACAAATTCCAGATGAGGCACAAAAACAGCAGGTGCTTCAGCGGATATCAAGTGCTCCTTCAAGTGGGCTCTCCTCCACCTCAATTTCAACATCACAAATATTCCAGTCCTCAGAGGTGTCACCCCAATCGCACTTGCTTCCTCACAGCTCCCAAGTCTCCAGCTGCCCGTCTGAGTATGGGGTAACACAGATGGTTGAGTCTGCAGAGCTGTTTACTCATACTATAGTCTGGGAAACGTAAGTCTGCTCCAGAGCTTCTGTTAATCCAGACGAGGAAATGATCTGCACTGATGCCCAGAATCTTTATAAGTCGGATCCAGGACCAGATGAAGAAGGTTCTGAGCATAATGTAGACCCTCGTTCCCAAACTGTCACTCCTGTTGGTGGAGACAATGATGAAGACGATAATGAGACTCAAATACCTGATTGGAGCGACAACTTGACTTTTCGGTCAGGGCAGGAAGAGGTTGGCTTTGAGGACGACGGGTGTGATAACACACAGGGTGATGATGACGAGGTTGGAGATCCCACTTACTGTCAACCCACAGTCAGCCAGTCGATGAGGTCAACGGAGGAGGTGGAGGAGGATGTGACTAGCCCAGGGGATGGGGATGACTCGGTACCCGGGCCTTTGCCTGGCCTTGGGGATGTCGCGGTGGTCGGCTCCCTGGCCCGTACCCTGGGGTCACTCTTTAAAAGAGTGGATAATTGTTAATTTTATAAGAGTTTGTGATGCCACCTGTGGTATCTGGTGAGAAGCACCAGCGCTGCAGCAGTCCACTGAGACCCGTGATAAGGCTGCTCGATGGTATAGCTCCCCACAGGTGGAGCTAGGTCTCAGGGCAGCGTATGCAGGGGGAATGCAGGACAGGCGAGACCCAGCTGGGTCAGAGCAAGAACGGGAACGGACATGGTAGTCACTTCAGTACCTTTTACTGGAGGAAATTCAGGCACATCCAGGAGCACTGTAGGGTGAAGGGTGAATATCAGGATCCTCCCCAATGAGCCGGTGTAGGGCCTCCTGTTTCTTGCCTCTGCGTAGTAAGTTTCTGACCTGCCTGGAGCTAGGCCTAACTTTGTCTCTGTCCTGCGCTGGCTGACCTTGTGGTAGGGCCTTCTGTTGGAGTTCACGCTCCCACTATGTGGGGCCTAAGCGTCTCCTGGCTCTGTTACGTATCAGCACCTTAGCCATCCTGGGACTTGTAGTTCTCCAGGGATTTCGGTTATGCCTCACTGAATCTAGTTAGCAGGAGCCTCGTGCTCCACTGCTGAACTATTAACTGAGTTCTCTAGACTAGACTGAGCTCCACTGCAGACTGACCTCTCTTAGGCTTCTCTACTGCAGGAACTCTTCAGAGGAACTGAACTGCCTAGCTCCACCTTCCCTATTTATATCCCTAACGGGCTCCCTCTGCTGGTCTGAGGTGGAAGGTGGAGATGTGTGAATGTTTATGGGGGCCTCTTGTGGAGGATTCCATCAATACACTCTTCTAGGATATGTGATACCAAGCACAGCGGGGCGTCACAGATGCTATTGACGATGAGGTTAGGTTGCGCCTTCCTGGACACAGATGGAGTACTGGAAGCACGTCAACAACTGCATCCTCAACCACAACTCTGCCTCTGACCACAAGTCTTAGTGGCTCTTCAGGTCGCATGGGCTCTAAGCCTTGCATAGCCTGGGCATTTATTCAGAATGATAAGGATGACCCAACTCATGTTATATGTAATATTTGTAACCAAAACATAAGTAGAGGCCAAAAAATCCATAGTTTGATTACTTCATGCATGAACCGGCACATGGATATGAAGCATAAGTTGCAGTGGGAAGCTCACTGTGCTACAATGCGGCCTAGCAGGCTGGGCCAACCACCGTCTGCCCCATCTTGTGCATCCGCGGCCTCTTCATCCTCTGTGACTGGGGGGACAGCAGTCACACATGTTTTTGGACGCAGACCTGCCACCTCTTTACCTGCAACAGCCAGTGTGATTGGCAGGTCATCAGTTCATTGGGAAGTGGAAACACCTGCTGGTGTTGAGCGCTCTCTGACATCGAGAGCACCAGCTTTGGATCAAGGCAACCTAACATGTCCGCCTGCATCTTCCTCACAGACCGGCAGTTTGCCGGGGACATCCTACTCAACCCCGTCTAAGCACAACAGCCAGCCCTCGGTCCCTCAGATGTGGAAAAGTAAAAGACCATTTCCTCCTAGCCATGAGAAAGCTAAGAGGTTGAATTTCACCATCTGCAAGCTCTTGGCTACAGAAATGCTGACTTTCCGCCTGGAGGACACAGTGGATTTTCGAGACCTTATGTCCGTCTCAGTGCCCCAGTACCAGATGCTCAGTCGGCACTACTTCTCAAAGAAAGGTGTGCCTGCGCTCCACCAGCATGTCGCACACAACATCACCGCTTCTTTGAGAAACTCTGTGTGTGACAGGGTGCATTTCACCACAGACACTTGGACGAGTAGGCATGGACAGGGGCATTACATGTCGCTGACTGGGCACTGGGTAACTATGGTGACAGCAGGACAAGGGGCTGCTGTCCAAGTCTTACCGTCCCCACGAGTTGTGCGTCAATCCTCTTTATCTCGAAGTTCCTCCACTGCTTCTGCCTCCTCAACCTCCTCTCGGTCCTCCACCTGCACCCAAAGCCTGTCTGGTAATGCCACCTGCATTCTAACTGCGCAGAAGGAATCCTGCACACCTCCTTACTATGCTGGCAGCAGGGCTCAAGGCATCAGTGTTTACTTTGAAATGTCTGGGAAATGTGAGTCACACAGCTGAGGAGTTGTGGTCAGCTCTGGAGACCCAGTTTCATGAATGGTTGTCTCCACTGGACCTGCAACCAGGGAAGGCCATGTGCGACAATGCTGCATCGCCGGGGCAATGTCACACATGTGCCTTGTATGGCTCACGTGTTGAACCTGGTTGTCCATAAATTGTTAGCCCACAATCCCGGACTAGATGGCCTTCTGCAGGGGGCACGGTCGCTGTGTGCTCACTTCCGCCGTTCGCATCCCGCAGCTCAATGACTTACATCTCTACAGAAGTCGTTGGGCCTGCCAGTTCACCGGCTGAAATGCGATGTGCCGACACGGTGGAATTCAACTCTGACCATGTTGCAGCGACTGTGGCAGCACCGACAAGCCCTGGTGCAATACGTTCTGACGTATAGCCTGGGCCAACGAGATCCAGAGGTGGGGCAAATCACGCTGCAGGAGTGGTCTCAGATCAGGGACCTATAAAGTTGACGCGCCCCCTGGGCCGTGGGGTACCCTGAGCCGGGCCGGTAGACGCTGGGGTTGTAGTCACTGTGGCGGTGACCCGGTCCGTGATCCAGGGCGGTCAATCCTAGGGTAATTTGTATATATGGGTTTTATAATGTCCGACTACGCCACCTCTGGAGTGGGGCAAAAGGGGCCGCCGCTGCGGAACAGTCCTCTGAAGCTGGTGGTTTTGCAGCAATGGTATTATTACTCACCACAGGAAGAGTGTAGCTTGAGGGCAGTGTGGGTGGATGATGGTGGTTGTAGTGCAGGGAGTCAGTAATGAACACAGAGTCCGTGTGATGCAGTCCCAAGATCTTTACTCACAGTTGTTGCAGTCCAGATTACAGGTACCAGAGCAATCTCACCCGTCGTGCTGTGCGTACTCAGTGAGGGGCTCAGTCCACCCCCAGATAGCTCCGGAGTACTTAGCAGGACCCCCTTCTGTGTGTCCTTTGTCTGGCCTTCTACCTGCACCTCACACCCAGTGACACTTCTATCCGGTATCCTCGGGCCTTGGCGGGCGACTTGTGTTCCGTCCCCTGGGTCCTATGTGGCTACCTTCTTAGTGAGACTGGTGTGGACTTTTACCTGCAGTACATGAAATGCTGCAGCCTCCAGTTTCTAGTTGAGCCTTGCTGTTTCTCCGCTAGTTGAGGGACCGGTTCCTCTTATCTGGTCTGACATCTCTACCTCCTGGTAGCAGCAGGAGTACGGGTGGCCTTCTGCACGGCCCATAGCCCTAGGGTCCCTTCGGTTCCTGGAGCCTTCCTGCTCCCACTCCTCTCTTCTCTCCTTCAGTCCTGGGCCTCCCAGGCTAGGCCCGCCTCTGGAGCAGAGCTCATGCCGAGCCTCTGCTCCTGTCACTTTTCCTCCTCTGACTGGCTTGCTCTTTCTAAGATAGCTTCCTATTTATACTCTCCCTGTCATGTGCTCCGCTAAGCTGCTCCCCTAAGCACCCACTACATAGGACCCTTCCACCAGCTAGGGACCTGGGACTGTGCTCTCCCTTAGGAGCAATCTTGCCCTACCCCCACTGCGGGTATGTGTTGGATGCAGGTGTTAGGGTCCCGAGCCATATGCCTTCCTTACCTGAGGGTGAGATACCACACCTCTGGGTGAGATGCAGTAACTCTGTGGCGACTGAACCCTCAGGGGCGCCACACACCCTTCTGCACAGTTTTGAAATGGCGACGAAGATGTTTAGTGCTGACGACGATGCCATTATCAGCATGACTATTCCGGTGATTTACATGCTGGAGCACACACTAAACAGAATTCAGAGTCAGGTGGTGGGACAAGAGGAGGTGGAGGAAGTAGAGGAGGAGTCGTATGCGGAAGGGATAACATCTCCAAGGTCCAGACGGTTGGCAGCACCAAGGCAGCAGGCATGGGAGGGTGGGGGAGAGGGATTAACCAGGGCGCATGGTAGCAGCCAAACTGTTGAGGAAGGTGCAGGAGCCGAGGAAGAAGTGGAGGACGAACTGGCGATGGGCATGGAAGACTCATCAGATGAGGGAGACCTTGATCACATTTCTGTTGTGCGAGGTTGAGGGGAGAGGGCAGAGGAAGGAAGCATGATTCTTACCTCACGACCAACACAAGGACTTGGTCCTCCTGGATGCGCAAGACTCATGAGTGCCTTCTTGCTGCACTACCTGCAACATGACCCTCAGATTGTCAGAATTCGAAGTAATCCCGACTACTGGGTTGCCACACTCTTAGATCCCCGGTACAAAAGTAAATTTGCCGAAATAATTCCTGCCATAAAAAGGGATTGACGCATGCAGGAGTATCTGCAGACGCTGTTGCAGAATCTTACATGTGCTTTTCCACAAAACACCAGTGGTGCACATAGTGAATCTCACAGTTCTAACTTGCCAACCGTGGGACTGTCGAGTCTTCATCACTCAAACCGTAACAGTAACACAGTATCTGCTGGTAACAGCATTTTTGTGGAATCGTTTCACCACTTTTTTAGACCATCCTTTGCAAGGCCACAGGAGACAAGAAGTCTGACACATAGTCAACGCCTAGAGAGGATATTGCAGGAGTATCTCCAAGTGAACATCGAAGCCATGACTGTGTCACTGGACCCTTGCTCATTTTGGTATTCCAATCTGGAAAAATGGCCGGAGCTCGCCACTCACGCCTTGGAGATCTTGTCATGCCCTGCAGCCAGTGTTCTCTCTGAACGTGTGTTCAGCGCTGCTGGTGGTGTGCTGACAGATAAGCGCACGCGTCTGTCCACTGAGAATGTAGACAGACTCACGTTCATAAAGATGAACAAATCATGGATTCGCAAGGACTTTTCTACCCCTGTGTTATCCTTGGGAGACTAAAACCTTGAGAATTTGGTAAAATCACCTCACCAACCGTTTTAAGCAACTGTGGGGCAATTGATGCCACTTAACCCTAGAACGCATGACCATAAAAATCTACACTTTCATGTACCTGGGGCCTTTTAGGCTCGTGTGCAAATAACATGGAATAACTCAAACTCAAATGACAAACAACTATATACATGAAGAATACCTAGAGTTTCAAAATTCTAACTAAAGTAATCTTGCAGAAAATAGAAAACAATTAACAGGGCGGGCCTGCGAGGCCCCAGGTATGCGTTCTAGGGTTAAGTGGTGTCTGTGCCACAATTTTGGGAAAAAATGGAGACTCTTTTTGGAGTCCCCTTGCTGTGTCTTACGTGACGTTGACATCGTCAATTCCAGGTGGGTTGGGTCGCTCCCCCCCCTTTTTAACTGTAAGAAACTAGATACACTATGGCTTGGGGTAACACAGATGGTTGAGTCTGAAGAGCTCAGAGGTCTGCTCCAAATCTTCAGTGTCTGCTAGTCAGCGTAGAAATTTTAACTGCATCTAGCCTAGGCAATACTTTGGGCGTAGTAGCCCAGCTGCGAAGCAAGCTGCACTGCCTGTGTATCTAATAAGAATTTTTAAATGCATCTAGCCTAGGCAGACTGTGGGGACCCCCAACCAAACCCAGACGCTCAGCCCCCCTACCGCCCCCCTTTCCTTGACAATACAATAATGTAACTCTTACAACTGGATGGGTGAGGATCAGTCACAGCTTTATTAACTCTTTATACTCATTCCATTAGAAAGGCATTTTATTTCTAAAATAATTCAGCTTGTTGCAGCATGCCCTTTGTCTCCACTCCGGCAAGTTGGCCAACAAGTGTAACTCTCCAACATGTCCTTTCTATTTCCAGGCCACGGAGGATCCTGCGTACTCGTATGCAGGACTCTGACCCCCACCCATCACTCTTAACGCTTGTTCCACTCCGTCCTGGAGTCCTGACAGGAATATGTCCAGTTCAATATTCATTAAGTGAACAACGTCGGGCCGTATGAGGCCTGCTTTATCTCCTTCCAGTTGTCGGTGTCGTACCACTACACCGCCTCTGTCTCTTCTAAATTTTGCCATCCGAATATTTATTACCCGCCTTGTCCGTTCGATGGCCGTGATGTCTCGCGCACCTTGCCATACCGCTATCGGCACAATCTCTGACCATACTATCGCTAGTTTTGTGAAAAATTCTCTGAAGCGCTCAGTGTCTAGTTTCATTATTGCCATTAGTTATGCGCTGTTATGATGACCTAGGTTGTTTCCCCCGGCCCGTATAACTAAGATGACCGGACATCTTGCCTCTCTCCCTATCTTGATTACCTCCATTAGTACCTGTGGCCATAGCAGGCCTCTAATACCTCTCTAGTTGAAATATGTGTTATGAAACTCTAATTTCCTCCCGCCTGGGCAGACTTTCGCCCTTTTTTCTGCCCAATACATATACGAGTGGCCTATCACCCACACTGTTGGCTTAGCGTCACCTGTAAAAGAAACAAACCACGTTAGGATAACAAGTCCCGTCTTATGTATCTTGCCAAACACGTGGATCACCATCTCCCTATCCTCTGAACTTCCGTTTCTGACAGTCCTGCTCTTGCTGCTTCCGTGGCCGCGTCTATGCGGAATGAGTGTGTCCCATAATCTTTGGGGTGGTTCCCTGCCGATGTTATGCATTTATTAAATATAGCTTGGAACTGGTATCTTGATAATGGCATTCCATCAATGTGTGATAGGAAGAAATTACTTTGTGATCTGATGGTTAGATATGTTTTTACTATTGTTACCCAACTCAGTGTACCGTTTGTGGGTTGTAGAAGTACCCAAGTGCCCCTGCCCGCTGGAACCGTTTTCGATTTGTGTATGCGTAGACGTATTGCATTATTGGCTATGACTACGTCCTGGTGTAATAAGCCTCCACTGGTGGTAATTTTGGATTGAGGGACTAATTCGCTTATGCATAGCGCCCCGAAGAAGGCGATCACAAATGCAGTAGACAGTAGTGTTGCTTCAAATTGTGAGTGTCATGTTAATGGTGTTAGGGATATGATGTGAGAAATCAGTTTTAGTGACACGGGACGGGACGTCTACACTCCTGACTTGGCTGACCCCTTTTCCACCCTTTTATGGATTGTCTGATGATGAACCTTTGTCACATCTCCCCAATTCAGTAGTTGGAAGTGAAATGCTACTCCAGTCAGACACCGCTGCGCTGACGCCCCTGATATGCCCCTCATAGTTAGCTGGTGGAGAAATTCTATGGTGACTTGTGATCTGGCTTGTTCACATTGGTCAACCCGTCTGCCTGCTACTAGTCGTGTCCACTCTTCCCATGTCTTACCGTATGCTTGCCACGTCGACGGGGCAACTGACGCTCTGATTAATGGCATCAAATATTCGCCACTAGATCCCATAGGGAAGGTGGGCAACTGTTGCCCGATGGGTGGGCGTTGTGGAAGAGCTCTGTGAAAATCTGCCAATTGAATTGTTATAAAGCGTTAGCAGCAGCTTTAGACCCCTCAGCATAGTGGCTAGAGCAGACCCATACATTGTGTTTTAGGCACAGGAATGCTAGCCTGGGTAGTAGGCCTAGCACTGGGGGAGACGATGATGCCATCTTATTAATGCAGTGCGCTAGGCTGGTGTTTTTTGTTATGAAGCGTATATTTTTGTAAGCCAGGCGCGCGCCCCATATTTCTATTGCTACCACTATTGGGAAGAAAAATTATTTTCAGGGCTAGATGCAGCTAAAAATTATTATTAATTTAAAAGCTGGTGGAGCTTGGTATAGATGGACTAATACAATGAGTCGCACACACTGCTAGAAGGCCAAATATTTTTTCAGAGCTAGATGCAGATAAAAATTATTTTTCATTTGCAACCTGATGGAGGTCAGTATAGATGGACTAATAGACCAAGTCCCACACACAGCTAGAAGGCCAAATATTTTTTCAGAGCTAGATGCAGATAAAAATTATTTTTAATTTGCAACCTGATGGAGGTCAGTATAGATGGAGTAATAGAGAAAGTCCCACACACTGCTAGAAGGCCAAATATTTTTTCAGAGCTAGATGCAGACAAAAAATTATTTTGAATTTGTAACCTGATGGAGGTCAGTATAGATGGACTAATAGAGAAAGTCCCACACACTGCTAGAAGGCCAAATATTTTTTCAGAGCTGGATGCAGATAAAAATTATTTTTAATTTGCAACCTGATGGAGGTCAGTATAGATGGACTAATAGAGAAAGTCCCACACACTGCTAGAAGGCCAAATATTTTTTCAGAGCTGGATGCAGATAAAAATTATTTTTAATTTGCAACCTGATGGAGGTCAGTATAGATGGACTAATAGAGAAAGTCCCACACACTGCTAGAAGGCCAAATATTTTTTCAGAGCTAGATGCAGAAAAAAATTATATTCAGTTTGCAACCTGATGGAGGTCAGTATAGATGGACTAATAGAACAAGTCCCACACACAGCTAGAAGCCCAAATATTTTTTCAGAGGTAGATGCAGATAAAAATTATTTTTAATTTGCAACCTGATGGAGGTCAGTATAGGTGGACTAATAGAGAAAGTCCCACACACTGCTAGAAGGCCAAATATTTTTTCAGAGCTAGATGCAGACAAAAAATTATATTCAGTTTGCAACCTGATTGAGGTCAGTATAGATGGATTAAAAGAACAAGTCCCACATACAGCTATAAGCCCAATATTTTTTCAGAGGTAGATGCAGAAAAAAAATATGTTCAGTTTGCAACCTGATGGAGGTCAGTATAGATGGACTAATAGAGAAAGTCCCACACACTGCTAGAAGGCCAAATATTTTTTCAGAGCTAGATGCAGACAAAAAATTATTTTTAATTTGCAACCTGATGGAGGTCAGTATAGATGGACTAATAGAGAAAGTCCCACACACAGCTAGAAGCCCAAATATTTTTTCAGAGGTAGATGCAGAAAAAAATTATATTCAGTTTGCAACCTGATGGAGGTCTGTATAGATGGATTAATAGAACAAGTCCCACACACTGCTAGAAGGCCAAATATTTTTTCAGAGCTAGATGCAGAAAAAAATTATATTCAGTTTGCAACCTGATGGAGGTCAGTATAGATGGACTAATAGAACAAGTCCCACACACAGCTAGAAGCCCAAATATTTTTTCAGAGGTAGATGCAGAAAAAAATTATATTCAGTTTGCAACCTGATGGAGGTCTGTATAGATGGATTAATAGAACATGTCCCACACACTGCTAGAAGGCCAAATATTTTTTCAGAGCTAGATGCAGAAAAAAATTATATTCAGTTTTCAACCTGAAGGAGGTCAGTATAGATGGACTAATAGAACAAGTCCCACACACAGCTAGAAGCCCAAATATTTTTTCAGAGGTAGATGCAGATAAAAATTATTTTTAATTTGCAACCTGATGGAGGTCAGTATAGATGGACTAATAGAACAAGTCCCACACACAGCTAGAAGCCCAAATATTTTTTAAGAGGTAAATGCAGAAAAAAATTATATTCAGTTTGCAACCTGTGGAGGTTAGTATAGATGGACTAATAGACCAAGTCCCACACACTGCTAGCAGCCTAAATATTTTTTCAGAGCTCGATGCAGAAAAAAAATCTTTTTAATTTGCAACCTGGTGGAGGTTAGTATAGATGGACTAATAGAACAAGTCCCACACACTGCTACAAGCCGAAACCCACATATTTTTTCAGAGCTAGATGCAGATAACAATTATATTGAATTTTCAACCTGGTGGAGGTTAGTATAGATGGACTAATAGAACAAGTCTCACACACTGCTAGAAGCCCAAATATTTTTTCAGAGCTAGATGCAGAAAAAAATTATATTGAATTTGCAACCAGATGGAGGTCAGTATAGATGGACTAATAGACCAAGTCCCACACACTGCTAGAAGCCTAAATATTTTTTCAGAGCTAGATGCAGAAAAAAATTATATTGAATTTGCAACCTGATGGAGTTCAGTATAGATGGACTAATAGACCAAGTCCCACACACTGCTAGAAGCCTAAATATTTTTTCAGAGCTAGATGCAGAAAAAAATTATATTGAATTTGCATCCTGATGGAGGTCAGTATAGATTGACTAATAAACCAAGTCCCACACACTGCTAGAAGCTGAAATATTTTTTCAGAGCTAGATGCAGAAAAAAATAATTTTAAATTTGCAACCTGGTGGAGGTTAGTATAGATGGACTAATAGAACAAGTCCCACACACTGCTAGAAGCCTAAATATTTTTTCCGAGCTAGATGCAGAAAAAAATCATATTGAATTTGCAACCTGATGGAGGTCAGTATAGATGGACTAATAGACCAAGTCCCACACACTGCTAGAAGCCTAAATATATTTTCAGAGCTAGATGCAGAAAAAAATGATTTTAAATTTGCAACCTGGTGGAGGTTAGTATAGATGGACTAATAGAACAAGTCCCACACACTGCTACAAGCCGAAACCCAAATATTTTTTCAGAGCTAGATGCAGATAAAAATTATATTGAATTTGCAACCTGGTGGAGGTTAGTATAGATGGTCTAATAGAACAAGTCTCACACACTGCTACAAGCCGAAATATTTTTCTCAGAGCTAGATGCAGAAAAAAATTATATTGAATTTGCAACCTAATGGAGGTCAGTATAGATGGACTAATAGACCAAGTCCCACACACTGCTAGAAGCTGAAATATTTTTTCAGAGCTAGATGCAGAAAAAAATTATTTTTAATTTGCACCCTGGTGGAGGTTAGTATAGATGGACTAATAGAATGATGCCATGCCCCAAAGGTTTTACTTCACTAGGTGCAGTAAAAAAAATTGTATTCTATACACAGGTGGTGTAGCTTGCAACACCGATAGGCTACTCCACTGACTAACACACTCTGCAATTGGCCAAAAAGGATTTGCTTTGCTAGATTTACCCAAATGCTGTGAAAAAAACTAGCACAGCACTGGCACAGACCTGCCTGGCAAAAAGTGATAGGAACTGATGTAACCTAGCCCTGAAAAAGACGGCAATTGCAATTGGTCTTTACTCCCAACCTATCTATTTAAGAGCACAGACCTGCCTGATAAAAGTCGTATGAAATGATGTAACCTAGTCCTTAAAAGGACTGCAATCACAACTCTTCCCTACTCCCAAGCTATCTGTAGATTTGTGCGAAAATTGGCTTGAAATTAACAAAGTATAGCGCACACAGCAACAGCGGTGCCGTCTAACACGCAGCTGCAGCAGTGAGAAAATGGTGGTGACGGGGAAAATGGCTGGGTCTTATAGGGCAAGGACATGTGACATACACTGCCAATGACACATGCCCTTGCTTGTGTGAAAAAAAGCACTTTACTCCGTGTGTGCGCTGCTGATAGGTTGACAGACTGCACCTCCCCACTGTAAATGCGGGAAAGAGAAAAAAAAATGGAGATCTTCATTATTCCTGCAGAGATCCATCTCCTGCCCCTTCCCCCGCCCCGCTGTACAGTCAAACTGCGTATTAACATTAATTTTCAGCATTACTGAGAAAAAATTCAGTTATGATTTTGGTGCGCGAACAGTTATCGAACATATCCTCGAGCAGCCGAATTTTTTTCAAATCGTTCGTGTTCACCGAACGGCTCGAACACCGCCGAAACCAGCTCGAATTTGAGATTGGCGAACAGTTCGAGTCGAACACCGCTCATCTCTACTCTGCACCAGCTATGCACACAGCTGAATTTCACTGCCGCAAAATGACAAAGTGGGATATGGCATGCTGTATCACGTGAGCAAGAGCAAAAAATATATTTTTTTCACTCTGCACACAGCTGAATTTCAGCGCCAGAAAATGACAAGTGGAGATATCGTGTGCTGTATCAGGTTAGCAATGGAAAAAAATCATTTTTTTTACTCTGCACACAGCTGAATTTCAGCACCATAAAATGACAAGGTGAGATATGGCGTGCTGTATCACGTTAGCAACAGAAAAAAAAATAGTTTTTTTACTCTGCATACAGCTGAATTTCAGCACCACAAAATGACAAGGTGAGATATGGCGTGCTGTATCACATTAGCAACAGAAAAAAAATTGTTTTTTTTACTCTGCACACAGCTGAATTTCAGCACCACAAAATGACAAGGTGAGATATGGCAAGCTATATCACGTTAGCAACAGAAAAAAAATAGTTTTTTTACTCTGCACACAGCTGAATTTCAGCTCCACGAAATGACAAGGCTATGACAATGTTAGCAACAGAAAAAAATAGATTTTTAAAGATGCATTCGTGCATGGAGTACAATAGAAGCAGTGCACAACAGAATTCTGAAATGTGCCCTGCTGTCTTTGTCTAGACCTTACTAATGGAACAAGAAAAAAAAATCTGCTGGAAGATCGATTTAACAGCCACACAGGACACTAGCTATCTAAACTATCTGACTTAGAATCAACCACCTAGATAACTAGATAAAATCTCTAATGAATCCAGGAGCAGACTAAGAGCATCTTTTCTGATCTGTTATAGTCACAAAATGGCGCATGTCTGCTCTTTATATAGAGAGGGACATGTGATTTCAGCAGCCAATGGCACAAGCCCTTGTGTCTGGACATTGTGGATGGTTCCTGCACCCTGATTGGCAAGCCGCAATTGCACACATAAAGTTATGAAAAAAAAAAATTACAAGCACACCGCTCCTCTGAGCTCTCCCCACCCCCTCCACTCATCAAACATGTCTTCCCTGCTCATTATACACCACCACTATCCTAGCCAAAGTGATAAAAATACTTTAGTGGCAATGCAATCATTTCCTGCACTTTTACCGACTTTAACCGATTTTCAGAATAAATGCTCGTGTGTCCGATCTCGAATCCGAATGTACCATATTCGTGCCTGAATTTGCAATTTGCGATCATTTTTCGAACATATTCGCTTATCGCTAATCATCTCTATAGACCAACATATTTTTACATATTAATGAAATGCATTTGAGATTGGTATATACTTTTAATCAAAGAGAATGTCTACTTAAAATGTGTATCTGACCATGCATAATCAATATTATAGTTTTACTTGCAAAAATATTCTGTGTGTAAGGTACAGTTTCTCATTTAGGAGATTCAACTGAGGTATGGAATATTTACATGGTAAATAGTATGCAATATGGTTTCCTCCATAAGACCTATTGGAGGTAGGGAGGTTATTACTAGAGAGGAGTGAATATATCAGGGTGTAATTGAATTCTACTCAAATTTTACAAAAATCTGCTTTGGTCCAAATACGGATTTCTTCCAATTCGCTTCCACGCGGATCCAGCAAAGTGGTGGCCACTAGCATTCAGGAGAAATTGCGCAAAAAAATTGCGGGGTCTAGTTTGCATACAAGAATCAGACTACTTAATGTCAATCCCATTTTTGTTAAAAATACAAGAACAGGCACAGTTGGCGCCTCCTGATGAAGAAGAACGAAATGTGCATTGGGGTGGCAGGGATACATACCAAAACCAGCCACAATGTAAGTTTTCACCCTATTGTACTGATAGTATTGTACCCTTGTGTAACTGGGAAATTTCTAGCTTATAAAAATTACATTTCTACCACATGCGTCTAAAAATCACTAAAGTTGACAAATCCCCGGGCTCGGATGGGATAGACCCGCGGGTACTACAGGAATTAAGTAATGTCATAGATAAACCATTATTTTTAATCTTTAAAGATTCCATAATAACAGGGTCTGTAGCACAGGACTGGCATATAGCAAATGTGGTGCCAGTATTCAAAAAGGGGACAAAAACCGAACTTGGAAATTATATGCCAGTAAACTTAACCTCTACTGTGGGTAAAATCCTGGAGGGTTTTCTAAGAGATGCTATACTAGAGTATCTGAAGAAGAATAACCTCATGACCCAATATCAACATGGGTTTACGAGGGACTGTTCCTATCAAACTAATCTGATCAGCTTTTATGAGGAGGCAAGTTCTGGACTGGACCAAGGAAATGCAGTGGATGTTGTGTATATGGACTTTTCAAAAGCTTTTGATACGGTTCCACACAAACGGTTGATACATAAAATGAGAACAATGGGGATAGGGGGAAATATATGTATGTGGGTTAAGAATTGGCTCAGTGATAGGAAACAAAGGGTGGTTATTAATGGAAAACACTCAGACTGGGTCTCAGTTAACAGTGGGGTACCACAGGGGTCAGTATTGGGCCCGCTTCTTTTTAACATATTTATTAATGACCTTGTAGGGGGCATACAGAGTAGTATTTCAATATTTGCAGATGACACTAAACTCTGCAGGGTAATCAATACAGAGGAGGACAATTTTATATTACAGGAGGATCTATGAAAACTAGAAGCTTGGGCTAATAAGTTGCAAATGAGCTTTAATGTGGATAAATGTAAGGTAATGCACTTGGGTAGAGGAAATAAAATGTATAATTATATGCTTAATTGTAAAACACTGGGCAAAACTGTCACTGAAAAAGACCTGGGTGTATTGGTGGACGACAAGCTCACGTTTGGTGGCCAGTGTCAGGCAGCTGCTGCAAAGGCAAATAAAATAATGGGATGCATTAAAAGAGGCATAGATACTCATGAGGAGAACATAATTTTACCTCTATACAAGTCACTAGTGCGACCACACTTAGAATACTGTGTACAGTTCTGGTCTCCGGTGTATAAGAAAGACATAGCTGAACTAGAGAGGGTGCAGAGAAGAGCGACCTAGGTTATTAGAGGACTGGGAGGTCTGCAATACCAAGACAGGTTATTACACTTGGGGTTATTTACGTTGGAGAAACGCAGGCTTAGGGGTGATCTTATTACTATGTACAAGTATATAAGGGGACAGTACAAAGACCTTTCTACTGATCTTTTTACTCTGAGGCCTGAGACAGGGACAAGGGGGCATCTTCTACGTCTGGAGGAAAGAAGGTTTAATCATAATCACAGACGCGGATTCTTTACTGTAAGAGCAGTGAGACTATGGAACTCTCTGCCGCATGATGTTGTAATGAGTGATTCACTTCTAAAATTTAAGAAGGACATGGATATATATACAGGTTATATATACTAGATTCCTTGATAGGGCGTTAATCCAGGGAACTAGTTTGATTGCTGTATGTGGAGTCAGGAAGGAATTTTTTTCCCCAATGTGGAGCTTAGTGTTTGCCACATGTTTTTTTTTTCCTTCCTCTGGATCAACATGTTAGGCTATGGGTTGAACTAGATGGACTTAGTCTTCCTTCAACCTTAAAAACTATGTTATTATGTTACTATGTTACATGGTTTCTGACCACATGTGCAGATTCAACGCGCCCAGAATTAACTGAGTAACAAATTGTGGGAGCCATTTTCTCATGCTATCCTTTGTAAAAGTGAAAAATTTGGGCCTAAAGCAACATTTTACAGGAAAAATTACAATTTTTTTTCATTCCATTTTGCATTAATTCCTGTGTAGCACCTGAAGGTGTAACAAATTTACTGAACGCAGTTTTGAAGTATTGAGGGATGAGGTTTTTAAAATGTTATAACTTTTGGGGAGTTTCCAATATATCAGTTCCTCAAAGTCCATTTAAATCTGAAGATAATGCACAACAAATACCCCAAACCAATACACCAGGGGTGGGGAATCTAAGGCCTGCGGGCCGTTTTCGGCCCTCGATGACGATTTATCTGGGCAGATTCTTTGGGACCGCAGTGCTTGAGCCTGTATTTTGACAGTCTCTGGCCCATTAGTTTCTTATTGGTCTGTGAGCACACACATGCAGTGTTCATTACTGAGCGCTGAGGCACGTGCGATGAAAGATTACATCCTGACACCAGTGCCAGCATGGGGACATACTTTGTGGTCGGAGTTAGCGCACACTTTGTACGGCCCCCGAAGGATGATATAAATATCCAAGTGGCCCTTGGCAGAAAAGAGATTCCCCACCCCAACAATACACCAATGAAGTGACCTGGGCGAAGAATTCTGAGATGAATACAAACAATATAAAAAAGGGTGCGGCATAGAATAAAGCCAGATGCAAGAGTATATTAAGCCCCTCCAAAAATACTTTATTAATTATCAAGAGCACAAATTCATAGAGAGAAGTATAGTCAAAATATAAAAGCGAGCTGCTGTGATATGCAGGGAAACACACTACCATAAAAACAGTCCAAATACATGCAGCAATACCATCTGTAAAAAGTGATAGGAGACACTGTGTGACTAAATGGTATAAATAGCAAGCGTGAAGCAATAAACATTGATATCTATCAGTACAATAGGGTGCAAACTTACATTGTGGCCGGTTTTGGTATGCGTTCCTGCCACCCCAATGCACGTTTCGTTCTTCTTTGTCAGGAGGCACCAACTGTGCCTGTTCTTGTATTTTTAAAAAAAATGAGATTGACATTAAGTAGTCTGATTCTTGTATGCAAGACCAGTCCAATCTATTACTAGAATTCCAAGAGGCTCTAGAGGAGAGCAAATTTGATTCCAAAATATTGAAATTTTCCTTTTTTAACATGACTGGTTTTGAGACACCTAGACTTACAGTATACATGAGTGTATTATTGCCAGGATAAAAAGAACAGATGTTCAGTGACATGACAGCTTTATTGGAAAAGAATCATGTTTGATTCATTATAGTCAACAATCTCATGTTCATTTATAGGAATCTTAAAAATAAGTTGGGGAGAAATGTAACAGATAGCTGTACTTTCATTCTTCGTTTACAGAGTCTAATGTAACTTTTAAACAACTTACTTTTTCCTAACATTCATTGTTCACAAGGCATACAGATAGCCCCATGCTGTTTACTTACTTAAGAAGTTGAACTATATTGATCATTATGCTTGCTTGCAGGCATTACCTTCAATCAGCTCCTTTGCTGCTTGAGCTGTGCTAGCTCTCAGGAGCAAGCATAAAGCTTAATGTTCTCTGACTTTTTGTATTAGCATAGAGTGGCAAGCATTTTATTGAGAAAACATCAAGGATCTCATCTGCGTTTAGACCACAGATACAAATTAAATAATGAGCATTACAACTGTTACACAGTAGAGTTTGGTAAGAAATTGTTTTATTTTTCACAATCATTATGTTTATTATATTATGGCTGGGGTGCGTTCTGCTTTTTTCTCTTTATTTAATGATATTTATTTTTTATTTTGTCCTCAAATAATCAATATATCTGGATATTTACTACCAAAGATCTTGCACTCACCAAAGTTTTTCCACATGAGCAGTTTGTGTCAACCTTACAATACCTTTATATTTAAAATGCTATGTGCATAGTATGGTTGTTATAGGAGCTGCTTTTTACGAGCTCGTTTGCCAAGACCTCACTCCTGGCATGCTTTCAGCTGCCTCATGGCTAAAGTTTGAGCTGTATTAAAATGCTATTTGTACTAATATGCTGCCTTATAATATGTTCTTGGCTTCTTGGCTGTTGATATAAAATAATATGTTTTAAGTTATTTATATATACAATAGCATAGACTCCTATTTTTAATATTACTTAAAGGGCTTGTCTGGGTACAGATGCCAGGTCTGTATGGGTCCAAGCCCCTGCACCACTACTGACCAACTGTTATTTACTCTGGTTGCCACCATGTTGGGTGGAGCTGGAAAGCAGCTGCCAAGTACTGCAGAACAGATAATTTCAATAGGAGTTCTTCTGCAGTTACCAGCATTGACAGCTACACTTTGGATGGAGCTGAGCTTTGCACCGTTCAAAGTTCAAACTTTATACAACTGGTGTCCAGTGGAATAAGTAACAGATGACTGGTGGGTTTACCTGGTGTCGGACCCCCGCCTGATATTTATGACCGATACTATGATAGGTCATCAGTATGCTGTGCCCTGTCAAACACTTTAAGCATTGACTCCAATTATGGAAAGCACTTAATTCTGCTTAAATTAAAGGATATTCTAGGATAGGTCATGAACGTCTGATTGAGGATAGTCAGATCCATATAACCTTACTGATTAGCAGAACAAAGGGACTACAATACTTTACTATCATAGGACAATACTAGAAAGTGTTAAAGAGGCATAACACTTATTGGAATAACTCTTTTTTTCTGCTAATCAGTGGTCCATGAGGTTGGACTTCTATTTATCATACACTGATGGCCATAAATGTTTATTTATGAAAAACCATATGAAGCCTTTTAATAGTTGTTTAACCCTTTTTTGGGTAGCTTTTATAAAGGTAATAATGCTTATTATCTTATTATCTAACTATATAAAACTTTGGACTGCTCCACATATGACTTTGCACTTAAGTTTTAAAATGTCTTCAGTAGTGGCTTAACTAAAGTCTGATGCGCTTCAGTACAAAATTTGGACCTGCATGTTTGTCAGATGCATGAACCCTTGTAGCTTTCTATATTCTATAAGGACATACATGTTTCCTTCTTCCCCCATTATGTATATGTAGTAATGTCCCCTATCCTGGAACCATTCTGGTATATGTGTCCCTCATTCTGATCCCATCCTGGTATATATGTTCCTCACCCTTGGCCTGTTCCTTGCATATATGTCCCTCATCCTGGTATATGTGTTCCCCATCCTGGGACTATCTTGGTATGTATGTCCCCCATCCTGGTATATATGTTCCCCATCCTGGTATATATGTCTCCAATCCTGGGCCCATCCTGGTATATGTGCCACCATCCTGGGTTCCGTCCTGGCATATATGTCCCCCATCCTGGTATATATGTCCCCCATCCTGGGCCCTTCCTTGTATATATGTCCACCATCCTAGGCCCCTTCCTGGTATATATGTCCCCCATCCTGGTATATATGTCCCTCATCCTTAGCCCGTTCCTGGTATTAATGTCCCCCATTCTGGTATATACAGTATATTCCTCAACCTTGGGTCATCCTGGTATATATGTACCTCATCCTGGTATATAGAGTCATGGAGTCATGGGTAAAAGTGTTGGCAACCTTGAAATTGTTCCAGAAAATGAAGTATTTCTCCCAGAAAATTATTGCATTTACTGTATTTTTCTGACTATAAGACCATAAGTCGCAACTAGGTTTTAGAGGAGGAAAATAGAAAAAAAATTGAAGTAAAAAATGGGGTCATGATGCATGTTATGGGGGAGGGGGTAAGCTGCTGACACTGTTATAAGGGTAATGTCCCCCAATTCTCTGTACTAATATCCCCCATCCTGGTATATATATTCACCCGTACTGGTATATATGACCCCCCTTCCTGTAAAATGTGGCCCCCATCCCCATTCTTGTATACATGGCCTCCCACCCTATCCTGGTATACATTGCCCCCCATCCTGGTATGCATAGCACTCCCATCTTGGTATGCATGCACCCCCCATCCTGGTATGCATGGCACTCCAATCCTGGTATGCATAGCACCCCCATCCTAGTATGCATAACACCCCCATCCTAGCATGCATGGCACCCCCCCCATCCCCATCCTGGTATGCATGGCACCCCCCATCCCCATCCTGGTATGCATGGCACTCCATCATGCTGCACACAAAAAAAAATAAAAGATTCTACTCACTTTTCCTCTGCTCCAGCACTGCATCCTGTTCTGCTGCCAGCAGCTGATCTTAGCGTGTGAGCAGCGCATGACGTCACTGCCATGCGCCCTCACACGCTGAGGGCAGCTGCCGAAATATTCACTATCTAGAATATTCATTCTCTTTATTAACGTGCACAGTGTCAGCCGCAGTCGCTGGCTCCTTCAGCGGCTTGACGAACATGTGTGCCCGCTATTAAAGAGAATGAATATTCACTGCTCTCTACTCCTATAGGCATGGGGAGCTGTGAATACTCATTCTCTTTAATAGCGAGCACACATGATCGCTGGAGCCTCTGCAGAAGCCGGCGACTGTAGCTGACACTGTGCTCACTATTAAGGAAAATTAATATTCACTACTCCACACGCCCATTGGCATGGGTAGCAGTAAATATTCATTTTCTTTAACGGCGGGCACAGTGTTAGCCGCAGCAGTCGGCTACTGCCTCTGTGACCCGCTCCTCCGCTGCCGCCGCTCTTCTCGTACCCCCCACCATCCACAGCCAGACCTTCATCTGGACTATAAGACACCCCCCCACTTTCCTCCAACATTTTGGAGGAAAAAAGTCCGTCTTATAGTCCGAAAAATACGATACACATGTTTTGTTATACACATGTTTATTTCCTTTGTGTGTATTGGAACAACACCAATAAACAGGATAAAAAAGACAAATTAGACATCATTTCACACAAAACCCCAAAATGGGCTGGACAAAATTGTTGGCACCCTCAATTTAATATTTAGTTGCGCACCCTTTGGAATAAATAATAATCAATAATCAAATCTAAGGATGCCTTAGATTTGATGTACATATCTGTCTTGATAACGGTGAATGATAAATATTTATACATGTGGACCAATACCATAACAAAATGCATTACCAGATATTTGTAATAAAATTATGTCATTACCAGAGAGATATTAGAAGATTCATATAATATTAATTATATGTATACAATCACCCGATAGAAAAGTAATAATGATAATAGTCATTAAAGTGTTGATAAATATATATATATATATATATATATATATATATATATATATAAAAGGCATCCTTAGTGACTACTATTACTATCTGCTTCTTTGCTCTATGGTACAAGAGATTTTTTGTTTCTGTATGTATTTCTCATTTTTTGTATATTCTTTGGTAATCTAGTATTCCTTTCTATTTCATGTTTGATTTTATGTCGTTTTAGTGCTTATTTGCTGTAGTCAATTTTAAGCTGCCAATAATAGGTTAATTTTCCTTTTGGGCTGTGGTCCGACACCTGAAGCAATTTACTGTGAAGGGTGTTTGATTTAACTTCAGCTAGTAGGCTCAGATCTCACATTATTCCATGAATAAGGTTTAGCCGAAACGCGTTGGAATATGCTGTATTTGAGAGCCGTTACACTGCTTTTTTTGTAACTCATCCTTGGTTTTTATAATACGAAATTAAAAGTGAAGTTTTAACACGATATTTACAACCCTGGTCCTGCTGGAGACATCTTTGCTTGTTTTTTCATTACTTGAACCTTGGTAGCCCGTGACCTGGGCGTCTCCGCTGCAAGATTATTTTGGGACTAGATGAGTCTGGCTACTACCCGGTGAGCTGACAACGTTTTCCCCTTTCCCTTTTCCTTTGCTTTATAATTAAAACACATGTCTGGTACACAAAAATTATTAGAAATGGGGGACATAACTTTTCCCCTTCTCTCCAAAGCCTGTTTTCGCCTTCTTAACCAGGCCAAATTTTTCAAATCTGATATGTCACTTTATGTGGTAATAATTCTGAAATGCGTCCACATGTCATGTCCCAGTGATTGTTAGATTATTTTTATTTATGACACATTGTTGTTTATGGTACTGGTAAATTTAGGTCAATAAAATTCTTTTTTATTCTTAAAAATATGACAAAAATATAGAAAAAATGTGCAATTTAAAAAATGAATTTTTATGCCATTAAGACAGGATGTTAGGATGTTAGAAAGGTTAAAAATTAAGAACCAATTTTTCATTTTTTCAACTAAATTTACAAAACCTGTTTTTTACGGACGACTTCTCTTTTGAAGTGAGTTTGAAGGGCCTATATGTTAGACGATTGCCAAACACCCCATTTTAAAAACTGCACTCCTCAAGATATTCAAAACTGCATGAACAAAGTTTGTTAATCCTTCATGAGCATGACAGGTATTAACACAATGCTAAAAGGGAATTTACTAAGATGTTATTTTAGTCCCAAATGTTTCATATTTACTGGAGTAAAAGTAGAAATTGAACCATGCTATTTGTTGTGCTATTTCTCCTGTGTACACCAATACCCAATATGTGGTCGAAAATTACTGTTTGGGCGCATGTCACGGCTTAGAAGTTAGAGAAGAAGCGCTATTTAACTTTTGGTGCACAGATTTTGCATACCATGTAGTGTTTGAACAGCCCAATAGATATCAAAACTGCTGGAATCTCCTTCCAGTGACCCCATTTTGGAAACTTCAGTCATGGCCAAAAGTTTTCAGACTGACACAAATTTTGGTTTTCACAAAGTTTGTTGCTTCAATGTTTTAGATCTTTTAGTTAGAGGTTTTTACTGTTACTGAAGTACAATTCTAAGTATTTCATAAGTTTTTATACTTTTATTGACAAATATATCAAGTTTATGTAAAGACTGAATATTTACAGTATTATCTCTTATCTTTAAAGACATCTGTAATTTGCTCTTGATATCAGTTTCTGGGCCAAATCCTGAATGATTGCAACTTTATTCTTGCCTAATCAGTGTTTGGAGTTTATCACAATTTCCGTGTCTTTGTTTGTCCTCCTACTTTAGAGGATTTATCACAGGTTCTCAAAGGCATTGAGATCTGGGGAATTTTCTGGCTATGGCCCCAAAATTTCAAATATGTTGTCAGGGGCGTACATAGAAATCATGGGTCCCATAGCAGAAATTCTAATTGGACCCCCCAACAAGAAAAAATGATTAATATTCAACAACTTTGCAGTCCTTATAAAGTCCTTATAAAGTAATTTTCCTCCTACTGAAGCCGTAGATTCTCCTTTCATTGCACCCATAATGTATTATGCCAACAAAAGTGCCACACAAACGCTGCATGACACCCCCGCAGTGAATTCCTCCACAGTACCCTCCACATGCACAGTATAATGACCCTACTATACCCCACCACAACTCCCATGGGAAAGTATTGTGACAACACAGTATGATCCCCCAACTGTGACCCCCACACAGCCCTCTATGTAGTATAATAGGCCTACACCTCACCACACTGTGTAATGACCTCCACTAGCACTCTAAACAGTAAAATAGCCCCAACAGAGCCCTCCACACAGTATGATGGACCCCACACAAACCTTTACACGATATAATTGCTTGCATACAGTATAATGGCACCTACATAGCCCTCTGTAAAGTATTAAAGCTCCCACATAGCCCTCCAAATATTATAATGGCCTCCACATAGCCTTCCATATAGTATAATGGGCCCCATTTTCCTTCATATAGTATACTGCACCCCATAATCCTCCATATAGTATACTGCACCCCATAGTCCTCCATACAGTATAATGTACTACTCATAGTCCTCCATATAGTATAATGCTCCCCATAGTCCTACATATAGTATAATACACTCCCCATAGTTCTCCATACAGTATAATGCATCATGTAGTCCCCCATACAGTAGAATACACTCCCCATAGTCCTTGATATAGTATAATACACCCCCATAGTCCTCTATAAAGTAAAATGCACTCCCCATAGTCCTACATACAGTATAATGCGCTTCATTATTCTCCATATAGTATAATGCACACCATAGTCCTCCATATAATATAATGCACCCACATAGTTCTCCATATAGTATAATGCACCCTCTATGATCCTCCATATAGTATAATACACTCTCCATAGTCCTCATGACAGTATATTGCACACCATAGTTGTCCATATAGTATAATGCACCCCATAATCCCCCATGCAGTATAATGCACTCCCCATAGTCCTCCTTACAGTATAATGCTCCCTATAGTCCTCCCTATAGCATAATGCACTTCCCGTAGTCCTCTAAATAGTATAATGCACTCCCCATAGATCTCCATATAATATAATGCACTCCCCATAGTCCTACATATAGTATAATGCACTCCCTATAGTCATCCATACAGTATAATGCACCCCATAGTCAACCATACAGTATAATGCACTCCCCATAGTCATCCATATAGTATAATGCACTCCGCATAGTCCTCCATATAGTATAATGCGCCCTCCATAGTCCTTCATATAGTATAATGCAATCCCCATTGTACTCCTTACAGTATAATGCACTACCCATAGTCCTCCGTACAGTATAATGCATTCCTCATAGTCCTCTATACAGTATAATACACCCCATAGTCCTCCATACAGTATAATGAACAGCCCATAGGCCTTTATATAGGTCATTTATATAATATAATGGCACCCACATAGCCCTCTGTAAAGTATAAAGGCTCCGACATAGCCCTCCAAATATTATAATGGCCTCAACATAGCCTTCCATATAGTATAATATGCCCCATTTTCCTCCATATAATATACTGCACCCCATAATCCTCCATATAGTATAATGCTCCCTGTAGTCTTACATATAGAATAACTAGCTATTGAACCCGTTCTACAACTGGGTGGCAAGCATTTGCATTTTTATTGGTATATGGTCCCCCATCCTGGTATATGCTCCCCCATCCTGGTCCCCCATCTTGGTATATGCTCCTCCATCCTGGTCCATGCTCCTCCATCCTGTTATGTGCTCCCTCATTCTGCTTCCCTATCCTGTTATGTGCTCCCCCATCCTGCTCTCCCATCCTGTTATGTGCTCCCCCATCACCTCCATCTTATTCCACAAAATGGCGCCGGAGTTCCCGTGTGCGCATATCGTGCTGTCCGGCGCCATTTTGTTGAAGACACACTGCAAATGTGTCTTCACCAAAATGGCGCCGGATAGCGCACTATGCGCATGCACTGATTACGACGCCATACTCGTTCACAGGTCTCCGGCCCGAACAGGGGCTCCATGGCAACACTTTTCCTGGTTCCAGAGATCGCGGTATGCGTTTAGTGCCTACGCTAACTGCGATCTCCGGCGCCACAGTCCTCATCCTTGTCTGGGATGTGGATGTGTTCCTTCTATCTGGGGCCAGTCTGCACAGGTGCATTGTGCAGGTGCAGTCTATAGAGGCTTCGGACAGACGGATACATCACTGATTATATTACAGATACACTCGCCATAATCCTCCATACAGTATAATGCATCATGTAGTCCTCCATACAGTAGAATGCAATCCCCATAGTCCTCCATATAGCATAATACACCCCCATAGTCCTCATAAAGTATAATGCACTCCCTATAGTCCTAACATACAGTATAATGTACTCCATAATTCTCCATAGAGTATAATGCACACCATAGTCCTCCATACATATAATGCACCCCCATAGTCCTCCATATAGTATAATGCACCCTCTATGATTCTCCATATAGTATAATGCACTCCCCATAGTCCTCCTAATAGTATATTGCACACCATAGTTGTCCATATAGTATATTACACCCCATAGTCCTCCATACAGTATAATGCACTCCCCATAGTCCTCCATACAGTATAATGCACTTCCCATAGTCCTCTATGTAGTATAATGCACTCCTCACAGATCTAAATATAGTATAATGCACTCCCCGTAGTCCTACATATAGTATAATGCACTCCCCATAGTCCTACATACAGTATAATGCACCCCATAGTCAAAGATTCAGTATAATGCACTCCCCATAGTCCTCCATATAATATAATGCTCCTCATATTGTATAATGCACCCCACATAGTCCTTCATATAGTATAATGCAATCCCCATTGTCCTCCTTACAGTATAATATACCCCATAGTCCTCCATACCGTATAATGCACAGCCATAGTCCTTTATATAGTATAATGCACTCCTTATATTCTTCCATACAGTATAAGGCACCCCATAGTCCTCCATATAGTATAATTCACTCCCCATAGTCCTCTATTCAGTATAATGCACCCCATAGTCCTCCATATAGTATAATGCACTCCCCATAGTCCTTCATACAGTATAATGCAGTCCACATAGTTCTCCATATAGTATAATGCACCGCATAGTCCTCCATATAGTATAATGCACTCCCCATAGTACTCCTTACAGTATAATACACCCCATATTCCTCCATACAGTTTAATGCACTGACCATGGTCTCCCATACAGTATAATGCACCCCATAGTGCTCCATATAGTATAATGCACTCCACGTAGTCATCCATATAATATAATGCACTCCCCATAGTCTTCCATATAGTATAATGCACTAACCATAGTCCTCCATAAAGAATAATGCACTCCACATAGACCTCCATATAGTATAATTCACCCCAATAGTTCTCCATATAGTATAATGCACTTCCCATAGTCCTCCATATAGTATAATGCACTCCTCATAGTCCTCCATACAATATAATGCACCCCATAATCCTCCATATAGTAGAATGTACTCCCCATACTCCTTCATATAGTATAATGCACTGCCCGTAGTCCTCCTTAGAGTATAATGCACTCCTAATAATCTTCCATACAGTATAATGCACTCCATAGTCCTCCATATAGTATAATGCACTCCCTATAGTCCTCTATATAATATAATGCACTTCCCACAGTCCTCCATACAGTATAATGCACCCCATATTCCTCCATATAGTATAATGCACTACCTATAGTCCTCTATATAATATAATGCACTTCCCATAGTCCTTCATTCAGTATAATGCACCCCATATTCCTCCATATAGTATAATGCACTCCCTATAGTCCTCTATATAATATAATGCACTCCTCATAGCCCTCCATACAGTATTTTGCACTCCCACACTCTTTCATATAGTATATTGCACTTCCCATAGTCCTCCATACAGTATAATGCACCGCATAGTTCTCCATATAATATAATGCATTCCCCATAGTCCTCTATGTAGTATAATGCACTCCCCATAGTCATCCATACAATATAATGCACCCCATATTCCTCCATATAATAGAATGCACTCCCCATAGTCCTCCATACAGTAATATGGCCACAGCGATGTTCTCACAAATTTTTTTTTAATTTAAAAAAAAAAAACAATACTGACCTCTACTCTTCCTCCTCCCTAGTCTCTTTAGCGAGTATTCTGAAGTGCCACACATCTCAAGTGATGCTTTCAAGTGTAATGGCATGCAGGAATACAGTTGAACATGCGATGATGGGCGGGGGGCCCGGTGTTGGTGTTCCCGCGGCTCACGGTTCCCATAGCAGTCATTGGCGGCATGCCACTGTATATTCTTCACTAAGCAAATTAGTTATCATTTTTACTTCTGACATGGTGGTCCATTATACTTGAAAAAGCAGTGTTCAGCAGCAAATTGCTCCCAGATCAAGGGAGAAGTTGCTATTGGAGGAGTTTCGAGTGAACCCACTCTCTTGGATAGAGAGCAACCCCACACAGGAACACAGTAGGCAGATGTCAGTGCATCTGTATGCACTGTGAGCCAAAGGCCTTTAAAGGCTGGCCTGTCAAGAATAGTGTTGAGCCACCCCCGTAGTGTTCGAGTTCGGTTCGGTTCGTCAAACACCCGTGTGTTCGCCGAACTGTTCGTCGAACTGTTCGTCGAACACCTTTGAACACCGTTAAAACCAATGGCAGGCAAACAAAAACACATAGAAACACATAGAAAACACCTTCAAAGGTGTCCAAAAGCTGACAAACTGCTCAGAAGACACAACTAACACATGGAAAAGTGACAAGTACATATAGTCATGCGAAAAGAAAAGAGGTGGAGGAGTAAAAGGAGGGGGAGACACAGATATAGGCATGTCATGCCCTTCTAAAATCCAAAAAGTGAGAAGCCGACACGTTCAGTCCGCTCCTGCCCGTGCCACCTCCGTGTCGCCGGGTTTGTGCCAGAGCCGCGGTGAACCCTGACGGCCAGCCCCCCTCTCCCAATACTGGTGCCTGTCCGCTGGTGGGTCGAGCGAGCCCCCCTGTGGTGGAGGCAGCTCTAAGCTTTTTAATTTAAATTGTCTCTCTAATTTGAATAAATACACTTTAAATCCATTTACAAGGATCTATTGGAGGGCAAGTCTCATGCCAGCAGCCGCGTAATTCCAGCTCCAGTAGCGTCCACTAAAGCTGCTGCAGTTAAAAAGCTTTTATAAGGATCGAGCTCGGCTGTCCACCGCAAGGCATCCTACTGCCAGTCCGAGCCCCTATGCCTTGGGGTGCCTCCTGATGCTCTTCACTGAGTATCCCGTGGTCCCGAAGCATTTCCTTTGAAAAAATGAAGTGTCCAAACTACAGGTGGTGTAGCTTGCTTAACAGCCGGGATAATCCGCTGACTAGCAGACCCTGCTACTAGGCACAAAGTATTTCCTGGGCTAGATGCAGTTAAAAATTTGTAATTAGATACTCTCGTTGGATGCTGAGAAAGCATTCCATAGAGTCTCCTGGCACGCCATATATGATTCTCTTAAAAAGCTTGGGGTAGGGGTCTAGGGGACCCTTTTATAGCCAAAATCACGGCCCTGTATCGCAATACGTCACCTAGGCTGAAGATAAATGGAACTGTAGCACCCTGAGGGCTCGGTTGCTACAGAGGTATTGCACCTCACCCAGAGGTGTGATATCTCACTCTCAGGTAAGGATGTAGTGTGGATCAGGACCCGACACCTGCATGCATTACACCACATTGCCGTGGGGCAGGCCGACCAATATGCCCCTGAGATGGGCACGACAGTCCCTGTCCCTGGCTGGAGTGGGGGGAGGGAACACTGAGGAAGGGGAACCCTGTAGTGCAGGAGCAGGGAGGAAGCAGTTCCTGGGTGCATTGAGAAGGGAGTATAAAAGGTGGGCACCATCTTAGTTCAGTGCAGAGAAGTCTGAGCAGAAGTGGCAGGGAGCAGGGGCTCTGCATGAGCTCTGCTCCGGAGGCGGGCCTAGTAACAGAGGCCCAGGCCTGGAAGAGGGAGAAGGAAGGAAGAGGAGTGGAGAAGGCTCCAGGAATGAGGAACGAAGGGATCTCAGGGGTGCGGACGGGCGAGTCGCCACCGCACGCCCGAATCCACCTGCGTGGAGGGGTCAGGCCAAAGGGGGAGACCGGTCCCCGAAACTAGTGGAGGCAGGAAACGACCCTCAGCTAGAAACAGGAGGCTGTGACATTTTATGTGGCGCAGCCCCTCGCTACACCCGCTAGGAAGGCACCACATAGGGTCAGGGAAACTGGCGCCAAGTTTACCAAGAGGAGGCCCGAGGCAGCCGGACAGAAGGGTTGGTAAGAAAGGCCAGACAAAGGACACACAAAGGGGGTCCTGTGAAGCACTCCAAAGTTATCTGGGAGTTGTCTGAGCCCCTCACCTGGTGAGCACAGTACGACGTGGGCAGCCGTTACCTGCAGACGTGGTCTGGATAATAAGAACTGTGAGTAAAGGCCCTGGACTGCATCACTGACTCCGTGTCGTTACTGCTGCTGCCCTGCACCATCACCCCCATCCTCCGCATACACTGCCCTGAGGCTATACTCCTCCCGTGGGGAGTTATGCTACGCTCTGCTGCACCCACAACACCAGCCTCAGCGGTCTGCCCTGGAGCGGCGGTTCACTCTGACCGCAATCCACGGGTGGCGTAGTCGGACATTTAAACATCAAAACCACATAAATAGTTCCGCCACTGGTTTGACCGCCCTGAGCCACGGAACCGGGTTGCCGCCACGGAGACTACAACCACCAGCATCCACCAAAAAGGGTCCGGCTCCGGGTGTCCCAAGGCCCAGGGGGCGCGTCAGAACATTTTCATCACCTTTCACAATCACCAATGGGACAAGGCAGGGATGTTCTCTGTCCCCTCTCTTATACATCCTAGTGACGGAGCACCTGCTCTCATCAATTCGCCATAACCCCAATATTAGGTGGATTGAGGTGGGAGGCACCGAGTACAAGTGCTCTCTATTTGCTGATGATGTCCTAGTATATATCACTCAATCACATATATCCATCCATGCTGTTATGGCTGAAATAGATCACTTTGTTACATGGTCAAATTTTAAAATCAATGCAGCGAAGTCTGAGGCCCTCGATGTCTCCCTCCCCAAATCCATATAGGATTCCATCCAGTCCAACTTTCCCTTTGCCTGGCCCTCACAGGGTATCAAATACTTAGGAATTCCTATTCATAGAGACCTCTCCCATCTATGTTATCTTAATTTTGGGCCCTTTATTGAACAACTCCATACAGACCACGGTTGGCAAGTTAGAACTGTAAGATTCACTACGTGAACCACTGGTGTTTTGTGGAAAAGCACATGTACACTGTGTTCCAAATTATTATGCAAAAAGTGTTTAGGAGTGATAAGGGAAGAATTTGTTTGTTTGTCAGTTAAACTCATTGATGGTGATGTGTGTCAGGGCTCTTTATATCACTGTAAGCAATTGCAGACACCTGTGCTAATTAGTTTGGCAGGTGTGTCCAATGAAAGGCAAGACTACTTAAGAAGGCTGTCTCACATTATTAAGCAGCCTACATTTTCTGCCAAAATGGGAAAGAAAAAGGATGTGTCGGCTGCTGAGAAGCAACAAATTGTGGAGTGTTTAGGTCAAGGCATGACTACAATCAACATTGTGCGATGATCAGGATGAAGTGTCTTGGCAATCAAGAAGTATGTAGCTGATTCACAGTACACACGTGTGCGTGCTGATAAGGGCAAATTGAGGACTCTTTCCTACAGGCAATTACGTCAGGTTGAAAGAGCAGCGGCAAAAAAGCCTTGTCATAGCAGCAGACAAGTTTTTGAAGCTGCTGGTGCCTCCAACGTCCCCCGAACAACAAGATGCAGGGTCCTTCAGAGGTTTGCAGCTGTGCATACGCCATCCTGTCGACCTCCTCTATCCACTTCACACAAGCAGAAACGGCTCCAGTGGGCCAAACATTACATGAAGACTGATTTCAAAACTGTTTTGTTCACGGATGAGTGCCGTGCAGCGCTCGATGGTCCAGATGGATGGAGTGGAGGATGGCTGGTTGATGGACACCCCACGCAAACACGGCTACAGCGCCAACAAGGAGGAGGTGGAGTAATGTTTTGGGCTGGAATCATGGGGAGAGAGATTGTCGGCCCCTTTAGGATCCCTGAAGGCGCTAAAGATGAACTCCATAATGTATGTGGATTTTCTCAAACAGCACTTCCTGCCATGGTTCAAGAAGAAGAACTGTGTATTTCACAGCAAGATCATTTTTCTGCATGATAATGCACCATCTCATGCTGCACATAAAACATCTGCATCTCTGGCTGATATGGGCATAAAAGGGGACAAACTTATGGTGTGACCCCCATGCTCCCCTGACCTCTACCCCATTCAGAACCTTTGGAGCATCATTAAAAGGAGTGTCTATGATGGCGGGAGGCAGTTCACATCTAAGCAACAGCTCTGGGAGGGTATTCTGTCCTCATGCAAAACAATTGAAGCAGAAACCATCCAAAACCTGACAAATTCAGTGGACGAGAGAGTTCAGAAGCTCTTTTCGAACAAGGGGTCCTATGTGAAAATGTAACATCACCTAGAATAAAGTTTTGAGTTGAAAACTGTTTGATTTCAGTTTCTAACAACCTGCTAATGCTTATAATTTCAAAAATGACCATTTTTTTGGTCTTTATTAAAATGAAAAGGTTGATCGAAAAGTTTGGGGGATCTAAGAGTGTGGCAACCAAGTAGTCATGATTACTTCGAATTCTGACAATATGAGGGTCATGCTGCAGGTAGTGCAGCTAGAAGGCACTTATGTGTCTTGCGCATCTCGGAGCCCCAAAATTATTTTCCGGGCTAGATGCAGCTAAAAATTATTATTAATTTTAAATCTGGTGAAGCTTTAGTATAGATGGCCTAATAGGATCAGTGCTGCACACTGCTACAAAGCCCAAATTATTTTCCAGTCAAGATACAGATAAACATGATTAGTAATTTTAAATCTGGTGGAGCTTATTATAGATGGCCTAATAGAATCAGTGCTGCACACTGCTACAAAGCCCAAATTATTTTCCAGCCAAGATACAGATAAACATGATTAGTAATTTGAAAGCTTAAAACGGTTGGTAGGGTGATTTTAACCAATCATCAAGCTTTTACTCTCCCCAGGATGACACAGGGGTAGAAAAGTCGTTTCGGATCCATGATTTGTTCATCTTTATGAACGTGAGTCTGTCTACATTATCAGTGGAGAGCCGCGTGCGCTTATCTGTCAGCACACCACCAGCAGCGCTGAACACACGTTCAGACAGAACGCTGGCTGCGGGGCATGACAAGATCTCCAAGGCGTAAGTGGCTAGCTCCGGCCATTTATCCAGATTGGAAGCCCAAAAAGAGCAAGGGTCCAGTGACACAGTCGTGGCTTCAATGTTTACTTGGAGATACTCCTGTACCATCGTCTCTAGGCGTTGACTATGTGTCAGACTTCTTGTCTCCTGTGGCCTTGCAAAGGATGGGCTAAAAAAGTGGTGAAATGATTCCGCAAAATTGATGTTACCAGCAGATACTGTGGTTCTGTTACGGTTTGAGTGCTGAACACTTGACGGTCCCACGGTTGGCAAGTTGGAACTGTGAGATTCACTACGTGCACCACTGGTATTTTGTGGAAAAGCACATGTAAGATTCTGCAACAGTCTCTGCTGATACTCCTGCATGCGTGCATCCCTTTCTATGGCAGGAATAATTTCTGCAAATTTACTTTTGTACCGGGGATCTAACAGTGTGGCAACCCAGTAGTCAGGATTATTTCTAATTCTCACAATTCGAGGGTCATGTTGCAGGTAGTGCAGCAAGAAGGCACTCATGTGTGTTGCGCATCCAGGAGCACCAAGTCCCTGTTGTGTTGGTGGCGAGGTAACAATCATGCTTCCTTCCTCTGTCCTCTCCCCCCAACCTCGCACAACAGAAATGTGATCAAGGTCTCCCTCATCTGATGAGTCTTCCATCAGTTCGTCCTCCACTTCTTCCTGGGCTCCTGCACCTTCCTCACTAGTTTGGCTGCTACCATGCGCCCTGGTAAAACCATCTCCCCCACCCTCACATGCCTGCCGCCTTGGTGCTGCCGACCGTCTGGACCTTGCAGATGTTAGCCCTTCCGCATACAACTCCTCCTCCTCTACTTCCTCCACCTCCTCTTGTGCCACCACCTGACTCCAAATTCTGTTTAACATGTGCTCCAGCATGTAAATCACCGGAATAGTCATGCTGATAATGGCATCGTCAGCACTAAACATCTTCGTCGCCATTTCAAAACTGTGCAGAAGGGTGCATAGGTCCCTGATCTGAGACCACTCCTCCAGCGTGATTTGCCCCACCTCTGGATCTCGTTGGCCCAGGCTATACGTCAGAACGTATTGCACCAGGGCTTGTCGGTGCTGCCACAGTCGCTGCAACATGTGCAGAGTTGAATTCCACCGGGTAGGCACATCGCATTTTAGCCGGTGAAGTGGCAGGCCCAACGACTTCTGTAGAGATGTAAGTCGCTGAGCTGCGGGATGCGAACGGCGAAAGTGAGCACACAGCGACCGTGCTCTCTGCAGAAGGCCATCTAGTCTGGGATAGTGGGCTAAAAATTGCTGGACAACCAGGTTCAACACGTGAGCCATACAAGGCACGTGTGTGACATTGCCCCGGCGAAGGGCCGCACCCAGGTTTGCAGCATTGTCGCACACGGCCTTCCCTGGTTTCAGGTCCAGTGGAGACAACCATTCATGAAATTGGTTCTCCAGAGCTGACCACAACTCCTCAGCTGTGTGACTCACATTTCCCAGACATTTCAATGTAAAAACCGCCTGATGACGTTGAGCCCTACTGCCAGCATAGTAAGGAGGTGTGCAGGATCCCTTCTGCGCAGTTAGAAAGCTTGTGGCATGACCAGACAGGCTTTGGGTGCAGGTGGAAGACCGAGAGGAGGTTGAGGAGGCAGAAGCAGTGGAGGAACTTTGACATAAAGAGGATTGACGCACAACTCGTGGGGACGGCAAGACTTGGACAGCAGCCCCTTGTCCTGCTGTCACCATAGTTACCCAGTGCCCAGTCAGCGACATGTAACGCCCCTGTCCATGCCTACTTGTCCAAGTGTCTGTGGTGAAATGCACCCTGTCACACACAGAGTTTCTCAAAGAAGCGGTGATGTTGTGTGCGACATGCTCGTGGAGCACAGGCACACCTTTCTTTGAGAAGTAGTGCCGACTGGGCATCTGGTACTGGGACACTGCGACGGACATAAGGTCTCGAAAATCCTCTGTGTCCACCAGGCGGAAAGGCAGCATTTCTGTAGCCAAGAACTTGCAGATGGTGAAATTCAACCTCTTAGCTTTCTCATGGCTAGGAGGAAATGGTCTTTTACTTGTCCACATCTGAGGGACCGAGGGCTGGCTATTGTGCTTAGACGGGGTTGATAAGGGTGTCCCCGGCAAACTGCCGGTCTGTGAGGAAGATGCAGGCAGACATGTTAGGTTGCCTTGATCCAAAGGTGGTGCTATCGATGTCGGACAGCGCTCAACACCAGCTGGTGTTACCACCTCCAAAGAAAATGATGACCTGCCAATCACGCTGGCTGTTGCGGGTAAAGAGGTGGCAGGTCTGCGCCACAAAACAGGTGTGACTGCTGTCCCCCCAGTCACAGAGGATGAAGAGGCCGCGGATGCACAAGATATGGCAGACGGTGGGTGGCCCGGCCGGCTAGGCCGCATTGTAGCACACTGAGCTTCCCACTGCAACTTATGCTTCATGTCCATGTGCCGGTTCATGCATGAAGTACTCAAACTATGTATTTTTTGGCCTCTACTTAGCTTTTGCTGACAAATGTTACAGATAACACGAGTTGGGTCATCTTTATCGATCTGAAAAAATGCCCAGGCTATGCAAGGCTTAGCACCCATGCGACCTGAAGAGCCACCACGACTTGTGGTGAGAGGCAGAGTTGTGTTTGAGGATGCAGTTGTTGACGTGCTTCCAGTACTACGTCTCTGTCCAGGAAGGCGCAACCTGACCTCGTCGTCACTAGCATCTTCCTCCACCTCCTCTGCTGACCTCATCTCTTGGCTGACTGTGGGTTGACAGTAAGTGGGATCTCCAACCTCATCATCATCACCCTGTGCGTTATCACACCCGTCGTCCTCAGAGCCAACCTGTTCCTGCCCTGACAAAAAACTAAAGTTGTCGCTCCAATCAGGTATTTGAGTCTTATCATCGTCTTCCTCATTGTCTCCACCAACAGGAGTTACAGTTTGGGAATGAGGGTCTACATTATGGTCAGAACCTTCTGCGTCTGGTCCTGGATCCGACTCATAAAGATTCTGGGCATCAGTGCAGATCATTTCCTCGTCTGGATTCACAGAAGCGCTGGAGTCGACCTCTGATTCCCAGGCTATAGTATGAGTAAACAGCTCTGCAGACTCAACCATCTGTTCTACCTCATACTCAGACGGGCAGCTGGAGATTTGGGAGCTGTGAGGAAGCAAGTGCGATTGGGGTGACACCTTTGAGGACTGGAGTATTTGTGATGTTGAAGTTGATGTGGAGGAGAGCCCACTTAAAGGAGCACTTGATATCCGTTGAAGCACCTGCTGTTTTTGTGCCTCATCTGGAATTTGTAGCGATTGGCGTGGCCGTAAGAAAGGGATCTTATCACATTGTCCGCTAAAAGAAGTAGACATTTTAGTTTGGCTGGAAGATGGTCTTTCTTCTGCAGATGTTGCTGTTGCTTTAACACCTACCCCACGGACACAACCTTTTTTCCCCTTCCCAACACGCCTATTCCCCTTTCCACCAGCAGCAGGCCTTTTTCCACTCATTTTGGTGGTTAACTAATTAACAACTCTGGAGTTGTTTGCACAAAAAAACAATGGATGGGAACCGAGCAGAGCTGAGTGGCCAAACTGTGGTATTAGGCCAAAACTATTGGCTGGGTTAGATGCAGAAAAAAATTATATTCAATTTGCAACCTGATGGAGGTCAGTATAGATGGACTAATAGAGAAAGTCCCACACACTGCTAGAAGGCCAAATATTTTTTCAGAGCTAGATGCAGAAAAAAATATATTCAGTTTGCAACCTGATGGAGGTCTGTATAGATGGATTAATAGAACAAGTCCCACACACAGCTAGAAGCCCAATATTTTTTCAGAGGTAGATGCAGAAAAAAATATATTCAGTTTGCAACCTGATGGAGGTCTGTATAGATGGATTAATAGAACAAGTCCCACACACAGCTAGAAGCCCAATATTTTTTCAGATGTAGATGAAGAAAAAAATATATGCAGTTTGCATCCTGATGGAGGTCAGTATAGATGGACTAATACAAAAAGTCCCACACACAGCTAGAAGCCCAATATTTTTTCAGAGCTAGATGCAGAAAAAAATTATATTCTATTTGCAACCTGATGGAGGTCAGTATAGATGGACTAATAGAATGATGCTATGCCCAAAAGATTTTACTTCACTAGGTGCAGTAAAAAAATTGGTATTCTATACACAGGTGGTATATCTTGCAACACAGATAGGCTACTCCACTGACTAACACACTCTGCAATAGGCCAAAAAGGATTAGCTTTGCTAGATTCAGCCAAATGCTGTGAAAAAAACTTGCACAGCACTGGCACAGACCTGCCTGGCAAAAACTGATAGGAACTGATGTAACCTAGTCCTGAAAAGGACTCCAATTACAATTAGTCTTTACTAGAGATGAGCGGTGTTCGACTAGAACTGTTCGCCAATCTCAAATTCGAGCTGTTTTGGGCGGTGTTCGAGTTGTTCGACGAACCCGAACGATTTGCAAAAAATTCGGCTGTTCGAGGTTATGTTCGATAACTGTTCGTGCACCAAAAGCGTGTCCTGCATGTCTGGCGCTATTTAGAGCACCAATCATGCAGGGATTGTCTGCCACTCACTGTAATGCCACAGCCATGGTGGTTGTGGCATTACAGTGATTGCCCAAATCGATGGGAACAGTGCCAACAGTGAAACATGAAAAGCCGGCAATTCAGCAGCGGCATACACCTGTACCCGATATTTTAGAACCGAAAGAATAGAGCTTCACACATAGATTAGATAGATATAAACATGTCAGCCACATATATAAGAAGTACAGTGAAAGTGCTGCTTACTGTACTTGTCATTTAGCGTAAAGGATTTATCAAAAAAAATAATAGTGTTTTCATGCACCGTCTCTTTAAAAAAGCCGGCCGGCAATTCAGCAGTGGTACCCGACAATTTAGAATAGAAAGAATAGAGAATCACACATAGATTAGATAGATAGAAACATGTCAGTCACATATATATGAAGTACAGTGACAGTGCTGCTTACTGTACTTGTCATTTAGCGTAAAGGATTTATCAAAAAAAATAATAGTGTTTTCATGCACCGTCTCTTTAAAAAAGCCGGCCGGCAATTCAGCAGCGGTACCCGACAATTTATAACAGACAGAATAGAGCTTCACACATAGATTAGATAGATAGAAACATGTCAGTCACATATATAATAAGTACAGTGATAGTGTTGGTTACTGTACTTGTCATTTAGTATTAAAATAAAGGATTTATTATTAAAAAAATTGGCGTGGGGTTCCCCTTAATTTTAGGCTCTAGCGGAGGTTAAGCAGGCGGCTGGGGCAGATGTTTGAAGCCTGGGAAGGGGGTAATACCCACGGAGCTTCCCAGGCTACTAATATCAGCCCCCAGCTGAATACATAGCCTTTACTAGCTATTAAAATGGGGGACCCCCCAAAAAAAATGACGTGGGGTCCCCCCTAATTTAATAGCTAGCAAAGGCTAGGCAGACAGCTGGGGGCTGATATTAATAGCCCAGGAAGGGAGCCATGAATATTGGCCCCCTCCCAGGCTAGAAACACCAGCCGTCAGCCGCCCCAGAAATGGCGCATTCATAGGATGCGCCAATTCTGGCACTTAGCCTCGCTCTTCCACGCTGCCCTGGTGCGGTGGCAGGGGGTAATAGGGTTGGGGTTGATGTCAGCTTATAATGCCAGCTGACATCAAGCCCAGGTTAGTAATGGAGAGGCGTCTATAAGACACCCCCATTACTAACCCCATAGTCAAAGTTAAAAAAAACACAAACACCCAGAATAAAGTCCTTGAATTGAAATAAAGACACAATCCTTTATTGTTCTAAATTAAACCATACTTACCATCACGCCCATTCCAGCTGAAGCCAACGATCTCCTGCAATAAAAGAAAAATAATAAAGCAACCTCATCCTTACCTTTCCATGGTTCCCACGACAGCTTCAGCTCTGCTACATCGAGATGACAGGCTGGACCGCAGCAGAACGCTGCCATCCAGCCTCTCATCCCGCAGACACTGAGAAGCGCAGGCTTGCTTGCGCTGCTCAGCGTCTCTCTGTGACGACATCCAGATGAGCCGAGTTCATGTCCAATGAACTCGGCTCACCTCATGCACGTCACTGACAGCGTGGGAAAATTCTCACGCTGAAGCGGTGAGTGCAGGAGAATTCTCCCACGATGTCAGTGACGTGCATAAGGTGAGCTCATGTCCAATGAACTCAGCTCACCTCCTGCACGTCACTGACAGCGTGGGAGAATTCTCCTGCACTCAGCGCTTCAGCGTGAGAATTCTCCCACGCTGAAGCGCTGAGTGCAGGAGAATTTTCCCACGCTGTCAGTGACGTGCATAAGGTGAGCTCATGTCCAATGAACTCAGCTCACCTCCTGCACGTCACTGACAGCGTGGGAGAATTCTCCTGCACTCAGCGCTTCAGTGTGAGAATTCTCCCACGCTGAAGCGCTGAGTGCAGGAGAATTTTCCCACGCTGTCAGTGACGTGCATGAGGTGAGCCGAGTTCATTGGACAATAACTCGGCTCATCTGGATGCCCTCACAGAGAGACACTGTGGAGCGCAAGCAAGCCTGCGCTTCTCAGTGTCTGCGGGATGACAGGCTGGATGGCAGCGTTCTGCTGCGGTCCAGCCTGTCATCTCGATGTAGCAGAGCTGAAGCTGTCATGGGAACCATGGAAAGGTAAGGATGATGTTGCTTTATTATTTTTCTTTTATTTCAGGAGATCGTTGGCTTCAGCTGGAATGGGCGTGATGGTAAGTATGGTTTAATTTAGAACAATAAAGAATTGTGTGTTTATTTCAATTAAAGGACTTTTTTCTGGGTGTTGTGTTTTTTTTAAATACTTTACTAGAAATTCATGGTGGTCATGTCTAATATTGGCGTGACCCCATGAATTTCGGGCTTAGGGCCAGCTGATAATGCCAAGCTGGCCCTAACTCCTTTATTACCCAGTGAGCCACCGCATCAGGGCCCTGGATGAGTTGGGTACAGCGCCAGAAGATGGCGCTTCTATGAACGCGCCATTTTCCGGGGTGGCTGCGGACTGCAATTTGCAGCGGGGGTGGCCCAGAAAGCTTGGGCCTCCCTGCGCTGCGGATTCCAGCCCCCAGCTGCCTAGTTGTACCTGGCTGGACACAAAAACAGGGCGAAGCCCCACGTCAATTTTCTTTAAATTATTTCATGAAATAATTAAGAAAAAAGGGCTTCCCTATATTGTTGTGTCCGGCCAGGTACAAATAGGCAGCTGGTGGTTGGGGGCAGCCCGTTCCTGCCTGCTGTACCTGGCTGGACACAAATATAGTGCGAAGCCCCACGTCAATTTTTTTTTAATTATTTCATGAATTTCCTGAAATAATTTAAAAAAATTGAAGTGGGGCTTCGCACTATATTAGTGTCCAGCCAGGTACAGCAGGCAGGAACGGGCTGCCCCCATCCACCAGCTGCCTATTTGTACCTGGCCGGACACAACAATATAGGGAAGCCCTTTTTTTCTTAATTATTTCATGAATTTCATGAAATAATTTAAAAAAATTGACGTGGGGCTTCGCACTATATTTGTGTCCAGCCAGGTACAGCAGGCAGGAACGGGCTGCCCCCAACCACCAGCTGCCTATTTGTACCTGGCCGGACACAACAATATAGGGAAGGCCTTTTTTTCTTAATTATTTCATGAATTTCATGAAATAATTAAAAAAAAAGTACGTGGGGCTTCGCCCTATTTTTGTGTCCAGCCAGGTACAACTAGGCAGCTGGGGGCTGGAATCCGCAGCGCAGGGAGGCCCAAGCTTTCTGGGCCCCCCCCGCTACAAATTGCAGTCCGCAGCCACCCCGGAAAATGGCGCGTTCATAGAAGCGCCATCTTCTGGCGCTGTACCCAACTCATCCAGGGCCCTGGTGCGGTGGCTCACTGGGTAATAAAGGGGTTAGGGCCAGCTTGGTATTATCAGCTGGCCCCAAGCCCAAAATTCATGGGGTCACGCCAGTATTAGATATGACCGCCATGAATTTCTAGTAAAGTATTTAAAAAAAACACAACACCCAGAATAAAGTCCTTTAATTGAAATAAAGACACAATTCTTTATTGTTCTAAATTAAACCATACTTACCATCACACCCATTCCAGCTGAAGCCAACGATCTCCTGCAATAAAAGAAAAATAATAAACCAACCTCATCCTTACCTTTCCATGGTTCCCACGACAGCTTCAGCTCTGCTACATCGAGATGACTGGCTGGACCGCAGCAGAACGCTGCCATCCAGTCTGTCATCCCGCAGACACTGAGAAGCGCAGGCATGCTTGCGCTCCTCACTGTCTCGCTGTGACGGCATCCAGATGAGCCGAGGTCATGTCCAATGAACTCGGCTCACCTCATGCACGTCACTGACAGCGTGGGAAAATTCTCCTGCACTCAGCGCTTCAGCGTGGGAGAATTCTCACGCTGAAGCGCTGAGTGCAGGAGAATTCTCCCACGCTGTCAGTGACGTGCAGGAGGTGAGCTGAGTTCATTGGACATGAGCTCACCTTATGCACGTCACTGACAGCGTGGGAGAATTCTCCTGCACTCACCGCTTCAGCGTGAGAATTTTCCCACGCTGTCAGTGACGTGCATGAGGTGAGCCGAGTTCATTGGACATGAACTCGGCTCATCTGGATGTCGTCACAGAGAGACGCTGAGCAGCGCAAGCAAGCCTGCGCTTCTCAGTGTCTGCGGGATGAGAGGCTGGATGGCAGCGTTCTGCTGCGGTCCAGCCTGTCATCTCGATGTAGCAGAGCTGAAGCTGTCGTGGGAACCATGGAAAGGTAAGGATGAGGTTGCTTTATTATTTTTCTTTTATTGCAGTTGATCGTTGGCTTCAGCTGGAATGGGCGTGATGGTAAGTATGGTTTAATTTAGAACAATAAAGGATTGTGTCTTTATTTCAATTAAAGGACTTTATTCTGGGTGTTTGTGTTTTTTTTAACTTTGACTATGGGGTTAGTAATGGGGGTGTCTTATAGACGCCTCTCCATTACTAACCTGGGCTTGATGTCAGCTGGCATTATAAGCTGACATCAACCCCAACCCTATTACCCCCTGCAACAGCACCAGGGCAGCGTGGAAGAGCGAGGCTAAGTGCCAGAATTGGCGCATCCTATGAATGCGCCATTTCTGGGGCGGCTGACGGCTGGTGTTTCTAGCCTGGGAGGGGGCCAATATTCATGGCTCCCTTCCTGGGCTATTAATATCAGCCCCCAGCTGTCTGCCTAGCCTTTGCTAGCTATTAAATTAGGGGGGACCCCACGTCATTTTTTTGGGGGGGTCCCCCATTTTAATAGCTAGTAAAGGCTATGTATTCAGCTGGGGGCTGATATTAGTAGCCTGGGAAGCTCCGTGGGTATTACCCCCTTCCCAGGCTTCAAACATCTGCCCCAGCCGTCTGCTTAACCTCCGCTAGAGCCTAAAATTAAGGGGAACCCCACGCCAATTTTTTTAATAATAAATCCTTTATTTTAATACTAAATGACAAGTACAGTAACCAACACTATCACTGTACTTCATATATATGTGACTGACATGTTTCTATCTATCTAATCTATGTGTGATGCTCTATCTTTCTGTTCTAAATTGTCGGGTACCGCTGCTGAATTGCCGGCCGGCTTTTTTAAAGAGACGGTGCATGAAAACACTATTATTTTTTTTAATAAATCCTTTAACACTAAATGACAAGTACAGTAACCCACACTGTCACTGTACTTCATATAAATGTGACTGACATGTTTCTATCTATCTAATCTATGTGTGATGCTCTATCTTTCTGTTCTAAATTGTCGGGTACCGCTGCTGAATTGCCGGCCGGCTTTTTTAAAGAGACAGTGCATGAAAACACTATTATTTTTTTAAATAAATCCTTTACACTAAATGACAAGTACAGTAAGCAACACTATATCACTGTACTTATTATATATGTGACTGACATGTTTCTATCTATCTAATCTATGTGTGAAGCTCTATTCTTTCTGTTCTAAATTGTCGGGTACAGATGCTGAATTGCCGGCCGGCTTTTTTAAAGAGACGGTGCATGAAAACACTAATATTTTTTTTAATAAATCCTTTACACTAAATGACAAGTGCAGTAACCAACACTGTCACTGTGCTTCTTATATGTGTGACTGACATGTTTCTATCTATCTAATCTATGTGTGATGCTCTATTCCTTCTTGTCTAAATTGTCGGGTACCGGTGTATGCCGCTGCTGAATTTGCCGGCCGGCTTTTTTAAAGAGAGTGTCTTCTGAGCAGTTTGTCAGCTTTTGGACACCTTTGCAGGTGTTTTCTATGTGTTTCTATGTGTTTTTGTTTGCCTGCCATTGGTTTTAACGGTGTTCGACGGTGTTCTAAGGTGTTCGACGAACAGGTCGACGAACAGTTCCTCGAACATCCCGGTGTTCGACGAACCGAACCGAACCCGAGCACTACGGGGGTGGCTCAACACTAGTCTTTACTCCCACAATCTATCTATTTAAGAGCACAGACCTGCCTGATAAAAGTCGTAGGAAATGCTGTAACCTAGTCCTTAAAAGGACTGCAATCACAACTATTCCCTACTCCCAAGCTATCTGTAGATTTGTGCGAAAATTGGCTTGAAATTAACAAGGTATAGCGCACACAGCAACAGCGGTGCCGTCTAACACGCAGCTGCAGCAGTGAGAAAATGGTGGCGACGGGGAAAATGGCTTGGTCTTATAGGGCAAGGACATGTGACATACATTGCCAATCACACATGCCCTTGCTTGTGTGAAAAAAAGCACTTCGCTCCGTGTGTGCGCTGCTGATAGGCTGACAGATTGCACCTCCCCACTGTAAATGCGGGAAAGAGAAAAAAAAAATGGAGATCTTCATTGTTCCTGCAGAGATCCATCCCCTGCCCCTCCCCCCACCCCGCTGTACACTCAAACTGCGTATTAACATTAATTTTCATCATTACTGAGAAAAAATCCAGTTATGATTTTGGTGCACGAACAGTTATCGAACATAACCTCGAACAGCCGAATTTTTCTCAAATTGTTCGTGTTCGCCGAACGGCTCGAACACCGCCCAAAACAGCTCGAATTTGAGATTGGCGAACAGTTCGAGTAGAACAACGCTCATCTCTAGTCAAGAAGTGCAGCAAAAAAGCCCCTTCTCTCCAATAGAGACATCAAGGACACACTGACATACTGCAAAAAGTACAGGGATTTGACAGCAGAGAATGGGGGAAAAAGTTATTTTCTCTGATGAACCCCTTTTTCTGTTTAGAATATCTGTAAGAATGATTGTCCAAGAAAGAAAAGGTGAACGCTACCATTAGATCTGTGTCATTCATACAGTAAAATATCCTGCAACCATTTATGTGTGACGTTGCTTTTCAGCCAAGGGAGTGTGCTTACTCACAATTTTGCCTAAGAACACTGCCATAAATAAATAATGGTATCTAACCATCATCCCAAGAATAACTTCTCCCAAAGATCAATGGGCAATTTGGTGATGAACAATACTTTTTTCAGCATGATGGAGCACCATGTCACAAGGCAAAATTGACAACTAACTGGCTTGGTAAATAAAACATTGAAATGTTTGATACATGACCAGAAAACTTCCTAGATCTCAATCCCATTAAAAACCTGCGGTCAATATTTGTCGATGGTGGGATGGCTTATATACTATTTTTGATCAAAAACAGTGTTACTAAGAGCCCTATTTTATTTAGATGCACTTGTTTTTTATTTATTTACTGCAGCGTTTATGTTTATTTTGCTTCCTGTATGTTTTTCTGGTCAATACTTAAAAAGCAAATGTTCAAACAAAAAAGCAAAAATTATGATAAATTCTTAGCACTAATAAAATGTTTATAACTGTGCTTCAGTAATAATTGAAATACCCGGCTAAAAAGATTTAAAAATTTTGAAGCATCAAACTCTGTGAAAACAAAAATTTCTGTCAGTCACAAATTTATCATTTTCACAGTGGTAGCAAGAAAAAAGTATCCCATAATTTGTTGTGCAATTTTTCCTGAGTATAACAATAACATTTATGTGGTCAGAAACTACAATTTGGGCACACACCAGGGTTTGGAAGGGAAGAATTGCTATTTGGCTTTTTCAGTGCAAAATTGTCTTGGTTAGTTTGCAGGTGCAACTAACAGCGCCGTTAAGTTGGAGTGCAATTTTGGCTTGAATATATTGCAAATGGCAAGTTAAAGAACAACTGAGGTTCTAAAATAAGTGACTCCGCTTTGGAAATTACACCACTCAAGTAATTCATGTAGGGTTTTGATGAGTATCTTGAATCCACAGGTGCTTCACAGAATTTTACAATATTAGACCATAAAAATTAAATATTTTTTTCTACAAAAATGTTGGATTAGCCCCAAATTTCGCATTTCACTGTAGGGGTTAAATAATGTGACAGTGTTATACATTGGGTCACCCTAATATTTTTATTTTTGTTTTTATATAAAAAGTGTAAAATTATCCAAACATTTTTTTGTTATTTTTATGTTCCCTAATTTGTGTTGTTTTTTTTAATTGATTTTTTTTATTTACTTTTTTACTTGGTCTCTCTGTGGGACTGAAACATTTTATGGAATGATTACTGGTCTAGTATCCTGTAACACTTATGCATTGCAGGGTTTTACACCTGTCAGTGTCACACTGCAGGAGACATGTTACATCCTGCAGATCGCAGTGCCTAACAGGCCACTGTACCATGCTGACCCAAATGTCACTGTATGACCTATGGCCGTCATGACTTTTATTAGCCGGGAGTGGGCGATGGAGTAAGAGAGGGTGCTCCCTCCCTCTTACAACCTTCTGAATGCCATTATTGGTATTCATCACAGGAATTTAGAGGGTTAAATAGACAGAGGTGCTGCTTGTACAACAGTCAGTTAAGCCAAGCTCCTGACGGTGATCATGCAGGCGCAACTTCCTCCCGATGATGACGTACATTTACATCAAATGGAATCAAATTGGGAATTGGTTAAAATGCATTTCAATGGACTGCTGTTGTAAAAGGAAAAATGTGGAAAATAGACTCTTATTTCTTTATTTGTATTTGAAATTTTCCCCCAATATCATAAAAGAATAAATAAAAATGATCTAAAAATATAATACGAATATAAAAATGACATAATATATAGCCACTGTAATATAAAAGATCATGTCAGTCAAGCATTTATGAAAAAATATTAATAATCTTCAAATACATTTTCAAGCAATTTTTTAATTTTAGAGAAATTTTTTACAAAAATATTCACCTTTTAAGCTCTGTAGAATGTTTATATCTACAGCCCTCTTGTGCTCTTGTTATTTAGATTGCATGACTTGCTAAGAATATTTATTCTGGTCAGAATACCAATAAATGTTGCCACCACTTTCAATATTTTATGATGTTTCCTATCAATGGGTCATAAAACATTATGTTAAAGCCTTGTTCAAATCTGTGTAGTGACAGTCATTCATCATGGTATCTACAACAACACTATGCATTTTTGAGAGCCGTAAAAGGCCATCAAAATGTAAAAAACACATAAATCCTCCTACTCACCTGGCTGCCCACCTCTCTGGCCCCTCCATTGCTCACGGCATCCATCCAGTCCTTGTTGTATCTTCAGATCATTGCAGCTCAAGTTAAATTTGAAAGGAGCGTGCCAAGATGTCATGATGCCATGTCCTTTGTCGTGCGCTTGTGCAGAACTCTCCCGAGCCTCATCAGACTGGGCCAAGCATGAGAGTCCCAGGAAATTGAACTTGAATGGCGGCAATCTGAAGATGTGATGAGGACCAGACAGGTGAAGGTGAGGAGCAGAAGGAGCAGAGGTGAGGTGAAGATAAGTATTCTTTTTATATTTTAAATATTATATTATTAGGTTCTGTTTTTTTTTTTTTTAACATTTTTTGTAAAAAAAATCTGTAAGAGTATACATTTTTGCTAATTATTTGCTCTTTTATTAATTTTGATATATAATGTGGAGGAAATATATTATCCCTAAAGTTTTTTGATTATGGTCTGAGGGTGATTTTTACTGATATTTATTGTTATATTTTATTGTTATCCATTTCCATTTTAAAAATTGAGCTTTTTTTTCTTTCTTATTTTTTACAACTTGACTACAAAATTGTTTCTTTTGATGCTACACTACAGCCCTGATCATTCAACTCTTGGCACAAGTTACAGTTTTCCAAATTAGGCACTTTTTTATACAAGTAAAGACACCATCAAGATTAGATCTATATTTTTATCCACTCTTGCCCTTCATTTATTTTCATGCATACCATGGAGGAGTTATGTTATGGATAGGGTTTTGCATATGTTTGGGGGTGTGATTAGTTGAGTATTTATTGATATTAAATGTGCTATTTTTTCTGTATTATTATGTTTTTTTTTACCTTTTTATTGCATGAACCCTGTTTTTTCTATACTACACAAGAACAACACTCATGTGACACCTGTCACAATCAGAGCTGTATTGGGTCAATTGGTGAATGGTCTGGTTTTTTAGAGACCTACAAAGGCTACTGAACTGCACCTTTCTCCAGTTTATTTATAGCTTATGTTTGAGCATTGAAAAGAAAGAAACAATATATTACTATTTCTTACTTCTGTCCCTGACATTTTATTTATTATGTTTGCCTATATAACCCCAACATACTCTACAGCAAGTCTGGGAGGAAACCACACAAACACGGGGAGAACATACAAACTCCATGCAGATGTTGTCCTTGGTGGGATTTAAACTGAGGATTTCAGTGCTGCAGTACAGCAATGCTAACCACTGAGCCACCATGCTGCCCAATAAGATATACAATACGTTTTTATAGAATACCAGAATAGGGCACCCCTCATTAGTTACTGTTACTAGCTTCGAAACACCTGCACATGTTATCTAACATTGTAATTCTCACTGTAATAGGCTACATAGAGACTCTTACTAGAACACTAAAAACGTAGGGGAGTTGAAATGTACTTTTTTCCTTTGGTAGCACGTAGTCTTAAAGTCATTGTCACAATCTACTTATAATGTTCAAGACTGTTCAAAATAAAATAGGTTCAAAGTGTGAACAGCAAAGAAAGGTTATTATGTCCTAAGGGATGCATTGTTTGGAGTTTGTACATCTGAAAGGCTGCATTTTGAAGGTCTTTTCTCATCAGTTCTCTGCAGTGCAATTTACTTTAGCTATTATTTGTAACCACTGTTCTTGAGAAATTTCTAGCTGAAAACATATGTTCTATCTTAGATCAACCTCGGTGATAAAATTGTTTTATGTCTAAGAGGCCAGAAAAAAAGTAGTTCTCCATCTTTTGTCTTCAATGATGTTGTTATACACACAAATGATCCTTTTATAAGCAGTAGTCTGTGTGTACTCCTGAGATGTTCAGCTCAGAAAATGGGAAAAATAATACATAAATGTTCTCAAAAATCCTCATACAATGCTGTTTCTGTCATAAAATAGTTTAGTCTTTCTAAAGTAGAACTACTAAATAAAGTCTAAAGCTTTAGTATGAAAAACATTTAGAGCTTACAACAATAATGCTCAGTGTACTATGGTGTTTTAAGGATCTGAATTCTTTTTTTGCATTGCCACCAAAACAGAAATGGGTCTTTCTTAGAGAAATAGAAAACTGTATTAAATTTAGCATGTTTTCTTTCTCTACTAACCTATATTTCCTTCCTTCCTGCCTTTCTTCCCCAAATATTTGCCTCTCACATCATTTCCTGGGTGTACACATGCAGTCTTAAGACTGGGGTTACATGTCAATTTAGACCGCAACACAGGTTGCAAGGCCAAAGATTGCTGCATGCCACTGTTACATCACAGCATAGTGCAACTATTTGTAAATTGCTTTTCATTGTCCAAATGCCCTGCAGGTCATCATAATATGACCACATTCACTTGCATAATGCTATGTTGTAGCAGTGACATACAACAATCTTTAGTCATGCAACCTGTGTTACAGCCAAAGTCGAAATGCAGCCTCAACCTAAAGGATATTGTTCTTTTGAACACTTTCACCTCCAAGCCTGTTTTCACTTTCATGACCAGACCAAATTTTAAAATTCTGACCAGTGTCATTTAATGAGGTAATAACTCTGGAATGCTTCAACATATCCCTCTGATTCTTAGAGTGTTTTTTCATGACACATTGTACTTAATGTCACTGGTAAATGTTGGTCGATATGATTTGCGTTTATTTATGAAAATATCGAAAATAGTGTTCCAAAAGTGACACTATGTTATATACTGCACTCATCAAAGTCCTCAAAACCACATACAAAAATGTTATTCTTTGCAGGAATTAAAGCAATGTGGAAGGAATAAATGAACATTTTCATTTTTCCAACAAAAATTTTATTTTTGTCCCACATTTTTCATTTTCACAAGGGTAACTGGAGAAAATACAACTTGTTCTCCTGAGTAGAGATGAGCGTTGTTCTACTCGAACTGTTCGCCAATCTCAAATTCGAGCTGTTTTGGGCGGTGTTCGAGCCGTTCGGCGAACACGAACAATTTGAGAAAAATTCGGTTGTTCGAGGTTATGTTCGATAACTGTTCGTGCACCAAAATCATAACTGGATTTTTTCTCAGTAATGATGAAAATTAATGTTAATACGCAGTTTGAGTGTACAGCGGGGTGGGGGGAGGGGCAGGGGATGGATCTCTGCAGGAACAATGAAGATCTCCATTTTTTTTTTCTCTTTCCCGCATTTACAGTGGGGAGGTGCAATCTGTCAGCCTATCAGCAGCGCACACACGGAGCGAAGTGCTTTTTTTCACACAAGCAAGGGCATGTGTCATTGGCAGTGTATGTCACATGTCCTTGCCCTATAAGACCAAGCCATTTTCCCCGTCGCCACCATTTTCTCACTGCTGCAGCTGCGTGTTAGACGGCACCGCTGTTGCTGTGTGCGCTATACCTTGTTAATTTCAAGCCAATTTTTGCACAAATCTACAGATAGCTTGGGAGTAGGGAATAGTTGTGATTGCAGTCCTTTTAAGGACTAGGTTACAGCATTTCCTACGACTTTTATCAAGCAGGTCTGTGCTCTTAAATAGATAGATTGTGGGAGTAAAGACTAATTGTAATTGGAGTCCTTTTCAGGACTAGGTTACATCAGTTCCTATCAGTTTTTGCCAGGCAGGTCTGTGCCAGTGCTGTGCAAGTTTTTTTCACAGCATTTGGCTGAATCTAGCAAAGCTAATCCTTTTTGGCCTATTGCAGAGTGTGTTAGTCAGTGGAGTAGCCTATCTGTGTTGCAAGATATACCACCTGTGTATAGAATACCAATTTTTTTACTGCACCTAGTGAAGTAAAATCTTTTGGGCATAGCATCATTCTATTAGTCCATCTATACTGACCTCCATCAGGTTGCAAATTGAATATAATTTGTTTCTGCATCTAGCTCTGAAAAAATATTGGGCTTCTAGCTGTGTGTGGGACTTGTTGTATTAGTCCATCTATACTGACCTCCATCAGGTTGCAAACTGCATATATTTTTTTCTTCATCTACCTCTGAAAAAATATTGGGCTTCTAGCTGTGTGTGGGACTTGTTCTATTAATCCATCTATACAGACCTCCATCAGGTTGCAAACTGAATATATTTTTTTCTGCATCTACCTCTGAAAAAATATTGGGCTTCTAGCTGTGTGTGGGACTTGTTCTATTAATCCATCTATACAGACCTCCATCAGGTTGCAAACTGAATATATTTTTTTCTGCATCTACCTCTGAAAAAATATTGGGCTTCTAGCTGTGTGTGGGACTTGTTCTATTAATCCATCTATACAGACCTCCATCAGGTTGCAAACTGAATATATTTTTTTCTGCATCTACCTCTGAAAAAATATTGGGCTTCTAGCTGTGTGTGGGACTTGTTGTATTAGTCCATCTATACAGACCTCCATCAGGTTGCAAACTGAATATATTTTTTTCTGCATCTACCTCTGAAAAAATATTGGGCTTCTAGCTGTGTGTGGGACTTGTTGTATTAGTCCATCTATACAGACCTCCATCAGGTTGCAAACTGAATATATTTTTTTCTGCATCTACCTCTGAAAAAATATTGGGCTTCTAGCTGTGTGTGGGACTTGTTGTATTAGTCCATCTAAACTGACCTCCATCAGGTTGCAAACTGAATATATTTTTTTCTGCATCTACCTCTGAAAAAATATTGGGCTTCTAGCTGTGTGTGGGACTTGTTCTATTAATCCATCTATACAGACCTCCATCAGGTTGCAAACTGAATATATTTTTTTCTGCATCTACCTCTGAAAAAATATTGGGTTCTAGCTGTGTGTCGGACTTGTTGTATTAGTCCATCTATACTGACCTCCATCAGGTTGCAAACTGAATATATTTTTTTCTGCATCTACCTCTGAAAAAATATTGGGCTTCTAGCTGTGTGTGGGACTTGTTCTATTAATCCATCTATACAGACCTCCATCAGGTTGCAAACTGAATATAATTTTTTCTGCATCTACCTCTGAAAAAATATTGGGTTTCTAGCTGTGTGTGGGACTTGTTGTATTAGTCCATCTATACTGACCTCCATCAGGTTGCAAACTGAATATATTTTTTTCTGCATCTACCTCTGAAAAAAATATTGGGCTTCTAGCTGTGTGTGGGACTTGTTCTATTAATCCATCTATACAGACCTCCATCAGGTTGCAAACTGAATATATTTTTTTCTGCATCTACCTCTGAAAAAATATTGGGCTTCTAGCTGTGTGTGGGACTTGTTGTATTAGTCCATCTATACTGACCTCCATCAGGTTGCAAGCTGAATATATTTTTTTCTGCATCTACCTCTGAAAAAATATTGGGCTTCTAGCTGTGTGTGGGACTTGTTCTATTAATCCATCTATACAGACCTCCATCAGGTTGCAAACTGAATATAATTTTTTTCTGCATCTAGCTCTGAAAAAATATTGGGCTTCTAGCTGTGTGTGGGACTTGTTGTATTAGTCCATCTATACTGACCTCCATCAGGTTGCAAACTGCATATATTTTTTTCTTCATCTACCTCTGAAAAAATATTGGGCTTCTAGCTGTGTGTGGGACTTGTTCTATTAATCCATCTATACAGACCTCTGTAGTGCCGGCGTCCCTGCCCTCTGCTAGGCAGGGACGCTGTTCCCCTCACCGCTCTGCTCCGTGCCCGGCGTCCCTCTCCCGCTCTGCTGGCAGCGCGCGCTCCTTCCCGGCCACTGTGCTTAGGGCGCGCGCGCGCGCCCTCCCTCCCTCTTAAAGGGGCCGTGCGCGCCGTCCTAAGGAGTCCCCGGCCAATGGCCGGAGGACTTTACCGTATATAAGGCACCTCCTCCAAAATGGAGGTGCCCGAGCAATGTTGTTTGCACCTGTGTCTCACCTGTGCTTCAGCCCTCAGGTCCCGTTGCCAGTTACCTGCCAGTTACCTGCCAGATTCCTGCCTGATTACTTGCTACCTGCCTGCTAGTCTGAGGTCCGACGGTCTGCCTTACTAATCCTGTCAGTCTGTCTAAGGACCAGCCTGCCCGCTCACCTGGGAGCGCACATCAGATACCTGCCAGCTTGTCTGAGGTCCGATGGTCTGCCTTACTAATCCTGTCAGTCTGTCTAAGGACCAGCCTGCCCGCTCACCTGGGAGCGCACATCAGCTACCTGCCTGCCTGCCTGAGGTCCGACGGTCTGCCTTCCAACTCCTGTCAGTCTGTCTATGGACCAGCTTGCCCGCTCACCTGGGAGCGCACATCTGCTATCTGCCTGCTAGCCTACCTGGAGGCTCCGCCGTCACGTGCTGTGACCACCTGCCTGTCCAGTGACTCCTGCCCGCTCACCTGGGAGTGCTCTTCTGCTACCTGTCTGTTTGCCTACCCGGAGGCTCTGCCGTCACGTGCTGTGTCCACCCGCCTGTCCAGAGACTTCTGCCCGCTCACCTGGGAGCGCTCATCTGTCGCCTGTCCGCTGGTCTTCCTGGAGGCTCCGCCGTCACTTGCTGTGACCACCCGTTCATCCAGAGACTCTCGCCTGCTCACCTCGGAGCTCATTCCTATCTTCAGCCGCCACAGGTCGTACCAACCCTATACCTAGAGACTGCCCCGGTCACTTGCCGTGACCTCCAGCCCGTTCACTCAGAGACTGTCCCGTTCACTCAGAGACTGTCCCGTTCACTCAGAGACTGTCCCGTTCACCTGCTGAGACTTCCAGCCCGTCTTCCCTGGTCGCCACCCGCTCCCTTACAAGGACCGCCTCCTTGTATAGTAGCTCTGAGGTTCCGCCTCCCAGACCCGTTACAGTTTGCTCGGGCCATGGAACCCGGTGGCACCCAAGCTCCCTCGCTCTCGGACCTGTGTCATGAACTGTCCCGTCAAAGGTCCCAACAGGAGTCCATCCTGGGTCACCTGCGGAATGTCAATACTCGCCTGGACACTCTGACTGCTCCACCAGCAACCTCCGCCAGTGCCATGTCTCGCAATCCGGCAGCTCCGCTGCCCACTAATACCATGGTATCCTACCCTGGACCCCGGCTTTCTGCACCTCCTCGCTTCGGAGGCGACTCCGCTCAGGCTCGGGGCTTCATAAATCAGTGCACCCTGCACTTTGAACTTTTGTCCCACCAGTTTAACTCCGACCGAGCCAAAATTGCATTCATCATGTCCCATCTCACCGGGGAGGCCCTGGCCTGGCTAAATCCTCTATGGGAGAGAGGAGACCCCCTGGTGTCCAACTTGCCTGCTTTTCTCACGGCTTTCCGGAAAGTCTTCGACGAACCCGGACGGAAGACCTCATCCGCATCATCGTTGCTACGCCTCCGTCAGGAAAGTCTCACCGTGGGTCAATATGCCATACGGTTCCGTACCCTTGCCTCGGAGCTGGCCTGGGATAACGACGCTCTGGTTTCCGTCTTCTGGGAGGGTCTGTCCGGCCGTATTAAAGATGAACTTGCCGGTCGGGACATTCCTACCACTCTCGATGACTTAATAACTCTTGCCACCCGGATTGACCTACGGTTCCAGGAGCGTGCCAGAGAGGTCACCCGTGAGAGGAGGTTACCACGTCTAGCTCCTACTTTTCAGAAACCCGTCACTCCTTCTGTCTCTAACCAGGTACACCCTCCTGAGCCTATGCAGGTCGACCAGACCAAGATGGTCAAGACCCGTCAGGACTTACGTCGTGCCGAGGGGACCTGCTTCTACTGTGGCAGTAAGGAGCACCGGATCCGTGCCTGCCCGGAGAGATCGGGAAACGCCTGTGTCTAGGTTCGCTCAGAGAGGTCCACCTAGACAAGAATAAATCCTCTCCATCCCTGCTGTTGTCAGTTTCAATCGTCTACGGGGAGAACCGTTATTTCAAACTAGCCCAACTGGACTCTGGAGCAGCCGGGAATCTTATTTCACAGTCCCTGGTAGAGAAATACCGCATCCCCACCAAACCTCTGTCTGTACCCTTGTCTGTTGCTGCCGTGGATGGGGGGCTCTTACCACGCCCCATCCAACTCATCACCGAATCCATTACTCTGCAGGTGGGAATGCTGCATTCTGAAAGTATCTCCTTCCATGTTCTGCCTGGACTCTCTCACGCCCTCTTGCTAGGCCTACCTTGGCTCCAGAAACATGCACCCGTACTTGACTGGCAGACCGGAGAAGTCCTTCGCTGGGGACAGGGCTGCCATAAGACCTGTCTGGTTCCCGTTCATCCCGTCCGTCCTTCTCCTACCCCAGCTAATCTACCTGGACTTCCGATTCCTTATTGGTCTTATGCTGATGTCTTTAACAAAAAGGAGGCAGAGACACTACCCCCTCATAGACCATACGACTGTCCTATCGACCTGTTACCTGGTACTTCTCCTCCCCGTGGGCGTATTTATCCATTATCCGCTGCTGAGACCCGGTCGATGTCCGAATATATTGAGGAAAATCTGGCCAGGGGATTCATTCGGAAATCTACCTCCCCGGCGGGAGCAGGCTTCTTTTTCGTCAAAAAGAAGGACGGCTCTCTCCGTCCCTGTATAGACTATAGAGGCCTTAACCAGATCACGGTGAAGAATAAGTACCCCCTTCCGCTCATTCCGGAGTTATTTGATCGTCTGAGGGGGGCTAGAATCTTCACCAAACTGGACCTCCGTGGGGCGTACAACCTGGTTCGTATCCGTCAGGGGGATGAATGGAAGACGGCATTCAACACCCGGGACGGCCACTATGAATATCTGGTAATGCCCTTTGGTCTCTGTAACGCTCCTGCCGTCTTTCAAGAGTTGGTCAATGACATCTTCCGGGACCTTCTCTACTCCTGCGTAGTGGTGTACCTGGACGACATCTTGGTCTTCTCTCCGGATCTCCAGACTCACCGGAGGGACGTTCGTCAGGTCCTGCTCAGGCTCAGGCAGAACCATCTCTACGCTAAATATGAGAAGTGCCTCTTTGAGCAGACCTCGCTTCCGTTTCTGGGCTACATTATCTCTCAGACCGGCCTACAAATGGATCCTGAGAAACTGTCTGCCATCGAGAAATGGCCCCGACCAGAGGGGTTGAAGGCTATTCAACGGTTCCTGGGCTTCGCCAACTATTACCGCCTCTTCATCCCGCACTTCTCTTCCCGGACTGCCCCAATTTCCGCACTCACCCGTAAGGGTACTAATCCCAAAGAGTGGCCGCCCGAAGCAGAGGAGGCCTTTCTTTCCCTAAAACAGGCCTTCTCTTCCGCCCCGGTGCTGCATCGCCCGGACGGCAACAAGCAGTTCTTCCTGGAAGTTGACACCTCCTCCTCTGGAGCCGGAGCGGTACTTACTCAAAAATCATCTTCCGGGAGAATGGTAACTTGTGGCTTCTTCTCCAAACTCTTCTCCTCTTCTGAGCGCAACTATTCCATAGGAGACCGAGAGTTATTGGCCATCAAACTGGCGTTGGAGGAGTGGCGTTACCTACTCGAGGGGGCTCTTCATCCGGTAATAATTTACACTGACCACAAGAACTTGGCTTACCTCCAGCATGCCCAGAGACTTAACCCGCGCCAAGCCCGGTGGTCCTTGTTTTTTGCTCGTTTTGATTTTGTTCTTCATTTTCGCCCGGCTGACAAAAACGTCAAAGCAGACGCCTTGTCCCGATCCTTTCTGGTGTCCGATCTCGAGGAAGAACCTAAACATATCATCGATCCCGCCAGAGTAATGCAGGTGGCTACCGTGAGTCTAAATCGTCTCCCTCCCGGTAAGACGTTTGTTTCAGTACCTGATCGGGAGAAGATCCTACACTGGGGCCATTCGTCTAAACTAGCTGGCCACGCCGGTCAGAAAAAGACCCTCCAGCTTATTGCCCGGCACTATTGGTGGCCTACCCTGCACAAGGACATAATAGACTTTGTTTCTGCCTGTGTGTCCTGCGCCCGCAACAAAGTCCCGAGACATCTGCCAGCCGGACGCCTCCTTCCACTTCCTGTACCTGCTGCCCCCTGGCAGCATATAGCAATGGACTTTATAACTGATCTCCCCGTCTCTGCCGGTTGTACGGTCATTTGGGTGGTCGCTGACCGCTTTTCCAAGATGGCCCACTTTATTCCCCTGCCAGGCCTTCCGTCTGCACCCGAGCTGGCTAAAGATTTTATCCGCCACATCTTCCGTCTTCATGGCCTGCCCCTCCACATCGTGTCGGATCGTGGGGTACAGTTCACCTCACGTTTCTGGAGAGCCACTTGTAAACTACTAGACGTCACCCTGGACTTCTCTTCCGCTTACCACCCACAGTCCAATGGTCAAGTGGAGCGGATCAATCAGAACCTGACCAGTTACCTCCGGCACTTCGTTAATGCCCACCATTCTGACTGGGTGGATCTCCTACCATGGGCCGAGTTCTCTTATAATAATCACGAGAGCGAATCCTCCTCCAAATCCCCGTTTTTTGTAGTCTTTGGTCAGCATCCTCGGATTCCTTTTCCTGTCTCCACCTCTGTGGACAACCCGGCGGCGGAATCTCTCGTTAGCAAGTTTTCCTCCATATGGGAGAGTACCCGGTCCGCACTCCTTCTGTCATCCGAGCGTATGAAAAGACACGCTGACAAAAAACGCCTGGATCCTCCACAATTTAGTCCAGGAGAGAAACCAAAACACAAAAAGAGAACAACCGAACAAAAATAGACCAAAAATAAATGGATACGTAAAAAACCTTTATTCAATCATGGTTTGGCCAAAGGTGGCACTACATAGAGAGGCACTCACATGAATCTGGTACATTTAAATAAAGACAAGAGAATATCATATCCATATATGTATATCAGTGTAATAGCTGGTCAAAAAGTGCATATACAGTCAAGCATAATGGTATATCCTGTATATCTAAAGTGCAAAGTGTATATTATAAATAGAAAAGTATATCTATATAGCTTTAAATAGTATAAATGTAAAAACCTTTAATAGGTCCACAATGTCATAGATAATGGAACAAAACTTTACCAGCACTAATAGGGGCAACACAGTAATGCATCATAATGTATTTGACCTTGTGGTCATATATAGTGATCCACTCCTATTCGCTGGCCATTCAAATAGAAATAACAAAATACCATGGGTAAAATTCCAACTACTAACTTGTCCAATAAAGCTCATACATAGATAACAGGGATTGTCTATAGCAAGCACATGTATATGTATATACTATACCAGAGCACGATGGCGCCTACCCCGACGCGCGTTTCGGTATCGCACCTTCGTCAGGGGGTGGGGCTATGTTCAGGAAGGGAGTTTAAAACTGTTATCGCAGCCAATAGGAAGAGGGAGGTGAAAAGTGTGACTCAGATGACGCACACGCTGCTAAGGACTCAACGGAGGTACATCCGGTTTCGGCGTCACGTGCGCATCGCATCAGGTCACATGACCCGGTGACGTGCGCATCGTATAGACACCTGCACCGCGACCTCCGGATCCAGGGCAGCGCATGCGTGCTAGTCAGAGCAATTTAGAAGGCGGAAGTACACGTACAGCCATCTTATTAGTGGGAAGACATATAATCTTGAAGGATAAATGGTACGTATATATCTATATCTATACAAAATAAACCATTGGTGAATAAGAAGCTATCTACTCTCTCAGCCAACACTTTGGACATGCACATGATCATATATTTATATATTTAAACATCCATAGTTATATGGAGGACACACAGTGGAAAACGTTATATCCCAAACAAAGTATTCATGGATCATATAAATCATATAAAAAGAGCTATCACCCAGACATCCTTTGTAGAGTGTGGGACAAAAATGTACACACATACCTCCGTCAAATTTTATCTCAGTTATTTCATTACACCTTTCCATCAATAAAGTATTGGTAAGTAACTGATATATATCACACACATTCATGTCCCATAATTGTCTCCACTGGGGTGCAACCCGGGTAACGGACCAACAAAATATATCACATATAATGTTCGTAAGTAATTCACGTTCCATCAGGTGTCCATTTTGATGTTTCCACATTCAAATTGAGGTACGTGTCTATGGTTTAGATTTGTCCAGATGGCAGTACAGATCCAATGGTATTGTTGATATTATCTTGTTTATGATGTCATCTATGCTCAGAAAGCGAGCCTGTATAGATATAGCGTCATCACATCAAGCCTAATACTAGAGGCCATATATCGCTACCTTCTCCAATTCCAAGCTGCAAATAAAAAGGAATTAAAAACAACTAATAAAAATATATAATAAAAAACTAGCCCAACATAAAACTGGCAAAGTCATCATAGGAATGGAGCGAAACTAAGGTTTTCATTGAGACCGCGAGGACATATAGTATCGAGAGTCCAAATCCACTTGGCCTCAAGTCTTGCCAACCGGTTACTGATGTTGCCACCACGTTCGGTTGGCAATATCATATCAATCCCTCGTACTTGTAGCTTTGTAGCATCACAATCATGAAAATTTCTAAAATGTCTAGGTATCGTTTTCAACAGTGAGACATCAACAACTTCCTTAGTGGCAATAATGCCATTCACGTGTTCCCTGATGCGGACTTTAAGTTGCCGCGTTGTCAATCCAATGTATACTAATGAACAGGGGCACGTGGCATGGTATACTACCGCTTTGGATGTACAAGTAATCGAATGTCTAATTTTAAATGTTCTAGATCCATTGGCATTGGGGAAGAAATCAGTCCGTATGACATTAGGACATGCCACACATCTCCCACAGGGTTTACATCCCCAACTGGGCCTCATACTGTCTAAAAAGGTAATTGGACTATTTGTATAATGACTCATTACGAGACTGTCACCTAAGTTTCGTGATCTACGAAACGTAATATTTGGTGACTCCCCTATATATTTTGCTATAGTTGGATCCGCCAACAATAAGGGCCAAAATTTTTTTAGGCTTTCACGCACCCCAGCCGTTTGTCCATGGTATGAAGTAATAAATCTTACTTGTCTAGATGGTGATGGTATTGTCTTTCCATATAGTAGTTTATCTCGAGATGTATATCTGGCCCGGTTATAGGCTTTCTTAATGGAACGGTTGCTGTATCCTCTTTCCACAAATCTTTGTTTTAATTCTGCAGCCTGTTTTTCAAAATCTTCGTGGGTAGAACATATCCTACGGATACGAAGAAATTGACCCGTAGGAATAGATCTTATCATGGCCGGCGGATGTGAGGAGGATGCTTGAAGAAGAGAATTCACAGCTGTAGTTTTACGAAACAAATTGGTCTGTAAGTAATTATTCGTATCCTTGGACACCAATACATCCAGAAATTCTATCATGCTCCTATCATATTGATATGTTAGATGTATGTTCATCGAATTCCGGTTCAATTCAGCCATAAATAACTCAAGAGATTCAATAGAATCCTGCCAGATCAGAAATACATCATCAATGTACCGCACCCAAAAAGGGATGCGGTCCACTGATATGTATCGATCCGACAGAAAGAGGTCCCTCTCCCACAGCCCCAGGAAGAGATTAGCGTAGGCTGGTGCAAATGAAGCCCCCATGGCTGTACCCTGGAGCTGCAGGTAGAAGGACCCCTTAAATAGAAAAAAATTATGAGAAAGTGCAAATTGTAACAATTGGACCACAAATTCGTTGAACATCTTAGGATTGGTGGAGGTACCCAGAAAGTGCTTCACTGCTCCCACACCATCCACGTGACGAATATTGGTATAGAGGGACTCCACATCACAGGTGACCAATAAAGCTTTTTCATCAGTGTGGAGTCCATCTATTCTTTTCAAAAAATCTCCAGTATCCTTAATGTATGTTGGTAACAATGCCACAAGGGGCTGTAATTGTGCATCTATATATCTATTGACTTTTTCCAAGTAGTTGCCCCTACCTGAGATTATTGGTCTCCCTGGTGGTATACTGTTGTTCTTATGTATTTTGGGTAACAGATATAGAGTGGAAATTAGCAGTTCCTCAACTATTAGTGTCGAATATACACCCTTAGTTATAATCCCTTCATCTTTTGCTTGCGATAACAATCTGTGGAGTTCACCCTGGAATTTGGAAAGCGGATTGTAGGTTAATTTTAAATAGCATACATTATTTTTTAATTGTTTAAATGCTTCTGCCTCGTACATCTTTTTTGGCCATACTACCAAATTGCCCCCCTTGTCTGCTGGCTTAAACACAACGTCCTTTATATTCTGTAGACGTTTTAAGCTCTGTCTTTCATTTACAGTCAAGTTACTGTTACGAATATATTTAGGTATTTTGCCAAACTCTTGGCTCACCATTTGAACAAAGAGATCTATGTTAGGGCAAGCAGACAAGGGGGGAAACCTCCTAGACCGTTGTTTGATGGATGGAGGTATCTTACCTCCAGGCCCCAAATCATGCTCTGATGCCAAATCCTCAAGGTCGGCTAGCGCCTCTTGCTCCATCTCTGTGGGGAACAAATTGTAAACAGTCTCATTATGAAAGAATTTTTTGAAAATCAAATTCCTAGCAAATAAATAATTTCCACTCTATATCTGTTACCCAAAATACATAAGAACAACAGTATACCACCAGGGAGACCAATAATCTCAGGTAGGGGCAACTACTTGGAAAAAGTCAATAGATATATAGATGCACAATTACAGCCCCTTGTGCCATTGTTACCAACATACATTAAGGATACTGGAGATTTTTTGAAAAGAATAGATGGACTCCACACTGATGAAAAAGCTTTATTGGTCACCTGTGATGTGGAGTCCCTCTATACCAATATTCGTCACGTGGATGGTGTGGGAGCAGTGAAGCACTTTCTGGGTACCTCCACCAATCCTAAGATGTTCAACGAATTTGTGGTCCAATTGTTACAATTTGCACTTTCTCATAATTTTTTTCTATTTAAGGGGTCCTTCTACCTGCAGCTCCAGGGTACAGCCATGGGGGCTTCATTTGCACCAGCCTACGCTAATCTCTTCCTGGGGCTGTGGGAGAGGGACCTCTTTCTGTCGGATCGATACATATCAGTGGACCGCATCCCTTTTTGGGTGCGGTACATTGATGATGTATTTCTGATCTGGCAGGATTCTATTGAATCTCTTGAGTTATTTATGGCTGAATTGAACCGGAATTCGATGAACATACATCTAACATATCAATATGATAGGAGCATGATAGAATTTCTGGATGTATTGGTGTCCAAGGATACGAATAATTACTTACAGACCAATTTGTTTCGTAAAACTACAGCTGTGAATTCTCTTCTTCAAGCATCCTCCTCACATCCGCCGGCCATGATAAGATCTATTCCTACGGGTCAATTTCTTCGTATCCGTAGGATATGTTCTACCCACGAAGATTTTGAAAAACAGGCTGCAGAATTAAAACAAAGATTTGTGGAAAGAGGATACAGCAACCGTTCCATTAAGAAAGCCTATAACCGGGCCAGATATACATCTCGAGATAAACTACTATATGGAAAGACAATACCATCACCATCTAGACAAGTAAGATTTATTACTTCATACCATGGACAAACGGCTGGGGTGCGTGAAAGCCTAAAAAAATTTTGGCCCTTATTGTTGGCGGATCCAACTATAGCAAAATATATAGGGGAGTCACCAAATATTACGTTTCGTAGATCACGAAACTTAGGTGACAGTCTCGTAATGAGTCATTATACAAATAGTCCAATTACCTTTTTAGACAGTATGAGGCCCAGTTGGGGATGTAAACCCTGTGGGAGATGTGTGGCATGTCCTAATGTCATACGGACTGATTTCTTCCCCAATGCCAATGGATCTAGAACATTTAAAATTAGACATTCGATTACTTGTACATCCAAAGCGGTAGTATACCATGCCACGTGCCCCTGTTCATTAGTATACATTGGATTGACAACGCGGCAACTTAAAGTCCGCATCAGGGAACACGTGAATGGCATTATTGCCGCTAAGGAAGTTGTTGATGTCTCACTGTTGAAAACGATACCTAGACATTTTAGAAATTTTCATGATTGTGATGCTACAAAGCTACAAGTACGAGGGATTGATATGATATTGCCAACCGAACGTGGTGGCAACATCAGTAACCGGTTGGCAAGACTTGAGGCCAAGTGGATTTGGACTCTCGATACTATATGTCCTCGCGGTCTCAATGAAAACCTTAGTTTCGCTCCATTCCTATGATGACTTTGCCAGTTTTATGTTGGGCTAGTTTTTTATTATATATTTTTATTAGTTGTTTTTAATTCCTTTTTATTTGCAGCTTGGAATTGGAGAAGGTAGCGATATATGGCCTCTAGTATTAGGCTTGATGTGATGACGCTATATCTATACAGGCTCGCTTTCTGAGCATAGATGACATCATAAACAAGATAATATCAACAATACCATTGGATCTGTACTGCCATCTGGACAAATCTAAACCATAGACACGTACCTCAATTTGAATGTGGAAACATCAAAATGGACACCTGATGGAACGTGAATTACTTACGAACATTATATGTGATATATTTTGTTGGTCCGTTACCCGGGTTGCACCCCAGTGGAGACAATTATGGGACATGAATGTGTGTGATATATATCAGTTACTTACCAATACTTTATTGATGGAAAGGTGTAATGAAATAACTGAGATAAAATTTGACGGAGGTATGTGTGTACATTTTTGTCCCACACTCTACAAAGGATGTCTGGGTGATAGCTCTTTTTATATGATTTATATGATCCATGAATACTTTGTTTGGGATATAACGTTTTCCACTGTGTGTCCTCCATATAACTATGGATGTTTAAATATATAAATATATGATCATGTGCATGTCCAAAGTGTTGGCTGAGAGAGTAGATAGCTTCTTATTCACCAATGGTTTATTTTGTATAGATATAGATATATACGTACCATTTATCCTTCAAGATTATATGTCTTCCCACTAATAAGATGGCTGTACGTGTACTTCCGCCTTCTAAATTGCTCTGACTAGCACGCATGCGCTGCCCTGGATCCGGAGGTCGCGGTGCAGGTGTCTATACGATGCGCACGTCACCGGGTCATGTGACCTGATGCGATGCGCACGTGACGCCGAAACCGGATGTACCTCCGTTGAGTCCTTAGCAGCGTGTGCGTCATCTGAGTCACACTTTTCACCTCCCTCTTCCTATTGGCTGCGATAACAGTTTTAAACTCCCTTCCTGAACATAGCCCCACCCCCTGACGAAGGTGCGATACCGAAACGCGCGTCGGGGTAGGCGCCATCGTGCTCTGGTATAGTATATACATATACATGTGCTTGCTATAGACAATCCCTGTTATCTATGTATGAGCTTTATTGGACAAGTTAGTAGTTGGAATTTTACCCATGGTATTTTGTTATTTCTATTTGAATGGCCAGCGAATAGGAGTGGATCACTATATATGACCACAAGGTCAAATACATTATGATGCATTACTGTGTTGCCCCTATTAGTGCTGGTAAAGTTTTGTTCCATTATCTATGACATTGTGGACCTATTAAAGGTTTTTACATTTATACTATTTAAAGCTATATAGATATACTTTTCTATTTATAATATACACTTTGCACTTTAGATATACAGGATATACCATTATGCTTGACTGTATATGCACTTTTTGACCAGCTATTACACTGATATACATATATGGATATGATATTCTCTTGTCTTTATTTAAATGTACCAGATTCATGTGAGTGCCTCTCTATGTAGTGCCACCTTTGGCCAAACCATGATTGAATAAAGGTTTTTTACGTATCCGTTTATTTTTGGTCTATTTTTGTTCGGTTGTTCTCTTTTTGTGTTTTGGATTGTGTATATGTTCCGAATTGACCAGGTCCAATGCAGATATGGTTATAAGATAAATAGTAATGTTTATTATAAACCTACATAATGCACTCTTTGCACTAAGTACATTAATTTTAGTCCAGGAGAGAAAGTCTGGCTCTCATCTAAATATGTTCGACTCAAGATACCTTCTTACAAGTTAGGGCCTCGGTTCATCGGCCCTCTGGAGGTCATCAGTCAGATCAACCCGGTGGCCTATAAATTGAAACTCCCGGCCAACTTACGGATCCCTAACTCCTTCCATGTATCTCTCCTCAAACCCGTGGTGCTTAACTCTTTTTCCAAGTCTACAGGTACGCCTCCTGCTCCGGTTTCTGCTGAGGACGAGTTTGAGGTAGAGAACATTCTTGCCACCAAAAGGGTAAGAGGAAAGACTTTTTTTCTGGTAGATTGGAAGGGGTTTGGTCCTGAGGAGAGAACGTGGGAGCCCCGGGAGAACATCCATGCCCCTCTCATCCTAGCTAAATTTCTATCTGGCCTAAAAAAGGGGGGGCCTAAAGGGGGGGGTACTGTAGTGCCGGCATCCCTGCCCTCTGCTAGGCAGGGACGCTGTTCCCCTCACCGCTCTGCTCCGTGCCCGGCGTCCCTCTCCCGCTCTGCTGGCAGCGCGCGCTCCTTCCCGGCCACTGTGCTTAGGGCGCGCGCGCGCGCCCTCCCTCCCTCTTAAAGGGGCCGCGCGCGCCGTCCTAAGGAGTCCCCGGTCAATGGCCGGAGGACTTTACCGTATATAAGGCACCTCCTCCAAAATGGAGGTGCCCGAGCAATGTTGTTTGCACCTGTGTCTCACCTGTGCTTCAGCCCTCAGGTCCAGTTGCCAGTTACCTGCCAGTTACCTGCCAGATTCCTGCCTGATTACTTGCTACCTGCCTGCTAGTCTGAGGTCCGACGGTCTGCCTTACTAATCCTGTCAGTCTGTCTAAGGACCAGCCTGCCCGCTCACCTGGGAGCGCACATCAGATACCTGCCAGCTTGTCTGAGGTCCGACGGTCTGCCTTACTAATCCTGTCAGTCTGTCTAAGGACCAGCTTGCCCGCTCACCTGGGAGCGCACATCAGCTACCGGCCTGCCTGCCTGAGGTCCGACGGTCTGCCTTCCAACTCCTGTCAGTCTGTCTATGGACCAGCTTGCCCGCTCACCTGGGAGCGCATATCTGCTATCTGCCTGCTAGCCTACCTGGAGGCTCCGCCGTCACGTGCTGTGACCACCTGCCTGTCCAGTGACTCCTGCCCGCTCACCTGGGAGTGCTCTTCTGCTACCTGTCTGTTTGCCTACCCGGAGGCTCTGCCGTCACGTGCTGTGTCCACCCGCCTGTCCAGAGACTTCTGCCCGCTCACCTGGGAGCGCTCATCTGTCGCCTGTCCGCTGGTCTTCCTGGAGGCTCCGCCGTCACTTGCTGTGACCACCCGTTCATCCAGAGACACTCGCCTGCTCACCTGGGAGCTCATTCCTATCTTCAGCCGCCACAGGTCGTACCAACCCTATACCAAGAGACTGCCCCGGTCACTTGCCGTGACCTCCAGCCCGTTCAATCAGAGACTGTCCCGTTCACTCAGAGACTGTCCCGTTCACTCAGAGACTGTCCCGTTCACCTGCTGAGACTTCCAGCCCATCTTCCCTGGTCGCCACCCGCTCCCTTACAAGGACCGCCTCCTTGTATAGTAGCTCTGAGGTTCCGCCTCCCAGACCCGTTACAACCTCCATCAGGTTGCAAACTGAATATATTTTTTTCTGCATCTACCTCTGAAAAAATATTGGGCTTCTAGCTGTGTGTGGGACTTGTTCTATTAATCCATCTATACAGACCTCCATCAGGTTGCAAACTGAATATATTTTTTTCTGCATCTACCTCTGAAAAAATATTGGGCTTCTAGCTGTGTGTGGGACTTGTATTAGTCCATCTATACTGACCTCCATCAGGTTGCAAACTGAATATATTTTTTTCTGCATCTACCTCTGAAAAAATATTGGGCTTCTAGATGTGTGTGGGACTTGTTGTATTAGTCCATCTATACAGACCTCCATCAGGTTGCAAACTGAATATATTTTTTTCTGCATCTACCTCTGAAAAAATATTGGGCTTTTAGCTGTGTGTGGGACTTGTTGTATTAGTCCATCTATACTGACCTCCATCAGGTTGCAAACTGAATATATTTTTTTCTGCATCTACCTCTGAAAAAATATTGGGCTTCTAGCTGTGTGTGGGACTTGTTCTATTAATCCATCTATACAGACCTCCATCAGGTTGCAAGCTGAATATATTTTTTTCTGCATCTACCTCTGAAAAAATATTGGGCTTCTAGCTGTGTTTGGGACTTGTTGTATTAGTCCATCTATACTGACCTCCATCAGGTTGCAAACTGAATATATTTTTTTCTGCATCTACCTCTGAAAAAATATTGGGCTTCTAGCTGTGTGTGGGACTTGTTCTATTAATCCATCTATACAGACCTCCATCAGGTTGCAAACTGAATATATTTTTTTCTGCATCTACATCTGAAAAAATATTGGGCTTCTAGCTGTGTGTGGGACTTGTTGTATTAGTCCATCTATACTGACCTCCATCAGGTTGCAAACTGAATATATTTTTTTCTGCATCTACCTCTGAAAAAATATTGGGCTTCTAGCTGTGTGTGGGACTTGTTCTATTAATCCATCTATACAGACCTCCATCAGGTTGCAAACTGAATATATTTTTTTCTGCATCTACCTCTGAAAAAATATTGGGCTTCTAGCTGTGTGTGGGATTTGTTGTATTAGTCCATCTATACTGACCTCCATCAGGTTGCAAACTGAATATATTTTTTTCTGCATCTACCTCTGAAAAAATATTGGGCTTCTAGCTGTGTGTGGGACTTGTTCTATTAATCCATCTATACAGACCTCCATCAGGTTGCAAACTGAATATATTTTTTTCTGCATCTACCTCTGAAAAAATATTGGGCTTCTAGCTGTGTGTGGGACTTGTTGTATTAGTCCATCTATACTGACCTCCATCAGGTTGCAAACTGAATATATTTTTTTCTGCATCTACCTCTGAAAAAATATTTGGCTTCTAGCTGTGTGTGGGATTTGTTCTATTAATCCATCTATACAGACCTCCATCAGGTTGCAAACTGAATATATTTTTTTCTGCATCTAGCTCTGAAAAAATATTTGACCTTCTAGCAGTGTGTGGGACTTTCTCTATTAGTCCATCTATACTGACCTCCATCAGGTTGCAAATTGAATATAATTTTTTTCTGCATCTAACCCAGCCAATAGTTTTGGCCTAATACCACAGTTTGGCCACTCAGCTCTGCTCGGTTCTCATCCATTGTTTTTTTGTGCAAACAACTCCAGAGTTGTTAATTAGTTAACCACCAAAATGGGTGGAAAAAGGCCTGCTGCTGGTGGAAAGGGGAATAGGCGTGTTGGGAAGGGGAAAAAAGGTTGTGTCCGTGGGGTAGGTGTTAAAGCAACAGTAACATCTGCAGAAGAAAGACCATCTTCCAGCCAAACTAAAATGTCTACTTCTTTTAGCGGACAATGTGATAAGATCCCTTTCTTACGGCCACGCCAATCGCTACAAATTCCAGATGAGGCACAAAAACAGCAGGTGCTTCAACGGATATCAAGTGCTCCTTTAAGTGGGCTCTCCTCCACATCAACTTCAACATCACAAATACTCCAGTCCTCAAAGGTGTCACCCCAATCGCACTTGCTTCCTCACAGCTCCCAAATCTCCAGCTGCCCGTCTGAGTATGAGGTAGAACAGATGGTTGAGTCAGCAGAGCTGTTTACTCATACTATAGCCTGGGAATCAGAGGTCGACTCCAGCGCTTCTGTGAATCCAGACGAGGAAATGATCTGCACTGATGCCCAGAATCTTTATGAGTCGGATCCAGGACCAGACGCAGAAGGTTCTGACCATAATGTAGACCCTCATTCCCAAACTGTAACTCCTGTTGGTGGAGACAATGAGGAAGACGATGATAAGACTCAAATACCTGATTGGAGCGACAACTTTAGTTTTTTGTCAGGGCAGGAACAGGTTGGCCCTGAGGATGACGGGTGTGATAACGCACAGGGTGATGATGATGAGGTTGGAGATCCCACTTACTGTCAACCCAGTCTTAAAAACATCTCCAGAATCCAACCTTTTCTCACTTTGGAAACTGCTAAAACTCTTACTGTCGCTCTTATTCACTCTCGTCTGGACTACTGCAACTCTCTTCTGATCGGTCTCCCTCTTACCAAAATTTCCCCTCTCCAATCTGTCCTGAATACGGCAGCCAGGGTCGTATTTATGTCCAGCCGCTTCACCGATGCCTCCACCTTGTGCCAGTCATTACACTGGTTACCCGTTCACTACAGGGTCCAATATAAACTCATTGCTCTCACCCACAAAGCTCTCTACAGTTCTGCACCACCTTATATCTCCTCTCTCATCTCAGTCTATCGTCCTACACGTGCCCTCCGTTCCACAAATGACCTAAGGCTAACATCCCCCATAATCCGAACCTCACACCTCCGTCTCCAAGACTTCTCTCGTGCTGCACCAGTTCTCTGGAATGCTCTACCCCAGACGATCCGATTGATGCCTAGCCCCGATGTCTTCAAGCGCGCTTTAAAAACCCATCTCTTTAAACAAGCCTACCACCTCAACTACTCAGTAAACTAACTTTCCCCTGTTCCCTCCTAAATACTATTCAGAATCTGCACCCTACTGTTCATCTGTTTCTACACCCTCCATGCACTTGATAACTGCACTCGGTAATTGAGTATTGCACTTTAACATACAGGCTGATGACCGGATCATACAGCTTTATATGATATTCCCGACTTATTATAATTGCCAGACCTGAAATAACAAGCACTTTCCACCTATTGTGTCCCCCCATTTCCATGTAGATTGTAAGCTTGCGAGCAGGGACCTCACTCCTGATGTAACTGTTAAACTGTCTCACCTTGTATTGAATTTATTGTTTGTACATGTCCCCGCTTAATTGTAAAGTGCTGCGGAATATGTTGGCGCTATATAAATAAAAATTATTATTATTATTATTAACCCACAGTCAGCCAAGAGATGAGGTCAGCAGAGGAGGTGGAGGAAGTGACGACGAGGTCAGGTTGCGCCTTCCTGGACAGAGACGTAGTACTGGAAGCACGTCAACAACTGCATCCTCAAACACAACTCTGCCTCTCACCACAAGTCGTGGTGGCTCTTCAGGTCGCATGGGTGCTAAGCCTTGCATAGCCTGGGCATTTTTTCAGATCGATAAAGATGACCCAACTCGTGTTATCTGTAACATTTGTCAGCAAAAGCTAAGTAGAGGCCAAAAAATACATAGTTTGAGTACTTCATGCATGAACCGGCACATGGACATGAAGCATAAGTTGCAGTGGGAAGCTCAGTGTGCTACAATGCGGCCTAGCCGGCTGGGCCAACCACCGTCTGCCATATCTTGTACATCCGCGGCCTCTTCATCCTCTGTGACTGGGGGGACAGCAGTCACACCTGTTTTGGGGCGCAGACCTGCCACCTCTTTACCCGCAACAGCCAGCGTGATTGGCAGGTCATCATTTTCTTTGGAGGTGGTAACACCAGCTGGTGTTGAGCGCTGTCTGACATCGATAGCACCACCTTTGGATCAAGGCAACCTAACATGTCCGCCTGCATCTTCCTCACAGACCGGCAGTTTGCCGGGGACACCCTTATCAACCCCATCTAAGCACAATAGCCAGCCCTCGGTCCCTCAGATGTGGACAAGTAAAAGACCATTTCCTCCTAGCCATGAGAAAGCTAAGAGGTTGAATTTCACCATCTGCAAGTTCTTGGCTACAGAAATGCTGCCTTTCCGCCTGGTGGACACAGAGGATTTTCGAGACCTTATGTCCGTCGCAGTGCCCCAGTACCAGATGCCCAGTCGGCACTACTTCTCCAAGAAAGGTGTGCCTGCGCTCCACCAGCATGTCGCACACAACATCACCGCTTCTTTGAGAAACTCTGTGTGTGACAGGGTGCATTTCACCACAGACACTTGGACGAGTAGGCATGGACAGGGGCGTTACATGTCGCTGACTGGGCACTGGGTAACTATGGTGACAGCAGGACAAGGGGCTGCTGTCCAAGTCTTACCGTCCCCACGAGTTGTGCGTCAATCCTCTTTATGTCAAAGTTCCTCCACTGCTTCTGCCTCCTCAACCTCCTCTCGGTCTTCCACCTGCACCCAAAGCCTGTCTGGTCATGCCACAAGCTTTCTAACTGCGCAGAAGGGATCCTGCACACCTCCTTACTATGCTGGCAGTAGGGCTCAACGTCATCAGGCGGTTTTTACATTGAAATGTCTGGGAAATGTGAGTCACACAGCTGAGGAGTTGTGGTCAGCTCTGGAGAACCAATTTCATGAATGGTTGTCTCCACTGGACCTGAAACCAGGGAAGGCCGTGTGCGACAATGCTGCAAACCTGGGTGCGGCCCTTTGCCGGGGCAATGTCACACACGTGCCTTGTATGGCTCACGTGTTGAACCTGGTTGTCCAGCAATTTTTAGCCCACTATCCCAGACTAGATGGCCTTCTGCAGAGGGCACGGTCGCTGTGTGCTCACTTTCGCCGTTCGCATCCCGCAGCTCAGCGACTTACATCTCTACAGAAGTTGTTGGGCCTGCCACTTCACCGGCTAAAATGCGATGTGCCTACCCGGTGGAATTCAACTCTGCACATGTTGCAGCAACTGTGGCAGCACCGACAAGCCCTGGTGCAATACGTTCTGACGTATAGCCTGGGCCAACGAGATCCAGAGGTGGGGCAAATCACGCTGGAGGAGTGGTCTCAGATCAGGGACCTATGCACCCTTCTGCACAGTTTTGAAATGGCGACGAAGATGTTTAGTGCTGACGATGCCATTATCAGCATGACTATTCCGGTGATTTACATGCTGGAGCACATGTTAAACAGAATTCGGAGTCAGGTGGTGGCACAAGAGGAGGTGGAGGAAGTAGAGGAGGAGGAGTTGTATGCGGAAGGGCTAACATCTGCAAGGTCCAGACGGTCGGCAGCACCAAGGCGGCAGGCATGTGAGGGTGGGGGAGATGGTTTTACCAGGGCGCATGGTAGCAGCCAAACTAGTGAGGAAGGTGCAGGAGCCCAGGAAGAAGTGGAGGACGAACTGATGGAAGACTCATCAGATGAGGGAGACCTTGATCACATTTCTGTTGTGCGAGGTTTGGGGGAGAGGACAGAGGACGGAAGCATGATTGTTACCTCGCCACTAACACAACAGGGACTTGGTGCTCCTGGATGCGCAACACACATGAGTGCCTTCTTGCTGCACTACCTGCAACATGACCCTCGAATTGTGAGAATTAGAAATAATCCTGACTACTGGGTTGCCACACTGTTAGATCCCCGGTACAAAAGTAAATTTGCAGAAATTATTCCTGCCATAGAAAGGGATGCACGCATGCAGGAGTATCAGCAGAGACTGTTGCAGAATCTTACATGTGCTTTTCCACAAAATACCAGTGGTGCACGTAGTGAATCTCACAGTTCCAACTTGCCAACCGTGGGACCGTCAAGTGTTCAGCACTCAAACCGTAACAGAACCACAGTATCTGCTGGTAACATCAATTTTGCGGAATCATTTCACCACTTTTTTAGCCCATCCTTTGCAAGGCCACAGGAGACAAGAAGTCTGACACATAGTCAACGCCTAGAGACGATGGTACAGGAGTATCTTCAAGTAAACATTGAAGCCACGACTGTGTCACTGGACCCTTGCTCTTTTTGGGCTTCCAATCTGGATAAATGGCCGGAGCTAGCCACTTACGCCTTGGAGATCTTGTCATGCCCCGCAGCCAGCGTTCTGTCTGAACGTGTGTTCAGCGCTGCTGGTGGTGTGCTGACAGATAAGCGCACGCGGCTCTCCACTGATAATGTAGACAGACTCACGTTCATAAAGATGAACAAATCATGGATCCGAAACGACTTTTCTACCCCTGTGTCATCCTGGGGAGAGTAAAAGCTTGATGATTGGTTAAAATCACCCTACCAACCGTTTTAAGCTTTCAAATTACTAATCATGTTTATCTGTATCTTGGCTGGAAAATAATTTGGGCTTTGTAGCAGTGTGCAGCACTGATTCTATTAGGCCATCTATAATAAGCTCCACCAGATTTAAAATTACTAATCATGTTTATCTGTATCTTGACTGGAAAATAATTTGGGCTTTGTAGCAGTGTGCAGCACTGATCCTATTAGGCCATCTATACTAAAGCTTCACCAGATTTAAAATTAATAATAATTTTTAGCTGCATCTAGCCCGGAAAATAATTTTGGGGCTCCGAGATGCGCAAGACACATAAGTGACTTCTTGCTGCACTACCTGCAGCATGACCCTCATATTGTCAGAATTCGAAGTAATCATGACTACTGGGTTGCCACACTCTTAGATCCCCCAAACTTTTCGATCAACCTTTTCATTTTAATAAAGACCAAAAAAATGGTCATTTTTGAAATTATAAGCATTAGCAGGTTGTTAGAAACTGAAATCAAACAGTTTTCAACTCAAAACTTTATTCTAGGTGATGTTACATTTTCACATAGGACCCCTTGTTCGAAAGGAGCTTCTGAACTCTCTCGTCCATTGAATTTGTCAGGTTTTGGATGGTTTCTGCTTCAATTGTTTTGCATGAGGACAGAATACCCTCCCAGAGCTGTTGCTTAGATGTGAACTGCCTCCCGCCATCATAGACACTCCTTTTAATGATGCTCCAAAGGTTCTGAATGGGGTAGAGGTCAGGGGAGCATGGGGGTCACACCATAAGTTTGTCCCCTTTTATGCCCATATCAGCCAGAGATGCAGATGTTTTATGTGCAGCATGAGATGGTGCATTATCATGCAGAAAAATGATCTTGCTGTGAAATACACGGTTCTTCTTCTTGAACCATGGCAGGAAGTGCTGTTTGAGAAAATCCACATACATTATGGAGTTCATCTTTAGCGCCTTCAGGGATCCTAAAGGGGCCGACAATCTCTCTCCCCATGATTCCAGCCCAAAACATTACTCCACCTCCTCCTTGTTGGCGCTGTAGCCGTGTTTGCGTGGGGTGTCCATCAACCAGCCATCCTCCACTCCATCCATCTGGACCATCGAGCGCTGCACGGCACTCATCCGTGAACAAAACAGTTTTGAAATCAGTCTTCATGTAATGTTTGGCCCACTGGAGCCGTTTCTGCTTGTGTGAAGTGGATAGAGGAGGTCGACAGGATGGCGCATGCACAGCTGCAAACCTCTGAAGGACCCTGCATCTTGTTGTTCGGGGGACGTTGGAGGCACAAGCAGCTTCAAAAACTTGTCTGCTGCTATGACAAGGCTTTTTTGCCGCTGCTCTTTCAACCTGACGTAATTGCCTGTAGGAAAGAGTCCTCAATTTGCCCTTATCAGCACGCACACGTGTGTACTGTGAATCAGCTACATACTTCTTGATTGCCAAGACACTTCATCCTGATCATCGCAGAATGTTGATTGTAGTCATGCCTTGACCTAAACACTCCACAATTTGTTGCTTCTCAGCAGCCGACACATCCTTTTTCTTTCCCATTTTGGCAGAAAATGTAGGCTGCTTAATAATGTGAGACAGCCTTCTTAAGTAGTCTTGCCTTTCATTGGACACACCTGCCAAACTAATTAGCACAGGTGTATGCAAGTGCTTACAGTGATATAAAGAGCCCTGACACACATCACCATCAATGAGTTTAACTGACAAACAAACAAATTCTTCCCTTATCACTCCTAAACACTTTTTGCATAATAATTTGGAACACAGTGTACATGTGCTTTTCCACAAAACACCAGTGGTTCACGTAGTGAATCTTACAGTTCTAACTTGCCAACCGTGGTCTGTATGGAGTTGTTCAATAAAGGGCCCAAAATTAAGATAACATAGATGGGAGAGGTCTCTATGAATAGGAATTCCTAAGTATTTGATACCCTGTGAGGGCCAGGCAAAGGGAAAGTTGGACTGGATGGAATCCTATATGGATTTGGGGAGGGAGACATCGAGGGCCTCAGACTTCGCTGCATTGATTTTAAAATTTTACCATGTAACAAAGTGATCTATTTCAGCCATAACAGCATGGATGGATATATGTGATTGAGTGATATATACTAGGACATCATCAGCAAATAGAGAGCACTTGTACTCGGTGCCTCCCACCTCAATCCACCTAATATTGGGGTTATGGCGAATTGATGAGAGCAGGTGCTCCGTCACTAGGATGTATAAGAGAGGGGACAGAGAACATCCCTGCCTTGTCCCATTGGTGATTGTGAAAGGTGATGAAAATGTTCTGACACGCCCCCTGGGCCTTGGGACACCCGGAGCCGGACCCTTTTTAGTGGATGCTGGTGGTTGTAGTCTCCGTGGCGGTAACCCGGTTCCGTGGCTCAGGGCGGTCAAACCAGTGGCGGAACTATTTATGTGGTTTTGATGTTTAAATGTCCGACTACGCCACCCGTGGATTGCGGTCAGAGTGAACCGCCGCTCCAGGGCAGACCGCTGAGGCTGGTGTTGTGGGTGCAGCAGAGCGTAGCATAACTCCCCACGGGAGGAGTATAGCCTCAGGGCAGTGTATGCGGAGGATGGGGGTGATGGTGCAGGGCAGCAGCAGTAATGACACGGAGTCAGTGATGCAGTCCAGGGCCTTTACTCACAGTTCTTATTATCCAGACCACGTCTGCAGGTAACGGCTGCCCACGTCGTACTGTGCTCACCAGGTGAGGGGCTCAGACAACTCCCAGATAACTTTGGAGTGCTTCACAGGACCCCCTTTGTGTGTCCTTTGTCTGGCCTTTCTTACCAACCCTTCTGTCCGGCTGCCTCGGGCCTCCTCTTGGTAAACTTGGCGCCAGTTTCCCTGACCCTATGTGGTGCCTTCCTAGCGGGTGTAGCGATGGGCTGCGCCACATAAAATGTCACAGCCTCCTGTTTCTAGCTGAGGGTCGTTTCCTGCCTCCACTAGTTTCGGGGACCGGTCTCCCCCTTTGGCCTGACCACTCCACGCAGGCGGATTCGGGCGTGCGGTGGCGACTCGCCCGTCCGCACCCCTGAGATCCCTTCGTTCCTCGTTCCTGGAGCCTTCTCCGCTCCTCTTCCTTCCTTCTCCCTCTTCCAGGCCTGGGCCTCTGTTACTAGGCCCGCCTCCGGAGCAGAGCTCATGCAGAGCCCCTGCTCCCTGCCACTTCTGCTCAGACTTCTCTGCACTGTACTAAGATGGTGCCCACCTTTTATACTCCCTTCTCAATGCACCCAGGAACTGCTTCCTCCCTGTTCCTGCACTACAGGGTTCCCCTTCCTCGGTGTTCCCTCCCCCCACTCCAGCCAGGGACAGGGACTGTCGTGCCCATCTCAGGGGCATATTGGTCGCCCTGCCCCACGGCAATGTGGTGTAATGCATGCAGGTGTCGGGTCCTGATCCACACTACATCCTTACCTGAGAGTGAGATATCACACCTCTGGGTGAGGTGCAATACCTCTGTAGCAACCGAGCCCTCAGGGTGCTACAGTTCCATTTATCTTCAGCCTAGGTGACGTATTGCGATACAGGGCTGTGATTTTGGCTATAAAAGGGTCCCCTAGACCCCTACCCCAAGCTTTTTAAGAGAATCATATATGGCGTTCCAGGAGACTCTATGGAATGCTTTCTCAGCATCCAACGAGAGTATCTAATTACAAATTTTTAACTGCATCTAGCCCAGGAAATACTTTGTGCCTAGTAGCAGTGTCTGCTAGTCAGCGGATTATCCCGGCTGTTAAGCAAGCTATACCACCTGTAGTTTGGACACTTCATTTTTTCAAAGGAAATGCTTCGGGACCACGGGATACTCAGTGAAGAGCATCAGGAGGCACCCCAAGGCATAGGGGCTCGGACTGGCAGTAGGATGCCTTGCGGTGGACAGCCGAGCTCGATCCTTATAAAAGCTTTTTAACTGCAGCAGCTTTAGTGGACGCTACTGGAGCTGGAATTACGCGGCTGCTGGCATGAGACTTGCCCTCCAATAGATCCTTGTAAATGGATTTAAAGTGTATTTATTCAAATTAGAGAGACAATTTAAATTAAAAAGCTTAGAGCTGCCTCCACCACAGGGGGGCTCGCTCGACCCACCAGTGGACAGGCACCAGTATTGGGAGAGGGGGGCTGGCCGTCAGGGTTCACCGCGGCTCTGGCACAAACCCGGCGACACGGAGGTGGCACGGGCAGGAGCGGACTGAACGTGTCGGCTTCTCACTTTTTGGATTTTAGAAGGGCATGACATGCCTATATCTGTGTCTCCCCCTCCTTTTACTCCTCCACCTCTTTTCTTTTCGCATGACTATATGTACTTGTCACTTTTCCATGTGTTAGTTGTGTCTTCTGAGCAGTTTGTCAGCTTTTGGACACCTTTGAAGGTGTTTTCTATGTGTTTCTATGTGTTTTTGTTTGCCTGCCATTGGTTTTAACGGTGTTCGAAGGTGTTCGACGAACAGTTCGACGAACAGTTCGGCGAACACACGGGTGTTCAACGAACCGAACCGAACTCGAACACTACGGGGGTGGCTCAACACTACTCCTGAGTAGAGATGAGCAAACTTGTTCGGAAAACGTTCAGCAATCTCAAAGTTGGCACGAACATTGCACATTTGGATTCGTGTTCGACCCCCCGATCGTTTTACTCAAAATCGGCAAAATTCGGCCAAAGTTCAGTAAATCATTGGGTTTCGACTAATGCTTTTGTTAGGACTTTGAATAGGACAGTGGTGCTGTATGATGAGCGGGAAGTGTTTGATGGGGGAGGGGTTGGTGAGAGGTCAGAGGAGCGGCGGACTGTTATTCTTATTTTTTTTTTTCTTTACTTACTGTGTGGAGATTTTAGAAGCCAATCAGGGCTCAGACACCATCCACAACTTCCAGACACAAGGGCTTGTGTCATTGGTTGTCAAAGTCACATGTCCCTCTCCATATAAAGAGTGGACATGTTGTTTTGTCACCATTTTGTCAGTGTAACAGTGCAGAAAAGCTGCTCCTGCTACTGCTACTGGATATTGAGATAGGTAGGAGGTTGATTGTCAGTCAGCTAGTTCAGATAGATAGGATCCTGTGGCTATGAAATCGTCCTTCCAGCAGATCAATCCTTTTTGCTAATTTTGTGGTTCAGAGACATCAGGCCACATTTGAGCATATACTGTATTTTTTGGACATTAAGACTCACTTTTTTTAACTCAAATTTGGGAGGAAAATGGGGGGTGCATCTTATGGTCCGAACGTAGAGCTTACCGGATAGTTGCAGTGGTGGTGGAGTGGAATCTCAGGGCCCTACGTTCCCTCCCTCATTCAGGAAACCGACGGCGGTGGCACCAGGAAAAGAAGAGGTGAGATGCTGTGGAGACGGTGTCTGACTGTCGGCGGTGAGGCATAACGGAATGCGCGGCTTTCTGGTGGCCACAGCCATCTTCCTGAAGCTGTGATCTACAGAAAAATGAACGCCCGAGCCGGCACATGCACAGACTGGAAGCTCAAGTGGCCATTTTCCTGTAGATCACAGCTTTAGGAAGATGGCCGCACCCACCGAAAGCTTGTCGCTCTGCCACTCTGTTCACAGGCAGACACCGGCCCCAGGCAGACAGACACCAGCCCCAGGCAGACAGACACCGGCCCCAGGCAGACAGACACCAGCCCCAGGCAGACAAACACTGGCCCCACAGCATCTCATCTCTTCTGCTGCAGCCGCCGGGTTCCTGAGGGAGGGAACGGAGGGCCCTGCAATCCTGCTCCACCGCCCCCGCAACTCACCACTGCCGAAGCACCGGCTTCCTGAAGGACCCTGCCTCCTGTGACCCCCGCTCCACCACCCCCCAGGTAAGATACCATACCAATTCAGACTATAAGATGGACCCCCATCTTGTAAAAAATATTTTTTTCCTATTTTCCACCCCAAAATTTGGGGTACGTCTTATGGTCCAGTGTGTCTTTAAGTCCAAAAAATGCGGTAACTCTTTTGTGCTGCTATTATTGTGCTCCAGGCAGGAGTCCACATTTGAAGCTATAAATTCTTTGTGCTAATAGCGTGGTCCTAAAACAAGGCGACATTTGTGCATATAAATATTTTGCGCTGATAAAATTTTTGGCCAGGCAGGAGTTCACATTTGAAAATCTAAATTCTTTGTGCTAATAGCATACTACAGAAAGCAGGACACATTTCTGCATATAAATATTTTGTGCTGCTACTTTTTCTCCAGCCTGGAGTCCACATTTCTGAATCTAAATTCTTTGTGCTGATAGTGTACTACAGAAAGTAGGCCACATTTCAGTATATAAATATTTGGTACTACTAGTTTTTCTTCAGTCAGGAGTCCACATTTCTGAATCAACATTTTTGGTGCTAATAGTGTGCTACAGAAAAAAAGGAAACATTTCTGCTTATAAATGTTTTGTGCTACTAGTTTTGCTTCAGCCAGGAGTTTACATTTCCAGGGGAGGAGTCCTGAGGAGATAATTTGCATATTCCCACTGCATTTTGGGGTAAGTGAAGAGTCTCCGCGAGCTCAAAGAACACTGGATTTTGGCTGTTGGAGCTGAAAAGAGGACATCGGTAAACCGCGCGCCTACCGGCGCGCGCATTTTTAAGCTTTTTTTTTAAGCTTTTTTCACTGTTTTCAGAACATTAACAATAAGAACATGGAAGAGTCCAGGAGCCATTTGGTGAGCTGCATATCCTGCTACATGTTCACAGACTTGCCAGTGGAAAAGCCAAACTTCACATGCCAGAAATGCAAGCTTGTGTCCCTGTTGGAGGAAAAGTTGCGAAATCTAGAAGAGAGGTTAACTACCTTGAAAATCATTAAGGAAGGTGAAGAGTTCTTAGACAGAGCAGAATTATCTCTTCATGATTCAGAAAGAGAAGAAATTCGAATTGCACCTGACGAAACAGAGGAATGGAAGCATGTGACCCACAGAAGCAGGAGGATCGAGAAGCAGTCAGCACCCATACTGCTCAGGAACCAGTACCAGGCTCTCACGCAGGAGAACCATGAAGAAATACAGCAAAATAAGACTTTGCCAGCAATGAATAACCTTGTAAGCCCTCAGAATCCTCCTGGATGGAAAAAGAAGAATGTTGTGAAGAAAAAACGGAGAGTGGTGGTCATGGGGGATTCCCTGTTAAGAGGAACAGAGGCCGCTATCTGCAGACCAGACATAACCTCAAGAGAAATGTGCTGTCTTCCAGGAGCAAAAATTAAAGATGTGTCTGACAGGATATCAAGACTCTTCAGACCTACAGATCACTACCCATTCCTGCTAATACATGTGGGGACAAATGACACCGCAAGAAAGGACCTGGAAACCATCTGCAGTGACTTTGAAGACTTAGGCAAGAAAGTGAAAGAATTGGGAGCGCAGGTGGTCTTCTCATCCATCCTCCCAGTGGATGGCCATGGAACAATGAGGTGGAATAAGATTCTACAGGTGAACAACTGGCTACGTCGATGGTGCCGTCAACAAGGATTTGGATTTCTGGATCACGGAATGAATTACCTATACGATGGACTACTTGCTAGAGATGGGGTGCACCTTACGAAGACTGGAAAACATGTATTTGGAAGTCGCCTTGCTACACTCATCAGAAGAGCTTTAAACTAGAACAATGTGGGAAGGGAAGCAAAAGGCCAGAAAAAGCCATACAGCTGACAAATACTATTGAGATCTCTGCTACTGGAAGTGGAAAGGAAGAACAAAGACAAAACAATTTAAATAATAAAAATATGGGAGGAAGAGAAACCAATCACAAACTAAAATGTTTTTATACAAATGCACAAAGCATGGGCAACAAACAAGGAGAATTGGAACTACTAATGCAGGAAAAGGAATATGATGTCATTGGAATCACTGAAACTTGGTGGGACGATACACATGATTGGAATAAAAGGCTAAAAGGATACAACTTATTTGCAAGAAACAGACTTGATAAACGAGGAGGAGGTGTTGCATTGTATGTTAGAAAAGCGTATATCTGCACAGACATTGAAGCTTCAGAGACTGGGAGTTCTGTGGAAACTGTTTGGGTAAGAATACAAGGAGAGAACAACGGAAAGGACACCATTGTAGGCATTTACTACAGGCCACCTGGGCAAGCTAAAGATATGGATGAACTCTTTATGTATCAAATGACCAAGTTCTCCAAAAAATATGACGTAGTGGTCATGGGAGATTTCAACTATCCAGACATTTGTTGGGAATCTCTCTCAAGTAAAACTAACAGGTCAAGCAAATTCTTATCCTCTCTTGCTGACAACTTTATCTTCCAAAAGGTAGGGGAGAAAACAAGGGGATCTGCTACTTTGGATCTAATCTTTATAAACAGGGAGGAAATGGTTGAGGAGGTAAAGGTGGCTGGGACCCTAGGAGGCAGCGATCATGCTATTATAGAATTTTGGATAACTAGAGGAGGAAGACATGTGAAGACTCAAACTTCAAGGTTAGATTTTAGAAAGGCAGATTTTAAGAGACTCAGAAAGAGAATAGGAGGGATCCAATGGCTGGATGTCCTTAAGGACAAAAATGTCCAGGAAGGATGGGAAATTTTTAAAAATGAGATTCTCAAAGCACAATCGTTAACAATCCCGAAAAGTAGGAAGAATGGGAAGCATTTAAGGAAACCAGGATGGATGAACACAGAACTTAAACACATGCTAAAAAGAAAGAAAGAAATGTTTATTAAATGGAAAGAGGGAGGCATATCTAAAGAAGATTATAATGCAGTCTGCAGATCCTGTAGGGCACGTATCAGGTTAGCTAAAGCTGACAATGAATTAAGGCTTTCAAGAGATGTCAAAAGCAATAAAAAAGGATTTGGGGGTATGTCAAAAGTAAAAGAAAAGTCAAAGATGCTATAGGATTTTTACAGGATGAAAATGGAGAAATGGTAAGAGAGGATGTTGAGAAGGCCGAACTTTTTAATTCCTATTTTGCATCTGTTTTCTCTCAGAAAGAAAATGTAACATCAACTGATCTTCACTGTCCTTTTAAAGGAATAGAGGAATCCAAGTTATCTGTAAACAGAAAGATTGTGAGGGAATATTTAGCTAACATAAATGAGTTCAAGTCTCCACGTCCAGATAAATTACACCCCAGAGTACTGAAGGAGATCGTAGAAGAAATTTTAGAACCACTCTCCATAATCTTTGAAAATTCTTGGAGAACAGGAGAAGTCCCAGAAGACTGGAGAAGAGCAAATGTTCCTATCTTCAAAAAGGGGAAGAATGTGGACCCAGGGAACTATAGGCCGGTGAGTCTGACTTCTATACCAGGAAAGATCTTTGAACAAATTATTAAACAACATGTATGTAAGTACCTGGATAAGAATGAAGTGATTAACCAGAGTCAGCATGGGTTTGTAACTAACAAGTCATGTCAGACTAACTTAATTTCCTTCTATGACAGAATCACTGACTGGGTGGATCAGGGAAATGCTGTAGATATAGTATATCTTGACTTCAGCAAAGCATTTGACAAAGTATCTCACACCATCCTTATTGAAAAAATGACCAAGTATGCAATGGACCAGGCAACTGTTAGGTGGATTCATAACTGGCTTAGTGATCGGACTCAAAGGGTGGTTGTAAATGGCTTCACATCCAGCTGGATGAATGTCTCAAGTGGGGTACCACAGGGCTCCGTCCTGGGACCTGTATTGTTCAACATCTTTATCAATGATTTAGATGAAGGAATTGAGGGTAAACTGATTAAATTTGCTGATGACACAAAGCTAGGAGGGATAGCTAATACTAGAGAAGAGAGAGAGAGGATTCAAAAAGACCTAAATAAACTGGAGCAGTGGGCAGCAACCAACAGAATGGTTTTTAACAGGGAAAAATGCAAAGTACTACATCTGGGCAATAAAAATGAAAAAAGCATATACAGAATGGGAGGAATAGAGCTAAGCAACTGTACATGTGAAAAAGACTTAGGTATACTAATAGATCATAGACTGAACATGAGTCAACAGTGTGATGCAGCAGCAAAAAAGGCAAATACAATTCTGGGATGTATTAACAGAAGCATACAGTCTAGATCACGTGAAGTCATTATCGGTCTTTACTCCTCTTTGGTCAGACCTCATCTGGAATACTGTGTACAGTTTTGGGCACCACATTTTAAAAAAGACATAGACAAACTGGAGCAAGTTCAGAGAAGAGCGACCAGAATGGTGACTGGTTTGCAAACCATGTCCTATGAGGAACGGTTGCAGGATTTGGGAATGTTTAGCTTGCAAAAAAGAAGACTGAGAGGAGACTTAATAGCTGTCTACAAATATGTCAAGGGCTGTCACATTGTAGAAGGATCATCTTTATTCTCATTTGCACAAGGAAAGACTAGAAGCAATGGGATGAAACTAAATGGGAGGAGACACAGATTAGATATTAGAAAAAACTTTTTGACAGTTAGGGTGATTAATGAGTGGAACAGGCTGCCACGAGAGGTGGTGAGTTCCCCTTCAATGGACGTCTTCAAACAGAGGCTGGACAGACATCTGTCTGAGATGATTTAGTGAATCCTGCTTTGAGCAGGGGGTTGGACCAGATGACCCAGGAGGTCCCTTCCAACTCTACCATTCTATGATTCTATGATCTAAATTCTTTGTGCTAATAACGTGCTACAGAAAGTAGGCCACATTTCAGGATATAAATATTTTGTTCTACTAGTTTTACTTCAGCCAGGAGTCCACATTTCTCAGTCTAAATGTTTGGTGCTAATAGTGTGGTACAGAAAGTAGGCCACATTTCTGCTTATAAATATTTTGTGCTACTAGTTTTGCTTCAGCCAGGAGTCCACATTTCTGAATCTAAATTTTTGGTGCTACCAAAAGCAGGCCACATTTCTGCTTATACTGTAAATATTTTGTGCTACTAGTTTTGGTTCAGCCAGGAGTCCAAATTTCTGAATCCAAATTTTGGTGCTAATAGCATGCTACAGAAAGCAGGCCATATTTCTGCATATAAATATTTTGTGCTACTAGTTTTGCTTCAGCTAGGAGTGATGACATTACAAATAACATCACACATGAAAAACAGCAATTAGTTCATTAAACAGCAATTACTTCATTTAAAACATATTTTAAAATTATTGATAGTAACCGCTACCAAATTGTAATATTCAGAATAGTGCCCCTAACCACAGCCTTTCCAAGTATTTTGTTAATCAAACATCTTTAAGAGCCTAGCCAACTGAAATTAATGATACTTAAAAGTAGTCCAAATTGAATGAGAGTATTGAAAATACAAGATAGGTTTGATATAAATTCCTTGATGAGAAGTCTATTTTTTTATTAATTATTTTTTAAATTTTCCACAAAGATATTTTTATTCCAAAAATATTTTATCTATCTATCTATCTTCATGATTTTATTTATAAGTTAATGTCAGGGACGGTCAGCGACGACATCGGGGAAATCACACAATATCCCACCGCTGCGGTCACATTGTTAGGATTGAGCAGGGATCCACGCGCACACGATCGCAATTATTCACTATGTAGCTATCGGCAAGCAAACAGAAAGCGTATGTCCGGTACACCTCCGGATTCCAACTCATGCAATATGTGTATACTGCCAGCTTCACGATAGCCCACTTATTATTATTCGCTGCCACCACCGGCCAGACTTGAAATATAATACAGGCCTGGTCGGATGCCTGCTTTCTGGTAGCATATGTGGCTTCAGAGAAGCGAACCATTACAGAGCAAAATAAATGAGATTATTACATTTTATATTTAATCCAAAAGGGAGGCAGTGTTATGAAAATTATACAAGGATTTTACAAAGGGGACATTTACAGTACAGAATATACACTTACTCAAAATAAAAAGGATTAAAGAAGACTTACTATAAAGATCGCTGAGACGATTCGGTATAGGTGAAGGGGAAGCACTCCAGGTTTGACCGTTATCGAACGTGATCCTTTGCTATATAAAATATATACTTCCGGCAATGAATACTAATCCATCCAGTGGGGTCTTTTATGCCAAAGGGGGAGGCTGGCCCACCCACCACGTGTGCTGACATCATGTGGGCTGGGTTCCACCTTTCACATTTTTATTAAAATAGCTAACTTCTGGGATAACTTATTGCTCTTTGATCGCAGAAGCTTGCAAATGACACAATAATTTCCATTATGAATTTACCTTTCTTTAGAGACCACACATGTCATAGGTGCGGTCTGTTATTTTATTACTTTTGCGTTACCGCTCCCAGGAGGGGCTTACAGCTATGGAAAAATAAGCATGTTGTTCCTTGGCTGACCCTGCCACTAAAACATAGGTCCCGTTATTATTGGACGTATGGAACTTGAGATATTCCATATTCCGTATCGGCGCCGGCCCGATTTAAGAATTTTGTTGAATTCCCTTTGAAGCTAGGGATTATTCTTCCTCAGCTAGATGTAAATTGTTGCAAGCCTGTGTCACAGGAAAACACACTCGCATGCTAATTGGGTTTGTAGTACCTTTGGTGCTAGCATCTGCTTACAGCTACTTCTGCTGTGTGGGCTTAATTTGCATGGGGACATCTGCGTGGAGTGTCATCTCCTTTCCTCTGTCAAATACTATAGGGGAGGGAAGGGGAGGATGAAGAGGGGTCTGGGAGGGAGAAATTCATAATATTTTCTTAATATTTTTCTGACATCTCCCCCTCTTTGAGGTAGCGTAGGGGCCGATTTACCAATTGCCCCTTAAGCCTACCTCGTGGCCCACCCTTCCTGCTGATCTGACAAGCCATGGACCCAACTCGCCCACCACTCTGACCACCTGGGAATCCAGCCCTCCGATCACCCTGACCGGTTCAAGATACGTTTTCCTCACACCTCTGACAGGCTATGGGTATCTTCCTCCCATACTCATGACAGACAGGGGGACACACCTTTTTTTATCTTGCCTGGTTATATGGCCTAGCCTTCCATCCCTCATGGCTACCTGGGTGGACATGCTAGGTACGGGGCAGCTACGACCGGCCATGTCACTGTCCATTGTGACACTGGTCGGCGGCACGAGACCACTTTCCTTATGATCCCCGTGCTTCTCCACATCCTTTCCCCTTACCTCTGGAGCCGTGCTAGTCATGGGACAGCTACTGCTGACCATGTCACCATCTGGCATGACATTAGTCACCTGCATGGGACGACCTTCTTCCTCGTGTCTGTGCCTTCTCCCATTGCCCATAGCACTTATGCTGGCTCGCTTTAGGGGATCCTCAGCAGCATCACCCCGCGGTGTGAGGTGGCTGAGTTCCCCTTTACCACAACACACATTTTTATTATGCATGACATTGACAGTATTGACAATGGCATTACATGACATATCAGATCTGGGAGGGTTGTCAGGAATGTATCGGGCAACCAACCTTCTGTAGGGCGGTGGTGTTCACAACGTGCAGTAACTGAGGCAGTGACCCAAGCAAATCCAACATAAGCAGCTTTTATTCAGAAAAACTTACAGATAAACAGAAAGTCCTCCGGTTCGCAGCCGGGTTAACACAAGTCCATAACAACGGTTGCCAGGGGCAACGGCCACACCGCTCAGAGCCTAATGGGTGCAGAGCTTCCCCAGGCGTTGGTTCAGTTGATCACAGGTCCGCCGAGCTTTCCTGCTATGCTCCTAGCAGGTCCCAACACTGAACAACACTAATCCTTAATGCAGGGTTTTTAAAGGACCTGTGGCAAGAGCCACTGGAAAACCTGGGTTGGAGGGAGGAGGCCGCTCCACTGACTTCCTGTAGCCTCCTCCAAGAAATTAAGGCCCTGCCAGGTTTTACTAATCTGCCTTAGCCAGATAGCCTGACCAGGTCAATGCTCACCTTCATTCCTGCATTGCAGCCGCAGGTGTGTCTGTGACTGCAATGCACTCCAATAGATTTAATAGGTCTCTGTACACATTCTGGGGATATATAACGTCCCTTGTATACGATCCCAGTCACTGCCTCACATATCCCCCCCTCTGTTCAAACTTGTGGGGTTGAACATTTGTCACCATACAGGGTGCATCCGTGTTTGCCTGCGACTTCTACAGAGAGACTGAAATTTTGCAGTGACAGAAACTGCCTGGTGACTTGCGCATTCCTCGATGACTCCTAACTGGAGCATTTGTTTTACCTCAGCTGTGCTGGTTTGCCTCCGGGCTTCGGGTACCCGGTATGGTCTCACCCTTACCCAGGTTCGGTGACAATGTTGTGCTGGGGAACCGCAGTCCTACCCGATAGCTCTGAGAACACGTCGGTATTCCGCTGCACCAGCGAGCGAGCCTCCCGTCGCTGCTGTTTAGTGAGAGCATCACTTATCCTGACCTCTCTCCTGGACACACCCCTGGCTGAGGGTACCCGTACTACCACCCGATCGCCCTTGTTAAAAGACCTGACCGTGGCTCTTTTAATATATGTGCACCTCCGTGCTGCCTGGGCATCTAGCAGATGTTTTTTCACAATGGGCATGACCGCAGCGATCCGGTCCTGCATACTAGCCACGTGTTCAATTATACTCCTATGTGGAGTCGGCTCTTGTCCCCACGTCTCTTTGGCTACGTCCAACAGACCCCTAGGGTGTCTGCCGTACAATAACTCAAAGGGAGAGAACCCTGCGGAAGCCTGGGGTACCTCATGGACGGCGAACATCAAATAGGGTAGTAACATGTCCCAATCCCTTCCCTCCTTAGAAACCACCTTTTTTTACATGGACCTGAGGGTTTTATAGAACCGTTCTACTAGCCCGTCGGTTTGAGGGTGGTACGCCGAGGTGCGAAATTGTTTTATTTTTAGCAGTTTGCACAGTTCTCTCGTCACCTTGCACATAAAAGGAGTCCCTTGATCCATCAGGATCTCCTTAGGTAGCCCAAGGCGACAGAACATGGCAAATAGCTCCCGTGCAATCAGTTTCGCCAAGGTGTGGCGTAGCGGTATAGCCTCCTGGTACCGGGTTGCAGAGTCGACGACCACAAGTATATGTTGGTGGCCACGAGCGGATTTTACAATGGGCCCTACCAATTCTATTGCAATCCGTTCAAAAGGTACCTCTATCACTGGCGGAGGTACCAATGGGCTACGGAAGCTTGTTGTGGGTGTGATCACCTGACATTCGGGGCAGGATTCGCAGTACTTTTGAACCTCTGCGTAAATCCCTGGCCAAAAGAACCGCTGCAAGATACACTCTTGTGTATTTTTAACCCCTAAGTGTCCACCCAGCAGGTGTGTGTGTGCCATCTCCAGTTGGTACGACTGAGGTACCACTAACTGTTCCACAACCTCGTCCCTGATTTTGTATACCCTATAGGGGAACTCACCGTTGACCACCATGTGTGGAATCACAGTATCTGCACCCGGCTGTTGAGCTACACCATTTACCTCTAACACCCTTTTCTGCGCCCGAGTCAGGGTGGGATCCTGTATCTGAGCTGTCCCAAAGTCTCTTCCCAATGACTCACCCAGGAGGGATATGGGGGACTCGCTACCCGGGCCTTTACCTTCTTGGGATGTCACGGCAGTCGGCTCCCGGGCCCGTACCCTGGGGTCACTCTTTAAAAGGGGTTTTTGTTAACAGTTTTGTCTCGTCACGCCACATGTGGTTTCTGGTAATGGGTACCAGCGCTGCTGCAGACCTCCGGAGGTGATGGGATGGCAGCTGGGTTGTTTCTGCTCCCCACAGGTGTAACGGGCCCCCGGGACAGGGTTGATGGAAGGGATGCAGGTGAGAGGTGGCCCGGTCGGGCCAGGGGAATGTCGGACACGCACACAGGGGATTCCCTTCAGTACCTTTACTGGTGTAATGGCAGTTATGGTCCAGGGTACCTAGTAGGAAGGGTGCACTTCTAGACTGTCCCCAGTGAGCGGGTAATAGGCCTCCTGGTCCGTTTCTTCCTCTCTAAAGCTTCTGGCCAGCCTGGAACTAGGCCTAACTTCTATGCTGTTTCCCTCTCCTCACCTGCATGCTTGGTGGTAAGAACTTTCTTCTGGCTACCACTATCCGTGGACGCTGGGGCCTTCGTGGTTCCTAGTTCTTTAAATGATTGTAGCTTCAGGTTGACCAGGGGTTTAGCATCCTCCTAGTATACCGGTTATTCCTACTGGGCATAGAGGACCCTGTAGGCGCGGACCCGGTGTCCGGCTTGTGTTCTGGGGTGAGCCTAAGATGCTCCTCTGCCCCCATAACTCCTCTCACTCTTCTCCTTGCCTCCGGCCACGCTCAAGGCCCTGAGGCTTCAGCACGTGCTTTAGGCCCTGGCTGGCGCTCAGCACAGCAGCTCACATGCTGCTTCTTCACTGATCTCTGTGCCAGCACACACTGACTGACTAACTCCACCCTCCAGTATATATATTCCTAACAGGCTCCCTCTGGTGGTATGAGGTGGAACGGTGGAGGTGTCTGTTATGTAATGAGGGCCTCTTGTGGAGAAGTCCGTCCATGCACCCTTTTGGGTCCTGTGGTACCTGTAATAGCAGGGTGCCACACCAACACAGTTCCATAGGGAAGAGTTTTTACCACCCCACCACATGTTTCGTGTCCCCACATGTCGTGGACAACACTACCTCCACGGTTGGGTATTCTCGGAGGTCCCAATGGATACACAATACCCCAACTGACCATCCTCTGGGGTTGTCTCCTGCCACCAGCGACTCATGTACCAAAGTCACTAGGCTCCCCGAGTCTAAGAGGGCATCCGTTGGGTACCCATTAACCAGTACCTGCCACAGTTAGGGTTCACTGTCCGGGGGGGTCGGCACTTGCAGAGCAGATGGTCTGGGTGTACAGTGAGACCCAGCGGTTATACCCCCAGTCCATGGGCTCTGTAGTCAGGGGGCAGTTAGCAACCACGTGTCCCGGCCCCTGACACCGCCAGCACCTAATGGCGGAAGTATTTTTAGATCTTGTGACCTTTTGGGAGGGAACTGTTCTCCTGCCACTCTCACTCTGGGGTTCCCCTTCAGCCCGGGTACGGTGCTGATGGTCCTCAGCAGAGGGACGTGACCCCTTTCCTGGTTCCTGGTCTGCCAGGGTCTGGCGTGACAGCTGCGAGGGGGCAGAGTCCCATATAAAGTCCTGAGTGGCCGAGTACTGCTCGATGAGGCTGACCACCTGGTCAAGGGTGCTGGGGTCCCCTTGCCCCATTGCCCCACCCAACCTGGGATAGCCGCCGGCAGAGTCCTCACCAACTGGTCGACCACCACCCTCTCCACCATCTGGGCTGGAGTCAAAGACTCAGGCTGGAGGCACCTCTTTACCAGCTGCAGTAGGTCATAAGCCTGAGACCGGGCTGGTCGAGTTTCCACATAGGCCCTTGAAAATACACACTGAGCCCTCACGTATGTATTGACCCCCAGTCGGGCAAGGATCTCACCTTTGAGCCTCTGGTAGTCCTGGGCGTCCTCCCGACTGAGGTCAAAGTAGGCATTCTGGGCCTCACGGACCAAAAACGGAGCCACCACTTCCCCCCACCTGCCGGCTGGTAGGTTTTCCCGCTCTGCTGTGCGTTCGTAGATGGTCAGGAAGGCTTCCACGTCGTCCTCTGATCCCATCTTCCTCAACGTTGAGCGAACCTTGTCCCTCTCGACGTTCCGGAATCGGCGTCTTAGCCGTTTCCCGCAGGGCAGCAATCTGTTGCACCAACAGTTCATTTGTTTTTTGCTGCTGCTGGTACAGTAGCTGTTGCTAATTATGCTGTTGTTCCCACTCCTGCTGTTGCCACTGAGACTGCAGCTGCTGCTGATTGTGCTGCTGTTCCCATTAGAGATTCTGGAGCTGCTCCTGCAGTTGCCACTGAGACTGCAGCTGCTGCTGCTGGGTGAGTACCAGCTGCTTTAATAGCTCCTCCATTTTGTCCACGGGGTGGGGCTGAAAGGTGGCAGGCCGGATTGAGGTCATGTTGCTGCCGGTGGGGTATGCCTCTGTTACTTTGCCCACATTCTCCACCAAGCTGTAGGGCGGCGTTGTTCACACCGTGCAGTAACTGAGGCAGTGACCCAAGCAAGTCCAACGTAAGAAGCTTTTATTCAGCAAAACTTACAGATAAGCAGAAAGTCCTCCGGTTCGCAGCCGGGTTAACACAAGTCCATAACAACGGTTGCCAGGGGAAACGGCCACGCCGAGCCGCTCAAAGCCTAACGGGTGAAGAGCCTTCCCAGGCGTCGGTTCAGCTGATCACTGGCCCGCCGAGCATTCCTGCTATACTCCTAACAGCTCCCAACACTGAACAACACTAATCCTTAATGCAGGGTTTTTAAAGGACCTGTGGCAAGAGCCACTAGAAAATCCAGGTTGGAAGGAGGAGGCCGCCCCATTGCCTTCCTGTAGCTTCCTCTAAGAAATGAAGGCCCTGCCAGGTTTTACTAATCTGCCTTAGCCAGATAGCCTGACCAGGTCAATGCTCATCTTCATTCCTGCATTGCAGCCGCAGGTGTGTCTGTGACTGCAATGCACTCCAATGGATTTAATAGGTCTCTGTACACATTCTGGGGATATATAACGTCCATCATATATGATCACAGTCACTGCCTCACACTTCCCAGATCAGTTCCCAATAGCACATTAGTGGGAAGATTCTCCGACACCCCCACTTCCCTTAACCTGCTCCCCGCACCCCGGTTCAGGAAAACTCGGGCCACCGGTATTGGACGGCGAACACCCCCAAACTTGGTGACAGTCAGGGTCTTCCCAGGAATGAGTTCTTTGGGTTGCACGAACTCAGGGCAGATGAGGGTACGTTCTGCGCCAGTGTCCTTAAGGCTAACAGTAATGGTGTTGCCCACAGTAACCGATTGTAATTTCTCCCGGGCTCTGCCAACCGCCCCACCCACAAAAAAAATGGCTGCAGTAGGCCCTGGGGCCTCAGGTATGGTGTTCATATTCTGCCTCTCTGGGCAGACAAGGCTGATGTGACCCATTTGGCCACAAACATAACACGGAAGTCAAATGCAGGCCGGGTGCCGGAAGATGGGGCAGAACCTGCTAAGGGCCGGCAGGCTGGAACACTTGGGGTGGTTGTTGGCTTAACCCCTTTCCAGCTGGCGGCAGCTGACTTCAACAACTATGATGTGCGGTTGGCCTCATAGGTATCCGCGATCTGGGATGCTTTGGCGTCTTCCTTCGGATTCCGGTCCAGCACAAACTGTCTCACTTCCTCAGAGCAAGGATGAAGAAACTGGTCCTTCACCATCAGATCCTTCAGGTCCTTAAAGGTGGTGACTGACAGTACCTGGACCCACTACTCAAAGTTGGTCCTGAGCCCATCCTCCACATCACTGTAGCTATCATGTGGTCCACGTTGGAGGGCTCTGAACTTCTTCCGGTAAACCTCCGGAGTCAATTGTTCCTTCTTTATCAGGACCTGCTTGATGGCCTCATAGTCTCCATCTTGTTCCCGAGGGTGAGAAGCAAACACTTCCAGAGCTTTTCCTCTGAGTCCTGGAGTTAAGTACCTGGCCCACTGGTCTGCGGGCAGCTGGTACAGTCTGCAGGCCTTTTCAAATCCTCGCCGAAATGTGCCCAAGTCCCCAAACTTTTCCATTATAGGAAAATTCTCCAGACGGGGTTTAAAGCTGTAGGCATTGTTGGACTTGCAGGGTGGATGGCTCCTTCTGAATCTGGGCTAGCTCCAGCTGGTACAGACGCTCCTCTTGGGCCTGTCGCTCAGTTCTCTCAGCCTGGGCCTGTCGCTCAGCTGCCTCTCGGTCAGCTTGGGCCTGTCGCTCAGCTCGCTCAGCCTCTCGGAATTTCATGATCAGCTACAGTCGTCTGTCACGGTCATCTGAGGCGAGCTGCTCCAAAGCCATCTGCAGGTGGGGGTCCACACTACCCTGGCGTGCAAGCTTTCAGAGACAGGAATGATTGCTCAATCCAGCCACTGATGTTCTGTAATATCCCACCGCTGCCACCAATTTGTCAGGGACGGTCAGTGACGACACCGGGGAGATCACACAATATCCCACCGCTGCCGTCACATTGTCAGGATTGAGCAGGGATCCACGCGCACACGATCCCAATTACTCACTATGTAGCTATCGGCAAACGAGCAGAAAGCATATGCTGTGTACACATCCAGATTCCAATATGTGTATACGCCCCCGTACGGTTACTGCCAGCTTCACGATAGCCCATTTATTATTATTATTCGCTGCCACCACCTGCCAGATTTGAAATATAATACAGGCCTGGTCGGACGCCTGCTTTCTGGTAGCGTATATGGCTTCAGGGGAGGGAATGATTACAGAGCAAAAGAAACGAGACGATTGCATTTTATATTTAATCTAAAAGCGAAGCAGTGTTATGAAAAATATACAAGGATTTTACAAAGGGGACATTTACAGTACAGAATATACAGTTACACAAAATAAACAGGATTAAAGAAGACTTACTATAAAGATCGCTGAGATGATTCAGTATACGTGGAGGGGAGACACTCCAGGTTTGACCATTATTGAACGTGATCCTTTGCTATTTCAAATATATACTCCCGGCAATGAATACTGATCCATCCTCAGTGGGGTCTTTTATGCCGAAGGAGGAGGCCGTCCCACACACCTCCTGTACTGACATCATGTGGGCTGGGCTCCAGCCTTCACATTTTTATTAAAATAGCTAACTTCTGGGATAACTTATCGCTTGTTGATCGCAGAAGCTTGCAAATGACACCATAATTTCCATTATGAATTTGCCTTTCTTTAGAGACATGACATAGTTGCGGTCTGTTATTTTGTTACTTTTGCGTTACCGCTCCCAGGAAGGGCTCACAGCTACGGAAAAATAAGCATGTTGTTCTTTGGCTTACCCTGCCACTAAAAGCATAGGTTCCGTTATTTTCGGACATATGGAACTTGAGGGCCCTGCTCACAAGCTTACAATCTATACAGAAATGGGGAGACACAATAGGTAGAACATGGTCATCAGCCAGTATCTGCAAATTGCAGTTACCGTGTGCTATTTGGTGCATGCAGGATGTGGAGACAGATGAATAGGCAGGGGCAGATTAAGATTAACATTTAGGAGGGGACAGGCTAAAGTTAGGTTGGTGAGTTGAGGTGATATGCTTGTCTAAGCAGATGCGTTTTTAAAGCGTGTTTGAAGACATGGTGGCTAGATATCAGTCGGATTGTTTGGGGTAGTGCTTTCCAGAAAACTGGCGTGGCACAAGTGAAGTCTTGGAGACGGAGGTGTGAGGTTCGGATTAAGGAGGATGTTAGTCTTAGATCAGTTGCAGAACGGAGGGCACGGGAGGGGTGAAACACAGAAATGAGGGATGAGATATAGGGCGGTGCAAAACTGTGGAGAACTTTGTTGGTGAGAGAGATGAATTTGTATTGTATTCTTTGGTGAATGGGTAAACAGTGCAGTGATATGTTGGGGTCCAGCGTTACACAGTAGGTGAGATGCATGGGACAAATCTTGTATGCGATTGTAACAAGAAGAGACAAGAGGGAAATAGAGAAGGAGATCTTGGAAGGATGGAAGGTTGCATGCAGGTAACTAGTACAGGGAGACTAGGTCACACATGTATGGAGGAGACAGGTTTTCGATGGCTTGGTATGCCAAAGTTAGGCTTTTCAACTGGGGTCTGGGCAACAGAGAGCCAGCCCACGGATTGACAGAGAGGAGAAGCCTGGGAATAGCGGGGTGACAGGTGGATTAATCAGTCAGCACAGTTTAGGATAGATTGGAGGGGTGCGAGAGTGGTAGAAGGGAGGCCACACAGCTGGAGCTTATAGTAGTCAAGGCGGGAGATGATGAGGGGGTGCACTGGGGTTTTTCTAGATTCAAGGTCGAGGATTGTGCAGACCCCCGAGATACTTTGGAGTTGGAGTCAGCAGCAAGTGGAAAGGGCTTGGATCTGACAATTGAAGGACAGATCAGAGTCAAGCTTGCAGGACTGGGGAGAGTGGGCAGCCACTCACTTTGATGGCTTTGATGGAGAAGTCAGTTGGGGGGGGTGTGAATGAGATGCTGGAAAGATGATACATTCTGTTTTATACATGTTTACTTTTACAAATCTAGCAGAGAAGAAAGATGAAATACAGGACACACATTGTGGGATTCTGGTTAGTAAGGAGGTGATATCAGGTCCACAGAGGTAGATCTGTGTGTCATCAGCATAGAGGTGATACTGAAAGCCATGAGACTATGAGCTGTCCCAGGCCGAAGGTATAGATAAAGAAGAGTTTGGGTCCTAGAACTGAACCTTGGGGGACACCGATACATAGGGGGTGAGATGAGGAGGTGGTGTGTGAGTGGGAGACACTGAGTGTCCTGTCGGTTAGGTATGTTAAGATCCAAGACAGGGCCAAGTCTGTGATGCCGAGAGATTAGAGTCTGTAGTAAGAGGGTATGGTCTACTATGTCAAAGGCATATGACAGGTCTAGGAGGAGGAGGACAGAGTAGTTTTGCTTGGATTTGGCAGTTAGTAGGTCATCTTTGACTTTTGTCAGGGCAGTTTCAGTGGAATGGTGTGGTCGGAAGCCAGATTGCAAGTGGTCAAAGAGGGAGAAGGAGGAGAGGTGGGTGGACAGTTCAAAATAGATGTATTGATCCAGTAGTTTGGAGGCATAGGAGAGAAGTGAGATGGGGCAATAGCTAAACATAGGATGGGTCAAGGGAGGGCTTTTGGAGGATGGGTGTGATCGAGGTATGTTTGAATCATGAGGGGAAGACGCCAGTTGTTAGTGACAGGTTGAAGAGGAGGGTTAGACTTGGGATGAAGACTGTGGTACAGTTTGGAATGAGGTGGGATGGTATTGGGTCAAGTTCACAGGTTGTGAAATGTGATTTGGAGAGTAAAGATGAGCTTCCGTGATGGCGGAGAAGCTGGTTTTGGAGGAGGAGAGTTGAGTCGTTATGAGAAGGGGCTGTCTTCAGCTGAGATGAGAGGAGAGGAGAGGGAGGGGGAGCTGGTAGACAGAGGAGGGACTTGAAAGTACTGATTAGCTGTTTAGCATTGTGAGACATGTATGATATGAGAGATGAGAAATAGTTTTTTTTTGCTGCAGTGAGCAATTGTGCAGCATTTTGAAAACTTCCGTTACTGGACTCCACTCCCTTTCTTTGGCAGTCGCACAGCGTTACGCCTTGTAGATGAGGGATAGGAAGAACATGTGCTCCAGTAAATGACAAGCGCTGCATCAAGTGGCCTCTGCTCCTGTTCCTCCACCTTAACATCACACAGTACAGTCCTCAGAGGTGGCGCCCCAATTACCCTTGTTTTCACCCATGTCACAACTCTCCAACCGGCCAATTGACTGTGGGGAAGCACAGATGGGCAAGTCTGCAGAGCTGTTCACACATTCTATTCTGGGGCATCAGAGGTCTGATCCAAAGCTTCACAGACTCAAGAGGGGGAAAGCATGTGTAGCAATGGCCAAAATTTTTTTCAGTTGATCCGGGTCCGGACGAAGTATCGTCCAAGAAGAATCCAAACCCTCGTCACCAGACGTTAACTCCTGGGGGGGGGATGGATGGGTTGGAGAAAAAAATAAATACACACCGGAACAAGGAGAACTAAACTAATATACAACAGAGATTGGAAAACTAAACTGCTAAACAGCTAAGGTTAGAAAATGAAACAAATACACACCAGAACATGGATAACTAAACTAATAGAAAGCAGGGGTTGGAGTACTAATCTAATAAGACAACAGGGGTTGGAAAACTAATCAATCTCCTTAGTTTTCTGTTACTTGGAATGCAAGCGCAACTATGCAGCCAGCCACCCACCCACCCACAGGCCGCAATACTAAACTGCCACATTTCTGGACAGCTGCTTGCAATTGAAACGTTGTCTTTTAGGCTCGTGGAGATGGAAGATTTTCACAACCTCATTGTGGCAGCGACTGGGTCTCCATACTCGGTCCCCAGCTGCCACTATTTCTCCCAGTGTCGTCCCTGCCTTCCACAGGCATGGGTCCCAGAACATTACTGCTGGTACTTTTCTGTGGGAATCTGCTTGGCTCCTACCAGCCTGGCATATTTCCAGTGAATTATGGCATAACGCCATGGTATTAGCAGTGCCCTCAGTACAAGTAGCAAAGCCATCCCCAATTTCCTTCTCAGAAATTGTATTTTATAGACTGAGTGGCTGCCCAAATACATTAGTTTCTCACAAAGGAGCTGAAGATACAGAGTGGCAATAGGTGCAAGTTTCTCCAGCATGTTAGATATGAGAGGGAGAACGGTTGCGCAGTGGCTCAGTGGTTAGCACTGAAGCCTTGCAGCACTGGGATCCTGGGTTCAAATCCCAGCAAGGACAACGTCTGCAAGGATTTTGTATGTTCTCCCCATGTTTATGTGGGATTCCCCCCTCAGTAAAAAAACAGCCATAGAGTGTCCAGGAACCTTCACACAGACTTTTCTTAGCCAGGGCTGCTTCTCGGCAGGGTTGGACAGGCCCACCAGAGAACTGGAGAATCCTCCGGTGGGCCCTGGCTTTTCCATCAGGAGAGTTCATAGCACAAACCTTGCAGCTGCTATGGGGATCTTTAGCGGGGGAGAACGGTGGTCCCTCAGAATCAAATCCTCTGGTGGGACAAATGTTCTTCAGTCTGGCACTGCTTCTCAGTGAGTTTTATTTCACTACAGCCATATTCTTTAGCTCGGTGAAAAGACTTGCATAGAGGGAAACCATATATACTCCGGCTGTCATTTCTCCCAGGAAGTCCTCTAATGCAGCTTGTAGCACAAGCAATGGCAGCCCGTCCAACATCAGCTCACACTTCTCAGTGTTGCTTAGTTACAGACAAAGATCTTTCTTTACGCCTTGAATTTAATCACTACAGAGTTGGACAGTGGCCTGATCTGCAATGCGTTTTGAGAAATAACGTGCATAAGCAAAGCCACGGTTTAGGTCACTGAAGGTCATTCAGCGAAACTCATACAGCTTTTTCACTGATGGAAAGAAAGGTATCAAAACTTCCAAGACTGCCAAGAGTTCCTTGTCCTCACCAAGAGGACGACTGTCCATGTTCTCCTCCTCATCCTGCTCCTCCTCATTATCACCCAATCTGCGTTGAGAAGAGATGAGGCTGGACTGTATAGTTCCTTGCTTCGCCTGCAATGCCTCCTCTTTAACTGTGAGCACCGAGCTTTTCAGTAGACAGAGAAGCAGGATGATGATGCTTATTATGGCGTCATCGCCGCTCACTATCTTGGTGGAGTCCTCAAAGTTTTGGAGGACGGCACAGATGTCAGACATCCATGCCCACTCATCAGCTCTTATGTGTGGAGGCTGACCTGAATGCCGATGGGCGTGTTGAAGCTGGTACTCAACAACTGCCCTCTGCTGCTCACAAATCCTTCCCAACATATGCAGTGTTGGTTTCCAACATGTGGTGACATCACACATCAGTCGGTGAGCTGGAAGCTGCAAACGCTGCTGAAGCACTGCCATGGTGGTGGAAGCTATAGCGGACTTTCTGAAATGGGCACACACGCGTTGTACTTTCACAAGCAGCTCTGGAAGGTCTGGGTAGGTTTTGAGAAACCGTTGAATCATTAAGTTGAGCACATTTTGCGCTCTCTCATTACTAATGTGTACCCCTGTATGGAGAACAATATCAGCACCGAAAAATTAAAATATGAAATATAGCCTGTTTTACAGTATATACCACGCTACTAAGAAAACCAGTTTTGATTATATCTTTTGTACTCCTTTGACAAAAATATCTGTAATTTCAGTAGAGTAGAACTAGTATAGTGATGACCGACAACTCTTCCACTACAGCCAACCCAGCAGATGGAGACTCAATCAGGATTCTCCACATTTCCAAAAATTAGTGGCAGACACCAGCAAAGTGGCATCAATTTCAGTACAGTAGAAATTGTAGAATTAGGAACGACACCTCTTCCACTACAGCCAACTCAGGAGATGGAGACCTAACCTGGAGTGTTCATGTTTCCCTAAATTAGGGCCTAACATCAGCACAGTGGCATTAATTTTAGTACAGTAGAAACTGTAGAATTAGGAACGACACCTCTTCCCGTACAGCCAACCCAGTAGATGGAGACCCAGTCAGGAGTGTTCACATTTGAAAACATTTGGGCCTAAAACCACCAAAGTGGCATCAATTTCACTACAGTAGAAATAGTATAATTAGGACCGACACTTCTTCCACTACAGCCAACCCATTAGATGGAGACCCAATCAGGATTCTCCACATTTCCAAAAATTAGTGGCAGACACCAGCAAAGTGGCATCAATTTCACTACAGTAGAAATAGTGTAATTAGGACCGACACCTCTTCCAGTACAGCTAACCCAGGAGATGGAGACTCAATCAGAAGTGTTTACATTTCCTTAACTTAGGGCCTTACACCACTGAAGTGGCAAAAATTTCACCAGAGTAGAAGTAGTCTAATGGAGACCGAAACCTCTTCCACTACAGCCAACACAATAGTTGGAGACCCAATCAGCAGTCTCCCCATTTCCAAAAATTTGTGGCAGACACCAGCAAAGTGGCATTAATTTCACTACAATAGAAATAGTGTAATTAGAACCGACACCTCTTCCAGTACAGCCAACCCACTAGATGGAGACACAATCAGGACTGTTCACATTTATAAAAATTAGGGCCTAAGACCACTATTTACGAGGCCTACAGATTGGAGATGGTGGAGTTCAACCTCTTAGCTTTGTCATGTGTAGGAGTACACAATCTTTTACGTGACCACAACTGCGGGACTGAGGGCTGGCTGCAGTGCTGAGAAAGGGCGGAGTACGGTGAAACAGAGAAACATGTAATGTGCTCAGTTAAACAAACACAGCAGACATGTCTGCTTCTGTTACAGCTGACAGGCTCTCACTCAGCCTGACTGGAGCGGGTATACAACTGTAGGTTCTGCGGTCAGAGACCTGGGTGACAATACTTGGTGCGGTAACAGAGGAGGAGGAGGAAGCAGCAGATGCATTTGATGGGGCAGCTGATGGTTGTTTATTGAAAACCAATTTTGAGTTTATCATGTTTTTGTACCCCATTTGTGGAGAACCAAATAATTAATTTCACTACAGTATAATTATACTAATGGATGGAGACCAAAACCTCTTCCACTACAGCCAACCCAGGAGATGGAGACCAAACCAGGAGTGTACACATTTCCCTAAATTAGGGCCTAACACCAACAAAGTGGCATAAATTTCACTAGAGTACAACCCAATAGATGGAGGCCCAATCAGGATTCTCCACATTTCTAAAAATTAGTGGCAGACACCAGCAAAGTGGCATCAATTTCACTACAGCAGAAATTGTAGAAATAGGAACCAAAACCTTTTCCACTACAGCCAACCTAACAGATGGAGACTCAATCAGGAGTGCACCATCCTCTCCAGTCATTTACCACGTGTTAGACTTGTACTCTGTAGGTGCACGAGCCGGTCTAAAAAATGTGTGAAAGGACTCACAGAAATTGCTTCTAACTCTTACACTACTCCTGCAGCTAATATTTTGGCATTGATGAATTGACGTGCCGGAGGTTGGAAGTGTAGAGCTGCGATGCACTCTGTGTACCTCACTGCTAGCTTGGGGAAAACTTATCTTAGGGTTGTGTAAAAGCGTGTTTCAATACTCAGCATTCGCCGGTCCCTTTTCAGGGCAGGGAGCATCTGGCAAAATTTACTCTTATAACGTGGATCTAACAGAGTGGCAACCCAGTAGTCAGCACTATTTCGAATCATAACTATACAGGGATCATGTTGCAGATAGTGCAGCAAGAATGCACTCATATGTCTGGCTCTTTTCTGAGGTTCAAGCCCATGCTGTGTTGGTGGCTGGGTAATTCTTATGCTTGTTTCCTCTGTCTCCTCCCGCCAAACACGAACAGAGAGGGGGTGATTATCCTCTTCATGTTCTGACTGTTGTTTGCCCATCACCTCTTCCTCTTCCATTTGTTCCTCGCCTTTACTAACACCTTCACTAACAGTTTTTCTAGTATCACTAACCAACTCGATCGCAGTGAACCACCCTCCCTTGGCACCCTGAGATATTCCCTAGTTTATGACGTTAGTAACAGAAGAAAGTATTTTTTTAGTGTGGATGAGGCCTGTATAACATAGGAGATCTGCTACGAACGATTTCAAACTGAGATGTCTCCTACTGTATCACATTAGTAACAGAAGAAAGTATTTTTTTTAGTGTGAATGAGGCCTGTATAACATACAAGATATTCTCCAAACTAATTCAAACTGAGCTATCCCCTTCTGTATAACGTTAGGAATCGAAGAAAGTATTTTTTGACTGTGGATGAGGCCTGTATAACATAGAATATATGCTCCAAGATATTTCAAACTCAGATCTAGCCTGCTGTATCATGTTAGTCACAGTAAATAATAGATTATTATTCTGCATACAGCTGAATTTCATCGCCACTGCTTATAGCAGAGTGTAACACATTTGTGACAAAAAAAAAACTTTTGTGGACTCTGCCTAGCAAAATAAAAAATCTATTTTTTTACTCTGAAAAAAAGCTTAAGTTCACCGCCACTAAAATAGTAGGTGGCTTTTAGCAGAGTGTATCACATTTGCAACACAAAAAAATCTTTTGTGGACTCGGCCTAGCAAGACAAAAAAAACAATTTTTTTACTCTGAAAACAGCTGAAGTTCACTGCCACTAAAATAATAGGTGTTTTTTACTAGAGTGTATCACGTTTGCGACACAAAAAAATCTTTTGTGGACTCTGCCTAGCAAGACAAAAAATTAATTTTTTTACTCTGAAAACAGCTGAACTTCATCGCCACTAATGTAATAGGTGGCTTTTAGCAGCGTGTATCACGTTTGCGACACAAAAAAATCTTTTGTGGACTCTGCATTGCAAGACAAAAAATCTATTTTTTTTACTCTGAAAACATCACCGCCACTAAAATAGTAGGTGGCTTTTAGCAGAGTGTATCATGTTTGGGACACAAAAAAATCTTTTGTGGACTCTGCCTAGCAAGACAAAAATTTTTTTTTTTACTCTGAAAACAGCTGAAGTTCACCCACCAAAGAAATTACAAAGTGGGCTAACACAACTTGCAATATCACATTAGCAAATGAAAAAAAGGTTTTTGTGCTCTGCACTCAGAAGCTCTGCAGTGTCTGCAGACAGCTGAATTTCAGCCCCACAAAATCAAAAAGTGACCTACAAGGACATGCTTGCTTTATCATATTAGCAAGTATAAAAATAGATTGAAAGTATACTGTACTCGTGCATGAAGCACAATACAACCGGTGCATAACACTGTTCTATGGCATGGAAGTCAGGAGTAGAGATGAGCGGTGTTCGACTAGAACTGTTCGCCAATCTCAAATTCGAGCTGTTTTGGGCGGTGTTCGAGTTGTTCGACGAACCCGAACGATTTGCAAAAAATTCGGCTGTTCGAGGTTATGTTCGATAACTGTTCGTGCACCAAAAGCTTGTCCTGCATGTCTGGCGCTATTTAGAGCACCAATCATGCAGGGATTGTCTGCCACTCACTGTAATGCCACAGCCATGGTGGTTGTGGCATTACAGTGATTGCCCAAATCGATGGGAACAGTGCCAACAGTGAAACATGAAAAGCCGGCAATTCAGCAACGGCATACACCTGTACCCGACAATTTAGAACCGAAAGAATAGAGCATCACACATAGATTAGATAGATAGAAACATGTCAGCCACATATATACGAAGTACAGTGAAAGTGCTGCTTACTGTACTTGTCATTTAGCGTAAAGGATTTATCAAAAAAAATAATAGTGTTTTCATGCACCGTCTCTTTAAAAAAGCCGGCCGGCAATTCAGCAGCGGTACCCGACAATTTAGAATAGAAAGAATAGAGAATCACACATAGATTAGATAGATAGAAACATGTCAGTCACATATATATGAAGTACAGTGACAGTGCTGCTTACTGTACTTGTCATTTAGCGTAAAGGATTTATCAAAAAAAATAATAGTGTTTTCATGCACCGTCTCTTTAAAAAAGCCGGCCGGCAATTCAGCAGCGGTACCCGACAATTTATAACAGACAGAATAGAGCTTCACACATAGATTAGATAGATAGAAACATGTCAGTCACATATATATGAAGTACAGTGATAGTGTTGGTTACTGTACTTGTCATTTAGTATTAAAATAAAGGATTTATTATTAAAAAAATTGGCGTGGGGTTCCCCTTAATTTTAGGCTCTAGCGGAGGTTAAGCAGACGGCTGGGGCAGATGTTTGAAGCCTGGGAAGGGGGTAATACCCACGGAGCTTCCCAAGCTACTAATATCAGCCCCCAGCTGAATACATAGCCTTTACTAGCTATTAAAATGGGGGACCCCCCAAAAAAAATGACGTGGGGTCCCCCCTAATTTAATAGCTAGCAAAGGCTAGGCAGACAGCTGAGGGCTGATATTAATAGCCCAGGAAGGGAGCCATGAATATTGGCCCCCTCCCAGGCTAGAAACACCAGCCATCAGCCGCCCCAGAAATGGCGCATTCATAGGATGCGCCAATTCTGGCACTTAGCCTCGCTCTTCCACGCTGCCCTGGTGCGGTGGCAGGGGGTAATAGGGTTGGGGTTGATGTCAGCTTATAATGCCAGCTGACATCAAGCCCAGGTTAGTAATGGAGAGGCGTCTATAAGACACCCCCATTACTAACCCCATAGTCAAAGTTAAAAAAAACACAAACACCCAGAATAAAGTCCTTTAATTGAAATAAAGACACAATCCTTTATTGTTCTAAATTAAACCATACTTACCGTCACGCCCATTCCAGCTGAAGCCAACGATCTCCTGCAATAAAAGAAAAATAATAAAGCAACCTCATCCTTACCTTTCCATGGTTCCCACGACAGCTTCAGCTCTGCTACATCGAGATGACAGGCTGGACCGCAGCAGAACGCTGCCATCCAGCCTCTCATCCCGCAGACACTGAGAAGCGCAGGCTTGCTTGCGCTGCTCAGCGTCTCTCTGTGACGACATCCAGATGAGCCGAGTTCATGTCCAATGAACTCGGCTCACCTCATGCACGTCACTGACAGCGTGGGAAAATTCTCACGCTGAAGCGGTGAGTGCAGGAGAATTCTCCCACGCTGTCAGTGACGTGCATAAGGTGAGCTCATGTCCAATGAACTCAGCTTACCTCCTGCACGTCACTGACAGCGTGGGAGAATTCTCCTGCACTCAGCGCTTCAGCGTGAGAATTCTCCCACGCTGAAGCGCTGAGTGCAGGAGAATTTTCCCACGCTGTCAGTGACGTGCATAAGGTGAGCTCATGTCCAATGAACTCAGCTCACCTCCTGCACGTCACTGACAGCGTGGGAGAATTCTCCTGCACTCAGCGCTTCAGTGTGAATTTCCTGAAATAATTTAAAAAAATTGAAGTGGGGCTTCGCACTATATTTGTGTCCAGCCAGGTACAGCAGGCAGGAACGGGCTGCCCCCAACCACCAGCTGCCTATTTGTACCTGGCCGGACACAACAATATAGGGAAGGCCTTTTTTTCTTAATTATTTCATGAATTTCATGAAATAATTAAAAAAAAAGTACGTGGGGCTTCGCCCTATTTTTGTGTCCAGCCAGGTACAACTAGGCAGCTGGGGGCTGGAATCTGCAGCGCAGGGAGGCCCAAGCTTTCTGGGCCCCCCCCCGCTACAAATTGCAGTCCGCAGCCACCCCGGAAAATGGCGCGTTCATAGAAGCGCCATCTTCTGGCGCTGTACCCAACTCATCCAGGGCCCTGGTGCGGTGGCTCACTGGGTAATAAAGGGGTTAGGGCCAGCTTGGTATTATCAGCTGGCCCCAAGCCCAAAATTCATGGGGTCACGCCAGTATTAGACATGACCGCCATGAATTTCTAGTAAAGTATTTAAAAAAAACACAACACCCAGAATAAAGTCCTTTAATTGAAATAAAGACACAATTCTTTATTGTTCTAAATTAAACCATACTTACCATCACACCCATTCCAGCTGAAGCCAACGATCTCCTGCAATAAAAGAAAAATAATAAACCAACCTCATCCTTACCTTTCCATGGTTCCCACGACAGCTTCAGCTCTGCTACATCGAGATGACTGGCTGGACCGCAGCAGAACGCTGCCATCCAGTCTGTCATCCCGCAGACACTGAGAAGCGCAGGCATGCTTGCGCTCCTCACTGTCTCGCTGTGACGGCATCCAGATGAGCCGAGGTCATGTCCAATGAACTCGGCTCACCTCATGCACGTCACTGACAGCGTGGGAAAATTCTCACGCTGAAGTGCTGAGTGCAGGAGAATTCTCCCACGCTGTCAGTGATGTGCATGAGGTGAGCTCATGTCCAATGAACTCAGCTCACCTCCTGCACGTCACTGACAGCGTGGGAAAATTCTCCTGCAATCAGCGCTTCAGCGTGAGAATTTTCCCACGCTGTCAGTGACGTGCATGAGGTGAGCCGAGTTCATTGGACATGAACTCGGCTCATCTGGATGTCGTCACAGAGAGACGCTGAGCAGCGCAAGCAAGCCTGCGCTTCTCAGTGTCTGTGGGATGACAGGCTGGATGGCAGCGTTCTGCTGCGGTCCAGCCTGTCATCTCGATGTAGCAGAGCTGAAGCTGTCGTGGGAACCATGGAAAGGTAAGGATGAGGTTGCTTTATTATTTTTCTTTTATTGCAGGAGATCGTTGGCTTCAGCTGGAATGGGCGTGATGGTAAGTATGGTTTAATTTAGAACAATAAAGGATTGTGTCTTTATTTCAATTAAAGGACTTTATTCTGGGTGTTTGTGTTTTTTTTAACTTTGACTATGGGGTTAGTAATGGGGGTGTCTTATAGACGCCTCTCCATTACTAACCTGGGCTTGATGTCAGCTGGCATTATAAGCTGACATCAACCCCAACCCTATTACCCCCTGCCACCGCACCAAGGCAGCGTGGAAGAGCGAGGCTAAGTGCCAGAATTGGCGCATCCTATGAATGCGCCATTTCTGGGGCGGCTGACGGCTGGTATTTCTAGCCTGGGAGGGGGCCAATATTCATGGCTCCCTTCCTGGGCTATTAATATCAGCCCCCAGCTGTCTGCCTAGCCTTTGCTAGCTATTAAATTAGGGGGGACCCCACGTCATTTTTTTTGGGGGGTCCCCCATTTTAATAGCTAGTAAAGGCTATGTATTCAGCTGGGGGCTGATATTAGTAGCCTGGGAAGCTCCGTGGGTATTACCCCCTTCCCAGGCTTCAAACATCTGCCCCAGCCGTCTGCTTAACCTCCGCTAGAGCCTAAAATTAAGGGGAACCCCACGCCAATTTTTTTAATAATAAATCCTTTATTTTAATACTAAATGACAAGTACAGTAACCAACACTATCACTGTACTTCATATATATGTGACTGACATGTTTCTATCTATCTAATCTATGTGTGATGCTCTATCTTTCTGTTCTAAATTGTCGGGTACCGCTGCTGAATTGCCGGCCGGCTTTTTTAAAGAGACAGTGCATGAAAACACTATTATTTTTTTAAATAAATCCTTTACACTAAATGACAAGTACAGTAAGCAACACTATCACTGTACTTATTATATATGTGACTGACATGTTTCTATCTATCTAATCTATGTGTGAAGCTCTATTCTTTCTGTTCTAAATTGTCGGGTACAGATGCTGAATTGCCGGCCGGCTTTTTTAAAGAGACGGTGCATGAAAACACTAATATTTTTTTTAATAAATCCTTTACACTAAATGACAAGTGCAGTAACCAACACTGTCACTGTGCTTCTTATATGTGTGACTGACATGTTTCTATCTATCTAATCTATGTGTGATGCTCTATTCCTTCTTGTCTAAATTGTCGGGTACCGGTGTATGCCGCTGCTGAATTTGCCGGCCGGCTTTTTTAAAGAGAGTGTCTTCTGAGCAGTTTGTCAGCTTTTGGACACCTTTGCAGGTGTTTTCTATGTGTTTCTATGTGTTTTTGTTTGCCTGCCATTGGTTTTAACGGTGTTCGACGGTGTTCTAAGGTGTTCGACGAACAGTTCGACGAACAGTTCCTCGAACATCCCGGTGTTCGACGAACCGAACAGAACCCGAACACTACGGGGGTGGCTCAACACTAGTCAGGAGGTAAAAAATACTGCAGAGTTGTGAACTGATCAAGAGACACCTTGAAAATAACACTTATCACAACATTTATTCACTCACTCTCACTATTATGAAGCATACAAGCCATCTCACACTGCTGTGCTTGTTGTGCTAGAACTGATAAACCTTGTGATGAGCTGACTTGTTGACTCCTATATTTTGCCTGTACGTCAACCTCTTGACTTCTGAATGGATAGATAGACTTCATTTCGCATTCTTCATGGCACTCACATGATGCAGTTTGGCAATTTTCTTGGCTGAGAGACAGCTATCGATGAGCTGGATGGTGCTGTTTCTCTTTTCTTGGGAAATTTTCTTAACGACTGCTCCTCAATTTGAGCCAGTGACCTTTCACTTGTGAATCAACCTAATAACACACTGAGCTATTAGGGAATGTGAGAACAGGTTGTATTTTGTAGTTCACAGGAAGAAAAAGATTTTTCTACCACCAGGCGCAAAACAGTAACAATGCAGTGACATGACAAGAATCTGCATAACTAATCATATGCTAAATAGTTGCAAGTTGAATATCTGTATGAGATAGCCAAGATGATTATCTATAAAATGATGGTAGTCTCACATTCGAAGCAGTAATGGATGGTGAGATATGGAGCCTGAAAGTCAAAAGTTCAAAACATTGTTACCCTTTTGCTCGTCAGTGTATGTTTTCCCTGATATACAAAATTATTTTAAAGTAGAACATGAATTGGTGCAATTATGCAGACAGTATCTGATTCATGCTGGCGGGTAGAATGGATCAATTGACAGATTCCCTTTAAATGTATTCACGAGAAGGCACTTAGCAGCTAAAAAGCAATGCAATTATGTGTCACATCAAAGGAAAATAAAGTATATTACAGTATGTGTTAACACATAAATATATTTTTTGTAAAATATTACAGATTTCTTAGCCTTCCTCCAAAGAATCAATACCAGGCAATTGTCCTTAGTTATTGATATTTACTCTTTGCGTCTCCTTACCTATCTATTCTGGCAGGTAGTAATATGTTCTTCACAAAGGATTAGCTGTCAGATTACAGCAGACTATAGCCTGGAATTTTATTAAATATAGGGAATATAATATTCCCTGCTGCTATATATTTACATTAGGAGCATGCTGACTAAAATCATTGCAATAAACCTCATAAGTGAAGGCGCATTTTAATTAAAAAGTATGATAGGATGTTGAAATAAGCAACAGATGTCTATGTGGCAGATTTACTATTACAATTAAGTCAGGATTTTTATAATGGAAATTGATAGAATGCTGTTTGTTCTTAAAGTCAGATGTGATAAAGCCCATTGACGAATGGAATAACCCAAGAAACTATTTGTCACCTGATTCACTGCTAAATCTGATTGATGGACCTGATAAGTACGCTAGTATTTGTTAAACTGCTCTTCATATTTTCCTTGTAAAATATGAATCCATACAAAATACTTCAAATTAAAAAGGAAAGACAAGAAAAAATCTTTTTCAAATAAATTAGAAAACCTGAAATAATTACAGAGAGGAAAGAGCTGAACAAATTTACAGTTAAGAGTGCTTTGCTAATGCAGCAGTTATTAGGTATTGTAATCCCAGCATTTAAAGTCAATGCATTCACTGTGGAAATATGCAAATCTAATTACTTCTGAACAGAGAGCCACACATGCCGTGGATTGACGACAGTAATCATTTTATATTGTGGTTGTTTAATAAGTTACATTCACACCTTTCAAAATATCATGTATTAAAATCAATACAATTGGGAAGTGATGGAATTTCTTTTTAACGTATTACATACATGTCTCTGCAATGCAAATTGGTTATGGGGTTTACATCTGCTCTGTTATTATATTTAGGCAAAAATGTAAGAATTAAAGGTGTGAGCTCTGGTATTCTGCTTGAGTATCTGGCCGTATTCACTATTGGTAGATTTTGAGATTTATTAGGCTTTCTTTGATCAAATATTTTTCTGAAGATATCTTAAAATTAATGTAAATTTGCTCACTTATAAATCCCCTGTCCCAATTCTGTCAATGAGGTATAAATACTGTACTCTACCTAAAGAATAATCAAGCTATGATGTGGTGTACTTGTGACAAAACATGTTTGTAAAAGCAGTCCAATATCCAAAAACCCAAATAAGGCCTCTTCTATACAGTCTATATACAACTCTTGAGATTTTTTTACCTGGTACAAAAACGTTGGAGGAAAACTAATATGGGAACTGATATAGACGTTTGTCAAAAAATCAGGAAAAGATAGTACTGACCGCAGGGCATTTTTCTAAAGTCCTTTATTCCAGGTCACTCACCGCTCACATGACCTGGAATAAAGGACTTTTTGACCGATGCCCTGTGGTGAGTGCTCTCTTTTCCTGATTTTTGACAAATGTCTATATTAGTGCTATTGTGGAAGCACCACCAAACAGAGGTGCAGCATGGCTATTACTCTGTAAAAGAACCACAAGTATTGCTTGGTGAATATTGGGACTGGTGCCGTAGAAGCTTCATCTCTATATTTATTTTAATATGGGAACTGATCATATAATATTTTATGATTTTTTGGGATCGTTGCCAATCATCTGATGCACCAGTTATGGTGTCAGAATGGTTTTAAAACCTAATCAGAAAACTTTGGCATCAATTGTATACAGCTGAGGCTTAAAAAAAAATGAACTGTACAAAACTAATAAATGGAAACTCAGCTTAATTAATGGGTTGAATGATTTGTATTAATTAATTAAGGTCATATATTTTTTTGTTATATGGAGTCAGTCATGGTTGCAAATGAATTCCATTAAAATCAATGAATTGTCTGGTCCACAACTATTTAAACTTTTTTTCTCCATATGTCACAGTTTATTGGTAATTCTATTGAAGAATGATAATCAGCTCATAGTATAAAAGTTGTAATCATAGCTAACAGCGGAGAACAATATTGACATTGCTGCTATCACTGGGGTGGTACATGAATAGTATTACTAAGTTTAATACTGTTGCAATTATTTTTCAAAGCAATAGATATAACAAATACAAAATCCATACATAGCTAACTAGCAAAACCCTTCTTAAACATTGTCCTGTCTTAGACACAATTACTGAGATCGAAAATTGAGGTCATGTTCTTTTTTTTTATTTGTCAATCACCTATAGTCACAGATGCTGAAGCTACTTAGTGCCCGCTACTACATTCTTGCATATGAGATCTTTTAATTTATTAACTATTGTCACATTGGTTTCCATAACAACTTGAGTTGTCAGTTGTAAAGGCAATGTCCACTAGTGTTGAGCCACCCCCGTAGTGTTCGAGTTCGGTTCGGTTCGTCGAACACCCGTGTGTTCGCCGAACTGTTCGTCGAACTGTTCGTCGAACACCTTCGAACACCGTTAAAACCAATGGCAGGCAAACAAAAACACATAGAAACACATAGAAAACACCTTCAAATGTGTCCAAAAGCTGACAAACTGCTCAGAAGACACAACTAACACATGGAAAAGTGACAAGTACATATAGTCATGCGAAAAGAAAAGAGGTGGAGGAGTAAAAGGAGGGGGAGACACAGATATAGGCATGTCATGCCCTTCTAAAATCCAAAAAGTGAGAAGCCGACACGGCCAGTCCGTTCCTGCCTGTGCCACCTCTGTGTCGCCGGGTTTGTGCCAGAGCCACGGTGGACCCTGACGGCCAGCCCCCCTATCCCAATACTGGTGCCTGTCCGCCGGTGGGTCGAGGCCCCCCACGGTGGGGGGGGGGAGTAACATCTGCAGAAGAAAGACCATCTTCCAGCCAAACTAAGATGTCGACTTCTTTTCGTGGACAATGTGATACGATCCCATTCTTACGGACACGCCCATCGCTACAAATTCTAGATGAGGCACAAAAACAGCAGGTGCTTCAACGGATATCAAGTGCTCCTTCAAGTGGGCTCTCCATCACCTCAATTTCAACATCACAAATACTCCAGTCCTCAGAGGTGTCACCCCAATCGCACTAGCTTCCTCACAGCTCCCAAGTCTCCAGCTTCCCGTCTGAGTATGGGGTAACACAGATGGCTGAGTCTGCCCAGCTGTTTACTCATACTATAGCCTGGGAAACGGAGGTCTGCTCCAGAGCTTCTGTTAATCCAGATGAGGAAATGATCTGATCCGATCCCCAGAATCTTTATAAGTTGGATCCAGGACCAGATGAAGAAGGTTCTGAGCATAATGTAGACCCTTGTTCCCAAACTGTAACTCCTGTTGGTGGAGACAATGATGAAGACGATGATGAGACTCAAATACCTGATTGGAGCGACAACTTGACTTTTCGGTCAGGGCAGGAAGAGGTTGGCTCTGAGGGCGACGGGTGTGATAACACACAGGGTGATGATGACGAGGTTGGAGATCCCACATACTGTCAACCCACAGTCAGACAGTCGATGAGGTCAGCAGAGGAGGTGGAGGTGGATAATTGTTAATTTTATAAGAGTTCATGACGCCACCTGTGGTATCTGGTGACAAGCACCAGCGCTGCAGCAGTCCACTGAGGCCGGTGATAAGGCAGCTCGATGGTATAGCTCCCCACAGGTGGAGCTAGGTCTTAGGGCAGCGTATGCAGGGGGAATGCAGGACAGGCGAGACCCAGCTGGGTCAGAGCAAGAACGGGAACGGACACGGTAGTCACTTCAGTACCTTTTACTGGTGGAAATTCAGGCACATCACGGAGCACTGTAGGGTGAAGGGTGCATATCAGGATCCTCCCCAATGAGCGGGTGTAGGGCCTCCTGTTTCTTGCCTCTGCGTAGTAAGTTCCTGACCTGCCTGGAGCTAGGCCTAACTTTGTCTCTGTCCTGCGCTGGCTGACCTTGTGGTAGGGCCTTCTCTTGGAGTTCACGCTCCCAGTATGCGGGGCCTAAGCGTCTCCTGGCTCTGTTACATATCAGCACCTTAGCCATCCTGGGACTTGTAGTTCTCCAGGGATTCCGGTTATGCCTTACTGGGTCATAGAGATACCGGTAAGCTCGGATCCTGTGTCCGGTAAATGCTTCGGGGTGAGCTGGTTAAGCTCCTCTGCCCCTTATGTACTAACTCGCCACTCGCCTTCGGCCTACTCGGGCCCTCACTAGGCTATACACACTAACGGCAGCTTGCCGCGCTTCACTGATCTTACGGCACCGGCACACCTTAAGCTCTATCTGGGCTCCCTGAATCTAGCAATCAGGAGCCTCGTGCTCCACTGCTGAACTATTAACTGGGTTCTCTAGACTAGACTGAGCTCCACTGCAGACTGACCTCTCTTAGGCTTCTCTACTGCAGGAACTCTTCAGAGGAACTGAACTGCCTAGCGCCACCTTCCCTATTTATATCCCTAACGGGCTCCCTCTGCTGGTCTGAGGTGGAAGGTGGAGATGTGTGAATGTTTATGGGGGCCTCTTGTGGAGGATTCCATCAATGCACTCTTGTAGGATCTGTGATACCAAGCGCAGCGGGGCATCACAGATGCTATTGACGACGAGGTTAGGTTGCGCCTTCCTGAACAGAGACGGAGTACTGGAAGCACGTCAACAACTGCATCCTCAACCACAACTCTGCCTCTGACCACAAGTCGTAGTGGCTCTTCAGGTCACATGGGCTCTAAGCCTTGCATAGCCTGGGCATTTATCCAGATCGATAAGGATGACCCAACTCGTGTTATCTGTAATATTTGTCAGCAAAAGCTAAGTAGAGGCCAAAAAATACATAGTTTGAGTACTTCATGCATGTACCGTCACATGGATATGAAGCATAAGTTGCAGTGGGAAGCTCACTGTGCTACAATGCGGCCTAGCCGGCTGGGCCAACCACCGTCTGCCCCATCTTGTGCATCCGCAGCCTCTTCATCCTCTGTGACTGGGGGGACAGCAGTCACACATGTTTTTGGACGCAGACCTGCCACCTCTTTACCCGCAACAGCCAGTGTGATTGGCAGGTCGTCAGTTCATTGGGAAGTGGAAACACCTGCTAGTGTTGAGCGCTCTCTGAAATCGAGAGCACCACCTTTGGATCAAGGCAACCTAACATGTCCACCTGCATCTTCCTCACAGACCGGCAGTTGCCGGGGACACCCTACTCAACACCGTCTAAGCACAACAGCCAGCCCTCGGTCCCTCAGATGTGGAAAAGTAAAAGGACCATTTCCTCCTAGCCATGAGAAAGCTAAGAGGTTGAATTTCACCATCTGCAAGCTGTTGGCTACAGAAATGCTGCCTTTCCACCTGGAGGACACAGAGGATTTTCAAGACCTTATGTCCGTCACAGTGCCCCAGTACCAGATGCCCAGTCGGCACTACTTCTCAAAGAAAGGTGTGCCTGCGCTCCACTAGCATGTCGCACACAACATCACCGCTTCTTTGAGAAACTCTGTGTGTGACAGGGTGCACTTCACCACAGACACTTGGACGAGAAGGCATGGACAGGGGCGTTACATGTCGCTGACTGGGCACTGGGTAACTATGGTGACAGCAGGACAAGGGGCTGCTGTCCAAGTCTTACCGTCCCCACGAGTTGTGTGTTAATCCTCTTTATCTCGAACTTCCTCCACTGCTTCTGCCTCCTCAACCTCCTCTCGGTCCTCCACCTGCACCCAAAGCCTGTCTGGTAATGCCACCTGCTTTCTAACTGCGCAGAAGGAATCCTGCACACCTCCTTACTATGCTGGCAGCAGGGCTCAACGCATCAGTGTTTACTTTGAAATGTCTGGGAAATGTGAGTCACACAGCTGAGGAGTTTTGGTCAGCTCTGGAGACCCAGTTTCATGAAAGGTTGTCTCCACTGGACCTGCAACCAGGGAAGGCCATGTGCGACAATGCTGCAAACCTGGGTGCGGCACTTCGCCGGGGCAATGTCACACACGTGCCTTGTATGGCTCACGTGTTGAACCTGGTTGTCCAGCAATTTTTAGCCCACTATCCCGGACTAGATGGCCTTCTGCAGAGTGCACGGTCGCTATGTGCTCACTTCCGCCGTTCGCATCCCGCAGTTCAACGACTTACATCTCTACAGAAGTCGTTGGGCCTGCCAGTTCACCGGCTGAAATGCGATGTGCCGACACGGTGGAATTCAACTCTGCACATGTTGCAGCGACTGTGGCAGCACCGACAAGCCCTGGTGCAATACGTTCTGATGTATAGCCTGGGCCAACGAGATCCAGAGGTGGGGCAAATCACGCTGGAGGAGTGGTCTCAGATCCGGGACCTATGCACCCTTCTGCACAGTCTTGAAATGGCGACGAAGATGTTTAGTGCTGATGATGCCATTATCAGCATGACTATTACGGTGATTTACATGCTGGAGCACATGTTAAACAGAATTCGGAGTCAGGTGGTGGGACAAGAGGAGGTGGAGGAAGTAGAGGAGGAGTCGTATGCGGAAGGGATAACATCTCCAAGGTCCAGACGGTTGGCAGCACCAAGGCGGCAGGCATGGGAGGGTAGGGGAGAGGGATAAACCAGGGCGCATGGTAGCAGCCAAACTGTTGAGGAAGGTGCAGGAGCCGAGGAAGAAGTGGAGGACGAACTGGCAATGGGCATGGAAGACTCATCAGATGAGGGAGACCTTGATCACATTTCTGTTGTGCGAGGTTGGAGGGAGAGGGCAGAGGAAGGAAGCATGATTCTTACCTCGCTACCAACACAACAAGGACTTGGTCCTTCTGGATGCGCAAGACACATGAGTGCCTTCTTGCTGCACTACCTGCAACATGACCCCCGGATTGTCAGAATTCGAAGTAATCCCGACTACTGGGTTACCACACTCTTAGATCCCCGGTACAAAAGTATATTTGCCGAAATAATTCCTGCCATAAAAAGCTATTGACGAATGCAGGAGTATCTGTTGCAGAATCTTACATGTGCTTTTCCACAAAACACCAGTGGTGCACGTAGTGAATCTCACAGTTCTAACTCGCCAACGGTGGGACTGTCGAGTCTTCATCACTCAAACAGTAACAGTAACACAGTATCTGCTGGTAACAGCAATTTTGTGGAATCGTTTCACCACTTTTTTAGACCATCCTTTGCAAGGCCACAGGAGACAAGAAGTCTGACACATAGTCAATGCCTAGAGAGGATGGTACAGGAGAATCTCCAAGTGAACATCGAAGCCATGACTGTGTCACTGGACCCTTGCTCATTTTGGTATTCCAATCTTGAAAAATCGCCGGAGCTCGCCACTCACGCCTTGGAGATCTTGTCATGCCATGCAGCCAGCGTTCTCTCTGAACGTGTGTTCAGCGCTGCTGGTGGTGTGCTGACAGATAAGTGCACGCGGCTGTCCACTGAGAATGTAGACAGACTCACGTTCATAAAGATGATCAAATCATGGATTCGCAAGGACATTTCTACCCCTGTGTCATCCTTGGGAGACTAAAAGCTTGGGGATTTGGTAAAATCACCTCACCAACCGTTTTAAGCAACAGTGGGGCAATTGATGCCACTTAACCCTAGAACGCATGACCATAAAAATCTACACTTTCACATACCTGGGGCCCTTTAGGCCCGTGTGCAAATAACATGGAATAACTCAAACTCAAATGACAAACAACTATATACATGAAGAATACCTAGAGTTTCAAAATTCTAACTAAAGCAATCTTGCAGAAAATAGAAAACAATTAACTGGGCGGGCCTGCAAGGCCACAGGTATGCGTTCTAGGGTTAAGTGGTGTCTGTGCCACAATTTTGGGAGTCCCCTTGCTGTGTCTTACGTGACGCTGGCATCGTCAATTCCAGGTGGGTTGGGTCGCACCCCCCCCTTTTAACTGTAAGAAACTACATACACTATGGCTTGGGGTAACACAGATGGTTGAGTCTGAAGAGCTGTTTACTCAGAGGTCTGCTCCAAATCTTCAGTGTCTGCTAGTCAGCGTAGAATTTTTAACTGCATCTAGCCTAGGCAATACTTTGGGCGTAGTAGCCCAGCTGCGAAGCAAGCTGCACCGCCTGTGTATCTAATAAGAATTTTTAAATTAATCTAGCCTAGGCAGACTGTGGGGACCCCCAACCAAACCCAGATGCTCAGCCCCCCTACCGCCCCCCTTTCATGGACAACCCAATAATGTAACTCTTACAACTGGATGGGTGAGGATCGGTCACAGCGTTATTAACTCTTTATACTCATTACATTAGAAAGGCATTTTATTTCTAAAATAATTCAGCTTGTTGCAGCATGCCCTGGGTCCCCACTCCGGCAAGTTGGCCAACAAGTGTAACTCTCCAACATGTCCTTTCTATTTCCAGGCCACGGAGGATCCAGCGTACTCGTATGCAGGACTCTGACCCCCACCCATCACTCTTAACGCTTGTTCCACTCCGTCCTGGAGTCCTGACAGGAATATGTCCAGTCCAATATCTATTAAGTGAACTCCGTCGGGCCGTATGAGGCCTGCTTTATCTCCTTCCAGTTGTCGGTGTCGTATCACTACACCGCCTCTGTCTCTTCTAAATTTTGCCATCCGAATATTTATTACCCGCCTTGTCCATTCGATGGCCGTGATGTCTCGCGCACCTTGCCATACCGCTATCGGCACAATCTCTGACCATACTATAGCTAATTTTGTGAAAAATTCTCTGAAGCGCTCAGTGTCTAGTTTCATTATTGCCATTAGTTATGCGCTCTTGTGATGACCTAGGTTGTTTCCCCCGGCCTGTATAACTAAGATGACCGGACCTCTTGCCTCTCTCCCTACCTTGATTACCTCCATTAGTACCTGTGGCCATAGCAGGCCTCTAATACCTCTCCAGTTGAAATATGTGTTATGAAACTCTAATTTCCTCCCGCCTGGGCGGACTTTCGCCCTTTTTTGTGCCCAATATATATACGAGTGGCCTATCACTCACACTGTTGGCTTAGCATCACCTGTAAAAGAAACAAACCACGTTAGGATAACAAGTCCGGTCTTATGTATCTCGCCAAACACGTGGATCGCCATCTCCCTATCCTCTGAACTTCCGTTTCTGACAGTCCTGCTCTTGCTGCTTCCGTGGCCGCACCTATGCGGAATGAGTGTGTCCCGTAATCTTTGGGGTGGTTCCCTGCTGATGTTATGCATTTATTAAATATAGCTTGGAACATGTATCTTGATAATGGCGTTCCATCAATGTGTGATACGAAGAAATTACTTTGTGATCTGATGGTTAGATATGTTTTTACTATTGTTACCCGACTCAGTGTACCGTTTGTGGGTTGTAGAAGTACCCAAGTACCCCTGCCCGCTGGAACCGTTTTCGATTGGTGTATGCGTACACGTATTGCATTATTGGCTATGACTACTTCCTGGTGTAATAAGCGTCCACTGGTGGTAATTTTGGATTGAGGGACTAATTAGCTTATACATAGCGCCCCGAAGAAGGCGATCACAAATGCAGTAGACATTAGTGTTGCTTCAAATTGTGAGTGTCATGTTAATGGTGTTAGGGATAAGATGTGAGAAATCAGTTTTAGTGACACGGGACGGGACGTCTACATTCCTGACTTGGCTGACCCCTTTTCCACCCTTTTATGGATTGTCTGATGATGAATCTTTGTCACATCTCCCCAATTCAGTAGTTGGAAGTGAAATGCTACTCCGGTCAGACACCGCTGCGCTGACGCCCCTGATATGCCCCTCATCATTAGCTGGTGGAGAAATTCTATGGTGACTTGTGATCTGGCTTGTTCACATTGGTCAACCCGTCTGCCTGCTACTAGTCGTGTCCACTCTTCCCATGCCTTACCGTATGCTTGCCACGTTGACGGGGCAACTGACGCTCTGATTAATGGCATCAACTATTCGCCACTAGATCCCATAGGGAGGGTGGGCAACTGTTGCCCGATGGGTGGGCGTTGTGGAAGAGCTCTGTGAAAATCTGCCAATTGAATTGTTATAAAGCGTTAGCAGCAGCTTTATACCCCTCAGCATAGTGGCTAGCGCGGACCCATACATTGTGTTTTAGGCACAGGAATACTAGCCTGGGTAGTAGGCCTAGCACTGGGAGAGACGATGATGCCATCTTATTAATGCAGTGCGCTAGGCTGGTGTTTTGTGTTATGAAGCGTATATTTTTGTTAGCCAGGCGCGCGCCCCATATTTCTATTGCTACCACTATTGGGAAAAATTATTTTCAGGGCTAGATGCAGCTAAAAATTATTATTAATTTCAAAGCTGGTGGAGCTTGGTATAGATGGCCTAATACAATGAGTCCCACACACTGCTAGAAGCCCAAATATTTTTTCAGAGGTAGATGCAGATAAAAATTATTTTTAATTTGCAACCTGATGGAGGTCAGTATAGATGGACTAATAGAGAAAGTCCCACACACTGCTAGAAGGCCAAATATTTTTTCAGAGCTAGATGCAGATAAAAATTATATTCAATTTGCAACCTAATAGAGGTCTGTATAGATGGATTAATAGAACAAGTCCCACACACAGCTAGAAGCCCAATATTTTTTCAGAGGTAGATGCAGAAAAAAATATATTCAGTTTGCAACCTGATGGAGGTCAGTATAGATGGATTAATAGAACAAGTCCCACACACAGCTAGAAGCCCAATATTTTTTCAGAGGTAGATGCAGAAAAAAATATATTCAGTTTGCAACCTGATGGAGGTCAGTATAGATGGACTAATACAACAAGTCCCACACACAGCTAGAAGCCCAATATTTTTTCAGAGGTAGATGCAGAAAAAAATATATTCAGTTTGCAACCTGATGGAGGTCTGTATAGATGGATTAATAGAACAAGTCCCACACACAGCTAGAAGCCCAAATATTTTTTCAGAGGTAGATGCAGATAAAAATTATTTTTAATTTGCAACCTGATGGAGGTCAGTATAGATGGACTAATAGAGAAAGTCCCACACTCTGCTAGAAGGCCAAATATTTTTTCAGAGCTATATGCAGATAAAAATTATATTCAATTTGCAACCTGATGGAGGTCAGTATAGATGGACTAATAGAACAAGTCCCACACACAGCTAGAAGCCCAAATATTTTTTCAGAGGTACTGTAGATGCAGATAAAAATTATTTTTAATTTGCAACCTGATGGAGGTCAGTATAGATGGACTAATACAACAAGTCCCACACACAGCTAGAAGCCCAATATTTTTTCAGAGGTAGATGCAGAAAAAAATATATTCAGTTTGCAACCTGATGGAGGTCTGTATAGATGGATTAATAGAACAAGTCCCACACACAGCTAGAAGCCCAATATTTTTTCAGAGGTAGATGCAGAAAAAAATATATTCAGTTTGCAACCTGATGGAGGTCAGTATAGATGGACTAATACAACAAGTCCCACACACAGCTAGAAGCCCAATATTTTTTCAGAGCTAGATGCAGAAAAAAATTATATTCAATTTGCAACCTGATGGAGGTCAGTATAGATGGACTAATAGAATGATGCTATGCCCAAAAGATTTTACTTCACTAGGTGCAGTAAAAAAATTGGTATTCTATACACAGGTGGTATATCTTGCAACACAGATAGGCTACTCCTGTGACTAACACACTCTGCAATAGGCCAAAAAGGATTAGCTTTGCTAGATTCAGCCAAATGCTGTGAAAAAAACTTGCACAGCACTGGCACAGACCTGCCTGGCAAAAACTGATAGGAACTGATGTAACCTAGTCCTGAAAAGGACTCCAATTACAATTAGTCTTTACTCCCACAACCTATCTATTTAAGAGCACAGACCTGCCTGATAAAAGTCATAGGAAATGCTGTAACCTAGTCCTTAAAAGGACTGCAATCACAACTATTCCCTACTCCCAAGCTATCTGTAGATTTGTGCGAAAATTGGCTTGAAATTAACAAGGTATAGTGCACACAGCAACAGCGGTGCCGTCTAACACGCAGCTGCAGCAGTGAGAAAATGGTGGCGACGGGGAAAATGGCTTGGTCTTATAGGGCAAGGACATGTGACATACACTGCCAATGACACATGCCCTTGCTTGGGTGAAAAAAAGCACTTCGCTCCGTGTGTGCGATGCTGATAGGCTGACAGATTGCACCTCCCCACTGTAAATGCGGGAAAGAGAAAAAAAAATGGAGATCTTCATTGTTCCTGCAGAGATCCATCCCCTGCCCCTCCCCCCACCCCGCTGTACACTCAAACTGCGTATTAACATTAATTTTCATCATTACTGAGAAAAAATCCAGTTATGATTTTGGTGCACGAACAGTTATCGAACATAACCTCGAACAGCCGAATTTTTCTCAAATTGTTCGTGTTCGCCGAACGGCTCGAACACCGCCCAAAACAGCTCGAGTTTGAGATTGGCGAACAGTTCGAGTAGAACAACGCTCATCTCTAATGTCCACATGTGTACCTATCTGAATTCACTGGCTTGCTCAATAGCGAAGCCTTACCAATACACCTAGAATAAAAGCTTGGTAGTAAAATGATTGTTTATCTATTTACTTCTATCTATCTATCCATCTCTTCCTATTTATCTATCTACATACCACATGAACTTTTCCACGTTTTTTTCACGTTACTCCCAGAAACTTAAATGTATTTTATTGGGATTTTATGTGATATACCAACACAAAGTAGCAAATATTTGTGAAGTGTAAATGAAATGATACATGGTTTTCTAAATATTTTAAAAGGACCACCTTTCGCTGCAATTACTGCTGTAATTCTTTTGGGTCATGTGACTGTCCCTACCAGCTTTGCACATCTAGAGGCTGAAATTTTAACACATTCCTATTTGTGAACTAGCTCAGTGATACTGGATGGAGAGCATCTGTGAACAGCAATATTCAAGTCTTGCCACAGATTCTCAAAAGGGAATTAGGACTAGACTTTTACTGGGCCATGCAAATACAGGAATATGCTTTGATCTAAACCATTTCATTGTAGCTCTGGCAGTATGTGTGGGGTCATAGTCCTACCAGACGGTGAACCTACATCCCAATCTCGCATTTTGGTTTTTCTGCAGGATTACCCTGTATTTAGCTCTATCCATTTTCCCATCAACTCTGACTAGCTTCCCTGTCTCTGCTGAAGAACAGCATCACTACAGCATGATGCTGCCACCACCATGTTTGACGGTGGGTATAATATTTTCAGGGTAATGTGCAGTGTTTGTTTTCAGCCACACACACAGCATTTTGCTTTTAGCCCAAAAAGTTCTACTTTGGTCTCATCTGACTAGAACACCTTCTTCCACATTTTAGCTGTGTCCCCTACATGACTTTTTGCAAACTGAAAATGGGACATCTAATGGCTTGCTTTCCAAAATTGCTTTCTTCTTGCTATTCTTCCATAAAGGCCAGATTTGTGGAGTATACAAATTTTGTCCTGTTTACGAATTCTCACACCTGAACTCTGGATTTCTGCAGCTCCTCCAGAGTTACCATGGGCCTCTTGGCTGCGTCTCTAATTAGTACTTTCCTTGAGATGTCAGTTTAGGTGAACGGCCACATCTTGGTAGGTTTGCAGTTGTGCCACACTCCTTGCATTTTTGGATGATGGATAGAACAGTGCTTCTTGAGATGTTCAGAGCTCGGGCAATTTTTATAGCCTATCTCTGCTTTACTCTCCTCCACATCTTTATCGCTGACCTGTCTGACCCATCTGGTGTGTTCCTTGGATATCCTGATGCTGTTTTATCTGTAATGCTCTCAAACAAACCTCTGAAGCCTTCACAGAACAGCTGTATTTTTATTAAGAATAAATTACACACAGTTGGACTCAATTTACCAATTATGTGACTTCTGGAGGCAAGTGGTAACTCGGGATTTTATGTAGAAGTATTAGACTAGAGGGGCTGAATACAAATGCACGTCACAATTGTCAGATTTATAGTTATAATTAGAAAACCATGTATCATGTCCTTTAGACTTCACAAATACTTGCAAATTTGTGCTGGGATTTCCCCCAAAAATCCCAATAAAGTACATTTAAGTTTGTGGCTATAAGATGAAAAATGTTGAAACGTTCATGGGGTATTAATACTTTTTCAAGGCACTCTATCTATCTTTCTATCTATCTATCTCTCTATCTATCTCTATTTATCTACATCTATCTATCTCTATACATCTTTTATCTATAAAATATACAGTATATGTATCTATACTACTTTTATATGCTGCAGGGAATAAAATTAATGAATTCTTATGTTTGCATGCACAAAATTACCCCTAAAAAGAATTGTTGTTATGAATATATTCAGTCCACTTTGATCTTGCCAGTTTCCTGCTTCGAGCAAATTGAAGCCCAATTTATAGATTGCTATCTAATGTACTAATGATGTAGCCCATGGTCTTTAATGTGGAATAGGGAGACTGAATAAATGTTACATGATCATCTGATAAACTAAACAGATGTTCCCATCTATGCTTCCAGTATAACTGAACATCAATGTATTACTAATTAGATAGAATAAAAGCTCTTTGTCATTGCTATACTTTCTCACAGTTCAGTGTCAAGGCTGTCTAGCTTTGGTTACTAAATGTCATTTGATCTGTTGCCTATTTGAGACTTGTTTTAGATGTGCCTATGATTCTTTTGCAGAGAGATGGGTGTCAGATGAATGTGTGGAGCTGGCTGTACATAGAGTGCTATATTTATAAGAAAAAGCAAATAAAAATGTACAGCAACTATGTATCAACTAACATAGCTGAAATGGGAACATTTATAGACATAACATGCACTTGCATTTCAATTCATAGGGGTACATTCACCAATGTACAAAATGGCTTAAATACATTAAAAAATATGCTTCTTAGCCCCCAAAAGCAGACAGGGTGTCACACTGAAATGTGGCAGTTTTAACAATTCTCCCCATTTTATCTCTGAAAAAAAGACGATGCTATGTGGAAGATAGTAATTAGTATACTAAAAAACATTATCAGTGCTGTCATTAGAGTACCAACAGCTGTATATGGGCCAACAGCATAAATGGATGGCAATGGGAGATTATAATGTGATGCTAATTAAACATCTGGTCGGACATTGTACTATACAACCAAATGCAAAATTTTACTGTGTATATATAGTATAGAATTTGATGTCACATATTACACATTTTATATATTAGTTTAAGTATGCCACTACAGTGAGATATGACATCACATTCTAGAAGCTATATAACTAGGTAATAATATAAGTATACATTATAGTGAACTACAAATGTTTCTAATTTACTGTCCAGTATGTTGATTAAACTCTTTCAGTGATTAAAAAATACATCATTTAAATTTATATTTTGTAATTATATTTCCCTATCTACCACTTTATTTTTCCTCTTCTACTTAAAGGGTGTATACCAAGTTTAGACATTCAGGGTCTGTCTGCTGGGTTTCCTCATTGATCCAAATCCTGAAAATGGGACTCTGCAGTTCCCCACCTTAATGGAGCGAAGATCAAGAATTTGCACCTCCACTCAATTCATTCTCTATGAGACTGCCATAGATAGCTCAATATAGCACTCAGAATGGAGCAAAGATGTGCATGAATGACCTCTGCTCTATTCAGACAGGGCTCTGGAGAGAACTTTTTGAGATTGATAGAGGTACCACTGGTCAGACTCCAGCAAACAGTAAATAAATTGTTGCCATACACTTCCCAAAATGGTATGCCCAAAGCAACCAATGAAATGAAGTCGGCAAGGCTTGATGAGAGATTTCAGCTATTAGGCCTGCAGAATGGGAAATGCTGTCCTGGGCCAATGCAAGCTATCAATGACAACTAGGACTGTCAGTGTTAGTGCAGACATTTCAAAGTAGTTTTCCAGCAAATACTAGTATACAGGCTGCCAGACTAGTTGGCCAAGTTACTGTGCTGTACTGCTGGAGTTTAATAAGGGTATAATTATGTCAAGCTATATTTGCTATTAGAGATGAGCGAATATATTTACTTGAATTGAATTTTGCATAAACTTTACAAAAATCTGAATTTTCCAAAATGTGGATTCTTTGCAATTCATTTCCATTTCACTGAACAGTGTGCACATAAGTTCATGGCACACTTTGTGATGTTATGATGTTATGACCTTTTGCATGCATGCACAGAACTCTCTGAGCTTCTCATGCTAGACCGGAACTTCTAATCAGATTGCATTCGGAAGTCCCGGCCTATCGTAAGAGGCCTAAAGAATTCAACGCAAGCGGTGGTGATCTGAAGATGTGACAAGAAACGGATGGGGGTTGTGAGGAGCAGAGTAGCTGGAGAGGTGAGCTGTGACATAAGTTTAAGGATTTTTTATTTTTACATCTTACAATTATTATGCTCTGTGGTCTGGAGAATCCAGAGCTAATTAAGGGAAATTAAATTCATGAATCACCAGTCAAATTTCCCAGGAAAATCCGAGCGAACAGACTAGTTTGAATTTGCTGTAATGTGCATATGTATATAATCTAATATAATAAATCGTGCTATAAATGGTTTCTTACATTTATTTGCTTTTGCATTAACCTCCTTCACTGTGATTTCACCTAACACCGCATTCCAAATTATTATGCAAAATTGGATTTAAGAATCATAAAAATGTAATTTGTTGTTTTTTCAAAAAAACTCATGAATGGTATTGTATCTCAGGGCACTTTGAATCACAGAAATATATCTCAAACACCTGTGATTGCCACATGAGCCCTATTAAAGGAAAACTACTTAAGAGGAACGTTCCACATTATTAAGCAGGCCACAGGTTTCAAGTGATATGAGAAAGAAAAATGATCTCTCTGGTACCAAAAAGCATCAAATAGTGCACTGCTTTGGACAAGGTATGAAAATATTAGATATTCCACGAAAACTTAGGCATGATCATCTCACTGTTAATAGATTTGTGGCTGATACAGAGCACAGATGGGCTCATGCAGTATAAGCCATAATGAGGAAGGTTTCTTCCAGACAAATTCATCAGATTAAGACAGCAGCTGCTAAAATACCATTACAAAACAACAAACATGTATTTGAAGCTGCTGGTGCCTCTGGAGTCCCACAAACCTCAAGGTGTAGTATCGTCCAATGGTTTCTGCAACAGTGCTTACAAGCAGAAACAGTTGCAGTGGGACCAGACATACATGAACACTAACTTTAAAACAGTCCTGTTTACTTATGAGTGTTGTGCAACCCTGGATGGTCCAGATGGAGGGAGTAGTGGATGGTTGATGGATGGCCACTGTTAGAACCCTCCTGTTTGTTTTTTCCATCTTGTGTTTTGTGGTCACGTGACCACCTGCCTTTATATTCCAGCTCCGCCCTCCTGGCTGAGCTGGACTTCAGTGTTGTTGACTGTTTTTCCAGCCAGGTGCTTCGGTGCCTATCTCTGTCTGTTCGCTTGGTCCTTCTGGGACCTTTAGTACCTTTTTGTCTGTTTGTCTTTTTGTGTTCTGCAACAACTTCTCTGTTTAGGAGGTGTCCCATTTTTTGTTCCAGTCCTTAGTTGTTTTAGAGACCCCTCCCCTTATGCTATAGGTGTTCGTTCAGACTAGCCGAGGACTAAGGCGGGTATGTTCGCTAGGAACAGGCAGTCCGCTACATCGTAGGGATTCATCTGAGTCTTACTGTAGGGACAGCTTTCCCCTATCTTTCCTTAGTACATGTTGCAGATCATAACAGTAAGTCCAGCCCAAAAAACTAAAAGGAAAGAAATTCGGGGATAAGTATGGTTTCCGTCCAGGATTTGGCTCAATGCTTGCAGGGATTGTCTCTGAAGGTGGCCGAGCTCCAGCAACACGTGAGTAGCTGTTCTGGAGCGCATTTTGTTGAACCCAAGGTAGGACTGCCTGATGTTTTTTAGGGTAAACAGCAAGTTTCTTTTCCCTTTAAAAATGCTTGTTTGTTATATTTTCGTTTGAGACCAAGGTCCTCTGGGAATGAATCACAGCGCATTGGTTTTATGATGTCACTTTTGCGCAAAGAACCACAGGGGTGGGCCTTTTCTCTCCAAACTAATGATCCATGCTTAAGGTCTGTAGAAGAATTTTTTTCAGCTATGGGTCTATTATATGACGAAGCTGATCGAATCTCATCTGCTGAGGCAGAACTCAGGCGTTTGAATCAGGGGTCAGGTGATGTTGAAAATTATTGCACACACTTTAGAAGATGGGCTTCAGAAGTCAAATGGAATGATCCTGTTCTGAAATGTCTATTTCTTGCTGGTCTGAGTGAAAGGGTTAAAGATTTGCTAATTGCATTCCCCGCACCTGAGACTCTGCAGGATGCCATGCAATTAGCTGTTCATGTGGACAGGAGGCTGAGATTTAGACAGAAAGAGGTAAAGACTCCTGTAATGCCAGGTCCTAGTCCCCAGAAAACCTGCTCTGATGGTGGAGAACCGATGGAGGTTGGGGCGAAGTCGCTCTCCTCTCAGGAAAGAGACCGGAGATTCACCGAGGAATTGTGTCTTTATTGTGGTAAAGCTGACCATTTGATTAAGAATTGTGAGCTTTAAGTAAGAAAAAAAAGTCAGGTACACCCGTATAGCTTGTTTATGCTCTGCAGGAGTATTTCTTTCACGGAGTACTACTTTGCAGGAAAATTTGATTGAATTTCAGGTATTTGTGGATTGTGGTTCAACACTTAATGTGATTGATAAAGGGATTTTGGAAAAACCTAAATTGAGATCCAAACCTTTGTCATCACCTATTTCTGTGATTGCAATTGATAACACTCCCTTGCAATGTATTGCTCACAAGGTTGCTGCATTTCCCCTCACTATCAATGGAGTTCACCAAGAAATTTTGGACTTGGTTGTATTAGATAATTTACCCTCTCCGGTCGTTCTAGGTTTTCCTTGGTTAAAACGACACAATCCTTCACTAGAGATGAGCGGTGTTCGACTCGGACTGTTCGCCAATCTCAAATTCAAGCTGTTTTGGGCGGTGTTCGAGCCGTTCGGCGAACCCGAACGATTTGAAAAAAATTCGGCTGTTCGAGGTTATGTTCGATAACTGTTCGTGCACCAAAATCATAACTGGATTTTTTCTCAGTAATGCTGAAAATTAATGCTAATACGCAGTTTGAGTGTACAGCGGGGCGGGGGGAGGGGCAGGGGATGGATCTCTGCAGAAATAATGAAGATCTCCATTTTTTTCTCTCTTTCCCGCATTTACAGTGGGGAGGTGCAATCTGTCAGCCTATCAGCAGCGCACACACGGAGCGAAGTGCTTTTTTTCACACAAGCAAGGGCATGTGTCATTGGCAGTGTATGTCACATGTCCTTGCCCTATAAGACCCAGCCATTTTCCCCGTCGCCACCATTTTCTCACTGCTGCAGCTGCGTGTTAGACGACACCGCTGTTGCTGTGTGCGCTATACTTTGTTAATTTCAAGCCAATTTTCGCACAAATCTACAGATAGCTTGGGAGTAGGGAATAGTTGTGATTGCAGTCCTTTTAAGGACTAGGTTACATCATTTCCTACGAATTTTATCAGGCAGGTCTGTGCTTTTAAATAGATAGGTTGGGAGTAAAGACTAATTGTAATTGCAGTCCTTTTCAGGACTAAGTTACATCAGTTCCTATCACTTTTTGCCAGGCAGGTCTGTACCAGTGCTGTGCAAGTTTTTTTTCACAGCATTTGGCTAAATCTAGCAAAGCAAATCCTTTTTGGCCTATTGCAGTGTGTGTTAGTCAGTAGAGTAGCCTATCTGTGTTGCAAGCTACACCACCTGTGTATAGAATACAATTTTTTTTACTGCACCTAGTGAAGTAAAACCTTTTGGGCATAGCATCATTCTATTGGTCCATCTATACTAACCTCCACCAGGTTGCAAATTCAATCGAATTTTTTTCTGCATCTAGCTCTGAAAAAATATTTCGGCTTGTAGCAGTGTGTGGGACTTGTTCTATTAGTCCAACTATACTAACCTCCACCAGGTTGCAAATTCAATCTAATTTTTTTCTGCATCTAGCTCTGAAAAAATATTTCGGCTTGTAGCAGTGTGTGGGACTTGTTCTATTAGTCCATCTATACTAACCTCCACCAGGTTGCAAATTCAATCTAATTTTTTTCTGCATCTAGCTCTGAAAAAATATTTTGGCTCGTAGCAGTGTGTGGGACTTGTTCTATTAGCCCATCTATACTAACCTCCACCAGGTTGCAAATTCAATCTAATTTTTTTCTGCATCTAGCTCTGAAAAAATATTTCGGCTTGTAGCAGTGTGTGGGAATTTTTTTCTGCATCTTACCCAGCCAATACTTTTGGGCTAATACCACAGTTTGGCCACTCAGCTCTGCTCGGTTCCCATCCATAGTTTTTTTTGCAAACAACTCCAGAGTTGTCAATTAGTTAACCACCAAAATGAGTGGAAAAAGGCCTGCTGCTGGTGGAAAGGGGAATAGGCGTGTTGGGAAGGGAAAAAAAGGTTGTGTCCGTGGGGTAGGTGTTAAAGCAACAGTAACATCTGCAGAAGAAAGAGCATCTTCCAGCCAAACTAAGATGTCTACTTCTTTTAGCGGACAATGTGATAAGATCCCTTTCTTACGGCCACGCCAATCACTACAAATTCCAGATGAGGCACAAAAACAGCAGGTGCTTCAACGGATATCAAGTGCTCCTTTAAGTGGGCTCTCCTCCACCTCAACTTCAACATCACAAATACTCCAGTCCTCAGAGGTGTCACCCCAATCGCACTTGCTACCTCACAGCTCCCAAGTCTCCAGCTGCCCGTCTGAGTATGGGGTAGAACAGATGGTTGAGTCTGCAGAGCTGTTTACTCATACTATAGCCTGGGAATCAGAGGTCGGCTCCAGAGCTTCTGTGAATCCAGACGAGGAAATGATCTGCACTGATGCCCAGAATCTTTATGAGTCGGATCCAGGACCAGACGCAGAAGGTTCTGACCATAATGTAGACCCTCGTTCCCAAACTGTAACTCCTGTTGGTGGAGACAATGAGGAAGACGATGATGAGACTCAAATACCTGATTGGAGCGACAACTTTAGTTTTTTGTCAGGGCAGGAAGAGGTTGGCTCTGAGGACGACGGGTGTGATAACACACAGGGTGATGATGACGAGGCTGGAGATCCCACTTATTGTCAACCCACAGTCAGCCAAGAGATGAGGTCAGCAGAGGAGGTGGAGGAGGATGCTAGTGACGACGAGGTCAGGTTGCGCCTTCCTGGACAGAGACGTAGTATTGGAAGCACGTCAACAACTGCATCCTCAAACACAACTCTGCCTCTGACCACAAGTCGTGGTGGCTCTTCAGGTCGCATGGGTGCTAAGCCTTGCATAGCCTGGGCATTTTTTCAGATCGATAAAGATGACCCAACTCGTGTTATCTGTAACATTTGTCAGCAAAAACTAAGGAGAGGCCAAAAAATACATAGTTTGAGTACCTCATGCATGAATCGGCACATGGATATGAAGCATAAGTTGCAGTGGGAAGCTCACTGTGCTACAATGCGGCCTAGCAGGCCGGGCCAACCACCGTCTGCCTTATCTTGTACATCCACAGCCTCTTCATCCTCTGTGACTGGGGGGACAGCAGTCACACCTGTTTTGGGATGCAGACCTGCCACCTCTTTACCCGCAACAGCCAGCGTGATTGGCAGGTCATCATTTTCTTTGGAGATGGAAACACCAGCTGGTGTTCAGCGCTGTCCGACATCGATAGCACCACCTTTGGATCAAGGCAACCTAACATGTCCGCCTGCATCTTCCTCACAGACCGGCAGTTTGCCGGGGACACCCTTCTTAACCCCTTCTAAGCACAACAGCCAGCCCTCGGTCCCTCAGATGTGGACAAGTGAAAGACCATTTCCTCCTAGCCATGAGAAAGCTAAGAGGTTGAATTTCACTATCTGCAAGCTCTTGGCTACAGAAGTGCTGCCTTTCCGCCTGGTAGACACAGAGGATTTTCGAGACCTTATGTCCGTCGCAGTACCCCAGTACCAGATGCCCAATCGGCACTACTTCTCAAAGAAAGGTGTGCCTGCGCTCCACCAGCATGTCGCACACAACATCACCGCTTCTTTGAGAAACTCTGTGTGTGACAGAGTGCGTTTCACCACAGATACTTGGACGAGTAGGCATGGACAGGGGCGTTACATGTCGCTGACTGGGCACTGGGTAACTATGGTGACTGCAGGACAAGGGGCTGCTGTCCAAGTCTTGCCATCCCCACGAGTTGTGCGTCAATCCTCTTTATCTTGAAGTTCCTCCACTGCTTCTGCCTCCTCAACCTCCTCTCGGTCCTCCACCTGCACCCAAAGCCTGTCTGGTTATGCCACAAGCTTTCTAACTGCGCAGAAGGGATTCTGCACACCTCCTTACTATGCTGGCAGCAGGGCTCAACGTCATCAGGCAGTTTTTACTTTGAAATGTCTGGGAAATGTGAGTCACACAGCTGAGGAGTTGTGGTCAGCTCTTGAGAACCAGTTTCATGAATGTTTGTCTCCACTGGACCTGAAATCATGGAAGGCCGTGTGCGACAATGCTGCAAACCTGGGTGCGGCCCTTCGCCGGGGCAATGTCACACACGTGCCTTGTATGGCTCACGTGTTGAACCTGGTTGTCCAGCAATTTTTAGCCCACTATCCCGGACTAGATGGCCTTCTGCAGAGGGCACAGTCGCTGTGTGCTCACTTCCGCCGTTCGCATCCCGCAGCTCAGCGACTTACATCTCTACAGAAGTCGTTGGGCTTGTCACTTCACCGGCTAAAATGCGATGTGCCTCCCCGGTGGAATTCAACTCTGCACATGTTGAAGCGACTGTGGCAGCACCGACAAGCCCTGGTGCAATACATTGTGACGTATAGCCTGGGCCAACGAGATCCAGAGGTGGGGCAAATCACGCTGGAGGAGTGGTCTCAGGTCAGGGACCTATGCACCCTTCTGCACAGTTTTGAAATGGCGATGAAGATGTTTAGTGCTGACAATGCCATTATCAGCATGACTATTCCGGTGATGTACATGCTGGAGCACATGTTAAACAGAATTCGGAGTCAGGTGGTGGCACAAGAGGAGGTGGAGGAAGTAGAGGAGGAGGAGTTGTATGCGGAAGGGCTAACATCTGCAAGGTCCAGACGGTCGGCAGCACCAAGGCGGCAGGCATGTGAGGGTGGGGGAGATGGTTTTACCAGGGCGCATGGTAGCAGCCAAACTAGTGAGGGAGGTGCAGGAGCCCAGGAAGAAGTGGAGGACGAACTGATGGTAGACTCATCACATGAGGGAGACCTTGATCAGATTTCTGTTGTGCGAGGTTGGGGGGAGAGGGCAGAGGAAGGAAGCATGATTGTTACCTCGCCACCAACACAACAGGGACTTGGTGCTCCTGGATGCGCAAGACACATGAGTGCCTTCTTGCTGCACTACCTGCAACATAACCCTCAAATTGTGAGAATAAGAAGTAATCCTGACTACTGGGTTGCCACACTGTTAGATCCCCGGTACAAAAGTAAATTTGCAGAAATTATTCCTGCCATAGAAAGAGATGCACGCATGCAGGAGTATCAGCAGAGACTGTTGCAGAATCTTACATGTGCTTTTCCCCAAAACACTAGTGGTGCACGTAGTGAATCTCACAGTTCCAACTTGCCAACCGTGGGACCGTCGAGTGTTCAGCACTCAAACCGTAACAGAAACACAGTATCTGCTGATAACATCAATTTTGCAGAATCATTTCACCACTTTTTTAGCCCATCCTTTGCAAGGCCACAGGAGACAAGAAGTCTAACACATAGTCAACGCCTAGAGACGATGGTACAGGAGTATCTCCAAGTAGTCATTGAAGCCATGACTGTGTCACTGGACCCTTGCTCTTTTTGGGCTTCCAATCTGGATAAATGGCCGGAGCTCGCCACTTACGCCTTGTAGATCTTGTCATGCCCCGCAGCCAGCGTTCTGTCTGAACGTGTGTTCAGCGCTGCTGGTGGTGTGCTGACAGATAAGCGCACGCGGTTCTCCACTGATAATGTAGACAGACTCACGTTCATAAAGATGAACAAATCATGGATCCGAAACAACTTTTCTACCCCTGTGTCATCATGGGGAGAGTAAAAGCTTGATGATTTGTTAAAATCACCTCACCAACCGTTTTAAGCTTTCGAATTACTTAACATGTTTATCTGTATCTTGGCTGGAAAATAATTTGGGCCTTGTAGCAGTGTGCAGTACTGATTCTATTAGGCCATCTATACTAAACTCCACCAGATTAAAAATTACTAATCATGTTTATCTGTATCTTGGCTGGAAAATAATTTGGGCCTTGTAGCAGTTTGCAGTACTGAATTATATTAGGCCATCTATATTAAGCTCCACCAGCTTTCAAATTAATAATAATTTTTAGCTGCATCTAGCCCGGAAAATAATTTTGGGGCTCCTAGATGCGCAAGACACATGAGTGCCTTCTTGCTGCACTACCTGCAACATGACCCTCAGATTGTCAGAATTCGAAATAATCCTGACTACTGGGTTGCCACACTCTTAGATCCCCCACACTCTTCGATCAACCTTTTCATTTTAATAAAGAACAAAAAAATGGTCCTTTTTGAAATTATAAGCATTAGCAGGTTATTGCAAACTGAAATCAAACAGTTTTCAACTCAAAACTTTATTCTAGGTGATGTTACATTTGCACATAGGACCCCTTGTTCGAAAGGAGCTTCTGAACTCCCTCGTCCATTGAATTTGTCAGGTTTTGGATGGTTTCTGCTTCAATTGTTTTGCATGAGGACAGAATACCCTCCCAGAGCTGTTGCTTAGATGTGAACTGCCTCCCGCCATCATAGACACTCCTTTTGATGATGCTCCAGAGGTTCTGAATGGGGTTGAGGTCAGGGGAGCATGGGGGTCACACCATAAGTTTGTCCCCTTTTATGCCCATATCAGCCAGAGATGCAGATGTGTTATGTGCAGCATGAGACGGTGCATTGTCATGCATAAAAATGATCTTGCTGCGGAATACACGGTTCTTCTTCTTGAACCATGGCAAGAAGTGCTGTTCGAGAAACTCCACATACATTATGGAGTTCATCTTTACCCCTTCAGGGATCCTAAAGGGGCCGACAATCTCTCTCCCCATGATTCCAGCCCAAAACATTACTCCACCTCCTCCTTGTTGGCGCCGTAGCTGTGTTTGCATGGGGTGTCCATCAACCAGCCATCCTCCACTCCATCCATCTGGACCATCGAGCGTTGCACGGCACTCATCGGTGAACAAAACAGTTTTGAAGTCAGTCTTCATGTATTGTTTGGCCCACTGGAGACGTTTCTGCTTGTGTGCAGTGGATAGAGGAGGTCGACAGGATGGCTTACGCACAGCTGCAAACCTCTGAAGGACTCTGCATCTTGTTGTTCGGGGGACGTTGGAGGCACCAGCAGCTTCAAAAACTTGTCTGCTGCTATGACAAGGCTTTTTTGCCGCTGCTCTTTTAACCTGACGTAATTGCCTATAGGAAAGAGTCCTCAATTTTCCCTTATCAGCACGCACACGTGTGTACTGTGAATCAGCTACATACTTCTTCATTGTGCGATGATCAGGATGAAGTGTCTTGGCAATGTTGATTGTAGCCATGCCTTGACCTAAACACTCCACAATTTGTTGCTTCTCAGCAGCCGACACATCCTTTTTCTTTCCCATTTTGGCAGAAAATGTAGGCTGCTTAATAATGTTGGACAGCCTTCTTAAGTAGTCTTGCCTTTCATTGGACGCACCTGCCAAACTAATTAGCACAGGTGTCTGCAATTGCTTACAGTGATATAAAGAGCCCTGACACACATCACCATCAATGAGTTTAACTGACAAACAAAAAAATTCTTACCTTATCACTCCTAAACACTTTTTGCATAATAATTTGGAACACAGTGTACATGTGCTTTTCCACAAAACACCAGTGGTTCACGTAGTGAATCTTACAGTTCTAACTTGCCAACCATGGTCTGTATGGAGTTGTTCAATAAAGGGCCCAAAATTAAGATAACATAGAGGGGAGAGGTCTCTATGAATACGAATTCCTAAGTATTTGATACCCTGTGAGGGCCAGGCAAAGGGAAAGTTGGACTGGATGGAATCCTGTATGGATTTGGGGAGGGAGACATCGAGGGCCTCAGACTTCGCTGCATTGATTTTAAAATTTGACCATGTAACAAAGTGATCTATTTCAGCCATAACAGCAGGGATGGATATATGTGATTGAGTGATATATACTAGGACATCATCAGCAAATGCAGAGCACTTGTACTCAGTGCCTCCCACCTCAATCCACCTAATATTGGGATTATGGCGAATTGATGAGAGCAGGTGCTCCGTCACTAGGATGTATAAGAGAGGGGACAGAGGACATCCCTGCCTTGTCCCATTGGTGATTATGAAAGGTGATGAAAATGTTCCATTTATCTTCAGCCTAGGTGACGTATTGCGATACAGTGCCGTGGTTTTGGCTATAAAAGGGTCCTCTAGACCCCTACCCCAAGCTTTTTAAGAGAATAATATATGGCTTGCCAGGAGACTCTATGGAATGCTTTTTCAGCATCCCACGAGAGTATCTAATTACAAATTTTTAACTGCATCTAGCCCAGGAAATACTTTGTGGCTAGTAGCAGTGTCTGCTAGTCAGTGGATTATCCCAGCTGTTAAGCAAGCTACACCACCTGTAGTTTGGACACTTAATTTTTTCAAAGGAAATGGTTCGGGCCCCCGGGACACTCAGTGAAGAGCATCGGGGAGGCACCCCAAGGCACAGGGGCTGGGACTGGCGGTAGGACGCCTTGCGGGGGACCGCCAAGCTCGATCCTTATAAAAGCTTTTTAACTGCAGCAGCTTTAGTGGACGCTACTGGAGCTGGAATTACGCAGCTGCTGGCATAAGACTTGCCCTCCAATAGATCCTTGTAAAAGGATTTAAAGTGTACTCATTCAAATTAGAGAGACAATTTAAATTAAAAAGATTAGACCTGCCTCCACCGCAGGGGGGCTCGCTAGACCCACCAGCGGACAGGCACCAGTATTGGGAGAGGGAGGCTGGCCGTCAGGGTCCACCGCGGCTCTGGCACAAACCCGGCGACACGGAGGTCGCACGGGCAGGAATGGACTGGCCGTGTCGGCTTCGCACTTTTTTGGCTTTAGAAGGGCATGACATGCCTATATCTGTGTCTCCCCCTCCTTTTACTCCTCCACCTCTTTTCTTTTCGCATGACTATATGTACTTGTCACTTTTCCATGTGTTAGTTGTGTCTTCTGAGCAGTTTGTCAGCTTTTGGACACCTTTGAAGGTGTTTTCTATGTGTTTCTATGTGTTTTTGTTTGCCTGCCATTGGTTTTAATGGTGTTCGAAGGTGTTCGACGAACATACGGATGTTCGACGAACCGAACCGAACTCGAACACTACGGGGGTGGCTCAACACTATCCTTTACTGCACTCGTCTACTAATGTGATTAAGTCTTGGAGTCCGAAGTGCTATGATAAATGTTGTAATGGTCGCATTGCAGCTGTGGAAAAGGGGGAATTACCAGTACATATTCAAGATTTTTGGAGGGTTTTTTCGGAGGAGGAGTCGCAAGTTTTACCTCCTCATAGGGATTATGATTGCGCCATTGAGTTTGTTCCAGGAGCTACTCTTCCCAAGAGTCGCTTGTTTAATCTGACTATCCCTGAAAGAAAGGCCTTGGAGAAGTACATACAGACTAGCCTGGCTGCTGGTCACATTAGACCTTCTAAGTCGCCTGTGGCATTTGGATTTTTCTTTGTTAAAAAAAAGGACGGGGGTTTACGTCCATGTCTGGATTTTCGTGAAATTAATAAGATTACTGTACGCAATTCCTACCCATTGCCATTAATTCCTGACTTGTTTAACCAGTTGGTCGGGGCCAAGTGGTTCTCTAAAATTGATCTCAGGGGGCATACAATTTGTTACGAGTGAAGGAGGGTGATGAATGGAAAACTGCTCTTAACACTCCGGTAGGTCATTTTGAGAATCTGGTGAAGCCTTTTGGTCTTACCAATGCACCTGCATTTTTTCAGAACCTTATTAATGATATCCTGAGACCTTTGATTGGTAAGAATGTGGTTTTGTATTTGGATGACATTTTGATTTATTTGCCAGATCTGGAGTCCCATTGGCAGAGTGTACGTGAAGTTTTGCAGTTATTGAGTGATAATTCACTCTTTGCTAAGCTGGAGAAATGTGAGTTCGCTGTGCAGAAAATTAGTTTTTTGGGCTACATTGTCTCCAGCGAGGGCTTTGAGATGGACCCGGTGAAGGTTCAGGCTGTGCAGGAATGGCCTAGGCCTATTGGTTTGAAATCTATACAGAGATTTTTGGGTTTTGCCAATTATTACAGGAAATTCATTAAGAATTTTTCTGTAATTGTTAAGCCTCTAACAGATCTCACCAGGAAAGGTGCAAATACGATGCTTTATCTCGCAGCTTCTCTCCTACAGTCGGTGCCGAGGAGGAGGAGAGCATTTTACAGAAAGGAGTTGTGGTGGCTGCATTGGAGAATGGGATTCTGAAAGCTCAAGATGATGCTCCATCTAACACTCCCCATGGGAGGTTGTTTGTGCCTAGAACCTTTAGGAGAGATTTGTTTGTGGTGTGTCATGAGTCTCGGTTGGCAGGTCATCCAGGAATTTTGGAGACTAAGAGACTTAGCAGTAGCAGTTTTTGGTGGCCTGGATGGCAGAAGGAAGTTATCAAGTGGGTGCGTCAATGTACTGTGTGTGCTAGGTCAAAGGCTTCACATACTTCTGCTGCGGGGTTCCTTTGCCCTCTGGAGGTTCCTAGTGCGCCTTGGACGCATCTCACAATGGATTTTATTACTGATCTTCCTGTGTCCGAGGGTTTTACTGTCATCTGGGTGGTCGTGGACCGTTTTAGTAAGATGTGTCATTTGGTTCCATTCATTAAGTTGCCCTGCACCAAGACACTCGCTAAAGCTTTTGTTAAGGAGATTGTCAAGCTTCATGGTGTTCCCACGGATATTGTTTCTGATAGAGGACCTCAGTTTGTGGCTCGCTTTTGGCGTGCTTTTTGTGACAGGTTGGGAATCCAGTTGTCATTTTCGTCTGGGTATCATCCTGAGTCTAATGGACAGACTGAAACGAAGAACCAGGATGTTGAACAGTTTTTGCGTTGTTTTGTGGCGGACAATCAAGAGGTGTGGTCTGAGTTTCTGCCTCTTGCAGAATTTGCTCTTAACAATCATACATCCTCCTCTGCTGGGTGTTCTCTTTTTTTTTGTTGTACTGGGAGACATCCGTCTTTTGGTTCGTTCTCCGAATTGCGGACGGCGGTGCCGGAGGAGGAGAATTTTTCCGGTGATTTGGAGAGAGTTTGGACTAATGTACGTTGCAACCTTCAAGAGGCTAACAAGAAGTCCAAGAAGTATTTTGACAGGAAACGTAAGGAGGTTTTGTTTACTGTGGGTGACATGGTTTGGTTGTCCTCAAAGAACCCGCGGTTGAGGATTCCCTCTAAAAAACTGGGTCCTAAGTTTGTGGGTCCATTTAAAGTGCTTCGGGTGATTAACCCGTCTGCGGTTAGGTTGGATGTCCCTACTTCCTGGAAGATTAATCCTGTGTTTCATGTTTCCTTCTTGAAAAAGGCTGATGTATCAGATAGGGATTCCACTGTCACAGTTCCTCCTGTGGTGGAAGATGGCGAATATGAAATTTCTCGTATCCTGAATTCTAGATGGCATAGAGGGAGATTACAGTATCTTGTCTCCTGGAAGGGTTTCGTCCCAAAGATAACTCCTGGGTAAGGGCGGATGATGTCTCTGCTCCCAGGCTTGTTAGAGTTTTCCACAGGAGGTTTCCGGATAGGCCTGGGCCTGGAGGATCCGGAGGATCCTCATAAAAGAGGGGGTACTGTTAGAACCTTCCTGTTTGTTTTTTCCATCTTGTGTTTTGCGGTCACGTGACCAGCTGCCTACAAGCAGAAACAGTTGCAGTGGGACCAGACATACATGAACACTAACTTTAAAACAGTCCTGTTTACTTATGAGTGTTGTGCAACCCTGGATGGTCCAGATGGAGGGAGTAGTGGTTGGTTGATGGATGGCCACTGTTAGAACCCTCCTGTTTGTTTTTTCCATCTTGTGTTTTGTGGTCACGTGACCACCTGCCTTTATATTCCAGCTCCGCCCTCCTGGCTGAGCTGGACTTCAGTGTTGTTGACTGTTTTTCTAGCCAGGTGCTTCGGTGCCTATCTCTGTCTGTTCGTTTGGTCCTTCTGGGACCTCTAGTACCTTTTTGTCTGTTTGTCTTTTTGTGTTCTGCAACAACTTCTCTGTTTAATAGGTGTCCCATTTTTTGTTCCAGTCCTTAGTTGTTTTAGGGACCGCTCCCCTTATGCTATAGGTCTTCGTTCAGACTAGCCGAGGACTAAGGCGGGTCTGTTCCCTAGGAACAGGCAGCCCGCTACATCGTAGGGATTCAGCTTAGTCTTACTGTAGGGACAGCTTTACCCTATCTTTCCTTAGTACATGTTGCAGATCATAACAGCCACTATGTCCCAACAATTCTGTGACATTAGCAAGGAGGTGACGGAGTCATAATTTGGGCCAGAATCATGGGGAGAGAGCTGGTAGGCTCCTTTAGGGTCCCTAAAGGTGTGAAAATGACCTTGGCAAAGTATATAGAGTTTCAGACTGAACACTTTCTTCCATGTTACAAAATGAACCATGCCCTACATAGCAAAATCATCTTCATGCATGACAATACACCATCTCATGCTGCAAAGGATACCTCTGCGTCATTGACTGCTAAGGGCATAAAAGGAGCGAAACTCATGGTGTGACCACCATCCTCTCCTGACATGAACCTTTGGAATATCCTAAAACAAAAGATAAATGAGGGTGGGAGACAGTTTAAATCCAAACAACAGCTTTGGGAGGCTATTGTAACATCCTGCAAAGAAATTGAAGCAGAAACTTTCCAAAAACCTCTCTACCCCGCAGAAACCTTGCACATCTAGACACTCACACACTCTCTGACTCTATTTTACCACTGACATCCATATCCTCTCTCCACGAAACAGACAGCGCCACTGCTTTCAACAATTCCACTCTCGCCTCAGCTATTGACTCGATCGCCCCTCTTATGCATGGCAGAGCGCGATGAGTCAATAGGCAACCCTGGCACAACAACCTCACTAAACAGCTTCGGCAAGCGTCCAGGGTTGCTGAGCGGCGTTGGAAGAAAACACATTCGCAAGATGACTTCACTGCATTCAAACAAACAACACTCGCATTCAAATCAGCCCTCACCTCTGTTAAACAGGCTTACTTCACAACCCTCATATCTTCCTTATCCTACTAACCCCAAACAGCTATCAACACTTTCAACTCTCTCCTCCGCCCTCCACTGACCCCTCTGACCTCCGTCATCTCTGCTGAGGAGTTTGCCACACACTTCAAAAACAAGATTAACCTAATACGGCAAGACTTTACAGTCCGACCACCACAACCCCTTTGTTTCGCAGATCATTGTGCTTCCCCCATAACCTCCCTTTCCAACATCACGGAAGGAGACCTCACTCATCTCCTCTCTAAATCACACCTTACCACTTGTGCACTTGACCCCATCCCACCTCCTCCCCAACCTCACCCCCACACTCATCCCATCCCTAACCCATCTCTTCAACCTATCACTAACTTCTGGTACCTTCCCCACTGCCTTCAAACATGCCACAATCACGCCCATCCTCAAAAAGCCATCCCTTGACCCAACTGCCTTGTCCAGCTACCGCCCCATATCGCTTCTCCCATTTGTCTCCAAACTCCTTGAGCAACACGTTCACGCTGTACTTTCCTCTCACTTGTCATCTAACTCTCACTTCGACAACCGATAATCTGGCTTCCGCCCCCACCATTCCACTGAAACTGCCCTTACCAAAATTACTAATGACTTACTTACAGCCAAAGCTAACAGACAATTCTCTGTACTCCTTCTTTTTGACCTGTCCTCTGCCTTTGACACAGTTAACCACTGCCTCCTTCTATAGATCCTCTCTTCCTTTGGCATCAAAGACCTTGCCCTATCTTGGATCTCCTCATACCTTTCCAACCGCACATTTAGCATCTCCTGCTCCCACACTACCTCCTCATCCCGCCCCCTCTCTGTTGGAGTCCCTCATGGTTCTGTCCTAGGACCCCTACTCAATCTATACCCTTGGTCTGGGACAGCTCGTGTCTTCCATTACCACCTGTATGCTGATGACACCCAGATCTACCTCTCTGACCCAGATGTCACCTCTCTGCTGTCCAGAATTCCAGCATGTCTATCAGCCATATTCTCCTTCTTCTCCTTTTGCTTCGTCAAGCTCAATGTGGACAAAACTGAACTCATCTTTCCCCCATCTTGCGTATCTTCCCCACCTGATCTTTCTATCACAATAAATGACACCACACTTTCCCCAGTACCGGCAATCTGCTGCCTCGGAGTAACCCTTTACTCTGCCCTGTCCTTCAAACCTCACATCCAAGCTCTCGCCACCTCCTGTTGCCTCCATCTCAAAAATATTTCCAGAATCCGTCCTTTCCTCAACCCACAATCTACTAAACGGTTTGTGCATGCCCTAATCATCTCCCGCCTCGACTACTGCAACATCCTCCTTTGTGGCCTACGTGTTAACACTCTTGCACCCCTCTAGTCCATCCTTAACTCTGCTGCGTGACTGGTTCATCTCTCGCCACACTACTCCTCCGCTACCCCCCTTTGCAAATCCTTTCACTGGCTCCCAATTGCCCAGCGTATCCAGTTCAAACTACTAACACTGATCTACAAAGCCATCCATAACCTTTCCTCTCCGTACATCTCTGAACGAATCTGCCGATATATTCCCTCACATAATCTCCGGTCCTCCCAAGACCTCCTTCTCTCCTCCACACTTACTCGTTCCTCACCCAATTGCCTCCAAGACTTCTCCCAAATATCCCCCATCCTATGGAATTCTGTGCCTCAACACATCCAATTATCCACCACATTTGGATCCTTCAGACGGAACCTAAAAACCCATCTCTTCAAAAAAGCCTACAGCCTGCCATGACCTTGCTTGCTGCCACCTCAACACCGGAGCTACTGCAACCCCCCAACCTACTGTCTCCTTCCCCGTTCCTGTAGAATGTAAGCCCGCAAGGGCAGGGTCCTCTTCCCACTGTATCAGTCTATCATTGTTAGTTTTGCTTACTTTAAGTGATGTCTGTATCTGGTATGCAACCCCTTCTTATGTACAGCACCATGGAATCAATGGCTCTATATAAATAAATAATAACAATAATAATAAAAACTTACAAGTTCCATAGATGCAAGAATTGTGAAGGTGACATCAAACAAGGGGGCCTATGTTAACCTATAACTTGTTCTGTTAAGATGTTTTTGTTGTAAATGTAACCCATTAATGCTGCAAATTCAACAAGTGATGATTTTCAGTTCTCCATAACCTATAAAATGTTTGGAAACTCTGTTGTGCATACTAATTTGTAATGGTGCATTTTGAGTTTTTTCTTAGTCTTGAAAAAATACTGTTATCAATGGGAGGTATGTCCAGTAAAATTTGATGTATACTGTAATGGTTGACAATTTGAACATTATATTGACTCATTTGCCTCGACCATTTAGGAAAATCAGATAAAAATAGAATTTGCTTAATAATTTGGAACGCGGTGTAGATAAAAGGAAGTTGGTTTAATTTTTTTAAGCAAATAAACTATCTTATATTTTCTTTATGAAGCAAAGTGATCTATGCACACATTATAGTATTCTACAATTTTGCACTGTGCATTGGGTTTCTGTATCAGATAGCTTATAAAAGCTGGAATTGTATTCCCCCAAACACATCCTGGACTCTTGCATATATTGTACTTGTCCAGATCAAAACTGTGCAGTCGTAACAGGTAAAATAAGGCAAATAGTATATTGATTTCTTGGCGGTCCATTTTAAGTGAGGTTGAAACGTCTCCTTTAATGTATAAATCATATAGGCAATGATCCAAATACAATGAATTATTAATCTGAGCATTGTGGTAACATAGTAGACTTGCCCTGTCTAGACTCCAGAAATGTGAGACTAAACAAAGGTAATCCCTCTGTCACCCAAATGTATTGTGAAGGAAACAGCTAATTTTTCAGTCCATGCATGACTGCCATCAGGCAATGAATCAAATTAAGATAAGAAATAAGCCAAGGACTGATGGCACTCAGTGGAAAATATATCTCTGAATGACTGTGCTGATAATTTAAAGGCCATTGTTACGAGTGATCCTCGGGTTACTGGATCTTCCTGACAATAACTAAAGCACAGCACAGTTTATGAGCGTGACACTGCCACTCAGCCATGCAACCTAAGTACGCAGGATCACACAATGTAACAAAGCTTGGTAACTAGCACTTCATTACGTCTCTAAATGTTCCTATTCTTCACACATAGTGGAATTTAATCCTTTATATAAATAGCTTTCACTTGTGCACATTTTATTTCATTATTACAGTATTTTGCATACAAATAGGAAAAATAAACATCAGAAAATAATCAAGTGGCAGTAATCAGATTATCTCGTTAATACCAATTTCAGGCATTATTAAAGTATTAGAGACATACAGTACATTGAGATCCCTATTATGGCACATTTACATGAGCCAATAACAGCAGCCGTTAAACGATCACCAATCAGCTATATGCAAGCCGACCAGGGGTCGTTTAGCGGCTTGTTAAGATAGGCTGATCTAAATAATATACACACAGAACGATTGTTATTACGATCGGTCTGTGTGCATATAGTATCATTGCACCAGACGAATAAGAGTTTTGCTCAACTGAGGGGTGATTGTCTGCCTGTTTAAATTATCGGTCCGACTAAATGGGCTGTTAGACTTTTAGCATGTGGTTCCATATTTATTTAATGGTAACAATTTCGATCACCATATCAATTTAAGGCCATCTAGGTTAGATTCATTAAAACCTTGGAGGAGGGGAGGTCAAATTGTTGGATCCACAATATTGATCTTAGTATATCTGTTTTACATATTGGAATTTATCTATAGGTTACAAATAATATATACTCTGTACTAAGGATGAAGCAACATATGTTTTAAACCAAAAAAACAAACAAAAAAAGTAGAACAAAAGTTAGACTTAATTTCGTAAAATGTGAAAACTATTTTTTGTAAAAATACTGTATTTCAAAAAGTTTAATCAGAAATAGCTGCGTTTAGGATAAAAACACCATTATCGCAAATATTAAATATATTTGGCCAGATTTATAACTAACTAATAATTTTAATGCATAGTACTGTGCAAAAGTTTTAGGGACGTCTGGAAAAAATAATAGACATTTTAATGGTTTATTTTTATCAATTAACAAAATGTAAATTGATTGGCCACCCTTTGCATTCTAAACAGTGTCAAATCATCAATTCTTCATAGTAGACTTGCCCACTCTTTTTGAAGGAACCCCGACTGTCCCAGATAGACTCAATAATGTTGAGATTGGGTTTCTTTGGAGACCATATCATCATCTCCTGAACTCCTTGTTCTTCTTTATGCTGAATATAGTTCATAATGACAGTGGCTGTATGTTCATAATCTTTGTCCTGCAAAATTAATTTGGAGCCAATCAGATGTCTCCCTGTTGGTATTGCATGATAAATAAGTATCTGCCTTTATTTCTCAGCAATGAGAATAAAGCAATTCTCAGCAATGGCTCTATGAGAGAGACTGTGTTACATAAACGACAAGTGAAATGATGTCAAACAAGCAATTAATTATGCATGATGGTAGCAAAGCAGTTCTCACAAAAAGATAAATAAATACATATACAAAAGTATAAAAAAAGAATATCCATTGTAAGTATATAAAGCAAAGCAATAACCAAATAAAGAAAAGCATTTGAGCTATTGATGAGTTTTCTAATGAGATTTTGAGTTTGGTTAAAATACACTAATATCTGTATATTTGGTTTTTATATGTCTGTTTCTAATTTAAATATCCATATAGACTTACGGCTATGTGTAACAGTTGATGATGGTCATCAGTGCATTTACTTGTAAATACTTTTTTAATATCAGTCATCATCAAAGGACTCACATCACCTACATGTACAGACAGAAAATGGCAAGATGCATCTGACAAATTATGTGTTGAAGAATTCTGAGCATCATGTTTATATCCTTCAATGTGTTTTGAAATGTACAGTCGAAATGTACAGCCTAAGTATTTCTGATAACACAAATTGCAAGCTACTATAATTAGTAAAATAATTGATATTTTATTCTCGGGAAGTTTAAAGTGAATGTCATTTTTTGGTATTTATAAAAAAATATTTCTATAAAAACTCCTATATCATCAAACAGGTGTAGTTATTATCCTCAGAAGTAACAGTTTAATCACTGGTATAGACCATATTCCCTACTGAAAGATTGTGAGATGAGTGGATTTCTTGAAATTTGAATTTGCTGGCTTTACCAAATTTTACCCCAAAATTTGAATTGTGCTGAATAAATTAACACAAATCGCATATCTAAAAAGCCTATAAATGCCTGGAAATATGTGTAGTCCACTATGAGTTTTTCTTAGAGTCATGTTTTGAGCTCTGTAATGCAGCCTTTTTATTGTCCAAATAACTTCCACCTATCTGGCTAGGGTAAATTAATGGTAACCAAAGTTAATCAACAGCACATTTAACAACACACTGCAATGTCAGAATTTTTAGGCTACCTATGTGTATAAATATAATATATAAGTGTACATACAGTCTAAAAATTTTCCATTAAGGAGCAGATGCATGCATTTCTGCTGTTTAAAGACAGTGAAAAGCAAAGAGAGGAAGCTGTGACATTTCCGTATGGTTGTATGCAACAAATATCTCAGTTTGGGGAGTATAAAGAGGTTTGCACTTTGCTCAATGAAGAAGCTCTAGCTTTTTAATAAGCCGTCCAAAAATTATCCCTTCAATCATGGAGATTAAATAGGTGTGTTGTATTGTTTTGAATTTGAAGAAGTAATGGCCACTCAGATAAAAGTAAAAAAAAAAAACTTTTTTGAGGTAAACAACTGGTTTGCTAATCACCAAATGATTAGTCAATTCTACAGGCTTTTTATCAACCGTCCAAAAATTATCCTCTTTTTTTCAGGATACAAAACAGCTGCATGAAGAACATGAACATGAAGAAGTTATGGCTTCTTGCTTCTAAGTTTTTTTAAAAAAATTTGCCATATTTTGAGAGCTGTTTCTTGAGGGTAAAAAAAAATAGAAAGTAGATATCACAGCATCAGTAGTACTGCCAATTGCTAAAAAATATTTTGGTCATTCAGGACGTGTGTGGCTGGCATGGCTGTGTAGTTAGAGGAGCACAGCAACGGCAGCGCCGGCAGCTGCAGTTCAGTCTAGCACTATGAAAAACAGTCAGCACCCATGAGGTATGTGGCTGGTATGTCTGTGCAATGGCTGCAGCAGGAGTAGCACTGTAGAGATTTAAGACGGGGCATAAAACAAGATGATTGGCAGTTTAGGGCCAGGAACTGCAGCCCTGGCAGCAGCAGTTCAGCAGTATAGATGACATGATGGACAGAGAGTAGATACCCAGCATATTGTGGTCCATTGGCACTGGTGGCAGCTGAACAGTGTAGATGACATCCTTTAGTGCATAAAAGTTAACAATGGTACATGCTTGAGCCATAATCATCAACATTAACAGAAATAAACACTTGAAATAGATCACTCTGTTTGTAATGGCTCTATATAATATGAGTTTCACTTTTTGTATTGAAGAACTGAAATAAATTAACTTTTTGATGATATTCTAATTTAGTGAGAAGCACCTGTATTTATATGTTTTGCATATCATTTTTCAGGGTGCAGCCAAGCACAGCATTGTTGGCCTTGTAAACTTGGGTGTCTGTTCTCATGGGGTGCACTTTCCCTGTGCCTCATGGTCCAGGAATACCTGTCCCTTCACATCTGATGAAATTTGAAGTTACACCTGATTCAGAAGATTCAGAACATGAAGAGCAGGATTCTGATGAGAGAGGAAAGGATATTTCCTGTAGACTGACTATGTGGCACCCCAGGGGTCTGGTTACCACAGTAATAGAAATATTACGTCTGAGAGCAGGTGGGAGGTTTCCTGGTCAGGAACCCTTAAACATGCAACACCTCCTGTCCCAGGCCAGATAGGGGAGGAACCTGCCCTATATAAACTGGATCTGGGGCAGGGTTAGTTAGTCAGAGCCTGGAGTGAAGTTCCAGACACAGGGCGAGAAACAGCTAGGAGCTCTGTAGGAGCAGGAGCTGAGTGCCAGGGACTGGAAGCAGATATTGCTCGTCCTGGCTGAAGAGACTACGACCGGACAACGGAGTCCGAGGCTGTGGGAACGTCTAAGTCCAGCAGCAGAAACCAGATGGCAGGGGATTCCAGGTCCTCTGGCCATAGAAGCCCGGAGGCTCAGTCACAAGGAAGGGATCAGCACCGCCATCGAGGAGCGGAGGCTATCAGAAGGCCCCAAGTCACCAGCCATACGGGTGAGCACCACACGGTATACTCAGGGATGTGGGCTACTTCCACTCGCTTACAGCAAGGTAGCCAGGAAGAGTGCAGATAGACGGGCAGGCCTACAACTCCACCTGGCCAGGGGAACTCCTGCTTGCTCACAGACTGACCAGGCCCCTTATGCTAACCAGTACTCCCGGGAGGGTCTGCCTTAATATCATCAGTAAAGACCCTGAACTGCACTGCAAAGACTCTGAGTCGTTCCTGCTTTCTCACCGCATACAGCACTACTAGTACTGGGACGCCCGCGCACCATCACTCCCATGATACACATTCCCTGCACTGAGGCCATAGTCTTCCCGTGGGGAGTTATCCCATCTTTAGCTGCGCACACCACACCAGCCTCAGTGGACTGCCTCGCAGCGGCGGTACACCCTGACCGCAATCCACGGGTGGCGTAGTCGGACATTAAACCACAAAAACCCTATAAAGACTGCCACTGGAGTGACCACCCTGAGCCACGGGATCGGGTTGCCACTACTACTCCCAGCATTGCCTTGAAGCCCGGTTCCGAGTGCCCCACGGCCCAGGGGGCGCGTCAACTACATCCTGACAAGAACTTCAACATTGTGTATTACATTTTGCTGGATTGACCTGCACCTAGCACAGCGGAAATGTACAGTACAGACCAAAAGTTTGGACACATCTTCTCATTTAATTTTTTTTCTGTATTTTCATGACTATGAAAATTGTACATTCACACTGAAGGCATCAAAAGTATGAATTAACACATGTGGAATTATATACTTAACAAAAAAGTGTGAAACAACTGAAAATATGTCCTATATTCTAGGTTCTTCAAAGTAGTCACCTTTTGCTTTGATGACTGCTTTGCACACTCTTGGCATTCTCTTGATGAGCTTCAAGAGGTAGTCACCGGAAATGGTCTTCCAACAATCTTGAAGGAGTTCCCAGAGATGCTTAGCACTTGTTGGCCCTTTTGCCTTCACTCTGCGGTCCAGCTCACCCCAAACCATCTTGATTGGGTTCAGGTCTGGTGACTGTGGAGGCCAGGTCATCACTCTCGTTCTTGGTCAAATAGCCCTTACACAGCCTGGAGGTGTGTTTTTGGTCATTGTCCTGTTGAAAAATAAATGATGGTCCAACTAAACGCAAACCAGATGGAATAGCATGCCGCTGCAAGATGCTGTGGTAGCCATGCTGGTTCAGTATGCCTTCAATTTTGAATAATTCCCCAACAGTGTCACCAGCAAAGCACCCCCACACCATCACACCTCCTCCTCCATGCTTCACGATGGGAACCAGGCACATAGAGTCCATCCGTTCACCTTTTCTGCGACGCACAAAGACACGGTGGTTGGAACCAAAGATCTCAAATTTGGACTCATCAGACCAAAGCACAGATTTCCACTGGTCTAATGTCCATTCCTTGTGTTCTTTAGCCCAAACAAGTCTCTTCTGCTTGTTGCCTGTCCTTAGCAGTGGTTTCCTAGCAGCTATTTTACCATGAAGGCCTGCTGCACAAAGTCTCCTCTTAACAGTTGTTATAGAGATGTGTCTGCTGCTAGAACTCTGTGTGGCATTGACCTGGTCTCTAATCTGAGCTGCTGTTAACCTGCGATGTCTGAGGCTCGTGACTCGGATAAACTTATCCTCAGAAGCAGAGGTGACTCTTGGTCTTCCTTTCCTGGGGCGGTCCTCATGTGAGCCAGTTTCATTGTAGCGCTTGATGGTTTTTGCAACTGCACTTGGGGACACTTTCAAAGTTTGGCCAATTTTTCAGACTGATTGACCTTTATTTCTTAAAGTAATGATGGCAACTCGTTTTTTTTTACTTCTGCACAACACAACTGATGGTCCTAACCCCATTTATAAGGCAAGAAATCCCACTTATTAAACCTGACAGGGCACACCTGTGAAGTGAAAACCATTTCCGGTGACTATCTCTTGAAGCTCATCAAGAGAATGCCAAGAGTGTGCAAAGCAGTCATCAAAGCAAAAGGTGGCTACTTTGAAGAACCTAGAATATAAGACATATTTTCAGTTGTTTCACACTTTTTTGTTAAGTATATAATTCCACATGTGTTAATTCATAGTTTTGATGCCTTCAGTGTGAATGTACCATTTTCATAGTCATGAAAATACAGAAAAATCTTTAAATGAGAAGGTGTGTTCAAACTTTTGGTCAGTACTGTAAATATAAATATTTTAATATTTAGAAATAAAAGTTATATTTTACATTGTTAATCCACTCAGGTCAATGATACTTTGCATATTAATACAATCATATTATTTTAGTTCTTTTTTTATTTTACACCCAAAAATATTTCATTTTTTTTTTCAGTTAAATTGTTTAGATTATGGGTAGCATTATGGCATACATGACGAAAACCTGGCATTTTAACAGTGATGTGTAGACTCTTTTCCCCACTGTACATAGGTTTTTATATATTTTTTTTTTTTTAGCATTGCCATATTCTAGTTGTTTATTGTGGGAAATGTTGTTTTCAGTGATACCATTTTTTTATATTTAAGACTTTTTTTGTCAGTATGAAAAAGCTATATTTTTTACGTGTTTTAATATTTTTTTATGGTGCTCACCATACGAGTTAAATAATAGAACGTTTTGTAGCTTGGGTTATTCAAAATTTAATGATACCATTTATGTGTATTTGTTTTTTACATAAGTCCAGTGTTGTTCATGCTAAAACATGTTTCTGTTCATTTTTGAACTTAACTTTGTATTTTCTTTATAGATTTTTAGAAATTGTATTGATCTTTCTTTCACTTTAAGACTTGACTAGTCTCTTCTCTAGTCTAATTCCTTGCAATACTTATGTAGAACTCATAACACAATCTCTTTCAGAGTTTGACTCAAATACAGTGGGGAAAAAAGTATTTAGTCAGCCACCAATTGTGCAAGTTCTCCCACTTTAAAAGATGAGAGAGGCCCATAACTGACATCATAGGTAGACCTCAACTATGAGAGACAAAATGAGAAAACAAATCCTGAAAATCACATTGTCTGATTTTGAAAAATTTTTTTTTTCAAATTTTGGTGGAAAACAAGTATTTAGTCACCTAAAAAAGTTCATCTCAATACTTTGTTATATATCCTTTGTTGGCAATGACAGAGGTCAAATGTTTTCTGTAATTCTTCACAAGGTTGGCACACACTGTTCCTGGTATGTTGGTCCATTCCTCCATGCAGACCTCCTCTAGAGCAGTGATGTTTTGGGGCTGTCGCTGGGCAACACGGACTTTCAACTCCCTTCATAGGTTTTCTATAGGGTTTAGATCTGGAGACTGGCTAGGCCACTCCAGGACCGTGAAATGCTTCTTACGAAGCTACTCCTTCATTGCCCTTGCGGTGTGCTTGGGATCATTGTCATGCTGAAAGACCCAGCTATGTTTCATCTTCAATGCCCTTGCTGATGGAAGGAGGTTTGCTCTCAAAATCTCACGATACATGGCCCCATTCATTCTTTCATATGCACTGAGCATTCTTCCTGGTCCCTTGACAGAGAAACAGCCCCAAAGCATGATGTTGCCACCCCCATGCTTCACAGTAGGTATGGTGTTCTTTGGATCCAACTCAGCATTCTTTCTCCACCAAACACGACGAGTTGTGTTTCTACCAAACAGTTCTACTTTGGTTTCATCTGACCATATGACATTCTCCCAATACTGGATCATCCAAATGCTCTTTAGCAAACTTCAGACAGGCCTGGACATGTAATGGCTTAAGCAGGGGGACACGTCTGGCAATGCAGGATCTGAGTCCCTGGCGACGTAGTGTGTTACTGATGGTAGCCTGTGTAGCGTTGGTCCCAGCTCTCTGCAGGTCATTCACTAGGTCCCCCAGTGTGGTTCTGGGATTTTTGCTCACTGTTCTTGAGATCATTCTGACCCCACATGGTGAGATCTTCTGTGGAGCCCCAGATCAAGGGAGATTATCAGTGGTCTTGTATGTCTTCCATTTTCTAATTATTGCTCCCTCAGTTGATTTCTTAACACCAAGCTGTTTGCCTATTGCACTTTCAGTCTTCCCAGCCTGGTGCAGGGCTACAATTTTGTTTCTGGTGTCCTTCGACAGCTCTTTGGTCTTCACCATAGTGGAGTTTGGAGTGTGACTGTTTGAGTTTGCGGACAGGTATCTTTTATACTGATAATAAGTTCAAACAGGTGTCAGTTCAACATGTAATGAGTGGAGGACAGAGGAGCCTCTTAAAGAAGAAGTTTCAGGTCTGTGAGAGCCAGAAATCTTGCTTGTTTGTAGGTGACCAATACTTATTTTCCACCAAAATATTTAGAAAAATTCTTTCCAAATCAGACAATGTGATTTTCAGGATTTGTTTTCTCATTTTGTCTCTCATAGTTGAGGTCTACCTATGATGTCAGTTACAGGCCTCTCTCATATTTTTATGTGGGAGAACTTGCCCAATTGGTGGCTGACTAAATACTTTTTTTCCCCGCTGTATGCAAAAAAATCTAGAATAAAGAATTTTTGCAAATTTGCTTCACGCAGGTTTAGCAAAATATCGGCTGGCTGGCCATCATTTTTTTGAACCATAGACCGCTGGTAAAAATGTAAAACACAAAACAAAATTAACTTATACTCAATGCACCGGTCCTCAGGGCCTTTTTTTTTTTTTTTGCTGTTGTAGCCCATGCCTGTTCACTCTAGGCCAGAACTTCTGTGCGCTACCAGACCTCTGAGGTCTCTGTGTATTAGACATCCGTGACGGTATTACATGCAATGTGCAGTGACCTCTGAGGCCTGGTCATGGCGAGAAGTCTTGTCCTAGAGTGAACTGACCGTAAGATGTGGCTCATGACAGGGAAAATAAGAGGCGGCTCTTAGGAGTAGATGATGGGCAGTGAGCAGCACAGTGGCCAGTCAGGTGAGCAATGAGATCAATATAAGTTTTTTTTTATACAGTAGATTATGTTTATAATGCTTTGGGGTCCAGAAAGATCCTAGAGCATAATAAAGGACATTCAATTTGCAGAGAATAACTTCATTGTGAATATACTGTACTTTCCCACGATAATCAACGTGATTTGACAAATTAGAATTTTATCAGATCAGCTCATCTATGGTACTAATACAAGTGCTTCTTACTAAATTAGAATATCATCAAAAAGTTAATTTATTTCAGTTCTTCAATGCAAAAAGTGAAACTCATATATTATATAGAGTCACTACAAACAGAGTGATCTATTTCAAGTGTTTATTTCTGTTAATGTTGAGGATTATGGTTTACAGCCAATGAAAACATAAAAGTCATTATCTCAGTAAATTAGAATACTTTATAACAACAGCTTGAAAAATGATTTCAAAATCCGAAAAGTTGGCCTACTGAAATGTATGTTCAGTAAATGCACTCAATACTTGGTCGAGGTTCCTTTTGCATCAATTACTGCATCAATGCGGCGTGGCATGGCCCTGCTGAGGTTTTATAGAAGTCCAGGTTGCTTTGACAGCAGCCTTCAGCTCGTCTACATTGTTGGGTCTGGTGTCTCTCATCTTCCTCTTGACAATACCCCATAAATTCTCTATGGGGTTAAGGTCAGGCGAGTTTGCTGGCCAATGAAGCACAGTGATACTGTTGTTTTTAAAACAGGTATTGGTACTTTTGGCAGTGTGGACAGGTGCCAAGTCCTGCTGGAAAATGAAATTTCCATCTCCAAAAAACTTGTCGGCAGAGGGAAGCATGAAGTGCTCTAAAATTTCCTGGTAGATGGCTGCTCTGACTTTGGTCTTGATAAAACACAGTGGACCTACACCAGCAGATGACATGGCTCCCTAACCAACACTGATTGTGGAAACTTCACACTAGACCTCAAGCAGCTTGGATTGTGTGGCTCTCCACTCTTCCTCCAGACTCTGGCACCATGATTTCCAGATGAAATGCAAAATTTACTTTCATCTGAAAACAACACCTTGGACCATTGAGCATCAGTACAGGTCTTTTTCTCCTTGGCCCAGGTAAGACACTTCTGGCGTTGTCTATTGGTCATGAGTGGCTTGACACAAGGAATGCAACACTTGTAGCCCATGTCCTGGATACGTGCGTGTGGTGGCTCTTGAAGCAATGACTCCAGAAGCAGTCCACTCCTTGTGAATCTCCCCCAAATTTTTGAATGGCCTTTTCTTAACAATCCTTTCAAGGCTGTGGTTATCCCGGTTGCTTGTGCATCTTTTCCTACCACACTTTTTCCTTCCACTCAACTTTCCATTAATATGCTTGGATACAGCACTCTGTGAACAGCCAGCTTCTTTGGCAATGACCTTTTGTGGCTTACCCTCCTTGTTGAGTGTGTCAGTGACTGCCTTCTGGACATCTGTCAAGTCAGCAGTCTTCCACATGATTGTGGAGCCTACTGAAGCAGACTAAGGGACCTTTTTAAATGCTTAGGAAGCCTTTGCAGGTGTTTTTTGTTAACTATTTTAATTTACTGAGATAATGACTTTTGTGTTTTCATTGGCTGTAAGCCATAATCATCAACATTAACAGAAGTAAACACTTGAAATAGATCACTCTGTTTGTAATGACTCTATATAATATATGAGTTTCACCTTTTTTATTGAAGTACTGAAATAAATTAACTTTTTGATGATATTCTAATTTAGTGAGAAGCACTTGTATACTGTATCTGAGAGAGTTGGCTGCAGGAGTGGACAAAGGGATAAAAAGTCAAACTCTGAAAGAGATTGCGTCATGACTTGTACACAAGAATGGCAGGGAATTAGACTAGAGAACAGACTAGTGAAGTCTTAAAGTAAAGCAAAGTTCAATAAAATTTGTAAAAATTTATAAAAAAAATGCAAAAATAAAGTTAAAAAATTAACAAAAAAAGTTTTAGCACTAATAACACTGGATTTATGTAAAAAACACAGAAAACAAAATTAATATACATAAATGGTATCAAATATTGAATGACCCAAGATCTAAAATATTTTATCATTTAACTAGTACAGTGAACACCATAAAAAATATAAAAACATAAAAAATATAGCTTTTTCATCATACTGAAACAAAAAAATGGAATAAAAAAGTGATCAAAAAGTCTTAAAGATAAAAAATTATATCATTGAAAACATCAACTGTTCCCACAATAAACAACTAGAATATGGCAATGCAAAAACAGATTATTTGCTGAAAAAATAATTTTTAATGTAATTTTTAAGTAGTGAAGCATAAAAAAACTATATACAGGTGTTGGGGGATGGGGGGGGGGATGTCTACACACCCCTGTTAAAATGCTAGGTTTTTGCCATGTCACCCATAATCTGAACAATTCAACTGACAAAAAAAACTGAAATATATTTGGGGTGTAAAATTAAAAAAGAAAGAGCTAAAATAATATGGTTGCATTAATATGCACAGTATCATTGACCTGAGTGGATTAACTATATAAAATATCACTTTTATTTCTAAATAAAATATTTCTATTTACATTTCCCCTGTGCTAGCTGCAGGTCTATCCAGCAAAATTTAATACACAATGTTGCAGTTCTTGTCAGGATGTAGCTAGTCTATAGGAAATATCCATTCCTCTGTCATCAATACTATGATGGTGTAGTTTCCAAAATGAAGTCACTTGTGGGGGAATTCTGCTGTTTCAGATCTTTCCAGATTTCACAAATACAACATAGTGTTTTCAGTTTATTCCAGCAAAATTTGTGATCCATGTGTCAAATAGCGCACCTTCCCCTCCATGCTCTGGTGTGTGTTTAAATAACAGATTACAATCACGCATCTCCGTGTTAAGTAAAAATTACCTAGCAAATTTTTGTACGTATTTCTCTAATTACAGCTTATGAAAATAAAAAATTGGAGGTTAAAACAAGATTTTAGTTAAATGAATGTAATTTTTATTTTTTTTCTTTACACTTTGTATTAATTCCTGTGAAGCAACAGAAGGATTAGCAAACTTCCTGAATGCTGTCTTGAATACTTTGAGGGATACAGTTTTTTAAATGATGTCATTTTGGGTGTTTCTTTTATGAGAAATTTCATTTTTGAACTGTTTTGAGTGGCAGAACTATTTGCTATAAGGGCATAAAATTACAAAATTTTAAAATTGCTAATTTTTCCAAATTGTTGCCGAATTTCCAATTTTTTTTTTGTAAATCAGCCTAACTTTACCACTATCATGAAATATACTGCTTGAAAATACAGGCTCAGAATCAATAGAATTGGAAGAAGCATTACAAAAACATTACAAGTTACACATGTCAGGTATTGAGAAATGGGACTCTGTCAGGAAGGTCAAAACTGGTTTTGACGGTAAGGCGTTAATCTAGTCTAGTGTGTACCTCAACCTCCACATTTCCTAATTTACTGAAGGTCTCAACTGCACATCAGAACCTTTTTACAAATTGCTTGCTTAATTTGTAATCTGTTTATATTGTTCCTAAAAAGAGCTTCAGCAAGCAAAGAAGTTCAAACTATTCTCTTGTCGGTTGAATACAGAATAAATTTCCAAAGCCTCGGCATCCACGAGTCTTAAATAAACTGTACTTCTTCTTCAATTTACTAGTTGACACTGTAGCTGGCTATGTAGCTTTTGTAACAATTGCTTTCAGCTTAGTTTTGTTGGTTTTTTTGAATTTACATCATTTACAGTCAGTATTGGCACGGTTGGTTTTAAGAACTGGAAACTAAAATAAAGGAACAGTTGTTGATATCAGTGGGATCTCAACCAATTTAACCTAAGCCAGAAATGTAAATTGCAACTTCTCCCATTCATCTATTTCCGGCCAAACAGAGTTGGCACTTCATAAAAATTATGGTACACAACACTGAACAGATGGACTACCACATTTTCTGCCAACTGCAAAGAAGACTCTTTTGTGTCAGAAAATTATAGAGTTTTGGATTTAAATATATTGGAACACATAAGTCTACATTCTGGGTATTCAGAAATACAGAATGCAAAAACATCATCAATATGTATTATCTTTATGGTTAGAGAGACCTAAATGTCCTCTTTTTATTTTATTGTATAATCAACAAGATCTGAAATGCAATGTGTGAACCTTACCCAAGTCTAGAAAATATTCAATTCTTTCTTTCAAGTCAATGTTCCTTCAAAAGAAGTTATTTTGAATGATGAGAAAATGGTTGTTTTAAAGCTTGTTTTAAACCATTGTTTACACTGATTCTTTTTCTGGCAATTATCATAAAATTGCTCTTACAAACGTCCTTTAAATAAAATATGATATATACCTGCAATGACAAGCTGAAGTGTCTTTTACTTTGCATTTTCACACATGCACTTAAATTAGTTCTGGGTCAGATGCATCCAAACACAATGAAAACAATATATTGCAGAGAAGATTGAAGCAGCTATAAAAAAAATTATTGGCTGATTAAAAGGGCCATTAAAGATAATGACAGCCTCCATGAAAGTTTTCTTAATCAGCTGACCTTCATGCAGTTTCTACCGGCATTCCTCTTATGGGTAAATGTGAATTTCAAATGTTAACATCACCTTCTGACTGTGTGAATAAGATACTGACAAGTCCTTCCTTTATCCTTTTCACTTGTTTGGCTACTGATACAAGTACACTTCTCATCTTTCATCCATCTGGACAGTAGATTCTAAACTGTGCCAACAATTTTAGTTTTAATTCCTTGTTCCCAATGGGAAAGCAATGAAATGCATTTAATACAGGAGATTTAAGGTATGCTGACACAGAATGTGACATCAAAAGTGTATCAGGTAGCAGTGGAGCTAATAAGAGATTTTCTAACAAAGTTTCATGTGCAGAATGTGTACCTGACAGTTCTGATAACTTTAGTGTGTTTTGTACTTTAGATATTTTGACCTTGTGTTTTTTTGATTATTGAATATTTTATGTAGTTAAATGATGAAAAGAACTTATGATAAATTATTAGGTAACATGCTATTAAAGCTGGAAGGGAGTATGATTGCAGGATCAGACTACATTGAGTTTATTTGTAGTCTGTTATCCTAAAGAACAAAATATAAAGTCCAGGCTCAACCAGTAGAGTGAAGGTGCCAGGATCTCAACAAGACTGTATAATATCTACTAAGGTTCTGGCACTCAAATAATAATAGAAAGTCAATGGATGTGTTTCAAACAGGTGAATGCTTTAATAGATTCTCCAAGACAAAGGTAGCTCAAAAAGATGCCCAACGTTTCAACCCCACCGGGGTTTTCATCAGGGGCTTCAAAAAAGCTTGAAATCAGAGCATAGACATAAATACATACATGAGGGTTAGTGGATAAAACTCACAACTCAATTAATACATAAGAAATCATATCAAAAGTTGTATATCACTTTTGGGAAAAAGGGAAAAAAAAGAAACAACAAAGAACCAAAACAAAGATGGGAAAGAGGGAAAGGTATGCATTGTTATACCAGACTTGACCCTTATAGATGAAAGAAAGGAAAGGACTGGAAGTGAAAGGAACTAAGATAGTAATAGTAGTACCTATATGGTAGAATCTAGTACGGTCCGTTTCGCAGGATTCTGGATTATAGCATGGTGTAAACCGGCAAATATAGTACAGTGTGCTGGTATTGAAAGAAGGGATGTTAGAATCAACTCCTTACTGGGCAAAAATGTCACAAAGTAGAAATAGTGATAATAATAATAATAATAATAATAATAATAAAGAAAATAATAATAAAAATAACAGCTGACTTCACAGTAGTGTAGTGTGGAAAATTCCAAGATTAGGAGAAATGGGGATTATGCCCTTACTTTATGTGATCTGTGCACCTGTGAAACAAGATGCACATATAAGTGAAAATACAAATATACATACATACATATATATATATATATATATATATATATACATATATATATATATATATATATATATATATATATATATACACACATCCACACACATACCCACACAAAGAAGTACTGGAATACATACGTATATTTTTGCAAGGAGCTGTATGGATATGGTCTTAAAGAGGGCTGAGAAGGTGAAAAAGGTTGGCTACCAGAAAAGAAAAGGCACATACCTGCGGGCAGCAAGCTATCCCTACTATATTCTACCATATAGGTACTACCATTGCTATCTTAGTTCCTTTCACTTCCAGTCCTTTCCTTTCCTTCATCTATAAGGGTCAAGTCTGGTATAACAATGCATACCTTTCCCTCTTTCCCATCTTTGTTTTGTTTCTTTGTTGTTTCTTTTTTTTCCCTTTTTCCCGAAAGTGATATACAACTTTTGATATGATTTCTTATGTATTAATTGATTTGTGATTTTTATCCACTAACCCTCATGTATGTATTTATGTCTATGCTCTGATTTCAAGCTTTTTTGAAGCCCCTGATGAAAACCCCGGTGGGGATGAAACGTTGGGCATCTTTTTGAGCTACCTTTGTCTTGGAGGATCTATTAAAGCATTCACCTGTTTGAAATACATCCATTGACTTTCTATTATTATTTGAGTGCCAGAACCTTAGTAGATGTTATCCTAAAGAGTCATACAGTTAAGTCCTAAAAACATTAATATATTTTAGGTAGTCAGAGCTGTGCTATGTGTGCTTACAGTATATAAAGAAATAAATAGCCCATATTATAATCCATTAGCACACTCTTTAGAGAACCCCTTAAGCAATATTGGGTTTTTAGAAATATTTTAAGAAGACAATACCAATGAATATTTTGTATATTTGTAGAAGTTTACAACCCAAGGTGGTTTGCACGTTAATGACCAGGCCAATTTTTACAATTCTGACCACTGTCACTTTATGAGGTAATTACTCTGGAACGCTTCAACGGATGCCACTGATTCTGAGATTGTTTTTCGTGACATATTGTACTTCATGATAGTGGTAAAATTTCTTCGCTCTCACTTGCGTTTATTTGTGAAAAAAATGGAAATTTGGAGAAAATTTTGAAAATTGTGCAATTTTCAAAATTTGAATTTTTATGCCCTTAAATCAGAGAGATATGTCACACAAAATAGTTAATAAATAACATTTCCCACATGTCTAATTTACATCAGCACAATTTTGGAACCAAAATTTTTTTTTGTTAGGGAGTATAAGGCAATTATCTCTGTTTGGATGCGTTTAATACGCTATCCATAGTGCAATAGCTTAACTGTACACAAGTTTCAGATGAGAGTTAATATTGTAGAATCTAGATTCAATTTGAATTGGCCTTCCCATTATTTAGGAGTTGGTCTCCTAGACTGTTATTGCATATGCAGTAAGTACAAGGGCTGCCAAAAATTAGGATGCACTCCAATACCAATTTAAATAGACATAGTGGAGGGCCTCATAAAAATTGTTTTAAAAATTATTAAGGAGTGGGCCTCCTATACTGTTATTGTGTATGCAGCAAGTTCAGCCAAAAATTAGGACGCACTCCAATACCAATTTGAAGAGATGTAGTGAAGTGCCTCACTACAATGATGATTTCCATCATGATTTCCAATGATGATTTCCACAAAATGATTTCCCATTATTAAGCAGTGTGTCTCCTAGACTGATAATGCCCATGCAATAAGTCTATAGGCTGAAAAACATTTACTCCTGGGGGGGTATACCTATATATTATATAGAATGTTAGAGGTAGGCGTTTAAAAATAATTCCTATGGGCAACATAAACACTCTTAAAAAAAATTATGTGGGTGTTGCATTATGGTCACCCTGGTGATACGGTGGTGGAGGATAAGGATAAGGAGGACAACATAAAATAGACAAAATCCTGAAGAGTATACCCATGTCTGGGTGTGAAGGGGTGCATGGGAATGGACCCTCCAAAAAAACCCACTGGATTTGAGTTTAGGTTCCGCTGCTATCTTCCGGTGATGTCAGGAAGTCTGGCCCAATCCAGCCCTTGTTCATTTTGATAAGAGTCAGTCTGTCAGCATTTTCAGTTGACAGGCGGATGCGCCTATCAGTTATAATACCCCTGGTGGCACTAAAAACCCGCTCTGACAAAATGCTAGTGGCAGGCTAGGCCAGGACCTCCAAGGATACCCAATAGTTGTAAGGCACAGAGGAATCACGGAGGACACTGGTATGGTCGGCAAGGTACTCCTTCAGAATCTTCCAAAATGTTTCCCTCCTTGTCAGAGTACCACACGCATAAGGGCTTGGGTGCTGGCAGAGTCTGAGAAAACTATCCCAGACCTTTGACAGTGTTCCCCTGACTCTGCTGCATCTGATTTGTGTCTCCCTCGCCTGTACTCCTTGGTTGTCCAGGAAACTGTGACCTCTGCTGACAGTGTTGTCAACTGGGAATTTTTAAATAATTCTTGAACAAGGGGCAACATTTTATTAGCCCTCTCTGCTACGGGAAGGAGAGATAGAAAGTTCTCCTTGTAGCACAGGTATAGAAGTGTGACCAACCAGTAATTAGTGTTGCTCAAAATGCATACAACGCAAAGGTCACAGGAAAAGGCAGTGGAACATAAAGTCAGCCATGTGTGCCAGACTGCCAACAGCCAAGACTTCCCTGTCACCACCAAGAGTACAACTGTCCATGTTCTCCTCCTCATCCTCCTCCTGGACCTCCTCCTCATCCTCCCCCTTTTCAGGCCATCCACACTGAACAGATGGTATGAATATTGTGTGGGTAGTACCGTCTGTAGTGCAGGAAACCAGCTCCTATTCCTCCTCCTCCTGCTCCTCCTCCTCATTATCACCAAATCCGCATTGAGATGAGATGAAGTTGGGCTTTGTAGCATCACCCTGTATAGTTCCTTGCTCCACCTCATCGTGCTCTACCTTCAAAGCCTCCTCTTTAATTGTGAGCAGCGAGTGTTTCAGTAGACAGAGAAGCGGGATGGTGATGCTAATTATGGCATCATCACTGCTCACCATCTTGGTCGAGTCCTCAAAGTTTTGGAGGACAGCACAGATGTCAGGCATCCATGCCCACTCATCAGCTCTTATGTATGAAGGCTGACCTAAATACCGACGGGCGTGTTGAAGCTGGTACTCAACAACAGCCCTCTGCTGCTCACAAATTCTTCCCAACATTGAGTTTCAACGCTTGGTGACATCGCACACCAGTCAGTGAGCTGGAAGCTGCAAACTCTGCTGAAGGACTGTCAGGGCGGCGGAAGCCGTAGCTGACTTTAAGAAATGGGCACACACGCGGCATACTTTCACAAGCAGCTCAGGCAGATCTGGTTAGGTTTGAGAAACTGCTGAACCACTAAGTTAAGCACATGGGCCAGGCAAGGTACGTGTGCAAAGTTGCCAAACTTCAGAGCAGCCATCAGGTTTCTGCCATTGTCACACACGACCATGCCTGGCTGTAGGTTCTGCAGTGAGGTGAGAGCCACAGATCTGCCTGCTCTGCTACAGCTTTCAACAACTCTGCAGCGGTGTGCGGTTAGTCACCTAAGCAGATAAGCTTCAGCAATGCCTGTTGCCGCTTGGACGAGGCAATGCTGTAGTGCTTCCAGCTTGCGACTGATGTGGTCATTTCAGAGATGGAGGCTAAAGAGGAGGAGGACAAGGTGCAAGAGCTGTAGAATGTGGGAGAAACCATGATTGACCAAGGGCCCGCAATCCTCGGCATTGAAAGAATGTGTTCTGTCGCAGGGTCCGACTGGGTTCCAGCTTCCACAATATTAACCCAGTGTGCTGTCAGTGAAATGTACCATCCCTGCCCACAAGCACTAGTCCACATGTCGTGGTTAGATGGACCTTCCCAGCAACTGTGTTGGTGAGGGCACGGGTAGTGTTCTAGGACACGTACTTGTGCAAGGTGTGGACGGCACATCAGGAGAAATAGTGGTGGCTGGGGACACAGTACCGAAAGACAGTTACCACCATGAGGTGTCAGAAAGCTTCCGTCTCCTTGAGCCTAAAAGGCAACATTTCCAGTGCAAGCAGTTGAGAAATATGGCAATTTAGTATTGTGGCCTGTGGGGGGTGGCTGCGTATTTGCGCTTGCGTTCCAAGGATTGGGGTAGGGACAACTGAACGCTGTGTTGGGACAAGGATATGGATGTGGTTGCTGACAGTGATGGTTGCAAGTATGCAACGAGAAGGGATTGGCATGCACCCGCAACAGCGGAACAGGCAGTGGTGTCACCCGCAGACACTGTTTCTGAACCCTGACTTTCAGCCCAACTAGTGGGGTGCTTTGCTGTCATGTGCCTGAACATGCTGGTGGTGGTCAGGCTGGTAGTTTTGCTGCCCCTTGTAGCATCGGCGTCTCTGCAGAGACGCCGTCCCTCTCACCTCCCCGCTTCTGGCGCGGCGTCCTCCAGCGCTTCTCTCCCCAATGCTTCCGGCACGCGCTCCTTCCCCGGCAGTGTGCTTAGGGCGCGCGCGCGCTCCCCCTCTCTTAAAGGGACCGCGCGCGCCATCCTAAGAAGTCCCCGGCCAATTGCCGGAGGACCTCCCATATATAAGGCACCTCCTCCAAAATGGAGGTGCCCGAGCAAAGTTGTTTGCACTGTGTCTGATCTGTGCTTCAGCCCTCAGGTTCCGCTGCTAGCCTGACTTCTCGTCCTGCCTGCCAGCCTGTTATCTGTCCGTTACCTGCCGAGCCTGCCAGCCTGCTCATCTGGAGCGCTCACCTGTTGCCTGCCTGTTACCTGCCTTGGCTATCTGTCCGCTCACCTGGGAGCATCTGCCTGTCCTGTCTGTCAGACCGCTCACCTGGGAGCATCCACTAGTTACCTGCCTGTTACCTGCCTCGTCTGTCAGACTGCTCACCTGGGAGCGTCCACCAGTTACCTGCCGGTTACCTGCCTCGTCTGTCAGACCGCTCACCTGGGAGTGTTTACCAGTTACCTGCCTGTTACCTGCTGTGTCCGTCAGCCCACTCACCTGGGAGCGCCCACCAGTTACCTGTCAGTTACCCGCCTCGTCTGTCTGCCCGCTCACCTGGGAGCACCTGCCTGTTTCCTGCCAGCCTGCCTGGAGACCCTGCCGTCACTTGCTGTGACCACCTTCCTGGTAAACCTAAAGACTGCTACTTGCCCTGCTTTCTCGAACTGTGGCCACCTGTCAGCTACCAGAGACTTTCGCCTACTTGCCGTGTCCATCCGCCATACCGGTCAGTCCCAGCCATCTGACCCGTGGGAGCCACCTGCTCTCTTACAAGGTCGTCCCCAGAGTAGCACCTGGTCCCTCAGCCCGGATCCTCCCTGGTCACGGTGTCGTTAGCTGCCGTACAACCAGGGTCGGTTCGGGTGGATACTCAGTCACGCCCCTCTGGGTCCTTCCTTGCACCTTGGCACAGAGGTTCCACTACCCGGACCCGTAACACCCCTGCTGATCCTGGCATGACAGATATTGCAAATGGTCATTTTTTGGGTTAACTGGACAGTCTTTAAAAAAGAGCCAGACTCTGGAAGACCTAACGGTTGGACTGGCAACTTCCCTCGTATTGGTGTTTTAGGGAACAGTTCATAGAATCATAGAATGGTAGAGTTGGAGGGGACCTCCTGGGTCATCTGGTCCAACCCCCTGCTCAAAGCAGGATTCACTAAATCATCTCAGACAGATGTCTGTCCAGCCTCCGTTTGAAGACGTCCATTGAAGGGGAACTCACCACCTCTCGTGGCCGCCTGTTCCACTCATTGATCACCCTAACTGTCAAAAAGTTTTTTATAATATCTAATCTGTGTCTCCTCCCATTCAGTTTCATCCCATTGCTTCTAGTCTTTCCTTGTGCAAATGAGAATAAAGATGATCCTTCTACAATGTGACAGCCCTTGATATTTGTAGACAGCTATTAAGTCTCCTCTCAGTCTTCTTTTTTGCAAGCTAAACATTCCCAAATCCTGTAACCATTCCTCATAGGACATGGTTTGCAGACCGGTCACCATTCTGGTCGCTCTTCTCTGAACTTATCGATGTCTTTTTTAAAATGTGGTGCCCAAAACTGGATGCAGTATTCCAGATGAGGTCTGACCCAAGAGGAGTAAAGTCCGGTAATGACTTCACGTGATCTAGACTGTATTCTTCTGTTAAGCACTTCGCACCAGAGCCTGTTTTTGCCTTCGTGACCGGGCCAATTTTTTCAATTCTGACCACTGTCACTTTATGAAGTAATTACTCTGGAACGCTTTAACGGATTCCCCTGATTCTGAGTTTGTTTTTTTGTGACATATTGTACTTCATGATAGTGGTAAAATTTCTTTGATATCACTTGCGTTTATTTGTGAAAAAATTGGAAATTTGGCGAAAATTTAGAAAATGTTGCAATTTTCAAACTTTGAATTTTCATGCCCTTAAATCAGAGAGATATGTCACACAAAATAGTTAATAAATAACATTTCCCACATGTCTACTTTACATCAGCACAATTTTGGAACCAAAATTTTTTTTTGTTAGGGAGCTATAAGGGTTAAAAGTTGACCAGCAATTTCTCATTTTTCCAACAAAATTTACAAAAACATTTTTTTAGGGACCATATCATATTTGAAGTCACTTTAAGGGGTCTTTATGACAGAAAATACCCAAAAGTGACACTATTCTAAAAACTGCATCCCTCAAGGTGCTCAAAACCACATTCAAGAACTTTATTAACCCTTCAGGTGCTTCACAGGAATTTTAGGAATGTGGAAAAAAAAAATGAACATTTAACTTTTTTCACAAAAATGTTACTTTAGACCCAATTTTTTTTATTTTCACAGGGGTAACAAGAAAAAATGGACCCCAAATTTTTTTGTGCAATTTCTCTTGAGCGCGCTGATACCCCATATGTGAGGGAAAACCACTGTTTGGGCGCACAGCAGGGCTCGGAAGGGAAGGAGCGCCATTAGACTTTTTGAATGTAAAATTTGTCTGAATAATTAGCAGACGCCATGTTGCGTTTGGAGAGCCCCTGATGTTCCTAAATAGTGGAAACCCCCCACAATTGACACCATTTTGGAAACTAGACCCCTTAGGGAACTTATCTAGATGTGTGGTGAGCACCTTGAACCCCAAGGTGCTTCACAGAAGTTTATAATATTGAGCTGTAAAAATTAAATTTTCACATTTTTCCCATAAAAACGTTTTTCATCCCTTAATTTTGCATTATCATAAGGGTAATAGGATAAATTGCACCATGAAATTTGTTGTGCAGTTTCTCCTGAACACGCTGATACCCCATATGTGGAGGCAAACCACTGTTTGGGCGCACGGCAGGGTTTGAAAGGGAAGGAGCGCCATTTGACTTTTTGAATGTAAAATTTGTTTGAATAATTAGCGGACGCCATGTTGCATTTGGGGAGCCCCTGATGTGCCTAAACAGTGGAAACCCCCCACAAGTGACACCATTTTGGAAACTAGACCCCTTAGGGAACTTATCTAGATGTGTGGTGAGCACCTTGAACCCCAAGGTGCTTCACAGAAGTTTATAATAATCAGCTGTAAAAATAAAATTTTCACATTTTTCCCACAAAAACGTATATCATCCCTTAATTTTGCATTATCATAAGGGTAATAGGATAAATTGCACCATGAAATTTTTTGTGCAATTTCTCCTGAACACGCTGATACCCCATATATGGAGGCAAACCACTGTTTGGGCGCACGGCAGGGTTTGAAAGGGAAGGAGCGCCATTTGACTTTTTGAATGTAAAATTTGTTTGAATAATTAGCGGACGCCATGTTGCATTTGGGGAGCCCCTGATGTGCCTAAACAGTGGAAACCCCCCACAAGTGACACCATTTTGGAAACTAGACCCCTTAGGGAACTTATCTAGATGTGTGGTGAGCACCTTGCACCCCCAGCTGCTTCACAGAAGTTTATAATATTGAGCCATAAAAATAAAATTTTCACAGTTTTCCCACAAAAAATGTTTTTCATTCCCTAATTTTGCATTATCATAAGGGTAACAGGATAAATTGCATCATGAAATTTGTTGTACAATTTCTCCTGAGTACGCTGATACCCCATATGTGGGGGAAAACCACTGCTTTGGTGTACGGCAGGGTTCGGAAGAGAAAGAAGCGCTATGTTGGCTGGGATAGGCAGCAGACACCATGTCACATTTGAAGAGTCGCTGACATGCCGAAACAGCAGAAACCCCCACAAGTGACCCCATTTTGTAAACTACACCTCTCAAGGAATTCATCTAGGGAAGTATTGAGTATTTTTTAATTTTTAAATTTATACCATTGGGCAGTGAAAAAAGCATAATTATATTTTTACCACAAAAAAATGTTTTACCCTCAGATTTTACATTTTCACACAGGGCAATGGGTAAAAATGGTGCCGAAATGTGTCACACAATTTCTTCTAAAAGTGGCAATACCCCATATGTGGCTGTATCGTACCACTCATCCATACGGCGAGATCTGGGGGGGACGGAGCTCTATTTGACAATTGGAGAACAAATTATTGTAGAATAGGCATTTGGATTTGGGAGCACAAAATTTTCTGAATTTCTTTTTGGGGACAAGGGCCATTTTGCTTTTCCAGAGCCTTTCTGCTACCAGTAACTTGGAAGTCCCTTATATTTTTAACAGATGACGGACCTGAGTGGGGACTAGCTTTTTTTGAGGACTGAGTTGAAGCTTTTATTGGGAACATTTTACGTAACATTTATCCGGCGCTCTATGCTGAGCACTTACATCGGGGTTTCCATCTAAATTTCCAAGTGATGTAATTCAGATGAAACCCCTGCGGGATCCATTCACTGTAATGAGGCAGCAGAGTTACTCTGGACTCCGTCTGGCCTCTGTTTAGTGGTGTCCTTTTTTTCAGAAGTGCACAAAACTGTGGCCAACTTTTATGCACGCCTAAAACAAATGACACCGTGGGATGACAAGCCAGACGGCATCCACAGTGGCCTATATCTGCCTCATTACAGGGAATCTTCCGTCATGGGTTCCGTCTGAATCACATATTTCAGAGATTTACACGGAAACTCTGGCGTAAGTGCTCAGCGCAGAGGGCAGGATAAATGTGTGCCGAGCCATACTGCGATCTTTGGGAGACATAATAAACAAATCAGTAGCAGGTGAAGAATTGGTTTTATTTATTTTTTACGCTGTTCCTAGTGTGATATAACTGATTAGATTACTTTATTCTTCGGGTCGGTGCGATTACAGAGATACCAGATTTATATCGGGTTTTTATGACAGACAGCTGTCACACACTAAAAGACGCTTTTTTTTTGCAAAATCTAGTTTTTGCATTGCCATATTTTGAGACCTATAATTTTTCCATATTTCGGCTGACAGAGTCATGTGATGGCTTGTTTTTTGCGGGACGAGTTGACATTTTTATTGGTACCATTTTTGGGTACGGGACATTTTTTGATCGCTTTCTATTCTGTTTTTTGGGAGGTAAAATTAACAAAAACCAACAATTCAGGAATTGTTTTTTGAGGTTTTTTTTTATGCCGTTCTGCGTGTGGTAAAAGTGATCAGGCAGCGTTATTCTTCGGGTCAGTACGTTTACAGCGATACTACACTTACTGTATATTTTTTTTATGTTTTGGCGCTTTTACACAATAAAACAATTTTATAGAAAAAATATTTTTTTTGCATTGCTTTATTCTGAGCGCTATAACTTTTTTATTTTTCGGCTGATGAGCTGTATGGCGGCTTTTTTTTTGCAGAACAAGATGACGTTTTCAGCGGTACCTTTTTTATTTCCATTTTGCTTTTTGATCGTATTTTTTTCCACTTTTTGTTTGGCGATATGAGGAAAAAGCATAGTTTTTTGCTCCGTTTTTTATTTATTTTTATTACGGTGTGCACAGAAGGAGTTAAGTTTAAGTTTAGCTCGGGTTGTTTCGGACGCGGCAATACCAAATATGTGTACTTTTTTTATTTTTGCATAAATATACGGATTTATCGGTTTAATATTTTATTTATTTATTTTCATTTATCTTGTATTTTTTTTTTAACAGTTTCAAAACATTTTTTTTTACTTTTTTTTACATTTTTACGTAGTCCCTGTATGGGACATTAATTTTTATTTTTCTGATCCCTGATCTCATGTAATGTAATAGACATATATTACATTACATGAGATCTTCACTGACTTTCACAGTCAGAGTCTCCTGCCAGGCTTCAGCTGCAGGCTGCAGGCTGAGCCAGGCGGGACACCATATATGGCAGAGCTGGAGGCGGTCATGTGACCTCCAGCTGCCATAGCAACGTCAGGTCCTGGAAGGTATAAGGGGGCCGTCGGAGAGGTAAGTGGACGACTCCCTCTCCTCCTGCTGTCTTCTATATGCCGCGATCACTATAGATCGCGGCATATAGAAGACAGCAAAGGGTTAACATCACTGGGACCTGATCCAATCAGGTCCCGATGATGTTCCCTGTCAGAGCTATGACTCTGCACCACTCCTGCAGCGCTTGCAGGACCCTGGGGGTCCTGAGCGCTGCGGGACCACCCACCGTTTTTAAACGTCCGCGCTGCACAGAGCCCAGGCAGCGTGGACGTTTATCTACAGTGGGCGGTCGGGAAGCGGTTAATACATCCCAGAATTGTATTTGCCTTTTTTGCTGCTGCATCACACTGTTGACTCATGTTCAGTCTATGATCTATTAATATATCTAAGTCTTTTTCACATGTACTGTTGTTTAGCTCTATTCCTCCCATTTTGTATATGCTTTTTTCATCTTTATTGCCCAGATGTAGTACTTTGCATTTTTCCCTGTTAAAAGCCATTCTGTTAGTTACTGCTCACTGCTCCAGTTTATTTAGGTCTTTTTGAATCCTCTCTCTTCTCTAGTATTATCTATCCTTCCTAGCTTTGTGTCATCAGCAAATTTAATCAGTTTACCCTCAATTCCCTCATCTAAATCATTGATAAAGGTATTGAACAATACAGTTTCCAGGACAGAGCCCTGTGGCACCCCACTTGAGACATTCATCCAACTGGATGTGAAGCCATTTACGACCACTCTTTGAGTCCGATCACTAAGCCAGTTATGAATCCACCTAACAGTTGCCTTGTCCATTCCATACTTGGTAGTTTTTTCAATAAGGATGGTGTGAGATACTTTGTCAAATGCTTTGCTGAAGTCAATATATACTATATCTACAGCATTTCCCTGATCCACCCAGTCAGTGATTCTGTCATAGAAGGAAATTAAGTTAGTCTGACATGACTTGTTAGTTACAAACTCATGCTGACTCTGGTTAATCACTTCATTCTTATCCAGGTACTTACATACATGTTGTTTAATAATTTGTTCAAATTATCTTTCCTGGTATAGAAGTCAGACTCACCGGCCTATAGTTCCCTGGGTCCACCTTCTTCCCCTTTTTGAAGATAGGAACAACATTTGCTCTTCTCCAGTCTTCTGGGACTTCTCCTGTTCTCCAAGAATTTTCAAAGATTAAGGAGAGTGGTTCTAAAATTTCTTCTACGATCTCCTTCAGTACTCTTGGGTATATTTCTTCTGGACCTGGAGACTTGAACTCATTTATGTTAGCTAAATATTCCCTCACAATCTCTCTGTTTACAGATAACTTGGATTCTTCTATTCCTTTAATAGGACAGTGAAGATCAGTTGATGTTACATTTTCTTTCTGAGAGAAAACAGATGCAAAATAGGAATTAAAAAGTTTGGCCTTCTCAACATCCATTCTTACCATTTCACCATTTTCATCCTGTAAAAATCCTATAGCATCTTTGACTTTTCTTTTACTTTTGACATACCCCCAAAATCCTTTTTTATTGCTTTTGACATCTCTTGTAAGCCTTAATTCATTGTCAGCTTTAGCTAACCTGATACGTGCCCTGCAGGATCTGCAGACTGCATTATAATCTTCTTTAGATATGCCTCCCTCTTTCCATTTGATAAACATTTTTTTCTTTCTTTTTAGCATGTGTTTAAGTTCTGTGTTCATCCATCCTGGTTTCCTTAAATGCTTCCCATTCTTCCTACTTGCTAATGATTGTGCTTTGAGAATCTCATTTTTAAAAATTTCCCATCCTTCCTGGCTATTTTTGTCCTTAAGGACAACCAGCCATTGGATCCCTCCTATTCTCTTTCTGAGTCGCTTAAAATCTGCCTTTCTGAAATCTAACCTTGAAGTTTGAGTCTTCACATGTCTTCCTCCTCTAGTTATCCAAAATTCTATAATAGCATGATCGCTGCCTCCTAGGGTTCCAGCCACTTTTACCTCCTCAACCATTTCCTCCCTGTTTATAAGGATTAGATCCAAAGTAGCAGATCCCCTTGTTTTCTCCCCTACCTTTTGGAAGATAAAGTTGTCAGCAAGAGAGGATACAAATTTGCTTGACCTGTTAGCTTTACTTTAGAGAGATTCCCAACAAATTTCTGGATAGTTGAAATCTCCCATGACCACTACGTCATATTTTTTGGAGAACTTGGTCATTTGATACATAAAGAGTTCATCCATATCTTCAGCTTGCCCAGGTGGCCTGTAGTAAATGCCTACAATGGTGTCCTTTCCGTTGTTCTCTCCTTGTATTCTTACCCAAACAGTTTCCACAGAACTCCCAGTCTCTGCTTCAATCTCTGTGCAGATATACGCTTTTCTAACATACAATGCGACACCTCCTCCTCGTTTATTAAGTCTGTTTCTTGCAAATAAGTTGTATCCTTTTAGCCTTGTATTCCAATCATGTGTATCTTCCCACCAAGTTTCAGTGATTCCGATGACATCATATTTCTTTTCCTGCGTTAGTAGTTCCAATTCTCCTTGTTTGTTGCCCATGCTTTGTTCATTTGTATAAAAACATTTTAGTTTGTGATTGGTTTCTCTTCCTCCCATATTTTTATGATTTAAATTTTTTTGTCTTTGTTCTTCCTTTCCACTTCCAGTAGCAGAGATCTCAATAGTATTTGTCAGTTATATATCTTTTTCTGGCCTTTTGCTTCCCTTCCCACATTGTTCTAGTTTAAAGCTCTCCTGATGAGTGTAGCAAGGCGACTTCCAAATACATGTTTTCCAGTCTTCGTAAGGTGCACCCCATCTCTAGCAAGTAGTCCATCATATAGGTAATTCATTCCGTGATCCGGAAATCCAGTTGCCCGCCTTGTGTCTGTGGCCACCCCACTGCTTCTTCATGCCTGTTGTGGTGCTATACCTCCCTCTCGCTCTACGCTGCTGTCCTCACTATGCATGTCACCTTGTCAGGTTGGGTCAGTGGCTTCATCGTCCACCACCTCGTCTTCCACTTACGCACCTTGGGCCTCCTCCTGACTTGCTGGCAATTGTGTCTCATCCTCATCATCCAGATATTGCAAAAGTAATTGCATTTTCCCACCATCGCCTTCGTGTGACCGAGCTGCTCAAATATTTGGGCATTGCTACATTCGATCTCTTCTTGCACCGCTTGAAGCGGACTGAGTGAGAGGCCAGAATCTATAAATGGAAATATGAACAGCTTTTTGGAGTGTCCAAGTGTGGGATCACTTGTCTCCGGGCACTCGGCATGGTGGGAGGAAGGAGGATCAGGGTAAGAAATATGTGGTCCAGACTAACGGCTACTGAGACTTGACCGTGTGGAAGTTAGGATAGTGGTGGAGGCAAACTAACTGGAAGCATTATCTGCTATCCAACCAACACCCTTTTCACACTGCTTGGGCTTCAAGAGTGGTGTTCCGCGGCCCTCTAGAAAGTGGGACAGGAAGCTAGGTCGACATGATGTGGGTGCTTGTTGTGCTCCCTCAGCAAGCACAGTTTAATCTTGCTCACGGCCTCTGCATGCTGCATCAGCATCATGTTCACTTCCCCGTTCCTTACTACGCGCCTTGCCCATTTTAAATAGAATTCAATATTTTGCAGCTTGCAAAAAATGTCACGGTTATTACCACAATAATATTTGATCACGTATGATGACCAATTTTTTTTGGCAGTGCTGGTATAGCGATGCTATTGGTCAGCGACTAAGTGTGGATATATTTTGGACACACAACTAGCAGACTTTAAATGGAGTATAATATTTTGCAGCTTGCAAAAAATGTCATGGTTATTACCGCAGTAATATTTGATCATGTCTGATGAGCAGTTTTTTTAGGCAGTGTCGGTATAGCGATGATATTGGTCAGCGATTAAGTGTGGATATGTTTTGAATGCACAACTGCCTGCCACACTTTAAAAGGAGTATAATATTTGTCAGCTTCCAAAAAAATTCAGGATTAATACTGCAGTAATATTTGACCACCTGAGATGATGGACAAGTTTCTCTGCTTGCAAAATACAGCAATGCTATTCAAATCAACCAAATCTGGCTGTATGCTGTTAAGAAGCAAATAGAGCAGTAAAAATGGTGTATTATATTGCTTTTCACCAAAATTAGCAGGACTAAGAGCAAAAAGAATATTATTAGCCCTGATATCTAGGGCTATTCCATCAGCAGAAGGAATGTGCAATGGACCCTATTCTGTACTATACGAGGTCTCCACAAACTCTACCTAACTAGTTCTATCAGCAGGATTAATATTCATCAGAATGAGCCCTTACAAGGATTGTTAGAGTAGATTAGTAATTGTGGTGTGGAATCTGTTTGAAATAACCGCCAATTCTCTCTCTCGCTCAGCTACAGCTCTCCCTACTCTGCCTCTTTGACTGGTAGACTGTGACGACCATAGGATAATTATATAGACTCAATGACGCTATGCGGCCAGCCAATCACTGTAATGCCACAACCAACATGGCTACAACATTACAGTGACTGTCAGACAATCTCTGCATGGTAAGTGGGTACCTAAAATGCGCCAAACATGCGAGTTGGGGACTCGAGCTCCCTCCAGAACATTAAAAAACTACTCACCGAGTAATGAGCATCTCGAGCACAGTGATGCTCGGGCGAGTCATGAGTAGTGACAAGCATGCTCGCTCATCACTAATAAGAAAGGATAAAGTTTAGGATCACAGTGCGGAGCCATTTTGTTGGTGACTGCCAGTGATATTGACAAGAATAGTGTCACCATGGACGGCTGTCAGCACCGATTCTGATAGTTGGCGCTGCTCGCTGTATCATAAGCTGGGGTTAGATATATGGAGTGTATCACATGCACGATTAGATACGCTTTCAGTAACACACGCTGGGATTGGATACAAGGCTAAGTGTAGTTTATCATATGATGGGATTAGATATTGGGCTCAGAAGAGTATATCATACAGGATGGGATTAGATACGCAGTAACTAATATATGCAAGACAAAAATATATCTCATACCCTACCATAATTATATATAAATGTAAAGCAAAATTGCATAATAAATATAGGGTACTTAGTGAACTATTTTTGATCAAAAAAAGTATACAAGCCGTCCCACCAGCGGCAAGGTGACCCTAAATTGGGACGGTACCTATACTGCCTATATTAAAAACCTTACTGTATATCAAAGTTGAAGTAATGCATATAAAAGGGTAGACAAATAGGACCGGGTCCCAACTCCAGACCACCTAGGCCCGTGGTAAGCTACATATATACCAATCAGCTCAACAAAGGGCATGCCACACCCTTAAATTGCACAGAATGCAAACAAGTCAAAAAACCAGACAATGTGAACTGAGGTCTAAGATGGCAGACATACAAGAAACAGAGGCATGTTCACACTAGCAAAAAAGAAGCAAGACAAAAATATATCTCATACCCTACCATAATTATATATAAATGTAAAGCAAAATTGCATAATAAATATAGGGTACTTAGTGAACTATTTTTGATCAAAAAAAGTATACAAGCCGTCCCACCAGCGGCAAGGTGACCCTAAATTGGGACGGTACCTATACTGCCTATATTAAAAACCTTACTGTATATCAAAGTTGAAGTAATGCATATAAAAGGGTAGACAAATAGGACCGGGTCCCAACTCCAGACCACCTAGGCCCGTGGTAAGCTACATATATACCAATCAGCTCAACAAAGGGCATGCCACACCCTTAAATTGCACAGAATGCAAACAAGTCAAAAAACCAGACAATGTGAACTGAGGTCTAAGATGGCAGACATACAAGAAACAGAGGCATGTTCACACTAGCAAAAAAGAAGCAAGACAAAAATATATCTCATACCCTACCATAATTATATATAAATGTAAAGCAAAATTGCATAATAAATATAGGGTACTTAGTGAACTATTTTTGATCAAAAAAAGTATACAAGCCGTCCCACCAGCAGCAAGGTGACCCTAAATTGGGACGGTACTTATACTGCCTATATTAAAAACCTTACTGTATATCAAAGTTGAAGTAATGCATATAAAAGGGTAGACAAATAGGACCGGGTCCCAACTCCAGACCACCTAGGCCCGTGGTAAGCTACATATATACCAATCAGCTCAACAAAGGGCATGCCACACCCTTAAATTGCACAGAATGCAAACAAGTCAAAAAACCAGACAATGTGAACTGAGGTCTAAGATGGCAGACATACAAGAAACAGAGGCATGTTCACACTAGCAAAAAAGAAGCAAGACAAAAATATATCTCATACCCTACCATAATTATATATAAATGTAAAGCAAAATTGCATAATAAATATAGGGTACTTAGTGAACTATTTTTGATCAAAAAAAGTATACAAGCCGTCCCACCAGCGGCAAGGTGACCCTAAATTGGGACGGTACCTATACTGCCTATATTAAAAACCTTACTGTATATCAAAGTTGAAGTAATGCATATAAAAGGGTAGACAAATAGGACCGGGTCCCAACTCCAGACCACCTAGGCCCGTGGTAAGCTACATATATACCAATCAGCTCAACAAAGGGCATGCCACACCCTTAAATTGCACAGAATGCAAACAAGTCAAAAAACCAGACAATGTGAACTGAGGTCTAAGATGGCAGACATACAAGAAACAGAGGCATGTTCACACTAGCAAAAAAGAAGCAAGACAAAAATATATCTCATACCCTACCATAATTATATATAAATGTAAAGCAAAATTGCATAATAAATATAGGGTACTTAGTGAACTATTTTTGATCAAAAAAAGTATACAAGCCGTCCCACCAGCGGCAAGGTGACCCTAAATTGGGACGGTACCTATACTGCCTATATTAAAAACCTTACTGTATATCAAAGTTGAAGTAATGCATATAAAAGGGTAGACAAATAGGACCGGGTCCCAACTCCAGACCACCTAGGCCCGTGGTAAGCTACATATATACCAATCAGCTCAACAAAGGGCATGCCACACCCTTAAATTGCACAGAATGCAAACAAGTCAAAAAACCAGACAATGTGAACTGAGGTCTAAGATGGCAGACATACAAGAAACAGAGGCATGTTCACACTAGCAAAAAAGAAGCAAGACAAAAATATATCTCATACCCTACCATAATTATATATAAATGTAAAGCAAAATTGCATAATAAATATAGGGTACTTAGTGAACTATTTTTGATCAAAAAAAGTATACAAGCCGTCCCACCAGCGGCAAGGTGACCCTAAATTGGGACGGTACCAATACTGCCTATATTAAAAACCTTACTGTATATCAAAGTTGAAGTAATGCATATAAAAGGGTAGACAAATAGGACCGGGTCCCAACTCCAGACCACCTAGGCCCGTGGTAAGCTACATATATACCAATCAGCTCAACAAAGGGTCCTATTTGTCTACCCTTTTATATGCATTACTTCAACTTTGATATACAGTAAGGTTTTTAATATAGGCAGTATAGGTACCGTCCCAATTTAGGGTCACCTTGCCGCTGGTGGGACGGCTTGTATACTTTTTTTGATCAAAAATAGTTCACTAAGTACCCTATATTTATTATGCAATTTTGCTTTACATTTATATATAATTATGGTAGGGTATGAGATATATTTTTGTCTTGCTTCTTTTTTGCTAGTGTGAACATGCCTCTGTTTCTTGTATGTCTGCCATCTTAGACCTCAGTTCACATTGTCTGGTTTTTTGACTTGTTTGCATTCTGTGCAATTTAAGGGTGTGGCATGCCCTTTGTTGAGCTGATTGGTATATATGTAGCTTACCACGGGCCTAGGTGGTCTGGAGTTGGGACCCGGTCCTATTTGTCTACCCTTTTATATGCATTACTTCAACTTTGATATACAGTAAGGTTTTTAATATAGGCAGTATAGGTACCGTCCCAATTTAGGGTCACCTTGCCGCTGGTGGGACGGCTTGTATACTTTTTTTGATCAAAAATAGTTCACTAAGTACCCTATATTTATTATGCAATTTTGCTTTACATTTATATATAATTATGGTAGGGTATGAGATATATTTTTGTCTTGCTTCTTTTTTGCTAGTGTGAACATGCCTCTGTTTCTTGTATGTCTGCCATCTTAGACCTCAGTTCACATTGTCTGGTTTTTTGACTTGTTTGCATTCTGTGCAATTTAAGGGTGTGGCATGCCCTTTGTTGAGCTGATTGGTATATATGTAGCTTACCACGGGCCTAGGTGGTCTGGAGTTGGGACCCGGTCCTATTTGTCTACCCTTTTATATGCATTACTTCAACTTTGATATACAGTAAGGTTTTTAATATAGGCAGTATAGGTACCGTCCCAATTTAGGGTCACCTTGCCGCTGGTGGGACGGCTTGTATACTTTTTTTGATCAAAAATAGTTCACTAACTACCCTATATTTATTATGCAATTTTGCTTTACATTTATATATAATTATGGTAGGGTATGAGATATATTTTTGTCTTGCTTCTTTTTTGCTAGTGTGAACATGCCTCTGTTTCTTGTATGTCTGCCATCTTAGACCTCAGTTCACATTGTCTGGTTTTTTGACTTGTTTGCATTCTGTGCAATTTAAGGGTGTGGCATGCCCTTTGTTGAGCTGATTGGTATATATGTAGCTTACCACGGGCCTAGGTGGTCTGGAGTTGGGACCCGGTCCTATTTGTCTACCCTTTTATATGCATTACTTCAACTTTGATATACAGTAAGGTTTTTAATATAGGCAGTATAGGTACCGTCCCAATTTAGGGTCACCTTGCCGCTGGTGGGACGGCTTGTATACTTTTTTTGATCAAAAATAGTTCACTAAGTACCCTATATTTATTATGCAATTTTGCTTTACATTTATATATAATTATGGTAGGGTATGAGATATATTTTTGTCTTGCTTCTTTTTTGCTAGTGTGAACATGCCTCTGTTTCTTGTATGTCTGCCATCTTAGACCTCAGTTCACATTGTCTGGTTTTTTGACTTGTTTGCATTCTGTGCAATTTAAGGGTGTGGCATGCCCTTTGTTGAGCTGATTGGTATATATGTAGCTTACCACGGGCCTAGGTGGTCTGGAGTTGGGACCCGGTCCTATTTGTCTACCCTTTTATATGCATTACTTCAACTTTGATATACAGTAAGGTTTTTAATATAGGCAGTATAGGTACCGTCCCAATTTAGGGTCACCTTGCCGCTGGTGGGACGGCTTGTATACTTTTTTTGATCAAAAATAGTTCACTAAGTACCCTATATTTATTATGCAATTTTGCTTTACATTTATATATAATTATGGTAGGGTATGAGATATATTTTTGTCTTGCTTCTTTTTTGCTAGTGTGAACATGCCTCTGTTTCTTGTATGTCTGCCATCTTAGACCTCAGTTCACATTGTCTGGTTTTTTGACTTGTTTGCATTCTGTGCAATTTAAGGGTGTGGCATGCCCTTTGTTGAGCTGATTGGTATATATGTAGCTTACCACGGGCCTAGGTGGTCTGGAGTTGGGACCCGGTCCTATTTGTCTACCCTTTTATATGCATTACTTCAACTTTGATATACAGTAAGGTTTTTAATATAGGCAGTATAGGTACCGTCCCAATTTAGGGTCACCTTGCCGCTGGTGGGACGGCTTGTATACTTTTTTTGATCAAAAATAGTTCACTAAGTACCCTATATTTATTATGCAATTTTGCTTTACATTTATATATAATTATGGTAGGGTATGAGATATATTTTTGTCTTGCTTCTTTTTTGCTAGTGTGAACATGCCTCTGTTTCTTGTATGTCTGCCATCTTAGACCTCAGTTCACATTGTCTAGTAACTAATATATGTAATGTTTGACCCCGCTCCATCCACTTCTATGGGAGCTGTGGTGTAATGTGTGACCCTGCTCCATCCACTACATTACTACTCCAATAGAAATAGACTGAGGGGACACATTACACCACTGCTCCCATAGAAGCACACAGAGCAAGGTCACTCATTACACCACTGCTCTTATAGAAGTGGATGGAGCGGGGTCACACATTACACCACTCCTCCCATAGAAGTGGATGTAACAGTGTCACACATTACACCACTGGTCCTACAGAAGTTGATGGAGCAGAGTCACAAATTACACCACTGCTCCCTTAGAAGTGAATGTAGCAGTGTTACACATTTCATCACTGCTCCCATAGAAGTGAATGGAGCGGGGGTCACACATTACGCCACTGCTCCTGTAGAAGTGGATGGAGCGGGGTCACACATTACACCACGGATCCCATAGAAGTGGATGGAGTGGGGTCACACATTACACCACTGCTCCCAGAAAAGTGGATGTAACGGTGTCACTCATTACACCACTGCTCCCATGGAAGTGGACGGAGCGGTGTCACACATGACATCACAGCTCCCGTAGAAGTGGACGGAGCGGTGTCACACATTACATCACTGCTCCCGTAGAAGTGGATATAGCAGTGTCACGTATTACACCACTGCTCCCATAGAAGTGGATAAAGTGGGGTCACACATTACACCACTGCTCTCTTAGAAGTGGACAGAGTGGTTTCACACATTACACCACTGCTCACTTAGAAATTTGTAACCCTGCTCTGTTCACTTCTATGAGAGAAGTGGTGTAATAGAATAAATGTCCTGTAGATATAGAATTTCACAAGCCCCCTGCATATAATAAACTTGCACCCTTTAGTACCTTTCATGTGGCCCTAAACGGTGTTTACCCTAATAAATAAATGAAAAAAATGATGTGAGGTCCCCCCTTTATTTTTGTAAACCAGGCAAGGTGAAGCAGAATGCTGTGGGCTGATATTATCAGGCTGGGAAGGTCCCTGGCTTTCGGGCCCTTTCCAGCCTAAAAATACCAGCTCACAGCCACCTCAGAATTGGTGAATCACATTAAATATGCTAATTCTGGCGCTTTGCCCGCCTCTTCCTGATTGCCCTGGTGCTGTAGCAACCGGAGTAATGATAGTTGGGGTTGATGAGAACTGTGAATTGTGAATTGTAAATTTTATTTGAATAAAGATTCCCCGACACTTTCCCTGGTTCACCAATTTATTTTTTGAAAAAAAAAAAAAGCATGCAAGTCCTCCGTAGTCCATGGCGTTCCCATGATGATCCCCGAATCCAACGTCCAAAAGCTATGGAGTCTTGTTCAGAGAACAACGCTCCATAGGCTGTAGCAGCAGCCACTCTTAGTCCCGCTGCTCTCCGCAAGATGTGGTGGCTGTGATGATCAGTGATGTAACTACACCACTCATCAGAGACGCCGAGTCCTCTGTATAATGGCCCCATATAGTGCACCACATTATAATGGCCCCATATAGTGCCCCACAGTCTAATGACTCCATATAGTGCCCCACAGTAAAATGGCCCCATACAGTGCCCCACAATAAAATGGCCCCATATAGTGCCCCACAGTATAATGGCCCCATATAGGGCCCAACAGTATAATGGCCCCATATAGGGCCCCACAGTATAATGGCCCCATATAGTGCCCCACAGTATAATGGTGTCATATAGTGCCCCACAGTATAATGGCCCCATATAGTGCATCCTGGCATGTGGCACCCCATCTGGGTATATGACCCACATTCGGGTATATAGCACCCCATCCTGGTATATGGCACCTCTATCCTGCTATATGGCCCCTCCATTTTGGTATATTGCCCGCATCCCCGAATATGGCCTCCATCATGGTATATGCTCCCCCATCCTATTATATGCTCCTCCATCCTATTATATGCTCCCCCATCCTGGTATATGGCCCTCCATCGTGATATATGGCCCCCCATCCTGGTATATGGCACCTCCATCCTGGTATATGGGCCCCCCATTCTGGTATATGCTCCCCCATCCTATTATATGCTCCCCCATCCTATTATATGCTACCCCATCCTACTATATGCTCCCCCATCCTATTGTATGCTCCACCCCATCTGGGTATGTGGCCCACATTCGGGTATATGGCCCTCCATCCTCATATATGGCTCTCTATCCTGATATATGGCCCTCAATCCTGGTATATGGCCCCCTATCCTGGTATATGCCTCCACCCTGATATATGCCCCATCTTGGTATATGCCCCCATCTTGGTATATGCCCCCATCTTGGTATAAGCCCCTATCTTGGCATATAGCCCTCCATCCTGGTATATGCCCCCATCCTGGTCTATGCCTCCATCGTCTATGCTCCCATCCGGGTATATGACCCCCATCTTGGTGTATGGCCCCCATCCTGGTGTATGGCCCCAATCTTGGTACATGGCCCCATTCTGGTATATGGCCCCCATCTTGGTATATGACCCCCATCTTGGTATATGGCCCCCATCCAGGTATATGCCCCCATCCTGGTATGTGACCCCATCTTGGTATATGCCTCATCCTGGTATATGGCCCCCATCTTGGTATATGGCCCCCTTCCTGGAATGTGGCCCCCATCTTGGTATATTGCCCCCATCTTGGTATATACCCCCATTCTGGTCTATGCCCTCATCCTGGTTTATGTCCCTCCATCCTGGTATATGTCACCCCATCCTGGTATATGGTCCCCATTTGTTCAATACAAAGAAAAAAAGCAATAAACGCTTCTACTCACCTTCCACTTGCTCCCATGCAGCACTGTGTCTTCTGTGTGCTCTGAAGATGTTGACTGGGAGAGGTGTAGAGCCTACTTTTATGGCAATTACAGCTGCAAATTGCATTGAATCTGTCTCTATGAGCTTTCCACATCTTGTCACTGGGATTTTTACCCATTTCTCAAAGCAAAACTGCTTCAGCTCCTTCAAGTCAGATGGTTTCCTTTGGTGAACAGCAATCTTCAAGTCTGACCACAGATTCTCAATTGGATTAAAATCTGGGTTTTGACTAGGCCACTCCAGAACATTTACATGTTTCCCCTTAAATCACTTGAGTGTTGCTTTAGCAGTATGCTTTGGTCACTGTCTTGCTGGAAGGTGAGCCTCCTCCCCAGTCTCAAATCACTGACGGACTGTTTTTCTCAAGAATATTCCTGTATTTCGCACCATCCATCTTCCCCTCAACTCCTGTATTCCCTGTCCCTGCTGCTAAAAAATATCCCCACAGCATGATGCTGCCATCACCATGTTTTACTGTGGGGGTGGTGTTCTTAGGGTGATGAGCTATGTTGGCTTTGAGCCAGGCATAGCATTTACTTTGGTGGACAAAAAGTTCAATTTTGGTCTCATCTGACCCCAGCACCTTCCCCCAAACACTTGTGGAGTCTCCCACATATCTTTTGGCAAACTCAAAACGTGTCCTACAATTTTTGTGTGTAAAAAATACTTTTTTCTGCCCACTCTTCCATAAAGGCCACCTCTATGGAGTGTATGGCTTATTGTGGTCGTATGGACAGATTTTTAGAGGATTCATTGGAAAAGGGGTGAATACAAATGGACATGTCAGTTTTTAACTATTTGATCCTATATATTTAATTTATGTCTATATTTTTCTCACTTCACTTCACCAACTTAGAATATTTAGTGTTGATGCATCACACACAAATCGTGTTACAAAAATATTTAAACACAGGATGTAATGTAACAAAATAAGGAAAAAGCCAAGGGAGGTGAATACTTTCCCAAGCCACTGTATATTGATAGCCATTTTTCTGACCATTACTGATCATGTCTTGTGAACATTTACACATCATAACATGAAGAAGGAAAGAAAGGACTAGAGGAAAGAAAATATATACACAAAAGAAATGGGGAAACCCTACAGATTGCATAAAGGAACATTTAGAAAGATTATTACCTGACAGTGAGATTCCTGCTATAGTTCCAATTTTACAATTGCTGGAGTTTGGTTGACTGCTTTGGGAAATAATTTTGCAATAAATTTTACAAACATCCTCCATTGGGAAACAAAAATCATGCCTGATAGTTCCCTCAGCCAATCTGAGTGAATACTCACATCTAACTATCAGATGTAGTCCAAGCTTGCTTGAAAATAAAGTAATCAATCATGTCCCAACAGCAGAGCAAAGAGGTGATTGAAATAGGATTGTGATGCAAAATGAGTTCTGATGGATGCACATGCTTGAAAGCCTAACACCCCGGGGAAGATCGAGATTAATGAGTGCAGTTTTACAAATCCTTCTTTTCCATCATTCAGTTTGGTTATTACAGTCTGATGCTTTCAAAACCTTGGAGATCTTTGTGCTGCAATTTATACGTAGAATTGCTGGAATGTGTAATTTTCCTGATAGAGATAAGATTTATGTCGATAACTGAGATATCTTTTACTTTCTTTCACCATACTTTAGATGAGTATGCTAAGTAGGTTTTTTTTTGGTTTCTTTATGTTCTGAATAGATAACTATAGCTTATATTATACAATGTAGCCTGAGGTTTATAGGACTATTTTATCCCTATATTAAGGAGAACTAAACGATATGATATTACTATGATTGTAAAAAGACATGAAAACATTGAAATCCATCTGCATAATCAGCTAAATACTGTCTACCTCAACAGTGTTGATATTCCTACAATGCAGCTTGGATGGGAAACTAACAAATAATATGTTTACTCATGCCAGATGGTTGCTTCAAAGGTTTATTCCTATCTCATACATTTATGACATGTCCACAAAAATTTTTAGCTGATGCATGTCCCATGATTGAGACATGCATCTATCTTGAGAACATGATCCTGTCACATGTTGCTGTCAGTTACCTGGTGGTTGGAATTCCCATAAAAATAGATAGGAATTCTGACCACTTTTCTGACAGGCGCTCACATTACTGCTCCAGTCATGAGATTGATGCAGATCCTATTGGTGGGACTGCATCTACTGTATATTTATGGTCTGTCGTTTGGGAATACCGATTTTTGAGCCAAAGCCAAAATGGGATGCAGCAGGAAGGAGAAGGGCATTTATTGTTTTACTCAAATTAAGCAGCAACACTATATAAACAAAAAGCTATACAACTTTGGGTTTAAAATAAGGCTTTTTTGAGCCAAAATCAAAAGTGCATGCAGCAAGAAAGAGAAAAATATATTCTTCCTTTATACTTCTCATTCCTTTTAAATCCACTTCTGGATTTGCCTAGAAATAACCTACAATAACAACTGCATGTATGATTCCTGTCTAAAGCAGATATGTAGCTATAATTCAAGTATATTTTTATAATGTTTTGAGCCAAATCAACATCACGAAGATTTCATACATTTGTAAACATGGAAAAAATGAATCCAGCTCCTTAATAGTTAATAAAATATTTTTATTTCTTTATTTTTTATTAGGAAAATGCCTAAAAAACAACCACAAAAATATCACACATAATGGATGTATGGTAAATAAGCACACTCTAGTCAACGCGTTTTGGATGTCAATTTCTAATTATGACACAACATATGTTAGGCTATGTGCCCATGATGCAGAAAATTTCTGCAGCATTTCTGCATCTCCCTGGCAGAAAAAACGCATGCAGATTGTGCATGCGTTTTTCCTGCAGAATACATGCGGAATCACATGCGTACCCACATGCGTTCTTCACATGCATTTCCGCATGCGGACTGACAAGCACTTTCCAAGTGATAGCATCACTTGGAAAGTGCTTGACAACTAGGTCACACTGTATAAATCCATGCAAACAGCATGGATTTATATAGTGTGACCGTAAAAATAAAAAAATAAAGCTATACTTACCCCCGATCCCCCGCCGCGTGTGCTGTCACGTTCGTCCTGGCTTCTTCCGGGTTGCCGGCATCTCGCGAGACAGCCTGCAGTCACATGACCGCGACGTCATCTCAGGTCCTGGAAGGTAAGCGCTGCAGGGGCCGCCGGACACGTGAATATAAACTTTATTTATTATTTTATTCTTTTTTTTACAGGTACAATGGTACCCAGGTCTGGATGAGAGTCTTCTCTCCTCCAGACTTGGGTACCATCCGCACATAGAGACGCATAAAATCCGCTTGTACAAATGTACAGACACGAATTCTATGCGTCTCAATGCAAGTCAATGGTGGCGCTTCCGCTGCGCTTCCGCAAAATTAATGAACATGCTGCGGATTTATTTGCGCTGCAGAAACGCTGCGGAAAAATCCGCAGCATGTGCATTGACATTGCGGAATGCCACTGGGGACCATGGGGTGCGGATTACCATGCGTTTTTGATGCGTTTCCGCTGCGGAAATTCCGCAGCATAAACGCATGAAAAACGCATCATGTGCATGCAGCCTTAGTGAGCTGCATTTACTTCCTGCATTCATATATTTGTAACTTTCTGTTTTCAAGGGAACCAGTCAGCACAAAATAACAGTTAACCAAGCACAGTACCACAAATTGGACATATCTCTAATAAAATTATATCTTTAGTAGTCAAATCCATTGCTGCATTTGACAGAAAATGATCTTTATTCCAATATGCTATTGAGGTGGTTGGTGCACCCTTGACATCATCCCATTTACTTGTTTTACATCTATCGCCACCGCCTTCTTTCTTGATTGATTACTTTGGGATTATAGGACCCCCAAAAAAGACAATGATAGTTGGAAAATAAGTAGGTGGAAAGGTGCACTGACCTGCTCGACCACCGAACGCAATGCACCAAGCACCTCATCAGCATATTTGAACTATATCTGGCAAACATAGCATACTGGAGATACGATTTTTATTAGGAGTATATCCACTTCCAGGTACTGTGATTTGTTTAAACAGTCATTTTGAGCTGACAAATTACCTTTAAAAACTGCATGTCATTCACAGCTATGAATCTATATTAGATATAAATATATATATTTAGGAAGCATTTTTAGTTACATGATGACCAATGTCAGATGAATGAATGATTCCAACTTTCAAATTGCCGGTTGTGTAGTCAACATATTACAGCCTACAGAGAGTACCTTAAATCAAGTATACAACATAAGATGTATTATAGTTGATAAGAAAGACCAAAGCAAGGAGATTAGTGTTGAGCGAGCACTAAAATGCTCAGGTGCTCGAAGCTCGGGCCGAGCTCGCCGTGATACTCGGGTGCTCGACCCGAGCAACGAGCCCAAAGTTAGTCTATGGGAGACTCGAGCATTTTTGCGGCGGCACCCCCGGCAGTGTTTTGAAAGCCTAACAAGTGCCCAAAACGATAGTGACAGTGCTCAAATGACATGGGGACAGCATGGGGATCGCCCCAGGAAGCATTTCTGACCCCCAGGTCACTGCTGTCAACAACGTGGTCAGAGGTATTAAGCCACTTTTACAGGCTCACAATAAAACGTTCAAAAACGAAAGTGAAACTTTTTTCCTGTGAAATATGTTAAGGAACATCCTTTCCAGGGTAAAGACTTGTGTATAAGTTAAAATAAATGACCAAAAACAAAAATACTCCTCCACACCTTCGGCTATGTTCACAAGTAGCATTTTTTATGCGTTTTTGCACTTTTGTATTGCTTTCAACTATGACAAATGCATTCACCGTGAAATGTCATTTTAACATTTTACAACCTTATCTGGCCATGTGCTGTGTGACACATGCATAAAGTGCTGAAAAGACAAGGGAACAGCATGGGGAAGACCCCTGGAAGCATCTCTGACTCCCAGATCACTGTCTAAAAGTGTGCCCATCATAAGTGATCCTTACCGCATCAAAAGATGCAGACTTGCAACTATCTCCATGCAAGTTCTAGTCCCAGGGCAGTGTTCAATTGTACCTCCCCCATTCCTTGCAATACAAGCTCAAGTATGCAGCCTGCCACCCACCCACCCGCAGGCTGCAATACCTTACTGCTTGCTTGCTTGAACTTGAAATTGGGCCTTTTAGGCATGTGGAGGCGGAATCTGGCCACCACGTCATGGCTGTGTTGGCGGCCTGGAATCCATACTCAGTCCCCAGCCGCCCGGCGGCCGGGTGTCCATACTCGGTCCCCAGCCGCCCCGCGGCTGGGTGTCCACACACGGTCCCCAGCCGCCTGGGGGCAGCCAGGTGTCCATAAACGGTCCCCAGCCGCCCCTATTTCTCCTTGGAACATCCCCCCACACACTTTTCTTAGCCCGGTCTGCTTTAGGCAGCATTGGACGAGCCCACCAGAGAACCACACTCTTCCAGTGGGCCCTGACTTCTCCATCGGTGGAGTTGAGAGTGCCAAGGTGAGGAGCATGATGATGATGACAGAAGCTAGCATCTGCTATGTTTTCTTTTAATGCAAGTGTAAGTGTGCAGCCTGCCACCCACCCACCCCCAGACTGCAATTCCATACTGCTAGCTTGCACTTGAAATGGGGCCTTTTAGTTTGGAGGAGGCCGAAGCTGGCCACTACCTCATGGCTGCTTCGGCAGCGAGGTACCCATACTCAGTCCCCAGCCGCCCATATTTGTCCTGGTGTGCCTTATACATAAGATTAAGCGCGTATACCAAAACATTACCTGTGCCCTCCCCAGTGCATTTAGTGGGAAGGAGAGCCTATTCCGCTGTAGTGTGTGCATGCCAAACCCCTGTTCATGGTACATGCGAAGATGCCTCCCACCTTGCACCTGTCGTTGCAGACTTGCAACTATCCCCATTCAAGTCCTTGTCCCAGGCAGTGTTCAATTGTACCTCTCCAATTCCTTGCAATGCAAGCGCAAGTATGCAGCCTGCCACCCACCCACCCCCAGGCTGCAATACCATACTGCTTGCTTGCACTTTAAATTGGGCCTTTTAGGCATGTGGAGGCGGAATCTGGCCACCACGTCATGGCTGTGTCGGCGGCCTGGTATCCATACTCAGTCTCCAGCCGCCTGGTGGCCAGGTGTCCCCGCTTGCTCCCCAGCCTCCAGGGGGTGGCCGGGTGGCCATACTCGGTCCCCAGCCACCCCTATTTGTCCCGGTAACCTTTCCCACACTTTTCTTAGCCTGGCCTGCTTTAGGGCAGCATTGGCCGAGCCCACCGGACTATCAGACTCCTCCGGTGAGCCCTGGCTTCTCCATCAGGGGAGTTGAGAGTGCCAAGGTGAGGAGCATGATGAGGATGATAGAAGTTAGCATCTGCTTTGTTTTGTTGTAATGCAAGCGCATGTATGTAGTAGCGGCTAGGCCTGAGGTGGTCAGCGTTTTGGCGCATATCCTACCTCCTCCGAGGATTGCTGGATGTTTTCCTGTTACTATCCAAGTTCTATGACTCCCATTAAAACAAAGCTTCAGGTGATAAATGATGGATGAGGTAGTGGCAAAGGAGAAAGAGCAGGAGGAACAGGGACCATTCACATCAATATCAGGCCAGTCAACCAGTTATGTCTTGTAGGATATGTTTCTGTAACAAAAGGAGTGGTTCGGCTACACAGTTATAGGGCATACAGTGAGTGCAATGCCTACCAAAAATTTCGAGCCACTCCAATGCCCCTTGGAAATGACATGGAGGTCAGAGGGAGTTAACTAAACCTTTTTTTCCATTTATAGCAACTGGGTCTCCCATGCACTGTTGGCCTAAGCAGTGAATGGAAGGCTTTCCAAAAATTATGAGGAACTGCAATGCCCCTTACAAGAGCCATGTGTGGCACCCCAGGGGTCTGGTCACCACAGTAATAGAGATATTACGTCGGAGAGCAAGTGGGAGGTTTCCTGGTCAGGATCCCTTAAACATGCAACATCCTCCTGCCCCAATCCTGGGAGGGGAGAATTCTGCCCTTATAAACTGGATCTGGGGCGGGGTTGAGTGAGTCAGAGAACAGTCAGAGTCAGAGTAAGAGAAAGGGAAAGTAACAGCAAGGAGCTCTGTAGGAGCTAGGAGCTAAAGACCAGGGGCTGGAAGCTGAGCAGAGCTCGCCCTGGCAGAAGACAATAGGAACCGGACACAGGAGTACGAAGCTGTGTGGACTTATATATCCAGCAGCAGAAACCAGCCGGCAGGGGATTTCAGGTCCTCTGGCCATAGAAGCCCAGAGGCTCAGTCACAATGAAGGGACCAGCACCGCCGTCGTGGAGCGGAGGCTAACAGAAGGCCCCAAGTCACCAGCCATACGGGTGAGCACTACACGGTACACTCAATGACGTGGGCTACTTCTACCCGCTTACAGCAAGGTAGCCAGGAAGAGTGCAGACAGACGGGGAGGCCTACAACTCCACCTGGCCAGGGGAACTCCTGCTTGCTCACAGACTGACCAGGCCTCTTATGCTAGCCTGTACTCCCGGGAGGGTCTACCTTATAATCATCAGTAAAGACCCTGAACTGCACTGCAAAGACTCTGAGTCATTCCTGCTGCGCTCATGCACCATCACCCCCATCATCCACACTCACTGCCCTGAGGCTATACTCCTCCCGAGGGGAGTTATCCCATTCTATGCTGCGCACACAACACCAGCCTCAGCGGTCTGCCTCGCAGCGGTGGTACTCCCTGACCGCAATCCACGGGTGGCGCAGTCGGACAATTAACCTCAAAACCTAAGAAAGACTGCCACTGGTTTGACCAGCCTGAGCCACGGGACCGTGTCACTGCCACGGAGACTACAGACCCCAGAGACCCGGGTATCCCACACACATGTACACATGGCCCAGGGGGCGCGTCACATGCAGTAAAGCATATTACAAACATAAGTCCCATTATTGGGGAGTGGGTGTCCCATGGTATTTGCTTATGCTTTCCCAGCAAAAGCTGCCAAAAATTAGGACGGAGCAACTTGCAATGCCCCTTACAAGAGCCATGCAGTACAGCATATTACAAACATAAGTCCCATTATTGGGGAGTGGGTGTCCCATAGTATTTGCTTATGCTTTCCCAGCAAAAGCTGCCAAAAATTAGGACGGAGCAACTTGCAATGCCCTTTACAAGAGCCATGCAGTACAGCATATTACAAACATAAGTCCCATTATTGGGGAGTGGGTGTCCCATGATATTTGCTTATGCTTTCCCAGGAAAAGCTGCCAAAATTAGGACGGAGCAACTTGCAATGCCCCTTACAAGAGCCATGCAGTACAGCATATTACAAACATAAGTCCCATTATTGGGGAGTGGGTGTCACATAGTATTTGCTTATGCTTTCCCAGCAAAAGCTGCCAAAAATTAGGACGGAGCAACTTGCAATGCCTCTTACAAGAGCCATGCAGTACAGCATATTACAAACATAAGTCCCATTATTGGGGAGTGGGTGTCCCATAGTATTTGCTTATGCTTTCCAAGCAAAAGCTGCCAAAAATTAGGAAGGAGCAACTTGCAATGCCCCTTACAAGAGCCATTCAGTACAGCATATTACAAACATAAGTCCCATTATTGGGGAGTGGGTGTCCCATAGTATTTGCTCATGCTTTCCCAGCAAAAGCTGCCAAAAATTAGGACGGAGCAACTTGCAATGCCCCTTACAAGAGCCATGCAGTACAGCATATTACAAAAAAAAGTCCCATTATTGGGGAGTGGGTGTCCCATGGTATTTGCTTAGTCTTTTCCAGCAAAAGCTGCCAAAAATTAGGACGGAGCAACTTGCAATGCCCCTTACAAGAGCCATGCAGTACAGCATATTACAAACATAAGTCCCATTATTGGGGAGTGGGTGTCCCATAGTATTTGCTTATGCTTTCCCAGCAAAAGCTGACAAAAATTAGGATGGAGCAACTTGCAATGCCCCTTACAAGAGCCATGCAGTACAGCATATTACAAACATAAGTCCCATTATTGGGGAGTGGGTGTCCCATAGTATTTGCTTATGCTTTCCCAGCAAAAGCTGCCAAAAATTAGGACGGAGCAACTTGCAATGCCCCTTACAAGAGCCATGCAGTACAGCATATTACAAACATAAGTCCCATTATTGGGGAGTGGGTGTCCCACAGTATTTGCTTATGCCTTGCAAGCAAAAGCTGCCAAAAATAAGGACGGAGGAACTTGCAATGCTGGCACCCTGGTGGTATAGTGGTGGTGGAGGCTGAGGATAAGGAGAAGAAGATTAAACAGCCGAAGCGAGGAAGCGTATACCCATGTGTGGGTGTGAAGCGGTGCATGTGAATACACCTCCCGAAATAACACAGTGGATTTGACTTTATGTTACTCTGCTGTCATTTGGTGGTGATGAGAAGTCTGGCCCAATCCAGCCCTTGTTCATTTTGATAAGGGTCAGCTTGTCAGCATTGTCAGTTGACAGGCGAATGCGCTTATCAGTTATAATTCCCCCAGCGGCACTAAAAACACGCTCCGATAACACGCTAGCGTCAGGGCAGGCCAGGACCTCCAAGGCGTACAGAGCGAGTTCATTCCAAGTGTCCAGCTTGGATACCCAATAATTAAAAGGCAAAGAGGAATCACGGAGGACGCTGGTACGATCGGCAAGGTACTCACTCACCATCTTTTGAAACTTTCCACTCCTTGTGAGAGTACCCCGCGCCTCAGGGCCTGTAAGCTGGGCGGGTGTCAGAAAACTGTCCCAGAACGTTGACAGTGTTCCCCTGCCTCTGCTGGATTGGAGTTGCATCTCTCTCGCCTGTACGCCTTGGTTGGGCAACGAACTGTGACCTCTGCCGCTAGCGTGTTCAGATGGGAATTTTTTTAAGAGTTCTGCAGCAAGGGCCTTCTGGTATTGCCCCATTTTTGTAGACCTCTCCACCTCAGGAATAAGAGAGTGAAAGTTCTCCTTGTAGCGGGGGTCTACAAGTGTCACCAACCAGTAATGACTGTCACCCAACATTTTGACAACGCGAGGGTCACGGTTAAGGCAGCGTAACATAAAGTCAGCCATGCGTGCCAGACTGGTAATGGGCAAGATTTCCGTGTCCTCACCAAGATGACGACTGACCATGCTCTCCTCCTCCTCCTCCTCTTCCTCCTCCCCCCTGTCCTCAGGCCACCCACGCTGAACCGACGGTATGACACTTGTACAGGTACTACCGTCTACAATGCATGATAGCAGCTCCTGTTCTTCCTCCTCCTCCTCCTCCTCTCCCTCATTGTCCCCCAATGCACGTTGGGATGAGATGAGGCTGGGTTGTGTGTAATCGCCCGCTATGGCTTCTTGATCCATCTCATCATACTCTGGCTGCAATGCCTCCTCTTTAATTCTCTGCAGAGAGCGTTGCAAAAGACAGACAAGTGGGATGCTGACACTAATGATGGCGTCATCGCCACTCACCATCTTGGTGGCCTCCTCAAAGTTTGTCAGGATGGTACATATGTCAGACATCCAGGTCCACTCCTGAGGTCTTATGTGTGGAGTCTGACCTGAATATCGACGGCCTTGTTGCAGCTGGTACTCCACAACTGCTCTCTTCTGCTCACAAATCCTTTGCAACATGTGGAGGGTAGAGTTCCAATGTGTGGGGACATCACACACCAGTCGGTGTGCCGGAAGCTGCAAACGCTGCTGCAACACAGCAAGGGCGGCGGAAGCTGTAGCCGACTTGCGAAAATGAGCTGACAGGCGGCGTACTTTCACGAGCAGATCTGGCAACTCGGGGAACGATTTAAGAAACCGCTGAACCACGAGGTTAAGCACATGAGCAAGGCATGGTACGTGTGTGATCTCACCTCGCCTCAGAGCCGCCACCAGGTTACGGCCATTGTCACACATGACCATGCCGGGATGTAGGTTCAGCGGTCTCAGCCACAGATCTGCCTGCTCTTTCACAGCTGTCCACAACTCACAAGCAGTGTGAGGTTTATCACCTAAGCTTATGAGTTTCAGCACAGCCTGTTACCGCTTGGCGGAGGCAGTACTGCAATGCTTCCAGCTTGTAACTGATGTGGTGATATCTGAGATAGAGGCTGAACATGAGGAGGAGGAGGAGGAGGAGGAGGATGCACAGGAGCTGTACACTGTGGGGGCAACTCTGACTGACATAGGGCCCGCAATCCTCGGTGTGGGGAGGATGTGTTCCGTCCCAAGGTCCGACTGGGTCCCGGCTTCCACTATGTTTACCCAGTGTGTCGTCAGAGAGATTTACCGTCCCTGGCCACAAGCACTTGTCCATGTGTCCGTTGTCAGGTGGACTCTCCCAGTAACTGCGTTGTTGAGGGCACGGCAGATGCTTTGGGACACGTGCTTGTGTAGTGCGGGGATGGCACACCGGGCAAAATAGTGTCGGCTGGGGACCGAGTACCGAGGGACGGCCACCGCCATAAGATTGCGGAAGGATTCCGTCTCCACCAGCCTAAAAGGCAGCATTTCCAATGCAAGCAGTCGTGAAATGTGCGAATTTAGGACTGTGGCCTGTGGGGCGTTAGCTGCGAATTTCCGCTTTCGTTTAAAGGTCTGGGAAATGGACAATTGAACGCTGCGGTGGAACGTGGACGTGGACATTGATGCTGTTTCTTGAGAAACTGCCATAACAAGTGAAGACTGAGAGGAGGGGGCATCTTTACATGCAGTATGGACAGGGGATTGCCTTGCACACACAACAGGGGTTCTATTGCATGCACAACAGTGGAAGAAGCAGTGGTGACACCCGCTGACACTGGTCGTGGACCCTGGGTTTCGCCCCACAAAGTCGGGTGCTTTGCTGCCATGTGCCTGATCATGCTGGTGGTGGTCAGGCTGGTAGTTTTGTCACCCCTGCTGATGCTGGCATGGCAGGTGGAACATATGGCCTTTTTGGGGTTATCAGCAGAGTCTTTAAAAAAATTCCAGACTCTGGAAGACCTACCGCTTGTACTGGCAACGTCCCTCGTGTTGGTGTTACGGGGAACGGTTGCCTGACTTCTGTCTGCGGCCACCACACTGCTTCTTCCTGCCTGTTGGGGTACTCTGCCTCCCTCCCCCTGTGTGCTGCTGGCCTCACTCTGCATGTCCTCCTTCCATGTTGGGTCAGTTACTAGATCATCCACCACCTCCTCCTCTTCCACTTGCGCACCACGATCCTCCTCCTCACTTCCTGGCAATTGTGTCTCGTCATCGTCCACCTCTTGTGACAGATTGCCAACGTCGACTTCCTGTGGCCGTGGCTGTTCAAATATTTGGACATCGCAACATGGGATCTCCTCTTCCACCATTTCAAGCGTATCAGGCGAGGGGCCCAAATATGGAAATGGACCAGTGAACAGCTCTTCAGAGTGTCCAAGTGTGGGATCACTTGCTGTCTGACGACACTCGGCATGGTGGGAGGAAGGAGCATCAGGGTGAGGAGGAGTATGCGGTCGAGACTCACGGCTACTAAGAGTTGACCGTGTGGAAGACAGACCGGAGGTGGTGGTGCCCAGGTAACTGGAAGTATTATCTGCTATCCAATTAATAACCTGTTCACACTGATCAGTTCTCAATACTGGTGTTGTTCTGTGCTTCCCTAGTAATTCGGTTAAGAAGTGGGAGTGAGAAGATGTGGCTGTTGGTTGTGGCACATTTTCACCTTGGCCATGGCCCCGTCCTCTGCACGAACCATCACCAGAACGTTCACTTCCACGTCCCTTGCCACGCGCCTTGCCCATTGTAAATGAAGTAAAATAGCTTACACTTGCACTATCAATGGAAAAAGGGTAATAAAGAGTAGATTAGAACCGTGGAAGAGGAAAACCACAGTTATTGTTTACTGGGGTATACCACACTTTTTTAAATAGAGATATTTGCGGCTGAACAGTGAGCGACACACTCAAACTGCTTTTTTTTTTAGATACCAAAGGCCCAAAACTGGATAGTACAGCGATTTGACCCGTGGAACTGCGAAACCACACTGGGATGTCGGGCCTACACAAGACTATTTTCAACAGATATATTTTTGCATCACAACAGTCAGGAGACACTACTGTTTTTCTTTACGGAAAAAACTACCAAAAGCTGAATAATAGAGATTTTTTACCGTGGGATGGCAAAACCACAGTTATTGTTTACTGGGGTATACCACGCTTTTTTAAATAGAGATATTTGCGGCTGAACAGTGAGCGACACACTCAAACTGCTTTTTTTTTAGATACCAAAGGCCCAAAACTGGATAGTACAGCGATTTGACCCGTGGAACTGCGAAACCACACTGGGATGTCAGGCCTACACAAGACTATTTTCAACAGATATATTTTTGTGTCACAACAGTCAGGAGACACTACTGTTTTTCTTTACAGAAAAAACTACTGTGACACCCCAGGGGTCTGGTTGCCACAGTGATAGAGATATTACGTCTGAGAGCAGGTGGGAGGTCTCTTGGTCAGGAATCCTATGCATGCCACACCTCCTGCACAGTCCTGGGAGGGGAAGAACTTCCCCTATATAAAACTGGGGCTGAGGCAGGGTTAGTGAGTAGAGAAGAAGTAGAGACAGAGAAAAGAAGCAAATATAGGAACAGAACATCAGGAGCTCTGTGGGAGCAGTGTTACAAGGAGTCAGGGGCTGGCAGCTGCAGAGCTCGCCCTGACTGAGAAGATTTCTTACCGGACCCGGAGTCCGAGGCTGTGGGGATTAACTCCTACCCAGCAGCAGAATCCGTCAGGCAGGGGATTCCAGGTCCTCTGGCCAAGAAACCCGAAGGCACGGTCACACGCATGGGACCAGCACCGCCGTCGTGGAGCGGAAGCTACTAGAAGGCCCCGAGTCACCGGCCATACGGGTGAGCACCACACGGTACACTGAGGGACGTGGGCTACTTATACCCGCCTCTAGCAAGGTAGCCAGAAGAGTACAGTTAGTTTGGGAGGCCTACAACTCCGCCTGACCAGGGGAGATCCCATCTGCTCAAGGACTGACCAGGCCCCAATCGCTAGCCAGTACTCCGGGAGGGTCTATCTTTGTCACCAGTAAAGACCCTGAACTACACCGTACCGTCTCCGAGTGGTTCCTGCTACCCCCATCATCCACGTCGGCTGCCCTGAGGCCATACCCCTCCCGTTGGGGGTTATACTATCACGCTGCACAATCCTACCACCGGCCTCAGCGGTCTGCCCTGCAGCAGCAGCTCCTTAGCTGTACTCAACGGGTGGCGTAGTCGTCCAACATCTACCGCTGATACATCGCCGCTCAGTTTGACTCCCTGGGCACGGACCGGGTCACCGCCACGAGACTACAACCCTCAACAGATCCGGCTCCGGGTAAGCTCCCGCGTGCGCAACGCAGCGCGACACAGGCCCAGGGGCGCGTCAACTTTTGGCGTAGTCAGCAGGATTTCGTGCCCGCAACCACCGGGTACTGCGTGCCTGAAAAAGACTGTTCAAACTTACCTGTGGTGAAGACTCCCGCCATCCGGCGCCATCTTCAGCCTTCTTCCCGCCATCGGTGAAGATTTCCGCCATCCGGCGCCATTTTCAGCCTTCTTCCCGCCTTCCGTGGAGTTTTCCCGCCGTTGGACGCCATCTTGAAGACATCGCGCGGGAAGAAGAGGGGCGTGGACTCCGAAAGCGCGCGAGAACTGAAGCCCCGCCTCACGTCCGGACGTCGCGTAAGGTCCTGGAAGGAGCCCAGCAGACGCCGACGTCACAGGAGCGCGACGGAAGGTCCTCAACCCTGACGATCTACTGCGGAGCCGCGGCCTACGGAAGAGGATCATCGCAAGGTAGGCCACGGTCCACTAGGGGGGAGGAGGATGTCGGATACGGAGGAGAGCTTCACTGCCTCAACCCCCGCCAGCGCCACCGCTGCTGCAGTCATGCCTTTCACCATGCCCTATATCCCGGGAGCGGCCTGGCTACCCCAGTACTCAGGGGAGTCACATACCCTGCATGACTTTAGAGAAAAGCTGGATAGCCTCTTCCAGGTGTACCCCCTCACAGAAGAGCAAAAAGTGAGCATCCTGGTGGCCCAATTAACTGGGGCAGCCCGAAGGGAGGTAAAGTCCTGGCCACCTGGGGGGAGGACTGTCGCAGGGATACTAACCCGGCTGAGGGACACCTTTGATACCCGCACCTCAGCCGAGATCAAGCTTAGATTCTACGGGTGCAAGCAGCGAGCATACGAGAGTATAAGGGACTATGCCCTGAACCTACAAGAGGCCCTGAGAGCCATTAAGCAGACCGACCCTGATGGCATGGGAGACGAGGACAGGCTGTTGACTGAACAATTTATAGAGGGTTTATATTGCAATGCCCACCGAACCCAGTTGCGGGCAATGGCCTTACAGGACCCTCATCTGGGATTTGCACAGTTCAAGGACAGAGCCATCCGGGTGCTCCGAGAACCGGCACCAGGTGGCGTTGTGACCCACAGACGCCCCACTACCACTTACCACCAGGAGGCGGCACCCTTGTCGGCAGGGCCTGTGGGAGCTGATGCGCAGGCTTTGAACAATGACCCGGCTCCAGACCTGCACCATCAGGTCCAAGAGCTAGCTAAAAGCGTTGCTGCGCTAACCCGAACTGTGCAGTCTTTACAGGTTTCCACTCCAGGGAAGATCCAGCTGGCATCCGGACCGGAGGACATCCCGTGGCTTCGACCAAGGAGGACCCCACCGGCCAGAGGGAGACCCAGCGACCGATACAACGAGGACGGACGACCCATCTGCCGCCGCTGCAATCAACCCGAACATATGGCAAGGTACTGTCCTTTAAACTGGCACAACCTGGGGTAGAGGGCCAACCCCCAGGAAAAAGATCACCAGGCCCATCGAACTGGCGCGACAAATATGTGGGAGGACGTCCAGTCTTAGCCGTGGTACTGGATGGCATTCCTATGAGTGCCCTACTGGACACCGGGTCACAGGTCACCACCATCCCGTACGTGCTCTTCAAGCAGTACTGGAATGACTCGGATATCACCCGCTACCCTGACGACGACTTGAGTATCATCGCCAGCAATGGTCAGCCCGTGCCACAGATTGGATTTAAAGAGGTGACCATTAAAATCGGTAGAGTCGAACTGGCAGCACAGGGACTGATCATTGTAGACATTGACAAACACGAGAGTCACCCAAAGATAACTCTAGGAACTAATGTAATTGAAAATTGTCTTGCAGAGGTGATTTTCCTTTTACAGCAGGTTGCCAAGAACGCCAGCTCCGGCGAGCAGCGAGTGCTCCAAAAAGAGATCCGGGCACTGATGCGACGGCAACAGGTGGAACTCTCCGGCGGTGAGATTGGTAGCGTGAGAATGTGTGACCCTTTCCCTATTGCCATGCCCCCAAAAAGTGAAATGATGATTTGGTGCCGGGCAGCTATTGGTCTGAGAGGTAGAGATTACCAGGCAATGGTAGAACCAGTTTACTCAGACAGTAGGCCCACCATCTTGACAGCACGGGGGGTGGTTAATGTACGCCATGGGAGGGTGCCCGTTCGCATAATCAATATCGGGAAGAGGGAAGTGTACCTGCCCCGGTATGCCACGCTAGCCAAATTATATACCATTAACCAAAATGCTATACAATCTGTGGAACCCTTGCCTCCATCTCACCCGGAGGAAGGTAACGGCTCTAAGAAAACAATGGAGGACTGGTGTCAGCAAATACATTTGGGTACTGACTCCACTCCCTCACACCAGAAACAGGGAGTCTATCGGGTGGTTCAAGAGTACGAGAGAGTGTTTAGTAAACACCCGTTAGACTTCGGGCGAGTCAAGGGGGTAGAACACCACATCCCCACGGGAGACCATCCTCCCATAAAAGAGAGGTATCGACCCGTACCCCCTGCACACTACCAACACGCCATGGGGATGCTTAGAGACATGAAGGAGGCTGGGGTGATCAGGGATAGCTGTAGCCCCTGGGCAGCTCCACTAGTCTTAGTCAAAAAGAAAGACAACACCATGAGGATGTGTGTAGATTACCGGAAAATCAACCGTATCACACACAAGGATGCGTACCCCTTACCAAGGATAGAGGAGTCTTTGGCTGCTTTAAGATCTGCTAACTTCTTCTCTACCTTGGATCTCACTAGTGGGTACTGGCAGGTTCCTGTAGCAGAGGCGGGCCGGGAGAAGACCGCATTCACCACCCCGATGGGACTTAGCGAGTTTACCTGTATGCCGTTCGGACTCTGCAACGCACCAGGAACCTTCCAACGATTAATGGAGTGCTGTCTGGGCCACAGAAACTTCGAGACGGTCCTGTTGTACCTGGACGATGTCATCGTATATTCTAAGACTTATGAGGACCACCTGAAACACCTGGCGGAAGTGTTCGAAGCTCTGGCAAGCTACGGCCTAAAGGTGAAACCCTCCAAGTGTCACCTCCTGAAACCAAAGGTGCAGTACCTGGGACACGTGGTGAGCGCTGACGGAGTGGCTCCCGACCCTGATAAGATCACCGCAATTAAGGAATGGCCAAGTCCCTCCAGTGTAAAGGAAGTGCGGCAGTTCCTCGGGTTGGTAGGCTACTACCGCAGGTTCATCCCCGGTTTCACCAAAAAGGCAGCTCCTATGCAGGACCTCCTGATAGGCCAGTCCCGGAAGGCCAAGAACCAGAAGCCGCCCTTCAGATGGGAGAAGTTGGAAGAAGAGTCCTTCCGCCAGCTGAAGATGGCCCTCATGGGGGATGAAATCCTGGCGTACCCGGATTACAGCCAGCCCTTTATCCTCTACACCAACGCAAGTAACATCGGGCTAGGAGCCGTGCTGTCCCAGATCCAGCAGGGGAAAGAGCGAGTAATCGCTTACGCCAGCCGAAAACTGCGACCCACCGAAATAAACCCTGAGAATTACAGCTCATTTAAGCTAGAGTTCCTGGCAGTGGTGTGGGCAGTCACCGAACGCTTTAAGCACTACCTCGCTTCTTCCCGGTTCGTCGTGTACACGGATAACAACCCATTGACACACCTGGACACGGCAAGACTCGGTGCCCTAGAGCAGAGATGGATGGCCCGCCTGTCCAACTACGAGTTCACCATCAAATACCGGGCAGGACGCTCCAATACCAACGCGGACGCCCTGTCCAGGATGCCAAACCTACCGGACGTAGGAGAAGATCCAGAGGGACTGGAAGAAGTCGAACTCCCCGCGTTTCACCGTCATGGGACTATCCAGTATTCCCATCAGGTAAGGAGTAAGCAAGGCGCTACGCTTAACCCCTTACCTCACTACAACTGGGCGGAAACGCAAGACAGTGACCCTGCTGTCCGGCTGGTGAAGGAGATGCTGACTCGGCCAGAGGCTCGCCTTGACCCAGACGCTCCGGAGGAAGCCAAGCAACTGTGGGCAGAAAAGAGTAGACTGTTCCTTTACAAGGGGAAGTTGTGCCGCAGGATGGTCAACTCCCGGACGCATGAACTAATCTGGCAAGTAGTGGTGCCACGACGAGACGCAGCCATGGTGATGGAGGCATACCACGATGGAGCTGGGCATTTCGGATGGAAGAAGCTGGAGTTCCTGCTGCGCGGGCGGTTCCATTGGGTAGGCATGAGGGGAACCATCGAGAGGTGGTGCAGAGACTGTGGCCCGTGCAACCTGAGGAGAAAGGACCGTGCCAGCCAGAAGACTCCCCTGCAGTCCATCGTCACCCGGCAGCCGTTGGAACTGGTAGCCTTGGATCATGTAAAACTGACCCCAAGCAGAAGTGGCTACGTCTACGCGTTAACCATCGTGGATCATTACTCCCGGTTCTTGGTTGTCGTCCCCGTCAAGGACTTAACGGCTCAAACAGCAGCTAGAGCCTTCCAGCAGCACTTCTGCCGTCCACACGGGTACCCGGACCAAGTGCTGACGGACCAGGGACCTGCCTTTGAAGCGGAGGTCTTCCAGGAATTCTGCAATCTGTATGGCTGCCGGAAGATAAGGACGACACCCTATCATCCGCAAACTAATGGACTTTGTGAGAAAATGAACCAGGTGGTAATGGATCTTCTGAAAACGTTGCCCCTGGAAGAACGCAGTCTGTGGCCTGAGAAGCTGCCCGATCTGGTGGACCTATACAACCACATCCCGGTAGGTTCAACCAACTGTACCCCGGCTTACCTAATGAGGGCGAGACCTGGTAAGTTACCTGTTGACCTGGAAATGGGAGTCCTGACACCCGAGGACACTTCACCAGAAGCAGACTGGGACACAGAGAGGCAGCAGCAGTACCGGAAAGTACAGGAGAGCGTGGAGCGAAGTCTCTGTCAGGCTAGGGAGAGACAAGAGAAAACTTACAACCAGTATGCTCCCGCTGTTCCCCTGGTGCCCGGAGAGCAGGTCTTGAAGAGGAAAAGACGGCTCCACAAGTTGGACGACCAGTGGGAGAAGGACCCGTACACCGTACTGCCCTCAAGCCACGAGAACCCGAAGGTCTGTACCATCAGTAAAGACGGAGGGGAGACCACAGCCATTGTATCCCGGGATCACCTGAAGAAGTGTCCTGAACAGCTACGGAACCCTGAAGAGGAACAAGAAGACCATCGACCCGTAGAGGAAAGGGAAGATATGGTTAGTACTGTGCTCGGAGACTTCCCTCGGTCTTGGACTCAAGTCAATGGTGCAGTTGTGGTACCCGTACTCACCTTCCTCCAACCAGCATCCCAAGCACCTACGGAGCAACAGGTAGAGCTGGAAGAACAGCCGGTCCAGGAGGCAGAAGACCCCACACCAGCAGATCAGGAGGATCAACCCTCTGCTTGCAGTGAGCCTGCCATATCCCTAGTGAGCCAAAGGGCCCATAGACAGCTGCCCAATTTACCCTTGACAGCTCCTACACCCTGTAGTTCAGGGCCAGACAGTCAGCTCCGTAGGTCCACTAGGGCCACTAGAGGCCAGTTACCCGCACGTTGGAGGATTTGAAGTGTATAAATTGTTTTATTTGTGGTTACCTGTTTTCCTTGTTGCTTGTGTATAATTATGTGTTTCTAGTTGTTTATAGGAGTCTTTGGTGGATTTACCGGGAATCCTGTGTACATAGTTGGAGCGTAACCCAGGACGGACTAAAGACTGTTAAGGACTCGGGGCAGGACAGACCCCTACCTGGTTACGTCTCCCTGTTTTGGTGAAATGGACACCTTGCTTTCTTCAAAGACTGCACCCGGTTACGGACATGCCGTGACCACCTTTATGTGTTTCTTTATTGTATTGTTATTGTTATATCTTGTTATGTTTTTCTAAAATATGTTTAGTCCCGGAGTACTAAATTTCACTAGGGGGGAATGTGACACCCCAGGGGTCTGGTTGCCACAGTGATAGAGATATTACGTCTGAGAGCAGGTGGGAGGTCTCTTGGTCAGGAATCCTATGCATGCCACACCTCCTGCACAGTCCTGGGAGGGGAAGAACTTCCCCTATATAAAACTGGGGCTGAGGCAGGGTTAGTGAGTAGAGAAGAAGTAGAGACAGAGAAAAGAAGCAAATATAGGAACAGAACATCAGGAGCTCTGTGGGAGCAGTGTTACAAGGAGTCAGGGGCTGGCAGCTGCAGAGCTCGCCCTGACTGAGAAGATTTCTTACCGGACCCGGAGTCCGAGGCTGTGGGGATTAACTCCTACCCAGCAGCAGAATCCGTCAGGCAGGGGATTCCAGGTCCTCTGGCCAAGAAACCCGAAGGCACGGTCACACGCATGGGACCAGCACCGCCGTCGTGGAGCGGAAGCTACTAGAAGGCCCCGAGTCACCAGCCATACGGGTGAGCACCACACGGTACACTGAGGGACGTGGGCTACTTATACCCGCCTCTAGCAAGGTAGCCAGAAGAGTACAGTTAGTTTGGGAGGCCTATAACTCCGCCTGACCAGGGGAGATCCCATCTGCTCAAGGACTGACCAGGCCCCAATCGCTAGCCAGTACTCCGGGAGGGTCTATCTTTGTCACCAGTAAAGACCCTGAACTACACCGTACCGCCTCCGAGTAGTTCCTGCTACCCCCATCATCCACGTCGGCTGCCCTGAGGCCATACCCCTCCCGTTGGGGGTTATACTATCACGCTGCACAATCCTACCACCGGCCTCAGCAGTCTGCCCTGCAGCAGCAGCTCCTTAGCTGTACTCAACGGGTGGCGTAGTCGTCCAACATCTACCGCTGATACATCGCCGCTCAGTTTGACTACCTGGGCACGGACCGGGTCACCGCCACGAGACTACAACCCTCAACAGATCCGGCTCCGGGTAAGCTCCCGCGTGCGCAACGCAGCGCGACACAGGCCCAGGGGCGCGTCACTACCAAAAGCTGAATAATAGAGATTTTTTACCGTGGGATGGTAAAACCACAGTTATTGTTTACTGGGGTATACCACACTTTTTTAAATAGAGATATTTGCGGCTGAACAGTGAACGACACACTCAAACTGTTTTTTTTTAGATACAAATGGCCCAAAATGGATAATACAGAGGTTTGACCCGTGGAAGTGCAAAACAACACTTCTGTTTCTCTAGCCTACACCAGACTATTTTCAACAGTTATATTTGTGCCTGAAAAATCAGAGACACGCTTTTTTTTTTGGGGGGGGGGGGGGGAAACACCAAAAGGTTAATAAGACGGGTATTTGTACAGTGTGAAGGAGGAAAAAAAAAGGAGGATTTAGATGAAAAAAAAAGGATTTTTCCTGGCCCCTGACACCTGGTGCTAAGTCCAGCAATTCAGCAACAGGAGCACACAGGACTGTAATGCAGCGTTTGCTGGTATAACCACTGTGTCTCCTATGCAGCCTGCCTGCCTGGTATCTGGGATGGATATTAGTTCTGAAAAGGACTGTTTGTTTGTTCTGGCAGCCTTTACAGACCCTACACTAACTATTTTGCAGTTTATATCTCTCCCTAAATCAGCAGCGCTGTCACTACACTGTGTCCAAGATGGCGGCGCCCCGTTTTAAATACTCGAGGCGACGTTGTGCAGCCAGCCAATCACTGTAATGCCCACAACCAACATGGCAGCAGCATTACAGTGACTGGCTGGCAATCCCTGCATGTTCATTGGCTCTGTAAAGAGCGCCAAACATGCAGGTCGGAGACCCGAGCTCCCGCCCGAGTAACCCGGAAATGCTCGGTGCTCGCCGAACATCCCAAGTAGCGTGATGCTCGGGCGAGTACCGAGCAGTGTCGAGCATGTTCGCTCAACACTAAAGGAGATCCAATATAAGGTTAAATGAATGTATATAGTTGAAACCAGAAGTTTACATCCATTAAATAAAAAGACACATATGCATGTTTTTCTCAATATCTGACATGAAATCAGAATAAACCTTTCCTGTTTAAGGTCAATTAGGATTACCATAATTTTTAATATTTGGCAAGTGCCAGAAAAATGAGGGAGAGAGAATGTTTTAAGGCATTTCTATTACTTACTGCAAAGTCAAAAGTTTACATCAATTTCAGTACAGTAGAAATTGTACAATTAGGAATGACACCTCTTCCACTACAGCCAGCCAAATAGATGGAGACCCAATCAGGATTCCCTACATTTCCAAAAATTACAGGCAGACACCAAGAAAGTGGCATCAATTTCAGTACAGAAGCAATTGTACAATTAGGAACAACACTTCTTCCCCTACACCTAACACAGTAGATGGAGACCGAATCAGGACTGCTCTTATTTGAAAACATTTGAGCCTAAAACCACCAAAGTGGCATAAATTTCACTAGAGTATAAGTAGTATAATGGGGACCGACACCTCTTCTACTACAGCCAGCCCAATAGATGGAGACCCAATCAGGATTCCCCACATTTCCAAAAATTAGGGCCTAAAACCTGCAGCCGCAGCAAGAGCAGGCACACAAGCCATATTATAGACTGCAATTCCGCAAGATCAATGCAGCATGCTAAAAACGACAACATCGCCTACTCTGTACAGTCTGCAATTAGGGTGCAAAAGTCCTTTGACATCCACAACTTGTTCATCTTGATGAAAATTAGGCGGTCAACACTTTCATGGGAAAGCCGGGTGTGCTTATCCGTCAGGACACCACCAGCAGTGCTGAGCACATGTTCTGAGAGAAGGCTGGCTGCCGGGCATGATAAAACTTCCAAGGCGTGACATCCATTTTTGAAGACCAAAATTTAAAAGGGTCAAAATCCACACTGATGGTATTCGTATTGAGCTCTAGATAGTCCTCCACCATCCTCTCCAGTCGTTCTCCACGTGTCAGACTTGTACTCTGTTGTGCTGGTGGACAAGCTGGTCTAAAATATGTGTGAAAGGACTCACAGAAATTGCTTCTGCCACTTTCTCTGCTGCTGCTAATGTTTTGGTGTTGACGAACTGACGTGCCGGAGGTTGAAAGACTACAGCTGGGATGCACACTGTGTGCCTCACTCCTATCTTGGGGAAAAGCTCTATTAAGGTTGCTTAAAAACTTGTTTCGATACTCCAACATTAGTGTGTCCCTTTCTAGGGCGGGAAGCATCTGGCAAAATTTACTCTTATAACGTGGATCTAACCCTGTAGTCAGCATTATTTAGAATCCTAACTATACGGGAATCATGGTGCAGAAAGTGCAGCAAGAAGGCACTCATATGTCAGGCTCTTCCAGGTGGTCCAAAGCCAGACTTTATTGTTGGCTGCGTAACACTGATGCATGTTTCCTCCATCCCCTCCTGCCAACCACATTCAACAGAGAGGGGATGTTTATCCTCATCTTCTTCTGACTGTTGTTCACCCATCACCTCTTCCTCCTCCATTTGTTCCTCGGCTCTTGCACCTTCACTAACAGTATGTCTGGTATCACCAAACTCCCTCGACCACAGGAAGCCAACGTCACTTGACATCCGCCTGTGTGATGACAGTCCGGAACTTTGAGACATTCTTATCCCTTCCGCATCCTACTCTTCTTATGGGACAACCACGTCCTGCTGCACGCTTTTCAAAGTCTTCTCCAGCATGTAGATGACCGAAATAGTGATGCTGATGATGGCATTGTAAGCGCTAACTAGTTTAGTAGTCATTTCAAAACTGTGCAGAAGGGTGCAGAGGTCCTTAATCTGCTCCCACTCTGTAAACGTGATATACCCCACATCCGTACTGCGTTGGCTTAGGCTATACGACATGACATACTGTGTCAGGGCTCGTTGCTGCTGACACAGTGGCTGCAACATGTGCAGAGTGGAATTCCACTGCGTCAGCACATCCCATATCAACCTGTTAACTGGCATGGAGAAAGACCTCTGTATCGATGCAAGTCGATGACATGAGGGATGCGAATGGCGGAAATGAGCACACAGCTTCCGTACTTTCTGAAGCAGCTCATCCAGGTCAGGATAGTGGCGGAGAAATCGCTGTACCACCAGGTTGGGGCCGTGTGCCATGCAAGGCACGTGTGTGAGTAGGGCCGCCAACAGGTTCACACCGTTAACACACACGGCCTTCCCTTGCACCAGATTCAGTGGAGGCAGCCATTGCCATTGTCCACAACTCTTCAGCTGTATTACTGCGATCACCAAGGCATATTCATTGGAAGACTGCCTGATTGCGGTGAGCCCTGGCTGCGCAGTAAGGAGGTGGTGTGGATTCACTCTGCACTTTTGGAACGCTTGTTTCATTAAGGCAGAGTTTGATTGCGCAGGTGGAGGTGTGACACCCCAGGGGTCTGGTTGCCACAGTGATAGAGATGTTATGTCTGAGAGCAGGTGGGAGGTCCTTTGGTCAGGGATCCTGTGCATGCCACACCTCCTGCCCAGTCTTGGGAGGGGAAGAACTTCCCCTATATAAACCCGGGGCTGAAGCAGGGTTAGGAGTCCAGGAGAGTAGAGACAAGAAACAGTCATAGGAAGAAACAGCAGGAGCTCAGTGGGAGCAATACTACTACGAGTCAGGGGCTGGCAGCTGCAGAGCTCGCCCTGACTGAGAAGCTTTCTTACCGGACCCGGCGTCCGAGGCTGTGGGGACTAACTCTTACCCAGCAGCAGAAGCCGACCGGCAGGGGATTTCAGGTCCTCAGGCCCAGAAACCCGAAGGCACGGTCACACGTGTGGGACCAGCACCGCCATCGTGGAGCGGAAGCCAATAGAAGGCCCCGAGTCACCGGCCATACGGGTGAGCACCACACGGTACACTCAGGGACGTGGGCTACTTATATCCGCTTCTAGCAAGGTAGCCAGAAGAGTACAGTCAGTTTGGGAGGCCTACAACTCCGCCTGGCCAGGGGAGATCCCATCTGCTCAAGGACTGACCAGGCCCCGTTCGCTAGCAAGTACTCCGGGAGGGTCTATCGTTGTTACCAGTAAAGACCCTGAATTACACTGCACCGTCTCTGAGTGGTTCCTGCTACCCCCATCTTCCACGTCGGCTGCCCTGAGGCCATACCCCTCCCGTTGGGGGTTATACTATCACGCTGCACAATTCTACACCGGCCTCAGCGGTCTGCCCTGCAGCGGCAGCTCCATAGCTGCAAATCAACGGGTGGCATAGTCAACACTCAAATAACATCTATCAAGACTGCCACACACTGAGTCTGACTCCCTGGGCACGGACCGGGTCCCCGCCACTCGGAGACTACAACCCTCATCTGATCCGGTTCCGGGTAAGCCCCCGTGCGCGAGACGCTGCGCGACACAGCAGGCCCAGGGGCGCGTCAGAGGCCCTAGAGGAGGTGGAGGACACAGAAGCAGTGGAGGAAGTGTGAAATACAGAGGTTTGTTCTGCAAGCCTTGGAGATTCCAAGATTTGTGGAGCAGCCCCTTCCCTGTCTGCCCCCACAGGCACCAGAGTCACCCAGTACTCAGTCAGTGAGATGTAATGCCCTTGGCCATGCTTACTCATCCAGGTGTCTGTGGTGAAATACACCCTGGCTGATAAAGATTTAGCCAAGGAGCGGGTGATGTTATCTGTGACATGCTGGTGTAGCGCAGGCAGAGCTTTTTTTGAGAAGTAATGGCAACTGGGCAACTGGTACTGGGGGACTGCGACAGCCATCAGCTTTCGGAAGCAGTCTGTATCTACCAGGCAGAAAGGCAGCATTTCCGTGGCCAACAGATTTGAGATGGTGGAGTTCAACCTCTTAGCTTTGTTATGTGTAGGATGAAACAATCCATATAACAGAGGTGGTTGATCCAGCACTTCCAATAAAACATATATTTTTATTCAGAAAATTTCATCCATAAAAAATATAGAATTCCATAAGAAATAGTCCCAAGGGAGATACATTCAGAGTATTGGTTGACGCGTGAACCAATACTCTGAATGTAGCTTGTGGCTAAGGATGCAGGGTGGAAGGTAACCTACTCATCTTCCTCCTCCACTTCCTCAAATGACCTACTCGGCTGTGTGACTCTGGGTTCACACCAAGTAGGATCTTCAACCTCTTCATCATCCAATATGTTATCCCATTCCTCGCCCTCAGAGTGACCCTTCTCCTCTTGTTGCCCTGAAGGCACAGTATAGTCCACATGAGCCTCAGGTATCTGAGTCTCATCAGGATCACCTCCCTCCCCAATGGTTAATGTCTATTGACAAGGGTCAGCAACCTGCTCGGATCCTACTCCATCCTGCCCCGAATCCAACATAACAAAAATTTTGGGCATCGGTGCAGAGGCTTTCCTCCTCTTCTTGACTCTGTGAATATTTGGAGTACACTTCTGATGCCCATGATATAGAATGGGTGAACAGTTCTACAGACTCGCCCATCTGTGGTTCGCTACAGTTAGTTGGACGCTTGGACAGTTGTGACACGGGGGGTAAGCAAGGGTAATTGGGGTGCCACCTCTGTGGACTGTAATGTGTGAGATATTGAGGTGAAGGAATAAGAGGAGAGGCCACTTGAAGCAGCGTTTGCCATCCACTGGAGCACCTGCTCTTTCTGGCCCTTATCAACAAGGCGTATCGCTGTGCGGCTGCCAAGGAATGGGAGTGGAGTTGCCCATCCAGTAACAGAAGTTGACAGTTGTCTTTGGATAGGACATGACGGTGTTGGTTCACTAGTGCTTTCACTAACATTACCACCTACCCCACGTATACCTTGAACACCAAGAATATTCACACTTCTACCACGACCTCTCTTTTTCCCACTCATGTTGCTCAGATACTGTAGTAGGAGCACGCTATTAGCAAAACAAAATTAGATTTTTTTCCTCTGCAACAGCTCTGCACACACCTGAATTTCAGCGGCACTAAATGACAAGAAAAGATATGGCTTGCTGTATAACGTTACTAACCGAACAAAGTATTTTTTTTACTGTGGATGACGCCTATATAGCATAGAAGATTTTCTCCAAACTATTTCAAACTGAGATGTTCCTGCTGTATAGTGTTAAAAACCGAACAAAGTATTTTTTTTTACTGGGGATGACGCCTGTATAACATAGGAGATATTCTCCAAACTATTTCAAACTGAGATGTCCCTGCTGTATAACGTTAGGAACCAAAGAAAGTATTTTTTTTCTGTGGATGAGGCCTCTATAACATGGGAGATATTCTCAAAACTATTTCAAACTGAGATGTCCCTGCTATATAATGTTAGAAACCAAAGTATTTTTTTTACTGTGGATGAGGCCTGTATAATATAGGAGATATTCTCCAAACTATTTCAAACTAAGATGTCCCTGCTGTATAATGTTAGGAACCAAACAAAGTATTTTTTAACTGTGGATGACGCCTCTATAACATAGGAGATATTCTCCAATCTATTTCAAACTCAGATCTAGGCTGCTGTATAACGTTAGCAACAGCAAAAAATTGATTTTTTTGACTCTGCACAAGCTCTGAATACAGCTGAATTTCACCACCACTAAAAGCACTAGGTGGCTTATAGCAGAGTGTAACACGTCTGCGACACAAAAAAATCTTTGGTGGACTGTGGCTAGCAACAGAAAGAATCTATTTTTTTACTCTGAAAACAGTTGAATTTCACCGCCACTAAAAGCACTAGGTGGCTTATAGCAGAGTTTAACACGTCTGCGACACAAAAAAAATCTTTGGTGGACTGTGGCTAGCAACAGCAAAAAAATATTTGTTTTACTGTACATAAAGCTGAAGTTAAACCACCAAAAATATGAAAAAACTGGGCTAACACAGCTTGCACTATCATATTAGCAAATGAAAAAAAAAGTTCTGCACTGACAAGCTCTGCAGATAGCTGAATTTCAACCCCACAAAAACAAAAAGTGGCCTAAAAGGGCTTGCTTGCTTTATCACATTAGCAAGTACAAAAATAAATTGAAGGTCCGCATGGAGCACAGTACAACCGATGCACAGCACTGTTCTGAGCCATAGACCCTGCTCTTTCTGTGAGAATCTCAGTAATTGCACAAAAACAAAAAAAAAGGCTGCAAGGTCGATTGAGCAGGTACACAGCACAGGACTTATCTACACTATCTGACTTCCACAGAAGCGCCCATCTATCTAGCTAATATCTCTCATGACACAGGGCACAGCACACTCAGCAGCGTCTATCTCCTTCAGTGACATGCATAAAATGGCGCTGAGGGAACATGGCCGGTTTTTATATGGAGAGGGCATGTGATTTCAGTAGCCAATTGCAGAAATCCTTGTGTCTGGGACACTGTGGATGCCTCCTGCGCTCTGATTGACTAGCCGCACTTTCCTGACTTAAAGATACTGCCTACAGGAAGGGAAAAAAAAACAGTGTGCCGCTGTTCTGACCTGTTCTGAGCTATCAACAGCCCCCTCACTCATCTACAACGTCTCCCCGCTCATCATGCGCAAGCACTATGGTAGCAAAACTTTAAAAAATGCAGTAGTTGCCCCATAATCACGTAACCACGTAAATTCGCCGAACGATACAGATTTTCAATAATTTAACAAATTTTGCTCGCCTTTCCGATCACGAATCCGAATGTGCCACATTCGAGTCGAACTTAACATTTTAGATTGGATTTTGAACATATTCGCTCATCACTAATAGGGAACTTCATTCATAACTTCTTTTTTATTGAAATAGGAATTTATTAAAGTTTAAAAAACAATACATAACAAAAGAGACAAAACAAATCTGACCAGGTTACATATTAGTATCAGATATGTTATGCCAACACGCTGGTGAGCTTCATAAGTCATTCTGATAAACAAAGAAACTAAATATTAAGCAACTTGGAGGTCAAGAAAAGGCAATAGGGGAGGAGGGGAGAAATAGGGAGGGGAAGTAGTGGGGGGAAGGTTCCTAGCAAGTAAAAGCAATGATAAAAGGTGGAATAAGCAGTGTAGAGGAGAGAAAGCTGTAGTTATGATAGGTTGATGAGGGACTCTAGAGGGAATGATGCCCAGATGCTCCAATTCTGAGCTTTGTTTTTGGACTGGAGGTTAGAGGCTAGAAAATATTCATAGTGAAAATGATAATTAGCCGGTCTACAGAGATCTTTTGTCGAAGGGATGTAAGGGTATTTTCATTTTGCGGCCAAGCACTGTCTTGCCGAGGTGAGTATATGTGCAACTGTACATCTAAGTTCCAATGGGATTTCATCAATACCAACATTCAGCACGGCCAGAGCAGGGTCAGTCACAAATTGGACTCCTGTTATATAAGAAATTAAGCTGTAGACTAAGAACCAGAAAGTGGCAATTTTTGGGCAATACCACCAGGCATGACTAAGATTACTGGTCTGAGACCAACCTTTCGAACAAAGAGGAGAGTATTTAGGGTTGCAATGAGTTTGATTAGAAGGAGTGAGGAACCATCTCATATGTATTGTTGTAGAGAGTGAGTTACAGATAAGTTAGATTCCCATTTGACCATGTATGGCAGCATTGTATTTTCAGGGGGACAATTTAGGATCTTGTATATAGCATAAGCCCTTCATAGTTGGGAAATTAAAAAAAAAATAACACTGGTGATGTGTTTTTTTGTGGAAGATGCAGGAAGCCAGGAAATGCCTTATTTGTAAGTATTGGTAAAAATATTTCTTTATTAAAGGGAAATTATTAGTAAGATTATTAAAGGAAAGGAGAGATGAATAGATGAATAGATGAATATTTGAATGTGTCAGCTAGGTAGGTTGTGGATCCCACTTTCCTCCTAAGGGGCTAGGTTGAGATAAGGAATGTGGGATTTTAACATTCTGATAGATATTTCAGCAAGGGGGATGAACAGATTCCCAGTGTCCCAATTCTTCTAGAAAAATAAAGAGGCTGACATAGTGGGTAGGCAAGAGATAAAAGAGGAAGATTTGAGTTATTCTACTACTAGGGTCCTCCTAGTGAGAGTTGTTGTAAAACTACCAGTCATTAGGATAGAGGGTTTATGGTATGCTAGGGTATTGGGCAAATCCAGGTAACCTAGGTTGTAAGTGTAAAACATTGTTTTGTGGGGGACCCTTGGTTTTGTTGGCCCAAATAAAATTCCCAACCATAGCTTGGAGTTTAGAAATAGTGGAGGCGGGATTTTTAAACATATGCATCTAAAAAGGTATAATATTTTGGGAAGGAGGTTCATTTTACAGGACTGGATCCTAACTATCCAGGAAAGGGCGAGGTCATAAAATCTGTTGAGTTTAGATTTGAGGGTTTGAAATAAGATATCCTGATTTTTTTTAATAATAAGTGAGACGAAATAAGTTTGATTTCCAAGTATGTTATTCCCTCCTCAGACCATTTAAAGGGAAAGATATTCTCAAGGCAGAGTCTTGTCTGGGTGGAGATGAGTATAGGGATAATGAAGGATTTGAAAGTGTTTAATTTATAATATGAAATATCGACATAGGAGGAGAGGGATGACAACAGTATGAAGTGATTTTTTGACAATTGTACAGGAAATAATTACATCATCCGCATACAGTCCAATTACATGGTTGCAGTCAACAACCTTAATTCCCGAAACATCTGGATTGGAGCGAATGGACTCTGCCAAGGGTTCCATGACTAATGCAAAGATAATTTGATAAGTCGCCGCATAGTATTTGAAATCCCTGTGATGACTCCTTGAGTTTTTGGAGGAGTTTACAGATATACAGTGGGTATGGAAAGTATTCAGACTCCTTTAAATTTTTCACTCTCTGTTTCATTGCAACCATTTGGTAAATTCTAAAAAGTTCATTTTTTTTCCTCATTAAAGTACACTCTGCACCCCTTCTTGAATGAAAAAAAACAGAAGTGTGGAATTTTTTTCAAATTTATTAAAAAAGAAAACCTGAAATATCACATGGTCATAAGCATTCAGACCCTTTGCTCAGTATTGAGTAGAAGCACCCTTTTGAGCTAGTACAGCCATGAGTCTTCTTGGGAATGATGCAACAAGTTTTTCACACCTGGATTTGGGGATCCTCTGCCATTCTTCCTTTCAGATCCTCTCCAGTTCTGTTAGGTTGGATGGTGAATGTTGGTGGACAGCCATTTTCAGGTCTCTCCAGAGAAGCTCAATTGGTTTTAGGTCAGGGCTCTGGCTGGGCCAGTCAAGAATGGTCACAGAGTTGTTCTGAAGCCACTCCTTTGTTATTTTAGCTGTTTTCTTAGGGTCATTGTTTTGTTGGAAGGTGAAACTTTGGCCAAGTCTGACCAAGTCTGAGCTCCAAAGCACTCTGGAAGAGGTTTTCATCCAGGATATCTCTGTACTAGGCTACATTCATGTTTCATTCAATTGCAATCAGTCGTCCTGTCCTTGCAGCTGGAAAAAAATCCTCCATAGCATGATGCTGCCACCACCATGTTTCACTTGTGGGATTGCATTGGGCAGGTGATGAGCAGTGCCTGTTTTTCTCCACACAAACCGCTTAGAATTATCACCAAAAAGTCCTATCTTCGTCTCATCAGACCAGAGAATCTTATTTCTCATAGTCTCAAAGACCTTCATGTGTTTTTGAGCAAACTCTATGCGGACTTTCATATGTCTTGCACTGAGGAGAGGCTTCCGTCGGGCCACTCTGCCATAAAAGCCCAACTGGTGGAGGGCTGCAGTGATAGTTGACTTTGTGAAACTTTCTCCCATCTCCCTACTGCATCTTTGGAACTCAGCCACAGTGATCTTGAGGTTCTTCTTTACCTCTCTCACCAAGGCTCTTCTCTCATGATTGCTCAATTTGGCTGGACGACCAGGTCTAGGAAGACTTCTGGTGGTCTCAAACTTCTTCCATTTAAGTATTATGGAGGCCACTGTGCTCTTAAGAACCTTGAGTAATGCAGAAATTCTTTTGTAACCTTGGCCAGATCTGTGCCTTGCCACAATTCTGCCTCTGAGCTCCTTGGGTAGTTCCTTTGAGCTAATGATTTCATTTGGTCTGACATGCACTGTGAGCTGTAAGGTCTTATATAGACAGGTGTGTCCCTTTCCAAATCAAGTCCTTTCAGTTTAATTAAACAGTGCTGGACTCCAATGAAGGAGTAGAACCATCTCAAGAGGATCACAAGGAAATGGACAGCATGTGACTTAAATATGAGTGTTTGAGCAAAGGGTCTGAATACTTATGACCATGTGATATTTCAGTTTTTCTTTTTTTAACAAATTTGCAAAGATTTCTACATTTCTGTTTTTTTCAGTCAAGATGGGGTGCTGAGTGTACTTTAATGATAAAAAAATGAACTTTTTAGAATTTACCAAATGGCTCCAATGAAACAAAGAGTGAAAAATTTAAAGGGGTCTGAATACTTTCCGTACCCACTGTAGGCTACTTGAGAAGTATTAGGTATATATATTGAAGCTATAGTATATATTTCACCGTTAAGAGAGCTTAGCAAGATAATAAACCAACCTGCCACCCTTGTCATTGACCTTAATTACTTTAAAAGCAATGAAGTCTTTAATGAGAATACAAACCCCAGCTTTATTGCTAATATTGTTTGCAAAAAAGAAGTGGGGAAAATGGATATGGCACAATCTTTCATTATCTTTTTCTAGGAGATAGGTTTGATGAATATATGCTACATAATAGCAAGATTTTGATATTTCTCTCCATAACATAGACTTCTTAGCTGGGGAGTTGAGACTCTTCACATTCAGGGACAAAAACTGAATATTCATATTGAAATAAAACGAAAAATTCTTTCACAATCATGCTGGAAGACTTTGAGGAACAAAAGAGGGTACATAAATAAAAACAACAAACCAATCGTCAAGGTAGAGAATTTACCAAAAAGGGCACCAATGTGGGGTTATACTCACAGTGGATATGAGAGCACAGCAACTTAAGTCTGGGAATAAGTCCCAAACTAGAACTTTTAGGTCCAGCAAATGACTCCAATAGCCTCCTCCACAATCAGGTCTTCAACCATCCATTGTCCAATTTCTTCTGGCTGACGATGATTGACCTTTGATCTCCAGGAGAAGGAGAAAGCAAATCCCACTTGTGCAGGTGCTTATCCACATGAGCAGGGGATGGAGAACCAGTATCTTCACCAGGAAACCTTATTTGTAGGTGATGTTATCTCTTGAATAATTTGGATACACTTGCAAATTCCCTTCTCTTCACCAGTGCCGCAGCAGAAAGATCAGGAAAGACAGCGAGATTCTGAAACAGATCCGGGAGATTTATTTTTTTCCCAAAGATTTTGTAGCAAGGCTTCCTTAGTCTTAAAGAAGTATAAGCGGACCAGGAAGTCTCGAGGTAGTAAGCAGTTAATATTTTTAGGATTTAGGGACCCTGTGGATTCTATCGACCATCAGGTCGCGTAAGACCTTGTCCAGAAGAATCAACTGGAGAAAATTATGGAAGAACTGTGGTAAGTCTGCATCTGCAATTGATTCCGGCACATCCCTCACTCATAAATTGTTGCGCGGAAATCTGTTCTCAAGATAACATATTTTGTTTTGAAGGAGGGAGACTTCTTCTTCTAAGGCAGAATTAGCGTCAATCAAATCATTGTGCGAATTAGCATATTCCGCCATCTTAGATTCAATGTGTGCTGTGCGTTTCCCCAAAGAGTTAATATCTCCTCTCAATTCTGCAAGCATACCTTGTAGATCTTCTTGTAGCAAGGATCTTAAGGAGCTGAGGAATTTCTGCAGAGTTTGCTTGATAAGCGGAATGTCAGAGCTGTCAGTCGAGTCCCACGATGCCACAGAGCCTCTGCGAGAGGAGCACAAAGTGGTTGAGGAGGATAACGGGCATCATCTTGCCTGATCCCGCAGGAACATTTTCCTGAGCAAAGAAGTCCATAAGTTTAGCTGGGGAACTTCTTTTACGGGATCCACCTCTGGGCATTGTGGTCACCAGGTGTTTGTGAGATGGAGGAGTCCAAATTCAAATGTGTAGGGCCGGTTTGAGCCACTTAAGAGTCTTCTGTTTGACGGAGCTCAGGTCTCAAGCAGCCGGCGCCATCAGCATACAGGCCACATTTCTTCATTCATAATTTATTAATTAGATGAAATAGGAGGTGAAAATGCAATAGTGTGCAAAATGCTATGTGCATTTTTAGTCATCTGCAAAATTCTCATCCACAGTAACTGCAAGTTTACAGAAATTAACTAAACCAACTAAATAACTAAATACGTTTTGGAAAATGAGCTGAAGGTACACATTTTTCTGAGTAAGAGAAGGTTTCAGAATATAAACATGAAGCATGCTGTCTGGCCATAACTCTGTTGGGTTCAGAGCAGACTACTTCAGCGCTTACTGCCAGGACAGGAAGCAATGATAGCCTATTCTTCAGTCCTTTAACGGTGATTGGCTGCAGACGTCAAGAGACTGTGACAGGTTGTGATTGAATATGCCTCAAATATCAACTTGTTCTAGTCACCTAACTGCTGCAGTTTTCAGTGATTAGGTGACCTAAGACATCATGGCTTACTGTATTGGTGTAGAACACTACAACAGCCTACGCTGTGTCCATGGGGAGTACTTATTATGTGCTGTGCCAAATTTTATGTGATATTTTAATTATAGCTTAATCAAATCTGGGAATTTTAGACACAAAAATGTAGAAATAATTTAATATATGCCTAAGATTAACAATTTACGCAAATTGCAGTGGATTTTCAGATGTACAGCTTTGAAAAGCAACAGGAAGAAATAACAAATATTTCAAGACTAGAAAACTTATCATACAGGATGTAAATATTAAATATCTGAGAGGTAAAAATATTAAATGTTTTTGATGTTATTATTTATTTACAGAAATCAGTCTTTGCAGGGCAGATTTAGGAAACATATAGTTTAATCTTGTGTTTATTATGCTATCAATCCTGGTATTGTTGTGAACATCTAACATGGTTCATGTATTAATGGATGCAGAGGTTACTTCCTGCTATTATAATAGACATTCATGAATAATCTTTTTCTCTTTCTAATAATTACATAACATTCTCTTTTCTCAAGCCGATAAAGACAATTTCCTTTCTCCACTACTTAACAATTGTGCATAATTCACTTAAACAAAGAGTGTTTTTTAATATACACAGATTGTAACTCAATTTATTTCAGTATATTCTCCTGAATATTAAGTATAATGTTGAAATTCCATTTATGTGAATTCATTTTATGGTACATTGGTTTAAATGACAATTAACACCTGATTTTTTTCAGAAAATCTTCCATTCATCTTAAAGAATTTGCTACAGCAACAATGAAATTGAATAATACTGTACCATGACCAAGAATTATGTAATGAAGTCTATCAAAAGCTTGACTCAGGCTATATAGTAATGTTTAATAATACCTATAATACATCATAAGAAAAAACATTCAATTGAAGGACAATATATATAAACACACACACACACACAACACACACACACACACATATATAAATATATGCATACAAACCAGAGAACCTGACCAGCACCTCCTAGTGTGAACTGGTGCCAGCTGCTGTAACTATAAAATGTATCAAAAGAAATGCAGCAGCACTCCATATGGTTACCTTGTCATATGGAGTGAGGTTACCTTGCCGTGGTTGATGGGCACACATGAATTGGCCAATTTATGCTCTAAAAACCTTCGTTTTTGTAAGTACTTGTTGCTGAACAAAACAGTTTAGATCTAATACTTTCATTATTAAGACGTATCTTGGCCATATGGAGTGCTGCTGCATTCTTTTGATATATTTTATAGTTACAGCAGCTGGCACCAGTTCACACTAGGAGGTGCTGGTCAGGTTTCTCTGGTTTGTATTACTATAAGGTGGTGTAACTGCCTCTTGCCTGATTCTGCACTCCTCCCATTAACCGGCAGGTGTTGTATAAACAGCTCTGAAATTATTGGTATTAAAAGGTAATTTCAAATTTCGGAGACCCAGAAAAGTTTGGGAATATAAATTCATGGTGACCTTTGACACCTTCAGAGCAGGAATGAATATGTCCCAAGGAATGTGGTCCTCAGAACAGCGGGGTCATCACAACCCTGGACCAGACCTCAGTCACAGGACAATAAAACTTTCACACTTCTCATCTATGAACTGCTAAAATATTTACAGCCAGAACTGTTTATCTCTCTCCCATAGTAATAGATTTGCTTTACGTCACCTGTCTCATCTATTGCATTATTTCTGTGTCTTGTTGTGTGTAAATATGTGACTCTTCAGATTTTGTGTTATACTATGCCTGATGAAGAGGCCTGAGTAGTCTCGAAAGCTTGAAACTTGTTACCATCTTTTCAGTTAGCCATTAAAAGGTATCAACCACTGAGGACTCTCAAATCTAAATATTTTTCTATCTACTGACTAACATGGTGCAAAAATGTATATTTTCCCTGAGACCAAGATAATTATTTTTGGAACTGCTAGCTTCAAAACTTTATGCTGTTGCACAGGTGAGGAGTACAAGAAAAATGCATCGTGCCTACAATGAAACATGGTGGTGGCAGTGTCCTTATGAGGGGCCACATAAGTGGAGTGTAGCTATATCTCATTGATGGTATCAGAAATTCACAGATATTATTGAAAAAGAAGATGCTCCAACACTCCATGTGTTTAGCAGTGTAACATCTGTGCCGGCTTCTGCTTCGGCCACTGGGCAGCGACACGCTGTTGTTGTGGGTGATGCTTGATAGCATCAATCCTATTTTATTCCTGGCACTTAAGGCTCTGGCCAGTACAGAAGCTATGGAGTTGCTGTCAGCACTGGGTGGGGCTGTTCCAAATAAACCCCTGAGATACCTTTTCCACTTCCAGTCAATAGTATTGCTGTCCTAGTGAATACAGCTGAGCTCTGTTGTTGTTCTGATTATTCCTGTCCTTTGAGCTCGGCTCAATTTCAGACTACCCGCTTGCTTTATGATTTTGTCCCTGACGTGACCTATTGGCTTTGACCCTGCTTAACGACCCTTCTTGCCAGATTATGTCACTGAACAGCAGCTGACTCTATTGCCCTAGCCCAGGGACCCCTATCTAAGCCCAGATCCCTGAACAGTGGTTAAAGGGAGAAAGCAAAGGCAAACAATGGGATTTAGGAAATGGGGTAGCTTGCACTAAGCCTATTAGTGGTAGCTATTTTGGAGCTGCCAGGTGACAGCGAACAGTGCCCCCATGACAGATTGACTGGCCCACAAATTATGGATCCCCTCATGGATCTTCGCCAGACGGTGGTGGATCAAATGCAAGACCTGGCCCATGTAGTTCAAGGTCTTGCAGAGTGGATTTACAATCGTGAAACCACTCAGGTCCAAGCCCCTGCAGCACCTCCCTTAATTATTCCTAAGTTCAAGGTTAACCTCCCTGACCAATTTTCAGAAGATCGTATGAATTTTTTCCTTTAGGGAAAGTTTTCACCTGTATTTCACGCTCTGCCCACATTCATTTGGTTCTAAAAGCCAGATTGTAAAACTTATTATTTCCTTGCATTATTTCCTTGCTGCTCCCAGGGTTGGGCCATTTCTCTACCCTCTGACACTCTAGAGGTCTCCACAATCTATTTGTTTTTTGATGCTTTACGGCTCCTATATGATGACCCTGACCGAATAGCTATGGCAGAAAATAAATTAACGACCCTCTGCCAGAAGAAAAGTATGACCGAGGAATATTGCACTTAATTTCGGAGCGATGGGCTACTAACTTGTAGTGCAATGACAAGGTTTTTCACCATCAGTTTCGAACTGGACTTTATGACCAAATTAAGGACATGCTATTTCAGTTCCCTTCTCCAGACTCCATGTTAAATATTAATTATGGCTATTCATTTTTACTCTCAGCACTGTACTGGGTGTAGACATTTGTCAAAAAATCAGGAAAAGATAGCACTCACCACAGGCACTCGTTCACTCCTGCATCACCTGTGCCCACTGCTCACATGTACGCATGACCTGGAATAACGGACTTTAGACTGATGCTCTGTTGTGAGTGCTATCTTTTCCAGATTTTTTTACTTTTATATTAGTGTTACTGTGGAATCACCACCAAACACAGGTGCAGCATTGCTATTATTTTGTAAAAGGACCACAAGTATCGCTTGGTGAATATTTGGACTGGTTCCACAGTAGCTTCATCTATATATATTTTTGTTTGATCTGTACTGGGTATATTTGCTGACATCACATTTAGGTTATTCTTGTACACTTAGCATGGGTAGATGGTAGCGCCATATATAGAAACAGGTGCTATGTGAGACATATATATAAAACGTGAGACACAGAGGGGGGTCGCTCTTCTCTCACTTCGTTCATTAGAACGGTCTACATTTAACAGCTGAGAGGTGTTCCTCTTGGTACCAGAACTTGAACATTAACTCATGGATTAAGGTCTGACACACATGTTCCTATTCCTGCAACATCTTCGGCCATGATATTGACACAGACAAACACAAACTACCATTCAGAATTCAGGAAAAGATGGATGAACTTAAACTAATGAGCTAATTATGAACAAATTGACAATCTGTGACATATTTTATATTTTGCTGCAATGAGTCTTTTTGGTGGACAATCATAGTAAATCATTACATTTTTTATAAGAATTATTTTGACATTTTGTTTGGCGTATCACATTTAGTAAGAAGTCCTGAATAAATAAATATACAAAATAAGAATATTAAACACTTCCTTAACTCCGCCATGCACTTGACTATCTGCCTTGATAGGCAGTTATGCGAAAGCAGACAAGAACGTACTGCTGATGCTGCATCTTTATCTAAGACTGATATACCTATTACCGTTACTCAAGAACCTATGCAGATTGGGATGACCAGCTCCCATCGACTACAATGGGCTAAACAACAAAAACGTAATCTTAGTAAAAACTGTGGAGAGTCTGGATGTCAGGTGCATGCCTAACCAAGACATCCATTGCCAGAAACACACCAGCGCCTAGATGGGTCACAGGATGTCTTAATGGGTGCACAGGTATTTCTATTTGATTCAGCAAAAGTATTTCTCCTTGATTGTTTGTCTAGTCTTACAAAGTCTCTGTGGCTTAAGGACTTTATTGATTGTTGTTCTGCAGCCAATTTTATTGAAGGATCTTAGTCTACCTTTGCCAAAATTATGTTTTCCCTTGAAAGTTACTTTTATTTATGATATAACTCTCACCCAGCATGTAATAAAGTACATCACTAATGAGATGTCCCTGCTTGTTGGTGCATCAAATTTTGAATCTATTTCATTTTTTCTCTTTGCAGATATGTCTACAGCCATAATCTTGGGCATGCCTTGGTTCGTAAAGATAACCCAGTCATTGTTTGGCACTAGGGTGATATTGTGTGCTGGAGCCCTGAGTGTCAAGAGAAATAATTGTCTTTATCAGTGTATTTGTCTAAAACCATGCACAGTGGTCTACCCGATATACAGTTAAGTCCTTATAAATTTGGCCAGAGACAACATTTTTCTAATTTTGGTTCTAGACATGACCACAATGAATTTTAAACAAAACAATTCAGATGCAGTTGAAGTTCAGACTTTCAGCTTTCATTTGAGGGTATTCACATTAAAATTGGATGAAGGGTTTAGGAGTTTCAGCTCCTTAACATGTGCCACCCTGTTTTTAAAGGGACCAAAAGTAATTGGACAATTGACTCCAAGGCTATTTCATGGACAGGTGTGGGCAATCCCTTTGTTATGTCATTCTCAATTAAGCAGATAAAAGGCCTGGAGTTGATTTGAGGTGTGGTGCTTGCATTTGGAAGGTTTTGCTGTGAAGTAAACATGCGGTCAAAGGAGCTCTTCATGCAGGTGAAACAAGCCATCCTTAAGCTGCAAAAACAGAAAAAAAACATCCGAGAAATTGCTACAATATTAGGAGTGGCAAAATCTACAGTTTGGTATATCCTGAGAAAGAAAGAAAGCACTGGTGAACTCATCGATGCAAAAAGACCTGGGCGCCCACGGAAGACAACAGTGGTGGATGATCGCAGAATAATCTCCATGGTGAAGAGAAACCCCTTCACAACAGCCAACCAAGTGAACAACACTCTCCAGGAGGTAGGCGTATCAATATCCAAATCTACCATAAAGAGAAGACTGCATGAAAGTAAATACAGAGGGTTAACTGCACGGTGCAAGCCACTCATAAGCATCAAGAATAAAAAGGCTATACTGGACTTTGCTAAAAAATATCTAAAAAAGTCAGCACAGTTCTGGAAGAACATTCTTTGGACAGATGAAACCAAGATCAACCTCTACCAGAATGATGGAAAGAGAAAAGTATGGCGAAGGCGTGGTACAGCTCATGATCCAAAGCATACCACATCATCTGTAAAACACGGCGGAGGCAGTGTGATGGCTTGGGCATGCATGGCTGCAAGTGGCACTGGGTCACTAGTGTTTATTGATGATGTGACACAGGACAGAAGCAGCCGAATGAATTCTGATGTATTCAGAGCCATACTGTGTGCTCAGATCCAGCCAAATGCAGCCAAACTGATTGGTCGTCCTTTCATACTACAGATGGACAATGACTCAAACCATAAAGCCAAAGCAGCCAAGGAGTTTATTAAAGCAAAGAAGTAGAATATTCTTGAATGGCCAAGTCAGTCACCTGATCTCAACCCAATTGAGCATGCATTTCACTTGTTAAAGACTAAACTTCAGACAGAAAGGCCCACAAACAAACAGCAACTGAAAACTGCCGCAATGAAGGCCTGGCAGAGCATCAAAAAGAAGGAAACACAGCGTCTGGTGATGTCCATGAGTTCAAGACGTCAGGCATTCATTGCCAGCAAAGGGTTTTCAACCAAGAATTAGAAATGAACATTTTATTTACAATTATTTAATCTGTCCAATTACTTTTGGTCCCTTTAAAAACAGGGTGGCACATGTTAAGGAGCTGCAACTCCTAAACCCTTCATCCAATTTTAATGTGGATACCCTCAAATGAAAGCTGAAAGTCAGAACTTCAACTGCATCTGAATTTTTTGTTTAAAATTCATTGTGGTAATGTCTAGAACCAAAATTAGAGAAATGTTGTCTCTGTCCAAATATATATGGACCTAACTGTACATGTAAAAATTTTGCTGATGTATTTTCTGTGTCTGAATCTGAAAAATGACCCCCATACAAGAATTTTGATTGTCCCATTGTCCTGGTAACTATCTCCTTTCTACCCAATTGTAAAATATATAATTTTTCTGGTCCAGAACTTCAGGCCTTGAAAAATTATTTAGCAGACAGTTTATTTTTTGTTGGTAAAAAAGATGGTAGGCTCAGACCATGTATTGACTATTGGGAACGTAACAAAATTACTGTAAAGAATCAGTATCCTCTGCCACTCATCCCTGATCTCTGTAACCAGCTGTTGGGAGCCTGTTAGTTCACCAAACTTGATGTCAGGGGTGCGTATAACCTGATCAGTATCAGAGAAGGATATGAGTGGAAGACAGTATTTAATACACCTGAGGGTCACTTTGAGTATCTTATGATGCCTTTTGGGCTAAGTAAAGCGCCGGTGATTTTCAAAATTTTGTTAATGAGATATTCAGAAATATAACTCGTCAGTATATGGTTGTCTATCTGGATGACATTTTTGTGTATTCACTTGATAGTAAAACACACGTTCTGCATATACATATCATACTCCAAAGACATAGAGACAATTTTTTATTTGCTAAATTTGAGAAATATGTATTCTTGGTTCAAGAAGTAAATTTTTATGGGGTATATCTTGTCTGCTAAAGGTTTCCAAATGGACCCCTCTAAAGTCCAAGCTGTTAAGGAGTGGGTATAGCACAAGTGTTTAAAGGCCTTGCAGCGTTTTCTTGGGTTTGCCAACTACTAGTGTAAATATATTAAAATTGTTTCCAAGCTTGCCAAACCACTTACCGACTTGACCAAGAAAGGGGCAGATGTAACTAATTGGAAGCCGGAAGCTATCTCCGCTTTCACTGAGTTAAAAGAGCATTTCTCATCTGACCCTGTATTGGTCCAGCCTGACCTACAACATTCTTTGATAGTGCAGGTTGATACCTCAGAGACTGGAGTAGGAGTGGTGTTACAGGGTACACCGTTTCTCATTCAACTCCGTCCATGCGCCTTTTCTTCACGAAAATTTCTTCTGCCGAGAGGAACTATTATACCTGCAGTCATGAATAGTGTTGAGCGATACCTTCCGATATCAGGAAATATCGTATCGGATTGGATCGGGCCGATACCCAAAAAGTATCGGATATCGCCGATTCCGATACCGGAAACCAATGCAAGTCAATGGGACACAAATATCGGAATGAAAATAAACCCTTTCTTTCCTTGTAGGTTAATTCTACATGAAGTAAAACAACTAAGAATAATGTAGAATGACATGAAAAGCCGGCAATTCATCAGCGGCATTCACCGGTACCCGACAATTTACAACAGAAAGAATAGAGCTTCACACATAGATTAGGTAGATAGAACCATGTCAGTCACATATATATGAAGTACTGTGACAGTGTTGCTTACTGTACTTGTCATTTAGTGTAAAGGATTTATTTTAAAAAATATTAGTATTTTCGTGCACCGTCTCTTTAAGAAAACCGGCCGGCAATTCAGCATCTGTACCCGACAATTTATAATAGACAGAATAGAGCTTCACACATAGATTAGATAGATAGAAACATGTCAGTCACATATATATGAAGTACTGTGACAGTGTTGCTTACTGTACTTGTCATTTAGTGTAAAGGATTTATTTAAAAAAATATTAGTGTTTTCATGCACCGTCTCTTTAAGAAAGCCGGCCGGCAATTCAGCAGCGGTACCCGACAATTTATAACAGACAGAATAGAGCTTCACACATAGATTAGATAGATAGAAACATGTCAGTCACATATATATGAAGTACTGTGACAGTGTTGCTTACTGTACTTGTCATTTAGTGTAAAGGATTTATTTAAAAAAATATTAGTGTTTTCGTGCACCGTCTCTTTAAGAAAGCCGGCCGGCAATTCAGCATCTGTACCCGACAATTTATAATAGACAGAATAGAGCTTCACACATAGATTAGATAGATAGAAACATGTCAGTCACATATATATGAAGTACTGTGACAGTGTTGCTTACTGTACTTGTCATTTAGTGTAAAGGATTTATTTAAAAAAATATTAGTGTTTTCATGCACCGTCTCTTTAAAAAAGCCGGCCGGCAATTCAGCATCTGTACCCGACAATTTATAACAGACAGAATAGAGCTTCACACATAGATTAGATAGATAGAAACATGTCAGTCACATATATATGAAGTACAGTAATAGTGTTGATTACTGTACTTGTCATTTAGTGTTAAAATAAAGGATTTATTTAAAAAAAAAATGGCGTGGGGTTCCCCTTAATTTTAGGCTCTAGCGGAGGTTAAGCAGACAGCTGGGGCAAATGTTTGAAGCCTGGGAAGGGGGTAATACCCACGGAGCTTCCCAGGCTACTAATATCAGCCCCCAGCTGAATACCTAGCCTTTACTAGCTATTAAAATGGGGGAACCCCCCCAAAAAAATAACGTGGGGTCCCCCCTAATTTAATAGCTAGCACAGGCTAGGCAGACAGCTGGGGGCTGATATTAATAGCCCAGGAAGGGTGATATGAATATTGGCCCCCTCCCAGGCTAGAAACACCAGCCGTCAGCCGCCCCAGAAGTGGCGCATCCATAGGATGCGCCAATTCTGGCACTTAGCCTCGCTCTTCCCACTGCCCTGTAGCGGTGGCAGTGGGGTAATAGGGCTGGGGTTGATGTCAGCTTATAATGCCAGATGACATCAAGCCCAGGTTAGTAATGGAGAGGCGTCTATAAGACACCCCCATTACTAACCCCATAGTCAAAGTTAAAGAAAAACACAAACACCCAGAATAAAGTCCTTTAATTGAAATAAACACACAATTCTTTATTGTTCTAAATTAAACCATACTTACCATCACGTCCATTCCAGCTGAAGCCAACGATCTCCTCAATAAAAGAAAAATAATAAAGCAACATCATCCTTACCTTTCAATGGTTCCCAGGACAGCTCCAGCTCTGCTACATCGAGATGACAGGCTGGACCGCAGCAGAACGCTGCCATCCAGCCTGTCATCCCGCAGACACTGAGAAGCACAGGCATGCTTGCGCTCCTCAGTGTCTCTCTGTGACGTCATCCAGATGAGCCGAGTTCATGTCCAATGAACTCAGCTCACCTCATGCACGTCACTGACAGCGTGGGAAAATTCTCCTGCACTCAGCGCTTCAGCGTGAGAATTCTCCCACGCTGTCAGTGACATACATGAGGTGAGGTCATGTCCAATGAACTCAGCTCACCTCATGCACGTCACTGACAGCGTGGGAAAATTCTCACGCTGAAGTGCTGAGTGCAGGAGAATTTTCCCACGCTGTCAGTGACGTACATGAGGTGAGCTGAGTTCATTGGACATGACCTCGGCTCATCTGGATGCCGTCACAGCCAGACACTGAGGAGTGGAAGTATGCCTGCGCTTCTCAGTGTCTGCGGGATGACAGGATGGATGGCAGCGTTCTGCTGCAGTCCAGCCTGTCATCTCGATGTAGCAGAGCTGAAGCTGTCGTGGGAGCCATGGAAAGGTAAGGATGAGGTTGCTTTATTATTTTACTTTTATTGCAGGAGATCGTTGGCTTCAGCTGGAATGGGCGTGATGGTAAGTATGGTTTAATTTAGAACAATAAAGAATTGTGTGTTTATTTCAATTAAAGGACTTTATTCTGGGTGTTGTGTTTTTTTAAATACTTTACTAGAAATTCATGGTGGTCATGTCTAATATTGGCGTGACCCCATGAATTTCGGGCTTAGGGCCAGCTGATAATGCCAAGCTGGCCTTAACCCCTTTATTACCCAGTGAGCCACCGCACCAGGGCCCTGGATGAGTTGGGTACAGCGCCAGAAGATGGCGCTTCTATGAACGCGCCATTTTCTGGGGCGGCTGCGGACTGCAATTTGCAGCGGGGGTGGCCCAGAAAGCTTGGGTCTCCCTGCGCTGCGGATTCCAGCCCCCAGCTGCCTAGTTGTATCTGGCTGGGCACAAAAATAGGGCGAAGCCCCACGCATTTTTTTTTTAATTATTTCATGAAATTCATGGAATAATTAAGAAAAAAAGGGCTTCCCTATATTGTTGTGTCCGGCTAGGTACAAATAGGCAGCTGGTGGTTGGGGGCAGCCCGTTCCTGCTTGCTGTACCTGACTGGACACAAATATAGGGCGAAGCCCCACATAATTTTTTTTTAATTATTTCATGAATTTCCTGAAATAATTAAAAAAAAATTGACGTGGGGCTTTGCACTATATTTGTGTCCAGCCAGGTACAGCAGGCAGGAACGGGCTGCCCCCAACCACCAGCTGCCTATTTGTACCTGGTTGGACACAACAATATAGGGAAGCCCTTTTTTTCTTAATTATTCCATGAATTTCATGAAATAATTAAAAAAAACAAAACGTGGAGCTTCTCCCTATTTTTGTGTCCAGCCAGGTACAACTAGACAGCTGGGGGATGGAATCTGCAGCGCAGGGAGGCCCAAGCTTTCTGCCCCCCCGCTGAAAATTGCAGTCTGCAGCCACCCCGGAAAATGGCGCGTTCATAGAAGCTGGATGCTGTACCTGGCTGGCATACAAAAATATGGCGAAGCCCACGTCAAAAGTTTTGGGAAAAATTTATTAAAAAATAAATAATAATTTAGGGACTGCATCTTTATTAACTCCTCAAATGTCATTTAGTGTTAAAATAAAGGATTTATTTAAAAAAAAATGGCGTGGGATCCCCCATAATTTTAGTCTCTAGCGGAGGTTAAGCAGACGGCTGGGGCAGATGTTTGAAGCCTGGGAAGGGGGTAAAACCCACGGAGCTTCCCAGGCTACTAATATCAGCCCCCAGCTGAATACCTAGCCTTTACTAGCTATTAAAATGGGGGACCCCCCCCAAAAAAATGACGTGGGGTCCCCCCTATTTTAATAGCTAGCAAAGGCTAGGCAGACAGCTGGGGGCTGATATTAATAGCCCAGGAAGGGTGCCATGAATAATGGCCCCCTCCCAGGCTAGAAACACCAGCCATCAGCCGCCCCATTAATGGCGCATCCATAGGATGCGCCAATTCTGGCACTTAGCCTCGCTCTTCCACGCTGCCCTGGTGCGGTGGCAGGGGGTAATAGTGGTGGGGTTCATGTCAGCGCCAGCTGCCATGAAGCCCAGGTTAGTAATGATGGGCGTCTATAAGACACCCCCATTACTAACCTACAAAGTGTTAAAAAGAAAAAACACACACTACACCCAGAAAAAAATAATTTATTTGAAATAAAACACACAATTTTATTTAATTCTTAGTTTACTAAAAATAATAGTTACCTGTCCACGTTCCTGCGCTGATCTCCCATGCACAGCTGTCACATCTGGAGATGGTGACAGCTGTCATGGCTGCTGTAAGCTCACGCTGCCGGGAACACGTCCGCTCCCGGCAGCGGGAGCCACTGACTGAGGTCACCGGAGTGCATTCAGGCAGCGCAGCTCCGGAGACCTCCTTTACGGCACTGCTGTACCGTGGGAATTTCTCACGATACAGCAGGGCCATAAAGGAGCTAACCGGAGCAGCGCTGCCTGAACTCCGGTGAACCCTTACGGCCCCGTCATTCTAGCGGCGGCAGCAGTTCAGAGCGGTCACATTCTATGTGGCTGCTCTGAACTGGAGATCTTCGTGGGACACTCGTGGACTACTACGGAGGGGTAAGGATAAGGTTGTGGTTTATTATTTTATATTTTATTACAGGAGATCGATGGCTTCGGGGAATTAGGTGTCTAGGTGAGTATAGGTGTAATTTTTTATTTTTTACTTTATTTTAGGTGGCGATCGGCGGGGACAGGTAATGTATGAACTAATTTCTTTTAGGTAACCACTGGCCACCAATGACATGTATTTAACATTTATTGGGGACACAGTAGGGCAATTTAAATAGCAGGATCAGGCTGATGGGATCTACTGCTCCCATCGAGCTGATCCTGCTGGCAGGAGTGGACGGGGGACAGACATAGGCCGATGGGAGTAGTAGTGTCACATCGGCCTATGTCTGCCTGCACGCACAGACACCGCGCACACCCGCACAAACATCGCACAGACACCCCGCACACACACCCCGCACACACACCCCGCACACATCGCACAGACACCGCACACACCCGCACAAACATCGCACACACACCCCGCACACACACCCCGCACACACACCCCGCACACACACTAATCATGACGGGTCTGGGAGGTGAGGCTGACCTGTGCGGCCGTGGGAAAGTTCATGTGAGTTCATGCAGTCAAGCATGAACTCACATGAACCCTCTGAGGGCACCGCGGCGACTTCAAATGAACAGCTGATCGGCATCACCTGATACCTCAGCTGTTCATTTGAAATAACCGGCGGGAAAGCGCAGCACAGAACGGGAAAGCCGGCGGTGAAGTCTTTTCACTGCCGGCTTCCCCGCCCGGGTCCTTCGCTCCCCGCTCCTTGGTGCTGCGCTCCCCGCCCGGTCCTAATTTACGATTGGGATTGGAGGTGGCGAGGGGAGCGGAGGATCGGGGTGGGAGGCTGCGGGGAAGCTGTATGGGGCTGTGTGATTGTTTAAAAGCCGGCGGCTTTTTACCGCGCGCCGGCTTTTAAACAATCAGGAGAATTCTCCCCCGCTGGGATGGCATTCTGATGACAGGCTGGATCGCGCTGCCATCCAACTTGTCATCCTTCACAGACACTGCAGAGCGCAGGCATTATGGGAACTTCCGATTCCGGTATCCGATATTGTAAAAGTATCGGAATTAAGTATCGGAATTCCGATACCGCGAATATCGGCCGATACCCGATATTACAGTATCGGAATGCTCAACACTAGTCATGAATTGTTGGCAATCAAAAGGGCCTTTGAGTAATGGCGCCACTTCCTCGAAGGTGCCAAACATAAAATCACCGTTATCATGAACCACAAAAGCTAGATAAGCTTTGTTCTTCTCTAGGTTTCATTTTGCAGTGATATTTAGACCTGGTACAAAAAACATGAAAACCAATGCTCTCTCCTGAAGTTTCTGCCCATCTCAGACAGAGGACTCAGAACAAGTCCTCATTTCAGCAGAGGGTATAGTTGTATTTGCGGTTTTTCTAGATCTTGTTGAAGAGATACGTAAAAATCAAGAGTTAGAGTCTGACAATCCTCTGTCCCCAAAATTATTTGTGCCTCCCCAGTTTAATCTACGAGTACTCCAGGCAGGAGTCTCATGATTCTGTCCTTGCTGGTCACCGTGGGATTGGCAATACAATCTAACTAATAACCAGGAATTTTTGGTGGTCAATAGGGTTGAGCGAGTATGTTCTGTCCGAGTATACTCGGGCCGAACCCCGAGTATTTACAGCTGCTCGGTGATATGGTTGAATCGCTCCCGTGTGCATGATTTGCAACTGTTTGACAGCTTTATTACATGTGAGGAATGTGTAAGAAACAGACATTCCTCACATGTAATAAAACTGTCAAACAGTTGCAAATCATGCACACGGGAGCGATTCAACCATATCACCGAGCAGCTGTAACTACTCAGAGCTCGGCCCGAGCATACTCGGCGAAAGGGTTAATAGAACATACTCGCTCAACAGTAGTGGTCATCCATTGTTCAAGATTGTAGATAATATGTTAATGCTTGCAAAACTTGTGCCTGAAACAAAAAGACCCCAAACCCAACTGGACTTCTCCAGTCTTCACTAACTCCACTTGGACCCACTTTTCCATGAATTTCATTACTGATCTCCCACCCTCAGAAGGAAAAATTGTGGCCCTTGCCCAGGGTCCTCTGTGTAAGTTCAAGTCTCTGGTCAGGGGTCAAAGGGTGAAAGCCAGGGCAACTCCTGGGCTCTTGGAAACTAAATAGCTGGTGCCAAACCTGTTCATGTTAGCCAATTTGCAGCTGCCAACTGACTACAAACAGTCCACGCATGATAAGTAGACGTGCACTGTTCCAACATGCCAGTAATCCAAAACAAACACCTAAGGCCTCTGTTGCATGTCTGAAGAAGAACGAGGTGAAAGTGACTCAGTGGCCAAATGTGTCTCCTGATCTGAATCCAATCATACACCTGAATTCTGAAAAGAAGTGTTGAGCATCACTCTCCATTCAGTATTCAGGCTCTAAAAGAGGTTATTTTTTAAGAATAGAAAAAGATAGATTTTGCAGTATGTCACCACTTTGTTTATTCCCGGCTTATAAGACTTGGTGTTGTCCTTAAAAGTCATGGAGGTCATACAAAATAATAGATATAGTAGTTTTGATGTAGGGCATATTCTTTTTGCATGTACTAATTTGAGTAAAACTGAAGATTTTAGAATGAAAGTTATATTATTAACCTTACTTTCATGTTATGGGTGAAAAAATGTTCTATGAAATGCAGTCTTGTCAAAATTTGGAAAATTATTCTTGTATTCAGTGAGATATTGGTTAAAATCTCACTTTTCAAAGAGGGTGTATTCATTTATGCTAAGCACTGTTTCAAAAGTATTTCGGCATGTCCAGGTGATCTTTAACAAACGGCAGACTGGCAGCGATGTTTATTTTCGTGAGCAGTGGCTTTCTCTTTGCAATACTGCTATGTACACTATTACTGTTAAGTGTTCTCCTGATGGTGGACTAATCAACATTAACTTACCTAATGTAAGAAAGACCTTTAGTTGCTTAGTGGCTGCCTTGGGTTCCTTTTTGACTTTGTGGACTATTATACACCTTGGTTTTAGACTGATCTTTGCTGGCCAACCATTTCTGGGGATAGGATAATGATCTTGAATTTGCACCATTTGTACACACTCTGACCTACTGTGGATTTGTAGAGTCCAAATTCATTAGGGATGGTTTTATAACCTTTTCCAGCTTGATGAGAATGAATAACTATGAGGTCCACAGAAATCTCTTTTGCTTGTTGTTAAGGGGACGGTTGCAAACAACTTTATTAAATAATGGAAAGCAACTGAACCCGGGGTCCGCGACGCAGCCTAGAGGACTGAGGCCAAACACCTTCCGGGTAAGAAGGTAAAACAACCAACTAATGTATAAATCCCTCCAGTGTTACTTCACACCGGGACGGGAAAAGGGATTTGCACTATCTCCGTTAACTGCAGGAGAGATGTGCGACAAATAACGTAGCCTTAGCCCTGTTAACTGCACAGAGGCTACGCAGCAGGCGCTAGGAAGTGTGTGTGACTCACGCCGGCGTGTACGGGCTCCCAGCCGGTGTGCGACCAGACTGCGGAGTAACTCTCCACATGACTAACAGGCGGTATCAGGGATAAGGAGCCCGCAGTCCGCTTGGGGTGTATAGCGACCCCCTTGACGGAGCCAGACTGTCAAACGGAACTACCTGCCTCCCTCCAGCTAAACCTGCCTGTCCGAAGCTAGAGCAGCAAGAGAGCATGTGGAGCTCAAACAGACAAGCGTCCACACATGAACACAACCTTAGCTCAATGATCAGAGCGCACCGCCATGTTTGTGGGCGGGCTATTTAAAGACTAAGCCCTGCCCACCGTCGCATTATTGGTCGCACTGCTGATGACGTCACCCGCGGCCAATCAGGCAGTGCCAGGTCACTGGATCAGCTGACACCAAACCACCAATCACGGTCCGCCATGTCACGGGCATGTTCAGTGCAGCGCATCCTAGACTTAGGCTGTAGTAGCCCTGTTCCCCTCCGCAACCTATGCTTAACACTACTAGGAACAAAGACCCAAAAGACAACTTGTACATCTCGTGCACCAGCTAGGTGTTGGGACTGATGGTGATGCTGAGCAGCCTTTTCCCTGGCTGCACCAGAATGGGAGACCACAGAATCCACTGATGATTCTGAACCAATTTCAGATCCAGCAGACGCCCGACTCCTAACACTTGTGCTGTGATATAATACAATAAATGTGTTGTGAATATCCAACTTTTCTAAATATCTGTTTTTTTTCTTAAATAAAACAGAGTGTCCACTCACACCTGTTTGTCATTCCATTGACTGAAAACGCCAGACTCTAATTTCACCTTTTATCCAATTTCACCTTTTAACCAGATTATCTGCAAATCCTAAAGTGCACATATTTTTTCCACCTAAAGACATGCAATATTTGATCATTTTTCTAATGGCAATGTGTACTATGTTTTACTCTTTTCTTTCATTTGGTTCTATATCTAATTTTAGAACGTGTATTAAAATTTGATGTCGTAAAATTTATGCAGAAATATGGAAACAATGAACAGTTCACAAACTTTCAAGCACCACTATATTTATTTTTAATTCATGTTTTTTGCATAGAATTCTATGGATAAAGTATACCAGTGTACAAGATACCTGGACAGTAGCATGCTGCATGCACGGGTCTTCTATTAAGGGTATATGTCAGGCCTAACTACCAGCTACATCAACCATATGTTTGATGGAAAGCTCTAAGGTAATTTGAATATAAGGACCTCACTTCTAGAATGATCAGTCTTTTGTTCTGCTTTGTTCTTGGTTTGCTCATTTTCGACAGCAGATGCATGACTAGATAAATATATCCATTAATTTTATAGTTCTTTGGCATCTCACTCTTTTAATTTCTGCAAGTAGCTTTGCTCCCTGCTCCCTTCAATATTTCGTAACCAATGCAGTTTCTTTAAAAGGGCTCCTATATTCCTTTGCTAGGTCTAATTGCCTCTCTATTGATTTTGCATCATTATCATCTCTTATGGTGTCTATCCATTTTTAAATAATGATGAAGTGAGAAATTAATACATTAACAAAATTAAATGTCACAGTTCCTTAATCTTGTTTATACTCATATAAGTCCTTTAACTTAGTTTCATAAACGTGGAACAAATAACTGCAATTAATTTTTCATTGCTTAAATACTATTATCTGCAGGTAATAAAATGTAGGTAATAAAATGCCATGATCAGGCAGTAATTATTATTGTGCTAATCACCATAGATATAAGTAATTCAGCATGTTTAATTAAGTTTTCTATAATTGTCTCAAAGGGAACCTGACAGCTGATACATGCTGCCCCCGATCTACGGCACAGCCTGTTGCAGCCCACACTGTGCCCGCTACTAAAGAAAATGAATATTCCCTGCTCCTCATGCCCATGGGCGTGGAGAGCAATGAATATTCATTTTTCTTAATAGCCGGCACACTGTACTGCAACGCGGCTCCTGCTGCGCTCGCCGGTCTGTGTGCCTGCTATTAAAGCTCATGAATATTCGCTGCAACCCACTCCCATGGGTTGTAGTGAGTATTCATGGTCTTTAATAGCAGGCACACTGACCGCAGGGCGGCAGCAGGAGCCGCGCTGCGGTACAGTGTGCTCGCTATTGAAGAGACTGAATGTTCACTGCTCCCCACGCACACAGTCCCGGCGTGGGGAGCAGTGACTATTCCAGCACAGCATCTCACTCTGTGTGATAGCGCATGGCAGGGACACCTTGCGTGGCTCACACAGTGAGAGTGTCCGCAGCAGAGTGGGGCAGCGCTGTAGGAGAGAGGAGGTGAGTATGATTATTTATTTTTTGTGGGCAAAGTGATGGGAGCTCAAGGGGTGCCATGAATACCAGGATGGGTGATCAAGGGGTTCCATGCATACCAGGATGGGGGATAAAGGGGTGCCATGAATATCAGGATGGGGGATAAAGGGTTGCCATGAATATCCAGATGGGGGATAAAGGGGTGCCATGTATACCAGGATGGGGTATCAAGGGGTGCCATGCACACCAGGATGGGGGATCAAGGGGTGCCATGCATACCAGAATGGGGGATCAAGGGGCGCCATGCATACCAGGATGGGGGATCAAGTGCTGCCATGCATACCAGGATGGGGGATCAAGGGGCGTCATGCATACCAGGATGGGGGATAAGGGTTGCCATGCATGCCAGGATGGGGGATCAAGGGGTGCCATGCATACCAGGATGGTGGATAAAGGGGTGCCATGAATATCAGGATGGGGGATCAAAGGGTGCCATGAATATCTGGATGGGGGATAAAGGGGTGCCATGTATACCAGGATGGGGTATCAAGGGGTGCCATGCATACCAGGATGGGGGATCAAGGGGTGCCATGAATACCAGGATGGGGGATAAATGGGTGCCATGCATACCAGGAAGGGGGATCAAGGGGTGCCATGCATACCAGGATGGGGGATCAAGGGGTGCCATGCATACCAGGATGGGGGATCAAGGGGTGCCATGCATACCAGGAAGGGGGATAAAGGGGTGCCATGCATACCAGGATGGGGGATCAAGGGGTGCCATGCATATCAGGATGGGGATCAAAGGGTGCCATGTATACCAGGAAGGGGGATCAAGGGGTGCCATGTATACCAGGTTGGGGTATGAAGGGGTAACATGCATACCAGGATGGGGGATCAAGGGCTGCCATGCATACCAGTATAGGGGATAAAGGGGTGCCATGAATATCAGGAGGGGGGATAAAGGCATGCCATGTATACCAGGATGGGGAATCAAGGGGTGCCATGCATACCAGAATGGGGGATCTAGGGGTGCCATGAATACCAGGGATGGGGGATCAAGGGGTGCCATGCATACCAGGAAGCGGGATCATGGGGTGCCATGCATACCAGGATGGGGGATCAAGGGCTGCCATGCATACCAGGATGGGGGATCAAGGGGTGGCATGCATACCAGGATGGGGGATAAAGGGGTGGCATGCATATTAGGATGGGGGATAAAGGGGTGCCATGAACACCAGGATGGGGTATCAATGGGTGCCATGAATACCAGGATGTGGGATCAAGGGGTGCCATGAATGCCAGAAAGGGGGATCAAGGGGTGCCATGCATACCAGGAAGGGGGATCAACGGGTGCCATGCATCCCATGATGGGGGATCAAGGGGTGCCATGCATACCAGGATAGGGGATCAAGGGGTACCATGCATACCAGGATGGGGCTGAGGGTCATGTATACCAGGATGGGATGGGGGCCACGTATAGCAGGAAGGAGGGGCCATACATACCAGGATGGAGGATATTAACAGAATTGGGGGACATTACCCCAATACCAGTGTCAGCAGCAGACCCCCTCTCCCATAATAGGGCATCATGACCACAATTTTTGCTTAATTTTTTTTTCCTATTTTCCTCCTCTAAATCTTAGGTGCGTCTTATGGTCAGGTGCGTCTTATAGTCCGCAAAATACGGTAGGTAGGGAAAAGGAACTGGAAAATAGCCAAAGACAATAACTAGATGTATTATATCCCAAGTTCAATATGAAAAACAATACTACCTGAATCACTAGATAAAGGTAACACAAACAGCCAGATCCCAAACCATGAGTTTGGACAGAGAGCAGTAATGATCCCTCTCTCTTGTCAGGCTTAGCTAATGAGAATTCTGGTTGAAATCACAAAGAATAGAGATCAGCTGTGAGACTCACCTGAAAGTGTTCAAACAATTACGGCAGAAGCGTACGCATGCGTCCTGCAAAATGCCGGAAGTGAAAATTAAATTAAATGCGCGTACGCAAATGGGGGCCAATGATCACCTACAGCATCGCGCAGGCGCCATGGGGCAGATAACAATCCCAAAGATATTCACTACGAATGTGTAAAATAGAAACGCACGCGTTACCAAGGAGATATATATGACAATGAGCAGAAAGAAACCAGTCACTGAGCCAGAAGAGCAGAAATGTCTCTCTACTCTGGATTGATGATCTAAACACTAAGATGAAATATCCACGTCCATAGCATGTAATAAAGTGTTAAAAAGAGTATCCTGTAGCATTTTCCTATTCTTTATGATTATTATTATTATTAAAGAGGTGAGTATAAAAAAAGACAAACAAATAAAGTGCACAAAGTAAAAGAAAAAATAAAGAAAAGTAAAAAAATATAAATTCATGCAAAAATATATAAATAAATAAAAATAATATTGATGGTAATAAAGTGACAAACGAAGAACCAGTTTCAGGTACTTATATCACAGATTTAAATATATATAGATGGCCTAAGATAGTACTTGACATAACGTGTGATATATATAAAGCAAAAATATATCAAACTCACGAGATATACTTAGTATATTGAACAAGTAAGACATTTTAAAAAACCTGTAGTCAAATACAGTGCTAAGATGCAGAATTTTTAATAGTTGGGTCAGAACGGTACCTTGATGCACTAACATTGGTGCAGACATAAAACTAAGGAAAGAAATCTTAATAAACTATACTGATAGTAGTGAAGCACCCTTATACCCTATATGATATAATCCCTACAGTATTCTGAACCAATTATCTATATAACTGATAAAAACAAACTATAATAATAGTATAGAAAATAATAATCAGATCATAAGAGTGCAAACAGAAGGTTCTAAAGGTTTCCAATACCTGTTGCCCATATAATACAGTAAATGGGCAACTATAGCTCGCTGACAGCCTAATAGAACGAAAACTGCAAAAGATGTACCAAGTAGGTATGAATTGAGGACAAACAGAATATATTTTGAAGCATTCGTCTGCACACATTTCAATTAATAAATAAAGAATATTTTCCAAAATTGGAATATTTGCAACCTGTTAATCTACATTGAGAGGTGTAGTTTGTAAAATGGGGTCACTCATGGGTGTATTCTGCTTTTTATGGCACCTCAGGGGCTCTCCCAATTTGACATGTCACCTGGAAACCATAACAACAAAATTTGCACTATAATAAGGCATTCCTCTCCTTCTGAGCTTTCCAGTGTGCCTGAAAAGTATTTCCCAATTACATAAGGTATTGGCGCACTCAGGAAAAAATTGCACAACAAACTGAGGTCCACTTTTTCCTATTAGCCCTTATAGAAATTGAAAACCTAGGGCTAAATTATTTCAGTGGTAAAAATGTAACTATTCTTTCTTCACCGCCCAATAGTATAAAAACCTGTGAGGCACAAGTGGTGTCAACATGCTCAATGTACAGTTAGGTGAATTCATTTAGAAATGTAGTTTGTAAAATGGGGTCACTTATGGAGGGGTTCTGCTGTTCTGGCACCTCAGGGTCTCTGTCAATGTGACATGGCACCCTCAAACCATTCCAGCAATATCTGAAATCCAATATGGCACTCCTTCCCTTCTTAGCTCTGCACTGGACCTCAAAAGTAGTTCAAATTGTCTCCTATGAGCTCATTGTCTCCTATTATCCATTTTGAAAATTGAAAACAATATCATTTTTCATTGACTCAGCCTAATTTTATTCAATTCTGTGAATCACTTACTACAAATGCTTACTACTCCTCTAGATCCCTAGATGAATTCCACAAAAGGTTTCCAAAACAGGGTCACGTGTTTTTTTTTTTACTGTTTTGTCATGGGCTCTTCATATGTGACATGGCATCTGAAATCTATTCCAGCCAAAATTGAATTCAATTGCCGCTCCTTCCCTTCCAAGCCCTGTTGTGTGCCAAAACTGTAGTTTTCCACCACATGTGATATCAGTGTACTCAAGAGAAATAGTTATGACAAAAAATCCCAGAAACATATTGCTTGTGGGCACATACAACCGTCCGAACTGGTTGTGCCCACTACAAACAAACAACTCCAAGAAACATAGAATAAGCAAAATACGCAGAGTTTTTCAATTTCAGTAAGAAAATCAATATAACTTTATTAGCACATGCAATTTATCAATACATATAAATATAAAAAGACATAGGAAGAAGGAATATGGAGGAATAGCAGCAAGGGCGCGAACCCTACCAGGGAGATGTCTTGTATCACATAATTTGAGGGCTATGGGGAACATCACGTTCAGGCTAAGTATAAAGCTAAAAGGCTTAACACAACCCAGTGGTATGTAAACAGTGTATTTAATATAATTTAGCCATAATAGCAATGCTATATACTCCACGCGAAACGTGCGTCAGGAAGCGATAAATACCTACCTGATATCCTTGGCGCTGCGCCCCTCCAGGGTAAGCGATGCTGCTGCTTATACATAATGTTTGGTTGTCTCTGTGCTGTTAGGGACTCCCGCTATAGGTTCTGTTGTTGCATTGCTATTATGGCTAAATTATATTAAATACACTGTTTATATACCACTGGGTTGTGTTAAGCCTTTTAGCCTTATACTTAGCCTAAACGAGGTGATCCCCATAGCCCTCAAATTATGTGATACAAGACATCTCCCTGGTAGGGTTCGCGCCCTTGCTACTATTCCTCCATATTCCTTCTACCCATTGTAATGCACGCGCCCGGACTGACTGGCGTGTGCGTGATTAGTGATTCCACTGTGCCATGAACCGGAGAGTGCCTGGAGGGCCGTAACTAAGTATCTACCCGATCCGACCACGGTCGCATGACGGCATACGACGCCAGTGCACCAGGGAGGAACCGAGTAGAGGGACCAGGTGCCACTCCAGGTCAGACCCCGGACACGGCTGTTGACCCACACTGGGGAATACAGGAACAGGCAGGCTAGAGCGCAGGCTGGGTAGGGTCCAGTACAGACTGGGAGACGGGTTCAGAGCCGCAGATGCGGTAATCAAGCAGAGCAAAGCGAAACCGCAGAAGCGGTAGACAAGGCTGAGCAGAGTGAAACCGCAGACGCGGTAGACAAGGCTGAGCAGAGCGAAACCGCAGACGCGGTAGACAAGGCTAAGCAGAGCGAAACCGCAGACGCGGTAGACAGGGCTGAGCAGAGCGAAACCGCAGATGCGGTAGACAAGGCTGAGCAGAGCGAAACCGCAGACGCGGTGGACAAGGCTGAGCAGAGCGAAACCGCAGACGCGGTGGACAAGGCTGAGCAGAGCAAAACCGCAGACGCGGTGGACAGGGCTGAGCAGAGCAAAACCGCAGACGCGGTGGACAGGGCTGAGCAGAGCAAAACCACAGACGCGGTGGACAGGGCTGAGCAGAGCAAAACCGCAGACGCGGTAGACAAGGCTGAGCAGAGCAAAACCACAGACGCGGTAGACAAGCCTGAGCAGAGCGAAACCGCAGACGCGGTAGACAAGGCTGAGCAGAGCGAAACAGCAGACGCGGTAGACAAGGCTGAGCAGAGCGAAACTGCAGACGCGGTAGACAAGGCTGAGCAGAGCGAAACTGCAGACGCGGTAGACAAGGCTGAGCAGAGCGAAACCGCAGACGCGGTAGACAAGGCTGAGCAGAGCGAAACCGCAAGTGTGGTGGACAAGGCTCAGCGGGCAGGAACCGCCGAAGCGGTAAGTAAGACAGGACAGAGATAAATCACCGAAGCGGTAAACAAAGACAAAGCAAAGGGGACAGGGCTCTGTTCACACGGAACAGACTGGAAAAGAAAGGCAGAACCAGATACACACAAGGTACTTGCAAAGAAGTAGCAAAAGGACTCCAACTCACAAACGGAAGTACAATGACAACGAGTAGAAGTTAGGTGCAGGTTCAGACTCTACAGAAAAAGGGAGAAAACGGACATAAAGACAAAACAGATAAGAAGCTAGGAGACAGTTCAGACAAGAACAGTTACTGCAACAAAATGCAGGAACGAGCATAGGTAAAGCCAAGTGCTGGTTCAGACACTGCAGAAAAAGGGAGCAAATGGACATGAAGACAAAACAGGTAAGAAGCTAGGAGACAGTTCAGACAAGAACAGTTACTGCAACAAAATGCAGGAACGAGCCTAAGTAAAGCCAAGTGCTGGTTCAGACACTGCAGAAAAAGGGAGCAAACGGACATAAAGACAAAACAGGTAAGAAGCTAGAAGACAGTCCAGACAAGAACAGTTACTGAAGCGAGATACAGGAGCGAGTCTGGGTATGCGGCCCCCAGAGGGCGGGACGAACAGGCTAAGAGCAAGTTCACACGGGCCTGGAATTACAGCCTCCAGGAAAGGCAGAAAGACAGCTGGCTAGAGTGCACAGACAGGACACAGTTCAGACACGGGAACTGATACCGCAAGGCAGGAAACAAAGACAGTACCTGGCACATCAGTGACTAGAAGCCAACTGACAGAACAAGATGCTCAGGCCAGGATTCCAAGGAGGAGCTGGTTTAAATACCAAGTGACCGACAGCAATAGGCTGAGGACGCATTAGGGGTGTGTCTGCAGCAGCTACAAGAAACAGGAAGTTCGGTGGGCGTCACCCTAAGCAGCCAGAGCAGAGAAAAGCAGACAGTATAGAAAGAAGCCAGAGTGGCAGTCTGGACTGGAAATCAAGTGCGCGCTCTTGCACAGTGGGAGATGGACCACTATGCAAGGACGCCGCAAGGTATGTTACACCCATGTCTTTTTATATTTATATGTATTGATAAATTGTATGTGCTAATAAAGTTATGTTGATTTTCTTCTCAAATTGAAAAACTCCGCGTCTTTAGCTTATTCAAGAGAAATAGTGCAGCAAATTGTATGGCTCATTTTTTCCTGTTACTCGTGTGAAAATGAAGGATTTGGGGCTAAAACAACATTTTTTCAGGAAAAAATGTATTTTTTTCTTTTTTACATTAGTTAAAAAATTCAGTGAAGCAACTGGGGGTTCAAGGTGCACGCCACACCTCTAAATAAGTTACTTGACAGCTGTAGTTTCCAAAATAAGGGTCACTTGGGGTTCTTCCCTTTTTAGGCACCTCAGGGGCTCTGCAAACATGACATGGGGTCTACTATCTATTCCAGACTACTATCTATTCCAGACTATTTCCAGACAATTTTGACTCTTTCTCCAAAAGTCAAATGATGCTCCTTCCCTTCCAAGCCCTGCTAGGCACCTAAACAGCAGTTTTTCACCACATATGGAGTATCACTGTACTCAGGAGAAATTGCACAACAAATTGTAAGGTCGATTTTCTTTTGTTACTCCTGCAAAAATGAAAAATTTGGGGCTAAAACAACATTTTTGAGGGAAAAATGTAGTTTTTCATTTTCACAGTTCAACATTACAAATTTCCGTGAAACACTTGTGGTTTCATGGTGCTCACCACACCTCTATATAACTTATTTGGGATGTGTAGTTTTCAAAATGAGGTCACTTTTTTGGGTGTTTCCACTGCTTAGGCACATCATTTTCTTTCATTAAACGAGGGGTACCAACAATTTTGACCACGTGTGTAAGTCACATGCTTAGTGAAAAGAAGTCCACCTATGTGCAATCTAAGTGTCACAAGGTCTTTCAGTATATATACACCTTTTATGAAAGGCCACAGAGGCTGCAACACCATTACACAAGAGGTACCACTAACCATACAACACCATGAAGACCAAGGAGATCTGCAAACAAGTCACAGACAAAGTTGTTGAGAAGTGCAAGTCAGGGATGGGTTATAAAAAAAATACCAATTTCTGATGATCCCCCGGAGCACCATCAAATCCATTCTCATCAAATGTAAAGAAAATGGTACCATAACAAAACTGCCATGAGAGGGCCGCTCACAAAAACTCTCAGCCCATGCAAGGAGGGCATTAATCAGAGAGGCAGCACAGAGACCAAAAGTAACCCTGAAGGAGCTGCAGAGTTACCAAGCAGAGTCTGGAGTATCTATCCATACGACCACAATAAGCCGTATGCTCCATATAGGAGGCCTTTATGCAAGAGTGAGAAAAAAAAAGCTTACACACATAAAAATTGTAAGGCTTGTTTTGAGTTTGCCAAAAGACATGTGGGAGAATCCACAAATGTATGGAGGAAGGTGCTGTGGTCAAATTAAACCAAAATTGAATTTTAGGCCAGCAAGGTAAACACTATGTCTGGCACCAAACTAACACAGCTCATTACCCCAAGAACACTATCTCCGCAGTGAAATGTGGTGGCAGCATAATGATGTGGGGGGTGTTTTTTCGCAGTAGGGACTGGTCTGTGTCTAGGGGAAGATGGATGGTGTGAAATACAGGGATATTCTTGAGCAAAACCTATTCCAGTCTCTCAGTGATTTGAGACTGAGGTTCACCTTCCAACAAACAATGACCCAAGCATACTGCTAAAGCAACACTCGAGTGGGTTAAGGAGAAACTTGTACATGTTTTGGAGTGGCCTAGTCAAAGCCCAGACCTTAAACCAATTGAGAATCTGTGGTCAGACTTGAAGATTGCTGTTCACCAGAGGAAACCATTTACCTTGAACGAGCTACAGCAGTTTTGTCTTGAGGAATGGGCAAAAATCCCAGTGGCAAGAAGTGGAAAGCTCATAGAGATTTATCCGAAGCGACCTGCAGCTATAATTGCTGCAAAGGAGGCTCTACAAAGTACTGACTTTAGGGGGTTGAATAATTATGCACACTTAAGTTTTCAGTTATTTTGTTCTAATTATTGTTTTCTTCACAATAAATAGAAAACTAAATGTTCACAGTTGTTGGCATATTCTTTACATGAACTGATGCAAACCCTTAAAAAAAAAAGTGACATTTTCGGTTGCGAGGTAGCAAAACATGAAAAATGCCAGGAGGGTGAATACGTTCGCAAGCCACTGTATAAGGAGAGTGTTGTTCTATGCGAAGCCACGCCTGGCTACTATATTGGTGTCAAAAAGCATGAAACAATGTCATACAATAATTAGATACTTATAGAAACCTAAAAGTTGTAGAACACTCATGGACTCAATTCATAGAACATTCATGGACTCGACACATTTCTCCTTTGCTTGTCTCAAAGGTTCATCAGGCATATCTACACGGTGGTACTTAGCTTGTCATGTCCGCAGGAAGTCCTCCTTATCTAATACATGCTGATAAGGGGTGGCATATTGGTGATTCAGTGCTGCTCTGTCTTGCTCATATCAGAAAGGGGTTCCCCTCCTATGTGATGTAGCTGTTTCATGTAAGATTTTTACCTGGTGGATGCATAGCTATATACATGGGACGAACACTCATATATATGAGATAACTACAATATATATATCCCCTTTGAATCGGGTTGTGCATAATAGATTTATTACCTCTTGAATTTGTTTGAATACTACATTGCATGATTCTGGCGGTGGTTTCCACCTATAGGTTCTTGGCTGTTTCCTTATCAATTGATCAACTCTTTTTGTTGCACAAATAGTGTGCCAACCTCCGAGGTCAGGCAGGGCAATTTCTTTGAGGAATTTTCTAAGGATACTAGGTCAGTCCATATATAGTGCGTCATTAACCATTTCCTTGAACTATATACCCTCAAGTGGTGCCTAGCAAGTGTAATAGGTAGACCTATTTAATGTAATTTTTTCAGATTTCTTTTCTTTTCAATTGAATGTTTGCATGGTCAACCTTTTTTAATATAATCTAATAAAAATTGACAATTTTAGAAGTAGTATTTTCTTTCTGTGATGCACCCACCATCTAAGCAGCTGGTTCAGTTCCTGTGCCATCTCCATGCACGTGGATCTGAACTGTGATGAAAATATACGTCACTGGTCGGTAAATGCTAAAACCACTGTTTAGGCTGAGTTCACATGATATTGCCATGAAGCAGGCCCAATGCACTTATTTTATTGCAGCAACAATTAAAAGCTGGAGCGAAATCCCAGTGTTTTTGCCATGATTTCAGAAAATCATGGCAAAAAAATCATCACAGTTGCAATGTGTAAACAGAACCATATCGTATCATATTTCTTAAGGTTCAATATTGGTTATGAAAATTTAAATGCTAAATATTTGCTATTGTATATCATTGTACAGCAAAAAAAAGACATTTTGGTACTATGGTATATATAGCATAGCATAACTAATAGTTGTACAAATTCATAACTTAATAGACAGTCTGTATGCCTATTTTCAATCATACGATGTACCGTAAGTAATTTTTAGCCCTAGAACGTTTCTAAGATATACCATTCCAAAAGTACAAGCTTCTCATTAGTCTTGCTTGTTTTTATCTTGGTTACACTTGTAGATACTCATGATGAACTTTTTCTTGTTTTTCTGAATTCCCCCAGGATTGGAGACTCTGGATTGGAGTACATGATATATCTCTGTGTTATATCATAATATTCTTAGAGACCCATGGGGGTCTTTTCTAGTCAGTAATTGATATGTCTGAAAACATAAGACAGCATGAAAACAGAAGACAAATAAAAGCACAGTCCTGGTGAATGTCTATTTCATTTGTCTGTGAGGTAAACAACAGATATTCAGAATTTTAAAAACCTATGTTCATATTATCTTTGTCAATCTTTTTACCTAGTTCATCTCATATAGGAATTTCCCATCGTAGAGCATGTCCTTTTCATTTTTACATCTGTACTACATTATGTCTTGCATATGTTTGCATTTTTTATATTTAATATATTTGTAAAAAGATAATCTGAGATCACTCTATACAAAGGAGGTTGTCAGCTGTGTTATATGAATGCTGCAATTGTTACTGTTTAAAGCCAGGCAATAAATATTATATGGTTGTAAGCCTAACAATGCTTTGGCCAATCGTTCGGACAACAGCCATCTCAGCCGACGCTCCCATTCACAGGATCACTCCTTTGGTCGAGCGCTCCTGGTGTACATGATATAGACAGCAAGGGACTAGGGAGTCCAAATACAGACTGAACAGCTCTGTGGGTAATATTGGGAGCAGGAGCATGATTTTTGGACAACTTCTCTAACTGCTTGTAACAAGATGGCTAAATTAATGAAAAAAATATATTCATCCTGAAGAATCCAGCCAAATAAAAGGTACAAAAAGTTTATAAAAAATACTTTCATGTATATTTCTCTGAAGTGGACAGTATCTGTGAAGACATATTTTTACTCATATTAATTCCCATTAAACACACATATAGACTTATTGAATGCCAATTTATGTGTCATTTAACCATTTGCTGCATATGTATATTTGTCGATATAACTTATTCTTTACTGAATAAAATAACTATTACAGATGGCCACTGTAAAATAAAGCATATACCTTGTGATTTGAGAAGGAACATGAAAACCCATTTCTTCAAGAAAGCCTACAGCCTGCCATGAGCCCGTTGCCTCCTCAGCACCACTGGAGCTGCTGTCTTACTAACATCGGTCCAGCGCCTCACCACCACCAGAGCTGCAGCAACCTCCCCCCACCTACTGTCTCCTTCCCCACCATCCTGTAGAATGTAAGCCCTCAAGGGTAGGGTCCTCTTCCCTCTGTACCAGGCTATCATTGTTTATTTGTTACTGTAAGTGATATCTGTATTTTGTATGTAACCCCTTCTCATGTACAGCACATGGAATCAATGGCGCTATATAAATAAATAATAATAATAATGATATACATTTTGTCTTTTGTCTGGATGCCCATTGATGATGATGTATGACAGTTCATGCACATCTGGTATTATCTCTGGCATGTTCAGCTCATATAACCAAAGAGTTCCACTGCTTATATGCAATAAGAAACCAATCAGCCTTTGTAAAGCTTTTCCCATGTTACCCATTTGCCAGTAAAAAAATAGAACAGATCAGTTGTCAACCCAAAGAATGTTTCATAATTCATAATTAAAGTTACACAGTTAATACAAAAAGCAGTTTCTTTCTGATGACTGCCTCTGTTCTCTCTTTATCAGATTACTATACAATTGCTTTTGAACTCAGTTTGACATGGATGAAAGTATAGTTTGCAGCTTTGATTTTATCTTTGCTTTCCTATATTCTTCCTCATCCAAAAGTCATTAGGGACAGACATCTTTGGCTCAAACAGTTTGTTGTGTACATTACACATTTCTGATCTTTAATATATACATGAACAAGTAACTTGTAAATTGCTCTGCTCTGATTTTAGAATGAGATTGCTTGGTTAAAGAAAGGTCCAGGTGCAATCAACACACACTTTTGTAAAAGTTAGATTGAACAAAATTTGAAACAACTCAAAGTCACCCTGAAAAAGCTTAAAGTAACTCTTTTCTTGACAGAAATGTAAGTGATTACCTTTATTATGAAACAGACAACATAATGTTATTTAACCAAATCAGTCTCATTTTTATAGAAAATAACTCTTCATCCACTGATACCGTTACCCACTGCTTCAGTTCCAGCTGATTTCTGTGCACCAACTTCTGCTCTTTTGTCAGCCTCCATATTAGAGCCTTCACCCTTGTATTCTAAAGGAAAATGCTCATTTCCTTGCAAATATACTAAAAGCATTTTTCTAATGCATACTGTTATATATTTACATAGTGGAATTAACCCATTTCCAGTAAGTTCCATGAAGGTTATGAAAGGATGAAGGGATTGAGTAGATGCAAACATTAAAAACATGAGGACCAATAGCAAAAGTCTTAATCAGGGGACTTTGGCAATGCTGTGTTCCCCCAAAAGGAAACTTTTTTTGTGTTTGAGTGCTCTAAATGTTTTTCACGGATAGCATTCACACCTTTTACAGTGATTGGGATCATTCACATGTCTTTAATTTTCCATGGACCAAGTGGTCTGCACAAAATTATGTCCAATTGTTTTACCAAGTGTCATATCAAAATTAGCAATGCAATTCTCTGGGTCTGTGTTAAATATTAATTATGGATATTCATTTTATTCTGAATTCTGAATTCTGTACCATACATTGCATAAGATTGCATCAGCCATCGTGCTAGGGTTTCTAGATGACATGCGCTATTTGTGTATTTTTAGTTCAATACCATATGCAGAATAACAGGTGCTATATAAGCCCATGTTAGAGACAGGGGGGGCTCTTCCCATTTCACAGGACACAGGACGAGGATCTGTGTGAGAAAACAGCTGCTGATGTAGGCCCAAGGAGACACGTTCTTTACCCAGACACATGGTGTCATCCTGACACACGTGCTGGACACAGACAGATGCAATCTACCATCCAAGATCCCAAGAAAAGATGGGTGAATCTCAACTATTAAGCTAATTATGGACAAATGGACAATCACTCTGTAACTATATAATTATTTTATGTAACTATTGCAATTATTCCTTTTAATGGACAATCCAAGAATAAATCTATACATTTTTTATATAAGAATATCATGATATAAATACTTTGATCAATCACATCTGATAAGAAGTCCTCGATAGAAAAATATACAGGAATAAGTATTTTTTTCCAGTCTGTGAAAAAAAATTGGACAGCACTCAGACACCATCTGAGTTGCTTCTGAATTTCACAGACTGTTAGTTACTAGTGATGAGCAAGCATGCACGCTACTGCTCCGTTCTTGCCCGAGCATCTCACTGCTTGAGATGCTTGGCACTCGCCGAGTATTTCCGGGGTTGCTCGGCGGGAGTCTATATCAGACCTGGCACCGCCATGCTCGTCACAGTCACTCCGGAATCAGGCAGTGTAGGGAGAGGTGCTGCTGAGCTAGGGAGAGATTTGCTTGTTTCTAATAGTGTAGGTGTACCAAACTATATCAGAGACACATATCCAATTCAACATACAGTCCTTCTGAGGACTAGTCCATCTGCAGAGATATCAGGCAGGCAGTGTATATAGGCAGGCAGGCAGGGTATATAGTAGACTGCAGTGCACATAGCACAAGAGGCTCCATTCCAGTTTTCTCTGCTGCTGCTGTGAGATATTTCTAGAAATAGGTCCAGGTCTCAGGGGCCAGGAATAATTTTTTTTGGGATCTTAATCTTCATTATTTGCATAAAAAGCAATCCAGAAAACACAGTTTTTCTGCACCATTTGCTTGTTGGCACTGTAGAATACAGCCAGGTTCTTTCATATTACAGCACTAAAAATCCAGCTATTTAAAACTGGTTTGTCCATTACATAGATCACATATAATTGCACTGAAAATGCTGCCATTTCTGGCCTCCATTAAAAATTTGTTTCAGTGTGTCAGTGAAGCGATTGACACCAGTTTACTATTCAAAATAGTTACCTACAGGCCAGGTATTTAAAACTGTGGTTTGTCCATCACATGGATCACATATACATTTTCAGAAAATACTGCCATTTCTGGCCTCCATTAAAATTTCTTTTCAATGTGTCAGTGAAGCAATTGACACCAGTTTGCTGTTCAAAATAGTTACCTACAGGCCAGGTATTTAAAACTGTGTTTTCTCCATCACACGGATCACATATACGTTTTCAGCAAATATTGCCATTTCTGGCCTCCATAAAAAATTTTTTTTCAGTGTGTCAGTGAAGCTATTGACACCAGTTTGCTGTTCAAAATAGTTACCTACAGGCTAGATATTTAAAACTGTGGTTTGTCCGTCACTCGGATCACATATAAGTTTGCTCCAAATTCAGTCATTTGTAGTGTACGTGAAAGATATTGTCCTCCATTTAAAATGGGCAAGGCACATGGCAAAGGACGGAGAACTGACGTGATGGTGATGGTGCATGCAGAGGCTGAGGCCGTGGGCAAGCTGAAACTGAGCCACAACAAACACCCACATCTTCTCGCTCGAGCTTCCTGTCCCAATTAATAGGGGACCGCAGAACACCACTATTGAACACAGAGCAGTGTGAAAAGGTTATTGGTTGGATAGCAGATAATGCTTCCAGTCACTTAGCCACCACCACCACCACCATGTCTTCCACACGGTCAAGTCTCAGTAGCTGTGATTCTGGACCGCATATTCCTCACCCTGAACCTCCTTGCTCCCACCATGCCGAGTGCCAGAGACAACTGATCCCACATTTGGACACTCCGAAAAGCTGTTCACTTTTCCATTTCTAAATTATAAATTCGGGCCTCTCGCCTGGTCCACTTGAAGCGGGGCAAGAGGAGATTACATGTAGCGATGTCCAAATATTTGAGCAGCCACGGTCACACGAAGGCAACGGTGGGAAAGTGATACAAGAGGTGGACGATGATGAGACACACTTGCCAGAAAGTCAGGAGGAGGACCAGGGTGCGGAAGTGGAAGACGAGGTGGTGGATGATATAGTAACTGACCCAACCTGGCAGGAAGACATGCAGAGCGAGAACAGCAGCACACAGGGGGAGGGAGGCAGAGCACCCCAACAGGCTGGAAGAAGCAGTGTGGTGGCCACAGACAGAAGGCAGGTAACCGTTCCCCGTAACACCAACATGAAGGAAGTTGCCAGTACAACTGTTTGGTCTTCCCGAGTCTGGTTGCTTTTTAAAGACTCTGCCGATAACCCCAAAAAGGCCATTTGTCCACCACCTGCCAGACCAGCATCAGCAGGGGTGGCAAAACTAGCAGCCTGACCACCACCAGCATGATCAGGCACATGACAGCAAAGCACCCGACTTTGTGGGCCGAACCCCAGGGTCCAGGAACAGTGTCTGCGGTTGGCACCACTGCTTCTTCTGCTGTTGTGCATACAAACCAATTACCTGTCCATGGTGCATGCGAGGATGACTCATGCCCTGCACCTGTCATTGCACACTCTCAAGTAGTAGCATCAGGAAGCACGTCCCCGTCCTTGTCCCAGCGCAGCGTTCAGTTGTCCATACCCCAGTCCTTGGAATGCAAGCTCAAATACGTAGCCAATGCCCTACAGGCCTCACTATTAAATTCCCATATTTCGCTACTGCTTGCGCTAGAAATGTTGCCTTTTAGGCTTGGGGAGACCGAAGCATTCCGCAACCTGATGGTGGTGGCCATTCATCGGTACTTGTTCCCCAGCCGCCACTATTTCTCCCGGAGTGCCATCCCCGCATTACACAAGCACGTGTCCCAAAACATTAGCCGTGCCCTCAACAATGCAGTTACCGGGAAAGTCCACCTAACCACGAACATGTGGACAAGTGATTGTGGGCAGGGACGGTACATCTCGCTGACGGCACACTGGGTTAACATAGTGGAAGCCGGGACCCAGTCTCACCTTGGGACGGAATACATCCTCCCGACACCAAGGATCGCAGACCCTAGGTCAATCAGGGTTGCGCCCACAGTCTACAGCTCCTGCACCTCATCCTCCTCAGCCTCCGCCTCCTCTTCAGCCTCCATCTCTGAAATGACCACATCAGTCACAAGTTGGAAGCACTGCAGCACTGCCTCGGCCAAGCGGCAACAGGCTGTGCTGAAGCTAATATGCTTAGGTGACAAACCGCACAATGCTGAAGAGTTGTGGACAGCTCTGAAAGAGCAGGCAGATCTGTGGCTCACACCGCTGAACCAACAGCCAGGCATGGTCATGAGTGACAATGGCTGGAGCTGGGTGGTGGCTCTGAGGCAAGGCGAGCTCACACACATACCATGCCTGGCCCATGTGCTTAACCTCGTGGTTCAGAGATTTCTCAAATCCTACCCAGAAGCTGCTAGATCTGCTTGTTAAAGTATGCCGCCTGTGTGCCCATTGTAGAAAGTAATCTACAGCTTCCGCCGCCCTTGTCGTGTTTCAGCAGCATTTGCAGCTTCCGGCTCACAGACTGGAGTGTGATGTCCCCATGCATTGAAACTCTACACTCCAGATGTTGGGAAGGATTTGTGAACAGAAGAGGGAAGTTGTTGAGTACTAGCATCAACAAGGCTGTCGGTATTCAGTTCAGACTCCACACATAAGACCTCAAGAGTGGACATGGATGTCAGACATATGTACCATCCTCCAAAACTTTGAGGACTCCATCAAGATGGTGAGCGGTGATGATGCCATAATTAGAGTCACCACCCCGATTCTCTGTCTCCTGAAACGCTCTCTGCTCACAATCAATGAGGATGCATTGTAGGCGGAGCAGGATGAGATGGAGCAAGGAATCATACATGGTGATTACACACAGCCCTGCCTCATCTCATCCCGACGTGGATTGGGTGACAATGAGGAGGAGGAGGAGGAGGAAGAACAGGAGCTAGTTTCATGCACTATAGACGGTATTACCTACACAACTGTCATACCGTCTGTTCAGCGTGGATGGCCTGAGGACAGAGAGGTGAGGACACCTCAGCCATGCAGTCCGGCACGCATGGCTGAGTTTATGTTACGCTGCCTTTCCCATAACCCTCGAGTTCACGCTACAAGGAGAACTTTATATCTCTTATTCCTGAGGCGGACATGTCTACAAAAATGGGGCAGTACCAGAAGGCCCTTGTTGCAGAACTATTAAAAAAATTCCCATCTGAAAACCCTGGCGGCAGAGGTCACAGTTCGTTGGACAACCAAGGACTACAGGCAAGAGGGACAGAACTCCAATCCAGCAGAGGCAGGGGAACACTGTCAAAGTTCTGGGAGAATTTTCTCAGCCCCTCCCATCGCACAAGCACTGAGGCGCGGGGTACTCTCACAAGGAGTGCAAAGTTTGGGAAGATGCTGAGGGAGTACCTTGCTGACCGTACCAACATCCTCCATGATTCCTCTGTGCCTTTTAATTACTGGGTATCCAAGCTGGATACCTGGAATAAACTGGCTCTCTACGCCTTGGAGGTCCTGGTCTGCCCTGCCGCTAGCGTTTTATCAGAGCAGTTTTTTAGTGCCGCTGGTGGAATTATAACTGATAGGCGCATCCATCTGTCAACTGAAAATGCTGACAGGCTGACTCTTATAAAAATGAACAAGGTCTGAATGGGGCAAGACTTCTCAACACCACTGAGCGATAGCAGCGTAACATAAACTCAAATGCAGTGTCTTCTTTTTGGAGGTGTATTCCCATGCACCTTTTCACACCCACAAATGGATATACGCTTCCTGATTTTGGCTATTTGCTCTTGTCCTCCTTCTTCTCCTCATCCTCATCCTCCACCACCATACCACCAGGGTGACCGTGGTCTGTGATGCAACACCCACATAATTTTTTTAAAGGGTGTTTATGATGCCTGCAAAATTTTTTTTTATACAGTAGGTTCATGTATACCCCCCAGGGGTAAATGTTTGTCAGCCCATACACTTAGTGTATGGGCATTACAAGTATAGAAGACCCACTCCTTTCTAATGGGAACATTTATCTATGAGGCTTTCTAAGTCTCTTCCAAGGGGCATTGGAGTGCCGCCCAAAATTTTTTCAGCCCTTGCATTCACTGCATAGGCCAACACTATGGGATACCCTCTCCTTTCTAATGGGAATTTGTCGTTACTGTGGCACTGCTCTATGTGTCTTTAAATTCTTAGTGGGATTTTTCCTAAATTTGGTCAGCCGTTGGACTCACTGCATACTCTATAACTGTATAGCAGACCCTCTCCTTTCTAATGGGAACATGTCGTACTCATTACTGTGGCCCTGCTCTATGTGTCTTTAAATTCTTAATGGGGTTTTTCCTAAATTTGGTCAGCCGTTGGACTCACTGCATAACCTATAACTGTACAGCAGACCCTCTCCTTTCTAATGGGAAAATGTCATACTCGTTACTGTGGCCCTGCTCTATGTGTCTTTAAATTCTTAGTGGGGTTTTTCCTAAATTTGGTCAGCCATTCGACTCACTTCATACAGTATAACTGTATAGCAGACCCTCTCCTTTCTAATGGGAACATGTCGTACTCATTACTGTGGCCCTGCTCTATGTGTCTTTAAATTCTTAGTGGGATTTTTCCTAAATTTGGTCAGACATTGGACTCACTGCATACCCTATAACTGTACAGAAGACCCTCTCCTTTCTAATGGAAACATGTCATACTCGTTACTGTGGCCCTGCTCTATGTGTCTTTAAATTCTTAGTGGGGTTTTTCCTAAATTTGGTCAGCCGTTCGACTCACTTCATACCCTATAATGGTATAGCAGACCCTCTCCTTTCTAATGGGAACATGTCGTATTCGTTACTGTGGCCCTGCTCTATGTGTCTTTAAATTCTTAGTGGGGTTTTTCCTAAATTTGGTCAGCCATTGGACTCACTGCATACCCTATAACTGTATAGCAGACCCTCTCCTTTCTAATGGGAACATGTCATACTTGCTACTGTGGCCCAGCTCTATGTGTCTTTAAATTCTTAATGGAGTTTTTCCTAAATTTGGTCAGCTATTGGACTCACTGCATACCCTATAACTGTATAGCAGACCCTCTCCTTTCTAATGGGAACATGTCATACTCGTTACTGTGGCCCTGCTCTGTGTGTCTTTAAATTCTTAGTGGGGTTTTTCCTAAATTTGGTCAGCCGTTGGACTCACTGCATACCCTATAACTGTATAGCACACCTGCTCCTTTCTAATGGAAACATGTTATTACTCTGGCCCTGTCTTTAAATTGTTAGTGGGGTTTTTCACAAATTTTGGTAGCCCTTGCAGTCACAGCATGGGCATTACCACTATAGGAGACCCGCTCCTTAATAATGGGAACATTTTTTTTACTGAGACCCTCCTCTATATCTCTTCAAAGAGGTATTGGGTTGTGTCCGAATTTTTGGCAGCCCTTGCAGTCACTGCATACGCAATAACAGTATAGGAGACCCACTCGTTAATAATGGGAACAACAAAGCATAGCCGGCTGATGGCTCTCTAACAATAGCGAGGGCCGAATGCTGGCCTTTTAAGAATAGTAAGGGCCGCCTGATGGCCTTATAAAAATAGGCTTTGTGACTTTCAGAGTCCCTCCATCATAAATTAAACAGGATGTGTCTGATGATGTGTCACACACCACATTGCCAGATAAGGTTGTAAAATGTTAAAATGACATTTCCCGGTGAATGCATTTGTCTTAAAAAATAACGTAAAAAAACCCAAAACAGTAGGATCTTTCTTTAGTATTAAAAACAGAGTCGCCAATGTAACCTCAATGTAATGTTCAGCTCCAGCACCTCCTCCTCCATCTCCGAAATGACCACATCAGTCACAAGCTGAAAGCACTGCAGCACTGCCTTGGCCAAGCGGCAACAGGCTGTGCTGAAGATAATATGCTTAATGCTTAGATGACAAACCGCCCAGCACTGCAGAGTTGTTGAAAGCTGTAACACAGCAGCCTGATCTGTGGCTCTCACCGCTAAACATACAGCAGAGCATGGTCGTGTGAGACAATGGGCGGAACCTGGTGACAGAGAAATGACAGCCGGAGTAAATACGGTTTCCCTCTATGCCAGTCCTTTCACCGAGCTAAATAATATGGCTGTGGTGAAATACAGCTCCCATTGAGAAGCTTTTTTAGATTGAAAAACATTGTGCCCACCAGAGGATTTGATTCTGAGGGCTCACCTTTCTTCCCCGCTCAAGAGCCCCATAGCAGCTGCAAACTTAGCACTATCATGAACTCTCCTGATGTAGAAGTCAGGGCACACCAGAGGATTCTCTGGTGGGACCATCCAACCCTGCCGAGAAGCAGTCCTGGCTAAGAAAAGTGTGTGGGAAGGTTCCCGGACACTCTATGGCTGCTTTTTTACTGAGGTGGAAACCCACGCAAACACGGGGAGAACATACAAAATCCTTGCAGATGTTGTCCTTGCTGGGATTTGAACCCAGGATCCCAGCACTGCAAGGCTTCAGTGCTAACCACTGATGCAATGTGCTGATGTCCACCCTCTGATGTCTAACAGGCTGGAGAAACTTATACCTACTGCCACTCGATCTTCAGCTCCTTTGTGAGAAAATGTATTTGGGCAGCCACTCAGTCTACCAAATAAAATTCCTGAGCAGGAAATTGGGGATGGCTTCGCTACTGGTACTGGGGGCAGTGATAATATCATGGCGTCGTACCATAGTTTACTGGAAATATTCCAGGCTGGTAGGAGGCAAGCAGATTCCCACAGAAAAGTACAAGCAGTAATGTTCAGGGACTCGTGCTTGTAGAAGGCGGAGACAACACCGGGAGAAATAGTAGTGGCTGGGGACCGAGTATGGACAAAGCATGTGAAAAGCTTCAGCCTCCACAAGCCTAAAAGGCCACATTTCAAGTGCAAGCAGCTGCTCAAAAATCTGGCAGTTTAGTATTGCGGCCTGTGGGTGGGTGGCTGGCTGCATACTTGTGCTTGCATTTCAAGTAACAGAAAACTAAGCATATGGTGGCCTCTATCTTCATCATGGCCTCACCTCGACACGGGTAATGTTGTGGGACCCGTGCTTGTGGAAGGCGGAGACGATACCGGGAGAAATAGTGGCGGCTGGGGACCGAGTATGGACACATGGCCGCCGCCGTCATGAGGTTGTGAAAAGCTTCCGCCTCCACAAGCCTAAAGGGCCACATTTCAAGTGCAAGCAGCTGCCCAGAAATCTGGCAGTTTAGTATTGCAGCCTGTGGGTGGGTGGTTGGCTGCATACTTGCGCTTGCATTCCAAGTAACAGAAAACTAAGCAGATGGTGGCCTCTATCATCATCATGGCCTCACCTCGGCACTATGAACTCTCCTGAAGGAGAAGCCAGGGCCCACCGGAGGAGTCTTGGTTCTCTGGTGGGCCCGTCCAACCCTGCCGAGAAGCAGTCCTGGCTAAGAAAAGTGTGTGGGAAGGTTCCCGGACACTCTATGGCTGCTTTTTTACTGAGGTGGAAACCCACGCAAAGACGGGGAGAATATACAAAATCCTTGCAGATGTTGTCCTTGCTGGGATTTGAACCCAGGATCCCAGCACTGCAAGGCTTCACTGCTAACCACTGATCCAATGTGCTGATGTTCACCCCCTGATGTCTAACAGGCTGGAGAAACTTATACCTACTGCCACTCGATCTTCAGCTCCTTTGTGAGAAACTAATGTATTTGGGCAGCCACCCAGTCTACCAAATAAAATTCCTGAGCAGGAAATTGGGGATGGCTTCGCTACTGGTACTGGGGGCAGTGATAATATCATGGTGTCGTACCATAGTTTACTGGAAATATTCCAGGCTGGTAGGAGGCAAGCAGATTCCCACAGAAAAGTACAAGCAGTAATGTTCAGGGACCCGTGCTTGTAGAAGGCGGAGACAACACCGGGAGAAATAGTAGTGGCTGGGGACCGAGTATGGACAAAGCATGTGAAAAGCTTCCGCCTCCACGAGCCTAAAAGGCCACATTTCAAGTGCAAGCAGCTGCTCAAAAATCTGGTAGTTTAGTATTGCGGCCTGTGGGTGGGTGGCTGGCTGCATACTTGTGCTTGCATTTCAAGTAACAGAAAACTAAGCATATGGTGGCCTCTATCATCATCATGGCCTCACCTCGACACGGGTAATGTTGTGGGACCCGTGCTTGTGGAAGGCGGAGACGATACCGGGAGAAATAGTGGCGGCTGGGGACCGAGTATGGACACACGGCCGCCGCCGTCATGAGGTTGTGAAAAGCTTCCGCCTCCACAAGCCTAAAAGGCCACATTTCAAGTGCAATCAGCTGCCCAGAAATCTGGCAGTTTAGTATTGCAGCCTGTGGGTGGGTGGTTGGCTGCATACTTGCGCTTGCATTCCAAGTAACAGAAAACTAAGCAGATGGTGGCCTCTATCATCATCATGGCCTCACCTCGGCACTATGAACTCTCCTGAAGGAGAAGCTAGGGCCCACCGGAGGAGTCTTTGGTTCTCTGGTGGGCCCGTCCAACCCTGCCGAGAAGCAGTCCTGGCTAAGAAAAGTGTGTGGGAAGGTTACCGGACACTCTATGGCTGCTTTTTTAATGTGGATTGGACGTGCTTATGCATGTTATTTCTCAAACCGCATTGCAGATCAGGCCATTGCTCAACTCTGTAGTCACAAAATTAAAGGCGCAAAGAAAGATGTTTGTGTGTCGAAGCACCACCGACAAGTGTAAGCTGATGTTGGACGGGCTGCCATTGCTTCTGCAACAAGCTGCATTAGAGGACTTCCTGGGAGAAATAACACCCAGAGTAGAAATGGCTTCCCTTTATGCCAGTCCTTTCACCGAGCTAATGAATATGGTTGTGGTGAAATACAACTCTCAGCAAAAAAAAAGCTGTAGACTTGCTCCAAACAGTCCCTGGCCACATTCACTTGTCCACGTGTTTGTGGTTAGGCCGTCCTTCCCAGTAAGTGCACTGTGGAGGGCACAGGTAGTGTTGTGGGACCCGTGTTTGTGGAAGGCGGAGACGATACTGGGAGAAATAGTGACGGTTTCACTGGGGACCGAGTATGGACACCCGGCCACCGCCGGCATGAGGTTATGAAAAGCTTCCGCTCCACGAGCCTAAAAAGCCACATTTCAAGTGCAAGCAGCTGTCAAAAATTTGGCAGTATAATATTGCAGCCTGTGGGTGGGTGGGTGGCTGGCTGGCTGCATACTTGCGCTTGCATTCCAAGGAATGGGGTAGGGACAACTGAACACTGCACTGGGACAAGGACGTGGACGGTGATTGTTGCTAGTCTGCAACGACATGTGCATGGCAGGAGGCATCTTCGCATGTGCCAAGGATCACTTATGATGGGCACACTTTTAGGCAGTGACCTGGGAGTCAGAGATGCTTCCAGGGGTCTTCCCCATGCTGTTCTCATGTCTTTTCAACACTGTATGCATGTGTCTGATGATGTGTCACACATTACATGGCCAGATAAGGTTGTAAAATGTTAAAATGGCATTTCCCAGTGAATGCATTTGTCTTGGTTGAAAGCAATGCAAAAGTGCAAAAACACATCAAAAACGCTATGTGTGAACATAGCCCAAGGTGTGGAGGAGTATTTTTGCTTTTGGTTATTTATTTGGCCTTATATACAAGTCATTACCCTGGAAAAGGTGTTCCTTAACATATTTCCCAGGAAAATCCATTTTGGATTCGTTTTTGGATGTTTTATTGCGAGTCTGTAAAAGTGGCGTAATACCTCTGACAACGTTGTTGACAGCAGTGATCTGAGAGTCAGAAATGGTTCCAAGGGTCTTCCCTATGCTGTTCCCATGTAATTTGAGCACTGTTCCCATCGATTTGGGCAATTTTTAGGCCCTCTTCAGACCGCCGGGGGGAGCAGCCTGAAAAATGCTTGAGTTTCCCATAGACTTACATTCCCAAGCATTCCAATTTGCTCGACCCGAGCATCGAGCACCCGAGCATTTTAGTGCTCGCCCATCACTATTAGTTACGAAAAAAATAGGGAAACTTTATTTTTCTCATGTACAAGAAAAATTGATGAAGATCGGTCCAACCTTGGACCGAAGGTTGATAAAACTTGAATGAAATGAACCAAAATCACTGTTGAAACGCGGTCATTTTTTTATACATCACATGTGAATGAGTCTTAAGGCATACAGATTTTAAACAAGATTTTTTCTTGCTAAAAACTGTTTCTTGTAATCCTAAAAATACATTATATAGAAAAAACTTTAACGAGATTGTTCAAAATAATGAAAATGATGCAAACAGGCTCACCTGACAGCTCCATCGGCATGTCTCCGATGTGAGATAAGAGCTGCAAGGAGCTAGAAAGATAAGTAGTTATAAATTTATTTACTGTGCAAAAATAGCAAAATAAAAAATACTCACCTGCTAATGTAAGAGGGGTGGAGTGACTCATATAATTGGAATGCGCTGTGAAACATTTGTGGACAGATGCTGCCATTGATCAGAGACAGTAAATGTAGGAGCCTGAAAGTGTACTGGAACCAAAGGACAGAGGACAGCCTGAACAGGAGGAAAGCAGAAGCTAGATGCACAGAAGACATGTGACCTGTTGTAACACAGTAGAAAAATACAAAAGTTACAGAGGTCAGTTCAGCAAGTCAGTTGTTGCCCGGACTTGTAACAAGTCAACTGTGGGAGCAAGGCCTGCACTGGCTTACAGCCAAACCCTTTTAGAACGTGTCCAGGAACATTACACTAGCATTGGATGTGGACTAAGCAAGGCTTGCAAAGTCCTTAAGGAAAATAGAAAACCCTGATAGTCAAAGCTAAGATAACAGACAGCAGATACCTAATTGGAGAAAAGGAAATTCAGCATTGTTAGCAGAGACTCAACTGGAGAAACAGAAATGCGATAGTGTGAGCGGAGACCCAACTGGAGGGATGGGATTCTGTGTTCTCTGTGACGCTGCATACACTTACCTGCTTACACTGTCACCCTTCCGGATCCAGCACAGGTTGCTCTGTATTCCATCTGACACAGGTCCGCTGTACTTATGATAGTGTGTCACCCTACCTGGATGCCACAAGTGTAAATAAAGCTGTGTCTGAGAGCAAGGGGGAGGTTCTCTGGTCAGGGGAACATTAGCATGCAATGCCTCCTGTCTCAGGCCAGTAGGGGGAGCAGGCTGCCCCTATAAAAGCTGGTACTGGGGACAGGGTTAGAGAGAACTGGAAAGCCTGTCTCAGCTTTGAGACGTGTCCCAGAGTGGAGCAGGGACAGAAAGTTGATTGCACCTAAGAGGAAGTGTGGCAGTAGGAGAGAGCCTCAAGCCAGAGACAAGAGGCGAAGAGAGCCTGTCTTGGCAGAGAAAAGACTTCATTTTACCAGACTTTGGTGTCTGAGGCTGGAAGGATTCCACATCCCCCAGCAGAGAACCAGCCCACAAGGGACTGTACATTCCTTGGCCTAAGAAGCCTGGAGGCCCTGCCACAACCGAAGGGACCAGTAAAGCCATACAAGGCTGGGAGCAGAAAGGAACCCACGTCGCAGGCCATACAGGCGAGAAAACACGGAAAGCTCGGAAACGTGGGCTGTTACCCTATCAGGAGGAGATAGCCAGAAGGAGCGCAGAAAGCACGGTAGGCCTACACCCTCACCCTGACCAGGGCCATTTTCCCCGTTGCTCTCAGACATCCAGGTCCCCTCCTAGCTGGGACTGTTTATGGGTCAGTTTACCTGTTTCAGTAAAGACCCTGGACTGCAACCTGTTGTCTGTGTGCTCCTTGCTCCTCCAGCACTATCAGCACTGGGACTCTCAGTACCATCACTCCCACCATCCACTACACTGCCCTGGGGCCGCACTCTTCCCGTGGGGAGTCACACTACCCTAGCTGCACACCTCATCAGCCCCAGCGGTCTGCATGCAGCGGCGGTTCCTAATAACCGCAATCCACGGGTGGCGTAGTCGGACATTATCAATAACACATAACGGACTACCACTGGCCTGACCACCCTGAGCCACGGAACCGGGTTGCCACTACTACTCCCATCGTTTCCCTAATTGCCCGGATCCGAGTGCCCCACGGCCCAGGGGGCGAGTCAGCTTTGGCGTAGTCGGCAGGATTTCGTGCCCGCAACCACCGGGTACTGCGTGCCTGAAAAAGACTTTTGTAACTTACCTGTGGCGAAGTTTCCCGCCGTCCGGAGTCTTTTCCCGCCATCAGACGCCATCTTGGACCGTTTCCCGCCGTCTTCTGCCGTCTTCCCGCCATCCGCAGCTGTTTCCCGCCATCGGACGCCATCTTCAGGACGCCGCGCGGGAAGAAGAGGGGCGTGGACGTCAAAACCGCGCGAGATCCGAAGCTCCGTCCCACGCAATGACGCCGCGCAAGGTCCTGGAAGGGAGAGAGAGCGACGCTGACGTCATCGGAGTGCGACGCCAGGTCCTCGTCCAGAGAAGCAGCGGAGCCGCGGCCTACAGAAGAGGATCGTCGGAAGGTAGGCCACGCTTCACTAGGGGGGGAGGAAGATGTCGGACACAGAGGCGCCCACTACCACCAACGCAGCTGCAGCAGCGGTGATGCCCTTTTCCTTGCCCTACATCCCTGGAGCGGCCTGGCTGCCCAAATACTCAGGGGAGCCCCATGCCCTAACTGACTTCAAGGAAAGACTGTATAGTTTGTTCCAAGTTGACCCCCTGACAGAGGAACAGAAGGTCAGCATATTGACAGGGCAGTTAACTGGCTCAGCCCAAAGGGAGGTAAAATCATGGCCCATTGAGGAGAAAGGGACTGTGAAGGGTATTCTGGCCCGGCTGCGGGGTATCTTTGATACACGTACCTCCGCTGAGATTAAAATGAGGTTCTACGGATGTAAGCAGCGGGCACAGGACAGCATCAGAGACTATGCCTTAAATTTACAGGAAGCCTTGAGGGCTATTCAACAAACTGACCCTGGCAGTGTGCAGGAAACCGATAAGCTGCTAACAGAACAATTCATAGAGGGTCTGCTGTCCAGCGCCCACAGGGCCCAGCTACGCCTCATGTTCTTCCAGAACCCCGACCTGACCTTTGCCCAATTTAAGGACAGGGCCATAAGGGTGCTCTGTGAATCTGCAGCCAGTGGCGCTATAAACCCCCGGCGCCCTGCTATCACCTACCACCAGGAGGCGGCGCCCTCCTCTATGGACTCCATGGAGGCTGATGCACAGGCTCTGAACCAAGCCCCGTCGAAAGGCCTGCACCACCAAGTCCAGGAGCTGACCAGGAGCGTCGCGGCGTTGACCAGGACCGTCCAGGCGTTGCAAGTGGACCCGTCAAGACCCATCAAGCTGGCTTCAAGTCCGGAGGATGTCCCGTGGCATCGACAGAGGAGGAAACCGTCGTTCCGAGGGAGGCCCACAGACCGCTACGCAGAGGATGGACAGCCCATTTGCCGTCGATGCAACCAGCCCGGACACATTTCCAGGTACTGTAATTTAAACGGGTCCAACCTGGGGCAGAGGGCCGACCCCCAGGCATAAGATCACCAGGCCCTTATAATTGGCGCGATAAGTACGTTGGGGGGCGCCCGGTTTTACCCGTGGTGCTGGACGGTATCCCCATGAGCGCCTTGCTGGATACTGGGTCGCAAGTAACCACAATCCCTTATGTACTTTTTAAGCAGTATTGGACTGATGCTGATATCACACGGTATCCAGACAGTAACTTGAGCATCATCGCCAGTAATGGCTTACCCGTGCCGCAGATGGGGTTCAAGGAGATGACCATTAAAATTGGTAAAGTTGAACTGCCGCCACAGGGAGTGATTATTGTGGACATTGACCGTCATGAAAGTCACCCTAAAATAACTGTGGGTACTAACATAATTGAAAATTGTCTTTCAGAAGTAATTGTAATTCTACAACAGGTGGCGGTGAATGCTAGTTCCAGCCAACAGAGAGTCCTCAACAAGGAGATAAAAGCCCTGATGAGACGGCAGCAGGTAGAACTGTCTGGTGGTGAGATCGGTAGCGTAAGACTCAGTGATCCATTCCCCATTTCCATGCCTCCCAAAAGTGAAATGATGATCTGGTGTCGGACTGCAATCGGGTTGAGAGGTAGAGACTACCAAGCCATGGTAGAACCCGTGTACTCAGACAGCAGGCCCACCATTTTGACAGCCCGGGGGGTGGTTGATGTCCGTCATGGGAGGGTGCCCGTCCGCATCCTCAACATTGGGGAGAGGGAAGTACACTTACCCAGGTACGCTACACTCGCCAAACTGTTTGTCGTCGAACACCAAGCTATCAGGGCCGTGGAACCCTTGCCTCCATCTCCACAGGCGGAGGGTAATGGCTCCCAGAAACAAAAGGAGGACTGGTGCCAGAAACTCCATGTGGGTGCTGACTCCACTCCCCTGCACCAAAAACAAGGAGTCTACTGGGTGGTACGGGAGTACGAGAGAGTCTTTAGTAAGCACCCGCTAGACTTCGGCAGAGTAAAAGGGATAGAACACCACATCCCCACAGGGAGCCACCCACCAATAAAAGAGAGGCACAGACCTGTACCCCCTGCACATTATCAGAACGCCAAGGGTATGCTAAGGGAGATGAAAGAAGCTGGGGTCATTAGAGACAGCTGTAGCCCCTGGGCAGCCCCTTTGGTTCTGGTCAAAAAGAAAGACGGCACCATGAGAATGTGCGTGGACTATAGACAAATCAACCGTATCACCCACAAAGACGCATATCCGCTGCCTAGAATAGAAGAGTCTTTAGCCGCACTAAAATCTGCTAACTTCTTTTCTACTTTGGACCTTACTAGCGGGTACTGGCAGGTTCCTGTGGCAGAGGCTGACAAGGAGAAGACCGCCTTCACCACCCCGATGGGACTGAGCGAATTCAACTGTATGCCTTTCGGGCTCTGCAACGCACCAGGGACCTTCCAGCGGCTGATGGAATGCTGTCTAGGGCACCGAAACTTCGAGACGGTCCTCCTTTACCTGGACGACGTGATCGTCTATTCGAAGACCTACGAGGACCACCTAAAGCACCTGGCCGAGGTGTTCGAAGCCCTGGCAGGCTATGGCCTGAAGGTGAAACCATCGAAGTGCCACCTGCTGAAACCAAAGGTCCAGTACCTAGGGCACGTGGTAAGCGCAGAAGGAGTGGCCCCCGACCCTGACAAGGTCACGGCAATCAAGAGCTGGCCAAGCCCCTCGAACATCAAAGAGGTGAGACAGTTTCTCGGGTTGGTAGGCTACTACCGAAGGTTCATCCCCGGGTTCACTAAGATGGCCGCTCCTATGCAGGACCTCCTGATCGGACAATCCAAGTCCAGAAGTCAAAAGCCACCCTTCAAGTGGGATAAACCGGAAGAGGAGTCCTTCCGCCAGCTAAAGTTGGCCCTCACTGGGGATGAGATCCTGGCCTACCCTGATTATGGCCAGCCTTTCATTCTCCACACAGATGCCAGTAATGTGGGACTTGGAGCCGTACTGTCCCAAAACCAACAGGGCAGAGAACGGGTGATCGCATACGCCAGTCGGAAGCTGAGGCCCACCGAGAGGAACCCGGAGAATTACAGCTCCTTCAAGTTAGAATTCTTGGCGGTGGTGTGGGCCGTGACGGAACGCTTCAAGCATTACCTGGCCTCTGCAAAGTTCACCGTGTACACGGACAACAACCCGTTGACACACCTGGACAATGCAAGACTCGGTGCCCTGGAACAGCGGTGGATGGCCCGTCTCTCCAACTATGACTTCGTGATCAAGTACCGGGCAGGCAAAACCAACGCCAACGCGGACGCCCTATCAAGAATGCCTCACTTATCTGAAGGTGACGAAGACCCAGAAGAGCTGGAAGAGGTAGAACTCCCCGCGTTTCACCGGTATGGAGCCGCTCAACACTCTCACCGCGTGAAGGAGGAGGATCTAACAACTGTGATGATGAATCCCCTACCTCACCACAGCTGGGCCGAGACCCAAGATAGTGACCCTGCAGTCCGCCTGGTGAAAGATCTGCTGACCCAGGAAGATGCCCGCCTAGATCCAGATGCCCCAGAGGAAGCCAAGCAGCTATGGAAGGAGAAGAGCAAGCAGTTCCTCTACGAAGGCAAGTTGTGCAGAAGGATTGTCAACCACCGGACGCATGAGCTGACCTGGCAAGTCGTGGTCCCAAGGCGAGATGCAGCTATGGTCCTGGGAGCTTACCATGACAGAGCGGGACACTTTGGTTGGAAGAAACTGGAGTTCCTGCTAAGAGGAAGATTCTTTTGGGTCGGCATGAGAGGAGCTGTAGAAAAGTGGTGCAGAGACTGTGGCCCTTGTCACCTGAGGAGGAAGGACCGCACCAGCCAGAAGACACCCTTGAGGCCCATCGTCACCACGCAGCCTCTTGAGCTGGTAGCTCTGGACCACGTCAAATTGGCTCCAAGCCGGTCCGGATACATCTACGCCCTGACAATCGTGGACCACTATTCCCGTTTTCTAGTGGTGGTCCCGGTAAAGGACTTGACAGCCCAAACAGCGGCCAGAGCCTTCCAGCAATATTTCTGCCGTCCACACGGGTATCCGGAACAGGTCCTGACGGACCAGGGTCCAGCGTTTGAAGCTGAAATCTTCCAGGAGTTCTGCAACCTCTATGGCTGTAAGAAGATTCGGACAACGCCTTACCACCCCCAAACAAACGGGATGTGTGAGAAGATGAACAATATAGTCATTGATCTCCTGAAGACGTTGCCCCTGGAGGAACGCAGCCTGTGGCCAGAAAAACTGCCGGACCTGGTAGACATGTACAACAATATCCCGGTGAATGCTACAAACTGTACCCCGGCTTATCTGATGCGAGCCAGACCGGGTAAGCTGCCCGTAGACCTGGAGATGGGAGTCCTAATACCTGAGGACACCTCCCCGGATGCGGACTGGGATACAGAAAGGCAACTGCAGTACAAGAAGGTACAGGAGAGTGTGGAGAAGAGCCTGGCCCAGGTGAGAGAGAGGCAAGAAAAACTCTTCAACCAACATGCCCCTGCCGGTCCCCTAGAACCTGGTGAGCAAGTCCTAAAGCGGAAGAGAAGGCTACATAAGTTGGACGACCAGTGGGAAAGGGAACCCTACACCGTACTGCAGTCTGACCACGACAACCCAAAGGTGTGCGTAATCACCAAGGACGGAGGAGAAACCACTAGTGTCGTCTCCAGAGACCACCTCAAAAGGTGCCCCGAGCAACTCCGTAGTGCAGAAGAGGATCAGAGTGACCTTGAACCCGCAGAGGACAAGGAAGAAATGATCAGCACCGTTCTCGGAGAGTTCCCTCAGTCCTGGACTCGCATAAATGATGCTATAGTGGTACCCGTCCTGCATTTCCTGCAACCGGCACAGCAACAACCAACACCAGAGCCGGAAGGTGAAGAGGAGCAAGAAGTTCCAGAGGCAGAAAAGCCTGTTCCAGCAGCCCAGGAGAGTCAACCCTCTGCTGACAGTGAGCCTGCCATGCCTGCGGTAAGCCAAAGGACCCGCAGACAGCTGCCTGCCCTACCTGTACACCCAGCTGGTAGCTGTAACCCTAACGCTAGTGGGGAAAGCCAGGTTAGTCCACCACCAGACAGTGGGTTAAGGAGATCAACTAGGAGCACAAAGGGGCAGATACCCGCTCGCTGGAGAATATAGAGTGTACTAAATTGTAAATAACTAGAGATGAGCGGTGTTCGACTAGAACTGTTCGCCAATCTCAAATTCGAGCTGTTTTGGGCGGTGTTCGAGTTGTTCGACGAACCCGAACGATTTGCAAAAAATTCGGCTGTTCGAGGTTATGTTCGATAACTGTTCGTGCACCAAAAGCGTGTCCTGCATGTCTGGCGCTATTTAGAGCACCAATCATGCAGGGATTGTCTGCCACTCACTGTAATGCCACAGCCATGGTGGTTGTGGCATTACAGTGATTGCCCAAATCGATGGGAACAGTGCCAACAGTGAAACATGAAAAGCCGGCAATTCAGCAGCGGCATACACCTGTACCCGACAATTTAGAACCGAAAGAATAGAGCTTCACACATAGATTAGATAGATATAAACATGTCAGCCACATATATACGATGTACAGTGAAAGTGCTGCTTACTGTACTTGTCATTTAGCGTAAAGGATTTATCAAAAAAAATAATAGTGTTTTCATGCACCGTCTCTTTAAAAAAGCCGGCCGGCAATTCAGCATCTGTACCCGACAATTTAAAACAGACAGAATAGAGCTTCACACATAGATTAGATAGATAGAAACATGTCAGTCACATATATATGAAGTACAGTGATAGTGTTGGTTACTGTACTTGTCATTTAGTATTAAAATAAAGGATTTATTATTAAAAAAATTGGCGTGGGGTTCCCCTTAATTTTAGGCTCTAGCGGAGGTTAAGCAGACGGCTGGGGCAGATGTTTGAAGCCTGGGAAGGGGGTAATACCCACGGAGCTTCCCAGGCTACTAATATCAGCCCCCAGCTGAATACATAGCTTTACTAGCTATTAAAATGGGGGACCCCCCAAAAAAAATGACGTGGGGTCCCCCCTAATTTAATAGCTAGCAAAGGCTAGGCAGACAGCTGGGGGCTGATATTAATAGCCCAGGAAGGGAGCCATGAATATTGGCCCCCTCCCAGGCTAGAAACACCAGACGTCAGCCGCCCCAGAAATGGCGCATTCATAGGATGCGCCAATTCTGGCACTTAGCCTCGCTCTTCCACGCTGCCCTGGTGCGGTGGCAGGGGGTAATAGGGTTGGGGTTGATGTCAGCTTATAATGCCAGCTGACATCAAGCCCAGGTTAGTAATGGAGAGGCGTCTATAAGACACCCCCATTACTAACCCCATAGTCAAAGTTAAAAAAAACACAAACACCCAGAATAAAGTCCTTTAATTGAAATAAAGACACAATCCTTTATTGTTCTAAATTAAACCATACTTACCGTCACGCCCATTCCAGCTGAAGCCAACGATCTCCTGCAATAAAAGAAAAATAATAAAGCAACCTCATCCTTACCTTTCCATGGTTCCCACGACAGCTTCAGCTCTGCTACATCGAGATGACAGGCTGGACCGCAGCAGAACGCTGCCATCCAGCCTGTCATCCCGCAGACACTGAGAAGCGCAGGCTTGCTTGCGCTGCTCAGCGTCTCTCTGTGACGACATCCAGATGAGCCGAGTTCATGTCCAATGAACTCGGCTCACCTCATGCACGTCACTGACAGCGTGGGAAAATTCTCACGCTGAAGCGGTGAGTGCAGGAGAATTCTCCCACGCTGTCAGTGACGTGCATAAGGTGAGCTCATGTCCAATGAACTCAGCTCACCTCCTGCACGTCACTGACAGCGTGGGAGAATTCTCCTGCACTCAGCGCTTCAGCGTGAGAATTCTCCCACGCTGAAGCGCTGAGTGCAGGAGAATTTTCCCACGCTGTCAGTGACGTGCATGAGGTGAGCCGAGTTCATTGGACATTAACTCGGCTCATCTGGATGCCCTCACAGAGAGACACTGTGGAGCGCAAGCAAGCCTGCGCTTCTCAGTGTCTGCGGGATGACAGGCTGGATGGCAGCGTTCTGCTGCGGTCCAGCCTGTCATCTCGATGTAGCAGAGCTGAAGCTGTCATGGGAACATTGGAAAGGTAAGGATGATGTTGCTTTATTATTTTTCTTTTATTTCAGGAGATCGTTGGCTTCAGCTGGAATGGGCGTGATGGTAAGTATGGTTTAATTTAGAACAATAAAGAATTGTGTGTTTATTTCAATTAACCACTTCGCGCCAGAGCCTGTTTTTGCCTTCGTGACCGGGCCAATTTTTTCAATTCTGACCACTGTCACTTTATGAAGTAATTACTCTGGAACGCTTCAACGTATTCCCCTGATTCTGAGACTGTTTTTTCATGACATATTGTACTTCATGATAGTGGTAAAATTTCTTCCATATAACTTGCGTTTATTTGTGAAAAAATCGGAAATTTGGCTAAAATTTTGAAAATTTTGCAATTTTCAAACTTTGAATTTTCATGCCCTTAAATCAGAGAGATATGTCACACAAAATAGTTAATAAATAACATTTCCCACATGTCTACTTTACATCAGCACAATTTTGGAACCAAAATTTTTTTTTGTTAGGGAGCTATAAGGGTTAAAAGTTGACCAGCGATTTCTCATTTTTCCAACAAAATTTACAAAAACATTTTTTTAGGGACCACATCATATTTGAAGTCACTTTGAGGGGTCTTTATGACAGAAAATACCCAAAATTGACACCATTCTAAAAACTGCACCCCTCAAGGTGCTCAAAACCACATTCAAGAACTTTATTAACCCTTCAGGTGCTTCACAGGAATTTTTGGAATGTGGAAAAAAAAAATTAACATTTAACTTTTTTCACAAAAATGTTACTTTAGACCCAATTTTTTTTATTTTCACAGGGGTAACAGGAAAAAATGGACCCCAAATTTTTTTGTGCAATTTCTCTTGAGCGTGCTGATACCCCATATGTGAGGGAAAACCACTGTTTGGGCGCACTGCAGGGTTCGGAAGGGAAGGAGCGCCATTAGACTTTTTGAATGTAAAATTTGTCTGAATAATTAGCAGACGCCATGTTGCGTTTGGAGAGCTCCTGATGTGCCTAAACAGTGGAAACCCCCCACAAGTGACAACATTTTGGAAACTAGACCCCTTAGGGAACTTATCTAGATGTGTGGTGAGCACCTTGAACCCCAAGGTGCTTCACAGAAGTTTATAATATTGAGCTGTAAAAATAAAATTTTCACATTTTTCCCACAAAACCGTTTTTCATCCCTTAATTTTGCATTATCATAAGGGTAATAGGATAAATTGCACCATGAAATTTGTTGTGCAATTTCTCCTGAACACGCTGATACCCCATACGTGGAGGCAAATTACTGTTTGGGCGCATGGCAGGGTTTGAAAGGGAAGGAGCGCCATTTGACTTTTTGAATGTAAAATTTGTTTGAATAATTAGCAGACGCCATGTCGCATTTGGGGAGCCCCTAATGTGACTAAACAGTGGAAACCCCCCACAAGTGCCACCATTTTGGAAACTAGACCCCTTAGGGAACTTATCTAGATGTGTGGTGAGCACCTCGCACCCCCAGCTGCTTCACAGAAGTTTATAATATTGAGCCGTGAAAATAAAATTTTCACATTTTTCCCACAAAAAATCTTTTTCATTCTCTAATTTTGTATTATCATAAGGGTAACAGGATAAATTGCACCATGAAGTTTGTTGTGCAATTTCTCCTGAACACGCTGCTACCCCATATGTGAGGGAAAACCACTGTTTGGGCGCACGGCAGGGTTTGAAAGGGAAGGAGCGCCATTTGACTTTTTGAATGTAAAATTTGTTTGAATAATTAGCGGACGCCATGTCACATTTGTGGAGCCCCTAATGTGTCTAAACAGCGGAAACCCCCCACAAGTGCCACCATTTTGGAAACTAGACCCCTTAGGGAACTTATCTAGATGTGTGGTGAGCACCTTGCACCCCCAGCTGCTTCACAGAAGTTTATAATATTGAGCCGTGAAAATAAAATTTTCACATTTTTCCCATAAAAAATGTTTTTCATCCCCTAATTTTGCATTATCATAAGGATAACCGGAGAAATTGCACCATGAAATTTGTTGTACAATTTCTCCTGAGTACGCCGATACCCCATATGTGGGGGAAAACCACTGCTTTGGTGTACGGCAGGGTTCGGAAGAGAAAGGAGCGCTATGTTGGCTGGGATAGGCAGCAGACACCATGTCACATTTGAAGAGTCGCTGACATGCCAAAACAGCAGAAACCTCCACAAATGACCCCATTTTGTAAACTACACCTCTCAAGGAATTCATCTAGGGAAGTAGTGAGTATTTTTTAATTTTTAAATTTATACCATTGGGCAGTGAAAAAATCATAATTATATTTTTACCACAAAAAAATGTTTTACCCTCAGATTTTACATTTTCAAACAGGGCAATGGGTAAAAATGGTGCCAAAATGTGTCACACAATTTCTTCTAAAAGTGTCAATACCCCATATGTGGCTGTATCGTACCGCTTAGCCATACGGTGAGATCTGGGGGGGACGGAGTGCTATTTGACAATTGGAGAACAAATTATTGTAGAATAGGCATTTGGATTTGGGAGCACAAAATTTTCTGAATTTCTTTTGGGGGGCAAGGGTCATTTTGCTTTTCCAGAGCCTTTCTGCTACCAGTAACTTGGAAGTCCCTTATATTTTTAACAGATGACGGACCTGAGTGGGGACTAGCTTTTTTTGAGGACTGAGTTGAAGCTTTTATTGGGAACATTTTACGTAACATTTATCCGGCGCTCTAGGCTGAGCACTTACATCGGGGTTTCCATCTAAATTTCCAAGTGATGTAATTCAGATGAAACCCCTGCAGGATCCATTCACTGTAATGAGGCAGCAGAGTTACTCTGGACACCGTCTGGCCTCTGTGTAGCGGTGTCCTTTTTTTCAGAAGTGCACAAAACTGTGGCCAACCGCACTTTTATGCACGCCTAAAACAAATGACACCGTGGGATCCCAGGCTAGACGGCGTCCACAGTGGCCTATATCTGTCTCATTACAGGGAATCTTCCGTCATGGGTTCTGGCTGAATCATGTATTTCAGAGATTTACACGGAAACTCTGGTGTAAGTGCTCAGCGCAGAGCACAGGATAAATGTTGGCAGAGCCTTACTGGGATCTTTGGGGACATAATAAACAAATCAGTAGCAGGTGAAGAATTGGTTTTATTTATTTTTTACGCCGTTCCTAGTGTGATATAACTGATTAGATTACTTTATTCTTCGGGTCGGTGTGATTACAGAGATACCAGATTGATATCGGGTTTTTATGACTGACAGCTGTCACACACTAAAAGACGCTTTTTTTGCAAAATCTAGTTTTTGCATCACCACATTTTGAGAGCTATAATTTTTCCATATTTCGGCCGACAGAGTCATGTGACGGCTTGTTTTTTGCGGGACGAGTTGACATTTTTATTGGTACCATTTTTGGGGACGTGATATTTTTTGATCGCTTTCTATTCCGTTTTTTGGGAGGTAAAATTAACAAAAACAAACAATTCAGGAATTGTTTTTTGAGTTTTTTTTTTATGCCGTTCTGCGTGTGGTAAAAGTGATCAGGCAGCGTTATTCTTCGGGTCAGTACGTTTACAGCGATACTACACTTACTGTATTTTTTTTATGTTTTGGCGCTTTTACACAATAAAACTATTTTATAGAAAAAAATATTTTTTTTGCATTGCTTTATTCTGAGCGCTATAACTTTTATTTTTCGGCTGATGGAGCTGTATGGCGGCTTTTTTTTTGCGTAACAAGATGACGTTTTCAGTGGTACCATTTTTATTTCTATTTTGTTTTTTGATCGCATTTTTTTCCACTTTTTGTTTGGCAATATGATGAAAAAGCATATTTTTTTGCTCCGTTTTTTATTTATTTTTATTACGGTGTGCACAGAAGGAGTTAATTAGTGTGACAGTTTTATAGCTCGGGTTGTTTCGGACGCGGCGATACCAAATATGTGTACTTTTTTTGGTTTTGTAAAAATATACGGATTTATTGGTTTAATATTTTATTTATTTATTTTTATTTATTTTGTGATTTTTTTATTAATAGTTTAAAAACTTTTTTTTTACTTTTTTTCACATTTTTTCTTAGTCCCTGTATGGGACATTAATTTTTATTTTCCTGATCTCTGATCTCATGTAATGTAATAGACATATATTACATTACATGAGATCTTCCCTGACTGTTTCAGTCAGAGTCTCCTGTCTGGCTACAGCTGCAGCTGAGCCAGACAGGACACCATATATGGCAGAGCTGGAGGCGGTCATGTGACCTCCAGCTGCCATAGCAACCCCAGGTCCTGGAAGGACTCGGAGGTCTTCGGAGAGGTAAGTTGACGACCCCCTCTCCTCCTGCTGTCTCCTATATGCCGCGATCACAATAGATCACAGCATATAGAAGACAGCTAAGGGTTAACATCACTGGGACCTGATCTAATCAGGTCCCGATGATGTCCCCTGTCAGAGCTAACGCTCTGCACCGGAATCGCAGCGCTTGCAGGACCCTGGGGGTCCTGAGCGCTGCGAGACCACCCACCGTTTTTAAACGTCGGCGCTGCACAGAGCCCGGCAAGCGCCGACGTTTATCTACAGTGGGCGGTCGGGAACCGGTTAAAGGACTTTTTTCTGGGTGTTGTGTTTTTTTTTAATACTTTACTAGAAATTCATGGTGGTCATGTCTAATATTGGCGTGACCCCATGAATTTCGGGCTTAGGGCCAGCTGATAATGCCAAGCTGGCCCTAACCCCTTTATTACCCAGTGAGCCACCGCATCAGGGCCCTGGATGAGTTGGGTACAGCGCCAGAAGATGGCGCTTCTATGAACGCGCCATTTTCCGGGGTGGCTGCGGACTGCAATTTGCAGCGGGGGTGGCCCAGAAAGCTTGGGCCTCCCTGCGCTGCGGATTCCAGCCCCCAGCTGCATAGTTGTACCTGGCTGGACAGAAAAACAGGGCGAAGCCCCACGTCAATTTTCTTTAAATTATTTCATGAAATAATTAAGAAAAAAAGGGCTTCCCTATATTGTTGTGTCCGGCCAGGTACAAATAGGCAGCTGGTGGTTGGGGGCAGCCCGTTCCTGCCTGCTGTACCTGGCTGGACACAAATATAGTGCGAAGCCCCACGTCAATTTTTTTTTAATTATTTCATGAATTTCCTGAAATAATTTTAAAAAATTGAAGTGGGGCTTCGCACTATATTTGTGTCCAGCCAGGTACAGCAGGCAGGAACGGGCTGCCCCCAACCACCAGCTACCTATTTGTACCTGGCCGGACACAACAATATAGGGAAGGCCTTTTTTTCTTAATTATTTCATGAATTTCATGAAATAATTAAAAAAAATTGAAGTGGGGCTTCGCACTATATTTGTGTCCAGCCAGGTACAGCAGGCAGGAACGGGCTGCCCCCAACCACCAGCTGCCTATTTGTACCTTACCGGACACAACAATATAGGGAAGGCCTTTTTTTCTTAATTATTTCATGAATTTCATGAAATAATTAAAAAAAAAATACGTGGGGCTTCGCCCTATTTTTGTGTCCAGCCAGGTACAACTAGGCAGCTGGGGGCTGGAATCTGCAGCGCAGGGAGGCCCAAGCTTTCTGGGCCCCCCCCCGCTACAAATTGCAGTCCGCAGCCACCCCGGAAAATGGCGCGTTCATAGAAGCGCCATCTTCTGGCGCTGTACCCAACTCATCCAGGGCCCTGGTGCGGTGGCTCACTGGGTAATAAAGGGGTTAGGGCCAGCTTGGTATTATCAGCTGGCCCCAAGCCCAAAATTCATGGGGTCACGCCAGTATTAGACATGACCGCCATGAATTTCTAGTAAAGTATTTAAAAAAAACACAACACCCAGAATAAAGTCCTTTAATTGAAATAAAGACACAATTCTTTATTGTTCTAAATTAAACCATACTTACCATCACACCCATTCCAGCTGAAGCCAACGATCTCCTGCAATAAAAGAAAAATAATAAACCAACCTCATCCTTACCTTTCCATGGTTCCCACGACAGCTTCAGCTCTGCTACATCGAGATGACTGGCTGGACCGCAGCAGAACGCTGCCATCCAGTCTGTCATCCCGCAGACACTGAGAAGCGCAGGCATGCTTGCGCTCCTCACTGTCTCGCTGTGACGGCATCCAGATGAGCCGAGGTCATGTCCAATGAACTCGGCTCACCTCATGCACGTCACTGACAGCGTGGGAAAATTCTCACGCTGAAGTGCTGAGTGCAGGAGAATTCTCCCACGCTGTCAGTGATGTGCATGAGGTGAGCTCATGTCCAATGAACTCAGCTCACCTCCTGCACGTCACTGACAGCGTGGGAAAATTCTCCTGCACTCAGCGCTTCAGCGTGAGAATTTTCCCACGCTGTCAGTGACGTGCATGAGGTGAGCCGAGTTCATTGGACATGAACTCGGCTCATCTGGATGTCGTCACAGAGAGACGCTGAGCAGCGCAAGCATGCCTGCGCTTCTCAGTGTCTGCGGGATGACAGGCTGGATGGCAGCGTTCTGCTGCGGTCCAGCCTGTCATCTCGATGTAGCAGAGCTGAAGCTGTCGTGGGAACCATGGAAATGTAAGGATGAGGTTGCTTTATTATTTTTCTTTTATTGCAGGAGATCGTTGGCTTCAGCTGGAATGGGCGTGACGGTAAGTATCGTTTAATTTAGAACAATAAAGGATTGTGTCTTTATTTCAATTAAAGGACTTTATTCTGGGTGTTTGTGTTTTTTTTAACTTTGACTATGGGGTTAGTAATGGGGGTGTCTTATAGACGCCTCTCCATTACTAACCTGGGCTTGATGTCAGCTGGCATTATAAGCTGACATCAACCCCAGCCCTATTACCCCACTGCCACCGCTACAGGGCAGTGGGAAGAGCGAGGCTAAGTGCCAGAATTGGCGCATCCTATGGATGCGCCATTTCTGGGGCGGCTGACGGCTGGTGTTTCTTGCCTGGGAGGGGGCCAATATTCATGGCACCCTTCCTGAGCTATTAATATCAGCCCCCAGCTGTCTGCCTAGCCTTTGCTAGCTATTAAAATAGGGGGGACCCCACGTCATTTTTTTGGGGGGGTCCCCCATTTTAATAGCTAGTAAAGGCTATGTATTCAGCTGGGGGCTGATATTAGTAGCCTGGGAAGCTCCGTGGGTATTACCCCCTTCCGAGGCTTCAAACATCTGCCCCAGCCGTCTGCTTAACCTCCGCTAGAGCCTAAAATTATGGGGGATCCCACGCCAATTTTTATTTTAATAAATCCTTTATTTTAACACTAAATGACAAGTACAGTAACCAACACTGTCACTGTACTTCATATATATGTGACTGACATGTTTCTATCTATCTAATCTATGTGTGATGCTCTATCTTTCTGTTCTAAATTGTCGGGTACCGCTGCTGAATTGCCGGCCGGCTTTTTTAAAGAGACAGTGCATGAAAACACTATTATTTTTTTAAAAAAATCCTTTACACTAAATGACAAGTACAGTAACCAACACTGTCACTGTACTTATTATATGTGTGACTGACATGTTTCTATCTATCTAATCTATGTGTGATGCTCTATCTTTCTGTTCTAAATTGTCGGGTACCGCTGCTGAATTGCCGGCCGGCTTTTTTAAAGAGACGGTGCATGAAAACACTAATATTTTTTTTAATAAATCCTTTACACTAAATGACAAGTGCAGTAACCAACACTGTCACTGTGCTTCTTATATGTGTGACTGACATGTTTCTATCTATCTAATCTATGTGTGATGCTCTATTCCTTCTTGTCTAAATTGTCGGGTACCGGTGTATGCTGCTGCTGAATTTGCCGGCCGGCTTTTTTAAAGAGAGTGTCTTCTGAGCAGTTTGTCAGCTTTTGGACACCTTTGCAGGTGTTTTCTATGTGTTTCTATGTGTTTTTGCTTGCCTGCCATTGGTTTTAACGGTGTTCGACGGTGTTCTAAGGTGTTCGACGAACAGTTCGACGAACAGTTCCTCGAACATCCCGGTGTTCGACGAACCGAACCGAACCCGAACACTACGGGGGTGGCTCAACACTATAAATAACCTTGTTGCCAAATGTTGAATTGTTTGCCAAAGTTACCTGCATGTTTATTAATAGTGTGTTTCAGTTTCTTGCAGCTACCGTAAGGACTCAAAGGTTATGGACTTTGTATAACCGGGACCTTGTATGGACTGCGTTCGGAGCCTAACCCAGGAATGAACTAAGACTGTGAAGGACTTGGGGTAGGACAGACCCCCACCTGGTTAAGGCTCCCCGTTGTTTTGGTGATATGGACACCTGGTCACAGACCACACTGTGACCTTAAGAACTCAATCTGTGCGTCATTTGTGTATTCATGTTTTATTGTTATGTATATTATCTTTGTTTACTGTTTAGTCCCGGAGTACTAAATTTCACTAGGGGGGAATGTGTCACCCTACCTGGATGCCACAAGTGTAAATAAAGCTGTGTCTGAGAGCAAGGGGGAGGTTCTCTGGTCAGGGGAACATTAGCATGCAATGCCTCCTGTCTCAGGCCAGTAGGGGGAGCAGGCTGCCCCTATAAAAGCTGGTACTGGGGACAGGGTTAGAGAGAACTGGAAAGCCTGTCTCAGCTTTGAGACGTGTCCCAGAGTGGAGCAGGGACAGAAAGTTGATTGCACCTAAGAGGAAGTGTGGCAGTAGGAGAGAGCCACAAGCCAGAGACAAGAGGCGAAGAGAGCCTGTCTTGGCAGAGAAAAGACTTCATTTTACCAGACTTTGGTGTCTGAGGCTGGAAGGATTCCACATCCCCCAGCAGAGAACCAGCCCGCAAGGGACTGTACATTCCTTGGCCTAAGAAGCCTGGAGGCCCTGCCACAACCGAAGGGACCAGTAAAGCCATACAAGGCTGGGAGCAGAAAGGAACCCACGTCGCAGGCCATACAGGCGAGAAAACACGGAAAGCTCGGAAACGTGGGCTGTTACCCTATCAGGAGGAGATAGCCAGAAGGAGCGCAGAAAGCACGGTAGGCCTACACCCTCACCCTGACCAGGGCCATTTTCCCCGTTGCTCTCAGACATCCAGGTCCCCTCCTAGCTGGGACTGTTTATGGGTCAGTTTACCTGTTTCAGTAAAGACCCTGGACTGCAACCTGTTGTCTGTGTGCTCCTTGCTCCTCCAGCACTATCAGCACTGGGACTCTCACTACCATCACTCCCACCATCCACTACACTGCCCTGGGGCCGCACTCTTCCCGTGGGGAGTCACACTACCCTAGCTGCACACCTCATCAGCCCCAGCGGTCTGCATGCAGCGGCGGTTCCTAATAACCGCAATCCACGGGTGGCGTAGTCGGACATTATCAATAACACATAACGGACTACCACTGGCCTGACCACCCTGAGCCACGGAACCGGGTTGCCACTACTACTCCCATCGTTTCCCTAATTGCCCGGATCCGAGTGCCCCACGGCCCAGGGGGCGAGTCAATAGCTACATCATCAAAACACCATCCAATGATGTGCAGTTCAAATCAACTGACCACTGTGCTCTATCACATGCTGCAGTGTTCCTGTGTCTGGTAAAATGATGACATCATTGATCAAGACACAAAACACAGAGGAAGCAAAAGAGATCTCAGCACTCACGTATTGAAGATCAATTCATTTATTCCACCTATCAATGAACAAGAAGTTTCAGCTCTTCCAAGGCTTTTATCAATTGAGTGCCGACTAAAATTTTCTATTACAAAACTCAGAGGGGCCTGCACTAGTTCCAGGAGGGTGACAACAGGTGAGTAAGATTTATTCAGTTATTTCTGCAAAACCCCAATTAATGAGCATCTTTTGCCCAGACAACTTCTTTCATGTAAACGTGTCACTGTCAGTGTGCAACACATTCATTATTTTGGACAACTCCTTTAACAGATGTAACGTTCCCTGATTCTGTAATTAAAAGCCTAAAACAGAATAAGTTAGCAGCAGCCACGCTGCACTCTGAGTGACCCGGCGACTCTGAACAGCAGTGATGTCAGTAACAATTGTGCTCATCAGAGTCGTCGAGTCACACTGCCCTCTGTGAGGCTAAAAAAGCCTTAAAAGATCAACTATAAACATCACATGAAAGGCACTAATGAGTGCATGATTATTATATGTAGAGAGATTGTGAAATTATATATCTGCACAATAGATATCTATTCTATCTGCCCATCCATCCATCTCTCTATCTAATCTCGGGGTTCTGGCTGTGAACGTTCTGTGATTGGCTAATGCAATTTCTTGGTTCCGTTGAGAAGTGTGTGTAAAAATCAATTGTACAGCCGGCTCCTGTCTCTAACAGCAGCAAATAGTACTATCGCCAATCGCTGTTGCTAACCTCTCAAATGCCTCTGTCAATAATTGCCGCAATCCAGACCGGACGTTAGTTTGGGCACCCATAAGCTTCTTCATGAAGCGATTGCACTGAGCTGATGAACTGCTATGACAACTTGTGTATGCTAAAGACCCTTGTGCCTGTCATATGGTCTCTTCTGTGAAATAAAACCTGTGATTTTGATATATGCTGGAATACTGTGGTATTTACTATATGTACTGTATGTAGTACAATTGATTAGACAATCACAGGTTCAAGTCCACTAAGGGAAGTAACAAATATATTAAAACCTTTTTTACTATTTTTTGCTAATCAAAAAAATATACAGTACAGACCAAAAGTTTGGACACACCTTCTCATTTAAAGGTTTTTCTGTATTTTCATGACTTTGAAAATTGTACATTCTCACTGAAGGCATCAAAACTATGAATTAACACATGTGGAATTATATACTTAACAAAAAAGTGTGAAACAACTGAAAATATTTCTTATATTCTAGGTTCTTCAAAGTAGGCACCTTTTGCTTTGATGACTGCTTTGCACACTCTTGGCATTTTCTTGATGAGCTTCAAGAGGTAGTCACCGGAAATGGTCTTCCAACAATCTTGAAGGAGTTCCCAGAGATGCTTAGCACTTGTTGGCCCTTTTGCCTTCACTCTGCGGTCCAGCTCACCCCAAACCATCTCGATTGGGTTCAGGTCTGGTGACTGTGGAGGCCAGGTCATCTGGCGTAGCACCCCATCAGTCTCCTTCTTGGTCAAATAGCCCTTACACAGCCAGGAGGTGTGTTTGGGGTCATTGTCCTGTTGAAAAATAAATGATGGTCCAACTAAACGCAAGCTGGATGGGATAGCATGCCGCTGCAACATGCTGTGGTAGCCATGCTGGTTCAGTATGCCTTCAATTTTGAATAAATCCCCAACAGTGTCACCAGCAAAGCACCCCCACACCATCACACCTCCTCCTCCATGCTTCTCGGTGGGAACCAGGCATGTAGAGTCCATCCGTTCACCTTTTTTGCATCGCACAAAGACACGGTGGTTGGAAGCAAAGATCTCAAATTTGGACTCATCAGACCAAAGCATAGATTTCCACTGGTCTAATGTCCATTCCTTGTGTTCTTTAGCCAAAACAAGTCTCTTCTGCTTGTTGCCTGTCCTTAGCAGTGGTTTCCTAGCAGCTATTTTACCATGAAGGCCTGCTGCACAAAGTCTCCTCTTAACAGTTGTTGAAGAGATGTGTCTGCTGCTAGAACTCTGTGTGGCATTGACCTGGTCTCTAATCTGAGCTGCTGTTAACCTGAAATTTCTGAGGCTGGTGACTCAGATAAACTTATCCTCAGAAGCAGAGGTGACTCTTGGTCTTCCTTTCCTGGGGCGGTCCTCATGTGAGCCAGTTTCTTTGTAGCGCTTGATGGTTTTTGCAACTGCACTTGGGGACACTTTCAAAGTTTGCCCAATTTTTCGGACTGACTGACCTTCATTTCTTAAAGTAATGATGGCCACTCGTTTTTCTTTACTTAGCTGCTTTTTTCTTGCTATAATACAAATTCTAACAGTCTATTCAGTAGGACTATCAGCTGTGTATCCACCTGACTTCTGCACAACACAACTGATGATCCCAACCCCATTTATAAGGCAAGAAATCCCACTTATTAAACCTGACAGGGCACAAAATGGCTTAAATACATTAAAAAATATGCGGCTTAGCCCCCAAAAGCAGATAGGGTGTCACACTGAAATGTGGCAGTTTTAACAATTCTCCCCATTTTATCTCTGAAAAAAAGACGATGCTATGTGGAAGATAGTAATTAGTATACTAAAAAACATTATCAGTGCTGTCATTAGAGTACCAACGGCTGTATATGGGCCAACAGGCACCCCATGTAGCATAAATGGATGGCAATGGGAGATTATAATATGATGCTAATTATCCCACTTATTAAACCTGACAGGGCACACCTGTGAAGTGAAAACCATTTCCGGTGACTACCTCTTGAAGCTCATCAAGAGAATGCCAAGAGTGTGCAAAGCAGTCATCAAAGCAAAAGGTGGCTACTTTGAAGAACCTAGAATATAAGACATATTTTCAGTTGTTTCACACTTTTTTTTGTTAAGTATATAATTCCACATGTGTTAATTCATAGTTTTGATGCCTTCAGTGTGAATGTACAATTTTCAAAGTCATGAAAATACAGAAAAATCTTTAAATGAGAAGGTGTGTCCAAACTTTTGGTCTGTACTATATATCAAAATTTGAATTAACCCTCTTTTCCCCAAATAACAAAGAAATGTAAAAAATAAAAATATACACATATTTGGTATCAATGTATCCAGAAGAGTCTGATCCATCAAAATATAAAATGAATTAAGCCAATCGGTAAACATTGTAACTAGAAAATAATCAAAACACCACAATTGCATGAGGTTTTTTTTCATGGAACAGCATTTAACCTAATTTTTTATTGCCTCTTTATGTTCTTGCATAAGTTAATGTGCATGGTACTTTATTCATTCATTCTCAAGACTAAATACATTTAATTTTTTAGCTCCTTTGCACATATGGGCTTTATGGGCTTAATTGTATGTCCCTCACAGTGGTGATCGTGTGTGAAAAAGGCTCAGGAGCTGAGTTCCCTCTACATGCGGTAGATACAAGTCATGTTAAGTAGCCGCCATCTGTCTCTAACAACAGCAGATGGTGCTGGGTTCAGATCGCTGCTGTCAACTGTTTATATGACCCTCTCATTCTCTGGCAGCGGCATTTAAATGGCATCAATGTTTCAGCGCTCATCGCCCCCAATGAAGAATGCAAGGCAGTAATGTGTTACAATGGCAGCTAGGAGGTCTGTTGAAGGTAAGATACTGCTATGAAACTCAGCCACAGGCTGAATATCATAGGTAACCACGATTTACACAAAATATTGCAGTACTGTGGTATTGCAGTATATAGCACAACCTCTGGCAAAAATTATGGAATCATCGGGCTTGGAAGATGTTCATTCAGTTGTTTAATGTTGTTGAAAAAAAGCAGATCACAGACATGGCACAAAACTAAAGTAATTTCAAATGGCAACTTTAGGGCTTTAAGAAACACTAAAAGAAATCAAGATTAAAAATGTAGTACTCAGTAAGGGTAATTTTTTTCAGACCAAGCAGGGGGAAAAAATTATGGAATCACTCAATTCTGAGGAAAAAATTATGGAATCACCCTGTAAATTTTAATTTCAAAAACTAACACCTGCATCAAATTAGATCTGCTTGTTAGTCTGCATCTAAAAAGGAGTGATCACACCTTGGAGAGCTGTTGCACCAAGTGGACTGACATGAATCATGGCTCCAACACAAGGGATGTCAATTGAAACACAGGAGAGGATTATTAAACTCTTAAAATAAGGTAAATCATCACGCAATGTTCGAAAAGATGTTGGTTGTTCACAGTCAACTGTGTCTAAAATCTGGACCAAATACAAACAACATGGGAAGGTTGTTAAAGGCAAACATACTGGTATACCAAGGATGACATCAAAGCGTCAAGACCGTAAACTTAAAGCAAAACAGGAAATGCGCAACAAAACAAATGAGGAACGAATGGGAGGAAACTGGAGTCAATGTCTGTGACCGAACTGTAAGAAACCGCCTAAAGGAAATGGGATTTACATACAGAAAAGCTAAACATAAGTCATCATTAACACCTAAACAGAAAAAAACAAGGTTACAATGGGCTAAGGAAAAGCAATCGTGGACTGTGGATGACTGGAGGAAAGTCATATTCAGTGATGAATTGCGAATCTGCGTTGGGCAAGGTGATGATGCTGGAACTTTTGATTGGTGCCGTTCCAATGAGATTTATAAAGATGACTGCATGAAGAGAACATGCAAATTTCCACAGTCATTGATGATATAGGGCTGCATGTCAGGTAAAGGCACTGGGGAGATGGCTGTCATTACATCTTCAATAAATGCCCAAGTTTACATTGATATTTTGGACAGTTTTCTTATACCATCAATTGAAAGGATGTTTGGGGATGATGACATCATTTTTCAAGATGATAATGCATCCTGGCATAGAGCAAAAACTGTGAAAACATTCCTTGAAAGAAGACACATAAGGTCAATGTCATGGCCTGCAAATAGTCCGGATCTCAATCCAATTGAATCCAATTGAAAATCTTTGGTGGAAGTTGAAGAAAATGGTCCATGACAAGGCTCCAACCTGCAAAGCTGATCTGGCAACAGCAATCAGAGAAAGTTGGAGCCAGATTGATGATGAGTACTGTTTGTCACTCATTAAGTCCATGCCTCAGAGACTGCAAGCTGTTATTAAAGCCAGAGGTGGTGCAACAAAATACTAGTGATGTATTGGAGTTTTCTTTTGTGTGTTTGTTTTTCATGATTCCATATTTTTGTCCTCAGAATTGAGTGATTCCATAATTTTTCCCTCTGATTGGTCTGAAAAAAATTACCCTTACTGAGTACCACATTTTTAATCTTGATTTCTTTTAGTGTTTCTTAAAGCCATAAAGTTGCCATTTGAAATGACTTTAGTTTTGTGCCATGTCTGTGATCTGCTTTTTTTCAACAACATTAAACAACTGAATTAACATCCTCCGAGCCCGATGATTCCATAATTTTTGCCAGGGGTGGTATAAGCGATTATATGATCACAGGTTCAACTACAAATAATGTAAAAGTTTAAAAATAAAGTCCTCAAAAATATAAAAAAAAATGTACAGTTTATAAAAATTTAATCAGCCCCTTTTTCCTCAATTAAAAATATAGAAAATAAAAAAATAAACAATATTTAGCATCTTAAAAGTCCTGTCAATCAAAATATAAAATTAATTAAGCAATACAATAAACAATTTAAGAAGAAAAAACTAAAATGCCACAATTTTTTTGGTTCACCACACATCGCTATAAAAAGCAATTAAACACAATCAAAATGTCATGTGTACCCTCAAAATAGTATCAATAAATACATCTATTTGCCATGCAAAACATGTGCCCTCAACCAGCTTTTAACCCCTTTACAACCTAGGGCGTATTAGTACGTATCTGTGCCCTGGGCCTTATGGACCTGATACGTATTAGTACGCCCTGGCGATTTTGCCCGCACACAGGCTGTGCGGGCGCGATCGCCGCCGGGTGTCAGCTGATTGTCACAGCTGACACCCAGGTCTATGTGCAGGGAGCGGTCCCTGTGTGCCCAAACATTGGAGGTCCCCCACAAGTGACCCCATTTTGGAAACTAGACCCCCCCAAGGCACCTATCTAGATGCATAGTGAGCACTTGGAACCCCCAGGTGCTTCACAAATTGATTCAGAAAAATTAAAAAGTGTTTTTTTTTTCACTTTTTCATTTTTACGAATCAATTTGTGAAGCACCTGGGGGTTCCAAGTGCTCACTATGCATCTAGGTAGATGCCTTGGGGGGTTTAGTTTCCAAAATGGGGTCACTTTTGGGGGAGCTCCAATGGTTGGGCACACAGGGTCTCTCCAAACGCAACATGGTGTCCGCTAACAATTTGAGCCGATTTTCCATTCAATTTGTTAGTGGACACCATGTTGCATTTGGAGAGTCCCTGTGTGCCCAAACATTGGAGCTCCCCCACAAGTGACTCCATTTTGGAAACTAGACCCCCCAAGGCACCTATCTAGATGCATAGTGAGCACTTGGAACCCCTAGGTGCTTCACAAATTGATTCGTAAAAATGAAAAAGTGAAAAAAAAACACTTTTTCATTTTTACGAATCAATTTGTGAAGCACCTGGGGCTTCCAAGTGCTCACTATGCATCTAGATATGTGCCTTGGGGGGTCTAGTTTCCAAAATGTGGTCACTTGTGGGGGAGCTCCAATGTTTGGGCACACAGGAGCTCTCCAAACGCAACATGGGGTCCACTAATTATTCTAGCAAATTTTACAATCAAAAAGTCAAATGGCGCTCCTTCCCTTCCGAGCCCTGCCGTGCGCCCAAACAGTGTTTTTTCCCCACATATGGGGTATCTGCGTTCCCAGGGGAAATTGCACAACAAATTTTGGGGTCCATTTTTTCTTGTTACCCCTGTGAAAATAAAAAAAATTGGGTCTAAAGTAACATTTTTGTGAAAAAAGTTAAATGTTCATTTTTTTCTTCCACATTCCAAAAATTCCTGTGAAGCACCTGAAGGGTTAATAAAGTTCTTGAATGTGGTTTTGAGCACCTTGAGGGGTGCAGTTTTTAGAATCGTGTCACTTTTGGGTATTTTCTGTCATAAAGACCTCTCAAAGTGACTTCAAATGTGATGTGGTCCCTAAAAAAATGGTTTTGTAAATTTTGTTGGAAAAATGAGAAATCGCTGGTCAACTTTTAACCCTTATAGCTCCCTAACAAAAAAAAATTTTGGTTCCAAAATTGTGCTGGTGTAAAGTAGACATGTGAGAAATGTTATTTATTAACTATTTTGTGTGACATATCTCTCTGATTTAAGGGCATAAAAATTCAAATTTTGAAAATTGCAAAATTTTCACAATTTTTGCCAAATTTCCATTTTTTTCACAAATAAATGCAAGTGATATCGAAGAAATTTTACCACTATCATGAAGTACAATATGTTACGAAAAAACAGTCTCAGAACCAGGGGGATCCGTTGAAGCGTAATTACCTCATAAAGTGACAGTGGTCAGAATTGTAAAAATTGGCCTGGTCATTAACGTGCAAACCACCCTCGGGGTTAAGAGGTTAAATGAATAAAATAGTAGCTGTCTCAAAAATATGCGACACACACCAAATTTTGTTTTTATTTTTTCAAAACTTTTGATCTTTTTTTCACCACTTAAATAAAAAAGAAAATCTCTGCAAGTTTGTTATCGCTGTTATCATACTGACCTGGAGAGTCCTGGAGAGACAGGTTGACAGGTTCCATTTACCCATACGAATGAATGGCATAAAAAATCCCCCCCAAAAATGTAAAATAAACCTTTTTTTCTCACCATTTTAACCCAATTTTAACCCACTGGGATTTTTTTTCCTGTGCTTCAGTGAATTTTATGGTAAAATGAATAGTGTAATTCAAAACTTAAAAAACGGCACCGGTTTCATCAGTGTGTCATTTGTATGTTGGTTTTTACCGTCAGTGTTTTTCCGTATGGATAGAGAAATAAATTACAAAACGTTTCCTTTACTTTGCAGTGTTAAACATGGACAGCAAACGGATGGCTCATGGATAGTACATGGATGCCATCCGTGTGCTGTACGTGGTTTTCACAGACCCACAGACTTCTAGTGGCCCTTGTTATCCATGCGGCCGGAAAAAAAAGGACATGTCACCATGGGTTTTGCACAGTCACATGATCCATTTAAACTTAAGTTATAATAGGTTTGTGTGGTATCCGTGAAAAAAAGCCCTGACTAATGCGGCGCCACCCATGACTGAATATGAGGATCCCACCCCTATGACTGAAATGAGCAGGTAGGATATAAGTATATAAAATGTTTTAGACTCATTATATTACCACCGATTTTAATGATAAAAGCGTGTTAGTGATGCACATTGGATACTAACAATGCTATGGTGGCAGTTTACATAGTAGATAGGATATGACAGGTTCCCTTTAAATCTCATCTGCCAAGTGTTTGCCCATTCAGTCATCTTATCTAGATACTTTTGCAATATTGTAATGTCAAGCTCAGATTTTAATATCCTACATAGTTTGGTGTTGTCAGCAAAGACTGACACTTTACTCTCAATCCCATCCCCAAGGTCATTAATAAAGAGGTTAAAAAGAATCGGTCCTAGCACAGATCCCTGCGGCACCCCACTGCTGACTATATCCCATTTAGAGAACAAACCATTTATGACGACTCTTTGTTTCCTATCATTTAGCCAGTTCCTTACCCATCTGCATATAGTTCCCCCAAGTCTTTGCTTCTGAAGCTTCAGTATAAGGCTGCTATGTGGTACAGTATTAAATGCCTTTGCAAAGTCCAGATAAATCACATCAGCTGCATTACCAACATCCAGATTTGCATCTACCTCCTCATAGAACCCCAACATGTTGGTTAGACATGACCTATCTTTCCTAAATCCATGCTGGTTTTCATTTATTATACACTGCTCAAAAAAATAAAGGGAACACTTAAACAACAGAATATAACTCGAAGTAAATCAAACTTCTGTGAAATCAAACTGTCCACTTAGGAAGCAACACTGATTGACAATCAATTTTGCATGCTGTTGTGCAAATGGAATAGACAATAGATGGAAATTATTGGCAATTATCAAGACACCCTCAATAAAGGAGTGGTTCTGCAGGTGGGGACCACAGAGCACATCTCAGAACCAATGCTTTCTGGCTGATGTTTTGGTCACTTTTGAATGTTGGTTGTGCTTTCACACTTGTGGTAGCATGAGACGGATGCTACAACTAGAGATGAGCGTTGTTCTACTCGAACTGTTCGCCAATCTCAAATTCGAGCTGTTTGAGCGGTGTTCGAGCCGGTCGGCGAACACGAACAATTTGAGAAAAATTCGGCTGTTCGAGGTTATGTTCGATAACTGTTCGTGCACCAAAATCATAACTGGATTTTTTCTCAGTAATGATGAAAATTAATGTTAATACGCAGTTTGAGTGTACAGCGGGGCGGGGGGAGGGGCAGGGGATGGATCTCTGCAGGAACAATGAAGATCTCCATTTTTTTTTCTCTTTCCCGCATTTGCAGTGGGGAGGTGCAATCTGTCAGCCTATCAGCAGCGCACACACGGAGCGAAGTGCTTTTTTTCACACAAGCAAGGGCATGTGTGATTGGCAGTGTATGTCACATGTCCTTGCCCTATAAGACCAAGCCATTTTCCCCGTCGCCACCATTTTCTCACTGCTGCAGCTGCGTGTTAGACGGCACCGCTGTTGCTGCGTGCGCTATACCTTGTTAATTTCAAGCCAATTTTCGCACAAATATACAGATAGCTTGGGAGTAGGGAATAGTTGTGATTGCAGTCCTTTTAAGGACTAGGTTACAGCATTTCCTACGACTTTTATCAGGCAGGTCTGTGCTCTTAAATAGATAGATTGTGGGAGTAAAGACTAATTGTAATTGGAGTCCTTTTCAGGACTAGGTTACATCAGTTCCTATCAGTTTTTGCCAGGCAGGTCTGTGCCAGTGCTGTGCAAGTTTTTTTCACAGCATTTGGCTGAATCTAGCAAAGCTAATCCTTTTTGGCCTATTGCAGAGTGTGTTAGTCAGTGGAGTAGCCTATCTGTGTTGCAAGATATACCACCTGTGTATAGAATACCAATTTTTTTACTGCACCTAGTGAAGTAAAATCTTTTGGGCATAGCATCATTCTATTAGTCCATCTATACTGACCTCCATCAGGTTGCAAACTGAATATAATTTTTTTCTGCATCTAGCTCTGAAAAAATATTTGGGCTTCTAGCAGTGTGTGGGACTTGGTCTATTAGTCCATCTATACTGACCTCCATCAGGTTGCAAATTAAAAATAATTTTTTTCTTCATTTAGCTCTGAAAAAATATTTGGGCTTCTAGCAGTGTGTGAGACTTGTTCTATTAGTCCTTCTATACTGACCTCCAGCAGGTTGCAAATTGAATATAATTTTTTTCTGCATCTAGCTCTGAAAAAATATTTGGGCTGCTAGCGGTGTGTGGGACTTGGTCTATTAGTCCATCTATACTGACCTCCATCAGGTTGCAAATTAAAAATAATTTTTTTCTGCATCTAGCTCTGAAAAAATATTTGGGCTTCTAGCAGTGTGTGGGACTTGGTCTATTAGTCCATCTATACTGACCTCCATCAGGTTGCAAATTAAAAATAATTTTTTTCTTCATTTATCTCTGAAAAAATATTTGGGCTTCTAGCAGCGTGTGGGACTTGTTCTATTAGTCCATCTATACTGACCTCCATCAGGTTGCAAATTAAAAATAATTTTTTTCTGCATCTAGCTCTGAAAAAATATTTGGGCTTCTAGCAGTGTGTGGGACTTGGTCTATTAGTCCATCTATACTGACCTCCATCAGGTTGCAAATTAAAAATAATTTTTTTCTGCATCTAGCTCTGAAAAAATATTTGGGCTTCTAGCAGTGTGTGGGACTTGGTCTATTAGTCCATCTATACTGACCTCCATCAGGTTGCAAATTGAATAAAAAAAATTTCTGCATCTAGCTCTGAAAAAATATTTGGGCTTCTAGCGGTGTGTGGGACTTGGTCTATTAGTCCATCTATACTGACCTCCATCAGGTTGCAAATTAAAAATAATTTTTTTCTGCATCTAACCCAGCCAATAGTTTTGGCCTAATACCACAGTTTGGCCACTCAGCTCTGCTCGGTTACCATCCATTGTTTTTTTGTGCAAACAACTCCAGAGTTGTGAATTAGTTAACCACCAAAATGAGTGGAAAAAGGCCTGCTGCTGGTGGAAAGGGGAATAGGCGTGTTGGGAAGGGGAAAAAAGGTTGTGTCCGTGGGGTAGGTGCAGAAGAAAGACCATCTTCCAGCCAAACTAAAATGTCTACTTCTTTTAGCGGACAATGTGATAAGATCCCTTTCTTACGGCCACGCCAATCGCTACAAATTCCAGATGAGGCACAAAAACAGCAGGTGCTTCAACGGATATCAAGTGCTCCTTTAAGTGGGCTCTCCTCCACATCAACTTCAACATCACAAATACTCCAGTCCTCAAAGGTGTCACCCAAATCGCACTTGCTTCCTCACAGCTCCCAAATCTCCAGCTGCCCGTCTGAGTATGAGGTAGAACAGATGGTTGAGTCTGCAGAGCTGTTTACTCATACTATAGCCTGGGAATCAGAGGTCGACTCCAGCGCTTCTGTGAATCCAGACGAGGAAATGATCTGCACTGATGCCCAGAATCTTTATGAGTCGGATCCAGGACCAGACGCAGAAGGTTCTGACCATAATGTATACCCTCATTCCCAAACTGTAACTCCTGTTGGTGGAGACAACGAGGAAGACGATGATAAGACTCAAATACCTGATTGGAGCGACAACTTTAGTTTTTTGTCAGGGCAGGAACAGGTTGGCTCTGAGGACGACGGGTGTGATAACGCACAGGGTGATGATGATGAGGTCGGAGATCCCACTTACTGTCAACCCACAGTCAGCCAAGAGATGAGGTCAGCAGAGGAGGTGGAGGAAGATGCTAGTGACGACGAGGTCAGGTTGCGCCTTCCTGGACAGAGACGTAGTACTGGAAGCACGTCAACAACTGCATCCTCAAACACAACTCTGCCTCTCACCACAAGTCGTGGTGGCTCTTCAGGTCGCATGGGTGCTAAGCCTTGCATAGCCTGGGCATTTTTTCAGATCGATAAAGATGACCCAACTCGTGTTATCTGTAACATTTGTCAGCAAAAGCTAAGTAGAGGCCAAAAAATACATAGTTTGAGTACTTCATGCATGAACCGGCACATGGACATGAAGCATAAGTTGCAGTGGGAAGCTCAGTGTGCTACAATGCGGTCTAGCCGGCCGGGCCAACCACCGTCTGCCATATCTTGTGCATCCGCGGCCTCTTCATCCTCTGTGACTGGGGGGACAGCAGTCACACCTGTTTTGGGCCGCAGACCTGCCACCTCTTTACCCGCAACAGCCAGCGTGATTGGCAGGTCATCATTTTCTTTGGAGGTGGTAACACCAGCTGGTCTTGAGCGCTGTCCGACATCGATAGCACCACCTTTGGATCAAGGCAACCTAACATGTCCACCTGCATCTTCCTCACAGACCGGCAGTTTGCCGGGGACACCCTTATCAACCCCGTCTAAGCACAATAGCCAGCCCTCGGTCCCTCAGATGTGGACAAGTAAAAGACCATTTCCTCCTAGCCATGAGAAAGCTAAGAGGTTGAATTTCACCATCTGCAAGCTCTTGGCTACAGAAATGCTGCCTTTCCGCCTGGTGGACACAGAGGATTTTCGAGACCTTATGTCCGTCGCAGTGCCCCAGTACCAGATGCCCAGTCGGCACTACTTCTCAAAGAAAGGTGTGCCTGCGCTCCACCAGCATGTCGCACACAACATCACCGCTTCTTTGAGAAACTCTGTGTGTGACAGGGTGCATTTCACCACAGACACTTGGACGAGTAGGCATGGACAGGGGCGTTACATGTCGCTGACTGGGCACTGGGTAACTATGGTGACAGCAGGACAAGGGGCTGCTGTCCAAGTCTTGCCGTCCCCACGAGTTGTGCGTCAATCCTCTTTATGTCATTTTTCCTCCACTGCTTCTGCCTCCTCAACCTCCTCTCGGTCTTCCACCTGCACCCAAAGCCTGTCTGGTCATGCCACAAGCTTTCTAACTGCGCAGAAGGGATCCTGCACACCTCCTTACTATGCTGGCAGTAGGGCTCAACGTCATCAGGCGGTTTTTACATTGAAATGTCTGGGAAATGTGAGTCACACAGCTGAGGAGTTGTGGTCAGCTCTGGAGAACCAATTTCATGAATGGTTGTCTCCACTGGACCTGAAACCAGGGAAGGCCGTGTGCGACAATGCTGCAAACCTGGGTGCGGCCCTTCGCCGGGGCAATGTCACACACGTGCCTTGTATGGCTCACGTGTTGAACCTGGTTGTCCAGCAATTTTTAGCCCACTATCCCAGACTAGATGGCCTTCTGCAGAGGGCACGGTCGCTGTGTGCTCACTTCCGCCGTTCGCATCCCGCAGCTCAGCGACTTACATCTCTACAGAAGTCGTTGGGCCTGCCACTTCACCGGCTAAAATGCGATGTGCCTACCCGGTGGAATTCAACTCTGCACATGTTGCAGCGACTGTGGCAGCACCGACAAGCCCTGGTGCAATACGTTCTGACGTATAGCCTGGGCCAACGAGATTCAGAGGTGGGGCAAATCACGCTGGAGGAGTGGTCTCAGATCAGGGACCTATGCACCCTTCTGCACAGTTTTGAAATGGCGACGAAGATGTTTAGTGCTGACGATGACATTATCAGCATGACTATTCCGGTGATTTACATGCTGGAGCACATGTTAAACAGAATTCGGAGTCAGGTGGTGGCACAAGAGGAGGTGGAGGAAGTAGAGGAGGAGGAGTTCTATGCGGAAGGGCTAACATCTGCAAGGTCCAGACGGTCGGCAGCACCAGGGCGGCAGGCATGTGAGGGTGGGGGAGATGATTTTACCAGGGCGCATGGTAGCAGCCAAACTAGTGAGGAAGGTGCAGGAGCCCAGGAAGAAGTGGAGGACGAACTGATGGAAGACTCATCAGATGAGGGAGACCTTGATCACATTTCTGTTGTGCGAGGTTGGGGGGAGAGGACAGAGGAAGGAAGCATGATTGTTACCTCGCCACCAACACAACAGGGACTTGGTGCTCCTGGATGCGCAACACACATGAGTGCCTTCTTGCTGCACTACCTGCAACATGACCCTCGAATTGTGAGAATTAGAAATAATCCTGACTACTGGGTTGCCACACTGTTAGATCCCCGGTACAAAAGTAAATTTGCAGAAATTATTCCTGCCATAGAAAGGGATGCACGCATGCAGGAGTATCAGCAGAGACTGTTGCAGAATCTTACATGTGCTTTTCCACAAAATACCAGTGGTGCACGTAGTGAATCTCACAGTTCCAACTTGCCAACCGTGGTCTGTATGGAATTGTTCAATAAAGGGCACAAAATTAAGATAACATAGATGGGAGAGGTCTCTATGAATAGGAATTCCTAAGTATTTGATACCCTGTGAGGGCCAGGCAAAGGGAAAGTTGGACTGGATGGAATCCTATATGGATTTAGGGAGGGAGACATCGAGGGCCTCAGACTTCGCTGCATTGATTTTAAAATTTTACCATGTAACAAAGTGATCTATTTCAGCCATAACAGCAGGGATGGATATATGTGATTGAGTGATATATACTAGGACATCATCAGCAAATAGAGAGCACTTGTACTCGGTGCCTCCCACCTCAATCCACCTAATATTGGGGTTATGGCGAATTGATGAGAGCAGGTGCTCCGTCACTAGGATGTATAAGAGAGGGGACAGAGGACATCCCTGCCTTGTCCCATTGGTGATTGTGAAAGGTGATGAAAATGTTCTGACGCACCCCCTGGGCCTTGGGACACCCGGAGCCGGACCCTTTTTGGTGGATGTTGGTGGTTGTAGTCTTCGTGGCGGCGATCCGGTTCCGTGGCTCAGGGCGGTCAAACCAGTGGCGGAACTATTTATGTGGTTTTGATGTTTAAATGTCCGACTACGCCACCCGTGGATTGCGGTCAGAGTGAACCGCCGCTACAGGGCAGACCGCTAAGGCTGGTGTTGTGGGTGCAGCAGAGCGTAGCATAACTCCCCACGGGAGGAGTATAGCCTCAGGGCAGTGTATGCGGAGGATGGGGGTGATGGTGCAGGGCAGCAGCAGTAACGACACGGAGTCAGTGATGCAGTTCAGGGCCTTTGCTCACAGTTCTTATTATCCAGACCACGTCTGCAGGTAACGGCTGCCCACGTCGTACTGTGCTCACCAGGTGAGGGGCTCAGACAACTCCCAGATAACTTTGGAGCGCTTCACAGGACCCCCTTTGTGTGTCCTTTGTCTGGCCTTTCTTACCAACACTTCTGTCCGGCTGCCTCGGGCCTCCTCTTGGTAAACTTGGCGCCAGTTTCCCTGACCCTATGTGGTGCCTTCCTAGCGGGTGGAGCAAGGGGCTGCGCCACATAAAATGTCAGAGCCTCCGGTTTCTAGCTGAGGGTCGTTTCCTGCCTCCACTAGTTCGGGGACCGGTCTCCCCCTTTGGCCTGACCCCTCCACGCAGGTGGATTCGGGCGTGCGGTGGCGACTCGCCCGTCCGCACCCCTGGGATCCCTTCATTCCTCGTTCCTGGAGCCTTCTCCGCTCCTCTTCCTTCCTTCTCCCTCTTGCAGGCCTGGGCCTCTGTTACTAGGCCCGCCTCCGGAGCAGAGCTCATGCAGAGCCCCTGCTCCCTGCCACTTCTGCTCAGACTTCTCTGCACTGAACTAAGATGGTGCCCACCTTTTATACTCCCTTCTCAATGCACCCAGGAACTGCTTCCTCCCTGCTCCTGCACTGCAGGGTTCCCCTTCCTCAGTGTTCCCTCCCCCCACTCCAGCCAGGGACAGGGACTGTCGTGCCCATCTCAGGGGCATATTGGTCGCCCTGCCCCACGGCAATGTGGTGTAATGCATGCAGGTGTCGGGTCCTGATCCACACTCCATCCTTATCTGAGAGTGAGATATCACACCTCTGGGTGAGGTGCAATACGTCTGTAGCAACCGAGCCCTCGGTGCTACAGTTCCATTTATCTTCAGCCTAGGTGACGTATTGTGATACAGGGCCGTGATTTTGGCTATAAAAGGGTCCCCTAGACCCCTACCCCAAGCTTTTTAAGAGAATCATATATGGCGTGCCAGGAGACTCTATGGAATGCTTTCTCAGCATCCAACGAGAGTATCTACTTACAAATTTTTAACTGCATCTAGCCCAGGAAATACTTTGTGCCTAGTAGCAGTGTCTGCTAGTCAGCGGATTATCCCGGCTGTTAAGCAAGCTACACCACCTGTAGTTTGGACACTTAATTTTTTCAAAGGAAATGCTTCGGGACCACGGGATACTTAGTGAAGAGCATCAGGAGGCACCCCAAGGCATAGGGGCTGGGACTGGCACTAGGATGCCTTGCGGTGGACAGCCGAGCTCGATCCTTATAAAAGCTTTTTAACTGCAGCAGCTTTAGTGGACGCTACTGGAGCTGGAATTACGCGGCTGCTGGCATGAGACTTGCCCTCCAATAGATCCTTGTAAATGGATTTAAAGTGTATTCATTCAAATTAGAGGGACAATTTAAATTAAAAAGCTTAGAGCTGCCTCCACCACAGGGGGGCTCTCTCGACCCACCAGCGGACAGGCACCAGTATTGGGAGAGGGGGGCTGGCCGTCAGGGTTCACCGCGGCTCTGGCACAAACCCGGCGACACGGAGGTGGCACGGGCAGGAGCGGACTGGCCGTCTCGGCTTCTCACTTTTTGGATTTTAGAAGGGCATGACATGCCTATATCTGTGTCTCCCCCTCCTTTTACTCCTCCACCTCTTTTCTTTTCGCATGACTATATGTACTTGTCACTTTTCCATGTGTTAGTTGTGTCTTCTGAGCAGTTTGTCAGCTTTTGGACACCTTTGAAGGTGTTTTCTATGTGTTTCTATGTGTTTTTGTTTGCCTGCCATTGGTTTTAACGGTGTTCGAAGGTGTTCGACGAACAGTTCGACGAACAGTTCGGCGAACACACGGGTGTTCGACGAACCGAACCGAACTCGAACACTACGGGGGTGGCTCAACACTAGCTACAACCCACAGAAGTTGCTCAGGTAGTGCAGCTCATTCAGGATGGCACATCAATGCGAGCTGTGGCAAGAAGGTTTGCTGTGTCTGTCAGTGTAGTGTCCCGAGGCTGGAGGCGCTAATAGGAGACAGGCCAGTACACCAGGAGACGTGGAGGGGGCCATAGGAAGGCAATAACCCAGCAGCAGGACCGCTACCTCCGCCTTTGTGCAAGGAGGAACCGGAGGAGCACTGCCAGGGCCCTGCAAAATGACCTCCCTCAGGCCACAAATGTGCATGTGTCTGCACAAATGGTTAGAAACCACACTCCATGAGGGTGGTATGAGGGCCCGACGTCCACAGATGGGGGTTGTGCTCACAGCCCAACACCATGCAGGACGCTTGGCATTTGCCACAGAACACTAGGATTGGCAAAGTCGCCACTGGCGCCCTGTGCTCTTCACAGATGAAAGCAGGTTCACACGAGCACATGTGACAGACGTGACAGAGTCTGGAGACGCCATGGAGAGTGATCTGCTGCCTACAACATCCTTCAGCATGACTGGTTTGACAGTGGGTCAGTAATGGTGTGGGGTGGCATTTCTTTGGAGGGCCGCACAGCCCTCCATGTGCGCACCAGAGGTAGCCTGACTGCCATTAGGTACCGAGATGAGATCCTCAGACCCCTTGTGGGGCCATATGATGGTGCGGTTGGCCCTGGGTTCCTCCTAATGCAGGAAAATGCCAAACCTCATGTGGCTGGAGTGTGTCAGCAGTTCATGCAAGATGAAGGCATTGAAGCTATGGACTGGCCCGCCCGTTCCCCAGACCTGAATCGGATTGAGCACATCTGGGACATCTAGTCTCGCTCCATCCACCAATATCCTGTTGTACCACAGACTGTCCAGGAGTTGGCGGATGCTTTAGTCCAGGTCTGGGAGGAGATCCCACAAGAAACCATCCGCAAACTCATCAGGAGCATGCCCAGGCGTTGTAGGGAGGTCATACAGGCACGTGGAGGCCACACACAATACTGAGCCTCATTTTGACTTGTTTTAAGGACATTACATCAAAGTTGGATCAGCCTGTTGTGTGTTTTTCCACTTTAATTTTGGGGGCGACTCCAAATCCAGGCCTCCATTGGCTAATAAATTTGATTTCCATTAATGATTTTTGTGTGATTTTGTTGTCAGCACATTCAACTTTGTACAGAACAAAGTATTCAATGAGAAAATTTAATTCATTCAGATCTAGGATGTGTTATTTGAGTGTTCCCTTTATTTTTTTGAGCAGTGTATTATTCTTTGTGATATAACTCTGCAGATCATCTTTTATAAACTCAAGAACTTTGCACACTACTGATGTCAGACTTACTGGATGGTAGTTACCTGGATTCACCTTCTTACCTTTCTTAAATATCGGTACCACATCAGCTATCCTCCAATCCTGTGGCACCGACCCTGTTACAAAAGAGTCTAAGAATATGAGATACAGCGGTTTGTCAATTACTGAGCTCAATTCCCTCAGTATCCATGGATGAATGCCATCTGGGCCAAAGAATTTGTCAATGTTTAATTTGCTCAGACGCAGGTGTACTTCTTTTTGTGTTAAACTAGTTATATCAGGTGGTGAACTTTGATTTTTGCCCAGTTGAAAGATCCCTGGAACAGACGGTTCATTGGTGAACACGGATGAAAAGTGCCTGTTTAATATATCAGCCTTTTGTCCATTATCTTATTATTATCATCTTTTCAGAGGCCTTTTAATTGCATAAATGCTAAAAGCTTAATCATATGGTTTGTGGAGTAGCATGAGCAATTAAATATTGCTGTACCTCTCATAGACGGGTCCCCAAAAATATGCAAAATAGTTTTTAATATGTAATGACAAAAAATGTAACAGTAAAACTTCACTTATCACTTTTAAAAGACAAAAATACAAAAAATATTACAATACAAAAGACTGAAAGATGCTTCTTGAAAAACAGTAACTGAGAAGTATGCAATAGTAGTTGATATACTTTAACATTTGTTTTACGAAGAAGACAAAATCACAGAAAAAAGATTGTGATAGAGAGAGAGCAATATACATACAACCAATATGATATCTCCTGTAGAGTTTTGCAGAGAGGAAGTGCAAGTGCTCGGTCACAGATTCATACAACTCCTCCACTGTAGTCCTAATGGATTCAAGGATGGGAGTCTCAATCCGCCATTCTAGTGATGATTGTTCTTAGTTTCTGGAGTCATCAAGTTTATTTTTTATTTTAATTTCAGCATAGATATTAAACCAATGGTGGCCAAAGATCCTAATAAAGTCCATAGATGATGCAAAGACCATCCAAGGAGTACTGACGCTAAGGAATCTGCCAAAAGTAGGAGAAGCCAAAGATAAAGATCACTCTCACTTAAAGCAGAAATAAGTTATTTTTCACTGTCCGACTAATCCACGTATGTTGGTGTAATGTGAGAATAATCTCTTCAAGTAATATTCTTACTGATGATTGAGACCCCTTATATGTTACATAAATCATGAAAGATATACTATTATCTAGACTGAATAGCATAATTAACTGTAACTTCCAGGATATTTAGGAGGTTAATTAGGTAATATTCCCATCATAGCAGAACAGAATTATTAATTGCTGTACTCTAATTCCATTGTTCCATAGTTACAGTAATAGAACAGACAAATCAAGTTATAATAAGAACATGTGTAATTAATTAGACATCACCTGTAATTGCAATTAATGCCTAATTAGCAAGGGAAGTGTAAGTGTAATACATAGCTAGATAAAGTAGAATAGATTAAGAAATGTACTCATAAATCCAAATTGAAGAATCCCCCCAGCCAAATAAATGGTACACTTTATATGTAGAAAATATGTGCAATCTTTTCAACACATTTTCTTTGGTCCAAGAGCTCCATATGCCATACCCATAATTAGATCATTTACACAGATTTGCTTCGGATACACTAGGTTATGCCTCCTTTGTGTGTACCGAGAACTCTACATAACACTTTGTATGTAAGTCCTCCTTGCTACCCTGTTACTATACAAAATGAGTAAATTAAAGGGAACCTGTTATCTGATTCATGCCGCCAGAACCATGGGCACAGACATGATGAATCAGAGTCTCGCTGCATTATTGGAGCACTCGTAAAACAAGAAAGCCAACTCACCATAAATGTCCAAATCCTTTGGGTGCACACAACTCGATCCTGATCAGACATAAATAGCAAATTGGAAAAAATAAAAAGAGGTTCATTCCATCGCCTTCAATAAAATTTCAGGCTTTATTGAATCATGATCAAAATTCCCTTTCACTCATAGAAAAAAATTAAGCGTTGTGATTTAATCACAATCCAGGGATCTTTTTGCGGGCATGTCGGAAAAAGATTGCAGGATTGTGATCTAAAGGCACGGCATAATTTTTTCTATAAGTAAAATGGAACTTGTTATGCACACGCCCGGGCTAAGCGGCGTGTGCGTGTGATTGGTAGTGATTCCACTGGACCGTGCCGGAGAGTGAATGCCTGGAGGGGCGTGACTAAGTATTCACCCGATCCGACCAGGGTCGCACGACGGCATACGACGCCAGTGCACCAAGGAGGAACCGAGCAGAGGGACCAGGTGCTACTCCAGGACAGACCCCGGACACGGCTGTTGACCCACACAGGGGAATACAGGAACAGGCTGGTAGGCTGGCACACAGACTGGAGGGTATAGGCAGGCACGACTGGTATGCAGGCAGGCGGGTATGCAGGCAGGGGGGTAAAGGCAAGCACAGCTAGAGTGCAGACAGGGAGGCACTAGCAGGTAGGAACACAGGCGGGATAGGACCCAGTACACACCGGGACTCAGGAACAATACAGGCAGAGGGTTACAGGCAAGCACAGCTAGAGTGCAGACAAGGCTGAGCAGGGAGGACAGGGCTCTGTTCACACGGAACAGACAGGAAGGGAAAGACAGAGCCAGATACTCACACAGTACTTGCAGAGACAACAAGCAGGAGTTAGGTACGAGTTCAGACTCTGCAGAAAAAGGAAGGGAACGGACATAGAGGCAAAACAGGTAAAGGACAGGAGAGAGTTCAGACTGGAACTGAGTGTACGGAGGAGACCGACACTGCAGAGGGATACAGGAGCGGGTCTGGGAATACGGCCCCCAGAGAGGCGGAACGAACAGGCAAGGAGCGTGTTCAGACAGGACAGACCAGACGCAGGAGCGGGTCTAGGAAATCGGCCACTAGAAGGCGGAACGAACAGGCAAGGAGCGTGTTCAGACAGGACAGACCAGACACAGGAGCGGGTCTAGGAAATCGGCCACTAGAAGGCGAGAGGAACAGGCTAGGAGCGTGTTCAGACAGGACAGACAAGAGAACACAGAAAGGAGTCAGTTCAGACACGGGAGCTGATACCGCAAAGCAGGAGACATACAGGACTCAGTTCAGACACGGGAGCTGATACCGCAAAGCAGGAGACATACAGGACACAGTTCAGACACGGGAACTGATACAAAAAGCAGGAGACAAGAGACGGGACCTGGCACCTTCAGAGTGCAAGCACACACTGAAGGAAACACTATGCTCAGGCAGGGATAGAAGGGAGCTGCAGAGGTATATACCAAGTGACAGACAGCAATAGGCTGAGGACGCACAAGGGGTGTGACCCACAGCAGGTACAAAAGGCAGGAAGTGATCGGGCGCCGCCCTTAAGCAGCAGAAACAGACACAAACAGACAGCATGGAGGGAAGCCAGAGAGACATTCTGGACAGGAGATCAAGTGCGCCCTCTTGCACAGTGGGAGATGGACCACCATGCAAGGACGCCGCCAGGTATGTTACAGTACCTCCCCCCTTACACCCCCTCTTCTTCAGGCCTGCCAGAATCTTCCGCAGGGAATTCGAGGGCCAGTCGTTCACTGGGTTGGAGGGGGACAGAGACTTAAGGGTAATCTCTGCTTCGAGGTACATCTTGTCAAGCTCACAGGAAGAAATAGACGGGTTATCACGTACATAATGAGGAAGAGTCACTGTCTCTTTGTTATCTGGTGGTATCCCGGAGGATTCAGGAAACAACTGGAGGTCCTCCGCCGGGTCAGAAGAGTGCAGAGGCTCAGAGAAAACAACTGCTTCAGAGTACACTAGGTCGGACTCACTGGAGGAAGCAGGCGAGGTATCGGGTACCGAGTATAGGAAAGTCTCTGTCCATTCACCACCAGGTGGCACCCCGAAGGGTTCTGGAGACAGCTGGCGGTCCTCCGCCTGGTCAGAGGGGTGTAGAGACTCACGGGTAACCTCTGCCTCAGAGTACACTAGGTCGGACTCACTGGAGGAAGCAGGCGAGGTATCGGGTACCGAGTATAGGAAAGTCTCTGTCCATTCACCACCAGGTGGCACCCCGAAGGGTTCTGGAGACAGCTGGCGGTCCTCCGCCTGGTCAGAGGGGTGTAGAGACTCACGGGTAACCTCTGCTTCAGAGTACACTAGGTCGGACTCACTGGACGAAGCAAGCGAGGTATCAGATCCAGGATATAGGAAAGTCTCTGTCCATTCACCACCAGGTGGCACCCCGAAGGATTCTGAACACAACTGGAGGTCCTCCGCCTGGTCGGAGGGGTGTAGAGACTCAGGAGTAACCTCTGCTTCGGAGTACACTAAGTTGGACTCACTGGACGAAGCGAGCGAGGTATCAGGTACAGAGTATAGGAGAGTCTCTGTCCTTTCGCTACCAGGTAGCACCCTGAAGGGTTCAGGAGACAACTGGAGATCCTCCGCCTGGTCGGAGGGGTGTAGAGACTCGGAGGTAACTACCACTTTGGGGTACCCATTGTCAGGCTCACAGGACGAAGCGGACAAAGTATTGAGTACCGGGTGTAGAGAAGTCTCTCTCCATTTGTCATCGAGTGGTATCCCGGAGGGTTCAGGAGGCAACAGGGGATCCTCCGCCAGGTAGTAGAGGTGCACAGACTCTGAGGTAACCACAGCTTTGGAGCATCCTTGGACATGCACACCGGTTAAAGAGAAAGAAGCATCTGATGCCGGGTGCAGGAAGTTCTCCTGTGTGGAGTCTGGATGGGCAGAAGTCTCTTCGGCCAGGAGAACTGGTGCACTACCCACGCACATTACCCATTGGGGTTTCTCCGGGATACAGGGAGATGAAGCTTCAGTAGGGACTTCAAGGTTGGGGTCAGGAGGTCTCAGGGAGGACAGACCCTGGCGTGACGGCTTGCCTCTAAGTCTAGCACGTCTGGGCTGCCTCTTGAGGTTGAGAGAAGTATTCCGGAAAGCGTAGTCACCCTGTGAGGATTCTGGGTGGGCAGTAGTCTCATTGGGCTGGAGGACTATTGCGCTACCCACACACATTACCCGTCGGGGCTGCTCCGGGATATTGGGAAGTGAAGCTTCAGCAGGGGCTTCAGAGTTAGGGTCCTCGAAGACCATACGAAAGGCCACCAGGAAGGCCTGCAGGTCAAGGATGACAGGATCCCATGCTTCCCATAGGGGGGTGACCCATTTCAAGGCATCACCCGCTAGGTAGTCAATCATAAAGGCCACTTTAGCCCAATCGGAAGGAAAATAGAGAGGGTAGGCCTTAAAGTGTAGCATGCATTGCTCCACAAATGCACGACACTGTCTTGGATCCCCATAGTAACGTGGCGGATCCGCAGGAACGAGGGCTGATAGATCCATCTGGACGGGTGCGTAACTCGCCTGGAACTCAGCTAAAGGGGGAAAAAAATGTATTTATTTTATTTTAATGCATGTATTCGCTGGAAAAACTTCTCAAAGAGCGAAGGCCGTGGGGCTCAACGGGAACCATGGCCTGAGCATGCTGTTATGCACACGCCCGGGCTAAGCGGCGTGTGCGTGTGATTGGTAGTGATTCCACTGGACCGTGCCGGAGAGTGAATGCCTGGAGGGGCGTGACTAAGTATTCACCCGATCCGACCAGGGTCGCACGACGGCATACGACGCCAGTGCACCAAGGAGGAACCGAGCAGAGGGACCAGGTGCTACTCCAGGACAGACCCCGGACACGGCTGTTGACCCACACAGGGGAATACAGGAACAGGCTGGTAGGCTGGCACACAGACTGGAGGGTATAGGCAGGCACGACTGGTATGCAGGCAGGCGGGTATGCAGGCAGGGGGGTAAAGGCAAGCACAGCTAGAGTGCAGACAGGGAGGCACTAGCAGGTAGGAACACAGGCGGGATAGGACCCAGTACACACCGGGACTCAGGAACAATACAGGCAGAGGGTTACAGGCAAGCACAGCTAGAGTGCAGACAAGGCTGAGCAGGGAGGACAGGGCTCTGTTCACACGGAACAGACAGGAAGGGAAAGACAGAGCCAGATACTCACACAGTACTTGCAGAGACAACAAGCAGGAGTTAGGTACGAGTTCAGACTCTGCAGAAAAAGGAAGGGAACGGACATAGAGGCAAAACAGGTAAAGGACAGGAGAGAGTTCAGACTGGAACTGAGTGTACGGAGGAGACCGACACTGCAGAGGGATACAGGAGCGGGTCTGGGAATACGGCCCCCAGAGAGGCGGAACGAACAGGCAAGGAGCGTGTTCAGACAGGACAGACCAGACGCAGGAGCGGGTCTAGGAAATCGGCCACTAGAAGGCGGAACGAACAGGCAAGGAGTGTGTTCAGACAGGACAGACCAGACACAGGAGCGGGTCTAGGAAATCGGCCACTAGAAGGCGAGAGGAACAGGCTAGGAGCGTGTTCAGACAGGACAGACAAGAGAACACAGAAAGGAGTCAGTTCAGACACGGGAGCTGATACCGCAAAGCAGGAGACATACAGGACTCAGTTCAGACACGGGAGCTGATCCCGCAAAGCAGGAGACATACAGGACACAGTTCAGACACGGGAACTGATACAAAAAGCAGGAGACAAGAGACGGGACCTGGCACCTTCAGAGTGCAAGCACACACTGAAGGAAACACTATGCTCAGGCAGGGATAGAAGGGAGCTGCAGAGCTATATACCAAGTGACAGACAGCAATAGGCTGAGGACGCACAAGGGGTGTGACCCACAGCAGGTACAAAAGGCAGGAAGTGATCGGGCGCCGCCCTTAAGCAGCAGAAACAGACACAAACAGACAGCATGGAGGGAAGCCAGAGAGACATTCTGGACAGGAGATCAAGTGCGCCCTCTTGCACAGTGGGAGATGGACCACCATGCAAGGACGCCGCCAGGTATGTTACAGAACTTTAACCATGAATGAATAAAATCTGAAATTTTATTAAAAGAGCTAGAACAAACCTCTTATTTCCAATGAATTATTAGCGCCATGTATGCCTTGCTCTGAAAAGCTGCTGTGTTTCAGAGGAAACATACTTTGAAAAGTTGCTTGAGGACCATTCGTAATCCGAAGCAGGTCAAAGCTGACTTCTCCCCATTCTGCTTCTATGGACTGATAGGTCATTCACTGTGTGTGTGCTCTTTAAAATATGTTTGATTGCCCAATCAAAAGACTACACAAATGCTTCAGGAAGAAACTCTAAAAAAAAACGCTTCAATAATTCATCAAAACCGTGTCAGGAAATACTTCAGGAAACAAACAACATCTACGTTCATAATCTTACAAAAGAAGGAGAGTTTCTTAAAGTGGTTTCTGCTTGAAAAACTTGTCTTTATTTTTGAATGCCTCATGTTCACATGCCATAAGCCTTGAAGTAACTTACAGACTGATATCATCTTTCTGAATTTTGGGGATTGGAAACAGTTTGCATTTAAGGCTATGTTCACACATTCAGTATTTGGTCAGTATTTTACATCAGTATTTGTAAGCCAAAACCAGGAGTGGGTGACAAATACAGAAGTGGTGACGTGTTTCTATTATACTTTTCCTCTAATTGTCCCAATCCTGGTATTGACTTACAGATACTGATGTAAAATACTGACCGAATACTGATAATGTGACCGTAGCTTAAATCTGAATGTTCAGATTTTAAGTTGAATCTATTACTAGATGCATATGACGCGCCCCCTGGGCCGTGGGGTACTCGGCAGCCGTGCCTCTGGTCGCCGGGGGATATCACGGCGGCTGGCCCGGTCCGTGACCCAGGGCGGTCAGTAAAAAGGGGGAGATATATAGAGGAATTTGGACAGTTCGTGACGCCACCTGTGGAATGCGGCTAAGGGGTGCCGCCGCTGCGGAGCAGTCCTCTGGAGCTGGTGTTACGGCAGCAGGGATGGTGTGGCTCTCCACAGGTAGAGTTAGCTCCAGGGCAGCGTGGGGGCGTAATGGATGGTGGTGCAGGGAAGAGATGGCAGGACGGTCCCGGAGGAAAGATGGACACTCACACGGGGGTAAGCTTCATTACCTTTACTGGTGATGCTGCAGGCACGGTCCAGGGTACTCCAGGTGAAGGGCGCACTTTTGGACTCTCCCCAGTGAGCGGGTATAGGGCCTCCTGATCCGTTGCTTTACTCTCTAAGCTTCTGGCCTGCCTGGAACTAGGCCTAGCTTGGTTACTGTCTCTCTTGGCACCTGCTGACTTGGTGGTAGGGCCTTCTCTTTGGAGATCACTCTCCCTGTACGCTGGGACCTCCGTGACTCCTAGCCCTGGTACTGTAATCAGCATTTGGTGAACCTGGGACCTGTAGTCCTCCAGGGGTTCCGGTGGTTCCTACTGAGTATAAATGTTCCTGTAGGCGCGGACCCGGTGTCCGGTATATATATATATATCGGGGTGAGCCTGGTATGCTCCTCTGCCCCCTTGCTACTTCTTCCTTCTCCTCTCGCCTTCGACCCACTCAAGGCCCTCACTAGGCCTTCACACTTGCTGTAGGCCTTGGCTCGCCTAAGCACCGCAGCCAGCTCGCTGCCTCTTCACTGCTCTCTGAGCATCAGTACGCTCCCTGCTCAACTCTGAGGTGTGTTCCTCTCTATCTCTGAACACTGACTGAGAACTCACATTGCTACTGAACCTGCCACCCTAAGATGGCTTCCCTATTTATACTCCTACTAAAGTGCTCCCTCTAACTACTTCCTCCTCCCACACCCCCTACCTTTGGATTCCCCCCCACTCCAGCCAGGGTCAGGGCTCAGCAGCTGCACTCTGCATGTTGCCCCTCCAGCCGGCCTGGAGTAGTGTAGTGTTGGAAAAGTAAGATAAGGTGGCTGATTCGTTTGCCATATCAATAACAATGTTAGTAGATGGATGGTTTCCACTATTTTGAAAGACTGTACTTATACCTAGTGATGCCTCCAACAGTAAATACACATTTGATTAGGAGGCTTTATGATTTACAAGAGTGTAATTAAGAGATGTAACCTGTATTTGGAATAGGAATGCAGAACATTTGGTTCAGTCACAAAACATTAAATGACTTTTTCATCAATCTGACACCACAACGTTTAGCTGTCTACACGGTAGTGCCAATGTTTGTAGAGAAGTGAGGAGTGAAGTGTATATCAAACAGTACACTGCATTTCAAGAAAACGAATCTTAGCTCTAGCAGTTCTGTGAAAGCAGATCATTAATTAACTAGAAGACTGGAAAGTCAAGGCAACATTATCTAGATACCATATCTTTGTGATTGATATTAAAAAGTAATTGCTTAATGATATGTGTTATTCACGGTGCAATATTAAATCTGCGTGTAATCATTGATGGAGGATTAAAGCCATTATAGATGGAAAAGATTTTACTGGTTTTTGTAAAGTATCTTTTCCTGTGGAGACTTAGGGAAGATTTATTAACTTATTTGTGCCAGTTTTCTGGGGGGGGAAAGTTACAAATGTTTGTGCACACCTGCTTCGCTACTTTTTCAATTTCATGCAGCTGTGGGCAAAATTACTATTATTTTGTGTTGTTATTGGCTAAATAATAATTATTAAATCTAAGCCAATTTCTATGAGGTGCAGATTTCAGTTTATAGTGAACCTCTTAAGAAATCTGGCACTCCTTAATTCAGGTGCCTCTGTTTGGGACTGGCATATGAGCCAGTCATATTAAATTACTTAAAAGGGAGTAAATGACATACGATAAAAAAGGAATTATTGCTCACCTAATAAAGCCCTTGTCACTCCATCTCCATGAGTTTCTTTTCATGTGTTATCTAACAATGTGACAGCTTTAGGCAATTGGTGGTGTTGATGATAGAATATATAGAACAAAACCAATAAGATCAATGATTGGCTGCAGTGGTCATGTAGATGGAATGCATGTGATAACTGCAGCAAAAAAACAAACAAAACAAAACAAGGACAACAAAGGTGGTGTAGAGCTGGAAAAGATTTTTCACATATATAATGTTATTTTGCATTATTATTGTATGGCACTTAATCCCTTTCAAATACTTTTTTCAGATCCTTGAAATTCTTTTACTTTTTTAAAGTGAAAAAATCCAGCTCACAATTGAAGTCGATGCTTGTTGTGGACAAATCCTTTGGGTGGTGCACGGATTTAAGACTGTGTCGGCAACAACCAGAAACATGCAGAGGGTGTATCCAGCAGCATGTCTAGGGAAATTAATTAAAATTCATGTTTATTAGTTCATCTTAAAAAATTTAAAGAATTTAAAAAAGAGGGGAAGAGGGAGTTACCGGGAATCCACTTTTACGTGTTTCGAACACCTAAGTTCTTAATCATAGTGTCACACTTAATATGAACTAGTAGATTGATTTTAATTTCCCTCCCCTGGACATGCTTCTGGATACACCCTCTCTGCATGTTTCAAAAATAGAACTAATAATAGTACATTTTTTTTAATTAACAAAATGCAAAGTGAATAAAAAAAGAGAAATCTAAATCAAATCAATGTTTGGCGTTACCATCTTTTGTGTTCAAAACAGCATCAGTTCTTGCAGTTATACTTGCACACAGTTTTTAAAGGAACTCGGCAGGAAAGTCGTTGTTACAAACATCTTGGATAATCACACATATTCTCTGGATGTAGGCTCATGCAAATACTTCTGTTTCTTCATGTAATCACAGACAGACTCAATGATATTGCGATCAGGGCTTTGTGGAAGCCATATCATCACTTCCAGGACTGTTATGATAGGCTACAAGCACTAAGGAAAGACAGGAGATCTGTCCCTACAATAGAACTAAGCTAGATCCCTGCGATGTAACGGGGAACCTGATCCTGCGATCAGACCCGCTAAAGTCCTCAGCTAGTCTGAACGAAGACCTATAGATGTGAGGGAGGGATCCCTACAAGAACTAGGGACTGGGAGAAAGATGGACACCTCCTAGCAGAAATTGTAGCAGTAAAAAGACAAACAAACAACATAGAACATAAAGGTCAAAAGACCTAGCTAAACTGACTGAGAAAGGTTACAAAGCACCTGCCTATCTTAAGAGTAGAAATTACAATGAAGTCCAGCATGGCCAGAAGGGCGGAGCAGGATTAAACAGGCATAAAGGTCATGTGACCAGCAAAATAGAAAAAACCTAACAGGAGAGTTCTAACAGTACCCCCTCTTCTAAGAGGATCCTCCGGATCCCCTAGGCCCAGGCTTATCAGGAAACCTCTTGTGAAACGCTCTGACAAGTCTGGAAGCAGAAACATCATCCGCTCTCACCCATGAGTTATCCTCGGGACCGAAACCCTTCCAAGCGACGAGATACTGCTAACTCCCCCTATACCGTCTAGAATTAAGGATGCGGGAAATTTCATATTCCCCGTCCTCCACCCCCGGAGGAACAGTGGCAGTGGCGTCTCTATCTGATACATCAGCTTTTTTCAATAGAGAAACATGAAACACCGGATTAATCTTCCAGGAGGTAGGAACCTCCAACCTAACAGCAGATTGGTTAACTACCTGAAGCACCTTAAAGTGCCCTACAAACTTGGGACCCAATTTTTTAGAAGGAATCATGTCACCAACCGTAAACAAAACCTCTTGACGTTTCCTGTCAAAGTACCTCTTAGATCTTTTGTTAGCTTCCTGAAGATTACCACGCACATCCGTCCAAACTCTCTCCAAATCACCGGAAAAACTCTCCTCCTCAGGCACAGCCGATACCAATTTGGAGAATGACCCAAAAGACGGATGTCTCCCAGAACAACAAAAAAAGGCGAACACCCAGCAGAAGAGGATGTATGGTTGTTAAGAGCAAATTCAGCAAGCGGCAGAAACTCAGACCACCCCTCTTGATTGTCTAACACAAAACAACGCAAGAGCTGCTCAACATCCTGATTCTTCCTTTCTGTCTGGCCATTAGACTCAGGATGATATCCAGATGAAAACGACAAATGAACTCCCAACCTGTCAAAAAGGCACGCCAAAAACGAGCCACAAACTGAGGTCCCCTATCAGAAACAATGTCAGTAGGAACACCATGGAGTCTGACAATTTCCTTGACAAAGGCCTTAGCGAGTGTCTTAGCGCAGGGCAGTTTGATGAAGGGAACCAAGTGACACATCTTGCTAAAACGGTCTACGACCACCCAGATGACCGTGAAACCCTCAGAGGAGGGAAGGTCAGTAATAAAGTCCATAGCTAGATGTGTCCAAGGTGCACTAGGAACCTCCAGTGGGCAAAGCAACCCCGCAGCAGGAGTATGAGATGACTTAGATCTAGCACACACAGTACATAGACGCACCCACTTATTGACTTCCTTCTGCCAATCCAGGCCACCAAAAACTGCGACCCACAAGTCTCTTGGTCTCAGAAATTCCTGGATGACCTGCCAACCGAGACTCATGACACTCAACAAACAAATCTCTCCTAAAGGTCCTAGGCACAAACAACCTCCCATGGGGAGTGTTAGATGGGGCATTCTCTTGTGCTTTAAGAATCTCATCTTACAAAACGGAGTCCAATGCAGCAATCACACCACCTTCTTGTAAAATGCTCTCCTCCTCCTCAGCACCGACCATGGGAGAAAAGCTGCGAGACAACGCATCAGCTTTAACATTCTTGGTACCCGGGATGTAAGTAACGGAAAATTTAAACCGCGAAAAAAAAAAGTGCCCACCTAGCCTGACGGGCATTCAAGCGCTTGGCAGCATCAAGATAGATCAGATTTTTATGATCAGTGAAAACCTGAATGGGAAATTCAGCACCTTCCAAGAGATGACGCCAGTGTTCAAATGCGAGTTTAATAGCCAGCAATTCCCGATTACCAATATCGTAATTAAGTTCAGTCTCAGAAATTTTTTTTGAAAAAAAGACACAGGGATGTACTCCATCCTTGTTTTCCTGAGACAACACCGCACCGACCCCCACAGAAGAAGCATCAACCTCAACCAAAAACGGCTTAGTCACATCAGGCTGCATAAGGATGGGGGCAGAGCTGAACCTCTCCTTTAGAAACACAAACGCTTCAATGGCCTCAGTAGTCCACTGAACCGTATTAGCACCTTTCCTGGTGAGATCGGTCAGTGGTTTAACAATAATAGAAAATTTTTTAATGAATTTTCTGTAATAATTGGCGAAACCCAAAAACCGCTGTATCGATTTCAAACCAATAGGCCTAGGCCATTCCTGCACAGCTTGAACTTTCACTGGGTCCATCTCAAAGCCCTCGCTGGAGATAATGTAGCCCAAAATACTAATTCTCTGTACAGCGAACTCACATTTCTCTAGCTTAGCAAAAAGCGAATTGTCAATTAATAACTGTAATACCTCACTTACGCTCCGCCAATGAGACTCCAGATCAGGCGAATAAATCAAAATGTCATCCAAATACACAACCACATTTTTGCCGATCAAAGGTCTAAGAATGTCATTAATAAGATTCTGAAAAAATGCTGGAGCATTGGTAAGACCAAAAGGCATAACCAGATTCTCAAAATAACCCACAGGAGTGTTAAAAGCAGTCTTCCATTCATCACCCGCCTTCATGCGCAACAAAATGTATGCCCCCCGGAGATCAATTTTAGAGAACCACTTGGCCCCCACTAACTGGTTAAGCAAATCAGGAATCAATGGCAGTGGGTAAGGATTACGTACAGTAATTTTATTAATCTCGCGAAAGTCCAGACAAGGACGTAAACCGCCGTCCTATTTTTTAACAAAAAAAAACCCAACAGCCACAGGTGACTTAGAGGGTCTGATATGACCGGTGGCCAAGCTCGTCTGTATGTATTCCTCCAAAGCCTTTCTCTCAGGAATAGTAAGATTAAATAAACGACTTTTAGGAAGAGTCGCTCCAGGGACAAATTCAATGGTACAATCATAGTCTCTATGGGGAGGCAAAATTTGCGACTCCTCCTCAGAAAAAACTTTCCAAAAATCCTGAATAGGTACAGGTAGTTCCCCTTTATCCACAGAAGCAATGCGCCCGTTACAACACTTGTCATAACACTTAGGGCTCCAGGACTTAATTTCATTAGTAGACCAATCCAGTACAGGATTGTGCAATTTTAACCAGGGTAACCCCAAAATTACTGGAGAAGGCAAATTATTTAAAACTACCAAATCCAAATTTTCTCGGTGAACACCATTAATAGTGAGGGGAAATTCATAAACCTTGTGAGTAACACATTTCAAGGGAGAGCCATCGACAGAAACCACGGCAATAGGGGATGACAAAGGTTTGGGTTTTAATTTAAGTTTTTCCAAGAATCCCCCATTAATCACATTCAGAGTAGAACCACAATCCACAAATACCCGAAATTCAATTCATTCTTCCTGAGCAGCAGTAGTAGCAGAAAGAAATACCCCCTTAGTGTTTAAACAGGCTATACGGGCGTAACTGACCTTTTTTTTTTTCTTTGTTCATATGAAGCACACAGTTCTTAATGAAATGGTCAGATTTTCCGCAATAAAAGCACAAACCTTCAGAAAACCTGCGGTCTTTTTCCTGAGAGCGGCTCTCCAATGTCAGTACAGACCCTCTCAAGACTAGGAGCTGACATGGCAAATGATTTACTCTCATTAACCCTTGCATGCAGTCTCCTGTCCACCCGTATAGCTAATTGCATTGCCTCCTGCAAGTTTCCAGGTGTAGGATAAGCAATAAGCAGATCCTTAACCCTTTCACCTAGCCCAGCAAGAAACAAACTTTTCAGAGCTGAATCGTTCCACCCCACCTGAGCAGACCACCGACGGAAGTGAGTACAATAATTTTCCACATTACCTGATCCCTGTCTCAAAAGTCTCAATTCCGTCTCAGCTGATGAGACACGATCAGGATCATCATACAACAACCCCAAAGCAGAAAAAAACTATCCACTGATCTAAAGCATGGATCACTAGGTTGGAGAGAAAAGGCCCATCCCTGAGGTTCTTTGCGCAAAAGTGACATTATGAACCCTATGCGCTCTGATTCGTCACCAGAGGATCTGGGTCTCAAACGAAAATACAATAAACAAGCATTTTTAAAGGAAAAAAAATCTTGTTGTTCACCAAAAGTAAATCAGGCAATCGTACCTTTGCCTCCACAAAATGCGCTCCAGAACAGCTACTCACGTGTTGTTGGAGCTCGGCCACCTCCAGAGAGAGTCCCTGCAGGCGTTGAGCCAAATCCTGAACCGCCACCATAATGGAAACTGGAGGTCTTTCCTTTGAGATATTTTTGGGCTGGACTTACTGTTATGATAGGCTACAAGCACTAAGGAAAGACAGGAGATCTGTCCCTACAATAGAACTAAGCTAGATCCCTACGATGTAACGGGGAACCTGATCCTGCGATCAGACCCGCTAAAGTCCTCAGCTTGTCTGAACGAAGACCTATAGATGTGAGGGAGGGATCCCTACTAGGGACTGGGAGAAAGATGGACACCTCCTAGCAGAAATTGTAGCAGTAAAAAGACAAACACACAACATAGAACATAAAGGTCAAAAGACCTAGCTAAACTGACTGAGAAAGGTTACAAAGCACCTGGCTAGCTTAAGAGTAGAAATTACAATGAAGTCCAGCATGGGCAGAAGGACGGAGCAGGATTAAATAGGCAAAAAGGTCATGTGACCAGCAAAATAGAAAAAACCTAACAGGAGAGTTCTAACAGTGACTTCCTTCTTCACACTGAAGATATTTCTCAATAACATTGACTGTATGTTTGGGGTCATTGTCTTGCTGCAGAATAAATTTTGAGAAAATTACACATCTCCCTCATAGTACTGTATGATGGATAAATATCTGAGTTTATGTCTCAGTATTTAGGACACCATTAATTCTGACCAAATCCCCAACTCCATTTGTTGAAATGTAGCCTCAATCTTGCAAGGAACCTCCACCAGGCTTCACTTTCCTGTCCTTCAGCTAACAAACTGCCTTATGTTACAGCCAAATATTTTTACTTTGACTCATCAGTCCAGGGCACTTGCTGCAATTGTTCAGAAACTATGTTCCTATGATTTTGTTTATAGTTAAGTAACGTGGACTTGTTTCCATGTCAAAGGTCAAGGCTTTACAAAGGTTGGTCACAACAGAAACGTTACCTTTTTGACTGATATTACTACTGCAAACGGATATTTGTTTGGGGGGACTTGCACCTGGGATTTAAAATATATGATGCTGTTCCAATTTGTTACTATATATCTGTCTTTCTATATCTCTGTTTTGAAGAATATTTACTTTGAAAACTATGTTTAAATGACATAGAGAATTACTCTATGTAAAAGCTGATGCTAAAATCGCATTGCATACGGATTGCATATGCATGTCATTCAGATGTCATTCGGATGCTAGGTGATAAAAATCGCATTGTACTCCCATGACACTTGCTTGACACTCATCCGACTTTTCAGGAACAACATCGGACCAATTTTATTAACGCAGATGGGAATGAGGCCTTAAGCTACGTTCCCATGATAAGTATTGGTGCATTTTTGATCATGCATATTTTTACTGAGCAGTGTGTTACAGTTCCAGCAAAGTGAATGGGATTTATAGAAATCTCTTATCCACTGTGCTGTTTTTTTATGCAGCAGGAACTGGCCTGAATTGCAATGTGTTTTTTAAATCTGCAACATGTCAATTTCTCTCGCTGTAAAAAAATTTTATGTGCAGATTTTCCTTAAAGTCTAGAATTAGATATGGAAACACAATAAAAACACAGTTAATCTGTGCTTGACTTTATAAATAAAGTTATGTTAAAGTAACAAGTAGCATCCAGAACAAAGCGATTTGAATTAAAACAGCAAAAGAAGACAAAAACTTCAGCACAAAAAAGTAGAAAATGCAAGTAACATAATTTAGCTAATTGGTGCAGAAAGAAAATCTACAACATCCAAAATGCACAAAATACTCATCTTGGGAACATAAACGTAGCTGTTTTTGTTTTAGTTAATGACTGTGCTTCAACCTATATATGAAAATTCTACTCATTATCACCTGTTTGGTATAATTGAGTACTCACACCTGATTTTGGCTTACAAATACTGATGTAAGATACTGACCACATACTGACCGTGTGAACGTGGCCTTATACTTTTCCTCTGACTGTTCCACTCCTGGTTTTGGCTTCCAATTAGAGCTCGCTGACACGGCTGTTGATTCTTGGGCTGATTATGCAAGTGACACTCAGCTCAAACTGTGTCTGACTTTGAGCCTAGTGTCAGTGCACTGTACTCTGACTGTCTCGCATGAGAGAATCACATCACAAGTGCAGAGGAGGCAGAGAAAGTAATTTCTCCATCTCCTCCATTGCCGGCATCTGCGGTAATAATGACATGCGAGTGCAGTCCGATACTTCACATGCTCATAGACTTGTATGGGTGCATGTGATCCGATTCTCGGCATGAGAAAATAATCACTGATCTGCACTGCCCCATAGTATAACATGGGGTTATACACTAGTGTGAGCGAGCCCTTACTAAGGTTAAAAAAACTCACCAAATACTCAATGTGTGCCCTTGACCTAAGGGTGGTCATACCAAATATTGATGTGCTTTAGATTTCTGTTTTGTTCATTCAGTTTGCATTTTGTTAATTGATAACAATTAACTACTAAGGGTTAGTGATGAGCAAGCATACTCGCAAGTACTCGGTACTCGACCGAGCATCTCAGTACTCTAGATGCTCGGAGCTTGCCTAGCACTTGTGAGATGCTCGGACGGATGCTCGGGTCCCCTCCCTGCATGTTTGGCGCTCTTTACAGCCATGATGGTTGTGGCATTACAGTGATTGGCTGGCCACACAGCATCATCAGGTCTATATCAGACCTGGCGCCGCTGTGCTCGTCAGTCTACTCCGCAATCAGGCAGTGTAGGGAGAGGTGCTGCTGAGCTAGGGAGAGATTTTCTTGTTTATTAGATGGTTGTAGGTAGAACAGAAGTATATTACACATATCCATCTCAACAAATAGTCCTTCTGAGGACTAATCCATCTGTAGAGATATCAGGCAGGCAGGCAGTGCATATAGCAGACTACAGTGCATATAGCACAAGAGGATCCATTCCAGTTCTGTCTGCTGCTGCTGTTTCTAGACATAGGCCCAGGCCTCAGGGGCCAGGAATAATTTTTTTTGGAACTTAAGCCCCATTATTTTCTTAAAAAGCAATCCAGAGAACACGGTTTTTCTGCGCCATTTGCTTGTTGGCAGTGCAGAATACAGCCAGGTCCTTTCCATATTACAGTACTAAAAATCCAGCTATTTAAAACTGTGGTTTCTCCGTCACACGGATCACATATACGTTTTCAGAAAATACTGCCATTTCTGGCCTCCAATAAAAAAAAATTTGAGTGTGTCAGAGACGTTTTTGACACCGGTTTGCTGTTCAAAATAGTTACCTATAGGCCAGGTATTTAAAACTGTGGTTTCTCCATCACACAGATCACATATACGTTTTCAGAAAATACTGCCATTTCTGGCCTCCATTAAACATTTGTTTCAGTGTGTCAGCAAAGTTTTTGACACCGGTTTGCTGTTCAAAATAGTTACCTACAGGTCAGGTATTTAAAACTGTGGTTTCTCTGTCACACTCCGTCATACGGATCACATATAACTTCGCTCCAAATTCAGCCATTTCTAGTGAGCGTGGAAGATATTGTTCTCCACTTAAAATGGGCAAGGCGCATGGCAAGGGACGGGGAAGTGGACGTGATGGTGATGGTGCTTGCAGAGGCCGAGGCCGTGGGCAAGCTGAAATTGTGCCACAACAAACACCCACATCTTCTTGCCCGACTTTCCTGTCCCAATTCCTAGGGGACCACAGCACACCACTATTGAACCCAGAGCAGTGTGAAAAGGTTGTTGGTTGGATAGCGGATAATGCTTTCAGTCACTTTGCCACCACCACACCCTGTCTTCCACACGGTCAAGTTTCAGTATCCATGAGTCTGGACGGCATATTCCTCACCCTGATCCTCCTTGCTCCCACCATGTTCAGTGCCCGGAGAAAACTGATCCCACACTTGGACACTCCGAAGAGCTGTTCACTTTTCCATTTATAGATTCGGGCCTCTCACCCGGTCCACTTGAAGCGGGGCAAGAGGAGATGGCATGTAGCTATGCCCAAACATTTGAGCAGCCACGGTCACATGAAGGCGATGGTGGGAAAGTGTCACAAGAGGTGGACGATGATGAGACACAATTGCCAGAAAGTCAGGATGAGGACAAGGGTGCGGAAGTGGAAGACGAGGTGGTGGATGATATAGTAACTGACCCAACCTGGCAGGAGGACATGCAGAGCGAGGAAAGTAGCACACAGGGGGAGGGAGGCAGAGCATCCCAACAGGCAGGAAGAAGGCAAGCAACCATTCCCCGTAACACCAACACGAAGGAAGTTGCCAGTACAACTGTTAGGTCTACCCGAGTCTGGTTGTTTTTTAAAGACTCTGCCGATAACCCCAAAAAGGCCATTTGCACCACCTGCCAGGCCAGCATCAGCAGGGGAGGCACAACTAGAAGCCTGACCACCACCAGCATGATCAGGCACACGGCAGCAAAGCACCCGACTTTGTGGGCCGAACCCCAGGGTCCAGGAACAGTGTCTATGGGTGGCACCACTGCTTCTTCTGCTGTTGTGCATGCAAGCCAATCCCCTGTCCATGGTTCATGCGAAGATGCCTCCTGCCCTGTACCTGTCGTTGCACACTCTCAAGTAGCAGCATCAGGAAGCACGTCCACGTCCTTGTCCCAGTGCAGCGTTCAGTTGTCCATACCCCAGTCCTTGGAACGCAAGTGCAAATACGCAGCCAATGCCCCAGAGGCCACACTACTAGATTCACACATTTCGCGACTGCTTGCGCTCAATATATTGCCTTTTAGGCTCGTGGAGACGGAAGCATTCCACAACCTGGTGGCGGCCGTCCCTTGGTACTCGGTCCCCAGCCGCCACTATTTCTCCTGGTGTGCCGTCCCCGCATTCACAAGCATGTGTCTCAAAACATTAGCTGTGCCCTCAACAATGCAGTTACCAGGAAAGTCCACCTAACCACAGACACGTGGACAAGTGCTTGTGCGCAGGGATGGTACACCTCGCTGACGACACACTGGATTAACATAGTGGAAGCCGGGACCCAGTTGGACCTTGGGATGAATATATCCTCCTGACGCCAAGGACTGTGGGCCCTAAGTCAATCAGGGTTGCCCCCATAGTGTACAGCTTCTGCACGTCATCCTCCTCAGCCGCCTCCTCGTCTTCACCCTCCATCTCCAAAATGACCATATCAGTCTCAAGTTGGAAGCATTGTAGCACTGCCTTGGCCAAGTGGCAACAGGCTGTGCTGAAGCTAATATGCTTAGGTGACAAACCGCACAATGCTGAAGAGTTCTGGACAGCTTTGAAAGAGCAGGCAGATCTGTGGCTCATACCGCTGAACCTACAGCCAGGCATGGTCGTGTGTGACAATGGTCGGAACCTGGTGGTGGCTCTGAGGCAAGGCAAGCTCACACACGTACCATGCCTGGCCCATGTTTCTAACATCGTGGTTCAGCGGTTTCTCAAATGCTACCCGGAGCTGCCGGATCTGCTTGGTAAAGTACGCCGCCTGTGTGCCCATTTTAGAAAGTCACCTACAGCTTCCACCACCCTTGCCGTCTTTCAGCAGCGTTTGCAGCTTCCGGCTCACAGACTGGTGTGTGATGTCCCCACGCATTGAAACTCTACACTGCAGATGTTGGGAAGAATTTGTGAGCAGAAGAGGGCAGTTGTTGGGTACCAGCATCAACAAGGCCGTTGGTATTCAGTTCAGACTCCATACATAAGACTTCAGGAGTGGACATGGATGTCAGACATATGTACCATTCTCCAAAACTTTGAGGACTCCACCAAGAGGGTGAGCGGCAATGACACCATAATTAGTGTCACCATCCCGCTTCTCTCTCTGAAATGCTCACAATCAAAGAGGATGCATTGCAGGTGGAGCATGATGAGATGGAGCAAGGAACCATACAGGGTGCTTACACACAGCCCAGCCCCATCTCATCCCAATGTGAATTGGGTGACAATGAGGAAGAGGAGGAGGAAGAACAGGAGCTAGTTTCATGCGCTATAGAGGGTACTACTTGCACAACTGTCATACTGTCTGTTCAGCGTGGAAGGCCTGAGGACAGAGAGGAGGAGGAGGAAAGCATGGTCAGTCATTCCCTTGGTGAGGACACTGAAGTCTTGCCTGTTACCAGTCTGGCACGCATGGCTGAGTTTATGTTATGCTGCCTTTCCCATAACCCTTGCGTTCTCAAAATTTGGGGTGACAGTCATTACTGGTTGGTGACACTTCTAGACCCATGCTACAAGGATAACTTTATATCTCTTATTCCTGAGGCGGACAGGTCTACAAAGATGGGCTAGTACCAGAAGGCCCTTGTTGTGGAACTATTAAAAAAATTCCCATCTGAAAACGCTGGTGGCAGAGGTCACAGTTCGTTGGACAACCAAGGAGTACAGGCGAGAGAGACACAACTACAATCCAGCAGAGGCAGGGGAACACTGTCAAAGTTCTGGGAGAATTTTCTCAGCCCCTCCCATTGCACAGGCCCTGAGGCCCTTGTGAGAGGGGTACTCTCACAAGGAGTTCAAAGTTTGGGAAGATGCTGAGGGAGTACCTTGCCGACCGTACCAACATCCTCCATGAATCCTCTGTGCCTTATAATTATTGAGTATCCAAGCTGGATACGTGGAATGAACTCTCTACGCCTTGGAGATCCTGGCCTGCCGCTAGTGTTTTATCAGAGCGGGTTTTTAGTGCCGCTGGAGGAATTATAACTGATAAACACATCCGCCTGTCAATTGAAAATGCTGTCAGGCTGACTCTTATAAAAATGAACAAAGGCTGGATTAGGCCCGACCTCTCAACACCACCGAATGATAGCAGCGTAACATAAACTCAAATCCAGTGTCTTTTTTTGGGAGGTGTATTCCCATGCACCTTTTCACACCCACACATGGGTATACACTTCCTGATTTTGGCTATTTGCTCTTGTCCTCCAATTTCTCGTCATCCTCATCCTCCACCACCATATCACCAGGGTGACCGTGGTCCGTGATGCAACACCCACATCATTTTTTTAAATGGTGTTTATGATGCCCATAAAAATTTTTTTTTATACAGCATGTTCATGTATACCCCCCAGGGGTAAATGTTTGTCAGCCCATACACTTAGTGCATGGGCATTACAAGTATAGTAGACCTGCTCCTTTCTAATGGGAACATTTTTTATGAGGCCCTCCTACAAGTGTCTTCCAAGGGGCATTGGAGTGCCTCCCAATTTTTGGAGACCCACTTCCTAATAATGGGAACATTTTTTCATGAGGTCCTCTAAGTCTCTTCCAAGGGGCATTGGAGTGCCTCCCAGTTTTTGGCAACCCTTACATTCACTGCATAGGCAAACACAATGGGAGACCCACTTCCTAATAATGGTAACATTGTTTTCAGGAGGCCCTCTGACCTCCACGTCTCTTCCAAGGGTCATTGGAGTGCCTCTAAATTTTTGCATTCACTGCATAGGCAAACACAATGGGAGACCCACTTCCTAATATTAAGAAAATTTTTTCATGAGGCCCTCTACGTCTCTTCCAAGGGTCATTGGCGTGCCTCCAAACTTTTGGCAACCCTTGCATTCACTGCATAGGCAAACACAATGGGAGACCCATTTCCAAATAATGGGAACATTGTTTTCAGGAGGCCCGCCTCTAAGTCACTTCAAAGGGGTATTGGGGTGCGTCCAAATTTTCAAAGGGGTATTGGGGTGCGTCCAAATTTTGGGCAGCCCTGCCACTCACTGCATATGCGATAACAGTATAGGAGAACCACTGTTTAGTAATGGGAACAACAAAGCATAGCCGGCTGTTGGCTCTCTAAGAATAGTGAGGGCCGACTGCTGGCCCTTCAAGAATAGCAAAGGCCGCCTGATGGCCCTATAAAAATAGGCTTTGTGACTTTCAGAGTCCCTCCTTCATAAATGAAACAGGACGTGTCTGATCATGTCTCACCACCACATGGCCAGATAAGTTTGTAAAATGTTAAAATGAAATTTCCCGGTGAATGCATTTGTCACAGTTGAAAGCAATACAAAAGCGCAAAAACGCATCAAAAACGCTAAGTGTGAACATAGCCTATGGTTTGGAGGAGTATTTATGTTTTGGGTTATTTATTTTGCCTTATATACAAGTCATTACCCTGGAAAGGATGTTCCTTAACATATTTCCTAGGAAAATCCATTTTGGTTTTGTTTTTGTATGTTTTATTGTGAGTCCGTAAAAGTGTCGTAATACCTCTGACAACGTTGTTGACAGCAGTGACCTTGGAGTCAGAAATGCTTCCAGGGGTCTTCCCCATGCTGTTCCCATGCCATTTGAACACTGTTCCCAACGATTTCGGCAATTTTTAGGCTCTCTGCAGACCACTGGGGGGAGCCGCCTGAAAAATGCTCGAGTTTCCCATAGACTGACATTGGGCTTGTTGCTTGAGTACTTAATGTCTGTTTTTTCTTTGTATTATAATAAAGGTTTTTTTTTTACATTTGCTATTGTATGGTGTCCTATATTTGTTGGCATTTATCATTGTAACATATATCTTTTAAACAATGCTACCAAATAATATTGTGTTTTCTATGGATAGGCTAGAGTACTTATTAGACCTGGAGCTCATTGTTAGGCCCTTTACTATTATAAATAAACACCGATAAATCATTTAGGCCAGAAAAAGACAATAAGTCACACCAAAATAAGGCAAAAAAACAAACACATAGCCCAAATTAGAATTTGACAAAACTTTAATAAAGACATATAGAGGTAAATACACACAATAGTAAAATTAAAGACACACCACAGAAGAAAAAGGATGGAGAGCCTGGACCCCAAAAATATGTAAGGTAATGTATCCTACTTGTAGTCCCCCAGGTAGATATGTAACAGCTAGTATAAATTTTAAGGGCATTAAATACAAACCAGCAAAAATTGTATAATGTAAAAAGATGACTAAGAATTACCAAAATGGTTATTTATCAAAATATATAAATATATATAATGGCAAGTGAAGTATAGCTAAATAAAGTGCATAAATATATATGGTATATATAAAACCACCCAGTTATACATATATAAAGAAAACTGCATACATAAATGACAAGTGTCAATAAAAACAGCCCCTAATAGTATTTTAGAAAGTAACCATAATTACCCAAGGGCACAAGTCAATGGTCCAGGCACCCACCACACTCCCGATGCGCGTTTCGCATAGGAAACGCACGTTGGGTGTGTGGTGGGTGCCTAGATCATTGACTTGTGCCCTTGGGTAATTATGGTTACTTTCTAAAATACTATTAGGGGCTGTTTTTATTGACACTTGTCATTTATGTATGCAGTTTTCTTTATATATGTATAACTGGGTGGTTTTATATATACCATATATATTTATGCACTTTATTTAGCTATACTTCACTTGCCATTATATATATTTATATATTTTGATAAATAACCATTTTGGTAATTCTTAGTCATCTTTTTACATTATACAATTTTTGCTGGTTTGTATTTAATGCCCTTAAAATTTATACTAGCTGTTACATATCTACCTGGGGGACTACAAGTAGGATACATTACCTTACATATTTTTGGGGTCCAGACTCTCCATCCTTTTTCTTCTGTGGTGTGTCTTTGATATTACCTTTACTATTATAGCAAACCATTGGCATCCCATATGATTGTGGGGAAGAGGAGGAAATAATAGGATGACAAAGGGAGGTTTCTTCCTCTGTCAAATTCCTCCTGTTGCTGTTGTCTTTGGCATCTAAGGATTAAATATTAGAGTTTTGCGGATTGATTCATGGGACTCCACTCCATCAGCCAAATCAATGTCCTGTGACCATTGGACAGGAGGCTCGCACGTCTCTTATGTTCTGGGATCCCCGGCATGGCTTTTTAATCATGCCAACCTGCCTTTTGAATAGCCAAGCTGGAGTGATGTCATCATTGAGGCGTGATGCACAGATAACTTCATGCCAACCTGGCTGATCAAAAGCCACTTCGGGGTTCCTGGGAAGATAAGATATTTGCACGCCCCTGTCACAGTGTCTGACCTGACTGATAGACCGAAATCCTGTGAATTGATGTGCCCAATTCTGTTAAACCTAAAGGCAATGCTGGCTAGTGCAGGAGGAGCCAAACTACATGTAATAGCTGACTCGTGCTAAAGATGGCTTCGGAAGACCTATTGTCCCCTCTACATTTCTGCAACATATATTGATAGTGCAGTAAATAGCACTTCCCTGTGACATACATATATGTTGTTGTGCTGGAAGGGGTTAACTGTACATTTATTGTTGAACTGTTTGCTTAGTTTCTCTTATGTTAAGTAGATATTTATTTTTGAGTAAATAATTATATGAATTGTAGCTTCTAGGTTTTTTAATTTTGTTGAGATAAATGTTTACTAGATTTTATCAGATTGTATTTGCATTAAAACTAATTTTCTTATGAGAAAAAACTCACTTGAAACATAGCTAATTGAAAGATGAGTAGTTTATGTTTATCTCAATTCTTTTTGGACAATTTGTTTTAATGTTACTATGTAAGTTGGCTGTGTGAATGTGGCAATTAATTGACATAGGAATATAAACATGTATCATGTAAATTGAATGAGCTGCAGTTGCTGTGCCTATTCACATGTCTGATTTTCACCTAAGAGTACTATCCACAACTTTCACAGATAGTGCCCGTACCTATGATATACTATTGGGCTGTGCACCTGTCCGATCTTTTCCTTGGACCAAGTGGTCCACAGAAGCATTCGGAGACATGTTTGTTTTGATCCGAGGCTTGGATCAAAATCGGCAATACAAGTCAATGGACCCATCAAAAAATTGGTCCGCACTTGGACGGCATTCGAGTGCAGTCCAATTTTCAGGGACTGTCAGAATGGAGAAGGTAGATAATTTTTTTTTTAATTTCTCCATGTACAAGAAAAATGTAAGACACTAAGATCAAAATAATCAAAATGATCAAAATGATCAAAATAAATTGGTATGTTTTTTCTGATGCTTGGAAAAATCAGAGATGTGAATGAGCTCTTAGGGACTTTGGAGCTAGCTCAGAAGCAGAGCCTGCTCCACAGAGGCAGATCCCAGCTATATTATTTATTTCTAATAGGAGTCATCGGCGCGTCATAGGAGACTGTATCATTGCTGTATACTGTACAGTACAGGCAATTAATTGATAGCAGGTTCAAGTTCCCTAAGCGGACTAAAGCCACGTTCACACGTTCAGTATTTGGTCAGTATTTTACATCAGTATTTGTAAGCCAAAACCAGGAGTGGATGAAAAATACAGAAGTGGTGACGTGTTTCTATTATACTTTTCCTCTGATTGTTCCACTCCTGATTTTGGCTTACAAATACTGATGTAAAATACTGACCAAATACTGAACATGTGAACGTGGCCTAACAAATAAAGTTAAAACTAGAGATAAGCACTTTTTAAAAATCTAAATTTTTTTTTTATCTTTTAACAATAGACATAAATTATACATATTTGATATTGCTGCATCCAGAAAAGTCAAATCTATCAAAATATAACATTAATTAAGCTGATTGGTAAATGCAGTAAAAAGAAAAATAAAATCACACACATCACCAAAATTGCATTTTTTCAATAAAATAGAAAAAAAAGCTGAATGTATGGCATCTCCTTAATCGTACAGACCTGGTAATTTTTACTGCACAATTAATGCCGTTAAAATAAAATCCAGAAAACAATATTATGTATATACAGTGGTGTGAAAAAGTGTTTGCCCTCTTCCTGATTTCTTATTCTTTTGCATGTTTGTTACACTTAAATGTTTCAGATCACAAATAAATTTAAATATTAGACAAAGATAACACAAGTAAACACAAAATGCAGTTTTTAAATGAAGGTCTTTATTATTAAGGGAAAAGGATATCCAAACCTACAGGGCTCTGTGTAAAAAAGTGATTGCCCTTCCCCCTTGAAAGATAAAATATTCTGGTTAATCACATCTTTGGGAAGCTGAGTTCAATTTCCCTAGCCACACACAGGCCTGATTACTGCCACACCTGATCTCAATTAAGAATTCACTTAAATAGGACCTACCTGACAAAGTGAAGTAGACTGAAAGATTCTCAAAAGCGACATCATGCTGCAATCCAAAGAAATTCAATGAAAAATTAGAAAAAAAGTAATTGAGATCTATCAGTCTGGAAAAGGTTATAAAGCCATTTCTAAAACTTTGGGACTCCAGCAAACCACAATGAGAGAAATTATGCCACAAATGGCAAAAACATGGAACAGTGGTGAACGGGAGTGGCCTGCCAAACAAATTTACCCTAAAAGTGCTACGACGACTCATCCTAGAGGTCAGAAAAGAACCCACAACAACATCCGAACAACTGCATGCCTCACTTACCTCAGTTAAAGTCAGTCTGTATGACTCCACCATAAGAAAGAGACTGGGCAAAAAAGGCATGCATGTCAGAGTTCCAAGATGAAAACCACTGTTGAACAAAAAGAACATAAAGTTGAACTTTTTGGAAGGTGTATGTCCCATTATATTTGGGTAGAAGTAACACAGCATTTCAGAAAAGGAACGTCATACCAACAGTAATATATGGTGGTGGAAGTGTGATGGTCTGGGGCTGCTTTGCTCTTCTGCACTTGGAAGACTTTCTGTGGTAAACGGAACTATGAATTCTGCTGTCTACCAAAAAATCCTAAAGGAGAATGTCTGGCCATCTGTTTGTGACCTCAAGCTGAAGCACACTTTGGTTATGCAGCAGGACAGTGATCCAAAACACACCAGCAAGTAGTCCACCTTTGAATGGTTTAAGAAAAACAAAAGTAAGACTTTGGCGTGGCCTAGTCAAAGTCCTGACCTAAATTCGATTGAGATGCTGTGACATAACCTTAAAAAGGGAGTTCCTGCTTGGAAACCCTCCAATGTGGCTGAATTACAACAATTTTGCAAAGATGAGTGGGCCAAAAGTCCTCCAGAATGTTGTAAAGGACTCATTGCCAGTTATTGCAAATGCTTGATTGCAGTTGTTGATGTGAAGGGTGGCCCACCCAGTTATTACATTTAGGGGGCAATCACTTTTACACACAGGTCCCTGTAGGTTTCGATTTCTTTAAAAACTGCATTTTGTGTTTACTTGTGATTTCTTTGTCTAATATTTAAATTTGTTTTGTGATCTGAAACATTTAAGTGTAACAAACATGCAAGGGAATAAGAAATCAGGAAGGGGCAAACACTTTCTCACACCACTGTACACACACCTCTATAATGTATGCGTGTGTACACAGTATATATATACATATATATATATATATATATATATATATATATATATATATATATATACATATATACATACAACCCTCTACATTAAAATTGCAACACCAAAAAGGAAAAGTCATGGAGTTATAATATACATCACAGGATAAATAGACCTGTCAGTGATATGCAAATGTGATGAGAAAATGGAAACAACATTTCTAATTATTCATTAAATAGGTGCCCAGCAGATAGTTCGCTATAAAAGAATGTTACATAACAAAGAAAACCCCTTCCCATGTCATGCTGTTAGTAATAGCACCTCATGGAAGAGAAATGTGACAAGCCCTGAGAAAGAAAATAATTTACACAATAATGGTGAAGGCTACAAGAAGATCAGCAAAGCTTTACTTATCAGACAGAATACTGTAGCCAAAGTGATAATCAAAGATGGAACTGCAACCTTCTCAGAGATGTCGGGGTTGATCATGGAAGTTACACCTGAACAGGAGCATCTTCCTATGAGAAAGGTTAAAGAAAATCAACATGCAAGATCACTTCAGTTAGCTACAGTTAGTTAAAGAAGTATAATAGAAGTTAGTTAAAGATGTTGAAAATAAAAAATTCAAAAAGTCGTGAATGTTTCCAGTGTCATAATACGGCATACACTGCCGAGAAATTGCACACATGGGTGTCGTTCTCTAAAAGAGCCTCTCCTAAAGCCCATGCACAAAAAGCCTACCTAACAATTTGTCAGGGCCTATGCTGAAAAATGTGAAGACTACTGGGACGCTGTAGTCTGGAGTGATAAAATCAAGATATTGAAACTGATGGCTTCAACACTGTATGGCATCGCAAATGTGAGGAGTAAAGAGAAAACTGCATGGTGCCTACATTGAAACTTGGTGGTGGCAGTGTCCTTATATGGGGCTGAATGAGTGCTCCTGGTGTCGGGGAACTACATTTCATTGATAAATTCACAGATGCACTGCTCTATTTTTAAAGAGAAGATGCAACCATCACTCTGTGCACTTGGTAGATGTGCACTTTTCCATCATGACAATGTTCCAAAACAAACAACAAGAAAACTATTGCAGTTCTGAAGAATAACAGGGTGAAAGTGATTCAGCAACGAAGTTTGTCTCCTGATCTGAACCCAATCAAACACATATGGAGAATTCTGAAGGGACATTCTAAGAGTCCTCAGGAACACAGAAGCTGGTGTCTGTATATGGATCACATTTTCAGCAGGTCATAACAACCAAAGTGGCTTAACTAAGTATTAAAGATTAGTGATGAGCGAACGTGCTCGCCACTGCTTGGTACTCACCCGAGCATCACTGTGCTCGACAAGCTTGGCGCTTGGCTAGTATTTACGAGTTGCTCAGGCTGGAACTCGGGTCCCCTCCCTGCATGTTTGGCGCTCTTTAGAGAGCCAATCAACATGCAGGGATTGCATGCCATGCACTGTAATGCCGTAGCCATGTGGGTTGTGGGCATTACAGTGATTGGCTGGCAACACAGCATCATCAGGTATATATAAGACCTAGCACCGCTATGCTCGTCACAGTCTACCCCGGAACCAAGCAGGGTAGGCAGAGCTGCTGCTGAGTCAGGGAGAGATTTGCTTGCTTATAGTTAGTATAGGTATTCCACAGCATATATACAGTACAGGCCAAAAGTTTGGACACACCTTCTCATTTAAAGATGTTTCTGTATTATCATGACTATGAAAATTGTACATTCACACTGAAGGCATCAAAACTATGAATTAACACATGTAGAATTATATATGAATTAACACATGTAGAATTATATACTTAACAAAAAAGTGTGAAACAACTGAAAATATGTCTTATATTCTAGGTTCTTCAAAGTAGCCACCTTTTGCTTTGATGACTGCTTTGCACACTCTTGGTATTCTCTTGATGAGCTTCAAGAGGTAGTCACCGGAAATGGTCTTCCAACAATCTTGAAGGAGTTCCCAGAGATGCTTAGCACTTGTTGGCCCTTATGCCTTCACTCTGCATTCCAACTCATCCCAAACCATCTCAGACCAGGGTTCAGGTCTGGTGACTGTGGAGGCCAGGTCATCTGGCGTAGCACCCCATCACTCTCCGTCTTGGTCAAATAGCCCTTACACAGCCTGGAGGTGTGTTTGGGGTCATTGTCCTGTTGAAAAATAAATGATGGTCCAACTAAACGCAAACCGGATGGAATAGCATGCCGCTGCAAGATGCTGTGGTAGCCATGCTGGTTCAGTATGCCTTCAATTTTGAATAAATCCCCAACAGTGTCACCAGCAAAGAACCCCCACACTATCACACCTCCTCCTCCATCCTTCACGGTGGGAACCAGGCATGTAGAGTCCATCCGTTTACCTTTTCTGCATCACACAAAGACACGGTGGTTGGAACCAAAGATCTCAAATTTGGACTCATCAGACCAAAGCACAGATTTCCACTGGTCTAATGTCCATTCCTTGTGTTCTTTAGCCCAAACAAGTCTCTTCTGCTTGTTGCCTGTCCTTAGCAGTGGTTTCCTAGCAGCTATTTTACCATGAAGGCCTGGTGCACAAAATCTCCTCTTAATAGTTGTTGAAGAGATGTGTCTGCTGCTAGAACTCTGTGTGGCATTGACCTGGTCACTAATCTGAGCTGCTGTTAACCTGTGATTTCTGAGGCTGGTGACTCAGATAAACTTATCCTCAGAAGCAGAGGTGACTCTTGGTCTTCCTTTCCTGGGGCGGTCCTCATGTGAGCCAGTTTCTTTGTAGCGCTTGATGGTTTTTGCAACTGCACTTGGGAACACTTTCAAAGTTTTCCCAATTTTTCAGACTGACTGACCTTCATTTCTTAAAGTAATGATGGCCACTCATTTTTCTTAACTTAGCTGCTTTTTTCTTGCCATAATACAAATTCTAACAGTCTATTCAGTAGGACTATCAGCTGTGTATGACTTCTGCACAACACAACTAATGGTCCCAACCCCATTTATAAGGCAAGAAATCCCACTTATTAAACCTGACAGGGCACACCTGTGAAGTGAAAACCATTTCCGGTGACTACCTCTTGAAGCTCATCAAGAGAATGCCAAGAGTGTGCAAAGCAGTCATCAAAGCAAAAGGTGGCTACTTTGAAGAACCTAGAATATAAGACATATTTTCAGTTGTTTCACACTTTTTTGTTAAGTATATAATTCCACATGTGTTAATTCATAGTTTTGATGCCTTCAGTGTGTATGTACAATTTTCATAGTCATGAAAATACAGAAAAATCTTAAAATGAGGTGTGTCCAAACTTTTGGTCTGTACTGTATATATATATTCAACTGAACTAGCAGTCCTTCTGAGGACTACAGCACAAGAGGGTCCATTGAAAGTCCTGTCTGCTGCTGCTGTAATAATTACAGATATTTGTAGACATAGCCCCAGATATCAGGGGCCAGGGCAATTTTTTTTATCTTAATCCTGGTTGTTTACTTAAAAAACAATCCAGAGTACACCATTTTTCTGCTCCATTTGCTTGTTCTCACTGCAGAATAAAGCCAGATCTGTTCTACATTTCAGCAATAAAAATCCAGAAATTTGAGCTGAATGTGGAAAATATTGGCGTCCATTTCCATTCTGTTGCAATATGTCGGTCAAGCTATGCACACTAGGTCTCTGTGTAGAATAATATTAGTAAATTACAGGCCTGCTATTTAAAACCGTGGTTTTCTGTCAGATGTATCACATTTAACTGCGTTTCAAATCCAGCCATTTGTAGTGAACGTGGAAAATATTGTCCTACATTTATAGATTGTAGCAGTGTGTCAGTGTACACCATTTTACAGCTCCATTTGCAGAATACAGACAGATTTTTTTAGTTTTATTCATATCACTGTATTGTGGAAGCAGAGGAACGTTTTTCAATGATCAGACTCATGTGATTCATATGACTGACGTAATAATACAGAAATTTTTTGGAGCGTGCCAAATATTCCACTCCTTTTAATCAGCCACCTGTGTTTTGTTGAAGCAATGGACACTTGGTTGCTGACAAATACCATACTATTAGGCGACTGTCTGAAACCGTGGCCATCAAACGTTATCCCAAATGACTGCCCTAATAATCCAGCAATTATTGTGAGCTTGTCAAATATTGCACTCCATTTAAAGTATTGCAGTTGAGGGTTCAAACCTATTCTCAGTTGGCCGCTGACAAATAGCATATCTGTGAAGAATGCTGTCAGAGTTTTTTGTCACTTTTGCGGACTGACAAAAAAAACCCATACAAATAACAAGCTAAAATGGAAAAAATGTTAAGAAACATTCTCTCCAGGGTAATGACTTGTATATAAGGCCAAAGAAATAAAAAAAAAAAAATATGGACTGTGGAAGACATTTATGCGACCAGAATGAACCCTCATCTGTAGCTGGTGATGATACCATCTAGCAGCAGCACCTGTTCCTATTGTAAATGCATCTAACAGCATTATCGATATGGAATAGAATAGATTTTTAATTTTTTTGGGCAGCACCAGCAGCACGCAGTATAAGGCAATGATACCTGGCTGGATCAGTGTAATACGCTATCCATACTGCGATACCTCACCCGTAAAAGAATTTCAGATAAGACAGTTAATATTCTAGAATATACAATCTATTTGAATTGTCCTTCCCATTATTAAGGAGTGTGTCTCCTATACTGTTATTGCATATGCAACAATTTCAAGGGTGGCCAAAAATTAGGACGCACTCCAATACACATTTGAAGAGACGTAAAAAAAAAAAAACACAGTAGGATCTTTCTTTAGTATAAAAAACAGACTCGCCAATGTAACCTCAATGTAATCACATTGCTCAGCTCCTGCACCTCCTCCTCCAATTCGGCCTCCATCTCCAAAATGACTACATCAGTCAAAAGCTGAAAGCACTGCAGCACTGCCTTGGCCAAGCGGCAACAGGCTGTGCTGAAGATAACATGCTTAATGCTTAGGTGACAAACCGCCCACCACTGCAGAGTTGTTGAAAGCTGTAACACAGCAGCCTGATCTGTGGCTCTCACCGCTGAACATACAGCCAGGCATGGTCGTGTATGACAATGGGCGGAACCTGGTGGTGGAGAAATGACAGCCAGAGTAGATATGGTTTCCCTCTATGCCAGTCCTTTCACCGAGCTAAAGAATATGGCTGTGGTGAAATACAACTCTCACCGAAAAGCAGTGTCAGACTGAAAAACATTGGGCCCACCAGAGGATTTGATTCAGAGGGCCCACCTTTCTCCCCCGCTCAAGAGCCCCATAGCAGCTGCAAAGTTTGCGCTATCATGAACTCTTCTGATGTAGAAGCCAGGGCCCACCCAAGGATTCTCTGTTCGGACTGTCCATCCCTGCCGAGAAGCAGCCCTGGCTAAGAAAAGTATGTGGAAAGGTTCCCGGACACTCTATGGCTGCTTTTTTACTGAGGGGGGAACCTACAGAAACACGGGGAGAACATACAAAATTCTTGCAGAGGTTGTCCTTGCTGGGATTTGAACAAAGGATCCCAGCACTGCAAGGCTTCAGTGCTAACCACTGAGCCACTGTGCTGCCGTTCACCCTCTGATATCTAAAAGGCTGGAGAAACTTGCACCTACTGCCGCTCTGTATCTTCAGCTCCTTTGTGAGAAACTAATGTATTTGGGCAGCCACTCAGTCTACCAAATAAAATTCCTGAGTAGGAAATTGGGGATGGCTTCGCTACTGGTACTGTGGGCAGTGCTAATACTGTGGCGTCGTGCCATAGTTCACTGTAAATATTCCAGGCTGGTAGGAGGCAAGCAGATTCCCACAGAAAAGTACCAGCAGTAATGTTCATGGACCCGTGTATGTGGAAGGCGGGGACGACACTGGGAGAAATAGTGGCGGCTGGGCACCGAGTATGGACATGAGGTTGTGGACAGCTTCCGCCTTCACGAGCCTAAAAGGCAACATTTCAAGTGCAAGCAAGAAGTCCAGAAATGTGGCAGTTTAATATTGTGGCCTGTGGGTGGGTGGCTGGCTGCATACTTGTGCTTGCATTCCAAGGAATGGGCAGGAACAACTGAACGCTGCGCTGGGACAAGGACGTGGATGGTGAGTGTTGCAAGTCTGCAATGACAGGTGCATGGCGGGAGGCATCTTCGCATGCGCCAAGGATCACTTCTGATGGGCACACTTTTAGGCAGTGACCTGGGAATCAGAGATGCTTCCACGGGTATTCCTCATGCTGTTCCCATGTCTTTTCAGCACTGTATGCATGTGTCTGATGATTTCTCACATACCACATGGCCAGATAAGGTTGTAAAATGTTAAAATGACATTTCCAGGTGAATGCATTTGTCTTGGTTGAAAGCAATGCAAAAGTGCAAAAACGCATTAAAAACTCTACGTGTGAACATAGCCTATGGTCTGGAGGAGCATTTTTTTTTTGTATATTTATTTTGCCTTATAAACAGATCATTACCCTGGAAAGTATGTTCCTTAACATATTTCCCATTTGGTTTTGTCTTTGCATGTTTTATTGTGAGTCCGTAAAAGTGGCATAATACCTCTGACAACATTGTTGACGGCAGTGACCTGGGAGTCAGAAATGCTTGCAGGGGTCTTCCCGATGCTGTTCCCATGCCATTTGAGCACTGTTCTAATCGATTTGGGCAATTTTTAGGCCCTCTGCAGACCGCCGGGAGGGGGGGCCGCCAGAAAAATGCTCGAGTTTCCCATAGACTTACATTGGGCTCGTTAATCGGACCGAGCACTCGAGCATTCCAATTTGCTCGACTTGAACAACGAGTACCCAAGCATTTTAGTGCTCGCTCATCACTACTAAAGATGTTTGTCATGAATGGGTGAATAATTATGAAACTGCGGTAATCGGTAAAAGTGACATTTTGTGGAGAATTTGGATAAACCACTTGTTATATTAATTGTGTAGAGCCATTTAATTTTTTCTTCTTAGATTGGTTTCTTGCAAACAGCAGGAAATTTGTAAATTGTGCTTATAAACCCAATTTTTAAATATGGTTGATTAAAAAATAATGTTGCAAAATGAATGCCTCAGTATTTAGAGATAACATCACAATTTAATAACAAGAAAAGACACACTGTCTATCCAAGTTTTATTTGGAAACTACAAATGTTCAAACTGATTTCCACTGGTAACAAGTCAGATATCTAGTTGGTAGTGCAATTCTGTACAGACGTTTGCCAGTTTATCCTCGGACATGGACTCCACTGTGTCTGTGATGCATTGTCTCAGGTCAATCAGATCCTGTGACTGGGGACAGCAGATGCTCGGTGTTATATCTGACGATCATGGAGGACATTGGAGCAGTGGTGAATCTACCTGGGACAACACATCACTAAAATATTAGAGTCCATTTTCTCAGGATATGGATAGATCTGGACTATTGCCTAGGTATCTGGTGTGTTACCAATGGAAATCACTTTAAAAATTTGGAGTTTTAATAAAACTTGAATAAATAATGTTGCTTTATCATGTTTTCTCGGTTATGAATACCGAGGATATAATATATTGGCTATGAATACAGAGGCTTACTCGCCCATCTATCAATACTCTTTCGAGTTTGTTTTCTATATGGCCTGGGGTTCAGCTCAGGAGGGGCAAAACTTCTGAATGGCACAGCCTAATGGAGGATATAGGGAACCCTCAGCAGATGACCATGCTGTCAATGAAAATAAATCATTATACACAGACCAACACCCATATTGCCGCCATACGATGAGCATATAATGGTAGCTATTAGTGATGAGCGAGCATGTTCTGTTAACCCTTTCAGCGAGCATGCTCTGTTGTTCGCCGATTATCTTCACCGTGCTCGGATGTTATGTTTGAGTCATTCTGTGTGCATGATTTGCGACTGTTTGACAGCTTTAATACTTGAGGAATGACTAAGAAACAGGCATTCTTCACATGTATTAAAGCTGTCAAACAGTCGCTGTCAAACGAGCACGCTGAAGATACTCGGAAAACACCCGAGCATGTTCTTAAATCTCGAGTAACGAGCATGCTTGCTCATCGCTAGTAGCTATCATCCCTGCAGAGCATATTGCAGATTACAGCAGTTACAAATAGTGATTTACAGCTGACGTACCTTTCTGATGTAGTCGTTAACTTTTTCCATTTTTTCATCTTGCTCAGACAGACATGACAACTTCACCTAGCTATGACTTGTCAGCAGAGTTTATAACAAAGACACATATGACTTCTGAAGTTTCCAGCACCATCTCCATATATTTCAACCCGCCTCTTCCTGCTGTCACCCGAATGCTGAGCTGCTGCTGCAGCATGTGTCCCTATTACTGCACATGCTGTGTGGCACAAAAACAGTGCTCCTCTTAAGGCCCCACATAATAATGCCCTTCACTGTGTTTCTTACAAAGTATAATGCCTTCTTTGTGCATTCTAGATATTAAACTTACTCCATACAAAATATTAATGCCCTGTGCAAGTACCCTCTACAAGTATGCTAGATAATTGTGCCCACATTTTGCCCCTAGAAAGTATAATGTTCCATGTGCCACTTTGACAGTCACAATACCCTCAGAGCCCCAATAACAATAAGTGCATTTAACATTTTTCCTGAGTCGTCTCTTTTACAGCTCCCCTATATGCAGGATGATGGTCCACAGCTCTCCTCTATACAGTATGATGTCCCCACAGCTCCCCTATATATAGTATGATGGACCCAAAGTGACCCTCTACACAGTATAATGCCCCCACAGCTCTCCTATATACAGTATGATGTTCCCAGAGCTCCCTTATTGTCACAGATGTGGTTTGTGGAACCACTGTGCCACAGAGAGCCTGGAGGGGCGTGACTAAGTGAGCACTGGACTGTTCACTAGAGCCTCAAATGGTGAGGTTAGACTTGGCTCCCGATGAACGCCAGGTGCCACTCCAGGACAGACCAACGGACGCGCAGCAGCTGGACCCAGTAGAACAGACTGGATGGTGCAGCTAGCTGGGTTTGTAGCAAAGTGCAGCAGGCTGGGTTAGCACCAGAGTGCAGCAGGCAGAGTTTGCATCAGAGTGCAGCAGCCAGAGTTTGCATCAGAGTGAAGCAGGCAGGATTTGCACCAGAGTAAAGCAGGTAGGATTTGCACCAGAGTGCAGCAGGCAGGATTTGCACCAGAGTGCAGCAAGGACTGGTACGTAACCTTAACAACTAGACTGCGGAACAGGAAGGTTGCTCATGCACCTCCCCAGTGGGGAGGAAGCAATATATATGTAATGTCCCAAAGCTATTGGCTGGGGACGTAAGAGCAAGTGCACACACTGGCCCTTTACGAGAGCGGGAGCGCGCACGGGTCTGCCCTAGAGGCATGGCTGGAAGCCCTGCTGGAAGCCCTGCTGGAAGCAGACAGAGCACGGGGAAGGGAAGCACCGACTGCAGCGCGGGTGAGTGAAGTGACACGCCGGAGACTTTGCCTGTCAGAGTAGGGATGCGGCATGGTGCTAACAGTACCCCCCTTTTACGCCCCCTCCTCTTCATGCCATCGAGGAAGTTTCGGAAGAGAATCGGAGCGTGCATGTTCTCCTTAGGCTCCCAGGACCTCTCTTCTGGACCAAATCCCCTCCAATCAACAAGGAAGAAAGTCTTGCCTCTCAACTTCTTCATGACCAAGATGTTCTCCACCTCAAAAACATCATCCAAGGCAGTTGGTGCGGGTGTGGTACTAGGATCCTTGAAAAAGGGGCTCAGGATGACCGGAATCCGTAATGAAGTAGGCAACTTCAGTTTATAGGAGACCTCATTGATCCGCTTCAGAACTTTGAAAGGACCGATAAAACGAGGCCCCAACTTGTAAGAGGGAACCTTCAGCCGGACGTACCTGGCCGAGAGTCGTACCTTGTCACCAGGGCGGAAGCACGGAGGGTCCAGGCGCCTTTTGTCTGCATGTCTCTTCATACGGAGGATGCTTCTAGAGTGGCTTTGGTGTCCTCCGACAACTTTACAAAATCCTTGGAGAGGACATCTTCCACAGGAACATCAGAAGGAATCATCACCGGAAGGGGAACCTCGGGTTGCCGACCGAAAACAATGAAGAAAGGAGACTCTCCCAAGGCTTCACCAACGTGATTGTTGTACGAGAACTCAGCCCAGGGAAGTAATTTCACCCAGTCATTGTGGTGGGCATTGACAAAGTGTCGCAGGTAGTTGCCCAGGACCTGGTTGACAGGCTCCACTTGCCCATTGAGCTGAGGGTGATAGGCCGAAGAGAAATCCAAGACGATATCCAGATGCTTGCAGAGAGCTCGCCAGAATCTGGAAGTGAACTGCAAACCTCAATCGGACACAATGTGATGAGGAAATCCATGCAGACGGATAATATGTTTGATGAAGCTGTCAGCCAGTTCGGTTGCAGATGGAAGAGCAGACAACGGGGTAAATGCGCCATTTTTAAGAAGTGATCTACGACTACCCAGATGATGATGCAACCCTCGGATACTGGCAAATCTGTAATAAAGTCCATTGCTATTTGCTGCCATTGACCAGAAGGCACAGGTAACGGCAGTAGAGAACCGGTAGGAAGTCGTCTGGGGACTTTATTGCATGCACAAATTGGACAGGTAGCCACGTAAGCATAGATCTCCCTCCTCATGGATGGCCATCAGTAGTGGCGAGAAATCAATTCTAGCATCTTCCTATGTGCCCCATGACCAGCCACCTTGAACGAGTGGCCCCATGACAAAACTCGCTCCTTCTCGGATTCAGCCACAAGGGTTAGGGGTTGAGAGGTGTCTTTTCTGTCTAGGGAAGCCTCTCCGACCCTAGACGCTGGAGTTTTTTGGCTTCACCGGACAGAAGTGAATAAAGTGGCCCATGTCTCCACAATACAGGCACTGGTCTTTAGCACAGCAATCCCTCTGTCACTGACTGGTGAGGGCAAAGTAGTCGACCTGCATGGGTTCAGGTGAGGCCTCGACAGGGGACAAGGAACAAGCAGCCTTTGAAACAACGGAGCCAGGCGCTGCTATCCTCTTTCACGTGCCACCACACGGGCATGACGCTCTCGGAAACGAAAGTCTGTATGAATGGCGAGGGAGATCAGGTCATCGAAGGTAGTTGGTAGGTCTCAACCTGCTAACTCATCCTTAATGCTTCCGGAAAGCCCCTCTCAGAATGTCGCCACCAAAACATTGCTATTCCATTTGAGTTCAGACGCCAGAGTGCGGAAGCATACCGCATATTGTCCCACAGATGAATTGGACTGACGTAAATGGAGAAGAGCGGAAGCTGAAGAAGTGGTTCACCCGGGTTCATCAAATACTTTACAAAAAGCCTCCAAGAATACTGGCAGATTGGAGATGATCGGATCCTCTCTCTCACATAATGGGTTCAACCACGCCAGGGCCTCGCCTCCAAAGTTCGACATAAGGAATGCTACCTTTATTCGGTCCTTCGGGAAGTGGTGAGGAAGAAGCTCAAAATGTAGCTGGCACTGATTGATGAACCCTGCGGCAGAGCTTCGGATTGCCGTCAAAGCGTGGTGGAGCTGCGAGTCGGGGACCTGAACCTCGAACTAAGCAAACAGTCTGCTAAGTTTCCGGAGAACACACGGCTGCTTGAACATGAGGGGACTCTGGAGAGAAGTTTAAGGCCTACAGCTTGGTGATCAGGGACTGCAACTGCATCGACAACTTTTCCTGCGCACCTTTCTTTCAGCAGAGCTCTTGGTACATGGTCTGATCAGGCGGGATCAAGGGTCCAGAGGAGTCCATGGCTTGAGCAAACTGTCATGGACGTGGTTTGTGGAACCACTGTGCCACGGACCGCGAAGAGCCTAGAGGGGCGTGACTAAGTGACCACCGGACTGTTCACTAGAGCCTCAAATGGTGAGGTTAGACTTGGCTCCCAATGAACGCCAGATGCCTCTCCAGGAAAGACCAACAGACATGCAGCAGCTGGACCCAGTAGGACAGACTGGATGGTGCAGCAGGCGGGGTTTGCACCAGAGTGCAGCAGACAGGATTTGCACCAGAGTGCAACAAGGACTGGTACATAACCTTAACAACTAGACTGTGGAACAGGAAGCTTCCTGCACACTGTATGATGTTCTCCACAGTAGCCCCTACACTGTATAATGACCCACCTAAGTAGCCCCCCAAACCTTATGATGGTCCCTTTAGTATCCCCCACATTGTATTATGACCTCCACAGTAGCGTTCTCACTGTATTTTGACCCCCTTAGTAGCCCCCACGCTGTATGATGGCCCTCTTAGCAGCCCCACACATAATAATGGCCCCATTAGAAGCCTTCAAACGTTATGGTGGCCCCTTTAGTATCCCCCACGCTATAAGATGGTTTTCATAGTAGCCTCCATACTGTATAATGGATCCCTTAGTACCCCCCACACAGTACAATGGCTCCCACAATAGCCCCCACACTGTATGATGTCTCCACAATTGAACAAAACAGAAAACGGCACAAGTTGTTTTTCTTCATAATTTATACAAAAATATTTCATCCAGTATATACACTGCTAAAAAAAATAAAGGGAACACAAACAGTGTTATGCTCATGCCCGGAATGACTGTCGTGAGCGTGGTTAGTGATCCCACTGGACCATGAACCGAGGAGTGCCTGGAGGGGCGTGACTAAGTATCAACTCGGTCCGACCAAGGTCACACGGCGGCTCAGTCGACTCCGTGAACCAGGGAGGAACCGAGCAGAGGGACCAGATGCTACTCCAGGTCAGACCCCGGTCACAGCTGTTGACCCACACCGGGGAATGCAGGAACAGACAGGTTAGGCTGGCATACAGACAGGTGGGTACTGGCAGGCACGGTTGGTATGCAGACAGGTGGGTATTGGCAGGCACGGCTGGTATGCAGACTGGTGGGTATTGGCAGACACGGCTGGTATGCAGACAGGTGGGTACTGGCAGACACGGCCAATGAAGCGAGTGTACAAAAAACTCACAAACAGAAGTTCAGAGACAACGAGTTGGAGTTAGGTCCAAGTTCAGACACTGCAGGAAAAGGGAAGGTTTGGACATAGAGAGAAACACGTAATGGGCTAGGACACGGTTCAGACAGGAACTGAACCAGGAACAAGATACAGGAACGTACCTGGGAACTCAGCCCCCAGAGTGGCGGAGACAGACTAGAAGTCACAGATACTGGTAACAGGCCTGGGTATACAGCCCGCAGGGTGGCGGAAGAGACTAGAAGTCACAGACACAGGTAACAGGCCTGGGTATACAGCCCCCAGAGTGGCAGAAACAGACAAGATACAGGACAGGACCTGGCAACTCAGTTACAAGGAACACACTGAAGAAAAGTGTTGCTCAGGCACCCCCTACTGGGTGGAGGGGGTTTAAGTATTCAGTGACTCACAGCAATAGGCTGGGGAGGCATTAGTAGTGCGCATACAGTAACTATAATAAGGCAGTTTCCGCGCCGCCGCCCTAAGCAATCAGACAAGAGACACAGCAGGTACTGGAGCAAAGTGTGCAGCCTGGATTGATAGGTAAGATGGCGGTCTTGCATGGTGGGAGGTGGTAAGCCATGCCAGCACGCCGCCAGGGATGTTTCAGTACTCCCCCCCTTTACGCCCTCTCTTCTTCAAGCCTGCAAGGATTTTCTGCAGAGAATTTGGAGGCCGATCCTTCTCTTCAAGAAGATTACCTCTTCTGTCCACTAGAGGGAACGAAACTGGTCTCACCATCTTGGTGACTAGGATGCTTCCTCCCATCGAGCCATCCTCAGCAACAGATGAAGTGAGTGAAGTACCAGGAACAAGACACAGGAAAGTCTCTTTCCATTTGTTAATATCGGGTAGCACCCCAAAAGATTCACGGGACAACTGGAGATCCTCCACCGGGTTGGAGGGGTGCAGAGACTCGGGGGTAACCACCGCCTTGACGTACACTTTGCCAAGCTTACTGGATGAAGTGGGAGAAGTACCAGGTACAGGGTACAGAAAAGTCTCTCTCCATTTGTTATCAGGTAGCACCCCGGAGGATTCAGGAGGCAACTGGAGGTCCTCCGCCTGGTTGGAGGGGTGCAGAGACTTGGAGGTAGCTACCGCCTTGATGGACTTATTGCCAGATTTGTTAGAGATGAAGGATCCTTGCTTAGATGCCAACTTCAGTCTGGTTTCTGAGATGACACGCGTGTGAGATGGGGCAGTGCCTAAAGCCAGATCATTGGTATAATCATCGAGACTGTGTGGGGACAATGCCTCCGCTTCCCTTCCTTCGGAGATTTCAGCGCACAGCGAGTCAGCGACTAGCAGATCTGGTGAAGAAGAAGAAGACACTGCTGACTGTCCTGAAGATATGGGGACTGGACACCCTTTGTACCTCAGCAGTCCCCCAGGAAACACCATGCAGGATCTCCAGACCTGAGCAAGCACTAGATCTCTTGGCTCTGGAAGACCTGTGGGTAAACCAGACAGCACCTGGAATGTGAACATCTTCATGTGTAATGCTCCCATCTGGAGCTTAATTTGTACAGACATATTTTGACTGTTTCTAAGTAGGGCTCGTCCTTCCGCTGACAATGCTCAAACCGGATTCTGGAGTTGTTTGACGTGAATCAGACACTGACTCTTCAAGGCTTTACGCCCGAAGCTTCCGGTTAATTCGAGGCCTTCACTTGCCACGGAGACAGTCACGGTCATCTGTGGAGAGGAATCACTAATGCCAAGGGCAGCCTCTCCTACAGGCCTAATTTCTTGGGATTCTTCAACCTTCGATGAACAGAGGACATCAGGGTGTCCCAAACAAACGCAGCGGGACCGTAATCCGATTTTGTGATTGAGTTCTGGCTTCTGCTTTGCCCAACGAACATGGTCATCCTTCATGGATTCTGTGCGGGCAGCTGCCCCTACAGGCTGGGGAACAGGAGGTCTTTGGGAGGACAGAACCTGGCGTGACGGTTTACCTCTACGCCTTGCACATCTGGACTGCCTCTTGCGGTTGGGAAGAGAAGTATTCTGTGGACCATTATCATCCTGTGTGGATTCTGTGTGGGCAGCAGTCTCTTCAGGCTGGAGAGCTGGTGAGATACCTACACGCATCACCCATCGGGACTGCTCCAGGAAATTGGGAAGGGAAGCTTTAGCAGAAGCCTCAGGGATAGGGTCATCGAAGACCATTAGAAAGGCCACCAGGAAGGCCTGCAGGTCAGAGACGATAGGATCCCATGCTTCCTATAGGGGGGTGATCCAATTCACCCGCTAAGTAGGACATCATAAATGCTACTTTAACCCGATCAGTGGGAAAATAGAGCATAGAATTTGAAATGCAACATACATTGCTCCACAAACACACGGCATTGTTTTGGATCCCCGTAGTACCGTGGTGGATCCGCAGGAACGAGTGCTGATAGCTCCATTTGGGCTGGTGCGTAAATCGCCTGGACCTCAGCTTGAGAAATTAATTTTTTCTTGGTGCACATATTCGCCAGACAAGAATTCAAATGTCTCAGAGATCAAAGGGCCGTGGGGCTCAACGGGGACCATGGCCTGAGCAAACTGGTACGTTCGCGCTCGGACTGACTAGCGTGAGCGTGGTTAGTGATCCCACTGGACCATGAACCGAGGAGTGCCTGGAGGGGCGTGACTAAGTATCAACACAGTCCGACCAAGGTCACACGGCGGCTCAGTTCACTCTGTGAACCAGGGGGGAACCGAGCAGAGGGACCAGGTGCTACTCCAGGTCAGACCCCGGTCACAGCTGTTGACCCACATCGGGGAATGCAGGAACAGGCAGGCATACAGACAGGTGAGTACTGGCAGGCACGGCTGGCATACAGACAGGTGGGTACTGGCAGGCACGGCTGGCATACAGACAGGTGGGTACTGGCAGGCACGGCTAGTGTGCAGACAGGTGGGTACTGGTAGGCACGATTGGTATGCAGACAGGTGGGTACTAGCAGGCACGGCTGGTATGCAGACAGGTGGGTACTGGCAAACACGGCTGGTTTGCAGGCAGGTGGGTACAGGCAGGTAGGAACGCAGGCAGGACAGGGACCAGTACAGACTGAAATACAGGAACAGAGCCACAGGTGCGGTAGACAAGCAGAGCAGAGCAAAACCCGCAGATGCGGTAGACAAGCAGAGCAGAGCAAAACCCGCAGGTGCGGTAGGCAAGCGGAGCAAAGCAAAGCCAGCAGGTGCGGTAGACAAGCAGAGCAGAGCAAAACCCGCAGGTGCGGTAGACAAGCAGAGCAGAGCAAAACCCGCAGGTGCGGTAGACAAGCAGAGCAGTGCAAAACCTGCAGGTGCGGTAAACAAGCAGAGCAGTGCAAAACCTGCAGGTGCGGTGAACAAGCAGAGCAGAGCAAAACCCGCAGGTGCGGTAAACAAGTAGAGCAGAGCAAAACCCGCAGGTGCGGTAGACAAGCAGAGCAGAGCAAAACCCGCAGATGCAGTAGACAAGCAGAGCAGAGCAAAACCCGCAGGTGCGGTGAACAAGCAGAGCAGAGCGAATCCACAGGTGTGGTGAACAAGCAGAGCAGAGCGAAACCGCCGGTGTGGTGAACAAGCAGAGCAGAGCGAAACCGCCGGTGTGGTGAACAAGCAGAGCAGAGCGAAACACAGCAAAACCGCCGGTGCGGTGGATAAGCAGAGGGGAGCGAAACCGAATATACAGTGAGCAAGCAGAGAGAAGCAGAGCAAAACCCGCAGGTGCGGTAAACAAGTAGAGCAGAGCAAAACCCGCAGGTGCGGTAGACAAGCAGAGCAGAGCAATACCCGCAGGTGTGGTAGACAAGCAGAGCAGAGAAAAACCAGCAGGTGCGGTAGACAAGCAGAGCAGAGAAAAACCCGCAGGTGCGGTAGACAAGCAGAGCAGAGAAAAACCCGCAGGTGCGGTAGACAAGCAGAGCAGAGCAAAACCCGCAGGTGCGGTAGACAAGCAGAGCAGAGCAAAACCGCCGGTGCGGTGGATAAGCAGAGGGGAGCGAAACCGCAGGTATAGTGGAGAAGCAGAGCAGAGCAAAACCGCAGGTGCGGTGAACAAGCAGAGCAGAGCGAAACCGCAGGTGCGATGAACAAGCAGAGCAGAGCAAAACCGCAGGTGCGGTGAACTAGCAGAACCAGATACAATGCAAAAAAAAGGAGCATGGACCGCACCTCCAAAAATCATACATTTCATCTAATGCCTCTCGGCAAAAATATATATAACTGAACATGAGGTTCTTAGTTTAACATTCTGATCAGACTGTATGAAGCCCACTGCCACGTCACAGCAAACCTCGTAGTGGGTCCTAACATTTCCTACCTGAACGGGAGCGGAGCCGTGCGCCAACCACCGCCACAGCAAAAATGCACCAGCAGGGCGGGCGGCCTGGTGCCTCACAGCACCCATGCTGCAAGGCCGAGTCCCTATGACTCCAGGCCGCGCCGCCCCACAAGCGCAAAACCACAGCAACAATGGCCGACACACTGCACCAACACCACATGAAAGGAGCATTGTAGCTCACCTTCCTCAAGCTCTCAAGTGAGAGCAAAAATAGGCTAGAAGCTCTTTGCAGTCTCCTGCTAATTAAAATCGCCTGTGCCAAATGGGAGGAGTGCTGGTCCAAGAAAGGGAAAAGAATATGCAATGCAAATAAAAGGAGTTCACACAGGAACTGAACCAGGAACAAGATACAGGAACAAACCTGGGATCTCAGCCCCCAGGGTGGCGGAACAGACTAGAAGTCACAGACACAGGTAACAGGCCTGGGTATACAGCCCCCATGGTAGCGGAAACAAACAAGTTACAGGACAGGACCTGGCAACTCAGTTGCAAGGAACACACTGAATAAAAGTGTTGCTCAGGCACCCCCTACTGGGTGGAGGGGGTTTAAGTATTCAGTGACTCACAGCAATAGGCTGGGGAGGCATTAGGAGTGCACGCACAGTAACTATAAGAATCAGGCAGTAACCGCGCCGCCTCCCTAAGCAATCAGACAAGAGACACAGCAGGTACTGGAGAAAAGTGTGCAGCCTGGATTGATAGGTAAGATGGTGGTTTTGCATGATGGGAGGAGGTAAGCCATGCCAGCACGCCGCCAGGGTTGTTACAAACAGCACAATGTAACTCCAAGTCAATAACGCTTCTGTGAAATCCACCTGTCCAGTTATTAAGCAACACTGATTGTGAATCAATTTCTCCTGCTGTTGTGTAAATGGAACAGACACCTGGTAGAAATGATAGGCAATTAGCAAGATACCCCCTATAAAGGACTGGTTCTGCAGGTGGTGACCACAGACCATTTCTCTGTTCTCATCAGTTTTGGCTGTTGTTTTGTTCACTATTTCATTTTGCCATTGCTCTCACCCCTAGAGGTACAGTAACATGAGGCGGTGTCTACAGTACAACCCACAGAAATTGCTCAGGTAGTGCAGTTCATCCAGGATGGCACATCAGTGCAAGCTGTGGCAAGAAGGGCAGCTGTGTCTGTCAGAACAGTGTTCAGAGCATGGAGCAGACACCAGGAGATGTGGAGGGAGCCATAGGAGGGCAACGACCCAGCAGCAGGTCTGTTACCTTCTCCTTTGTGCAAGGAAGAACAGGAGGAGCACTGCCAGAGCCCTGCAAAATGACCTCCAGCAGGCCACAAATGTGCATGTATCTGCACAAACGGTTAGAAACTGACTCCATGAGGGTGGTATGAGGGCCCGACATCCACAGATGGGGGTTGTGCTCACAGCCCAACACCGTGCAGGACGCTTGGCATTTGCCACTGAACGCCAGGATTGGCAAAGTCGCCACTGGCGCCCTGTGCTCTTCACAGATGAAAGCAGGTTCACACTGAGCACTGTGTGACAGACGTGACAGAGTCTGTAGACACCGTGGAGAGTGATCTGCTGCCTGCAACATCCTTCAGCATGACCGGTTTGGCAGTGGGTCAGCAATGGTGTGGGGTGGCATTTCTTTGAAGGGCTGCACAGCCCTCCATGTGCTCGGCAGAGACAGACTGACTGCCATTAGGTACCGAGATGAGATCCTCAGACCCCTTGTGAGACCATATGCTAGTGCGGTTGGCCCTGGGTTCCTCCTAATGCAGGACAATGCCAGACCTCATGTGGCTGGAGTGTGTCAGCAGTTCCTGCAAGATGAAGGCATTGAAGCTATGGACTGGCCCGCCCATTCCCCAGACCTGAATCCGATTGAGCACATCTGGGACATCATGTCTCGCTCCATCCACCAACGTCATGTTGCACCACAGACTGTCCAGGAGTTGGCGGATGCTTTAGTCCAGGTCTGGGAGGAGATCCCATATGGAGACCATCTGCAACCTCATCAGGAGCTTGCCCAGGCAAGTAGGGAGGTCATACAGGCACGTGGGGGCCACACACATTACTGAGCCTCATTTTGACTTGTTTTAAGGACATTACATCAAAGTTGGATCAACCTGTTGTGTGTTTTTCCACTTTAATTTTGGGGGTGACTCCAAATCCAGGCCTCTATTGGTTAATAAATTTGATTTCCATTGATGATTTTTGTGTGATTTTGTTGTCAGCACCTTCAACTTTGTACAGAACAAAGTATTCAATGATAATATTTCACTCATTCAGATCTAGGATGTGTTATTTAAGTGTTCCCTTTATTTTTTTGAGCAGTGTATATATATACAAGTAATAGAAATAACTTTGCAGTATATTCACCACTGTGAACAAATCATCCAGACTGTGGTATGGGCTTGAGCAAGCTTCTGACTTGCAGACAGATTCTGTGCAGACTTGCAGTAAGTCGCAGTATAAAGGTGCGACTTACTGAACAATCGAAAATAAAAAAATTGGTGAAATGAAAGTAGTGAGACATATTTGGGAACAAAAACATACAGTATGCTTTCAGAATTAAAATGAATGGTGCTTGAAGAGGTGTATACTAAGGATTTACAGTTGTGCTCAAAAGTTTACATACCCCGACAGAATTTTTCCTTTCTTGGCCTTGTTTCAGAGAATATAAATGATAACAAAATTTTTTTTCCTCTTCTCATGGTTATAGGTTGGGTGAAGCCATTTATTGTCAAACTACTGTGTTTTCTCTTTTTAAATCTTAATGACAACCAAAAACATCCAAATGACCCTGCTCAAAAGTTCACTTACCCTGGTGATTCTCTGAAACAAGGCCAACAAAGGAAAAAATCCTATAAAGAGAAGGAAATACCACAAGTTTCAAAAATAAATAAATCCAAATACCTCAAAAATCAAAATGCAAACCATAAAGAAGGAGGTATTAAAAGACTACAATATTATCCAATACAATTAGTAATATATTTTATTTCATTCAAGTACAAGCAAAGTAAAAACAGACAAGAAAGTAAAAATAACATAAAACATAATTAAAATACAGCTCAGGAGGGAGGAAGGGGGGGATGCTCACAATGAATATTCCACATGAATCTCCTATATAAAGACGTGTATATATTTAAATGACAGAAAAGGTTTTTTGATTCACCGTAATTAAATAGAAATAAATATAAATTAAATACACATAAATATCTCCAATGGCAGCATAATATTCGAAGTGCAATAAATAATATACATATATATATATATATATATATATATACCAAAAATATATAGATACTTGTAAAGTGCTTGTGCCCTAAGCACATATATATATGCAATTAATTAATTTATAATGTGCTTGTGCCTTAGGTATATATAGGTATGTACAATTAATTAACAAGTGTTTAGTTACCATGATGATGAATTACTGCCATAATAATAAAGCCTTAATTGAAAATTTTGGCTACAAGGGATCAAATCATGTCATACACAAATCATTGTACACGATGTTACCTAAATAATATATCATACGAAGGAGACCATGATTATTAAGATAAATTGGAGACATACCACGACCCCGGGAGTGGTGGAATAAATATGAGATATACTGCTGCTGGCCATGAATACTAATTGTAAGCGCCTTACTATTGGGCGCCGCCAGCTGCACATGCGCCCCCACAGACACTTCCAGGGCATAAGGTCCGGAGCACGTCACTGAAGGGCAGAGTGCCATTCATGACGCGCTCACGTGCCCAGCCACCCCGGAGGTCCGTAAGGCGCACGCACGCTGCAGCGCACGACGCTCACAGCAGTCATGTTGAGGTATGGCAAAAAGCCATTACGATATACAAACCTCAGAATTATAGGACCAGACTGCAAAGAAGAGCAGAAAGGAAGCAGAGGTATTGATGTATAACAGAAAAAAAGAAAGTAGAAAAAGTAATAAGAAAGAAAGGGGGGTAAACACATAAGAAAGAATACCGAGCAAAAAATAAGATAAATAAGTAGGTATAATAATCAAAGAAAAATGAAAATAAAAATTTAAACAATAATATTTAAATATATAAATAAATAAATATTTGAGAGTGATAATAGGTGAGAGATAAACTATACACAGAAAGTCAAATCCAAATGTGTATGAAAACAAAACAAATATGTGATGCTGAATAAGTATAAGGTAAAATAGAAAAAATGTGAAGCGATATGAAATAAGGACAGATGAATGAAATCAAAAACAAGTGTATAATGAAAAATATAAGATGAAGTGGTGCTTGAGTGTAATGCAATTAGAAATAAAGTGAAAATAAATAAAACTAAACAAATGTATAAAATGTGTAAGAATGAAAATCTATAAATATATAAAATTGTGTAAGAATAAAGATATATAAATATAAAGAGTGAATTGGTTTAAAAAAAAAAGGGGGGGGTTTAAGACATGTGCATGAATGCAATGTCTAGCATCCATATACCAATCAAAATATATCAAGTATAACATAACCCAGATGCAAAACCATGCATCCATGCACACCCAAAAACCAAAAGTAACACATACTTCCAAAGCTGTAAATCATTACACCCATAACTCCACACATCCATGTATCCAGAGAAAAAAAGTCATGACCTCAAGGATTGAAGATATAAAGTATCTGCCTATACCTCAACAAAAAAATGCATGCATAGAAGCATCAAGATATAGGTAACTAGTACCATGCATACATAACACCACTCCATCCATTGAAAAAGGGGGGAATAAAAGAGCCTACATTCACAAACAAAAAGAAATAAAAACATAACAGAGTATAAATATTGACAGTGGTCGCAGCAGAGTCACCCACATATCATGGCAAGAACAACTGGCTCATTGTAGAAAACTCCCAAAGCCTCATTGTTCATTGTTCATTGTTCATTTAGTCCATCCGGTCTCATGCTCCTCAAAACCGTAATCCATTTGCATTCCATCTGTAACAATTTTTTGGTAAGATTTCCCTTTATAATATTTGGATAAAGACGATCAATTCCTCTAAATTTTAGTAGATATTCCTGGTGTGGATGATATTCTCTAAAATGTCTAGCCGCAAGGTTTCAATTTGGCAATAGCATCCAAAGAATGCGGACTCGTAGTTCTCGTGTTGTCATTCCCACATAATGCAGACCACAGGGGCAGGTAGCCAGTTAGATGACATATGATGTCCGACAATTTATAAAATGCAGGATCTTGTACTCCCGAGTGCCTGTTGAATCAGAGAAGTTATTAGTTTTCTCCAAATATCTGCATGCCTTACAGCTCCCACATTGCCAACATCCCCATTTCGGGCCCTTGGAATCAAGCATAAATTTCAAGGGCGGTATTCTGTGGTGACTGTGAACCAAAATATCCTTAATCGTTTTTCTACATTTAGCCGTGAGACTTGGTCTATCTGATATAAAGGGGGATATATTTGCATCTTGTTTCCGGATAGGCCAATATTTGGCTACTACTTCAGACATCTCTTTCCATCTTGAATTGTAGTTAGTAATAAGTCTCGTGTAACCCCTCATATCTCCCTTCTTATCTTTGGCTGAAACAAGAAGGGACTGTCTATTCAAATGTTTGGCATGCACATAAGCCTTATCAACTTTCTGTTTTCTATATCCACGTTGAATAAATCTCCGTTTAAGGACCCCAGCCTGATGTTCAAAATCATTTTCCTGACTGCAAATCCGTTTTGCCCTAACACACTGACCTGTGGGTATAGCTCTTATCACATGTGTTGGATGTGCTGATCTGGCATGCAGAAAAGAGTTTACACTCGTATCCTTCCGGTAAATATCAGTATTCATTTTTCCATTTATATTGATCCTAATGCAGAGATCCAGAAAATTGATTGTAGTTTGACTTATAACTGAAGACAGTTTAATGTTGAATATATTGTTGTTCAGATGTACCAAGAAAAGATCCAGAAGTTCGCGGGAGCCCTGCCAAATAAATAGTATATCATCTATAAAACGTATCCATTATACAACTGAGTTGGAAAAGATATCCTCATTCTTTTGTAACTGTTCTCTCTCCCACCATCCCAGAAAGAGGTTCGCGTACGATGGGGAACAGGCCGCCCCCATCGCCACTCCCCTCATCTGTAGAAAGTGACGATCTTTGAACAAAAAATTATTGTGGGTGAGAACATATTCCTTCAAAGTTAGAATCAATTCGGATAAACATTTGTTCAAATTTTGACTTTCCAGAAAAAAACTCACTGCTCTTAGACCATGTTGATGCTCAATATTTGTATACAGAGATTCGACGACACATGTAACCAAAAACATATCTGGCTCCATGTGAATGCCATCCAATCTCTGTAAAACCTCAGTAGAATCCTTCACATAGGAAGGTAATTCACCAACAATAGGTTTTAAATAGAAGTCCAAAAACTTTGATATAGGTTCAGTCAGGCTCCCATTGCCTGATAGGATCGGACAACCTGGTGGATTTTTCAAATCCTTATGCACTTTTGGTAATAAATAAAGTGTTGGAATTAATGGGGAATGTACCTTAAGGCCTTCCATCAACCCCTTTGAGATTAAACCCTGCTCAAAGGCTGAATCCAATATATCAAAGAGCTCTTTCTGAAAGACAAGGGTGGGATCACAGGGCAGGCGCGTGTAACATTCAATATCACCCAATTGTCTGAATGCCTCTCTTTCGTAGAGTTCCACCGGCCATGCCACAATATTCCCACCCTTGTCGGCTGGCTTGAACACTATATCCTTCATCTTGCTAAGATCCTCCAAAGCTTTCCGTTCACCCCTTGTAAGATTATCAAAACATCTATGTGGGGGGATATGTGCCAGATCCTCTCACACCATGCGAGCAAAAATTTCAACAGAGGAACTGAGGCTGAAGGAAGGAAAACAGTTAGATGTTTTCTCCAAAAAAGTTGGTGTCTTACCAGTTGAGCTACCCCTCTGTTCTGCTAAAAGGTCTTCTAGCGCTTGTAGCGCCTCCAGTTCTTCTTCTGAGGAAAGAGTATGAGAGGAGTGTTTACTTTCATGAAATTTCCGAAGAAGGAGCTTTCTGGCAAATAGAAAGACATCTATTGTAGCTACAAACCTATCATAATTACCAGTAGGACTGAAACTTAAGCCCAAAGATAGGACTGCAATCTGTTCGGCAGAAAAATCAATTATTGACAAATTAATTACCTTTAAGGATCCATTATCGTCATCATCACGTCCAAAAAGGCCTTTCGTTTGTGGGCTGTGTTCCTGGTGTAATATCGGGAGGAAACCGCCCCTGGATTAGAATCCCTGCTCACTGATTCATTTGAAATATTACTCGTAGATGATGATACAGATACTGTCCTTTTGCACTTCGAATATTATGCTGCCATTGGAGATAATTATGTGTATTTAATTTATATTTATTTCTATTTAATTACGGTGAATCAAAAAAAACTTTTCGGTCATTTAAATATATACACGTCTTTATATAGGAGATTCATGTGGAATATGCATTGTGAGCATCCCCCCCTTCCCCCTTCCTGAGCTGTATTTTTATTATGTTTTATGTTATTTTTACTGTCTTGTTGTCTTTTTTTACTTTGCTTGTACTTGAATGAAATAAAATATATTACTAATTGTATTGGATAATATTGTAGTCTTTTAATACCTCCTTCTTTTTGGTTTTCAACAAAGGAAAAATCTTGCCGGGGTATGTAAATTTTTGAGCACAACTTTAAGTCGGATAAAAAAGAGGTTATTTCAAAGAGAACTATATTGAATGTTTTCCCTTGGTACGCTTTCTCCAAAAGGGTTAAATGAGAGATGTACAGTGCTGGCCAAAAGTATTGGCACCCCTGCAATTCTGTCAGATAATACTCAGTTTCTTCCTGAAAATGATTGCAATCACAAATTCTTTGGTATTGTTTTCTTCACTTAATTTGTCTTCAATGAAAAAACACAAAAAGAATTGTCCTAAAGCCAAATTGGATATAATTCCACACCAAACCTAAAAAAGGGGGTGGACAAAAGTATTGGCACCCTTTGAAAAATCATGTGATGCTTCTCTAATTGGTGTAATTAACAGCACCTGTAACTTACCTGTGGCACCTAACTGGTGTTGGCAATAACTAAATGACACTTGCAGCCAGTTAACATGGATTAAAGTTGACTCAACCTCTGTCCTGCGTCCTTGTGTGTACCACATTGAGCATGGAGAAAAGAAAGAAGACCAAAGAACTGTCTGAGGACTTGAGAAACCAAATTGTGAGGAAGCATGAGCAATTTCAAGGCTACAAGTCCATCTCCAAAGACCTGAAAGTTCCTGTGTCTTCCGTGTGCAGTGTCATCAAGAAGTATAAAGCCCATGGCACTGTGGCTAACCTCCCTAGATGTGGACGGAAAAGAAAAATTGACGAGAGATTTCAACGCAAGATTGTGCGGATGGTGGATAAAGAACATCGACTAACATCCAAACAAGTTCAAGCTGCCCTGCAGTCCGAGGGTACAACAGTGTCAACCCGTACTATCCGTCGACGTCTGAATGAAAAGGGACTGTATGGTAGGATACCCAGGATGACCCCACTTCTTACCCCGAGACATAAAAAAGCCAGGCTGGAGTTTGCCAAAACGTACCTGAGAAAGCCTAAAATGTTTTGGAAGAATGTTCTCTGGTCAGATGAGACAAAAGTAGAGCTTTTTGGGAAAAAGCATCAACATAGAGTGTACAGGAAAAAAAAAGAGGCAATCAACGAAAAGAACACGGTCCCTACAGTCAAACATGGCGGAGGTTCCCTGATGTTTTGGGGTTGCTTTGCTGCCTCTGGCACTGGACTGCTTGACCGTGTGCATGGCATTATGAAGTCTGAAGACTACCAACAAATTTTGCAGTATAATGTAGGGCCCAGTGTGAGAAAGCTGGGTCTGCCTCCGAGGTCATGGGTCTTCCAGCAGGACAATGACCCAAAACACACTTCCAAAAGCACTATAAAATGGTTTGAGAGAAAGCACTGGAGACTTCAAAGGTGGCCAGCAATGAGTCCAGACCTGAATCCCATAGAATACCTGTAAAGAGATCTCAAAATGGCAGTTTGGAGAAGGCACCCTTCAAATATCAGGGACTTGGAGCAGTTTGGCAAAGAAGAATGGTCTACAATTCCAGCAGAGCATTGTAAGAAACTCATTAATGGTTACCGGAAGCGGTTGTTCGCAGTTATTTTGGCTAAAGGTTGTGCAACTAAGTATTAGGCTGAGGGTGTCAATACTTTTGTCCGGCCCTTTTTTGGAGTTTTGTGTGAAATGATCAATGATTTGATTGTTGCTTCATTCTCTTTTGTGTTTTTTCCTTGCAAGCAAATTAAATGAAGTTAATAAGACCAAAGAATTTGTGATTGCAATCATTTTCAGGAAGAAACTGAGTATTATCTGCCAGAATTGCAGGGGTGCCAATACTTTTGGCCAGCACTGTAACTTTAATATATTTTTGTGAACATTACATGAGGTGCGTTTCTAATGCATTTTCGTTTAACACTTGCTTTTTATAATGCGATCGTGAAAAGGTGTATTACTATGGTTTTCTATACTAATGGATGTAAACAAGCTGTTTTGTACTAAATTGGTTTTATATGTTTTAGTACCTGGTATTGGAACCACTGTGCCATGTACCAAGGAGAGACTGGAGGGGCGTGACTAGGCAAACACCTCACTTTTCTCTAGAGCCCCTGATGGTGGGGTTAGACTTGGCTCTAGATGGATGACAGGTGCTACTCTAGGACAGACCCCGGACAGACGACAGCTGACCCCCAATGGGGCAGGTAGATGGAATGGCCAAGACTGGATGGACTTGACAAGTATAGGCAGGCACGGCAGGAATACTGGAAGACATGACAGATGTAGACAGGTACAGTTGGTATACAGATGTGCAGGCAGGTACGACTGGTATACAGACTGGCACAGCAGGAACGGTTGGGATACAGGCACGCAGGTGTTGGCGGGCACGAATGATATTCAGGCAGGAAGATGCTGGTAAACACGGCTGACTCATAAGCAGGCAAGCACTGCTAAACACGGCTGGTATAAAGGCAGGCAGGTGCTAGTGGGCACGGCTAGATTACAGGAACATAAGGCAAGTATGAGCAGACAGGTAGAGGACAGGTAAACTGACTGGCAGGTACAGGGAACCTGAGAATTAGCAAGCGCACAGACTACTGACATACGTTGCTCAGGCACCTCCGAACACGTGAAGGTGACTTAAATAATAAATGTCTTCCAGCCATCGATTGGGAACACTTTAGGACGGCACATGCTGTCCTTTTAAGAGATTGGGAGCGTGCGCACACCGTAAACAGTGCCCAATAAGGACCCCAGAAGGGAAGTTTCCAAGTCCATTTTATTAACATGGGCCTACAGGCCAAGTCAGCAACAGACATCGTCTTGTCTAAGGGCACAGTTCAGAAAAATGCACCGTTTTGTTGCTGAGGATATTAAATCCTCAAGGCTTGCTTCAGAACCTCCAATTCTAGCAGAAAAAGGCACAATGGGCACAACAAAAATAAACAAAGAAAAGCAACAGTAAAAGCAATGAACTCCGCTGCTTTAGGCCTCCTTGACCTCGAAGGTGAGGCAACAGTCCTTCAGATTAGCAATACTAAAACAGTCCTTATCTTGAAATGAGGCAGTTCGCCCCTGACAGGGATTTTCTCTGAGCATCTCATCTGGTGGGTTTGAGTCAACTCCCTGTAAAAACTTTCCAACTCACATTAACGTACACTAGCTCCACCTTCTCCTTCACATTTTCTTCCGGGCCTCCTCCCTCTCCTTCATAAAGGCGGCCCAGGCAGCGTAAGAGGGTGGTTTCTTCCACTCCCAAGGTTGGTTGGGGAACTTGCTGTGTCCAGGGTCTTCTTCTCCCAAAGTGACTCTCTCGCAGCCCACTTGGGTGGGACCATAACTGGTCACCTGGAATTTCTGGACCACTTTGAACACTGTTGCTCTGTTGTCTTGTATGGGCCCTGGCCTGGCAGAGCCCAACCCCTCAACCTGTGGGTGTGGCAAGCTGGATGCCTGTGCCTCACAAGGAGATTTAGCCAGACTATGGCTCTCAGGGGAATGCTCACATTTTTTCTCAGACTCTACCAGTGACTGATCTGGCACCATTTTCTCCTCACAGGAATAGCCGGTCCTCGGTGTTGACAAGAAACCCTTGGGGTCCTCTCTAGCACACTTCTGTTTGGCCTCCCTCTTGGCCTTCCAATCAAAGACCTCCTGGTCTCTCTCCAATATGTCCATGTGTGAGGATGCACCAAATCCGTGGCGTACCAGTCCTGCCAACACTCACATTTCACAAATTCCCCAATTTCGTCTGGGTATAGACTGTGGAATCGTGAGGGCAGGTACTTCCGTTTCACCGCATTGCGGCTCACATAGCCCTCGTCCCCAGTCCACTCTTCCTTCAGAAATCCATACCCCTTCTTTATGTTGAATTCAACAACTTATCCACGGGCCTGGGACTCGTCTATTGACTCCCACCAGCCAGCAAAGGACCCTTCCAATCACTCCCACAGGTATAGATCAGCCAACTTTCTGTGATCCAGCAGACTCATAGTGGGCTAGTGCTTGTCAGCCACCATGGCTGATAATCAGGTTGACTCATGACCGGTGGGGTGCTCATCGTGTCCCTCTCTTTTCCCCCCAATCAATGTAAAGGGCCTTCCTCTTGCCTACCCTTGTTTTCATTGCAATGACCTCGGGCATAACTGTCCTGGGCTCTTCCACAGGGATCCACCTGGTAAAGACTAGAACCGGAACCAGCCACATTGGGGTGCACTCTTTCTTCTCTTCCGGGAGCGTCGTTCCTACACCAGTGACCTCTTCGGTTTTCTCTCCTTCAGCCGAGGGAGTCTCATTCTACAGCATCCGGCTCCAACATAGAACTTTAAGCTTGTGGACCAAGAGGCCCATGTCTGGCCGTGGTACAGTCGTCCACTGCACCATCATCGGTGACTGAGATGGCGTCCGCCTCCTGGTAACTCCCCGCTGAGACCCCTGGGGTAACGATCTCAGGAATTTTCTCCTCACTTACGTCCATCCGGCAGCGGGAGAAATCACTGGAGTTCTGCTTACTCTGTGCCATCCTCGCTGGAGACATGCTGCTACAGACCTCATTTCTCATGTGAAAAGCAGAAAATGGCGCTGGTCGCTTCCCAATAATGTGCTTCCTGCACATCTGGCTCTACCTCTTCCTGGGCCAAACTTCTGATGAGACCACTGCGAGTCGTGCCCTTTTCCATTGCCATCTGCCCCTCGCTGGGCCATGCCTCACATTTCTCCGTTCCCTCCTCCATAATTTACCTTCCATTCTGAGTCGGAGCCTGTCTGCTTGGCCCATCCTTCCCTGGGCCGTCATTCTTGGGGGCTGGACACATTTTCCTCTAACAACCAGCAGTGATCGCTATTGATTGTGGCATTTTGAGAGTTAAGGAACCTGGGACAGTGCTGGTAACGTCCATGGCTGTTAGAGTAGAAGCTCAACTATCAGTTAAGCCAAGTTCCTGGTGCAATAGTGCGAGCACAACTCCTGTGCCCGCATAATCACCAAGATATACCAGTTTGCCCATTTACAGGAAGTACCTGTGAAATAGGACGCACTGGTACGAGTGTCAGAAAGGGGTTAAATGCTTGGCAAGAATTGTATATATTAGGTTTGCATTAAATGTATCTATAATATATTGTGTACCATTACCTATGCATCTTTTAGAAAGAAGAAATCATAGATAATTTACAGAGTATCCCCTCCTCCCATCATCCAATCTTTACAATAAATTAATAACTCTTCCCTCATTGTTCAATTACTTAGAAAATTGTAATGACGCTAGTTTATGTAGAAAAATGTTAAAAAACATAAATAATCGAGCTAGGTCACCACTTGCATAATATTGTTTTTATTGAATTGCTTTTATGGAAATGAGAAAATAGATCCATCACATTTTATGCTAATTGATATTGAAATCCTGATGAAATATATTCAAAAACTTGCTAAGTTCAGTATGAAGTGATGACACATCATTAAGTATAATTGTATTTATCTGTCTGATCTACACTGGTAAACTTGCAATTGGATCATGCATCTTTCATGAATGAGCAATGGGAATGAACAACCAGTATTTCAATACCTTGTCAAATGTATGCAACGAAAAACAAAATATCCAGCATAATTTTATCAGAAAAAAAACAAGGACAAATGTTTTATAAGGCTTCTTTATGTAGCAACTTTGCATTCATTAGAAAAGAAAACAGATGGCCTTAGCTGAACATTTAATTTTTGTGAACGATAACTACATAAATTCATGTGAAGAGCTCCTCAATGATTCATTACATAATTATGCAACATGAAGTGTAAATAAACATCTCGAATACAGTCTACGATATATGCAAGGAAATTACATTTTTTTAAACTATAAACTTTCATAATAATTTTACTTTAAAAATGAAGCTTTTTAAAATGATGCATTCTCTAAATAATACTATGTTTCCTGCATTATTCGAAAACTACATCAGGCTTCTTTCTCTCTGAAGATTTTACATTTTCTTATTTTATTTTCATTACAGAAAACCATAAATAAACATTTCTATTGCTGCCCTCATTGGTTTCAGTGTGATTTTTGGATAATCAATTATCTTCCATTCCATCAGAAAAAGCAGTGTAGCCTGCTACGCTACTCCAAAGTGTTATAGCCAATGAGAGATCGTATTAATCTCAATAACATGATTCACTGAAAGATTTGTCCAAATACTAAAGCATTCACATCATTGTTAAAAGAATACAGATTTTTTTTGCAATTCACTCCTTGCAAGTTGAGCAAAATGGTGGCCAATTGACAGCTGTTTTGTTTTTTAACCTTTTGCCAGCCTTCTATAGTTCAGCAAAAGATGAACTAATATGCACTTCACTACTCACGTCTCCAGTCACCTACGCTGCTTGCAGGTTCCTTGTATGGTCCATGGCGACTCTTACCGCGCTAACTCCCTGGGCTACTTCTTGCTAGGCTTGGACTTCCGGCTGCCATCAGGTCCAAAACATCTCTGAATAGGTGCACCAAAAGAACATGCCCTGATGACATGTTCCGCAACATTACAATGTGCATGCGCAGGGACATCACAGGCCTGGTCACAACCAGAAGTCCCGGCATAAAGTGAAGAGGCGATAAGAAAAGTCACCAAGTCATGTACTAGAGACAGTAAGCACCAGGGATGTCTGGATGGTAAGCTATGAGATAAGTATTTGTTGATTCTTTTCCCTACATCTTATGTTTATTATGATCTGGGGCCTCTCTAGAGCAGTGTTTCCCAAACCCCATCCTCACGGCCCCCCACAGGTCATGTTTTCAGGATCTCCTTAGTATTACACAGGTGATTGAAGTATCATCAAGGCATCAGGAATTCTCTCACCTGTTCAATACTAAGGAGATCCTGAAAACATGACCTGTGGGGGTCCGTGAGGATAGGGTTTGGTAAACACTGCTCTAGACCATAGCAAATGTAAAATGGAGACAAAAAAAAACCTGCATTGTACAGTTATTATTTGGTGAATTTAAATCTTGTCAAATCTGCTTATCTCTAGTGGCTATGCAAATAAGATACGTCTATCCCTAAACGGCATACAATAATGTGTATTGCAGTTTCTCTACTTTTTTTCTGGGACCCAGTATCAGGGGAATGAGGGATACTACACGTTAAATTTATATATGCTTGATCTTTTTTTTTCTAGAGATCTGGCAATGGCTTATTTCCCTATTCCCGTTGAAAAGAAGCAATTGTCTTACATAATCTAATATTTTTGCAGGTTGTTAGACCTTACCTAAAGGATACAAAACCTACAAAAGACAAAAAATATATCACATACCCTACCATCATTATATATATATGTAAAGCAAAGTTGCATATGAAATATAGGGTACTTAGTGAACTATTTTTGATCAAAAAAAGTATACAAGCCGTCCCACCAGCGACAAGGTGACCCTAATTGGGACAGTCCTACACTGTCTATATTAAAAACCTTACTGTATATCAGAGTTGAAGTGATGCATATAAAAGGGTAGACAAATAGAACCGGGTCCCAATATCAGACCACCTATGCCCGTGCTAAGCTACATATATACTGACCCGCTCAACAAGGGGGATGCCACACCCCTAATTTGCACAGAATGCAAACAAGACAAAAAAACAAGCAATGTGAACTGAGGTTTAAGATGGTACACATGCAAGAAATAAGAGCATGTTCACACTAGCAAAAAGATACAAAACCTACAAAAGACAAAAGATATATCACATACCCTACCATCATTATATATAAATGTAAAGCAAAGTTGCATATGGAATATAGGCTACTATTTTTGATCAAAAAAAGTATACAAGCCGTCCCACCAGAGACAAGGTGACCCTAATTGGGACGGTCCTACACTGTCTATATTAAAAACCTTACTGTATATCAGAGTTGAAGTGATGCAAATAAAAGTGTAGACAAATAGAACCGGGTCCCAATATCAGATCACCTAAGCCCGTGGTGAGCTACATATATACTGACCAGCTCAACAAGGGGGATGCCACACCCCTAATTTGCACAGAATGCAAACAAGACAAAAAAACAAGCAATGTGAACTGAGGTCTAAGATGGTATACATGCAAGAAATAAGAGCATGTTCACACTAGCAAAAAGATACAAAACCTACAAAAGACAAAAAATATATCACATACCCTACCATCATTATATATAAATGTAAAATAAAGTTGCATATGAAATATAGTGAACTATTTTTGATCAAAAAAAGTATACAAGCCTTCCCACCAGCGACATGGTGACCCTAATTGGGACAGTCCTACACTGTCTATATTAAAAACCTTACCAAATGGATGAATGAGTCAGATTGAAATTTGCCTGTTTAAATCTATTGTTTTCTTCAGTACAAGCAATAACAACTATTTTTCTTATATCTCCATTGACTATATACACTGTGTTCAGAATTATTAGGCAAATGAGTATTTTGATCACATGATACTTTTTATACATGTTGTCCTGCTCCAAGCTGCATAGGCTTGAGAGCCAACTACCAATTAAGTAAATCTGGTCATGTGCATCTCTGTAATAAGGAGGGGTGTTGACTAATGACATCAACACCCTATATAAGGTGTGCCTAATTATTAGGCAACTTCCTTTCCTTTGGCAAAATGGGTCATAAGAGAGATTTGACAGGCTCTGAAAAGTCCAAAATTGTAAGATGTCTTGCAGAGGGATGCAGCAGTCTTGAAATTTCCAAACTTTTGAAGCGCGATCACCGAACAATCAAGCGTTTCATGGCAAATAGCCAACAGGGTCGCAAGAAGCGTGTTGGCCAAAAAAGGCGCAAAATAACTGCCCATGAATTGAGGAAAATCAAGCGTAAAGCTGCCAAGATGCCATTCGCCACCAGTTTTGCCATATTTCAGAGCTGCAACATTACTGGAGTATCAAAAAGCACAAGGTGTGCGATACTCAGGGACATGGCCAAGGTAAGGAAGGCTGAAAAATGACCACCTTTGAACAAGAAACATAAGATAAAATATCAAGAATGGGCCAAGAAATATCTTAAGACTGATTTTTCAAAGGTTTTATGGACTGATGAAATGAGAGTGACTCTTGATGGGCCAGATGGATGGGCCAGAGGCTGGATCTGTAAAGGGCAGAGAGCTGCACTCCGACTCAGACGCCAGCAAGGTGGAGGTGGGGTTCTGGTATGGGCTGGTATCATCAAAGATGAACTTGTGAACTTGTGGGACCTTTTCAGGTTGAGGATGGAGTGAAGCTCAACTCCCAGACCTACTGCCAGTTTCTGGAAGACAACTTCTTCAAGCAGTGGTACAGGAAGAAGTCAGTATCGTTCAAGAAAAACATGATTTTCATGCAGGACAATGCTCCATCACATGCAACCAACTACTCCACAGCGTAGCAGGCCAGTAAAGGTCTAAAGGAAGAAAAAATAATGACATGGCCCCCTTGTTCGCCTGATCTGAACCCCATAGAGAACCTGTGTTCCATCATAAAAAGTGAGATCTACAGGGAGGGAAAACAGTACACCTCTCGGAACAGTGTCTGGGATGCTGTGATGGCTGCTACACGCAATGTTGATCGAAAACAGATCAAGCAACTGACAGAATCTATGGATGGATGGCTGTTGAGTGTCATCATAAAGAAAGGTGGCTATATTGATCACTCATTTTTTTGTTTTTTGTTTTTGCATGTCAGAAATGTTTATCTCTAAAGTTTGTGCACTGATGTTGGTTCACCTGGTGAAACTAAACACGTGAGATGGAATTATATTTGGTTTTTATTAAGTTGCCTAATAATTCGGCACAGTAATAGTTACCTGCACAAACAGATATCCTCCTAAGATAGGCAAATCTAAAAAAACCCCACTCCAACTTCCAAAAATATTAAGCTTGGATATTTATGAGTCTTTTGGGTTGATTGAGAACATAGTTGTTGATCAATAATAAAAATAATCCTCTAAAATACAACTTGCCTAATAATTCTGAACACAGTGTAAAGTGAATCTTACACCTAAATATGCCACCATAGTGAAAGGTATGTTCTCCTCTTAGCCAAAAGATAATATTGTGCTGTTTTGGTTACTAGGAGATATCAAATAATACACTATACTTACTGTAATGGTATGATACACAACAGTCTGTCAATCATCACTGAGTATCAGGGGAAATTGGAGAGTTAGTTTTTTTAAAACAATATTTTTGGTACTGTTTTGTTAAATATGAGAACAATCCTGTATTATATTGCCCCTTCGGTTATAGGTGGAAGATCTCACTTACACTCGAAAAAAAAACATTTTATTTATGGAGCAGAGGTAGAATGAGCATACGAAGTCACGATCTCAAGTAGTGATGAGCGAACGTGCTCGCCACTACTCGGTACTCGTCTGAGCATCACGGTGCTCAACAAGCTCAGCGCTCGGAGAGTATTTCCGGGTTGCTCGGGCGGGAGCTCTGGTCCGCGCCTTGCATGTTTGGCGCTCTTTAGAGAGCCAATGAACATGCAGGGATTGCCTGCCATGCACTGTAATGCCGTAGCCATGTTATTTGTAGCATTACAGTGACTGGCTGGCCGCATAGCGTCATTGGGTCTAGTTAAGACCCGGTGACGCTAGGCTCGTCACAGTCTACCTCGGAAACATGCAGAGTAGGGAAAGCTGCTGCTGAGTCAGGGAGAGATTTGCTTGTTTATAGTTAGTAAAAGTTTTCCACAACATATTATATATCCATCTGAACTAACAGTCCTTCTGAGGACTAATCCAGGTGCATATATTCAGTGGTGATAGCAGAAGTTAGGCAGGCAGGCAAGGTTTGTGGCAGACTGAGGTGCATACAGTACAAGAGGGTCCATTGCACTTTCTGACTGATCCTGCTGTTATAGATATTTGTAGACATAGTCCCAGATATCATGGGCCAGGGCAATTTTTTTTTATCTTAATCCTGGCTATTTGCTTAAAAAGAAATCCAGAGTACACCATTATTCTGCTCCATTTGCTTCTTAGCATTGCAGAATACAGCCAGATATTTTCCAAATTACAGAGAAAAAAATCCAGAAACTTGTAGTGAACGTGGAAAATATTGGCCTCCATTTACAGTTTGTTGCAGTGTGTCAGTGAAGCTATTCAGGCGTGGTCGCTGTGAAGAATAGTAACCTACTGGCCCGCTATTTAAAATCATAATTGTTCATCAGATGTATCACATATAACTGCGGTACAAATTCAGCCATTTCTAGCCTCCATTTACATTTTATTGCAGTGTGTCAATGAAGCTATTCACATGAGGTCGCTGTGAAGAATAGTATTAGTAAACTACAGACTCGCTATTTAAAATCGTGGTTGTCCGTCAGACGGATCACATAGAACAAATGAACCGGTAGTGCCACCGTTCATTATAAATCACTCCAATATAACGTATGCAAAATAGGAGAAAACTGGAGTCAGAGATATATAGAAAACAGTGAAATAATTTTTATTTTATTTTTATTGAACAAAAGTGATGATAAAAGGTCACAAAAATTGATAAAAACCGGACAAAAAATGAGGGAATTTAGAACCCTCCTGTGTCAAGTGACTTGAAGAAAGGTAAGTCAGTTTTCTAATCCATATCTTACCAAGATGAAGGAGGGACAAGAAGGTACCAAAGGGAAGAACCGCGACACCAATCAGCCCCGACTCGCGTTTCGCGTTAAATCTTGTGCTTCATCAAGGGGAAATACCTTGAGGTATAATGCCTCCAGTCACTTTGCCATCACTACCACCACCACCCTGTCTTCCACACGGTCAAGTTTCAGTAGCCGTGAGTCTGGACCCCATATTCCTCACCCTGATCCTCCTTCCTCCCACCATGTCGAGTGCCCGGAGACAACTAATCCCACATTTGGACACTCAGAAGAGCTGTTCACTTTTCCATTTATAGATTCGGGCCTCTCGCCTGGCCAGCTTCAATCGGGTCAAGAGGAGAACGCATCTAGCGATTGTTACACGCACGCCACTAGGTTCAAATAGGGCGAGACGGGTTTCATGAATTCTTTGGAGTCCTGGAGGAACCATTACTCAGGGCCACCATAGGCTGCAGCTTCTCTCAGGCACATGATAGATTCGATTGCTGACCAGACACATCTGACAAGAGTCTTTTTCAACAGTTTAACAGTGGAATTAAATCTGAAGCATGGCCATTGCAATTCAGGGATATTACAGCAACAATCTTCATTACAGTACAGTCTGAGTTTCTTGCGCAACTGGCTCCAGTAACAATACAGTAGTTTCTTCACAACGCACAGTATTACAGTCTCTTCAGTAGCATAATTCAGCATAGATGAGATCTCTTAGTAGTACACTTCTATGCATACACAACCACAGGCTTTTCCTTCACAAGGACACAATAGTATACAGCATTCTTTATCCTGCATGGAGATGGAGGGGGGGAGGGTTTGATGAGTGAGATGATCCCTGTGACACAATTCCTTCCAGTGCTTATCTTATTGCCTGATAATACTCTGCACTGTTAGTTCAGGGAGTTTATCTGACCTGTGTTTAGTTTCTCTCCTGATCTGAATCCTGTTCAGTTGCCTTCTGTCAGATCCAGATAAAACACCACCTTTCTCTTTGGCTTCAGCCAGACTACAATAACAAGTTCCCCACAGTCCCCCTGGGGCTCTGCTAAAACACTGCCTGTCTCCTGTGACTGTGTTAACCCCTCTAGTTGCTGGATGCTTCTGAAGCACAACACTTCCTGTCTCCTGTGTTTGTGTTATTTGTAACAGTTGCTGGATGCTTTTGAAGCAACAGCACTACTTTTGCATGACACACTCTTCCCTCCTTTTTGAATATCGTCCTCAACATTCATCTTAATTGGTCAATCTGACGAATTCTGAGACAGTGGTGAAAGTTGAGTGACTTTATATACAAATTGGCATAACATTTATAAACATTTATAACAACCTATTCTACGACTTTTTCTTGTAGTACTCCTGTAAGAAATACGCAATGAACATAACACAATCAGCGCCTCTTCAGCTGGAGGTTTTCGTATGTCTTCAACCTGCTTTCTCTCTCACTAGCCCTTAACAGTTCTTTGTTTCTACAAAGTCTTTTAAGGAAAATCAAAGCATGAAAACAAGTCTTTCCACCAGGCAACATCTTCCATACTGCCTCTCGGTGGTTAATACCACTCCAGTGGGCTTACCTGGTCCGTAGGCAGAGATGCCTGTTTCCAGTTGACAGTCCTTGGCACTTGACTCTGTTCACCAAGTGTCTCATACGTCAGCATCTCGGGCCTCCTCACTTCTCGAGTCGACATCCTCCTGATGGCTTGTTCCTCAGATACTACGGGTTCTTCGGTCACAGGAGTTTCTTCCGCCGCACTCATTTCCCGTGCTTCCTCAGATGCTCCTGGAACTGCCTCTGTAAGTTCATGAACTTCTCCGGAATCACCTGATTCCACATGGTCTGGTAATTCCGCTTCTCCTGAGTGTCGATCGGTTTCTCCAGTGATCATCAGATCTGAATTGGACTTCATCTGTACTCCTTGGTACAAAGTCTGGAGCCTCGGGACTTAGTTCACTCTTCTGAGCATGATACATCCCTCTCCTTGCCACTCCGAGAAATACAACGGTGTGCTCTTCTTCATCGGAACTTTCGAGGTCACTATCCACCACTGGAGCTTCAATCTGTTGTGGTTTATTAGTCGATTTCATTCGATGTCGGTCTGCTTCTGGGAAGTCTTGTTGTGCTGGGAGATAATCACAGGGTAGTAATAATTTCTGATGGACTAGTCTGTTTTTTTTGTCCCCTCTTTCCAATTGGATTTCATGCAATGGACTGTCATCGGCTTTCTTCTTTATGACCACATACACCTTGTCTTCCCAGTATGAATGAAGTTTTCCTGGACCACCTTTATCACGTACGTTCTTGACTAGCACCCGGCTTCCCGGTGCCAATTCTGCTCCATAACATTTTTGATCGTAGTACTCCTTACTCTTGCTCTGTCCTTGCGTAACCACTTTGGACGCTATGATGTATGCCTCTGCCATCCGTTTCTTCCATTTCTGAACGTGCTCCGGATACATTCTGTAAGTCTCTGACACCGGAGTATCGAACATGATGTAGATTGGCAGTCTTGGCGATCGTCCATACAATAGGAAGAAGGGTGAGTAACCCGTTGCATTGCTCTTTGTACAGTTATAGACATATACCACTTTTGACAGAGAACTCTTCCAGTCTTTCTTCTCGTCAGCTGTTAAAGTGCGCAAGGTGATAGGGCATTGTGTGGGATCTCTGAAATTTACAGTACTTTCCTATCTTGGCAAAGAGCTGGTTCTCAAATTCTCTTCCTTGGTCGTGATGTAACATCATAGGGAACCCAAACCTCAAAGCAAAAGCATTGAAGATCTTCTCTGCCGCTGTTCAACCAGCTTTATTGGTGGTGGCATATGCTTGGGCAAATCGAGTAAAATGGTCAATCACCACCAATATGTATTCGTAACCACCCTTGCACATCTCAAGATGTAGAAAGTCTATTAAGACCATCTCAAATGGATACGTAGTTTGGATGTTGCCCATAGGTGCCCGGGTTGATGTGTTAGGACGTTTATCTTTCTGACACCCACACTCCCTGGTCACGTACCTCTCAATTTCTCTCTGCATGTACGGCCAGAAGAAACGTTCATGGATCACGTTGGTTGTCCTTTCCAATCCCAGGTGTACAATGTTTTCATGGAGTTCTTTGAAGACCAATCTACGGAATGCTCTGGGTAGTAACAACTGCCGGTTTTGTCCTCCTTTACGATACAGGATACCGTCTTCACTGAGGTAGAGCTTCGTCCATTCTTTAACTAAAACAGATACTGCTGGTGACTCATTATCTTTCTGTGAGAGGTTAATGAGTCAGTGGAACAATTCTGAAGTACTCTTTTCTTTATAGTGTCGTTTTAAAGTCATCTTCAGCTACTGCAAGGTCAATTGACTCTTCATTTTCTGGCATACTACAGAGGTTCAGTCTTGGGCTGATCGCTTTCACCACCCCCTCAATGATCTCATCTGGCTGGTAGCCTTTCAGTAAGCCTGCATCGATCTGCTGCAACAAGTTCATATAAGACAGTTTCTCTTTCTGTTCACACTCTCCAATCTGTCTCAGGATCTTGAATTCTTTCCTTATGGTGATTTGTGGTGTTAGAGAGGACTGTCTTCCTGATTTATCTAACCCGATCAGGGTAAAGATTCTGTCTGAGTCTGTCACCCGTTCAGAAGTTTTGGTCGATTCCCGCAGGGCTGTTATGGCTTTGAATTGTTCTTTCAATTCCTGTAGTTCTGTCTGTGGACGGAGATGCCCGCTTTTGATAATTGGTGCCGCCCCTCCATCCTCCAACTTCAACCTGGTTAGAAACTGTGGTAGCTCCTGAAGGAACGTCCCCATGACGTCTTCAGCTTCTTTCTCCCCCAGCTCATCTATTTTTGCATTAATCGCAGCTAACAGTTGCCTGCGGTTGTGTGCTTTAGAAATCTGTTCTTCTGACATCTTTATATGTTCTGCTACTGTTCTCAATCCTTCACTGGTTAACTGAAGAAGCAGCTCACTAATTCTGTCCATTTGTATTTCCACATCCATTGCTGCTAGTGAGTTTTCTTTAGGACATCTCCCCTTTAACTGGTGTAGCAGAGTTGAATTGAGGTGCTGTGCTGCTGTGTTTTTCCAGACACTTTTCCTCTTCTCCCTCTACATGCTAATTCCCGCTCAGGATTCCCCGTATGGGCCACCAATGTTACACGCACGCCGCTAAGTTCAGATAGGGCGAGGCGGGTTTCATGAATTCTTTGGAATCCTGGGGGAACCATTACTCAGGTCAACCATAGGCTGCAGCTTCTCTCAGGTACACAATATATTCAATTGCTGACCAGACACATCTGACAAGAGTCTTTTTCAACAGTTTAACAGTGGAATTAAATCTGAAGCATGGCCATTGCAATTCAGGGATATTACAGCAACAATCTTCATTACAGTACAGTCTGAGTTTCTTGGGCAACTGGCTCCAGTAACAATACAGTAGTTTCTTCATGATGCACAGTATTACAGTCTCTTCAGTAGCATAATTCAGAATAGATTAGATCTCTCAGCAGTACACTTCTTTGCATACACAACCACAGGCTCTTCCTTCACAAGGACACAATAGTATACAACATTCATTATCCTGCATGGAGATGGAGGGGGGTGGTTTGATGAGTGAGATGATCCCTGTGACAAAACTCCTTCCAGTCCTTATCTTCCTGCCTGATAATACTCTGCACTGTTAGTTCAGGGAGTTTATCTGACCTGTGTTTAGTTTCTCTCCTGATCTGCATCCTGTTCAGTTGCCTTCTGTCAGATCCATATAACACACCACCTTTCTCTTTGGCTTCAGTCAGACTACAATAACAAGTTCCCCTCAATCCCCTGGGGCTCTGCTAAAACACTCCCTGTCTCCTGTGACTGTGTTAACCCCTCTAGTTGCTGGATGCTTCTGAAGCACAACACTTCCTGTCTCCTGTCTTTGTGTTATTTGTAACAGTTGCTGGATGCTGTTGAAGCAACAGCACTACTTTTGCATGTCACACGATGCCCAAATATTTTAGCACCCATGATCACATGAAGGCAACAGTGGGAAAGTGCAATTTCTGTTGCAAGAGGTGGATGATGATGAGACACAATTGCCAGAAAGTCAGGAGGAGGACCAGGGTGCGAATTTGGAAGACAAGGTGGTGGATGATATAGTAACTGACCCAACCTGGCAGGGGAACATGCAGAGTGAGCACTCAGGGGGAGGGAGGTGTAGCACCAAAACAGGCAGGAAGAAGCAGTGTGGTGGCAGCAGACAGAAGGCAGGAAAAAACGTTCCCCAAAACACCAACACGATGAAAGTTGCCAGTACAACTGTTAAGTCTTCCCGAGTCTGGTTGTTTTCAGCAGGGGTAACAAAACTAGCAGCCTGACCACTATGAGCATGATCAGGCACATGGCAGCAAAGCACCCCACTAAGTGGGCCGAACTCCAGGTTTCAGAAACAGTGTCTGCGGGTGACACCACTGCTTCTTCTGCTGTTGTGCGTGCACGCCAATCCCCTGTCCATGGTGCATGTGAAGATGCCTTCTGCCCTGCAACTGTCGTTGCACATTCTCAACTAGCACCATCAGCAAGCACGTCCATGTCCTTGTCCCAGCACAGCATTCAGTTGTCCCTAGCCCAGTCCTTGGAACGCAAGCGAAAATACGCAGCCAACGCCCCACAGGCCATGCTACTAAATTCACAAATTTCGCGATTGCTTGAGCTCAAAATGTTGCCTTTTAGGCTCGTGGAGATGGAAGCTTTCCGCAACCTGATGGCGGTGGCCGTCCCTCAGTACTCCGTGCCCAGCTGCCACTATTTCTCCCGGTGTGCCATCCCTGCATTACACGAGCACTTGTCCCACAACATTAGCCGTGCCCTCAACAACGCAGTTACTGGAAAAGTCCACCTAACCACGGACACGTGGACAAATGCTTGTGGGCTGGGACAGTACATCTCACTGATGGCACACTGGATTTATATAGTGGAAGCCGGGACCCAGTCAGACCTTGGGACGGAATTCGTCCTCCCGATGCTGAGGATTGGGGGCCCTGGATCAATCAGGGTTGCCCCCACATTCTACAGCTCCTGCACCTCCATAGCACTGCCTCGGCCAAACGGCAACAGGCTGTGCTGAAGCTAATATGCTTAGAAGACAAACCGCACAATGCTGAAGAGTTGTGGAAAGCTCTAAAAGAGCAGGCAGTTCTGTGGCTAACACCGCTGAACCTACAGCCAGGCATGGTCATGTGTGACAATGGCCAGAACCTGGTGGTGACTCTGAAGCGAGGCAAACTCACACATGTACCATGCCTGGCCTATGTGCTTAACCTCGTGGTTCAGCGGTTTCTCAAAACCTACCCAGATCTGCTGGATCTGCTTGTCAAAGTACGCAGCGTGTGTGCCCATATTAGAAAGTCAGCTACAGCTTCCGCCACCCTTGCCATGCTTCAGCATGCTTAACCTCATGGTTCAGCGGTTTCTCAAAACCTACCCAGATCTGCTGGATCTGCTTGTCAAAGTACACCGTGTGTGTGCCCATATTAGAAAGTCAGCTACAGCTTCTGCCACTCTTGCCATGCTTCAGCAGCATTTGCAGCTTCCAGCCCACAGACTGGTGTGGAACTCTACATTGCAGATGTTGGAAAGGATTTGTGAGCAGAAGAGGGCAGTTTTTGACTACCAGCATCTGCACGGCCATTGGTATTCAGGTCAAACTCCACATATAAGACCTCAGGACATGGATGTCAGACATCTGTACCATCCTCCAAAACTTTGAGGACTCTGCCAAGATGGTGAGTGGCCATAATTAGCATCACCATCCTGCTTCTCTGTCTTCTGAAATGCTTTCTGCTCACATTTAAAGTGGATGTATTGCAGGAGGAGCACGATGAGATGGAGCAAGAAACTATTCAGAGTGATTACACACAGCCCAGCCTCATCTCATCTCAACATGGATTGGGTGACAATGAGGAAGAAGACCAGGAAGAACAGGAGCTAGCTTCCTTTGCTATAGACAGTACTTCCTGCACAACTGTCATACCATCTGTTCAGCGTGGATGGCCTGAGGACAGGGAGGAGGAGGATGAGGAGGAGGAGAGCAGGGTCAGTCATCCTCTTGGTGAAGACATGGAAGTCTTGCCTGTTAGTAGTCTGGCACACATGGCTGAGTTTATGTTACGCTGCCTTTCCCATGACCCTCGCGTTGTTCAAATTTTGGGTGACAGTCATTACTGGTTGGTGACACTTCTAGACCCACCCTACAAGGAAAACTTTCTATCTCTAATTCCCACGGCGGACAGGCCTAATAAAATGGTGCAGTACGAGAAGGCCCTTGTTGCGGAATTATTAAAAACATTCCCACATGAAAACGCTGTCGGCAGAGGTCACAGTTCGTTGGACAACCAAGGAGTACAGGCGAGAGAGACACAAATCCAATCCAGCAGAGACAGGGGAACACTGTCAAAGTACTGGGATATTTTTCTCAAACCCTCCCATTGCACAAGCCTTGTACTCTCACAAGGAGGGAAAAGTTTGGGAAGATGCTGCAAAATCCTCCGTGATTCCTCTCTGCTTTATAATTATTGGATATCCAAGCCGGACACGTGACATGAACTGGCTCTCTACACCTTGGAGGTCCTGGCCTGCCCTACCGCTAGTGTTTTGTCAGAGCAGGGTTTTAAGTGCCGCTGGTGGAATTATAACAGATAGGCGCATCCACCTGTCAACTGAAAATGCTGACAGGCTGACTCTTATATAAATGAACAAGGGCTGGATTGGGCCAGACTTCTCAACACCACCAAAGGATAGCAGTGCAACATAAACTCAAATACAGTGTGTTTTTTTGGGGGGAGGTCTAACTATTCCCATGCACCTCTGTCTTCACACCCAGACGTGCGTATACGCTTCCTGATTTTGTCTATTTGCTCTTATCCTCCTCCTTCTCCTCATCCTCTGCCACCATATCACCATCATATCTACCATATCTATGTTTTTTGCAAGGGGCATTGGTGTGCCTCCATTTTTTTGGCAGCTGTTGCAGAATGTGAGACCTACTTCCTAATAATGGGAAAAAACGTTTCAGGAGGCCCTCTGACATCTACGTCTCTTGCAAGGGGCATTGGAGTGCCTTCAAATTTTTGGCAGCTATTGCATTCACTGCATAGGCAAACAGTATGTGAGACTCACTTCCTAATAATGGGAAAAAAAATTCAGGAGGCCCTTCGACCTCTACGTCTCTTGAAAGGGGCATTGGAGTTCCTTCAAATTTTTGGTAGCTATTGCATTCACTGCATAGGCAAACAGTATGGGAGACCTACTTCCTAATAATGGGTAAAAAAAAATTTTCAAGAGGCCCTCCACTATGCCTCTTGCAAAGGGGCATTGGAGTGCCTCCAAATTTTTGGCAGCCATTGCAGTCACTGCATACACAAGAACAGTATGGGAGACCCGCTCCTTTCTAATGGGAACATGTCGTTACTGAGGCCAACATCTATGTTTCTTTAAATAGTTATTGGGGTTTTTCCTAAATTTTGGCAGCCATTGTACTCACTGCATACCCTATAACTGTATAGCAGACCTGCTCCTTTCTAGTGGGAATATGTCGTTACTGCGGCCCACCTCTATGTGTCTTTAAATTGTTATTGGGGTTTTTCCTAAATTTTGGCAGCCGTTGTACTCACTCCATACCCTATAATTTTATAGCATACCCTCTCCTTTCTAATGGGAACATGTCGTACTCTTTACTGAGGCCCACCTCAGTGTCTTTAAATTGTTATTGGGGTTTTTCTTAAATTTTGGCAGCCGTTGTACTCACTGCATACCCTATAACTGTATAGTATACCGGCTCCTTTCTAATGGGAACATGTCGTACTCGTTACTGTGGCCCACCTCTATGTGTATTTAATTTGTTTTTGGGGTTTTTCCTAAATTTTGACAGCTGTTTTACTCACTGCATACCCTATATCTGTATAGCAGACCCACTCCTTTCTAATGGGAACATGTCTTTATTGAGGCTCACCTCTATATGTATTTAAATTGTGATTTGGGTTTTTGTGTAACTCTGCTGCCTCATTAGGGAGCGAGGCTGCTCCCTCTGGTCGGACATGCCCACTGGCTGGCTGCTTCACTAGATGGGGCGCGGCCTCACTCTATACAAGTGTATAGAGTGAGGCCATGCCCACTAGACGGGCCCTGGCCGGGAGCTTGTATAATTCATACATACCCTCTGTTCCTGGGTCAAAAACCGGCGAATCCCCGCAGCACATAGGGCATGCATGCTCTAGGGGGATTCATAAGTCTGCAGTCACACAGAATAACTGCAGATTTATCAATTTGGACCGGACAACCTCTTTAAAGAGTTGTCAAACATCCCTGGTAGCAGCATGTTGGGCATGTTGTTAGACTATTTGAGACTCTGGTATTGATTTATTACATTTTTACTACCTTAAAAACAAGCAAATAAAACAAAAAACAAGCATCAAACTTCTTATTTTCAGTTATCTATGAAGGTTAATATTGGTTGTAAACTATTTTGCAGCTGTCTGCACAGTACATTGCTTACAATGCATGCTTACTTATACTGTCTTTTTTTAAATCTTATATTATAGTTTCAGACCGTCATTTAGTTAGAGATTTTCAAGCACTCTGTTGAATGTACTTAAAACAATCTACAGATCATTTGCCATTAAATACAGACTTCTGATGTTTTCATAGTGGAAGAAATTGAAAGCATATGTAAACATTTTGTGTCTCTCTAGAAATTATTGACAGCAGATGGGGCAATATTGAAGAAACATCTATCTCAGAGTCACCTAATGAATAAAATTAATCTATGTAAATATCGTAATATGAACAAATTTAAAGGATCATGAGATCATGTAGTATTTCCATACTGTGTTATCCTTTGGCGAGGTTAAACAACTCTGCAGGAGGAAATCTGAAACACTTCTCGGTGCCAGGAGGCCATCTGCCCTGTTGGCAGAGATGGACTGTTCTGAAAACTCAGCATATCTGGTGTCAACAAATACTGACATTAGAAAAGACATTGAAGTGCAACGTTCCTCAGAGATAGGACTTTAACTTGATAAGACAGAAATGTAATTTTAAAATGAGTTTTGGAATGACATACTGTAGATGTGAATCTGTTGTTGATTGACTCAGGAGGCATCTCACATTGTATGTTGTGTACAGTATGAACTTCTTTCTGAAAAATATTCACAGAGCAACGCTGCTCTAACCGAATTGATCCCAATATATTGTACTCTAACCCATTATATACTATAATGCAACTCCTTAATTAAGCATAAACATGCCAAGAAGGTGAATGATCTCTATCTATATATATTTATTTATATATACATAGATATATCCTATGGATGTTAAACATTCTGTTCAGTACTTGTAGCAGAATGTAGTTGTCTTATTAGGATATGATCAATATACAGTAATGGGTGAAAGTGTTGGCACCCTTGAAATAGTTCCAGAAAATGAAGTATTTCTCCCAGAAAATTATTGCAATTACACATGTTTTGTTATGCACATGTTTATTTGTGTGTATTTGAACAAAAAAAACTGAGAAAAAAAGGTAAATTGGACATAATTTCACACAAAACCCCCAAAATGGGCCGGACACACAAAGGAAATAAACGTGTATAACAAAATGTGTGTAATTACAATAATTTTCTGGGAGAAATACTTCATTTTCTAAAACAAATTCAAGTGAACATTGACAAATGTGTATTTTGATTCACTGCTTTTTAAATATTTTAATTAGTATAATTGTTATGCATTCTGTATTTCATTCCTTTATATGATCCTTGATTGCAATTTATACTGATTGTTATCCAGGCTCTCTTTAAACAACCATGCCACTTACCAGAAGAAGATTCCACACAAAGGATTAACAGGGCTGCACACTTTCCATAGAAGAAGTGATAGTTTCGAGAGCATGCCAAGCTGTGCTATCCATGGAGTGGCATACTTGGTATTTGTTGGCACCCACCCACATAGTCTTCAATATCTGGAAGGAAAGCAACATTTCCCAGAAAAGGATATAGTGGGGAGTGGACTGGAAAGGGCATAAGCATGAGCTGCCGGTGTATTTCAGACGTACACAGCGGGGCCTAAAGTGGGATGGGATCTTAGGCATGATAAGTGGGATGTATCAACCCAAGGCCAGGATGCCAGAGGAATGGAAGGGAAATTAATGTGAATCCATGGTTTTTGACACCAGTCAATGACCCAAGCTAGAGACTGAATAAATTGTATGAGCGAAGAACAGGAAACTTTATACCTAAACAGCAGAGAGTGCTCAACTCTATGAGGCTTTCCGACCAAGATGAAGGAGCCATTAATTGCATTAAAAGATCTAAAAAAGGAAAGGGGGTTAGAAATAGGGAGAGTTTGAAAGAGATACATAAATTTGGGCAAAATATTCACTTTAAATATCTAGCCCCTGGCAAACCGAGGTAATATAATCTATCACAGTTTTCCTTAATAGAACACAGAACAGGAAAAAAATTAGATAAAAGAGGGATTCTCCCACCTTTTTTTTTCTTGCAAAAGGGTCTGATCAGAGGGGAGGGGAGTATCCAACTATTTCAGGGATTCTGAAGACCAACGAAAGCTGAACAAGTTCTTTAGAAAATCAATTGGTGTGGATGGGAGTGAAACATTTAAAGCCTCTGATTTTAAAAAATAATCTTAAATTTCAACAGGCAGGAAAAGGACATTCAGGTAATGTGATCACGCTGCTGATGTTACTTGTTGGCACTGCAGACAGAGGTGCGCATTGATGGTAAGTGTTCCACACTGGAGCTGAGGACACTGGAGACTTAGTATAACGTGGGGGCAATTCAATGTGTGTGTGTATGTGGGGGGGGATTTGTGATGGGGGTATTCAATGGGAACGAGGATTTTTATGATGAGGGTATTCAATGTGCATGGGGGTTTTTATGATTGGGGTATTCATTGTGCTTGGGGGGGTGATTTAGGATGTAGGAATTTAGTGTGTGGGGGGAGATTTGGGATGGGGGTATTCTATGTGTTGATTTAGTCTAATGGGGGGGTTTGGGGAGATTGGGTGTAACGGGAGGGAGATTTGAGGACACTAGTTTGGGGAGCAAGGAAGGGAAATGTGCAGACACAATATGGGGAGCGGGAGAAATTTGAAGACACTGTATGAGGAACAAAGGGGAGAGAATGGGGGGCATGTATGAGGAAACAGTATGGGAGGATGGGTGAGGACATAGTATGAGGAGTGTGGGATGTATGAGGGGAAGATGGGTGCAGACGCAGTATGGTGAGTGGGTGGATGGGTGCGAATGCAGTATGGGGAGTGAAGGGGGAATGTATGTGGACACAGTATAGGGAGCGAGTGGGGTCATGGGTGCAGTCACAGTATGGGAAGCGAGGGTGAAGGAATGTGTATGGACACAGTATCGGGAGTCAGAGGATGTGTGAGAAGGCAGTATGGAGAGCATGGGTAAATATGAGGAGACTATTTTTAGCAGGGGGAACGTGAGAAGAGACAGTATGGGAAAAAAGTGTGAGCTGGCACAGAATAGAGACTTAGTAATGTGGAGCATGACCCTGCATGGGGGGACAGTGTAAGGGTACAGCCAGGAGGGGACTGTAAGCCAAGCAGGGGGCAGTGTGGCGAGGAGGCACAGTATAGAGGCTAAGCTCTATAGGGGGGACATAGTGAACAGAGAACAGTGTGAAGAGGGGTCCCAGTATGGAAAGGAGAAGGCAGTGTGGAGCGCGTACCATAAGTGGGACAGTGTGGGGGTCATATTTTGTGCAGGGAATATAGTGAAGGGCAATTATTATTCAGTGGCTCAGCATAGGAAAGATATTTTTATTCAGGAGCATTATAATGACACTGCTGCCATTAAAAGCACCGTGTGGGTATGTGCTGCAGAAGACTGGAGAAGATGGAAGTCTGCAGAGACAAGGTGTAGATGAGAAAAGTCATCATGGTGTCTGGACAAGAGGAAGAAAAGAAAGAACGACTCCAGAGACAACGTCATCTATAAGGTACCTGGATGTAAATGTTATTTGTGATACTGACTAATTGTCATGTTTTTATTTGTTAGGAGCATTAAAGGGGTTGTCCATGTTTGTGATGAGTCTGTCTGCAGTCATTCTATGTGACTGCAGACTTCTGAATTCTCACAGTGCGCACTGCACGCTGTCAGGATTCTCTCATGCTGACGATTTACATAATGTGGTCACATGCCAACTAGACATGTGTGGCCTCACTCAATTACAATGAATTGAGCGAGGCCGGACACGTCTAGTCAGAATGTGGCCAGAAGTATACAAATCGCATACTTGTGCTGACATGACCATCCACTCTTGCCACCGGCAAGGAAGAATCCTAAACACGTGCAGTGTATGCGCTATGAGAATTCAGAAGTCTGCCGTCACCTAGAGTGACTGCAGACTTCCATCTCAAACTTGTACAAGCCCTTAAATTCTAAAATAAAGCCCTGTAGTCAATCCTAAGGCTATGTGCCCACGTTGCATTTATGAAGCAGAAAATTTCTGCTGCATAAATGCAAGTCCTCTCCCGGAAAAACGCATGCGGAATTCCGCACGCGTTTATCGCGCATTTTTCGCGCGTTTATCACGCGTTTTCCACATGCGGAATTGCCTTGCGTTTTTTATGCATTGGACAAAGGTAATTCCGCTTGCGGAAACGCAAAATTAAATGACATGCTGCGGATTTTTGAACGCGGCATAAACGCTGCGGAAAAATCCGCAGCATGTGCATAGAACTTGCGGAATCCCATTGGGGACCATGGGGTGCGGATATACATGCGTTTTTCAAGCGTTTACGCTGCGGAAATTCCGCAGCATATACGCTTGAAAAATGCTACGTGGACACACAGCCTAACAGTGTCTAATATACTCGCTGTAAGGGCAGAGACAGACTGCCATATAACTCATGCAATGATCGGACTGGCCGACACCTCTCCTGACCTGAGCATGACAGCGTGATATATTTCTATGCAGCTCAGGTCAGGAGGACCGATAGCCAGTATAAGGTTTATGATGCGATCCTCCCGCAAGTTATATGGACACCTATCTCTGCCCTAAGGATTCAGATCTGCCTGCAGGTTGAATCAACCATCACATGGCCCCTTCACTCATATGTGACTTTAATATTTACGGTCACGGGATAATGAGCTTTTCTTTTTGCTTCTCTCAGTTTTTCTCTGAACATTGAATTAGGGAAAGCAGCTCATCGACACATGACTTAAGTGTACAAATCGCATCTGTGCTTGGGGAGGTGGGGGGTGCCAAACTGAATTCTTGCCGCTAGTGCCAGAAAACCTAGATACACCTCTGAGGGGTAGAGCACTAACACCCAGTGCTGTGTTGGGTAAGAGAGAAACAAATAGGTGAGTGATGGCAAGCTATAAAGGGGTGGAGGAGGCTGGACTTTTTTTTTTTTTTTAACATCAGCACGTGTCTACAATAATTCAATCTTTATGGTACTATATATAGATTTACACTCTGTATATAATACATGAAAATGACAGTAATTAAACTTCCCCAAGACCATGATAATGCTTCATAGTTTTGGGGAAAAAGTTGAGAGTTGGCTGGCTATTTAGGGGTGGAGGAGGCCGGATTTTTTTTTTCTTAACATCAGCATGTGTCTACAATAATTCAATCTTTATGGTACTATATATAGATTTACACTCTGTATATAATACATGAAAATACCGGTAATTAAACTTCCCCAAGACCATGATAGTGCATCATAGTTTTGGGGAAAAAGGTGAGAGTTGGCCGACTATTTAGGGGTGGAGGAGGCCGGATTTTTTTTTTAATTCAACTTGTAGAACATCACATACAATTTGAGAAAAAGCAGTACACATAGCAAGAAAATTCACTCAGAAGTGGGTGAAAAATGCAACATGTAATGAAGAAAAATGCTATTGTGGGATTCCATTTAGAGAATACAGATATGTAAGAACTCCTGCAAAACAGAGGCCGTTGGGCTTGTTCAACCAGTTTTGGTAAGTGGAAGCACCAAAACTTCTGTGTTGTATCGAGGGCCAAACTGGCCACCGAGCATATCTGGCAAATGACAATTGGTTCAATCAGTTATCAAAACTTTTACCAGTATCTGTGTCCTCAGGATGTCAATACTGTTAACAGGTGTAGCGAAACAGAGAGCCATCACTATTCCTCCACTTACTCCAGCAGATCACTGACGTTTTCTGGACTGCAGCTTGATGGAGGCTGTGAAGATCTGAGGTTGTGGGTTGTAAGTAATCACCTAGGCAGGTTAATAATGCAACAATATTTTATTAATCACATCCATGGTAATGCAGCAATTCCAAATACATGGCCAAAATACAGTTCTCTTAGTCTTTAAGTTCTGAACCTGGGATCAGTAGTTCCACTGGCTTTGTATCAGGTGATACCAACTGTATCCCAACTTTTAGTTGGCCCCCAGATTTCGTATCTCCAGCACAGAATAGCCTGTAGCCACAGTCCATGATCCTCCAGACGACATAAAACGATGAAAGCACAGATATCCAGTAGCAGCAGTCCTTCAATAAAGCTTGAATCCAAACGATATATCCACAACTGAGGCACGTTTATCCACTTTACTTGATAACGGATCTCCAACACTCGTAAGCCATCCATCCATCAGCTCCAGGTCCACAGCCACAGATTCTAGCCTCTCGGAATCCTTCCACCAACTCCGTGACTAAAACGTGTCTCTCCTCTCCTTCACTGGGATCAGCCCCCTCCAAGGTCAGAAGTGATGACACCCTTCAACTTAAGCATTTACTGTTAGCTAAAGCAATGAAGAATATTCTAGAAGCCTTCATCTGACACTGCATGTAAGGCCCCCTGTGGTGACGGCTCCACTGTGTCTACAATCCACATTCAGATAATGAGATTATTGGTTGTTGAAACAATGGACTCCTGAGATAAAGATGAGATTAGAGGAATGTTGGACATTTTACAAGTGAATCTATGGCCCATACTGACCAGTAAGTAGAACTATATAAAACATAACAAGTAAATCACTAATAAATCAAAATAATAATATTGATGAACTTGGTGGTCCGTGCAGGAAAAGTATAATATTCTTTAGTAAGTGGCTCCTCACATACCTCCCCCACTATTTCAGCACGGACACGAATGTAAGAGGTCTCGCCTTTATGAGAACGAAACTTTGTATCATCCAGTTTCCTCAAAGCACATTCCATGTCACCCTTGCGAATATACTGTACAGTCCCCATTCCACCCTGGTATACGTCAGTGTAATATACATCTCCAGCTTCTCTCATATGGTCTTTCAGTTCCTGCTAACTTCCCGATGGGGAAGCCATTAGATGAGGACTCTGTATTTAGTTCGGTGGATCACGGGTCTGTCCCTTCGGCCGGGTCCCCCATATCCTCCCACTGATCCCCAGTTTGTCCTGGGAAACTCCACATGTGCCCGATGAGAAACAAACTTGTACCTATTGCGACCAACCTCAGAGTGCTGACACCCAGTTAGGGGGATGGTCACATGGCGGTCTGATAAATAGTGTTCTAGGGGGAAAATATATGGGCTGACCAGGATGATGGTAGAACCAGTGTCCCGAAGTCCCCTGCCCTCCTCCTTGATGTAATTTACCTCCCCCAGGTCACATTCCTTCATGGTAGTGTAACAGTGTTCCAAAGAACAAGGCAGGTTTCAAGTATGGGACAACAGACGAGAACAAGGCTCGGCTTTATTATGTAAAAGAGGGTTATATGCCGGAAAGTAAGATTAGCGTTGATTGAATCCGCTTCAGACACCCATAAATCCGGATGAAATCCTGAAAGATGGCTCTCGCAGCTGACTCAGCCATCTGGTCCCGAGTCGGAGTGACCACCGCAAACTTGGAGAAGTGGTCGGTCATGACCAGGCAGTATTGTGGGCCTCTAGCCAACTGTCCCATGAGGAAGTAATCTATCATCAACACTTCCAGTGTTTCTTTGGTCCGTATGGTCAGTATGGGTGCCCTCTGTTCTGTACTTTTGGTAAGGTTACACATGTGGCACTGTTGGCACGCTTCTTCAACCGTCTCCTCTAATCGGGGGCAATATACACTACCATTCAAAAGTTTGGGGTCATTTAGAAATGTCATTATTTTTTAAAGAAAAGCACATTTTTTTCAATGAAGCTAACATTAAATGAATCAGAAATATACTCTATACATTGTTAATGTGGCAAATGACTATTCTAGCTGCAAACATCTTGTTTTTATTGCAATATCTACATAGGTGTATAGAGGCCCATTTCCAACAACCACCACTCCAGTGTTTTAATGGTACATTGTGTTTGCTAACTGTGTAAGAAGGCTAATGGATGTTTAGAAAACCCTAGAAAACCTTTGCACAAGTATGTTAGCCCAGCTGAAAACGGTTTGGCTGATTTGAGAAGCTATAAAATTGACCTTTCTTTGAGCTACTGTAGTTGAGAATCTGGAGTATTACATTTGTTTGTTCTATGAAACTCTCAAAATGGCCAGAAAAAGAGAACTTTCATGTGAAACTCGACAGTCTATTCTTGTTCTTAGAAATGAAGGCTATTCCATGCGAGAAATTGGCAAGAAACTGAAGATTTCCTACAACAGTGTGTACTACTCCCTTCAGAGGAGAGCACAAACAGGCTCTAACCAGAGTAGAAAGAGAAGTTGGAGGACCCGCTGCACAACTGAGCAACAAGACAAGTACATTAGAGTCTCTATAGTTTGAGAAATCGATGCCTCACAGCTCCTCAACTGGCAGCTTCATTAAATAGTACACGCAAAACGCCAGTGTCAACATCTACAGTGAAGAGGTGACTCCGGGATGCTGGCCTTCAGGGCAAAGTGGCAAAGAAAAAGCCATATCTGAGACTGGCTAATAAAAGGAAAAGATTAATATGTGCAAAAGAACACAGACATTGGACAGAGGAAGATTGGAAAAAAGTTTTATGGACAGACGAATCAAAGTTTGAGCTGTTTGGATCACACAGAAGAAAATTTGTGAGACGCAGAACAACTGAAAAGATGCTGGAAGAGTGCCTGACACCATCTGTCAAGAATGGTGGAGGTGATGTGATGGTCTGGGGTTGCTTTGTGCTGGTAAAGTGGGAGATTTGTACGAGGTAAATGGGATTTTGAATAAGGAAGGCTATCATTTTGCAACGCCATGCCATACCCTGTGGACAGAGCTTGATTGGAGCAAATTTCATCCTACAACAGGACAATGACCCAAAGCACACCTCCAAATTATGCATGAACTATTTAGGGAAGAAGCAGGCAGCTGGTATTCTATCTGTAATGGAGTGGCCAGCACAGTCACCAGATCTCAACCCCATTGAGCTGTTGTGGGAGCAGCTTGACCTTATGGTACGCAAAAAGTGCCCATCAACTCAGTCCAACTTGTGGGAGGGGCTTCAGGAAGCATGGGGTGACATTTCTCAAGATTATCTCAGCAAATTAACAGCTAGAATGCCAAAGGTCTACAATGCTGTAATTGCTGCAAAGGGAGCATTCTTTGACGAAAGCAAAGTTTGAAGGAGAAAATTATGCTTTCTAATAAAAATCATTATTTCTAACCTTTTCAATGTCTGGACTATATTTTCTAATCATTTTGCAACTCATTTGATAAATAAAAGTATGAGTTTTCATGGAAAACACAAAATTGTCTGGGTGACCCCAAACTTTTGAACGATAGTGTTCGTACCGCTGCAGCCACTTGTAAGTCTTCTCCGGGCTGAAGTGAGCCCCAAACTCATGAGCTTCCTTGGCAATTTCTCGTGCCACTCTTCCATGGACTACTACTTACCATCTTGTCTCTAAGTCAGCAGGGTGTTGCCACTTGCGATATAGAACGGCTTCTCTGATTTTCAATCTATTCTACTGGCATATCACGGACTTCGTTTCGAGATCTAGGGCAGCTCTTTCTTCCTTATTAGGCCATTTTCCTTGCGCTATCCAGCTTTTCACCTGCTGCAACCCTGCATCCTCATCTTGGACCTGACCCCATTCTTCATTAGTCCTTCCCTGTGACTTGGGTAGAGGTGGAACCTCTCCACTTGAATGTGCCGCTACCGCAATGGGCGTGAATTTGCGGAAATTTGGGATCTCCTCTTCTTCTAGGTGCTCATCATGGTCTTTACCTGGAGTTTCGAAGGTTACTCTTGACAATCCATCAGCGTTGGTATTCTCCGTGACAGACCGGTAGCGAATCGAGAAATCAAACTTTGCGAGACAAGCAACCCAGCGCTGCTCCAGGGCCCCCAGTTTGGCAGTGTGCAGATGAGCCAACGGGTTGTTATCCGTTCACACTTGGATCTTGGCTCCCGTCAGGTACGCTGAAAATTTTTCCATCATGGCCCATACTAGGGTGTGAAGCTCCAGCCGGAAGGAGCTATAATTGTGGGGGTTCCGCTTCTTTCATGCCCGTCTTGAATTTGTGAGTGGACTGCTCCTAGTCCACGGAGACTGACATCCGTGTATAAGAGGAATGGCCGGTCAATATCTGCGTAGGCCAAGATGGGGCTGACGTTAGGGCGTCTTTCAATGTCTGAAGGCCTTCTCCTGCTTCTGCTCCCACGGTGCCCTGATTCCTTGGTCCCCTGACAGTCCCCCTCAGCAGTTCGTGCAGAGGGCCCGCTATCTTAGCATAGGCTTTGATGAACCGTCGGTATTACCCTGTCACTCTGAGGAAGGCCTTTAACTCCCATAGGGTTCTAGGTGCTGGCCATGGTTGTATCACAGCTACTTTAGCTTGAGAAGGCAAGACCCCATTCTGAGACACGTTGTGGCCAAGGTACGTAATCTCTTTTTTGAAAAGATGACACTTCTTCAGCCTTATCTTCAGGCGATGGGCCTGTAATCGTCCGAGCACCTGCCCAAGTCTGTCCAGATGTTCCTGAAAAGTAGCAGAGTAGACGATGATGTCATCCAGGTAGATCAGAGTAGCCTCAAAGTTTAGGTCACACAACCACTTCTCCATCAGCCGCTGGAACGTCCACGGCACGTTGGATAATCCGATTAAATTCAAACAGTCCCATGGGGAGTATGAAAGCTGTCTTCGCCTTGTCCTTTTCTGCCACTGGTACTTGCCAGTACCCGCTAGCTAAATACAGACTAGAGAAGTATTTTGCATTTCCCAGGGCCATCAAGGACTTTTCAGTAGGGGTTAAGGGGTATGAGTCTCGCACGGTGCACGCATTCAACCACCTGTGGTCCACGCAGAAATAAAGGGTTCCGTCATTCTTCTTGACAAGCACCACTGGGGCTGCCCATGGGCTCTGACTACTCTGCACCACTCCCGAATCCAACATCTGTTTCAGTAGGGACTTCACCTCTTGGTACAGCTTAGGAGATATTTTTTTATATCTTTCTCGAATCGGAGGGGATTCCTCCGTCGGTATCTCAAGGGTGATGGTGTCAGTGCAGCCAAAGTCGTCAGCGTGATGGGCGAACGTGACCTCATTCTCCCACAGCATTGCTTCCACTGCTTGCATCTGCTCTGAATTGAGAGCTTTCACATCCACCCCCATCTGGGTCAGGAGGGCTCACCCATTCCATTCTGGAGTCGGTGCCCCCTTTTCTTCAGCCATGACAGCCAGAATCAAGACTGCATCATCTACTGGGGCCATGGTCATTTCTCTCAACACTTCACATCGATGTAGGTACACCTGAGCCAGTTCCACTCTCGGGTGTAATTGGACTTCTCTCTGCCCCATATTCACGAATAGGATGGGTATTCTCCCTTCTTGGACCACTGCCAGTATCCGTAACTCCAGGATATTCTGGTCTATTTCACCTACGCCCACTGGTTCAATAGTCACCTCCATACCTTAAAGGTTGCGGAAAGTTCCTATGGACAGTGGGAGAATGGTCTCCTGACCAGGGGGGAGGGTAAGGGATGCCCTTCCCGGCACTCAGATAATTCCCACAGACTGGTGTATCAGGACGCTCTTCTGAGTCCCACAAACGTGGATCAGCCATTGAAACGCTTTCTGAGTGGGCTTATGTGGGATGTCCTGTTTCCAGTAGCCAGGCCCCTGTTTAGTGAACATGATCTGGTCCAGCTCCCGCAGGATATACATGCCCATTATCACCGATACATCTTCTTTGAATGGTTCAGGGACCAACAGGATACATTTCCTTCCAACATCTTGTCCACATAACTGTACGTTCATCCACATGACCCCCGTCAATGGGATCGGTTGCTGATTAGCCACCGTCACCCAAATGGCTCTGGCTTGGCCATTGCCTGTAAGTAGCGATTGAAGTACGACTTGGGCATAGTCGTCACCTGTGATCCGGTATCCACCAAACAGTCCACTGGGATTCCTTCAAACTCGGCTAGCAAGATGGGACAGCCTGCAATCAGATGTTCATAGTTGTGCTGGGTGGTTTGTCCTTCTACCCCCCCCCCACAGTACGCCCCACTACTGAAGGGGCCGGAAGTTTAACGGCGGCTCTGGATTGCCCTTCAAATCACTCCACCACTATCTAGTGATGTGTTTTTCACTTCCACATCGCTAGCACTGTGCGACCTGATGTCCTCTCTTCATCCTCTCTTCATCCGCATATGGGAGGTGCCCTTCATGCCCAACCGGCTGGTCACAGTGAAACAGTGAAGGACCCTGGGGCCTCGGGGAGAATAGCTCAGGCCGGGGAAATGATAGCGGGTGATATTAAGGACCTTGGTAACACGGCCAACCCACAGACGTTGTAGGCGGGGGACCGTAATGGTTTAACGGACCAGAGTAGGGAAGTCCTGGTTCCGGAGCCAGAGGTAAGGTCTGATAAGGGTCTTTTAGGGCTGGGTATGTTATCTCAGCCTCGGAGCCAGCTCCCATCCTCTTTTCCATTTGTGTCAGTTTTTCTTGCATAATATTCAGGGAACTCTGCAGGTCCTGCACCACCCGGAACAGAGTCTCTTCATTTCTTCCGCCCCCAACAGTCGTGGCGGCCTGAGTACGAACTACTACGGAGGCACAACTATCTTCATTGCTTCGGGCCACCACTTCTGCTAATATTTGTCGGAAACTTGAAGCCGAATCCACTCTTACTCCCTCACGCAGAATCTGTCTCAGGGAAGTACTGTAGAGTCCCAGAATAAATTGTTCTTGTAGTATCCTATCTAGAGCCCATGCTGCCTACTCCATCTGCATCTTTCTTTTGTACCTCTGCAAGTACTTCTTGTAACGCTGTAGCGTATTGGGAGACTCCCTCCCCTTCTCGCTGCATCCGATAGAAGAATTTTGCCCAGAGATGACCCGCACTAGCTGTTTTGCCATATATCTCTTCTAGAAACTTCACCATCTCTTCTAAGGTGCTACGTGTGGCTTCCAGTTGCAAGAAAACATTTCTGCATGCTTCACCCTCCAAGGCGGCCAAAGCAATTTCAACTTGCAACTCTGGGCTGAAATTGTAAATCTTGGCAGCGCTCTGCAATCTGGTGACCCTGTCTGTCAGTGGCATATTCTGCCCATCAAATTTGGGCAGAATACGAAACAACGTGCTCATAGGGAGGGCCCTTGCAGGGGTTCCACCATTGCCTGCGGTACTCACATTAGCCACATTGCTGTTGGACTACTCCATCTCTGTAACCGTACCCTGCTCACGGCGCCACTTGTAACGGTGCTCCAGAGAACACCGCAAGGCAGGTTTCAAGTATGGGACAGCAGATGAGAAGGCTGAAACAAGCCTCCGGCTTTATTATGTACAAGATACAAGAGGGTTATTTGCCGGGAAGTAAGATTAACAGTATTCATAACGATAATGTCAATAACATGAACATTAGAAGAAATAGCTGAAGCGAGTCACAAAACTATGCTTTAGCTATGGCAAGGAAAGCTCAATACAACATCAAGTCTTACAAACTACTCTAGGTTATTTCCTATCTGGATTTCCGCTATTCGGGCCATGCTGCTACAGCGTCCTACTTAAGCCAACCTACACTTAACCCTTGCACAGTTCAACACTGGTTGAGTCACTTACAATGGCGCAGATCAAGCGCAGATGGCGGCCGCCGCTTGTTCCCTGTGTAACTGTCCCGAATTAAACCACTTGAGTCCTTTCCCCTGTGTACTGGATCTCCTACCTCTGCAAGCAGGCACACCTTGATTCACTTTCACTATTGGGGAATGGCTGACACTCTGTGCTGTCTGTTGCATCAGCTCACAAGTCTCCAGGAGGATCGTTTTTCAACCAGTGATGAATTTCTCCACTCTAACACAATCTTGGCAATCAATCTTGCTGGAGTCCACACTCTTATCTCTCATAGGTTAACAGTTCCTTTTCTAGAACCTCTCCTTATCAGGGAACCACAATCAGGACTCTCTCCGTTCCCTCAGACACACACACCACGAGCTCCCTGCTTCCTGGTTCTTCATCTCCTTTAGGACCAACCAAAGCAACCTGAGCAGGGGGGGAGGCGACTAGCCCAATACCAGAAAACACAGGTGGGGGGTTAGTCTGCAGATAGTGACGCTCCCTCTCTGCTGAAGCAGTGAGAAACGGTCCTTGGCTTTGGGTCACGACACTGGCCCAGTGGCACACCAATTCTCAGCCTAGGTTGTGATGTGGGCTAGAATGTTCCCAGCATTCCCTGGCAAAATGCCCCATGAGTCCACAGTTATGGCAGTTTAGCCCTCCTTGCCCCAACACAGGCCAAACTTTTGGGCTTGGGTAACCTCCCTCTCTTTGTGAAGTCCGAAATTCCTGTAGTTCCTCATCTTGCCGGTTCATGGGTCTCGCTGCCCTCACTGTAAGCTCCTGTTCCCGACTCGCTGGGGCTGTACTTCCATGTAGCCCGTGTCGATTGGCAGACCAATCATCAGCCAATCTTGCAGCCTCATCCAGGCTGAGTGGCTGGGAGCTTTGACATAAATTGTTGCAGCATGATTATATCCATTACATGTTCTGCTTCCCAAGCCCTTAGTCCTTCTATCCACCGAGTGCATGCCGTACGTAGTGTGTTAGCAAATGCCTGATGTGTTTGTGCAGCGGGCTTGTCAGTCTCTTGAAACTTCCTCCGGTAGGTTTCCGGCATTATGGCATACCTCTCTAGTAATGCGCTGCGAATGGTAGAGTAACATCTCTAATCCCCAGAAGACAAGTTTTTAAAAGCTGCTCTTGCTTTTCCAGTCAGGCCAACGCTCAAAAATCTGGGCCAGTCACTGATTGACACCTCATGCAGCAGGCAGAGGTTATCAAATAACCAGAGATGTTCATCAATATCCGAGGTGTCATCATTAAACTGTGGTATATCCCGGTACATTAAAATTCTGGGCTCTTCTCTCCTGTTATCCACTGTCCTCTGCTCTGAGGCTGGTGGGGGTACCGCTATATGCACACCCAGATAACACTGCCACCCGCTCTATCTCCGTAGCCCGCTGTCCTAGCGCATCCAGCATCCGCCTCAACTCAGTCGGTCGATCCTCCGCCATCTCTTCTGCCAATTCACCACTCTGTAACTTTTCCTGGTATGCTGTCCAGAGATAAGTGATCCCACTGTTGCCACCACTTGTGAAGATCTGAGGTTGTGGGTTGTAAGTAATTACCTAGGCAGGTTAACAATGCAACAATATTTTATTAATCACATCCATGGTAATGCAGCAATTCCAAGTAAATGGCCAAAATACAGTTCTCTCAGTCCTTAAGTTCTCAACCTGGGATCATTAGTTCCACTGGTTTTGTATCAGGTGATGCCCACTGTCTCCTAACTTTTGGTTGGCCCCCAGATTTCGTATCTCCAGCCAATATAGTCTGCAGCCACAGTCCATGATATTCCAGACGATAGATAAAATGTTGAAAACAAAGATATCCAGTAGCAGCAGTCCTTCAATAAAGTTTAAATCCAAACGACATATCCACAATTGAGGCACGTTTATCCACTTTAGTTTATAATGAATCTCCAACACTCGTAAGCCATCCATCCATCAGCTCCAGGTCCACAGCCACAGATCCTAACCTTCCGGCATCCTTCCACCAACTCCTTGACTAAAACATGTCTCTCCTCTGCTTCACTGGGATTAGCCCCCTCCAATTTCAGAAGTGATGACACCTTTCCCCTTAAGCATTTAAGCTGGGTGCCCACGATGCGTTTTTTAAGCGTTTCCGCAGCGGCAAAAACGCTGCATTAACGCTTAAAAAACGCATGGTAGAAGGCCTGCCATGTCCCCCAATGATAATCCGCATGTGCTATGCACATGCTGCGGAAATTTCCGCTGCGGATTATCATTGCGGAAAAAAACGCAGCACAACCAATTATTTTGCGGAAGTGCTGCGTTTTCGTCACCATTGACTTGCATTAGAACGCGCCAATTCCGCAAGACTGCATCTGTACTTGCGTAATTGGCGCGTTCTAATGTGCGGATGGTACCCGGGTGTGGAGGAGAGGGGAGTCTCATCCACACCCAGGTACCATTAAAAAAAGCTGTAAAAAAAGAATGAAATAAAAAATAAATATATACTTACCTTCTGGTGGCCCGCGGTGCGCTCGTGCTTGCTTCCCGGCACTTCGTGATGGAATGAAGGACCTGCGCTGACGTCAGAGTCATGTGACGGGTCACGCGATGCTGACGTCGGCAGGTCCTTCAGTGTACCGCTGCCGGCAGCCAGGACGGTGAAGCAAGACAGCGCGGGCCATCGGAGGGTAAGTATACATTAATTTTTTATTTTTTTGCATTCTCTCGGTCACACTATATAAATCCATGCTGTTTGCATGGATCCATGCTGTTTGCATGGATTTATATAGTGTGACCAAGTTGACAAGCACTTTCCAAGTGATGCTAAAATCGCTTGGAAAACGCTTGTCAACCCGCATGCGGAAATGCCTGTGAAGAACGCTTCACATCCGCATATCCCTGTCAGGAAAACGCATGTACAATCACCATGCGTTTTTTTCTGCCAGGGAGATGCAGAAACGCTCAGGAAAAAATCCTGAGCATTTCTGCATCGTGGGCACATAGCCTTAGGCTGCGTTCACACAGTGCTTTTTTTCCTGCGTATTTTTATGCGTGCGTATTTCCTGCTTTTTTTACCTGCGTTTTTTTACACAGGTAAAAAAGCACCTCCATTCACACACTGCATTTTTTCCTGCTTTTTTTTTACAGAGGTGCAGGAGAAATGAAGTGTGAGGATGGACACCTGTATGTAATGTAATGTATGTGTATGTATGTAATGTAATGTAATGTATGTGTCTGTGTGTCCTGTCTGTGTCTATGTGTCGTGTGTGTGAGTGTCCCCCTAGCAGTGTATGTATAGACTGCTTCTGGCTGCAGTACATACTCTGCTTTAAAAGAAAAAAACTATGGATACTCACCTATCTGATGGATGGGAGAGGCGTCCGGTCCCACCGCTGCCAGCATCTTCAGTGAAGCGATGACAAGCCGGCGTTCGCACCGGTCCCGCCGCTTGCAGCTTCCTGCCGTAAAGCGATCCTGCGCCTCCATCAAAAAGCTATGGAATTACGCAGTGTGTGAACGGGCACAATAGGAGAAAGCGCAGGACGCAACTGCGCAAAGAATTGACATGTCAATTCTTTACACAGCTGCGCTTTCCCGCTGCGTAAAATCACGCAGTGTCTGAACGGCAAAGTGAATTTCCCATTCACTTTGCTGGCAGACACAAAGCACATTGCGTATTTTGAAAAAGCGCGCGCAAAAAAGCGCACGAAAATACGCAATGTGTGAACGCAGCCTAAAGCCCCCGTCTCACATAGCGATATCGCTAGCGATATCGCTGCTGAGTCACGGTTTTGGTGACTCACCAGCGACCTCACCAGCGATGTCGCTGTGTGTGACACTTTGCAACGAACAGGCCCCTGCTGTGAGGTCGCTGATCGTTGCAAAGTGTCCTGGACCATTTTTTGGTCGTTGGCCTCCCGCTGGCCAGCACACATCGCTGTGTGTGACCAGCGGGACCAACGATCTGGCTGGTAACTATGGTAAACATCGGGTTACTAGGGGCACGCGCGCACTTAGTAACCCGCTGTTTACCATGGATACCACTCTGCTACGGTGCGCGGAGGCTCCCGCGCACCGTAGCAGAGTGGTATCCATGGTAAACACCATGGTAAACAGCGGGTTACTAGGGGCACACGCGCACTTAGTAACCCGATGTTTACCATAGTTACCAGCCTGCTCCTGCTTGCAGCAGGCTGGTAACGGGAGCAGGACATCGTGGAACGATTCTTTCCACGATATCGCTGCTCCCCTGATCGCTGGTGAGCCTGCCTGTTTGACAGCTCACCAGCGATGTATTAGCGATGCAGCAACGATCCCTGACAGGTCGTATCGTTGTCGGGATCGCTGCTGCATCGCTTAGTGTGACGGGGCCCTTACTGTTAGTTAAAACAATGAAGAATATTCTTGAAGCCTTTATCTGAGACTGCATGTAAGACCCCCTGTGGTGACGGCTCCACTGTGTCTACATTCTACACTCACATAATGAGATTATTGGCTGTTGAAACAATGGACTCCTGAGATAAAGATGAGATTAGTGGAATGCTGGATATTTTACAAGTGAATCTATGGCCCATACTGACCAGTAAGCAGAACTATATAAAACATAACAAGTAAATCACTAATAAAACACAATAATAATATTGACCAACTTGGTGGTCCGTGCTGGAAAAGTATCATAGTCTTTAGTAGTGTTGAGCCACCCCCGTAGTGTTCGAGTTCGGTTCGGTTCGTCGAACACACGTGTGTTCGCCGAACTGTTCGTTGAACTGTTCGTCGAACACCTTCGAACACCGTTAAAACCAATGGCAGGCAAACAAAAACACATAGAAACACATAGAAAACACCTTCAAAGGTGTCCAAAAGCTGACAAACTGCTCAGAAGACACAACTAACACATGGAAAAGTGACAAGTACATATAGTCATGCGAAAAGAAAAGAGGTGGAGGAGTAAAAGGAGGGGGAGACACAGATATAGGCATGTCATGCCCTTCTAAAATCCAAAAAGTGAGAAGCCGACACGTTCAGTCCGCTCCTGCCCGTGCCACCTCCGCGTCGCCGGGTTTGTGCCAGAGCCGCGGTGAACCCTGACGGCCAGCCCCCCTCTCCCAATATTGGTGCCTGTCCGCTGGTGGGTCGAGCGAGCCCCCCTGTGGTGGAGGCAGCTCTAAGCTTTTTAATTTAAATTGTCTCTCTAATTTGAATGAATACACTTTAAATCCATTTACAAGGATCTATTGGAGGGCAAGTCTCATGCCAGCAGCCGCGTAATTCCAGCTCCAGTAGCGTCCACTAAAGCTGCTGCAGTTAAAAAGCTTTTATAAGGATCGAGCTCGGCTGTCCACCGCAAGGCATCCTACTGCCAGTCCCAGCCCCTATGCCTTGGGGTGCCTCCTGATGCTCTTCACTGAGTATCCCGTGGTCCCGAAGCATTTCCTTTGAAAAAATTAAGTGTCCAAACTACAGGTGGTGTAGCTTGCTTAACAGCCGGGATAATCCGCTGACTAGCAGACACTGCTACTAGGCACAAAGTATTTCCTGGGCTAGATGCAGTTAAAAATTTGTAATTAGATACTCTCGTTGGATGCTGAGAAAGCATTCCATAGAGTCTCCTGGCACGCCATATATGATTCTCTTAAAAAGCTTGGGGTAGGGGTCTAGGGGACCCTTTTATAGCCAAAATCACGGCCCTGTATCGCAATACGTCACCTAGGCTGAAGATAAATGGAACTGTAGCACCCTGAGGGCTCGGTTGCTACAGAGGTATTGCACCTCACCCAGAGGTGTGATATCTCACTCTCAGGTAAGGATGTAGTGTGGATCAGGACCCGACACCTGCATGCATTACACCACATTGCCGTGGGGTAGGGCGACCAATATGCCCCTGAGATGGGCACGACAGTCCCTGTCCCTGGCTGGAGTGGGGGGAGGGAACACTGAGGAAGGGGAACCCTGTAGTGCAGGAGCAGGGAGGAAGCAGTTCCTGGGTGCATTGAGAAGGGAGTATAAAAGGTGGGCACCATCTTAGTTCAGTGCAGAGAAGTCTGAGCAGAAGTGGCAGGGAGCAGGGGCTCTGCATGAGCTCTGCTCCGGAGGCGGGCCTAGTAACAGAGGCCCAGGCCTGGAAGAGGGAGAAGGAAGGAAGAGGAGCGGAGAAGGCTCCAGGAACGATGAACGAAGGGATCCCAGGGGTGCGGACGGGCGAGTCGCCACCGCACGCCCGAATCCACCTGCGTGGAGGGGTCAGGCCAAAGGGGGAGACCGGTCCCCGAAACTAGTGGAGGCAGGAAACGACCCTCAGCTAGAAACAGGAGGCTGTGACATTTTATGTGGTGCAGCCCCTCGCTACACCCCCTAGGAAGGCACCACATAGGGTCAGGGAAACTGGCGCCAAGTTTACCAAGATGAGGCCCGAGGCAGCCGGACAGAAGTGTTGGTAAGAAAGGCCAGACAAAGGACACACAAAGGGGGTCCTGTGAAGTGCTTCAAAGTTATCTGGGAGTTGTCTGAGCCCCTCACCTGGTGAGCACAGTACGACGTGGGCAGCCGTTACCTGCAGACGTGGTCTGGATAATAAGAACTGTGAGTAAAGGCCCTGGACTGCATCACTGACTCCGTGTCGTTACTGCTGCTGCCCTGCACCATCACCCCCATCCTCCGCATACACTGCCCTGAGGCTATACTCCTCCCGTGGGGAGTTATGCTACGCTCTGCTGCACCCACAACACCAGCCTCAGCGGTCTGCCCTGGAGCGGCGGTTCACTCTGACCGCAATCCACGGGTGGCGTAGTCGGACATTTAAACATCAAAACCACATAAATAGTTCCACCACTGGTTTGACCGCCCTGAGCCACGGAACCGGGTCGCCGCCACGGAGACTACAACCACCAGCATCCACCAAAAAGGATCCGGCTCCGGGTGTCCCAAGGCCCAGGGGGCGCATCAGAACATTTTCATCACCTTTCACAATCACCAATGGGACAAGGCAGGGATGTTCTCTGTCCCCTCTCTTATACATCCTAGTGACGGAGCACCTGCTCTCATCAATTCGCCATAACCCCAATATTAGGTGGATTGAGGTGGGAGGCACCGAGTACAAGTGCTCTCTATTTGCTGATGATGTCCTAGTATATATCACTCAATCACATATATCCATCCATGCTGTTATGGCTGAAATAGATCACTTTGTTACATGGTCAAATTTTAAAATCAATGCAGCAAAGTCTGAGGCCCTCGATGTCTCCCTCCCCAAATCCATATAGGATTCCATCCAGTCCAACTTTCCCTTTGCCTGGCCCTCACAGGGTATCAAATACTTAGGAATTCCTATTCATAGAGACCTCTCCCATCTATGTTATCTTAATTTTGGGCCCTTTATTGAACAACTCCATACAGACCACGGTTGGCAAGTTAGAACTGTAAGATTCACTACGTGAACCACTGGTGTTTTGTGGAAAAGCACATGTACACTGTGTTCCAAATTATTATGCAAAAAGTGTTTAGGAGTGATAAGGGAAGAATTTGTTTGTTTGTCAGTTAAACTCATTGATGGTGATGTGTGTCAGGGCTCTTTATATCACTGTAAGCAATTGCAGACACCTGTGCTAATTAGTTTGGCAGGTGTGTTAAATGAAAGGCAAGACTACTTAAGAAGGCTGTCTCACATTATTAAGCAGCCTACATTTTATGCCAAAATGGGAAAGAAAAAGGATGTGTCGGCTGCTGAGAAGCAACAAATTGTGGAGTGTTTAGTCAAGGCATGACTACAATCAACATTGTGCGATGATCAGGATGAAGTGTCTTGGCAATCAAGAAGTATGTAGCTGATTCACAGTACACACGTGTGCGTGCTGATAAGGGCAAATTGAGGACTCTTTCCTACAGGCAATTACGTCAGGTTGAAAGAGCAGCGGCAAAAAAGCTTTGTCATAGCAGCAGACAAGTTTTTGAAGCTGCTGGTGCCTCCAACGTCCCCCGAACAACAAGATGCAGGGTCCTTCAGAGGTTTGCAGCTGTGCATACGCCATCCTGTCGACCTCCTCTATCCACTTCACACAAGCAGAAACGGCTCCAGTGGGCCAAACATTACATGAAGACTGATTTCAAAACTGTTTTGTTCACGGATGAGTGCCGTGCAGCGCTCGATGGTCCAGATGGATGGAGTGGAGGATGGCTGGTTGATGGACACCCCACGCAAACACGGCTACAGCGCCAACAAGGAGGAGGTGGAGTAATGTTTTGGGCTGGAATCATGGGGAGAGAGATTGTCGGCCCCTTTAGGATCCCTGAAGGCGCTAAAGATGAACTCCATAATGTATGTGGATTTTCTCAAACAGCACTTCCTGCCATGGTTCAAGAAGAAGAACCGTGTATTTCACAGCAAGATCATTTTTTTGCATGATAATGCACATAAAACATCTGCATCTCTGGCTGATATGGGCATAAAAGGGGACAAACTTATGGTGTGACCCCCATGCTCCCCTGACCTCTACCCCATTCAGAACCTTTGGAGCATCATTAAAAGGAGTGTCTATGATGGCGGGAGGCAGTTCACATCTAAGCAACAGCTCTGGGAGGGTATTCTGTCCTCATGCAAAACAATTGAAGCAGAAACCAATCAAAACCTGACAAATTCAATGGACGAGAGAGTTCAGAAGCTCCTTTCGAACAAGGGGTCCTATGTGAAAATGTAACATCACCTAGAATAAAGTTTTGAGTTGAAAACTGTTTGATTTCAGTTTCTAACAACCTGCTAATGCTTATAATTTCAAAAATGACCATTTTTTTGGTCTTTATTAAAATGAAAAGGTTGATCGAAAAGTTTGGGGGATCTAAGAGTGTGGCAACCCAGTAGTCATGATTACTTCGAATTCTGACAATATGAGGGTCATGCTGCAGGTAGTGCAGCAAGAAGGCACTTATGTGTCTTGCGCATCTCGGAGCCCCAAAATTATTTTCCGGGCTAGATGCAGCTAAAAATTATTATTAATTTTAAATCTGGTGAAGCTTTAGTATAGATGGCCTAATAGGATCAGTGCTGCACACTGCTACAAAGCCCAAATTATTTTCCAGTCAAGATACAGATAAACATGATTAGTAATTTTAAATCAGGTGGAGCTTATTATAGATGGCCTAATAGAATCAGTGCTGCACACTGCTACAAAGCCCAAATTATTTTCCAGCCAAGATACAGATAAACATGATTAGTAATTTGAAAGCTTAAAACGGTTGGTAGGGTGATTTTAACCAATCATCAAGCTTTTACTCTCCCCAGGATGACACAGGGGTAGAAAAGTCGTTTCGGATCCATGATTTGTTCATCTTTATGAACGTGAGTCTGTCTACATTATCAGTGGAGAGCCGCGTGCGCTTATCTGTCAGCACACCACCAGCAGCGCTGAACACACGTTCAGACAGAACGCTGGCTGCGGGGCATGACAAGATCTCCAAGTGGCAGGCCCAACGACTTCTGTAGAGATGTAAGTCGCTGAGCTGCGGGATGCGAACGGCGGAAGTGAGCACACAGCGACCGTGCCCTCTGCAGAAGGCCATCTAGTCTGGGATAGTGGGCTAAAAATTGCTGGACAACCAGGTTCAACACGTGAGCCATACAAGGCACGTGTGTGACATTGCCCCGGCGAAGGGCCGCACCCAGGTTTGCAGCATTGTCGCACACGGCCTTCCCTGGTTTCAGGTCCAGTGGAGACAACCATTCATGAAATTGGTTCTCCAGAGCTGACCACAACTCCTCAGCTGTGTGACTCATATTTCCCAGACATTTCAATGTAAAAACCGCCTGATGACATTGAGCCCTACTGCCAGCATAGTAAGGAGGTGTGCAGGATCCCTTCTGCGCAGTTAGAAAGCTTGTGGCATGACCAGACAGGCTTTGGGTGCAGGTGGAAGACCGAGAGGAGGTTGAGGAGGCAGAAGCAGTGGAGGAACTTTGACATAAAGAGGATTGACGCACAACTCGTGGGGACGGCAAGACTTGGACAGCAGCCCCTTGTCCTGCTGTCACCATAGTTACCCAGTGCCCAGTCAGCGACATGTAACGCCCCTGTCCATGCCTACTCGTCCAAGTGTCTGTGGTGAAATGCACCCTGTCACACACAGAGTTTCTCAAAGAAGCGGTGATGTTGTGTGCGACATGCTGGTGGAGCGCAGGCACACCTTTCTTTGAGAAGTAGTGCCGACTGGGCATCTGGTACTGGGGCACTGCGACGGACATAAGGTCTCGAAAATCCTCTGTGTCCACCAGGCGGAAAGGCAGCATTTCTGTAGCCAAGAGCTTGCAGATGGTGAAATTCAACCTCTTAGCTTTCTCATGGCTAGGAGGAAATGGTCTTTTACTTGTCCACATCTGAGGGACCGAGGGCTGGCTATTGTGCTTAGATGGGGTTGATAAGGGTGTCCCCGGCAAACTGCCGGTCTGTGAGGAAGATGCAGGCGTACATGTTAGGTTGCCTTGGTCCAAAGGTGGTGCTATCGATGTTGGACCACCTCCAAAGAAAATGATGACCTGCCAATAACGCTGGCTGTTGCGGGTAAAGAGGTGGCAGGTCTGCGCCCCAAAACAGGTGTGACTGCTGTCCCCCCAGTCACAGAGGATGAAGAGGCCGCGGATGCACAAGATATGGCAGACGGTGGTTGGCCCGGCCGGCTAGGCCGCATTGTAGCACACTGAGCTTCCCACTGCAACTTATGCTTCATGTCCATGTGCCGGTTCATGCATGAAGTACTCAATCTATGTATTTTTTGGCCTCTAGTTAGCTTTTGCTGACAAATGTTACAGATAACACGAGTTGGGTCATCTTTATCGATCTGAAAATATGCCCAGGCTATGCAAGGCTTAGCACCCATGCGACCTGAAGAGCCACCACGACTTGTGGTGAGAGGCAGAGTTGTGTTTGAGGATGCAGTTGTTGACGTGCTTCCAGTACTACGTCTCTGTCCAGGAAGGCGCAACCTGACCTCGTCGTCACTAGCATCTTCCTCCACCTCCTCTGCTGACCTCATCTCTTGGCTGACTGTGGGTTGACAGTAAGTGGGATCTCCAACCTCATCATCATCACCCTGTGCGTTATCACACCCGTCGTCCTCAGAGCCAACCTGTTCCTGCCCTGACAAAAAACTAAAGTTGTCGCTCCAATCAGGTATTTGAGTCTTATCATCGTCTTCCTCATTGTCTCCACCAACAGGAGTTACAGTTTGGGAATGAGGGTCTACATTATGGTCAAAACCTTCTGCGTCTGGTCCTGGATCCGACTCATAAAGATTCTGGGCATCAGTGCAGATCATTTCCTCGTCTGGATTCACAGAAGCGCTGGAGTCGACCTCTGATTCCCAGGCTATAGTATGAGTAAACAGCTCTGCAGACTCAACCATCTGTTCTACCTCATACTCAGACGGGCAGCTGGAGATTTGGGAGCTGTGAGGAAGCAAGTGCGATTGGGGTGACACCTTTGAGGACTGGAGTATTTGTGATGTTGAAGTTGATGTGGAGGAGAGCCCACTTAAAGGAGCACTTGATATCCATTGAAGCACCTGCTGTTTTTGTGCCTCATCTGAAATTTGTAGCGATTGGCGTGGCCGTAAGAAAGGGATCTTATCACATTGTTCGCTAAAAGAAGTAGACATTTTAGTTTGGCTGGAAGATGGTCTTTCTTCTGCAGATGTTACTGTTGCTTTAACACCTACCCCACGAACACAACCTTTTTTCCCCTTCCCAACACGCCTATTCCCCTTTCCACCAGCAGCAGGCCTTTTTCCACTCATTTTGGTGGTTAACTAATTCACAACTCTGGAGTTGTTTGCACAAAAAAACAATGGATGGGAACCGAGCAGAGCTGAGTGGCCAAACTGTGGTATTAGGCCAAAACTATTGGCTGGGTTAGATTCAGAAAAAAATTATATTCAATTTGCAACCTGATGGAGGTCAGTATAGATGGACTAATAGAACAAGTCCCACACACAGCTAGAAGCCCAAATATTTTTTCAGAGGTAGATGCAGAAAAATTTTTTATTCAGTTTGCAACCTGATGGAGGTCTGTATAGATGGATTAATAGAACAAGTCCCACACACAGCTACAAGCCCAATATTTTTTCAGAGGTAGATGCAGAAAAAAATATATTCAGTTTGCAACCTGATGGAGGTCAGTATAGATGGACTAATAGAGAAAGTCCCACACACTGCTAGAAGGCCAAATATTTTTTCAGATCTAGATGCAGACAAAAAATTATTTTGAATTTGCAACCTGATGGAGGTCAGTATAGGTGGACTAATAGAACAAGTCCCACACACTGCTAGAAGGCCAAATATTTTTTCAGAGCTAGATGCAGAAAAAAATTATATTCAGTTTGCAACCTGATGGAGGTCTGTATAGATGGATTAATAGAACAAGTCCCACACACAGCTAGAAGCCCAAATATTTTTTCAGAGGTACTGTAGATGCAGATAAAAATTATTTTTAATTTGCAACCTGATGGAGGTCAGTATAGATGGACTAATACAACAAGTCCCACACACAGCTAGAAGCCCAATATTTTTTCAGAGGTAGATGCAGAAAAAAATATATTCAGTTTGCAACCTGATGGAGGTCAGTATAGATGGAGTAATAGAACAAGTCCCACACACAGCTAGAAGCCCAAATATTTTTTCAGAGGTAGATGCAGATAAAAATTATTTTTAATTTGCAACCTGATGGAGGTCAGTATAGATGGACTAATAGAGAAAGTCCCACACACTGCTAGAAGGCCAAATATTTTTTCAGAGCTAGATGCAGATAAAAATTATATTCAATTTGCAACCTGATGGAGGTCAGTATAGATGGACTAATAGAGAAAGTCCCACACACTGCTAGAAGGCCAAATATTTTTTCAGAGCTAGATGCAGATAAAAATTATATTCAATTTGCAACCTGATGGAGGTCAGTATAGATGGACTAATAGAACAAGTCCCACACACAGCTAGAAGCCCAAATATTTTTTCAGAGGTACTGTAGATGCAGATAAAAATTATTTTTAATTTGCAACCTGATGGAGGTCAGTATAGATGGACTAATAGAGAAAGTCCCACACACTGCTAGAAGGCCAAATATTTTTTCAGAGCTAGATGCAGAAAAAAATTATATTCAGTTTGCAACCTGATGGAGGTCAGTATAGATGGACTAATAGAGAAAGTCCCACACACTGCTAGAAGGCCACATATTTTTTCAGAGGTAGATGTAGAAAAAAATATATTCAGTTTGCAACCTGATGGAGGTCTGTATAGATGGATTAATAGAACAAGTCCAACACACAGCTAGAAGCCCAATATTTTTTCAGAGGTAGATGCAGAAAAAAATATATTCAGTTTGCAACCTGATGGAGGACAGTATAGATGGACTAATACAACAAGTCCCACACACAGCTAGAAGCCCAATATTTTTTCAGAGGTAGATGCAGAAAAAAATATATTCAGTTTGCAACCTGATGGAGGTCTGTATAGATGGATTAATAGAACAAGTCCCACACACAGCTAGAAGCCCAATATTTTTTCAGAGGTAGATGCAGAAAAAAATATATTCAGTTTGCAACCTGATGGAGGTCAGTATAGATGGACTAATACAACAAGTCCCACACACAGCTAGAAGCCCAATATTTTTTCAGAGCTAGATGCAGAAAAAAATTATATTCAATTTGCAACCTGATGGAGGTCAGTATAGATGGACTAATAGAATGATGCTATGCCCAAAAGATTTTACTTCACTAGGTGCAGTAAAAAAATTGGTATTCTATACACAGGTGGTATATCTTGCAACACAGATAGGCTACTCCACTGACTAACACACGCTGCAATAGGCCAAAAAGGATTAGCTTTGCTAGATTCAGCCAAATGCTGTGAAAAAAACTTGCACAGCAGTGGCACAGACCTGCCTGGCAAAAACTGATAGGAACTGATGTAACCTAGTCCTGAAAAGGACTCCAATTACAATTAGTCTTTACTCCCACAATCTATCTATTTAAGAGCACAGACCTGCCTGATAAAAGTCGTAGGAAATGCTGTAACCTAGTCCTTAAAAGGACTGCAATCACAACTATTCCCTACTCCCAAGCTATCTGTAGATTTGTGCGAAAATTGGCTTGAAATTAACAAGGTATAGCGCACACAGCAACAGCGGTGCCGTCTAACACGCAGCTGCAGCAGTGAGAAAATGGTGGCGACGGGGAAAATGGCTTGGTCTTATAGGGCAAGGACATGTGACATACACTGCCAATGACACATGCCCTTGCTTGTGTGAAAAAAAGCACTTCGCTCCGTGTGTGCGCTGCTGATAGGCTGACAGATTGCACCTCCCCACTGTAAATGCGGGAAAGAGAAAAAAAAAATGGAGATCTTCATTGTTCCTGCAGAGATCCATCCCCTGCCCCTCCCCCCACCCCGCTGTACACTCAAACTGCGTATTAACATTAATTTTCATCATTACTTAGAAAAAATCCAGTTATGATTTTGGTGCACGAACAGTTATCGAACATAACCTCGAACAGCCGAATTTTTCTGAAATTGTTCGTGTTCGCCGAACGGCTCGAACACCGCCCAAAACAGCTCGAATTTGAGATTGGCGAACAGTTCGAGTAGAACAACGCTCATCTCTAGTCTTTAGTAAGTGGCAGCTCCTCACAGAGGCCATCTCCACACAGGGAATGTCAGTGGGCAAGATGACATCCACTGCATTGTGTCAGCTAGGTAGAGGAATTGCTAGACAAACAAGATGATGAGATAGGGGTTGCTATAAAATTGTGTAAAGAGGGGATATTAGACATCATACTGTGTATGGTGCACTATAGAAGCATTATACTGTGCATAGGTGCCATGGGGACTTTTATTGTGGTCACAGGGGGCTATCCAAGCATCATAAAGTGTATAGGGGCATATTGGCCATCATACACTATAGAGGTGCTATGGGCCATAAAACTGTTCATAGCTGGGCTATGGGCTAGCATACTGTGTATGGGGAGCTATGGGCTATAAAATTGTATAAAGAGAGGATGTAGGGCATCATACTGTGTATGGAGGCGCTATAGATGCATTATACTGTGTATAAGCAGCTATGGGGACATTATATTTTGTATAGGGGCTATACAGGCATCATACTGTGTATAGGGGCCATGAGGACTTATTCTGCTTACAGGGGACTATCCGAGCATCATACTGTGTATAGGAGCTTATGGGCCAACATACACTATAGAGGGGCTATGAGCCATATTGCTGTGTATAGCTGAACTATGGGCTACCATACTGTGCATGGGGAGCTAAGGGCTTTTGTGGCACCCCAGGGTTCTGGTTACCACAGTAATAGCAATATTACGTCTGTGAGCAGGTGGGAGGTCTCCTGATCAGGAACCCTAAGCATGCCACACCTCCTGCCCAGTCCTGGGAGGGGAAGAACTTCCCCTATATAAACTGGGGCTGAGGTGGGGTTAGGAAAAAAAAAAAGAAGAGAAGAAGAGGAGTCCCAGACAGAGACACAGTCTGGTCTGGAGTGGAGCAGATGCAGGGAGAGCAAGATCAGGCGCTCTGTGGGAGCAGTGATAAAAGGGGGCCAGGACTGGAAGCTGTAGAGCTCGTCCTGACTGAAGAGATCTCACCGGACACGGAGTCCGAGGCTGTGGGGACTGTTCCATACCCAGCAGCAGAAACCGTCCGGCAGGGGATTTCCGGTCCTCTGGCCAAGAAACCCGAAGGCACGGTCACACGCAAGGGACCAGCACCGCCATCGTGGAGCGGAGGCTACCAGAAGGCCCCGAGTCACCGGCCATACGGGTGAGCACCACACGGTACACTCAGGGACGTGGGCTACTTTTACCCGCTTCTAGCAAGGTAGCCAGGAAGAGTACAATTAGTTGGGGAGGCCTACAACTCCGCCTGGCCGGGGGAGATCCTATCTGCTCACGGACTGACCAGGCCCCGATCGTTAGCCAGTACTCCCGGGAGGGTCTACCTTTGCCACCAGTAAAGACCCTGAACTACACCGCACCGTCTGTGAGTGGTTCCTGGTGCCTGCGTGCAATTCTGCTATCCTCATCATCCACGTCTGCTGCCCTGAGGCCATACCCCTCCCGTTGGGGGTTATACTACCCACGCTGCACAACTGTACCACCGGCCTCAGCGGTCTGCCCTGCAGCGGCGGCTTCATAACCGCATTCAACGGGTGGCGTAGTCGAACACTATAACATCTTCTGCTAAATTCCGCCACTTAGTTTGACACCCTGGGCACGGACCGGGTCACCGCCACGAGGACTACTAACCCCGACAGATCCGGCTCCGGGTATTCCCCGCGTGCGCAACGCTACACAACACAGGCCCAGGGGGCGCGTCAACTTTGGCGTAGTCGGCAGGATCTCGTGCCCGCAACCACCGGGTACTGCGTGCCTGAAAAAGACTGTTAAACTTACCTGTGGTGAAGATTCCCGCCATCCGACGCCATCTTTTGCCTTCTTCCCGCCATCCGTGGAGTTTTCCCGCCATCCGACGCCATCTTTTGCCTTCTTCCCGCCATCCGTGGAATTTTCCCGCCATTGGACGCCATCTCGAGGACGCCGCGCGAGAAGAAGAGGGGCGTGGACTCCGAAAGCGCGCGAGAACTGAAGCCCCGCCTCACGTCCGGACGTTGCGTAAGGTCCTGGAAGGAGCCCAGCAGACGCTGACATCACAGGAGTGCGACGGAAGGTCCTCAACCCTGACGATTCACTGCGGAGCCGCGGCCTACGGAAGAGGATCATCGCTAGGGGGGGAGGAGGATGTCGGATACGGAGGAGAGCTTCACTGCTACAGCCACCGCCAGCACCACCGCTGCTGCGGTCATGCCTTTCACCATGCCCTACATTCCGGGGGCAGCCTGGCTACCCCAGTACTCAGGGGAGTCCCATACCCTAAATGACTTCAGAGAAAGGCTGGATAGCCTCTTCCAGGTGTACCCCCTCACAGAAGAGCAAAAAGTGAGCATCCTGGTGGCTCAATTAACAGGGGCAGCCCAAAGGGAGGTAAAGTCCTGGCCACTTGGGAGGAGGAGGACTGTCGCAGAGATACTAGCCCGGCTGAAGGACACCTTTGATACCCGTACCTCAGCCGAGATCAAGCTTAGATTCTACGGGTGCAAGCAGCGAGCACATGAGAATATAAGGGACTATGCACTAAACCTACAAGAGGCCCTGAGAGCCATTAAGCAGGCCGACCCTGACGGCGTGGGAAACGAAGACAAGCTGTTGACTGAACAATTTATAGAGGGTCTACATTGCAATGCCCACCGAACCCAGTTGCGAGCAATGGCCTTACAGGACCCTCATCTGGACTTTGCACAGTTCAAGGACAGAGCCATCCGGGTGCTCCGAGAACCGGCACCAGGTGGCGCTGTGACCCACAAACGCCCTGCTACCATTTACCACCAGGAGACGGCGCCCTTGTCGGCAGGGCCTGTGGGAGCTGATGCGCAGGCTTTAAACAATGACCCGGCTACAGACCTGCACCGTCAGGTCCAAGAGCTAACTAAAAGCGTTGCCGCGCTAACCTGAACTGTGCAGTCTTTACAGGTTTCTACTCCAGGGAAGATCCAGCTGGCATCCGGACCGGAGGATATCCCGTGGCGCCGACCAAGGAGGACCCCACCTGCCAGAGGAAGACCCAGCGACCGATACAACGGGTACGGACAACCCATCTGCCGCCGCTGCAATCAACCCGGACATATGGCAAGGTACTGTCCTTTAAACTGGCACAACCTGGGGTAGAGGGCCAACCCCTAGGAATAAGATCACCAGGCCCATCGAACTGGCGTGACAAATACGTGGGAGGACGTCCAGTCTTGCCTGTGGTACTGGATGGCATTCCTATGAGTGCCCTACTTGACACCGGGTCACAGGTCACCACCATCCCGTACGTGCTCTTCAAGCAGTACTGGAATGACTCGGATATAACCCGCTACCCAGACGACGACTTGAGTATCATCGCCAGCAATGGTCAGCCCGTGCCACAGATCGGATTTAAAGAGATGACCATTAAAATCGGTAAAGTCGAACTGGCAGCACAGGGACTGATCATTGTAGACATTGACAAGCGCGAGAGTCACCCAAAGATAACTCTAGGAACTAATGTGATTGAAAATTGTCTTGCAGAGGTGATTCTCATTTTACAGCAGGTTGCCAAGAACGCCAGCTCCGGCCAGCAGCGAGTGCTCCAAAAAGAGATCTGGGCACTGATGCGATGGCAACAGGTGGAACTCTCCGGTGGTGAGATTGGTAGCGTGAGAATGTGTGACCCTTTCCCTATTGCCATGCCCCCGAAAAGTGAAATGATGATTTGGTGCCGGGCAGCTATTGGTCTGAGAGGTAGAGATTACCAGGCAATGGTAGAACCAGTCTACTCAGATAGTAGGCCCACCATTTTGACGGCACGGGGGGTGGTTGATGTACGCCATGGGAGGGTGCCCGTTCGCATAATAAATATCGGGAAGAGGGAAGTGTACCTGCCCCGGTATGCTACGCTAGCCAAATTGTATACCATCAACCAAAATTCTGTACAGTCCGTGGAACCCTTGCCTCCATCTCATCCAGAGGAAGGTAACGGCTCTAAGCAACAAATGGAGGACTGGTGTCAGCAACTGCATTTGGGTACTGACTCCACACCTGCTCACCAAAAGCAGGGAGTCTACCGGGTGATCCAGGAATACGAGAGAGTGTTCAGTAAACACCCGCTGGACTTCGGGCGAGTAAAAGGAGTGGAACATCACATCCCCACGGGAGATCATCCTCCCATAAAGGAAAGGTATCGTTCCGTACCCCCTTCACACTACCAACACGCCAAGGGGATGCTTAGAGACATGAAGGAGGCTGGGGTAATCAGGGATAGCTGTAGCCCCTGGGCAGCTCCACTAGTCTTGGTTAAAAAGAGAGACAACACCATGAGAATGTGTGTAGATTACCGGAAAATCAACCATATCACACACAAAGATGCGTACCCCTTACCAAGGATAGAGGAGTCTTTGGCTGCTTTAAAATCTGCTAACTTCTTCTCCACTTTGGATCTCACTAGCGGGTACTGGCAGGTTCCTGTCGCAGAGGCGGACCGGGAGAAGACCGCATTCACCACCCCGATGGGACTTAGAGAGTTTACCTGCATGCCGTTCGGACTCTGCAACGCACCAGGAACCTTCCAACGATTGATGGAATGCTGTCTGGGACACCGGAACTTTGAGACGGTCCTGCTGTACCTGGACGATGTTATAGTTTATTCCAAAACCTACGAGGACCACCTGAAACACCTGGCGGAAGTGTTCGAAGCCCTGGCAAACTACGGTCTGAAGGTGAAACCGTCGAAGTGTCACCTGCTAAAACCAAAAGTGCAGTACCTGGGACACGTGGTGAGTGCTGACGGAGTGGCTCCCGACCCTGATAAGATCACCGCGATTAAGGAATGGCCAAGACCCTCCAGCGTAAAGGAAGTACGGCAGCTCCTCGGGTTGGTAGGCTACTACCGAAGATTCATTCCCGGTTTCACCAAAAAGGCAGCTCCTATGCAGGACTTCCTGATAGGCCAGTCCAGGAAGGCCAAGAAACAGAAGCCGCCCTTCAGATGGGAGAAGCTGGAAGAAGAGTCCTTCCGCCAGCTGAAGATGGCCCTCACGGGGGATGAAATCCTGGCGTACCCTGATTACAGCCAGCCCTTTATCCTCTACACCGACGCAAGTAACATCGGGCTAGGAGCCGTACTGTCCCAGATCCAGCAGGGGAGAGAACGGGTAATTGCTTAGGCCAGCCGAAAACTGCGACCCACCGAAAGAAACCCTGAGAATTACAGCTCATTCAAGCTAGAGTTCCTGGCAGTGGTGTGGGCAGTCACCGAACGCTTTAAGCACTACCTCGCCTCTTCGCGGTTCACCGTGTACACGGATAACAACCCGTTGACACACCTGGACACTGCAAGACTCGGTGCCCTGGAGCAGAGATGGATGGCCCGCCTGTCCAACTATGAGTTCACGATCAAATACCGGGCAGGACGCTCCAATACCAACGCGGATGCCTTGTCCAGAATGCCAAACCTACCGGACGTAGGGGAAGATCCAGAGGAACTGGAAGAAGTTGAACTCCCCGCGTTTCACCGTCATGGGACTACCCAGTATTCCCACCGTGTAAGGGGTAAGCAATCCGCTACGTTCAACCCCTTACCTCATTACAACTGGGCGGTCACACTCAAGACAGTGCCCCCTCCGTCCGACTAGTGAAGGAGATGCTGACTTGGCCAGATGCCCGCCTTGACCCAGACGCTCCGGAGGAGACCAAGCAACTGTGGGCTGAGAAGAGTCGACTATTTCTTTACAAGGGGAAGTTGTGCCGCAGAATGGTTAACTCCCGGACGCATGAACTGATCTGGCAAGTAGTGGTGCCAAGAAGAGACGCGGCTATGGTACTGGAGGCATACCACGACGGAGCTGGGCACTTCGGATGGAAGAAGCTGGAGTTCCTGCTGCGCGGGCGGTTCCACTGGGTAGGCATGAGAGGGACCATCGAGAGGTGGTGCAGAGACTGTGGCCCATGCAACCTAAGAAGGAAGGACCGTGCCAGCCAGAAGACTCCCCTGCAGTCCATCGTCACCAGGCAGCCGTTGGAACTGGTAGCCTTGGACCATGTAAAACTGACCCCCAGCAGAAGTGGCTACGTCTATGCGTTAACCATCGTGGATCACTACTCCCGGTTCTTGGTTGTAGTCCCCGTCAAGGACTTAACGGCTCAAACAGCAGCTAGAGCCTTCCAGCAGCACTTCTGTCGTCCACACGGATACCCAGAGCAGGTGCTGACGGACCAAGGACCTGCCTTTGAAGCGGAAGTCTTCCAGGAGTTCTGCACTCTGTATGGCTGCCGGAAGATAAGAACAACACCCTATCATCCGCAAACCAATGGACTTTGCGAGAAGATGAACCAGGTGGTGATAGACCTTCTGAAAACATTGCCCCTGGAAGAACGCAGTCTGTGGCCTGAGAAACTGCCTGATCTGGTGGACCTATACAACCACATCCCTGTAGGTTCTACCAACTGTACCCCGGCTTACCTAATGAGAGCAAGACCTGGTAAGCTGCCTGTTGATCTGGATATGGGAGTCCTGACACCCGAGGACACTTCACCAGAAGCAGACTGGGACACAGAGAGGCAGCAGCAGTACCGGAAAGTACAGGAGAGCGTTGAGCGAAGTCTCCGTCAAGCAAGAGAAAGACAGGAGAAGACTTACAACTAGTGTGCTCCCGCTATTCCCCTGGTACCTGGAGAGCAGGTCTTGAAGAGGAAAAGATGGCTCCACAAGTTGGACGACCAGTGGGAGAAGGACCCGTACACCGTACTGCCATCAAGCCATGAAAACCCAAAAATCTGCACAATCAGTAAGGATGGAGGAGAAACCACAGCCATTGTCTCCCGAGATCACCTGAAGAAGTGTCCCGAGCAGCTACGAAACCCTGAAGAAGATCAAGAAAACCCTCGACCCGCAGAGGAAAGGGAAGAGATGGTCAGTACTGTACTCGGAGACTTCCCTCGGTCTTGGACACAGGTAAATGGCGCTGTTGTGGTACCCGTCCTCACCTTCCTCCAGCCAGCATCCCAAGTGCCTACGGAAAAACAGGTAGAGCTGGAAGAGCAGCCGGTCCAGGAGGCAGAAGACCCCACACAAGCAGACCAGGAGAATCGACCCTCTGCTTATAGTGAGCCTGCCGTGTCCCTAGTGAGCCAAAGAGTCCGTAGACAGCTGCCCAGCTTACCTTTGACAGCTCCTACACCCTGTAGCTCAGGACCGGTCAGTAAGCTCCGTAGGTCTACTAGGGCCAATAGAGGCCAGTTGCCCGTACGTTGGAGGATCTAAAGTGTTCAGACTGTCTTATTGGTATTTACCTGTTTACTGTTGCTTGTAAATAATTATGTTTTTCCAGTTATTTTATAGGTGTCTTTTGTGGATTAACCGGAACTCTGTTGTATATATGTTTGGAGCGTAACCCAGGAACGGACTATAGACTGTTAAAGACTCGGGGCAGGACAGACCCCTACCTGGTTACGGCTCCCCGTTCTTTGGTGAAATGGACACCCTTTTTGCTTCAAAAATTGCACCCGGTTGCGGACACTCCGTGACCACCCTAACGTGTTTTTCCTTATTGTATTGTTCCTGTTTATACCCTGTTATGTTTTCAAAAATATGTTTAGTCCCGGATTACTAAATTTTACTAGGGGGGAATGTGGCACCCCAGGGTTCTGGTTACCACAGTAATAGCAATATTACGTCTGTGAGCAGGTGGGAGGTCTCCTGGTCAGGAACCCTAAGCATGCCACACCTCCTGCCCAGTCCTGGGAGGGGAAGAACTTCCCCTATATAAACTGGGGCTGAGGTGGGGTTAGGAAAAAAAAAAAGAAGAGAAGAAGAGGAGTCCCAGACAGAGACACAGTCTGGTCTGGAGTGGAGCAGATGCAGGGAGAGCAAGATCAGGAGCTCTGTGGGAGCAGTGATAAAAGGGGTCCAGGACTGGAAGCTGTAGAGCTCGTCCTGACTGAAGAGATCTCACCGGACACGGAGTCCGAGGCTGTGGGGACTGTTCCATACCCAGCAGCAGAAAACGTCCGGCAGGGGATTTCAGGTCCTCTGGCCAAGAAACCCGAAGGCACGGTCACACGCAAGGGACCAGCACCGCCGTCGTGGAGCGGAGGCTACCAGAAGGCCCCGAGTCACCGGCCATACGGGTGAGCACCACACGGTACACTCAGGGACGTGGGCTACTTTTACCCGCTTCTAGCAAGGTAGCCAGGAAGAGTACAATTAGTTGGGGAGGCCTACAACTCCGCCTGGCCGGGGGAGATCCTATCTGCTCACGGACTGACCAGGCCCCGATCGCTAGCCAGTACTCCCGGGAGGGTCTACCTTTGCCACCAGTAAAGACCCTGAACTACACCGCACCGTCTCTGAGTGGTTCCTGGTGCCTGCGTGCAATTCTGCTATCCCCATCATCCACGTCTGCTGCCCTGAGGCCATACCCCTCCAGTTGGGGGTTATACTACCCACGCTGCACAACTGTACCACCGGCCTCAGCGGTCTGCCCTGCAGCGGCGGCTTCATAACCGCATTCAACGGGTGGCGTAGTCGAACACTATAACATCTTCTGCTAAATTCCGCCACTTAGTTTGACACCCTGGGCACGGACCGGGTCACCGCCACGAGGACTACTAACCCCGACAGATCCGGCTCCGGGTATTCCCCGCATGCGCAACGCTACACAACACAGGCCCAGGGGGCGCGTCACTTTCATGCTGTGAATAGGGCTCAGCATCTCAATAATAGACATGTGTAAGACACTTCAAAATATTTATACTGGTGATCACATTTCATCTCATCCTTGACAGCACTAAAACCCAGTGCTGTGTTGAATAAGAGAGAAATAAATAGGTGAGTGATGGTCAGTAGTGATGAGCGAGCATGCTCGACCAAGTATCTCACTGCTCAATATGCTCGGCGAGTATTTCCTGGTTGCTCAGGCAGGAAAACATGCAGAGATTGTTTGCCACGCACTGTAATGTCGTAGCCATGTTGGTTGTGGCATTAAAGTGATTGGCTGGTCGCATTGCGTCATCGGGTCTATATAAGACCTGGTGACCCTATGCTTGTCACAGTCTAACCCAGAAACAGGCATAGTAGGGATAGGTGCTGCTGAGCTAGGGACAGAATTGGCGGTGTAATAGTTAGATATAGGTATTCCACACCATGATACATATCCATCTGAACTAACAGTCCTTCAGAGGACTAATCCAGCTGCATATATTTAGTGGTGATAGCACGAGTTAGGCAGGCAGGCAGGGTTTGTGGCAGTGTATGTGACGCACCCCCTGGGACATATTCCTTTTTGAGGGGAATACCCGGCACCGGATCAGATGGGGGGTTGTAGTCTCCGAGCGGCTGTGACCCGGCCCCGTGCCCAGGGCGTCAAGCTCAGTGTTATGTGGCAGCTTTACAGATGTTACTAAAGTTCTTTTGTGTCGACTACGCCACCCGTTGTGATGCGGTCACTGTGGCCGCCGCTGCAGCAGGGTCCGCTGAGGCTGATGGTGGATGCGCAGCTTGGTGGGATCACCCCCAACGGGAGGGGTATAGCCTCAGAGGGGACAGGCGCAGAGGATGGGGGTTGTGGTGGTGCGGTGCAGCCGGCAATGAAGACAGACTCGGGTTGTGCAGTTAAGGGTGTTTACTTACTGCAGATGTTGTACTGGTCACTCCAGCTGCTAGTGACCACCCGAGCCGTGCTGCGTCCACCAGGTCCTGGATCCAGCCAACCCCCAAACAAGTCCGGAGCGTGGCCCTGAGCTCTCCCTCTGTCCTTTCTTCAGCCGTCCCCACCAGTGATTCACCTAGGTCCAGCTCCCTCGGGCCTTCTGTTGGGACACCCTTGGCCCTGGGTTCCCTGACCCTTCATGTGGTGTGCCTTCGGGGTGAATGTGATGGGTGACCGTGGCAAACGCTGCCCACAATCTCCGGTCTCTGGCTAGGGATTGTTTTTGCCCCCACCAGCTTGGGTTCCGGTACCCTGTTGCTGACTCCTCACCCGGTGCTCTAATTTGGGTTCTTGGGTCCTCTCTGTTTTCCCCTCTGGGTACTCCTTCTTTGCTCCTCTCTCACTCAGGGTCTCTCTCTTGCTGCAGGCTGACTTCCTCTCTACTTGCTGTCTGCTCCTCTGCAGCTGTCTTGCTGTCTGCTTCTGACTCTCTGCGTCTGACCCTGATTCTAGTTGGTGCCCACCTTATATACACCCTCTATGTGTGAGCTCAGGTGACCAGCACCCAATGAGCTCCTAACTTTACCCAGGCTGCTCCCCCTATCTGCCCCTACACTACATGGGATGTACCACCCCCCTCCCACTCCAGCCAGGAACAGGCTCGGTTGTACCTGCACATTTCTAAGTGGGAGTACCGTCGGCCTGCTCCTCTGAAATGGGATGTATGTAGTGCATGCAGTCTATCTGAGCTCAGTTCCACACTCCATCCTTACCCGGGAGTGGAATATCACACCTCTGGGTTGAGGTGCAATACCCCTGTAGCAGCCGAATCCTCAGGGTGCTACATTCCCCCCTGGTAAATCACAGCACGTCCTCGGGCTGTAAAGACATAAATAACACCAAAACATACAAAATTTTTCATATAAACATATAAAACATATAAAACATTATATATATAAAACTTTTTTATATAAACATTCTCGTAGACTTCTCTTGTCTCTGGTTCCTCCTCCGGACACTGTGCACCGTGTGTCCGGGAAAAGTGCGACAGTCTCTTAGAAAATCTGGTTTTCTATAAAACCGGTAGGGGGCGCTTTAGGACGCGCAACTATATACAGGGAAAGTTGGCCGCTCTCAGTCCTCGGCCAGGTAGAGGGAAGGGAATGGCTGCTCACAGTCCTCAGCCTGTAGGATGAAGGGGTTAACGGGTAACAGTTCACTGGTCCCAACGGGGACTATTTTAGCAGCAACAGTTTCAGTTTCTTTATACCCCCATGGGGTAACTTATTTACAGCACCTGCTCTGCCGCACTCAACGGCGTCTTCCTCCTGCTCTTTGAACTTCAGACCCTTCCGGGTCCTCTTGCTCCTCCTCCTCGCACCGCAACTCCTCCTCCGTCAGGCGGTGTACGTGGAGGGCGTAAGGTCCTTTGGCACACTTGTGCCGGGTAAAGGTGACCTCATCTCCGATGTAGAGGTCACGACCTCTGTGCCCCTCCGGCAGATGGGACTCCACGTCTCTGCGCGTGACAAAGACGTCGCCGTGAGTGTTGTTGTCTCGAATGAAGCCCCACCCGTGCTGCTGGTTGAACTTTATTACAGTCCCGGTGGTACGGGGACTGTGCGCTGCACGGGGGTCCCTCCTGGTCCGGCTCTTTTGCTCGGCGCTCCTTATTTGGGCCTGTTGTTCCCGGACCCGCCTCTCTCTCCGCTCCCTCGCGAACTCCTCGAGCTGCTGTCGGCAACACTCGGCGCGGTCTGCTGCAGCTGCCCTAGTTTCCTGAGTGAACCCCATTAGATCTTCTCCAGTGGGGTCCCACTCAAACTGCGCTTCCGCTAGCGGGGGCGAGATCCGTGCCACGGGCTTCGGAGCCGGAATCAGGGGTTCATCCAGGGGTCTTAGTCTCTGCTGCCGTTCCAGCTCATGGTATCCTTCGGGCCAGATGAAGGGCCGCCCGTCCGGCCATGCGAGCTGGCTGAACAGGTCCTCCCCCAGGTGTGGCACCCTTGGTATTGCGGGCGCGGGCGCGGTGGTGGTGGCGCCCGGGTTGCCCAGGCCTTGCGGCCAGGCCTGGGGCACCTGGAAGGTGAAGGGCACCGTTAGGACGGCGGCGCCCTGGGCTACCTGGCCTTGCGGCCAGGCCGGAGGCTCCGCGGAGGTAGGGGGCGCTGTTGGTGATGCGGCGCCCGGGGGTACTAGGCCTTGCGACCAGGCTGGTGGTATTTCCTGCTTTGTCACGCTCCGGGTCGAGGCGCGTGACGTCACAGGGGTCGCTGCGGCGGCTTCCGGTCGGGGCCTAGTCCATTGCGGTGACGTGGCGGCTACGGGCACAGCAGGGGGACTTTCGGGCTCTGCGACGGGGAGCTGGGGCAGGTGAGCGGTGTCACGGCTTGGGGTATAGGCGTCCCCTTTACCTGCCTCCATGCGTTCGGCTCCCTCCTCGGCGCCGTCTCCGGCCTTGGGTCCTCCCGCGCCATCCTCAGAGGCGGTCTGCTTCCTCTTCCAGGGTAGCGTGCTCCTCTGCTTGGTCTCTGCGTGCTGAGCCATCTCCCGGCTCCACTCCGCCAGTATCTCCCGCTGTACCCGGGCCATCCTCCGTGCGAGGCCCTCCAGGGCAGTTTGTGCACACTCCCGGTCTCGGGGGAGCTGTGCAAGGATCTCCGCTAGACCTAGCGGGGTTGTGGACTCTAGCAGGCTCCTGACCATCGGGTCGGTGCTGCTCTGCTCTGCTCTCGGCAGGCTCCTGGCCAGCGGGCCGGTGCTGCTCTGCCCTCCTTCCTCGGTCTCTAGCAGACTCCTGGCCAGCGGGCCGGTGCTGTTCTGCTTTCTCTCCATCTCCGGGTGAGCTTTTCTGCTGCTCCTCTCCAGGCTTCCTGCCTCCGGGTGCGCTCGCTCCAGACTGCTCCAAGCGACACCCATCTTTTCTCTTCTCTTTCGTCTCCTCCCCCTTCGAGGGCAGTCCCGGGGCAACTCGGTGACTGTCAGCTCCAGGGGTAGTTCTTTCACGCTGACAGACACCTCCAGCATCACAGTCTCTGTTGGTGGGGGCGGTTTCCACTTTTGGCGCCATTTTCTGTCCCGGCCCACGATGGGAGGTGGCCTCTTGCCCTCCTTTGGCACGCCCATAATGGCGTCCGCTGCTCTTCCAAGGCGGGAAATCTGCGGTTTTGGCGGGAAGCGTCGCCCAGTGGCGGGAAACTCTGCAGATGGCGGGAACAAGCTGGAAATGGCGGACAATCGGCGGGAAACGACTGGTGATGGAGTCCGATGGCGTGGACCCTCCGGAACCGGCGGGAGACTTCTTTCTGAGGTAAACTTGCACTTTTCTTCAGGCACGCAGTACCCGGGTGTTGCGGGCACGTAATCCTGCCGACTACGCCAAAGTTGACGCACCCCCTGGGACATATTCCTTTTTGAGGGGAATACCCGGCACCGGATCAGATGGGGGGTTGTAGTCTCCGAGCGGCTGTGACCCGGCCCCGTGCCCAGGGCGTCAAGCTCAGTGTTATGTGGCAGCTTTACAGATGTTACTAAAGTTCTTTTGTGTCGACTACGCCACCCGTTGTGATGCGGTCACTGTGGCCGCCGCTGCAGCAGGGTCCGCTGAGGCTGATGGTGGATGCGCAGCTTGGTGGGATCACCCCCAACGGGAGGGGTATAGCCTCAGAGGGGACAGGCGCAGAGGATGGGGGTTGTGGTGGTGCGGTGCAGCCGGCAATGAAGACAGACTCGGGTTGTGCAGTTAAGGGTGTTTACTTACTGCAGATGTTGTACTGGTCACTCCAGCTGCTAGTGACCACCCGAGCCGTGCTGCGTCCACCAGGTCCTGGATCCAGCCAACCCCCAAACAAGTCCGGAGCGTGGCCCTGAGCTCTCCCTCTGTCCTTTCTTCAGCCGTCCCCACCAGTGATTCACCTAGGTCCAGCTCCCTCGGGCCTTCTGTTGGGACACCCTTGGCCCTGGGTTCCCTGACCCTTCATGTGGTGTGCCTTCGGGGTGAATGTGATGGGTGACCGTGGCAAACGCTGCCCACGATCTCCGGTCTCTGGCTAGGGATTGTTTTTGCCCCCACCAGCTTGGGTTCCGGTACCCTGTTGCTGACTCCTCACCCGGTGCTCTAATTTGGGTTCTTGGGTCCTCTCTGTTTTCCCCTCTGGGTACTCCTTCTTTGCTCCTCTCTCACTCAGGGTCTCTCTCTTGCTGCAGGCTGACTTCCTCTCTACTTGCTGTCTGCTCCTCTGCAGCTGTCTTGCTGTCTGCTTCTGACTCTCTGCGTCTGACCCTGATTCTAGTTGGTGCCCACCTTATATACACCCTCTATGTGTGAGCTCAGGTGACCAGCACCCAATGAGCTCCTAACTTTACCCAGGCTGCTCCCCCTATCTGCCCCTACACTACATGGGATGTACCACCCCCCTCCCACTCCAGCCAGGAACAGGCTCGGTTGTACCTGCACATTTCTAAGTGGGAGTACCGTCGGCCTGCTCCTCTGAAATGGGATGTATGTAGTGCATGCAGTCTATCTGAGCTCAGTTCCACACTCCATCCTTACCCGGGAGTGGAATATCACACCTCTGGGTTGAGGTGCAATACCCCTGTAGCAGCCGAATCCTCAGGGTGCTACATATGCAGCACAAGAGGATGCATTGCACGTTCTGTCTGCTCCTGGTGTTACAGATATCCATAGACATAGCCCCAGATTTCAAGGGCCAGGGCTATTTTTTTTTTTTCTTTATTCTGATTACTTGCTTAAAAAGCAATCTAGAGTACACCATTTTACTGCTCCATTTGCTTAATAGCAGAATACAGACAGTTTTTTTTTATTTTATTCGCATGGATGTATTGTGGAAGCAGAGAAACTTTTTTCAATGATCAGACGTGATCCCATATGACTGCCATAATAGTACAGAAATTTTGTGGAGCGTGCCAAATACTCCACTGAAATTAAAGTCAGCCAGCTGTGTTTTGTTGAACCAATTGACGTTTGGTCGATGACAAATACCATACTATTAGGCGACTGCCTGAAACTGTGGCCATATGACGTGATCCCATATAACTGGTGTATAAGGAAAAAAAAAGGACCTAGTTGCACTAGCCGCATGCTCAAAAGACACAGAGCATGTTGCTGGAGCGACTCCGAATCCTAATGCAGTGAGTCGCTCCATGTCAGGGCTCAGCCAACATTTTGCTGATTTTCACTGTGGTGATCTTTCCACACTTTGCCAGCATACCATGCTCATAAGTTTAATTTATGTATATTACAGAGCAATTATCCTCAGGAGGATTTTCATTCACTAATGAACTTCCTGTTCTTTGTTGTCTCCACCCTATTTTCTCTTTTGTTTTCAGTCCATATGTATATATATGTCTTTTAACTATAGCAATGTAACCTATGATTAAGAACCCCTGTTTGGTTCGAAACGTGTAAGGTCTGCCTTACATATGGCGCTTTTTTAATGGAACTAATAAAATGGACGTTTTAACTTTACATCTCTTGTGGTGTATACGGAGAAGGTGCTGGAGTTTTTCTAACCTGCTTCTTACTGCTTCTCATCCCTGAATTTGCTACCAAGGATTTCCATGCACCAGTGGACCCTTATGGCGTATGCATGGTAGGCTGAAATTTTCCCTTTTTTTCCCCTTATACACCTGTGTTCATAGCAATGTTCGTGCCACCATCATTGCCAGGGCCACGTTTATTTTACTCCATTTTTCATCACATTTATCGGTGGAGTCTTTTTGGTGTTCTCCTTCTTGTGGCTATTTAAGATGGACACTCCATCATGTTTTCTTCCCGTGGCTAATGAAGTCAGAATGGGAAAGGTTAATGATGTTTTCAGCAGCAATAAACCGCAGTCTTATGATCCCAATGTGAATACTGTCCTTAACGAGCTTGAACAAGCCATAACACAAAGATTAAAGACATGGTGGGACTCCATAACTTTACAGCGGTACTTAGATAATGATATGATCCCTAGAGGGTTACGTCTAAAGAAAATTGCAAATTTTAATTATGGAGAGGAATTTATTGCTGAATGGAACAGCATTCTGTCCCAATCTTCATCTAAACTAATGCAACTTATTATCAAGAAAACAAAAAGCTGAGTAAATTGGAAGAACAAATCACCACATTACAGGAGTCACTTATAGAACATGTGAATTCAACAAATTTTAAAGAATGGAATGAAAAACTTTCCAAACATATTAATTCTGTGGAGGAAACTATTACTGATGTGAAGAGGAAAAAATTTGCTCGTGATTGTGCAGATTATGAGTCTAACCAGGTTTACACCTGCAAATTGCACAAACCGAAGTCAATCCTTAAAAAGACTCCAGCATCAAAACTCAAAACTCCAAATAAGAAAAAACAGGTTGGATTTCCTCAGGCTGATTTGGATACAACAGGAGAATTTACAGATTACTCCTTACCATCACCCAATCAGTCTCCTGCTGAAAATCATAATATTTCCAGAAGAAACCTGTCAAAAAACGGGGGTTTCATAGAGCGGGAAGGAAACACAAATCCGCAAAAAAAATCGGAGGTATCCAACCAGAAAATTAAAATGAAAATCAACAATGAGAAGGTTGCTGTAGTTAACCTCTCTGCGAATATTATTTCTCTGTCTCAATTACGGTTATTAAGCAAAGGAAGTAAATTTATTCCTACAACTAGATCAAATCTATTTCAAACTATCAAGGATGTCAACAGATTTGTAAGATCTTTGACAGTCAAGAGACATTTCTTTGCAGAGAACAGGGATAAAGCACAACATATTGTGGATCAATCTTTCCCCACAGCACCTCCCATTGACCTTTCTAGGAATTTACTTGAACAAATATCAGTAAAAACTTTGGAATGTTTGGATGCTGATTTTGTAACAGATATACCAAATGACTCATTCACAACATTGTTTTCAAAACCACTATTCTATCCATTAGCCTCTAGAACACCTGGGATGGACAGTTTTCAAAATATAATTGAAAGAGAACTCCTAAAAATCCTGGATAGTGAATCAGTCACAACGGATAATCTGACCACCAAAGAACGACAAGCACTGAAATTGTTAAAGAACAATGACAATATTATCATTAGAGCGTCCGACAAAGGTGGTTCTCTTGTAATCCTTGATAAGGCATTATACATCAGGGAAATTAACTCCATGCTATCGGATACAAAAGCCTATAGTAAACTAGCTGAAGATCCAACCAGTCACATAAAAGGAAAATTGGATTTTATCCTAAGAGGGGGCTTGCAAAAGGGACTCATTAATCAAAAATTGTATGAATATCTATTAACTGAGTCACCAGTGTGCCCAATACTGCACGCCCTTCCTAAACTGCACAGAAACATTTCCACCCCCATTCTGCCCCTTTGTGACTGGAATTGGTCCACTTACTGAAAGAACTGCAGCATGGATTGATCAGCTACTGCAGCCTTTAGTTTTGGCCACTACAGGATATATCAGGGATAGGAAGCATTTATTATCTGCTTTGAAATCTTTTGAGTGGGAATGTAATGATAGATGGGTCACCACAGATATTGTGTCATTATATACTAGCATCTCGCACCATCTCTCATTACAATGTCTCCTATCACCTTAACAATACCTATCTCTATACAAAGAATTAAATGAGTTTATACTAAATTTGATACAATTCTTACTTGAAAATAATTTTTTTTACTTTAATGGAGATTTTTTTCTGCAAAGCTGCGGTTGCCCCATGGGTGCGTCTTTTTCCCCATCATTATCTAATTTATATGTAGCTTGGTGGGAATTATTTCATATTCACACTCTTAATCCTCTTTTGCCTTACATCAGGTGGTACGCCAGATACATAGATGATGTCATCATGATCTGGCGTACCCCTGATGATGAGGCACTTTGTATGCTATCCACATTTCTGCAGTTTTTAAATGACAATAAATTAAATTTACAATTTACCATTAACATCTGTCAAAATGAGACCGCCTTTTTGGATGTATATTTAACTGGAGACAGCAGCAATAACTGCATCCACACATGTCTGTACAGAAAACCAACCAGTGGCAATGCGACATTGATGGCAAACAGCTGTCATCCAGCACATACTATTAAAAACCTACCACTAGGTGAACACATTAGAGCCAGATGTCTATGCTCTACGGATGAGAGCTATATTCATGAATGTGACATACTGAAGTGCAGGTTTAAACATAGAGGCTACTCAAATACACATATTTGTAGAGCCCATAATATGGGCTTTCACAAAACACAAACATCTTTACAGGAGAATAACACGGTATGTCAGAGAAATAAACAACAAGTTACTTTCTCCACAGCTTATAGTACAGACTATCAGGCTATCACAGATTTAATTTGGAAAGATGTGTGTATATTATATCAGGACAAAGCACTTCAGAGCATCCTTAAGGAAGGAATTAATTTTTTTGCTAAAAAATCCCCCAATATAGGAAATTTATTATCTCCAAGTTTTTTGTCCGCCAAAAGCCCAAGGTCAGACACATGGCTTCATATTAATGGATCCTATAAATGTGGAGGCACCAAGTGTAACATTTGCAAATTTATGTTTAAGACCCAGACATTTTCTGACAGTGCAGGCAAAATACACTGCTCAAAAAAATAAAGGGAACACTTACACAACAGAATATAACTCCAAGTAAATCAAACTTCTGTGAAATCAAACTGTCCACTTAGGAAGCAACACCGATTGACAATCAATTTCTCATGCTGGTGTGCAAATGGAATAGACAATAGATGGAAATTATTGGCAATTATCAAGACACACTCAATAAAGGAGTAGTTCTGCAGGTGGGGACCACAGACCACATCTCAGTACCAATGCTTTCTGGCTGATGTTTTGGTCACTTTTGAATGTTGGTTGTGCTTTCACACTCGTGGTAGCATGAGACGGACTCTACAACCCACAGAAGTTGCTCAGGTAGTGCAGCTCATCCAGGATGGCACATCAATGCAAGCTGTGGAAAGAAGGTTTGCTGTGTCTGTCAGCGTAGTGTCCAGAGGCTGTAGGCACTACCAGGAGACAGGCCAGTACACCAGGAGACATGGAGGGGGCCGTAGGAGGGCAACAACCCAGCAGCAGGACCGCTACCTCTGTACAAGGAGGAACAGGAGGAGCACTGCCAGAGCCCTGCAAAATGACCTCCAGCAGGCCACAAATGAGCATATGTCTGCACAAACGGTTAGAAACCAACTTCATGAGGTGGTATGAGGGCCTGACGTCCACAGATGGGGGTTGTGCTCACAGCCCAACACCGTGCAGGACGCTTGGCATTTGCCACAGAACACCAGGATTGGCAAAGTCGCCACTGGCGCCCTGTGCTCTTCACAGATGAAAGCAGGTTCACACTGAGCACATGTGACAGACGTGACAGAGTCTGGAGACGCCGTGGCGAGGGATCTGCTGCCTGCAACATCCTTCAGCATGACTGGTTTGGCAGTGGGTCAGTAATGGTGTGGGGTGGCATTTCTTTGGAGGGCCGCACAGCCCTCCATGTGCTCGCCAGAGGTAGCCTGACTGCCATTAGGTACCGAGATGAGATCCTCAGACCCCTTGTGAGACCATATGCTGGTGCAGTTGGCCCTGGGTTCCTCCTAATGCCAGACAATACCAGACCTCATGTGGCTGGAGTGTGTCAGCAGTTCCTGCAAGATGAAGGCATTGAAGCTATGGACTGGCCCGCCCGTTCCCCAAACCTGAATCCGATTGAGCACATCTGGGGCATGTCTCGCTCCATCCACCAACATCACGTTGCACCACAGACTGTCCAAGAGTTGGCGGATGCTTTAGTCCAGGTCTGGGAGGAGATCCTACAGGAGACCATCCGCAACCTCATCAGGAGCATGCCCAGGTGTTGTAGGGAGGTCACACAGGCACGTGGAGGCCACACACAATACTGAGCCTCATTTTGACTTGTTTTAAGGACATTACATCAAAGTTGGATCAGCCTGTAGTGTGTTTTTCCCCTTTAATTTTGGGGGTGACTCCAAATCCAGGCCTCCATTGGTTAATAAATTTGATTTCCATTGATGATTTTTGTGTGATTTTTGTTGTCAGCACATTCAACTTTGTATAGATCAAAGTTTTCAATGAGAATATTTTATTCATTCAGATCTAGGATGTGTTATTTGAGTGTTCCCTTTATTTTTTTGAGCAGTGTATATAATATCAAGCACTTTATTAATTGCTCTAGTACATATGTCCTTTATCAAGCACTGTGCACATCTTGCAAAAATTTTTATGTGGGTTGCACAAGCCGCATGCTCAAAAGACGCATCGCAGAGCATGTTGCTGGAGCGACTCCGAATCCTAATGCAGTGAGTCTCTCCATGTCAGGGCTCAGCAAACATTTTGCTGATTTTCACTGTGGTGATCTTTCCACACTAAGGGTCTGTGCCCACGATGCATTTTTCAAGCGTTTTTGCTGCGGAATTTTTGCAGCATAAACCCTTGTAAAATGCTTGGTAATCCTTCTCCCATGGTCCCCAATGTAAATGTTCAATTTCAATGCCCATGCTGCGGAATTTTTCGCAGCGTTTTTGATGTGCGGAAAATTCTGCAGCATGTCCATTATTAGTGCATTTACGCATGTGGAATTGCCTTCTCAATGCATTAGAAAACGCAAGGCAATTCCGCATGTGCAAAACGCTTCTAAAACGTGCGAAAAACGCGTGTCAAATTCCGCACGCGTTTTCCCGGGCAAGGACATGCAGAAATAAAGCGGAAATTTTCATTTCTGCATCGTGGGCACATAGCCTTAAAGCCCCCGTCTCACATAGCGAGATCGCTGCTGTGTCACGGTTTTGGTGACGCAACAGCGACCTCACCAGCGATGTCGCTATGTGTGACACTTTGCAACGATCAGGCCCCTGCTGTGAGGTCGCTGATCGCTGCAAAGTGTCCTGGACCATTTTTTGGTCGTTGCTCTCCCGCTGGTCAGCACACATCGCTGTGTGTGACCAGCGGGAGCAGCGATCAGGCTGGTAACCATGATAAACATCGGGTTACTAGGGGCACATGCGCACCTAGTAACCCGCTGTTTATCATGGTTACGAGACTGCTAAAGTGAGTGGTAACCTCCCGCTCACTGTAGCAGAGTGGTAACCATGATAAACAACGGGTTACTAGGTGCGCGTGTGCCCCTAGTAACCCGATGTTTACCATAGTTACCAGCCTGCTCCTGCTTCAGCAGGCTGGTAACCAGGAGCAGGACATCGTGGAAAGATTCTTTCCACGATGTCGCTGCTCCCCTGATCGTTGGTGAGCCTGCCTGTTTGACAGCTCACCAGCGATCACATAGCGACGCAGCAACGATCCCTGACAGGTCGTATCGTTGTCAGGATCGTTGCAGTGTCGCTAAGTGTGACGGGCCTTAAGGTTCTTGGTATAGATAAGGTGCAAAGACAAATACTGGAGGAGATAGAGGCAAGCTTCTCTTAGCCAGAGAAGCCTCATGGATTCTTAAACTTAACTCTCGCATTCCCAATGGTCTCAATTTTCGCAATGATCTAATGTACATTTTTTGATACTTTTTTCTAATAGTTTACATTATTTGCCAGCATATCATGCACATAAGTTTAATTTATTACTGAACAATTATCCTGAGGAGGATTTTCATTCACTAATGAACTTCCTGTTCTTTATTGTCTCCACCCTATTTTCTCTTTTGTTTTCAGTCCATATGTATATATATGTCTTTTAACTATAGCAATATAATCTATGATTAAGAACCCCTGTTTGGTTTGAAACGCGTAAGGTCTGCCTTACATATGGCGCTTTTTTAATGGAACTAATAAAATGGACGTTTTAACTTTACATCTCTTGTGATGATACGGAGAAGGTGCTGGAGTTTTTCTAATCTACTTCTTAATCCCATATGACTGCTGTAGTAGTACAGAAATTTTGTGGAGTGTGCCAAATATTCCACTGAATTTAAAATCAGCCAGCTGTGTTTTGCTGAACCAATTGACACTTCATCACTGACAAATACCATACTATTAGGCGACTGTGTAAAACCGTGGCCATCAGGCTTGATCCCATATGACTGCCATAATAGTACATGAATTTTGTGGAGCATGCCAAATATTCCACTGAATTTAAAGTCAGCCAGCACTGTTTTGTTGGACCAATTGACATTTGGTCGCTGACAAATACCATACTATTAAGCGACTGCCTGAAACCATGGCTATCAGACATGATCCCATATGACTGCCGTAATAGTAGAGAAATTTTGTGCAACATGACAAGTATTGCACTGAATTTACAGTCAGCCAGCTGTGTCTTGTTGAACCAATTGACACTTGGTCGCTGACAAATACCATACTATTATGAAAGTGCATGAATCTGTGGACATCAGACATGATCCCATATTACTGCCATAATAATACAGAAATTTTTGGGACTGTGTCACATATTACACTGCATTTAAAGTCTACAAGGTGTATGTTGTTCCAAACTATTGACACTTGGTTGCTGAAAAATACCATACTATTAGTCGACTGACTGAAACCTTGGTCATCAGACATAATCCTATATGACTGGCGTAATAATTCAGAAATTTTGTGGAGAGTGCCAAAAATTCCACTGAATTCAAAGTCAGCCAGCTGTGTTTTTTTGAACCAATTGACACTTGGTCGCTGACAAATACCATACTATTAAGCGACTGCCTGAAACCATGGCCATCAGACATGATCCCATGCGACTGCCGTAATAGTACAGGAATTTTGTGGAGCATGCCAAATATTCCACTGAATTTAAAGTCAGCAAGCAGTGTTTTGTTGAACCAATTCACACTTGGTCGCTGACAAATGCCATACTATTAAGCGACTGCTTGAAACCGTGGCCATCAGACATGATCCCATATGACTGCCGTAATAGTAGAGAAATTTTGTGGAGCGTGACAAGTATTGCACGGAATTTACAGTCAGCCAGCTGTGTTTTGTTGACTCAATTGACACATACTGACAAATACCATACTATTAGGCGACTGCCTGAAACTGTGGTCATCAGACGTGATCCCATGATCCCATGTGACTTCCCTAATAATCCGGCAATTTTTGAGAGAGTGTCAAATAATTACACTCCATTTAAATTATTGTGCGTTCAAACCTATTCACAGTTGGTCACTGACAAATAGCATGTTTGTGAACAATGTTGTCAGTGTATCACGCTACATTTACGGACTGACAATAAAAAAACACAAAAAACAAGCTAAAATGAAAAAAATGTTAAACATGCTTTCCAGGATAATGACTTGTATATAAGGCCAAAGAAATAATAAAAAAAAGTTATGGACTGTGAAAGACATTCATGCGACCAGAATGAACACTCATCTGGAGCTGATGATACCACCTAGCACCTGTCCTTATTGTAAATGAATCTAACAGCGTTATCAATAGGGAATAGAATAGATTTAAAAAAATTTTTGGGCAGCACCAGCAACACACAGTATAAGGCAATAATACCAGGCTGGATCGGTGTAATACGCTATCCATACTGCGATACCTCACCCGTAAACGAATTTCAGATAAGACAGTTAATATTCTAGAATATAGAATCTATTTGAATTGTCCTTTCCATTATTAAAAAGTGGGTCTCCTATACTGTTATTCCGTATATGCAGCAATTAGAAGAGCTGGCAAAAGTTACGACACACTCCAATATGCATTTGAAGAGACGTAAAAAACAAAAAAATATATATAAAAACACAGCAGGATCTTTAGTATAAAAACCAGACTTGCCAATGTAACCTTAATGTAATCACATTGTTCAGCTCCTGCACCTCCTCCTGTTCAGCCTCCATCTCTGAAGTGACCACATCAGTCACAAGCTGGAAGCACTGCAGCACTGCCTCAGCCAAGCGGCAACAGGCTCTGCTGAAGATAATATGCTTAATGCATAGGTGACAAACCGCACACCGCTGCAGTGTTGTTAAAAGCTGTAACACAGCAGGCAGATCTGTAGCTCTCACTGCTGAACATACAGCCAGGCATGGTCATGTGTGAAAATGTCCGAAACCTGGTGGTGGAGAAATGACAGCCGGAGTAGATACAGATTCCCAGTATGCCAGTCCTTTCATCCGACCTAAAGAATATGGCTGTGGTGAATTACAACTCTCTCCAAGAAGCAGCCCTGGCTAAGAAAAGTGTGTGTGAAGGTTCACTGACATTCTATGGCTGCTTTTTTCTACTGTGGATTGGACGTGCTTATGCACGTTATTTCTCAAAATGCATTGCAGATCAGGCCATTGTCCAACTCTGTAGTGATTAAATTCAAGGCGTAAAGATAGATCTTTGTCTGTGACTAAGCACCACCGAGAAGTGTGAACTGATGTTGGACAGGCTGCCATTGCTTATTGAACAAGCTGTATTAGAGGACTTCCTGGCAGAAACGACAGCCAGAGTAGATACAGTTTTCCTCTATGCCAGTCCTTTCACTGAGCAAAAGAATATAGCTGTGGTGAAATACAACTCTCACCGAGAAGCAGTGTCAGACTGAAGAACATTGGGCCCACCAGAGGATTTGATTCTGAGGGACCACCTTTCTCCCCAGCTAAAGAGAACCATAGCAGCTACAAGGTTTGTGCTATGAACTCTCCTGAAGGAGAAGACAGGGCCCACTGGAGGAGTCTCCGATTCTCTGGTGGGACCATCCAACCCTGCCGAGAAGCAGCCCTAGCTGAGAAAAGTCTGTGTGAAGGTTCCCGAACACTCTATGGCTGCTATTTTACTGTGGACTGGCTCCAGCAATCCATAAGATCCCTTCACTGGCTCCCAATTGCCCAGCGTATCCAATTCAAACTACTAACACTGACGTACAAAGCCATCCATAACCTTTCTTCTCCATACATCTCTGAACTAATCTAGCGATATATTCCCTTACTTAATCTCCAGTCCTCCCAAAACCTCTTTCCCTCCACACTTATTTGTTCCTTACCCAATCACCTCCAATACGTCTACCAAATATCCCCCATCCTCTTGATTTCCGTGCCTCAACACATCCGATTAGCCACCACATTCGGATCCTTCAGACAGAACCTGAAAACTCATCTCTTCAAGACAGCCTACAGTCTGCCATTGCCTTGCTGCCACCTCAACACCACTGGAGCTAATGTAACTCCACAACCTACTTTCTCCTTCCCCACCATCCTGTATAATGTAAGGCCGCAAGTGCAGGGTCTATAAGACTTAAGATGCAATATGGCACCTTGGCAAAGCCCAGTTATGTTCTACCTCTGATATCTAACAATAGCAAACCGATCATGCTGGAGAAACTTGCACCTACTGCCACTCAGTGTCTTCAGCTCCTTTGTGAGAAACTAATGTTTGCTAAGCCAGTCTACCAAATAAAATTCCTGAGGTATGGAAATTGTGGATGGTTTTGCTTCTGGTACTGGGTGCTAATACCAATCTGTGGCGTTCCATTCACTGGATATTCCTGGCTGGTTGGAGACAAGCTTATTCTCACAGAAAAGTAGCAACAAGCTAAGGAGATGGTGGCCTCTATCATCGTGAAGGAGTTTGCTCATTGTCTAGTATTCTGTCTTTTATACTAACGATCCTGCTCATTTTTATAGTTTTAAGCAAGCACGCAGAGACCGGTGTTTCTGCAGCAGCGCATCCAGGCTGGGACAGTGGTGGAGAAATTGCTGTATCATCAGGTTGAGGATGCGAGCCATGCAAGGTACGTATCTGAGGTTGCCCCGGCGTAGGGCCGCCACCGGGTTTGCACCATTATCGCACACAGCCTTCCCTTGCTCCAGATTCAGTGGAGACAGCCATTGCTCAAACTCGCCCTCAAGAGCTGTCCACAACTCTTCAGCTCTATGACTGTGATCTCCAAGGCATATTAATTTTAACACTGCCTGACTGCGGTGAGTCCTGGCTGCACAGAACAGAGGTGGGGGGATTCTCTCTGCACTGTTGGAACGTGTGTCTCATTAAGGCAGAGGTTAAGTGTGCAGGTGGAGGCCCTAAAGGAGGCAGAGGATGCAGAAGCATAGGAGGAAGTGTTAGATACAGAGGTTTTTGCCACAAGCCTTGGGGATTCCAACACTTGCTGTCTAGTGACACCTTGGTCTCTAGTGGTTTAGTTCTCCATCCCTTGGTGTGTAGTGGTTTAGTTCTCCAACCCTAGCTGTTTAGTAGGTTAGTTTTCCAACCCCTGTTGTCTTATTAGTTTAGTTCTCCAACCCCTGTTTTCTATTAGTTTACTTCTCCATGTTCTGGTGGGTACTTGTTTCATTCTCCAACCTTAGCTGTTTAGTAGTTTAGTTTTCAAATCCCTGTTGTATATTAGTTTAGTTCTCCATGTTCTGGTGTCGAGGGTTTGGATTCTTCTCGGACCCTACTTTGTCCGGGCCCAGATCAGCTGAAAAATATTTTGGGCATCGCTACACATGCTTTCCCCCTCTGGAGTCTGTGAAGCTTTGGATCAGACCTCTGATGCCCCGGAATAGAATGTGTGAACAGCTCTGCAGATTTGTCCATCTGGGTTTCCCCACAGTCAATTGGGCAGTTGGAGAGTTTTGATGGGGTGAAAACAAGGGTAATTGGGGTGCCACCTCTGAGGACTGTACTGTATGTGATGTTAAGGTGGAGGAAGAGGAGCAGAAGCCAGTTGATGCAGCGCTTGTCATCTCCTGGAGCACATGTTCTTCCTGCTTCTCATCTACAAGACGACCAACTGTGAGACTGCCAAAGAAAAAGAGTGGAGTCCAGTAACAGAAGTTTTCAAAATGCTGCACAATTGCTCACTGCAGCAAAACAAACCTACTTCTCATCTTTCATATCATACGTGTCTCACAACCCTAAACAGCTATTCAGTACTTTCAAGTCCCTTTTCTGTCCACCAGCTCCCTCTCCTTTCCTCTCATCTCAGCTGAAGACAGCCTCATTCTTCAAGCAGAAGATTGACAATATAGGGCAAAGCTTTTGCTTAAAGTCCCAACAACCCCTTCTCATAACGACTCATCTCTCCTCCTCCAAAACCAGCTTCTCTGCCATCACAGAAGATCATCTTTACTGTCCAAATCACATCTCACCACCTGTGTACTTGACCCAATACCGTCCCACCTCATTCCAAACCGTACCACAGTCTTCATCCCAAGCCTAACCCTCCTCTTCAACCTGTCACTAATAACTTGCGTCTTCCCCACATGATTCAAACATACCTCGATCACACCCATCCTCCAAAAGCCCTCCCTTGACCCATCCTATATCTAGCTATCACCCCATATCACTTCCCCGATGCTTCCAAACTACTGGATCAACACGTCTATTTTGAACTGTCCTCCCACCTCTCCTCCTGCTCCCTCTTTGACCGCTTACAATCGGGCTTCTGACCTCCCCATTCCACTGAAACTGCCCTGACTAAAGTCACCAATGACCTACTAACAGCCAAATCCAAGCAAGACTACCTCCTCCTAGACCTGTCATCTACCTTCAACACAGTAGACCATACCCTCTTACTACAGACTCTCATCTCTCAGCATCACAGACTTGGCCCAGTCTTGGATCTTTTCATACCTAACTGACCGGACATTCAGTGTCTCCCACTCACACAGCACCTCCTCATCTCACCCCCTATGTGTCAGTGTCCCCAAGGTTCAATTCTAGGACCCAGGCTCTTCTCCATCTATCCATCTTGACTCTGATCTATCCTTCAAACGTCAGATCCAAGCCCTTTCCACTTGCTGCTGACTCTAACTCCAAAGTATCGTGGGGATCTGCACATTCCTCAACCATGAATCTAGAAAAACACCAGTGCACACCCTCATCATCTCCCGCCTCGACTACTACAAGCTCCTGCTTTGTGGCTTCCCTTCTACCACTCTCGCACCCCTCCAATCTATCTTAAACTGTGCTGGCTGATTAATCTACCTGTTACCCCGCTATTCCAGGCTTCTCCCCTCTGTCAATCCCTGCACTGGCTCCCTGTTGCCCAGAGACTCCAGTTGAAAAGCCTAACTTTGGCATACTAAGCCATCGAAACCCTGTCTCCTCCATACATGTGTGACCTAGTCTCCCTGTACTAGTTACCTGTATGCAACCTCCTATCCTTCCATGATCTCCTTCTCTACTTCCCTCTTATCTCTTCTTGTCACAATCGCATACAAGATTTGTCCTGTGCATCTCGCCTACTGTGTAACGCTGTACCCCAAACCCCCCAACACTTTAGACTGTCGCCTACCATGGAAACCTTGAAAAGGAAGCTGAAGACCCACTTCTTCTGACAAGCGTACAATCTGCGGTAACCCTCGCTCCAGCATACCGCTGCACAGCTAGCTGTACCCTGACCTACTGTATCCTCACCCATCCCTTGTAGATTGTTTGTGCGCCCTCACAGGCAGGGTCCTCTCTCCTCTTGTAGCAGTCGGTGAGTCACCGACAGTGACCCCTTTTCATATGTAACGCGCCACAGAATAAATGTCGCTGTAATAATAATAATTATAGCACTTGTACTCTGGGTCAATTGATGATACTTTCTAGGTATCTATCCCTAATTTAAAGGGGTTGTCCACTAATATTTAAAATATGCCGAAGCGTTTTTATGATGAAAAGCAGCTTCTTTGTAATGACCTCCTCTGCCTTTTCTACCAGTGAGAGGTCAGTGATCACGTGACCCCTGGCTACCGTCGACTCTGACATCCGCTGACGTCACGACAAGTCCAGGCTGCAGCTGGGGGTCTCTCTCTTCCATGTTCCACAGTGGCTGCTGGGCTGTGGACGTTCCCTCTCCCCATTCATTGGGAAAGCGCGCTGTGGATGCTGGGTGTTATGTGGTCGGATAACCCCGCCAACAACCCAGCAGCCACCGCAGGGACCCCAGCGCTGAGTCACGCCTCAATAGACGGGACGTCAGCAGGGGGTCGCGTGCTGCCTGTGAGCGGCCAGTGATAGCGCCGCTCACAGGCAGAAAAGGAAAAGGGAGGTAATTATAAAGAAGTTGCTTTTCATCATAAAAACGCTTTGGCATATTTTAAATAGTAGTGCACATCCCCTTTAATGTGTTTTGACAGCTTTTGTGGCCGTTTGAAGGTGTTGAATGTGCAGGTTTTTTTCGCCCCCCCCATTATATCCTATGGCGTTTGGTAAAGTTCGGCGAATATTCGACGAATAAATAGATGAATATTGCAGATTCGCCGATCGAAACCCGAACATCAAAACATTAGCTCATCTCTAGTTACAAGTGAACTGACGATCACAGGTTGAAGTCCCCTTAGGGGCCTACAAAATAGGAAAATAAATGTTTTTAAAAGTATGAAAAATGTTTTTACAAAACTTCAAATAACCTCTCTTTTCCCCCATTAAAAAAAAAAGAAATAAAAAAGATACACATATGTGGTATCACTACGTCCATAAAAGTCAGATCTATCAAAATATAAAATTAATCCATTTGATTGACAAACAGAGTAATAAGAAAAAATCAAAACACCCAAATAGTTTTTTTTGGGCTGCAGCAACATTTGAAAAAAGTGCTATAAGAGAAGCGATGAAAACATTATATCTACTGCAAAAAGTTATTAGTAAAAATTTCATCTCATGGGCCAAAAGTAAACTCTCATAGACCTCAACTGGCTGAAAATTTATAATGTTACACGTCATGGAAAATAGTGACACAATCTAAAACTTTTTTTTATGAATTTCCAATTTTTTTCACCAATTAAATAAAAAAAACTATTCATGTTTGGTATCACTGTCACGGTATTTACCAGGAGAATCATATTGGCAGGTCCTTTTTACCATATAATGAATGCTGTTAAAACAAATAACCCCTAAAATTGTGTTATTGCACTTTTTTCACCATTTAATTTATGGTGTCATTAAAAAAACAACTCTTCCTGAAAAAACAAGTGCTCAAATGGCTATATCAGCAGAAATTTGAAAATGTTATGGATTTTGGGAGAAGAGTAGGAAAAAATGAAAGCACAAAATGGAAAATTACCATATTGGGAAGAGGTAAATTTGACAGTCCAATTTAATATACATATATGCCACACCAAAACAGTGGCTTACTGCAGAAATTTTCTTGCATTTAACTGTACCTTTCTGTTTTTGTATACTTGCTTTACAAGTCCAATTTGACAGCCATACATGGCAAAAAAAATTGCTGGTTTACCTACTTACCTAGCATTTCTCCTTTTGTCCTTTGGAGAAGAAGAAGATACATTTGTTAAAAAATAGCAAACAATTGTAAAAATATTCAGACATACAATTGTACATCGCTAGTGTTTGCAAACCTGTTATACTAGTCCAATTTGTTACCCGCACACAACACACCAATAGACACCAATGTTGCTGCCTGTTGCCACATTTGGCTTTCTGGACGTGTACATACTTACCTACCCATTTCTTGTGACATCCTTTTTGTCAGGAGAGGAAGTGGAGTTAAAATGGCAAAAGTTAATTATAATGTTGTATATAAAGTATGGTGAAAGAAAAAGTGGTAATGGCAGTGGATGAGGTAATGCAAAAGAAAAAACCCTATATCATGGCTAAGAATGTGGGATCTGTATGCAGCAGCACCACAAGCAGGGCCGGCGTCAGCACCCGGCGCACCCGGGCAAATGCCGGGGCCCTGAGCAGGCAGAGGGGCCCACTGGCGGTCGCGCACCCCGCTGGGCTATGGGCGGAGGATAGCGGTGTCAGCGCCCGCCCTTCTCCGCCGCTTGCTCAGGGCCCCGGCAGGCGGATACTTACCTCTCCCCGTGCCTCCGCAGATCAGCTGTCTTCCTGCTCTGCGCTCCCTGTGACGTCTCAGGTCAGAGGGCGCGGTGACGTCTTTACACCGCGCCCTCCCCTGAGCCGTCACAGGGAGCGCTGAGCGGGAAGACGCCGACAACGCTGGAGTTTGGACCCGAGCAGCGGGCAGCAGGCAGCGGGCAGCGGGCAGCAGGCAGCAGGCAGCAGGTAGCAGGTAGCAGGTGAGGAGAAGGGAGGTGAGTATTTGATTTTTTTTTTTTAATGTATGGAGGCATGGGGCAGCATAAAGAGAAGGGCGGGGGGCATCCTGCATGGGGCATTATAAAGAGAGGGGGTGACATCCTGCATGGGGCATTATAAAGAGAGGGGGGGACATCCTGCATGGGACATTATAAAGAGAGGGGGGGACATCCTGCATGGGGCATTATAAAGAGGAGGGGTGACAGCCTGCATGGGGCATTATAAGGTGGGGAACAGCCTGCATGGGGCATTATAAAGAGGGGGGGGGACATCCTTCATGGGGCATTATAAAGAGGAGGGGTGACATCCTGCATGGGGCATTATAAAGAGGAGGGGTGACAGCCTGCATGGGGCATTATAAGGTGGGGAACAGCCTGCATGGGGCATTATAAAGGGGGGGGCAGCCTGTATGGGGCATTATGTGGGGGGTAACAGCCTGTATGGGGCATTATGTGGGGGGTAACAGCCTGCATGGAGCATTATAAGGGGGGGGGACAGCCTGTATGGGGCATTATATGGGGACCGGTATCCTGTATGGAGCGTTATATGGGGGCCAGTATTCCGTATGGAGCCTTATATGGGGGCCAGTATTCCGTATGGAGCCTTATATGGGGGCCAGTATTCCGTATGGAGCCTTATATGGGGGCCAGTATTCCGCATGGAACCTTATATGGGGGTCAGTATTAAGCATGAAACCTTATATGGGGGTCAGTATTCCGCATGGAGCCTTATATGGGGGCCAGTATTCCGTATGGGGCCTTATATGGGGGCCAGTATTCCTTATGGGGCCTTATATGGGGGCCAGTATTCCGTATGAAGCGTTATATGGGGGCCAGTATTCCGAATGGAGCCTTATATGGGGGCCACTATTCTGTGTGGAGCGATTCACCGGTTTCTGAGCTATTGTGGAATTTACAGTAGATATCACTCATGTAATGTAAGAAGTGAAATCTTTGCATTGTACTATATATATATATATTTCTCTGCGGTATCTCTGCATCATGAATCGTGGTATGTGTTAAAGGGGCCCACTGAGACTCTTTCGCCCGGGGCCCAGAAAAACCTGGAGCCGGCCCTGACCACAAGCACCACCACTGGCATCAGTCATCTGAACAGTAGTACTACTAAATGCAGATACCAATTAGCCTCCTTTGCCTCTGACAATTGTATCAGTGGAGAATAAGCAGAGAGAATTATGGAATATATGGCACATCATTCGTCTGTCACAACTAGATGATGCTACTTTTAATAGTCACACCGTCAGTTCAGTTTGAATCAGTGAACATTCAGCCGTTGTACGCCGATGACATGGGGATGGAGTAGATTGATGACGCGATTCAAATGCCTGGCTGTGTCCATGGCTTAGTCAGCCATGGTGTTTCGAAGACTGGCAGAAACAGCCAAGGTGATAGTGGCACTCTGAGTCATAATAAATCTAAAGGTGGGAAGGAGCTCACATTTCCCACACTGAAGCAACTGTTAGGCAAGTCAGGGATAATGATGATTGTGTAGTGGACAGCGCCTGGAAAATATATCGATCGGAGTGATGAGGAGGTGATATTATCAGAGTAAGAAGTTGTCAGCATCGTCCAAGGGTAGAACTGCTTCTTCTTCCATTACGTCAGGAGCAAGTGATGGAGCAACTGCTGTTGGTGGAGTAGGTTAAACAGTGTCTGAAAGCTCTGGTTGTGGTCATGGCAAGTATTATATGTATCTCGATCATTGAAATTTTTTTGCATGCTGGGGAATCTTTTGCAGTGCGCAGACTTTGCATGAGGAAAATAAGCTGTGGACGTCCAAGCTCTAATAATCTAAGAACTACGGCTCTCCATCTTCACATAAAGGGACATTACCTGCTCATTTGAGAAAAGAAAACTGCCCAACAATATGAGAAAGCGTCAAGCTGTTCTCCTTTCCCTTTTCTCATTCATCTTTCTGGTAGCCAGGCCACATCATTAAGTAGTACCGAGTCGGTGACATCATCATCATCACCCTTTACAATTGTTTGTCATACTCTTCCTGCTCCTTCTCTTCTTTCTCCATTGCACCATCAGGTTTGATCCCTGATTATGTCATGAGAATGACATAGCTTGCTAACACAACTCTAACCTGGTCAAGTTGATGGTAGTGCAGTCACTGATGTGCCACTTAGTGGACTTTGCTGACTTTCAAGAAAATATGGCATGCACTCATCCTTGTTAGAAAATACCCAGTTGCCATTATTTTTCACAGAAAGGGATTCTTGCTCTGTGTTGTCACGTGCAGTAGAATGTGGGCCGCGCGCTCAACTTGAAAGTGCAATGTACCAAATACATGTGGGACAGTATCTAAAAACAGGGATAAAACATGTCTTTTATGGCGCACTGGGTGAATGTATTACGTGGCAGCGATGCACCACCGCAACCAAGATTGTGGGTGAAGCCCACATGGTGGGGCGCTTGGTCTAGTTTCACAATCAGGTGGTGATTATTCACCTCTTCCACATTCTTCTCAATATACTTGTCACCATCCCTAACAGCAACGAGACACAGCATTGCATCAATTTCCTGTCCTCAATCTTTTTGTTTTTGGAAGGTTAATCATTCTCAAGCTGCTCTACGGCTTTTCAGCATGTGCAGCAAAAATTAAAGAGTGGGCGTGTTGCTTCTCGGCATCAAGCAGAAAATGTCATGTTGGATTGCTCCTCATCGACTTCCACTGGGCATTATCATAAGCAAGAATTTACAGAACATTCTGGCTGAACTAAGTTTTGGCAAAGTAACTCAGGCTCCTTGCCTGGCACACGTCCTGAATTTAATCGTGCAGATTCCTTAAAAATGTAAACTGGCTTGAAGATGGTGATGACATTTCAACTTTTTTACATGGTGATGCACACCCTCCAGACTTTGCAAAAACTCAATGCTGCATATCTTGGATCATATGTATGTATGAACAGTGTGAAGCAGTGACTGATTATATCAAACTAGAGCTTAGGTTACTTTGAAATCTGCCAGTGCCAGCTGTTGACGAATGCAAGTCATCTACTAAAGACATTTAAAGAGGCTATTACATTTTTCAATAGAGAGAATGGTGGCATCAACTATGTATTTCCCATCATATTTATATTGAAAAAAACACTCACAAGAAAACAACATAGGATGAAGATATAACAACTTCTACATGTTCATTGCTGCTCTGGGGTTGTTCGGGACCCTTAAGGTCAATGAAGCAGATTGTAGAGGAAGGGGAGGAGATGAGCAGCAGCAGGTTGGTGTGGAGGGGAACATTGAGTTATCCCAGTAACAGGCAAGGCATGAAGCTGACAGAATAAAAGAGATGATGAAAATGATGTCACTAGAAATTATGTCCACCCATTGCAGCAGAGGGAATCAGGAAATAGAATCGGAATCGGGAAAGCGAATCAGTGGCTCCCTTGGTTGTACTTGTGACTATAACAAGCTGCATGCTTAATTGCTTGTGGGATGACAGGTATATCACTAAATCAAGCAAAGCAATAATGAGTGGATAGCCATGTTTTTAGACCCTAAAAAAAGTAAAATTAGTACATTTCCTCTAGCTTCGGAAATGGAGTGAAAATTGGCACATTACCAAGAAAAATGATGTTCCCTACTTGGCAAAGTTTTCAGCAATCAGACATCTGCTGAATGCATGTCTTAACAGGAGACCCCTCTACATTCACTGAAGATCCAATACTCACCCACTTGTACCAGGATTAGGTACAAGTAGCCAAGGCAACATAGGTAGCAATTAAAGTACATATGACATGATGGGCAAGATGTTCTATCTGCTGCAAAGTCAACATGATGCACATCAGTAAACAGAAACACACCACTTGAACAACCAGATTCAGTCATACATGGATTGTGTTCTTTCTCCAGAAGATCCCATAGACTTCTAGGTCAGCAGAATAGAGACGTGTCAACAACTTTGAAAGTTTGTAATGGGCGTGCTGACTTTTTCAGCCTCTTGTATACTGTCAGAAAGGATATTCAGTGTAGCAGGTGGTTTTATCACATCCAAGCAGACTAGATAGTTTTCGATGAGTCAGGCATGGATTAATGGCACTATTTGTTTAACTATAACTGATGTCAATGACTACATCAGTCATAGCATCTACCTGCATGTCCATTGTCTTCTACACTGTTCTGCTGCTATCAGTGCTGGGCATCGCCTGCCTGTATATCATGTTAAATCTATACTGTGCTACTGCTGCTTTTCCAGGAATGCCCATTTGGGTCCTACACAGCCAGACATTCCCTTGCTTGTTTCTTCACATTCCATACTGTACGGCTGTTAGCCACTACCATTGGTGCTACCATTAGACAGCCACACATCTTCTAACTGTCCAAAATGTTCTGTAGTAATAGTGTACTGCTACTGGGGCTGACACTATTGATTGACCCTACACATTGACCACTACTTGCCAAATAGCCATGAGTTCTTCCTTGTACACTGCCTGTATATTAACACAAGCACAGCAGTCACTCCCCCCCCCCACCCCCCCACCAAAAAAAAATAATAATAATAATACATTTTTATATTTTAATAAGCATAAAATGTGCAGGGTGCTATTAAACAGGCTGTTGATTACCACCATTTACCATCTAATGACCCATAGCCATATATGTTGAGGTCACTTGTACACTACTAAGGTTGTATTTGCATTAAAGAGCTTGAAAGAAGCTCAATACAGTTCTAGGAGCAATCATAGTTTTCTGGGCAATTGGAAACTTTGAAGTATTGTGATTTGCAGCAAAATAAATCGCTGTTAATCAAACTGTTTGGAAAAATTTGACGAAGTTGGAGAATTTGAATTTCAAAACATTTGCTTATACCCAATAAACACAACTGTAGTTTTAATTTAGCTTTCTTTCTACTAGTTAATAGTTAAAATTCCCAGCTATGTTCAGTGTAATAATGTATATTCTCAGCTCTTAATCATTTTGTGTAGAGTGAAAGAGCAAAATTGTGAGAGGGGAATTGCAATTTGAAGTATTTATCCACTGGATAAAGATAGCATCGGGAATAAAATAAAAGCAAAAAATGGCCAATCATAAATTGGTGACAGGTATTCTTTAACTACATTTAATAGGCACAGTGCCATAATACGCTGCCAATTGAATAATGAAGATGTTTACTAAGTCAGTGTTAGAGGGGGAAAATATAATGTGGATGTTCAAGTTAGCTAATAGAAGGATAATTTTAGATTTCTTGGTTTGGATTTTTTTAAGATCACTCCTGCATAAAAGCACAGAATTGAAAGAAAGTATATAGTTAGTTTTTCTTAAGAGCATATAGACAGATCTGACTGGGAATGTCTATGTAGAAAATAGCCTGAGTGATTCAATAATTTTTGCCAGGGTTTCCATCGCAATCCATATAATTATGCATTGTAGCTGATTTTCTTTATAGGAAATGCTTAAAGAAAAATAATATGTTTGCACATATTATATCTTAACGTGAAATCTAACAGTAATAGCGGTTTTCTATGCACTATTTTGGACTGAAAAACTTACATGTCTGCAGTCAAGGATAAGGTCAGCGAGGGTAATTAATATTTCACAAGATAACAAGAAATTGTAATCTGACCATTCAGTTTTTTCAAGTTAAGACTGTAAATATTCATACTCTTTAGCAATTTTAATAGAAAATTGGGGGCTAAATTGTTTCATTTCCTCACATGTGAAAATTCATAGCACAGGTTGTCAGAGCGTCTAATTTTAAGGTACCCAGAACAGACCCAATAATAAATTGCAACTTTCCAGCCTGAGGGTTGTAATTACCTGTTATTTCCTTTTATATTGCCTCCCAAATCCTGCCCATTGTACTACTTAAAGTACCTTTCGATCACAGCATTTCTGCTACCGAGACCTCTATAATTCAGAATATTTTGCATTACTTAATCTTTCTTTTTGAAACGCCTGTAGTAATTATAATGGAGTTTCCCTTCAATTTTTTTTTTACAAATCTTGCTGGAAAAGTACTGCTTAAAAGAATAATCTTTTCTGACTGCATCTAAAATGCAATCTTACAAGTAGAAAGCACCAACAGAAGCAAAAAATCCACAAAAAACAGTTTTTTGTATGGGAAGGGGAGTCAATACCTGTTTACTAAAGTAGTTGATATACAGTTAGGTCCATATACATTTGGACAGAGACAACATTTTTCTAATATTGGTTCTAGACATTACCACAATGAATTTTAAACAAAAAATTCAGATGCAGTTGAAGTTCAGACTTTCAGCTTTCATTTGAGGGTATCCACATTAAAATTGGATGAAGGGTTTAGGAGTTTCAGCTCCTTAACATGTGCCACCCTGTTTTTAAAGGGACCAAAAGTAATTGGACAATTGACTGCAAGGCTATTTCATGGACAGGGGTGGGCAATCCCTTCGTTATGTCATTCTCAATTAAGCAGATAAAAGGCCTGGAGTTGATTTGAGGTGTGGTGCTTGCATTTGAAAGGTTTTGGTGTGAAGTAAACATGAGGTCAAAGGAGCTCTCCATGCAGGTGAAACAAGCCATCCTTAAGCTGCAAAAACAGAAAAAAACCATCCCAGAAATTGCTACAATATTAGGAGTGGCAAAATCTACAGTTTGGTACATCCTGAGAAAGAAAGAAAGCACTGGTGAAATCATCAATGCAAAAAGACCTTGGCGCCCACAGAAGACAACAGTGGTGGATGATCGCAGAATAATCTCCATGGTGAAGAGAAACCCCTTCACAACAGCCAACCAAGTGAACAACACTCTCCAGGAGGTAGGCGCATCAATATCCAAATCTACCATAAAGAGAAGACTGCATGAAAGTAAATACAGAGGGTTCACTGCACGGTGCAAGCCACTCATAAGCATCAAGAATAAAAAGGCTAGACTGGACTTTGCTAAAAAACATCTAAAAAAGCCAGCACAGTTCTGGAAGAACATTCTTTGGACAGCATACCACATTCATTGTGATAATGTCTAGAACCAATATTAGAAAAATGTTGTCTCTGTCCAAATATATATGGACCTAACTGTATATATGTAAATAGACATAAAAATACAGATTGCCCATAAAGTCTTACTTTAACCCCTTACCAACATGTGATGTACCGTTATGCCAGCTGTAACATACCTGGCGGCGCCCTTGCATGGTGGTCCATCTCCCACTGTGCAAGAGCGCGCACTTGATCTCCAGTCCAGAATGTCTCTCTGGCTTCCCTCCATGCTGTCTGTTTGTGTCTGTTTATGCTGCTTAAGGGCGGCGCCCGATCACTTCTTGCTTTTTGTACCTGCTGTGGGTCACACCCCTTGTGCGTCCTCAGCCTATTGCTTTCTGTCACCTGGTATATAACCCAGCTGCTCCAATCAATCCCTGCCTGAGCATTGTGTTTCATTCGGTGTGTGCTTGCACTCTGAAGGTGCCAGGTCCCGTTCTGTGTTTCTCTTGTCTGCCTATCCTGGAGGCTGTATTTCCAGGCCTGTCTGAACACGCTCCTAGCCTGTTCCTCCCGCCTTCTAGGGGCCGATTACCTAGACCCGCTCCTGTATCTTGTCTGTCCTGTCTGAACACGCTCCTTGCCTGTTCGTCCCGCCTCTCTGGTGGCCGTATTCCCAGACCCGCTCCTGTATCCCGCTGCAGTGTCGGTCTCTTCCGTACACTCAGTTCCAGTCTGAACTCTCTCCTATCCTTTACCTGTTTTGCCTCTGTCCGTTCCTTTCCTTTTTCTGCAGTGTCTGAACTCGTACCTAACTCCTGCTTGTTGTCTCTGTACTCCCGTTTGTGAGTTTGTGGTCCACTCGCTACTTCACTGCAAGTACCCTGTGGGTATCTGGCTCTGCCTTTCCCTTCCTGTCTGTTCCGTGTGAACAGAGCCCTGTCTCGTCCTGCTCTGCTCTTGCTCACCGCTCCAGGCGGTCTCGTCCTGCTCTGCTCTTGCTCACCGCTCCTGGCGGTCTCGTCCTGCTCTGCTCTTGCTCACCACTCCAGGCGGTCTCGTCCTGCTCTGCTCTTGCTCACCGCTCCAGGCGGTCTCGTCCTGCTCTGCTCTTGCTCACTGCTCCAGGCGGTCTCGTCCTGCTCTGCTCTTGCTCACCGCTCCAGGCGGTCTCGTCCTGCTCTGCTCTTGATCACCGCTCCAGGCGGTCTCGTCCTGCTCTGCTCTTGCTCACCGCTCCAGGCGGTCTCGTCCTGCTCTGCTCTTGCTCACCGCTCCAGGCGGTCTCGTCCTGCTCTGCTCTTGCTCACCGCTCCAGGCGGTCTCGTCCTGCTCTGCTCTTGCTCACCTCTCCAGGCGGTCTCGTCCTGCCCTGCTCTCGCTCACCTCTCTGGGCGGCCTCACTCTGCTGTGTTTGTCCGCCACATCTGTGGTTCTGTTCCTGAGTCCCAGTGTGTACTGGGTCCTATCCCGCCTGTGTTCCTACCTGCTAGTGCCTTCCTGTCTGCACTCTAGCCGTGCTTGCCTGTACCCCCCTGCCTGCATACCCACCTGCCTGCATACCAGTCGTGCCTGCCTATTCCCACCAGTCTGTGTGCCAGCCTAACCAGTCTGTTCCTGTATTCCCCTGTGTGGGTCAACAGCCGTGTCCGGGGTCTGTCCTGGAGTAGCACCTGGTCCCTCTGCTCGGTTCCTCCTTGGTGCACTGGCGTCGTATGCCGTCGTGCGACCCTGGTCGGATCGGGTGAATACCTAGTTACGCCCCTCCAGGCATTCACTCTCCGGCACGGTCCAGTGGAATCACACGCACACGCCGCTCAGCCCGGGCGTGTGCATTACAGCATGCTCAGGCCATGGTTCCCGTTGAGCCCCACGGCCTTCGCTCTCTGAGACGTTTTCCAGCGAATACATGCATTAAAAATAAATAAATACAATTTTTTTTTCTCTAGCTGAGTTCCTGGCTAATTACGCACCCGTCCAGATGGATCTAACTGCTCTCGTTCCTGCAGATCCGCCACGTTACTATGGGGATCCAAGACAAAGTCGTGCATTTGTGGAGCAATGCATGCTACACTTCAAGTTCTACCCTCTATGTTTTCCCACCGATCGGGTTAAGGTGGCATTCATTATGTCTAACCTAGCGGGTGATGCCTTGGAATGGATCAACCCCCTATGGGAAACACAGGATCCTATCGTCCTGGACATAATGGCCTTCCTGGTGGCCTTTCTAATGGTCTTCGATGATCCTAACCCGGAGGCTCCTGCTGAAGCTTCACTTCCCAATATCCCGGAGCAGCCCCGATGGGTAATGTGTGTGGGTAGCGCAATAGTCCTCCAGCCCAATGAGACTACTGCCCACCCAGAATCCTCACAGTGTGACTACGCTCTCCGGAATACTTCTCCCAACCTCAAGAGGCAGTCCAGACGTGCTAGACGTAGAGGCAAGCCGTCACGCCAGGGTCTGTCCTCCCTGAGACCTCCTGACCCCAACCTTGAAGTCCCTACTGAAGCTTCATCTCCCTGTATCCCGGAGAAGCCCCAACGGGAAATGTGCGTGGGTATTGCACCAGTTCTCCTGCCCGAAGAGACTACTGCCCATCCAGACTCCACACAGGAGAACTTCCTGCACCCGGCATCAGATGCTTCACCCACTTTAACCGGTGTGCATGTCCAAGGATGCTCCAAAGCTGTGATTACCTCAGAGTCTGTGCACCTCTACTACCTGGCGGAGGACCCCCAGTTGCCTCCTGAATCCTCCGGGATACCACTCGATGACAAATGGAGAGAGACTTCTCTACACCTGGTATTCGATACTTTGTCCGCTCCGTCCTGTGAGCCTGACAATGGGTACCCCAAAGTGGTAGATACCCCCGAGTCTCTACACCCCTCCGACCAGGCAGAGGACCTCCAGTTGTCTCCAGAACCCTTCGGGGTGCTACCTGGTAGCGAAAGGACAGAGACTCTCCTATACTCTGTACCTGATACCTCGTTCGCTTCGTCCAGTGAGTCCAACCTAGTGTACTCTGAAGCAGAGGTTACCCATGAGTCTCTACACCCCTCTGACCAGGCAGAGGACCTCCAGTTGTCTCCAGAACCCTTCGGGGTGCTACCTGGTAGCGAAAGGACAGAGACTCTCCTATACTCTGCACCTGATACCTCGCTCGCTTCGTCCAGTAAGTCCAACCTAGTGTACTCCGAAGCAGAGGTTACTCCCGAGTCTCTACACCCCTCCGACCGGGCGGAGGACCTCCAGTTGTCTCCAGAACCCTTCGGGGTGCCACCTGGTGGTGAATGGACAGAGACTTTCCTATAATCGGTACCCGATACCTCGCCTGCTTCGTCCAGTGAGTCCGACCTAGTGTACTCTGAAGCAGATATTTTCTCCGAGCCTCTGCACTCTTCTGACCCGGCGGAGGACCTCCAGTTGTTTCCTGAATCCTCCGGGGTACCACCAGATAACAAAGAGACAGTGATTTTTCCTCATCCTGTACCTGATAACTTGTCTAATTCTTCCTGTCAGCTTGACAAGATGTACCTCGAAGCAGAGTTTACCCCCAAGTCTCTGCTCCCCTCCAACCCGGTGGAGGACTTCCAGTTGTCTCCTGTACCCTCTGGGGTGCCACCTGAAAATATGTGGAGAGAGACTTCCTTGTGTGCTGTTCCTGGTACTCCACCCGTTTCGTCTGTTGCTGAGGATTGCTGGATAGGAGGTAGCATCCTAGCTAACCAGATGAGACCAGTTTTTCCTGTGGACAGTGGGAGTGATCTCCTTAAAGTGAAGGATTGGCCCTCGAATTACCTGCGGAAGATTCTGGCAGGCCTGAAGAAGAGGGGGCGTAAGGGGGGGGTACTGTAACGTACCTGGTGGCGCCCTTGCATGGTGGTCCATCTCCCACTGTGCAAGAGCGCGCACTTGATCTCCAGTCCAGAATGTCTCTCTGGCTTCCCTCCATGCTGTCTGTTTGTGTCTGTTTCTGCTGCTTAAGGGCGGTGCCCGATCACTTCTTGCTTTTTGTACCTGCTGTGGGTCACACCCCTTGTGCGTCCTCAGCCTATTGCTGTCTGTCACCTGGTATATAACCCAGCTGCTCCAATCAATCCCTGCCTGAGCATTGTGTTTCATTCAGTGTGTGCTTGCACTCTGAAGGTGCCAGGTCCCGTTCTGTGTTTCTCTTGTCTGCCTATCCTGGAGGCTGTATTTCCAGGCCTGTCTGAACACGCTCCTAGCCTGTTCCTCCCGCCTTCTAGGGGCCGATTACCTAGACCCGCTCCTGTATCTTGTCTGTCCTGTCTGAACACGCTCCTTGCCTGTTCGTCCCGCCTCTCTGGGGGCCGTATTCCCAGACCCGCTCCTGTATCCCGCTGCAGTGTCGGTCTCTTCCGTACACTCAGTTCCAGTCTGAACTCTCTCATATCCTTTACCTGTTTTGCCTCTATGTCCGTTCCTTTCCTTTTTCTGCAGTGTCTGAACTCGTACCTAACTCCTGCTTGTTGTCTCTGTACTCCCGTTTGTGAGTTTGTGGTCCACTCGCTACTTCACTGCAAGTACCCTGTGGGTATCTGGCTCTGCCTTTCCCTTCCTGTCTGTTCCGTGTGAACAGAGCCCTGTCTCGTCCTGCTCTGCTCTTGCTCACCGCTCCAGGCGGTCTCGTCCTGCTCTGCTCTTGCTCACCGCTCCTGGCGGTCTCGTCCTGCTCTGCTCTTGCTCACCGCTCCAGGCGGTCTCGTCCTGCTCTGCTCTTGCTCACCGCTCCAGGCGGTCTCGTCCTGCTCTGCTCTTGCTCACCGCTCCAGGCGGTGTCGTCCTGCTCTGCTCTTGCTCACCGCTCCAGGCGGTCTCGTCCTGCTCTGCTCTTGCTCACCTCTCTGGGCGGCCTCACTCTGCTGTGTTTGTCCGCCACATCTGTGGTTCTGTTCCTGAGTCCCAGTGTGTACTGGGTCCTATCCCGCCTGTGTTCCTACCTGCTAGTGCCTTCCTGTCTGCACTCTAGCCGTGCTTGCCTGTACCCCCCTGCCTGCGTACCCACCTGCCTGCATACCAGTCGTGCCTGCCTATTCCCACCAGTCTGTGTGCCAGCCTAACCAGTCTGTTCCTGTATTCCCCTGTGTGGGTCAACAGCCGTGTCCGGGGTCTGTCCTGGAGTAGCACCTGGTCCCTCTGCTCGGTTCCTCCTTGGTGCACTGGCGTCGTATGCCGTCGTGCGACCCTGGTTGGATCGGGTGAATACCTAGTTACGCGCCTCCAGGCATTCACTCTCCGGCACGGTCCAGTGGAATCACACGCACACGCCGCTCAGCCCGGGCGTGTGCATTACACCAGCTCCTTGAATTTGATGCAGGCTAGCATGCTGAGTCTGCATTTTTCTCGGCAGATGATGGCTGTGATAATCAGCCATCATCTGCATCTAACAGCCAACAGGTGGAGCGAAGCTATTAACCTGAAAAATGCCACTCTCAACCTTTGGCAGCGGCATTTACTGTGCGCCAGCAGGGGTATGCACAATTTTATGACCACCCGGGGTCTGAAGACAGTACTCATGTGAAAGCCAGCCCCTGTCTGGCATTTGTAGGGGACCGTGATTTTCACTACACACAGCAGTACTGTAGTATTGCTATATATTGCACAAGCGATCAGATGATTGCAGGTTCAAGTCCCCTAAAAGGACTACTAAATACAGTAGAAAGTGAAAAAGAAAAAAGTTTTTCAAAATATGAAAAAAGTAAAAACAAAAAAAATTTCAAATTACGCTTCTTTTCCCCATTAAAAATAAAGAAATAATAATAGAAAATAAACATATCACTGCATCCATAAAAGTCAGATCTATAAAAATATTAAATTAATGAACCTGATTGGTAAACATAATCGGAAAAAAAATATAAAAGTAAAAATTACTTTTTTTTTATGTCACAAGACTGGAAAAATGCAATAAAAGGCAATGAAAACATCATATCTCCCCCATAGTGATATCAGTTTAGGGTGCAAAAAATAAGCCTCACACAGCTCCATAAAACAGAAATTGAAAACGCTACGGGTCTCAGAAAAAGGCGACACAGCAAAATTACAACATCACTTGATAAGATTGACGATGTCACTCAAAAGTACAACTTGTCCCGCAAAAAAAACAAACCCTCATATGGCTATTTACATGGAAAAATAAAAACGTTAGAGCTTGTGGAAGAAGAGGAAAGAACAAAAATGCAAAAGCAGGAAATAGCCATATCAGGAACGGGGATAAGGGAATCTGTCAGCAGGATCATCCCTCCTAAGCCGTCTATATCTGTATGTCGGTCATAAGCTGGATAACATGACACCTTGATATGTAATCCAGTGTCTTATTCCAGAGAAATCCACGTTTTTCTGATATGTAGATGAGCTGTTCAGGACTATGGGCCGGACACTGATCTGTATGAGAATCTCCCTCCAGAGAATATTATACATGAATGGGCATTACCTGTGTGAGACATGGAAGTAACACAGGACAATAGAGCTGTCTCCTCACAGACACATTGTTGCTTCTCTCTGAGCTCTGCTGTATTGTAACAATATTACAACCCTGTCTGCCTGTGAGATGGAAGCCGGAGCTGAGAGGAACATGCAGATGTGTCCGTCCAATGGATGATTTTATAGCAATATCATTTTATCAAGCTATAGCAACTAAAGTAGAATAACTGAGCCATCTTCTATCCCTGATCCTCCGGGGCCGTGTCCCTAGGCAGCTCTGCATTATTACCCTGTGATACACCCCCCTTGGTAGAGACCGGAAGAATTAGCACTAAATAAAAAGACCCAAATCTCTGGAACCGTGTGACGCATTACAAAGAACAAAATACGGACTACTGAGGGGAGCGGCGAGGAGACAATAAGAGCAAAACCTGACTCCTTGTCACCTGGTTCATGACCTCTTTAAATAGAATAAAAATGCATCATTAGAAACTGCTCATAATAAATGTAATTGTCATTTCTCTACTGTATATGAGCAGTTCAAGGCAATATTTAAAGAAGCATTCACATCAAAGTTTTTATCCTTTTAATATATTGCAATCATCATATTATATAGTACTTACAATTGCTCATTTTGTCTTTCTTCACAGCTAATTCTTCTCTTTTCCATTAGGACTTTGACATCACATGATTAAAAACTGACTAGCTGAATCCTTCCAAGCTCTATGTACATATGTAGTATGTAGTAACAGGAGGTCTATTCTCCCTGTATGAGTCATGAGTTACTGCAAAAGCCCCTGGCATTGGGGAGGAGCGAAGCAGCTGGGTCAGGAGTTGGAGGGGAATGATAAATGCAGGGACATGAGACTTCCTGTTTCTACATAGATCAGAGAAAAGAGAAGAATTAGCTGGGTGAAAGGCAAAATGAACAATTGTAAGTACACAGTGCTATATAATATGATGGCTGCAATATATTAACAGGATAGAAACTTTGATGGGAGGAGTGCTTTTTTAATAGAACCATTTCCTTGAACAACATGTCTGCTGAGTATGGCAAATCACCAAAAACTGCATATATTATTTTCGAGTATATTCAGATTTTAATCTTTCAATGCACTAAACAAAATGATTTTGCTTTTGTGTAATCTATAAAATAAGCTTCTGCAATATTCTTCTCATCATTAAAAAACAAACTTTCCATTATATAAATAACAACATTGCAAAAAGTTGTTGTTTGTTTCTAAGGAGAAATGAGCAAAGTTTTATATGTCCAGAAAAAGAGTGAAACTATCATTATGTTTAACCTAATACATATACCTATAGCACATACAGTGACATTCTATTGGTCAGTTATTGGTCACGTGACCTGTGCCATGCATGTGGCCAGGGTAATTGTAATATTCATATTCTGACGGCAGTTGGAAGGTGAGAGTGGCAGTTGGAGACTGGCGATGGAGAAGGAGATGATGTCTGCTAGACTAGGGCAGAGCGATTATATGGAGGACGAGGAGGTTATTATTATATTGGACTCATCGGACGATGAGGACAACACTTCAATCAAGACTCAAAGAAGTAATGAGGAGATTATTATCTTGGACTCATCGGACGATGAGGAGAAGACTTCAGTCAAGACTCAAAGAAGTAATGAGGAGGTTATTATCTTGGACTCATCGGACGATGAGGAGAAGACTTCAATCAAGATTCAAAGAAGCAAGCGGAGGAGAATATCATCAAGCTCCGTGAAGTCCACCGATGCACAGAGTCATCATGAGAAGGAGGACGTGAAGGAGAAGAGGCAAGCCAAGAAAAGAAACCTGGATTCTGTGGTGGAAGAAATGAAGCCACCGGTCAAGATCCAGAAGAAAGACCCTCATGAAGACCAGGGATACTCAGGTAGATATACTGTGTGCGTATATGTATATCTGTATCCATGGCACATATAGAAAGTCACACACACTAAAGCCATTCTCTAGATTAACTTTCATTACTTTTGTTGGTGAGGAGAATTATTAATATTATATTGTACTGTATAATGTGAAATACAGAAAAAATATACAAATATTTGTTGATATTTCCAAGATTTGCTCTAAAACACGAGAAAAAAAATTGATTGCAACAACTCATCAAGAACATCACCTTTTTATTTTGACCATATGCAATAATAATATGCTAGATGGGAGCTCCTCATTCCCTTCCCTTTGTATTTCGTTACTGCTTAAGTCCTTACACATTTTTAATAAATGTTCAGTAAAATGTTAACAAATATTATAAATGTGTGGTTCTTCATTTTTCTAAGAATGTCGTGTTTATTTGTTTTATATAATAAATAAAGAATATACCAAAAAATGTTTGTTATATGTGATTTATAAATAGAGCTTGGGCTGCTGAAATCATGAAATGATCGGTTTTGTTTCTTTTCAGCCAATTCATATCTGGATGACATATTTCTCAGCTCTCTTACCTCCAAGAGCCATAACCTTTAGTTTCCATTACCATAGCCCTACATTGTTTGTTTTTCTGGACAAGTTGTAGGTTTTAATTACTCAGAAGAATATATCTAATATATCTAAGTGGGGTGAAATTATGAGTAAAATATTTCAGTTGCACCATGTTTTTTTAGTTTTTCTTTTACAGTGTGCGGTAAAAATGGCCTGATTGATTCTACAGGTCAATAAGAATACGGGAACATCAAATGTTTAGCTTTGTTTAATGTATATTTTACTGTTTTTAAAAATTAGAAACTTTTTTTTTAATTGGTTTGTGTTGCCGTTTTCTGAGACCCATAACTTTTTTTTCCTCAGCGATGGAGCTGTGTGAGGGATTGATTCTTTTGCAGGGAGGGACTGTAGGAGGTATCATTTTGGGAAACATACAAGTTTTGTATTTTGGACTGCTTTTATTCCATTTTGGGGGAGAGCTGAACCTTTTCAGATTGGTGGAAGGAGATTGACTTAGTCTATTAGTTTTTTTTTTTTTTTTTTTTATATTTTTAAAAATTATTTATTTAAACTATTATTTTTTTCCCTTAGAGATCTAGAAACTGCATTCACTTGATCACTTGTGCAACACAGTGCAATATAGTATAGTCACATATCATCAGATTTACAGTCTCCTATGAAGATTCAAAGAAGTGCCAACATGATGGGTATGCGGGCCTTCAGTAGTTTGCAATCTTGGGGTGGGGAAGCGATGAGTAACAGAATGGACACCCCCAGATCTATGAAATCACTTAAAGGAACCTGTCAGTTGTTTTTGATTTATGGTACAAAACCTGCTATGTTCGATCACTGTCATTCAGATTAAATCTTTAATTTCTTTTCTGCAATCCTTGCTTCTGTTGCATTGTAATCCTTTGTCCAATGTTTATGCAAATGAGGCACAAGTGCAGGGGGCGTGGCCCTGCACCTACAGCTCTCTGTCGTCTTTCCATGTCTCCCTGCCCGGCGCCGTGCGAAGCTCCACGACAGACATGTTCTCTTGTACCCGAGCGACTTCCCTCCCCGCAGCAAATCTCGCACAAGCACCATCACTCCATGCACCAGGGACCAATCATCTTCTCAGAGGGGTTTCAGTCACCGCCGCCGGGAATGACAGCACCTGCGTGAGATTTCGGACAGGGGAGGCTGGTCCCTCAGTGTCACAGAGTTTACACAGAGACATTAGTGTATGATGGGTATAAAGTTTGTGTCTTTTCATATAGCTTGTGTATGAGGTGTAATGTATGTAGGTGTTTTATAATTTTTATGTTTTGTTTATGATCATTGGGTACAAAATATATAACATATTCTATTTATTGTACATGGGGTGTATGTGTGAGACTGGAATATATGTGTATAAGGTACACAGTGATATTCTGTAAATATATCAGACAATATATTAGTGCTACTAGGACAGTTTTGCGGCATAATTTTCTTAAAGAAATAACAACTGGCACAATTATTTATTAAAGGGATTAAAAAAAAAAAGAAAAGAATTCTTAAACCGAATTCAGGCCTCCATGTATCACGACCCAAGAAAACAGACTGTGATGTATGGACTGACTGTGCTTCTCCTGACCCAAACTATACAGTCTCATATATGTCTACATGGCTGTGGAATTTGGGCCAGGAGAGCTGCGGCCAGTCCGGGCAACTCCTGCAGAGCTGAGTTTAGGTCCATTTACACTGAACAATTATCATGGCTGAGCATTGCTAGGAACGCTTGTATCACTATAATCATGCAGTGTGAACAGGCTGCCGATCACAGAGGTCATCGTTCTCAGCAGCACCTAATCCTATATAAAAAGGACTCGCACTGCTGGGAACAACGGCAGCCTATGTGCACTGGTCTATCACAGGTCGTTCTGTGCACATCTGAATTATAGTTATCAAGAACTTTTTCCCCAGTGCACAGCTGCTTGTTTATGATTGGTCAGCGTCAGAAGGAGGAAGACACTGACCAATGAAATCTCTCTGATAAAGCCCATGTGCACTTAAAAAATATTAACTGTGTAAGTGCCAAATACTTTGATCACTAAAATCATAACAGAGAGGCAAAAATAATATATATATATATATATATATATATATATATATATATATATACTGTATATATAGTGGTATGTAAAAGTTTGGGCACCCTGGTCAAAATTACTGCTATTGAACAGTTAAGTAAGTTGAAGATGAAATGATCTCTAAAATGGCTAAAGTTAAAGATGACACATATCCTTTGTATTTTAGGCACGAAAAAAAAAATATTGTGACTTTTTACATTTTAAAAATTACAAAGAAGAAAATGAAACAATGCAAATGTTTGAACACCCTGCATGATTAGTACCTAGTAGGATCTTGTTTTGCAAGTATCACAGCTTGTAAACTCTATTTTTAGCCAGACAAATAGTCTTTCAATTTTTGTTTGAGGGATTTTCATCCATTCTTCCTTGGAAAATTCTTCCAGTTCTATGAGATTCCTGGGTCGTCTTGCATGCACTGCTATTTTCAGGTCTGGCCAAAGATTTACAATGATGTTCAGATCAGGGATTGCAAAGGCCTTTGTAAAACCTTCAGATTGCGCCTTTTGAGGTAATCTATTGTGGATTTTGACGTGTGTTTAGGATAATTATCCATTTGTAGAAACCATCCGCTTTTCAACTTCAGCTTTTTTACAGATGTTTACATAAAGAATTTGTTGAAATATCATTGAATCCATTCTTCTCTCTACCCGTGAAATGTTACCCATACCATTGGCTGCAATACAACGCTAAAGTATGATTGATCCACCCCCATGCTTAATGCATACTTCTGACGCTGAATTTTGTGGTAAGGACGCAGAAGAGGTTTTCCTCTGATGACTCTTCCATGAAGGCCATATTTGTGCAGGTGTCTCTAAACACTAGAACAATGTGCCACAAGTCTAGAGCCTGCTAATTTTTTTCTGAATGTCTTTTGCAGTCAAGCAGGGCTTCTGATTTGCCTCTCTAGCAATCCTACGAGCAGCTCTCACTGAAATTTTTCTTGGTCTTCCAGACCTTATCTTGACCGCCACTGTTCCTGTTAACTGCCAATTCTTAATTACATTTCGAACTGAGGAAAGGGAAACTTGAAAATGCTTTGCTATCTTCTTATAGCCTTCTTCTGCTTTGTGGGCCTCCACCATTTTCATTTTCAGAATGTTAGGCAGCTGATTGGAAGAACTAATGGCTGCTGTTTTTTGTCATAAGGTTAGAGGAGGCTGGGTTTTCATAACGCTGGGAAATTTGTATCACTTGACGATGATAGTGAACGAGCCATAACCCTAATAGGTTAATTAAGGTCTGATACCTTGGTCAAAGTTACCTGAGCACACTTATCTCAAAGGGTGCCCAAACATTTGCATTGGCCCATTTTCCTTTTTGTAATTCTGAAAATGCAAAAAAAAGACAATTTATAAATAACATAAAATACAAAGGAAATGTGTCATCTTTAAGTTTAGCTCTTTTAGAGACCATTTAATCCCCAACTTGCTTAACTGTTCACAATAACAGTAATTTTGTCCAGAGGTGCCCAAACTTTTACATTCCTTTGCATAGATAGATAGATAGATAGATAGATAGATAAAAGAGTTATTTTGCTACATGCCACAATTACATCGTGTATCCATTTCAAACAGAAAAATTTGGTGAAAGGTCCTCTTTCATTTGAGGGGAATCTATCATCTGATTCATGCTGCCCAAATCACATCAATCATGCAGCCAGGTATTTTTCCTCTGAAACACTCCGGCATTTCAGAGAACATATAGGATTCATCCAGTGACTATAACAAGAGATGAGACTACAAAAGTGAAAAGAGCGGCACTTTCACAGGTAAAATAAAAGCAGTATTTTATTTCTTGATATCATAAAACCTGACATACAAAGATAAAAGACTGACGCGTTTCCAACGTCCTAGACACCCTTAATCATAGCATAGTAATGAAATGAGATTTCTGTGATTGGCTGTGTTTAGCTTAAAACAGGACCACTGTCAATTCATCACTCTGCTATGATTAAGGGCATCTTATCTTTGTCGGGTTTTATGATATAAAGAAATAAAATAGTGCTTTTATTTTACCTGTGGAAGTGCCGCTCTTTTCATTTTTCTACTATTGCTGCTGAGCTACACCAGCTGGAGTCATGGCACCAATCGGTTTTCCTCATAAGGACTTGCAACCTACAAAGCGTGGTAAGCTATGATTCTTTTTTCTACATTGGAGAGATGAGACTAGTCTGACACCACACCCAGATGGCTCTTCCCAGTCCTGCTAAAGGTGATTGACAGATCTCTGCCTATGCACACACAAGGGAGAGACCAGTTCATCGCCCCCAGCGGAGCTGGGAAGAACTGGCCTGGAATGATCAATGATTTTTAAAATTCTCAATTCTCTGGTAAAATCTGTGTTCAGTGAAGACATACTTTCCCATTACTGAGATAGGAGATGGCAATTGGTGCTCATAAGACTCTATGTAGAGTGGAGGAGGTGAGGGGGGGAGCCAGAAGCAGAACTCCTGCCTCCTCCTCCTCCCCCTCCCATAGAAATCCCAGGAATGTAACAATCTCCGGGAATGGAGAATGAATAATCAAGTCCAGGATGAGAAAGAAGCAGATTTCTCTGATGAGATATATTACAAAGTTTCTCACTTTCGTGTGTACTACTGATTATGTAATAAAAATGTAATTGACTGTTACTCTTTAAAGTATGAGCGCAAGCAAAGGGGGTTCTCTGCTACGTAACCTCACCCAGATCAGCTTCATCAGCTTTTATCAGGTTTGCAAATAGGAGTAGATCTGACAATTAAGCTGAATCAGGTGGGAGAAAGTCTCTACATGCACTCATGCCAGACTCATTCTACAAAGTATGTTTTCTCTCAAATTTATAAGAGTATAGTTGCTTGTAAATAGTATTCATGTGTGGCCATCTTAAATTTGAGTGACCCTCAAAAAAAGCATAAGAACACAGTACAGATTGATAACTGTACTGCAGGAAATAAAAAGAATAACAAAAAATTAAAAGAAAAAGTAGCGTCTTTCTTTCACTAACAAATGAATTAATGAATTGGTTTATATTATTGTTTTTCATGTCAGTGTGAATATTGTAGCAAATATTGCAATTAGTATAATCTTGCCTATTTTTTCACCCTGCTAGGAGGGCCCAGTGGTGTTCAGCCAACCGGCTCCAAAAGCACCATCTCTGATACCATCAAAGAGAGACTAGAGTTCCATCATGTGCTTGGACAGGGAAATTTTGGGAAGGTCGTGCTGGCAAAAAACACCATTACCAGCCGGCAATATGCTGTTAAGATCATCAGCAAGAGAGCCCTGCTAGCTGAAGATGAGGCGGACGTGTTGGTGGAGCACCGAGTCTTACAGCAGGCATCTGGGAGCCCCTTCATTGTCACCGCAGCGTTTGCATTCCAGACCGAGGTAGAATTGTTAGCATGTGTCACCACACAGTAGGCAGAGGATGGCAACTGCCCAGGGCGCCACGCTCATACCACCCTGCGGAGGGGGCACAATTTGTAAAGAAAAATCATTATGAATATTGGAGCATTGTTGCACCCTTCACCCCCCAATCTAGTGCACTGAATGACAGCACAGTGGTGGCCTGAGCACAGGCAAACCAATGAGAAGTGTCAGTGAGTCACTGACACTACTCTTTAGTCTACTTCCATTTAGCCTTTACTAACAGCACACTAAGGGCCTGTGCACATGTTGCAGATTTGTCTCAGATTTGTTCCTTTTTTTGCTGCGCAGATTTATCACAAACCTGAAAGAGCACTCTATACCCTCCAGTACCCTGTCAGCTCTAGAGTTAGCATAGCGCTCTAAAATTGTCACAGGTTGGAGGGCAGTGGAATTATTGTGGTCATCAGGGTTTGAATGGGGCCTAATACCCTTGAATTAACAGGCTTGCTATAGGTGCATTAAGACAGGCAGTTGGCGGCTTGTTAAAAAGTAAATATCGACAATATACAATATATAAAAGCCAATTGGTTTTAGTTTAATTGTCCTGATTACACAGCCTGACGTTTACTGATGGGAGCAGAAGTGATGTTCTGCCGATATTGATGATTTTTTCTTTAGAGCATATCTGCCCTACTAAGCCAAGTTCACACGTTCCGTATTTGGTCAGTATTTTACATCAGTATTTGTAAGCCAAAAGCAAGAGTGAGCGAAAAATGCAGAAGTGGTGACGTGTTTCTATTATACTTTTCCTCTGACTTTTCCACTCCTGGTTTTGCTCTACAAATACTGATGTGAAATATTGACCAAATACGGAACATGTGAACTTGGCCTTCGAAGAAGGAACACTTGTTCCTGACTATCGGCTCATCAAAACAGGCTGGGAAACTTCCAAGGAATGCATAAAACATGCTGTTATTGGATGCACTGATTCCTATGCTGGCTTTCACCAGATTCGGCCGCACATGTTGTAAAGAGGAGATATGCTGTCAATGACATTGACATTGTGCATCTTTTTGAGCATACAACATTCTTTGGTCTGCATAAATAGGCTAGTAAGTAATCACTGATTGACTTGTATGTAGCTGATCTGCGGTCATTTAATGGCCTGGATTGGCCCAACTTAAGTGGTCATAAAAGTTCTAATCACCCAACAAACAAGCAAAGCATTTTACGAGCCCAAGTCAAAGGCAGGGAAACAACCTATGGCAGGCATAGCACGTCATTAGTTGTTAAGGTTTAATCCAAGAGGAGGGTTGACTATTACTGGATTTGACTTTTGGACCCAGTGCCTTGGGGGGGCACCATTATGTCCATTGGGTCAATTTTGGATGCCATTGGGTCCATTTTGGACCCAATGCCTTGGGGGGCACCATCATGTGCCAATAGTACCACAATACCTTGTCCCAGGACTGTGTTCAGTAGCCATGAGCTGTGAGAGCCTCAGGTGTAGATGTAGAGAGGGTTTCTAATCTACATCACGAGACCTCTCAGAGGTATTGACTGGCAGGAATGGCTGAAGTGACTATGAGGAAAAGGTACACGATGCGTTTTTCCTTTTTTTTTTTTTGCATTTTTTCATCCAGATGTGAAGCAGCTTTATAATGAGTTTTTTTTAGCACAGAAACACAGGGATTCTGCACTTAAAAAAACAGTGGTCTAACTAGACGTGTTTTTTCAGGCTCCCTAAAAACCTATGAGAAAAAAACACCATAAGGCTGTGTGCCCACGATGCATTTTTTAAGCGTTTCCGCAGCGGCAAAAACGCTGCAGAAACGCTTAAAGATCGCATGGTAGAAGGCCTACCATGTTCCCCAATGATAATGATAATCCGCATGTGCTGTGCACATGCTGCGGAGGTTTCCGCTGCGGAGATTTCCGCTGCGGATTATCATTGTGTAAAAAAACGCAGCACTACCAATTATTTTGCAGAAATGCGACGTTTTCGCCACCATTGACTTGCATTGGAGCACATGAATTACGCATCACTGCATATGTAGATGCAGAATCCATGCGTTCCAATATGCGGATGGTACCCGGGTGTGGAGGACAGGAGACTCTCCTCCGGACCCGGGTACCATAGAACCTGTCAAAAAAAGAATAAAATAAAAAATAAATGTTATACTTACCTTCTGATGGCCCCCGGTGCACTCATCCTCCCATGCCGGCAGATCGCGGTGGACTGAAGGACCTGCGCTGACGTCATAGTCATGTGACGGCAGGTCCTTCAGTGTGCCGCGATCTGCCGGCAAGGGAGGATGGAGCGAAGCAAGACTTCGGGGGCCATCAGAAGGTAAGTATAGATTTATTTTTTTATTTTTAACCATTCTTTGGGGTCACACTATATAAATCCATGCCGTTAGCATGGATTTATATAGTGTGACCAAGTTGACAAGCACTTTCCAAGTGATGCTAAAATCGCTTGGAAAGCGCTTGTCAACCCGCATGCGGAAATGCATGTGAAGAACGCTTCACATTCGCATGTCCCTGGCAGGAAAAACGCATGTACAATCCGCATGTACAATCCGCATGCGTTTTTTCTGCCAGGGAGATGCAGAAACGCTCAGGAAAAATCCGGAGCATTTCTGCATCGCGGGCACATAGCCTAAAACTCACAGTTCAACAACATCTTGAAATGCTCAGTGGACATGAGTTTTCATGAAATCATATCCACTTTGTTTGAACTGTTAAATGCAGTGGATTTTCCAGCTAAAAAAACTCAGCAGAAAAATGTCAATGTTTACACTACAAGGGAACATGGCCTAAACCTTCTAGAGATGATTTGGTGTTGATTATGGTGAGGTCAAAACGAGATGAAAAAGTTGTGAATTTTACATGTTGGTGACATTTCCAGAAGTGTGCAGCTATCCAGCAGCTTAGTGTGATAGTAACAAGTCTCATATGATGTGGAATTTTTTGCATGAAAATTGACCTGCAGTGAGGATTTTACAAATTGTAGCATGTCAATTTCAGATGCCATTTTTTAGCATGCATTTAACCTTTTTCCATGAGACGAGTAAAATGTACCCTGAATTCACAGCCAAATCCACCACAAAACACCACATCTTATACATGTTGTGGTTTTAGCTGCTGCTTTGCTGCGGACTAGAAGCAAAATCTACTGGAAGATTTGCGAAGGAATAAACTACCACAAGTGGACCGACCTTAAAGATTCTGTCTGCTTTGTGTTACAGATGCTTGTTCTACTCGGGCTGGAATATATGAGCTGCGGGGACTTTGACAAATTCTTGCTGTCGCAGGGGCCGCTTGACATCTCCAGTGCAAGGTAAAGATTTAGGTCACGTATAATGTGAGCTCAGTTTTAAGTAAACTAGATAGGAAAAGACTTTTACATGGGAAATAACTGCCCGAATTATTATTTCCAAACGTTGCCCAGTGTAAATGTAAGGAGATGGACATGCTGTCCACGTTTCCCTCTTGAAGAGACAAGTTTTAATGTTATGTGATGTGATATGTTGTGCAAAATAATGTGAATTGTGAAAGGTGTTAAAAATGTTAGTAATATTGATAATATGGATAGTTAGCAATAGGGATAGTAAGATTTAATGTTTGGGACTAGTCCAGAGTGGGGGGGACTGAATTGCAGGGAAAGTGATAATTTCCTGTCAGGTGGCAGTTAGGGCCTAGAGTGCATTGTAAGTGGACCTAAAGGTCTAAGGTTGTTAGCACCACGCCGGATCCCTGCTCTGACAGGCAGGGTCTCCGGCGTGTCAATTCACTCACCCGAGCTGCGGTCAGTGCTTCCCTTCCCCATGCTCTGCCTGCTTCCAGCGGGGCTTCCAGCGGGGCCTCCAGCCGTGTCCTTCGGGCACACGAGCGCTCCCGCCCTCTTGAGGGGCCAGCGCATGCACTTGCTATTTCCTCTCCAGCCAATGGCTTTGGGGCATTATGTATATATTGCTTCCTCCCCACTGGGCAGGTGCCCGAGCAATCTTCCTGTTCTACAGTCTTAGTTATTAAGGTTGCGTTCCAGTCCTTGCTGCACTATGGTGCAGATCCTGCCTGCTGCACTCTGGTCCAGATCCTGCCTGCAGCACTCTGATGCAGATCCTGCCTGCTGCATTCTGGTGCAAAACCCTGCGTGCAGCACTCTGATGCTAACTCTGTCTGCTGCACTCTGACGCAAACTCTGCCTGCTGCACTCGGATACAAATACTGCCTGCTGCACTCTGATGCAAACTCAGCCTGCTCCACCATCTAGTCTGTTCTACTGGGTCCAGCTGCTGCGCGTCCGTTGGTCTGTCCTGGAGTGGCACCTGGCATTCATTGGGAGCCAAGTCTAACCTCACCATCAGAGGCTCTAGTGAACAGTCCGGTGCTCGCTTAGTCACGCCCCTCAAGGTTCTCCGCAGTCCGTTGCACAGTGGTTCCACAAACCACGTCCGCGACAAAGGTGAGCAGTACCACATGTTGGGGTGACCCTAAGTGAGAGAAGACCTAAGAAAAAGAATCTTGAGATACGGAACAGTAGGGCTAAGAGACAGAATAACTTTCTGGAAATCAGTCCTGAGAGAGGACGCCTAGCCAAAAGACCCCAAGCTTATAATTAGAGATGAGCGTTGTTCTACTCGAACTGTTCGCCAATCTCAAATTCGAGCTGTTTTGGGCGGTGTTCGAGCCGTTCGGCGAACACGAACAATTTGAGAAAAATTCGGCTGTTCGAGGTTATGTTCGATAACTGTTCGTGCACCAAAATCATAACTGGATTTTTTCTCAGTAATGATGAAAATTAATGTTAATACGCAGTTTGAGTGTACAGCGGGGTGGGGGGAGGGGCAGGGGATGGATCTCTGCAGGAACAATGAAGATCTCCATTTTTTTTTCTCTTTCCCGCATTTGCAGTGGGGAGGTGCAATCTGTCAGCCTATCAGCAGCGCACACACGGAGCGAAGTGCTTTTTTTCACACAAGCAAGGGCATGTGTCATTGGCAGTGTATGTCACATGTCCTTGCCCTATAAGACCAAGCCATTTTCCCCGTCGCCACCATTTTCTCACTGCTGCAGCTGCGTGTTAGACGGCACCGCTGTTGCTGTGTGCGCTATACCTTGTTAATTTCAAGCCAATTTTCGCACAAATATACAGATAGCTTGGGAGTAGGGAATAGTTGTGATTGCAGTCCTTTTAAGGACTAGGTTACAGCATTTCCTACGACTTTTATCAGGGAGGTCTGTGCTCTTAAATAGATAGGTTGTGGGAGTAAAGACTAATTGTAATTGGAGTCCTTTTCAGGACTAGGTTACATGAGTTCCTATCAGTTTCTGCCAGGCAGGTCTGTGCCAGTGCTGTGCAAGTTTTTTTCACAACATTTGGCTGAATCTAGCAAAGCTAATCCTTTTTGGCCTATTGCAGAGTGTGTTAGTCAGTGAAGTAGCCTATCTGTGTTGCAAGATATACCACCTGTGTATAGAATACCAATTTTTTTACTGCACCTAGTGAAGTAAAATCTTTTGGGCATAGCATCATTCTATTAGTCCATCTATACTGACCTCCATCAGGTTGCAAACTGAATATAATTTTTTTCTGCATCTAGCTCTGAAAAAATATTTGGGCTTCTAGCAGTGTGTGGGACTTGGTCTATTAGTCCATCTATACTGACCTCCATCAGGTTGCAAATTAAAAATAATTTTTTTCTTCATTTAGCTCTGAAAAAATATTTGGGCTTCTAGCAGTGTGTGGGACTTGTTCTATTAGTCCTTCTATACTGACCTCCAGCAGGTTGCAAATTGAATATAATTTTTTTCTGCATCTAGCTCTGAAAAAATATTTGGGCTTCTAGCGGTGTGTGGGACTTGGTCTATTAGTCCATCTATACTGACCTCCATCAGGTTGCAAATTAAAAATAATTTTTTTCTGCATCTAGCTCTGAAAAAATATTTGGGCTTCTAGCAGTGTGTGGGACTTGGTCTATTAGTCCATCTATACTGACCTCCATCAGGTTGCAAATTAAAAATAATTTTTTTCTGCATCTAGCTCTGAAAAAATATTTGGGCTTCTAGCAGTGTGTGGGACTTGGTCTATTAGTCCATCTATACTGACCTCCATCAGGTTGCAAATTAAAAATAATTTTTTTCTGCATCTAGCTCTGAAAAAATATTTGGGCTTCTAGCAGTGTGTGGGACTTGGTCTATTAGTCCATCTATACTGACCTCCATCAGGTTGCAAATTAAAAATAATTTTTTTCTGCATCTAGCTCTGAAAAAATATTTGGGCTTTTAGCAGTGTGTGGGACTTGGTCTATTAGTCCATCTATACTGACCTCCATCAGGTTGCAAATTAAAAATAATTTTTTTCTTCATTTAGCTCTGAAAAAATATTTGGGCTTCTAGCAGTGTGTGGGACTTGTTCTTTTAGTCCTTCTATACTGACCTCCAGCAGGTTGCAAATTGAATATAATTTTTTTCTGCATCTAGCTCTGAAAAAATAGTTGGGCTTCTAGCGGTGTGTGGGACTTGGTCTATTAGTCCATCTATACTGACCTCCATCAGGTTGCAAATTAAAAATAATTTTTTTCTGCATCTAGCTCTGAAAAAATATTTGGGCTTCTAGCAGTGTGTGGGACTTGGTCTATTAGTCCATCTATACTGACCTCCATCAGGTTGCAAATTAAAAATAATTTTTTTCTGCATCTAGCTCTGAAAAAATATTTGGGCTTCTAGCGGTGTGTGGGACTTGGTCTATTAGTCCATCTATACTGACCTCCATCAGGTTGCAAATTAAAAATAATTTTTTTCTGCATCTAGCTCTGAAAAAATATTTGGGCTTCTAGCAGTGTGTGGGACTTGGTCTATTAGTCCATCTATACTGACCTCCATCAGGTTGCAAATTAAAAATAATTTTTTTCTGCATCTAGCTCTGAAAAAATATTTGGGCTTCTAGCGGTGTGTGGGACTTGGTCTATTAGTCCATCTATACTGACCTCCATCAGGTTGCAAATTAAATATAATTTTTTTCTGCATCTAGCTCTGAAAAAATATTTGGGCTTCTAGCAGTGTGTGGGACTTGGTCTATTAGTCCATCTATACTGACCTCCATCAGGTTGCAAATTAAAAATAATTTTTTTCTTCATTTAGCTCTGAAAAAATATTTGGGCTTCTAGCAGTGTGTGGGACTTGTTCTATTAGTCCTTCTATACTGACCTCCAGCAGGTTGCAAATTGAATATAATTTTTTTCTGCATCTAGCTCTGAAAAAATAGTTGGGCTTCTAGCGGTGTGTGGGACTTGGTCTATTAGTCCATCTATACTAACCTCCATCAGGTTGCAAATTAAAAATAATTTTTTTCTGCATCTAGCTCTGAAAAAATATTTGGGCTTCTAGCAGTGTGTGGGACTTGGTCTATTAGTCCATCTATACTGACCTCCATCAGGTTGCAAATTAAAAATAATTTTTATCTGCATCTACAGTACCTCTGAAAAAATATTTGGGCTTCTAGCTGTGTGTGGGACTATTTGTATTAGTCCATCTATACTGACCTCCATCAGGTTGCAAACTGAATATATTTTTTTCTGCATCTACCTCTGAAAAAATATTTGGCCTTCTAGTAGTGTGTCGGACTTTCTCTATTAGTCCATCTATACTGACCTCCATCAGGTTGCAAATTAAAACTAATTTTTATCTGCATCTACAGTACCTCTGAAAAAATATTTGGGCTTCTAGCTGTGTGTGGGACTATTTGTATTAGTCCATCTATACTGACCTCCATCAGGTTGCAAATTCAAAATAATTTTTTTCTGCATCTAACCCAGCCAATAGTTTTGGCCTAATACCACAGTTTGGCCACTCAGCTCTGCTCGGTTACCATCCATTGTTTTTTTGTGCAAACAACTCCAGAGTTGTGAATTAGTTAACCACCAAAATGAGTGGAAAAAGGCCTGCTGCTGGTGGAAAGGGGAATAGGCGTGTTGGGAAGGGGAAAAAAGGTTGTGTCCGTGGGGTAGGTGTTAAAGCAACAGTAACATCTGCAGAAGAAAGACCATCTTCCAGCCAAACTAAAATGTCTACTTCTTTTAGCGGACAATGTGATAAGATCCCTTTCTTACGGCCACGCCAATCGCTACAAATTCCAGATGAGGCACAAAAACAGCAGGTGCTTCAACGGATATCAAGTGCTCCTTTAAGTGGGCTCTCCTCCACATCAACTTCAACATCACAAATACTCCAGTCCTCAAAGGTGTCACCCAAATCGCACTTGCTTCCTCACAGCTCCCAAATCTCCAGCTGCCCGTCTGAGTATGAGGTAGAACAGATGGTTGAGTCTGCAGAGCTGTTTACTCATACTATAGCCTGGGAATCAGAGGTCGACTCCAGCGCTTCTGTGAATCCAGACGAGGAAATGATCTGCACTGATGCCCAGAATCTTTATGAGTCGGATCCAGGACCAGACGCAGAAGGTTCTGACCATAATGTAGACCCTCATTCCCAAACTGTAACTCCTGTTGGTGGAGACAATGAGGAAGACGATGATAAGACTCAAATACCTGATTGGAGCGACAACTTTAGTTTTTTGTCAGGGCAGGAACAGGTTGGCTCTGAGGACGACGGGTGTGATAACGCACAGGGTGATGATGATGAGGTCGGAGATCCCACTTACTGTCAACCCACAGTCAGCCAAGAGATGAGGTCAGCAGAGGAGGTGGAGGAAGATGCTAGTGACGACGAGGTCAGGTTGCGCCTTCCTGGACAGAGACGTAGTACTGGAAGCACGTCAACAACTGCATCCTCAAACACAACTCTGCCTCTCACCACAAGTCGTGGTGGCTCTTCAGGTCGCATGGGTGCTAAGCCTTGCATAGCCTGGGCATTTTTTCAGATGATTAAAGATGACTCAACTCGTGTTATCTGTAGCATTTGTCAGCAAAAGCTAAGTAGAGGCCAAAAAATACATAGTTTGAGTACTTCATGCATGAACCGGCACATGGACATGAAGCATAAGTTGCAGTGGGAAGCTCAGTGTGCTACAATGCGGCCTAGCCGGCCGGGCCAATCACCGTCTGCCATATCTTGTGCATCCGCGGCCTCTTCATCCTCTGTGCCTGGGGGGACAGCAGTCACACCTGTTTTGGGGCGCAGACCTGCCACCTCTTTACCCGCAACAGCCAGCGTGATTGGCAGGTCATCATTTTCTTTGGAGGTGGTAACACCAGCTGGTGTTGAGCGCTGTCCGACATCGATAGCACCACCTCTGGATCAAGGCAACCTAACATGTCCGCCTGCATCTTCCTCACAGACCGGCAGTTTGCCGGGGACACCCTTATCAACCCCGTCTAAGCACAATAGCCAGCCCTCGGTCCCTCAGATGTGGACAAGTAAAAGACCATTTCCTCCTAGCCATGAGAAAGCTAAGAGGTTGAATTTCACCATCTGCAAGCTCTTGGCTACAGAAATGCTGCCTTTCCGCCTGGTGGACACAGAGGATTTTCGAGACCTTATGTCCGTCGCAGTGCCCCAGTACCAGATGCCCAGTCGGCACTACTTCTCAAAGAAAGGTGTGCCTGCGCTCCACCAGCATGTCGCACACAACATCACCGCTTCTTTGAGAAACTCTGTGTGTGACAGGGTGCATTTCACCACATACACTTGGACGAGTAGGCATGGACAGGGGCGTTACATGTCGCTGACTGGGCACTGGGTAACTATGGTGACAGCAGGACAAGGGGCTGCTGTCCAAGTCTTGCCGTCCCCACGAGTTGTGCGTCAATCCTCTTTATGTCAAAGTTCCTCCACTGCTTCTGCCTCCTCAACCTCCTCTCGGTCATCCACCTGCACCCAAAGCCTGTCTGGTCATGCCACAAGCTTTCTAACTGCGCAGAAGGGATCCTGCACACCTCCTTACTATGCTGGCAGTAGGGCTCAACGTCATCAGGCGGTTTTTACATTGAAATGTCTGGGAAATGTGAGTCACACAGCTGAGGAGTTGTGGTCAGCTCTGGAGAACCAATTTCATGAATGGTTGTCTCCACTGGACCTGAAACCAGGGAAGGCCGTGTGCGACAATGCTGCAAACCTGGGTGTGGCCCTTCGCCGGGGCAATGTCACACACGTGCCTTGTATGGCTCACGTGTTGAACCTGGTTGTCCAGCAATTTTTAGCCCACTATCCCAGACTAGATGGCCTTCTGCAGAGGGCACGGTCGCTGTGTGCTCACTTCCGCCGTTCGCATCCCGCAGCTCAGCGACTTACATCTCTACAGAAGTCGTTGGGCCTGCCACTTCACCGGCTAAAATGCGATGTGCCTACCCGGTGGAATTCAACTCTGCACATGTTGCAGCGACTGTGGTAGCACCGACAATCCCTGGTGCAATACGTTCTGACGTATAGCCTGGGCCAACGAGATTCAGAGGTGGGGCAAATCACGCTGGAGGAGTGGTCTCAGATCAGGGACCTATGCACCCTTCTGCACAGTTTTGAAATGGCGACGAAGATGTTTAGTGCTGACGATGCCATTATCAGCATGACTATTCCGGTGATTTACATGCTGGAGCACATGTTAAACAGAATTCGGAGTCAGGTGGTGGCACAAGAGATGGTGGAGGAAGTAGAGGAGGAGGAGTTGTATGCGGAAGGGCTAACATCTGCAAGGTCCAGACGGTCGGCAGCACCAAGGCGGCAGGCATGTGAGGGTGGGGGAGATGGTTTTACCAGGGCGCATGGTAGCAGCCAAACTAGTGAGGAAGGTGCAGGAGCCCAGGAAGAAGTGGAGGACGAACTGATGGAAGACTCATCAGATGAGGGAGACCTTGATCACATTTCTGTTGTGCGAGGTTGGGGGGAGAGGACAGAGGAAGGAAGCATGATTGTTACCTCGCCACCAACACAACAGGGACTTGGTGCTCCTGGATGCGCAACACACATGAGTGCCTTCTTGCTGCACTACCTGCATCATGACCCTCGAATTGTGAGAATTAGAAATAATCCTGACTACTGGGTTGCCACACTGTTAGATCCCCGGTACAAAAGTAAATTTGCAGAAATTATTCCTGCTATAGAAAGGGATGCACGCATGCAGGAGTATCAGCAGAGACTGTTGCAGAATCTTACATGTGCTTTTCCACAAAATACCAGTGGTGCACGTAGTGAATCTCACAGTTCCAACTTGCCAACCGTGGGACCGTCAAGTGTTCAGCACTCAAACCGTAACAGAACCACAGTATCTGCTGGTAACATCAATTTTGCGGAATCATTTCACCACTTTTTTAGCCCATCCTTTGCAAGGCCACAGGAGACAAGAAGTCTGACACATAGTCAACGCCTAGAGACGATGGTACAGGAGTATCTCCAAGTAAACATTGAAGCCACGACTGTGTCACTGGACCCTTGCTCTTTTTGGGCTTCCAATCTGGATAAATGGCCGGAGCTAGCCACTTACACCTTGGAGATCTTGTCATGCCCCGCAGCCAGCGTTCTGTCTGAACGTGTGTTCAGCGCTGCTGGTGGTGTGCTGACAGATAAGCGCACGCGGCTCTCCACTGATAATGTAGACAGACTCACGTTCATAAAGATGAACAAATCATGGATCCGAAACGACTTTTCTACCCCTGTGTCATCCTGGGGAGAGTAAAAGCTTGATGATTGGTTAAAATCACCCTACCAACCGTTTTAAGCTTTCAAATTACTAATCATGTTTATGTGTATCTTGACTGGAAAATAATTTGGGCTTTGTAGCAGTGTGCAGCACTGATCCTATTAGGCCATCTATACTAAAGCTTCACCAGATTTAAAATTAAAAATAATTTTTAGCTGCATCTAGCCCGGAAAATAATTTTGGGGCTCCGAGATGCGCAAGACACATAAGTGCCTTCTTGCTGCACTACCTGCAGCATGACCCTCATATTGTCAGAATTCGAAGTAATCATGACTACTGGGTTGCCACACTCTTAGATCCCCCAAACTTTTCGATCAACCTTTTCATTTTAATAAAGACCAAAAAAATGGTCATTTTTGAAATTATAAGCATTAGCAGGTTGTTAGAAACTGAAATCAAACAGTTTTCAACTCAAAACTTTATTCTAGGTGATGTTACATTTTCACATAGGACCCCTTGTTCGAAAGGAGCTTCTGAACTCTCTCGTCCATTGAATTTGTCAGGTTTTGGATGGTTTCTGCTTCAATTGTTTTGCATGAGGACAGAATACCCTCCCAGAGCTGTTGCTTAGATGTGACCTGCCTCCCGCCATCATAGACACTCCTTTTAATGATGCTCCAAAGGTTCTGAATGGGGTAGAGGTCAGGGGAGCATGGGGGTCACACCATAAGTTTGTCCCCTTTTATGCCCATATCAGCCAGAGATGCCGATGTTTTATGTGCAGCATGAGATGGTGCATTATCATGCAGAAAAATGATCTTGCTGTGAAATACACGGTTCTTCTTCTTGAACCATGGCAGGAAGTGCTGTTTGAGAAAATCCACATACATTATGGAGTTCATCTTTAGCGCCTTCAGGGATCCTAAAGGGGCCGACAATCTCTCTCCCCATGATTCCAGCCCAAAACATTACTCCACCTCCTCCTTGTTGGCGCTGTAGCCGTGTTTGCGTGGGGTGTCCATCAACCAGCCATCCTCCACTCCATCCATCTGGACCATCGAGCGCTGCACGGCACTCATCCGTGAACAAAACTGTTTTGAAATCAGTCTTCATGTAATGTTTGGCCCACTGGAGCCGTTTCTGCTTGTGTGAAGTGGATAGAGGAGGTCGACAGGATGGCGTATGCACAGCTGCAAACCTCTGAAGGACCCTGCATCTTGTTGTTCGGGGGACGTTGGAGGCACAAGCAGCTTCAAAAACTTGTCTGCTGCTATGACAAGGCTTTTTGGCCGCTGCTCTTTCAACCTGACGTAATTGCCTGTAGGAAAGAGTCCTCAATTTGCCCTTATCAGCACGCACACGTGTGTACTGTGAATCAGCTACATACTTCTTGATTGCCAAGACACTTCATCCTGATCATCGCACAATGTTGATTGTAGTCATGCCTTGACCTAAACACTCCACAATTTGTTGCTTCTCAGCAGCCGACACATCCTTTTTCTTTCCCATTTTGGCAGAAAATGTAGGCTGCTTAATAATGTGAGAGAGCCTTCTTAAGTAGTCTTGCCTTTCATTGGACACACCTGCCAAACTAATTAGCACAGGTGTCTGCAATTGCTTACAGTGATATAAAGAGCCCTGACACACATCACCATCAATGAGTTTAACTGACAAACAAACAAATTCTTCCCTTATCACTCCTAAACACTTTTTGCATAATAATTTGGAACGCAGTGTACATGTGCTTTTCCACAAAACACCAGCGGTTCACGTAGTGAATCTTACAGTTCTAACTTGCCAACAGTGGTCTGTATGGAGTTGTTCAATAAAGGGCCCAAAATTAAGATAACATAGATGGGAGAGGTCTCTATGAATAGGAATTCCTAAGTATTTGATACCCTGTGAGGGACAGGCAAAGGGAAAGTTGGACTGGATGGAATCCTATATGGATTTGGGGAGGGAGACATCGAGGGCCTCAGACTTCGCTGCATTGATTTTAAAATTTGACCATGTAACAAAGTGATCTATTTCAGCCATAACAGCAGGGATGGATATATGTGATTGAGTGATATATACTAGGACATCATCAGCAAATAGAGAGCACTTGTACTCGGTGCCTCCCACCTCAATCCACCTAATATTGGGGTTATGGCGAATTGATGAGAGCAGGTGCTCCGTCACTAGGATGTATAAGAGAGGGGACAGAGGACATCCCTGCCTTGTCCCATTGGTGATTGTGAAAGGTGATGAAAATGTTCTGACGCACCCCCTGGGCCTTGGGACACCCGGAGCCGGACCCTTTTTGGTGGATGCTGGTGGTTGTAGTCTTCGTGGCGGCGACCCGGTTCCGTGGCTCAGGGCGGTCAAACCAGTGGCGGAACTATTTATGTGGTTTTGATGTTTAAATGTCCGACTACGCCACCCGTGGATTGCGGTCAGAGTGAACCGCTGCTACAGGGCAGACCGCTGAGGCTGGTGTTGTGGGTGCAGCAGAGCGTAGCATAACTCCCCACGGGAGGAGTATAGCCTCAGGGCAGTGTATGGGGAGGATGGGGGTGATGGTGCAGGGCAGCAGCAGTAACGACACGGAGTCAGTGATGCAGTCCAGGGCCTTTACTCACAGTTCTTATTATCCAGACCACGTCTGCAGGTAACGGCTGCCCACGTCGTACTGTGCTCACCAGGTGAGGGGCTCAGACAACTCCCAGATAACTTTGGAGCACTTCACAGGACCCCCTTTGTGTGTCCTTTGTCTGGCCTTTCTTACCAACACTTCTGTCCGGCTGCCTCGGGCCTCCTCTTGGTAAACTTGGCGCCAGTTTCCCTGACCCTATGTGGTGCCTTCCTAGCGGGTGTAGCGAGGGGCTGCGCAACATAAAATGTCAGAGCCTCCGGTTTCTAGCTGAGGGTCGTTTCCTGCCTCCACTAGTTCGGGGACCGGTCTCCCCCTTTGGCCTGACCCCTCCACGAAGGTGGATTCGGGCGTGCGGTGGCGACTCGCCCGTCCGCACCCCTGGGATCCCTTCATTCCTCGTTCCTGGAGCCTTCTCCGCTCCTCTTCCTTCCTTCTCCCTCTTCCAGGCCTGGGCCTCTGTTACTAGGCCCGCCTCTGGAGCAGAGCTCATGCAGAGCCCCTGCTCCCTGCCACTTCTGCTCAGACTTCTCTGCACTGAACTAAGATGGTGCCCACCTTTTATACTCCCTTCTCAATGCACCCAGGAACTGCTTCCTCCCTGCTCCTGCACTACAGGGTTCCCCTTCCTCAGTGTTCCCTCCCCCCACTCCAGCCAGGGACAGGGACTGTCGTGCCCATCTCAGGGGCATATTGGTCGCCCTGCCCCACGGCAATGTGGTGTAATGCATGCAGGTGTCGGGTCCTGATCCACACTCCATCCTTACCTGAGAGTGAGATATCACACCTCTGGGTGAGGTGCAATACGTCTGTAGCAACCGAGCCCTCAGGGTGCTACAGTTCCATTTATCTTCAGCCTAGGTGACGTATTGCGATACAGGGCCGTGATTTTGGCTATAAAAGGGTCCCCTAGACCCCTACCCCAAGCTTTTTAAGAGAATCATATATGGCGTGCCAGGAGACTCTATGGAATGCTTTCTCAGCATCCAACGAGAGTATCTAATTACAAATTTTTAACTGCATCTAGCCCAGGAAATACTTTGTGCCTAGTAGCAGTGTCTGCTAGTGAGCGGATTATCCCGGCTGTTAAGCAAGCTGCACCACCTGTAGTTTAGACACTTAATTTTTTCAAAGGAAATGCTTCGGGACCATGGGATACTTAGTGAAGAGCATCAGGAGGCACCCCAAGGCATAGGGGCTGGGACTGGCAGTAGGATGCCTTGCGGTGGACAGCCGAGCTCGATCCTTATAAAAGCTTTTTAACTGCAGCAGCTTTAGTGGACGCTACTGGAGCTGGAATTACCGCGGCTACTGGCATGAGACTTGCCCTCCAATAGATCCTTGTAAATGGATTTAAAGTGTGTTCATTCAAATTAGAGAGACAATTTAAATTAAAAAGCTTAGAGCTGCCTCCACCACAGGGGGGCTCGCTCGACCCACCAGCGGACAGGCACCAGTATTGGGAGAGGGGGGCTGGCCGTCAGGGTTCACCGCGGCTCTGGCACAAACCCGGCGACACGGAGGTGGCACGGGCAGGAGCGGACTGAACGTGTCGGCTTCTCACTTTTTGGATTTTAGAAGGGCATGACATGCCTATATCTGTGTCTCCCCCTCCTTTTACTCCTCCACCTCTTTTATTTTCGCATGACTATATGTACTTGTCACTTTTCCATGTGTTAGTTATGTCTTCTGAGCAGTTTGTCAGCTTTTGGACACCTTTGAAGGTGTTTTCTATGTGTTTCTATGTGTTTTTGTTTGCCTGCCATTGGTTTTAACGGTGTTCGAAGGTGTTCGACGAACAGTTCGACGAACAGTTCGGCGAACACACGGGTGGGTGTTCGACGAACCGAACCGAACTCGAACACTACGGGGGTGGCTCAACACTACTTATAATGCTTGAAGGAAACGGGCCTAAACAGCACTGAGTACATGGGTTGGGTAAAGTGTACCGGGTGGGAGTTCCAAAGCATCAGCAGTACCAGCCATACCTTAATGGTAAAAGGGGGCACAGAACTGCAGGACAAGTAAACGGCTCTTACTAAGCAGGGCTGTAGAGCTAAAACAGTGTTGTGGTGAAGTAATGAGAAGCAGTGGATATAGAGAACAATAGAGAAAACGAAGGAGGGAAACTGTGGGGAAAATGCTGCAAGTTGTAAAGGAAACATTCATAAGATCTTGTACCCACTATCCCTTCAGTATATTCCCTAACAAGTTACCATTCAGTAAAAAGTTTATTTTTGAATGGTGGTCTCCCTCATTGAACTGTGAAATAGTGTTGAGCCACCCCCGTAGTGTTCGAGTTCGGTTCGGTTCGTCGAACACCCGTGTGTTCGCCGAACTGTTCGTCGAACTGTTCGTCGAACACCTTCGAACACCGTTAAAACCAATGGCAGGCAAACAAAAACACATAGAAACACATAGAAAACACCTTCAAAGGTGTCCAAAAGCTGACAAACTGCTCAGAAGACATAACTAACACATGGAAAAGTGACAAGTACATATAGTCATGCGAAAATAAAAGAGGTGGAGGAGTAAAAGGAGGGGGAGACACAGATATAGGCATGTCATGCCCTTCTAAAATCCAAAAAGTGAGAAGCCGACACGGCCAGTCCGCTCCTGCCCGTGCCACCTCCGTGTCGCCGGGTTTGTGCCAGAGCCGCGGTGAACCCTGACGGCCAGCCCCCCTCTCCCAATACTGGTGCCTGTCCGCTGGTGGGTCGAGCGAGCCCCCCTGTGGTGGAGGCAGCTCTAAGCTTTTTAATTTAAATTGTCTCTCTAATTTGAATGAATACACTTTAAATCCATTTACAAGGATCTATTGGAGGGCAAGTCTCATGCCAGCAGCCGCGGTAATTCCAGCTCCAGTAGCGTCCACTAAAGCTGCTGCAGTTAAAAAGCTTTTATAAGGATCGAGCTCGGCTGTCCATCGCAAGGCATCCTACTGCCAGTCCCAGCCCCTATGCCTTGGGGTGCCTCCTGATGCTCTTCACTAAGTATCCCATGGTCCCGAAGCATTTCCTTTGAAAAAATTAAGTGTCTAAACTACAGGTGGTGTAGCTTGCTTAACAGCCGGGATAATCCGCTGACTAGCAGACACTGCTACTAGGCACAAAGTATTTCCTGGGCTAGATGCAGTTAAAAATTTGTAATTAGATACTCTCGTTGGATGCTGAGAAAGCATTCCATAGAGTCTCCTGGCACGCCATATATGATTCTCTTAAAAAGCTTGGGGTAGGGGTCTAGGGGACCCTTTTATAGCCAAAATCACGGCCCTGTATCGCAATACGTCACCTAGGCTGAAGATAAATGGAACTGTAGCACCCTGAGGGCTCGGTTGCTACAGACGTATTGCACCTCACCCAGAGGTGTGATATCTCACTCTCAGGTAAGGATGGAGTGTGGATCAGGACCCGACACCTGCATGCATTACACCACATTGCCGTGGGGCAGGGCGACCAATATGCCCCTGAGATGGGCACGACAGTCCCTGTCCCTGGCTGGAGTGGGGGGAGGGAACACTGAGGAAGGGGAACCCTGTAGTGCAGGAGCAGGGAGGAAGCAGTTCCTGGGTGCATTGAGAAGGGAGTATAAAAGGTGGGCACCATCTTAGCTCAGTGCAGAGAAGTCTGAGCAGAAGTGGCAGGGAGCAGGGGCTCTGCATGAGCTCTGCTCCGGAGGCGGGCCTAGTAACAGAGGCCCAGGCCTGGAAGAGGGAGAAGGAAGGAAGAGGAGCGGAGAAGGCTCCAGGAACGAGGAATGAAGGGATCCCAGGGGTGCGGACTAGTGTTGAGCCACCCCCGTAGTGTTCGGGTTCGTTTCGGTTCGTCGAACACCGGGATGTTCGAGGAACTGTTCGTCGAACTGTTCGTCGAACACCTTAGAACACCGTCGAACACCGTTAAAACCAATGGCAGGCAAACAAAAACACATAGAAACACATAGAAAACACCTGCAAAGGTGTCCAAAAGCTGACAAACTGCTCAGAAGACACTCTCTTTAAAAAAGCCGGCCGGCAAATTCAGCAGCGGCATACACCGGTACCCGACAATTTAGACAAGAAGGAATAGAGCATCACACATAGATTAGATAGATAGAAACATGTCAGTCACACATATAAGAAGCACAGTGACAGTGTTGGTTACTGCACTTGTCATTTAGTGTAAAGGATTTATTAAAAAAAATATTAGTGTTTTCATGCACCGTCTCTTTAAAAAAGCCGGCCGGCAATTCAGCATCTGTACCCGACAATTTAGAACAGAAAGAATAGAGCTTCACACATAGATTAGATAGATAGAAACATGTCAGTCACATATATAATAAGTACAGTGATAGTGTTGCTTACTGTACTTGTCATTTAGTGTAAAGGATTTATTTAAAAAAATAATAGTGTTTTCATGCACTGTCTCTTTAAAAAAGCCGGCCGGCAATTCAGCAGCGGTGCCCGACAATTTAGAACAGAAAGATAGAGCATCACACATAGATTAGATAGATAGAAACATGTCAGTCACATATATAAGAAGTACAGTGATAGTGTTGGTTACTGTACTTGTCATTTAGTATTAAAATAAAGGATTTATTATTAAAAAAATTGGCGTGGGGTTCCCCTTAATTTTAGGCTCTAGCGGAGGTTAAGCAGACGGCTGGGGCAGATGTTTGAAGCCTGGGAAGGGGGTAATACCCACGGAGCTTCCCAGGCTACTAATATCAGCCCCCAGCTGAATACATAGCCTTTACTAGCTATTAAAATGGGGGACCCCCCCAAAAAAATGACGTGGGGTCCCCCCTAATTTAATAGCTAGCAAAGGCTAGGCAGACAGCTGGGGGCTGATATTAATAGCCCAGGAAGGGAGCCATGAATATTGGCCCCCTCCCAGGCTAGAAACACCAGCCGTCAGCCGCCCCAGAAATGGCGCATTCATAGGATGCGCCAATTCTGGCACTTAGCCTCGCTCTTCCACGCTGCCCTGGTGCGGTGGCAGGGGGTAATAGGGTTGGGGTTGATGTCAGCTTATAATGCCAGCTGACATCAAGCCCAGGTTAGTAATGGAGAGGCGTCTATAAGACACCCCCATTACTAACCCCATAGTCAAAGTTAAAAAAAACACAAACACCCAGAATAAAGTCCTTTAATTGAAATAAAGACACAATCCTTTATTGTTCTAAATTAAACCATACTTACCATCACGCCCATTCCAGCTGAAGCCAACGATCTCCTGCAATAAAAGAAAAATAATAAAGCAACCTCATCCTTACCTTTCCATGGTTCCCACGACAGCTTCAGCTCTGCTACATCGAGATGACAGGCTGGACCGCAGCAGAACGCTGCCATCCAGCCTGTCATCCCGCAGACACTGAGAAGCGCAGGCTTGCTTGCGCTGCTCAGCGTCTCTCTGTGACGACATCCAGATGAGCCGAGTTCATGTCCAATGAACTCGGCTCACCTCATGCACGTCACTGACAGCGTGGGAAAATTCTCGCGCTGAAGCGCTGATTGCAGGAGAATTTTCCCACGCTGTCAGTGACGTGCAGGAGGTGAGCTGAGTTCATTGTACATGAGCTCACCTCATGCACATCACTGACAGCGTGGGAGAATTCTCCTGCACTCAGAACTTCAGCGTGAGAATTTTCCCACGCTGTCAGTGACGTGCATGAGGTGAGCCGAGTTCATTGGACATGACCTCGGCTCATCTGGATGCCGTCACAGCGAGACAGTGAGGAGCGCAAGCATGCCTGCGCTTCTCAGTGTCTGCGGGATGACAGACTGGATGGCAGCGTTCTGCTGCGGTCCAGCCAGTCATCTCGATGTAGCAGAGCTGAAGCTGTCGTGGGAACCATGGAAAGGTAAGGATGAGGTTGGTTTATTATTTTTCTTTTATTGCAGGAGATCGTTGGCTTCAGCTGGAATGGGTGTGATGGTAAGTATGGTTTAATTTAGAACAATAAAGAATTGTGTCTTTATTTCAATTAAAGGACTTTATTCTGGGTGTTGTGTTTTTTTTAAATACTTTACTAGAAATTCATGGCGGTCATGTCTAATACTGGCGTGACCCCATGAATTTTGGGCTTGGGGCCAGCTGATAATACCAAGCTGGCCCTAACCCCTTTATTACCCAGTGAGCCACCGCACCAGGGCCCTGGATGAGTTGGGTACAGCGCCAGAAGATGGCGCTTCTATGAACGCGCCATTTTCCGGGGTGGCTGCGGACTGCAATTTGTAGCGGGGGGGGGCCCAGAAAGCTTGGGCCTCCCTGCGCTGCAGATTCCAGCCCCCAGCTGCCTAGTTGTACCTGGCTGGACACAAAAATAGGGCGAAGCCCCACATACTTTTTTTTTAATTATTTCATGAAATTCATGAAATAATTAAGAAAAAAAGCCTTCCCTATATTGTTGTGTCCGGCCAGGTACAAATAGGCAGCTGGTGGTTGGGGGCAGCCCGTTCCTGCCTGCTGTACCTGGCTGGACACAAATATAGTGCGAAGCCCCACTTCAATTTTTTTTAATTATTTCATGAAATTCATGAAATAATTAAGAAAAAAAGGGCTTCCCTATATTGTTGTGTCCGGCCAGGTACAAATAGGCAGCTGGTGGATGGGGGCAGCCCGTTCCTGCCTGCTGTACCTGGCTGGACACAAATATAGTGCGAAGCCCCACTTCAATTTTTTTAAATTATTTCAGGAAATTCATGAAATAATTTAAAAAAAATTGACGTGGGGCTTCGCACTATATTTGTGTCCAGCCAGGTACAGCAGGCAGGAACGGGCTGCCCCCAACCACCAGCTGCCTATTTGTACCTGGCCGGACACAACAATATAGGGAAGCCCTTTTTTTCTTAATTATTTCATGAAATAATTTAAAGAAAATTGACGTGGGGCTTCGCCCTGTTTTTGTGTCCAGCCAGGTACAACTAGGCAGCTGGGGGCTGGAATCCGCAGCGCAGGGAGGCCCAAGCTTTCTGGGCCACCCCCGCTGCAAATTGCAGTCCGCAGCCACCCCGGAAAATGGCGCGTTCATAGAAGCGCCATCTTCTGGCGCTGTACCCAACTCATCCAGGGCCCTGATGCGGTGGCTCACTGGGTAATAAAGGGGTTAGGGCCAGCTTGGCATTATCAGCTGGCCCTAAGCCCGAAATTCATGGGGTCACGCCAATATTAGACATGACCACCATGAATTTCTAGTAAAGTATTTAAAAAAAACACAACACCCAGAAAAAAGTCCTTTAATTGAAATAAACACACAATTCTTTATTGTTCTAAATTAAACCATACTTACCATCACGCCCATTCCAGCTGAAGCCAACGATCTCCTGAAATAAAAGAAAAATAATAAAGCAACATCATCCTTACCTTTCCATGGTTCCCATGACAGCTTCAGCTCTGCTACATCGAGATGACAGGCTGGACCGCAGCAGAACGCTGCCATCCAGCCTGTCATCCCGCAGACACTGAGAAGCGCAGGCTTGCTTGCGCTCCACAGTGTCTCTCTGTGAGGGCATCCAGATGAGCCGAGTTAATGTCCAATGAACTCGGCTCACCTCATGCACGTCACTGACAGCGTGGGAAAATTCTCCTGCACTCAGCGCTTCAGCGTGGGAGAATTCTCACACTGAAGCGCTGAGTGCAGGAGAATTCTCCCACGCTGTCAGTGACGTGCAGGAGGTGAGCTGAGTTCATTGGACATGAGCTCACCTTATGCACGTCACTGACAGCGTGGGAGAATTCTCCTGCACTCACCGCTTCAGCGTGAGAATTTTCCCACGCTGTCAGTGACGTGCATGAGGTGAGCCGAGTTCATTGGACATGAACTCGGCTCATCTGGATGTCGTCACAGAGAGACGCTGAGCAGCGCAAGCAAGCCTGCGCTTCTCAGTGTCTGCGGGATGAGAGGCTGGATGGCAGCGTTCTGCTGCGGTCCAGCCTGTCATCTCGATGTAGCAGAGCTGAAGCTGTCGTGGGAACCATGGAAAGGTAAGGATGAGGTTGCTTTATTATTTTTCTTTTATTGCAGGAGATCGTTGGCTTCAGCTGGGATGGGCGTGACGGTAAGTATGGTTTAATTTAGAACAATAAAGGATTGTGTCTTTATTTCAATTAAAGGACTTTATTCTGGGTGTTTGTGTTTTTTTTTACTTTGACTATGGGGTTAGTAATGGGGGTGTCTTATAGACGCCTCTCCATTACTAACCTGGGCTTGATGTCAGCTGGCATTATAAGCTGACATCAACCCCAACCCTATTACCCCCTGCCACCGCACCAGGGCAGCGTGGAAGAGCGAGGCTAAGTGCCAGAATTGGCGCATCCTATGAATGCGCCATTTCTGGGGCGGCTGACGGCTGGTGTTTCTGGCCTGGGAGGGGGCCAATATTCATGGCTCCCTTCCTGGGCTATTAATATCAGCCCCCAGCTGTCTGCCTAGCCTTTGCTAGCTATTAAATTAGGGGGGACCCAACGTCATTTTTTTTGGGGGTCCCCCATTTTAATAGCTAGTAAAGGCTATGTATTCAGCTGGGGGCTGATATTAGTAGCCTGGGAAGCTCCGTGGGTATTACCCCCTTCCCAGGCTTCAAACATCTGCCCCAGCCGTCTGCTTAACCTCCGCTAGAGCCTAAAATTAAGGGGAACCCCACGCCAATTTTTTTAATAATAAATCCTTTATTTTAATACTAAATGACAAGTACAGTAACCAACACTATCACTGTACTTCATATATATGTGACTGACATGTTTCTATCTATCTAATCTATGTGTGAAGCTCTATTCTGTCTGTTATAAATTGTCGGGTACAGATGCTGAATTGCCGGCCGGCTTTTTTGAAGAGACGGTGCATGAAAACACTATTATTTTTTTTGATAAATCCTTTACGCTAAATGACAAGTACAGTAAGCAACACTGTCACTGTACTTCGTATATATGTGGCTGACATGTTTCTATCTATCTAATCTATGTGTGAAGCTCTATTCTGTCTGTTATAAATTGTCGGGTACCGCTGCTGAATTGCCGGCCGGCTTTTTTAAAGAGACGGTGCATGAAAACACTATTATTTTTTTTGATAAATCCTTTACGCTAAATGACAAGTACAGTAAGCAGCACTTTCACTGTACTTCGTATATATGTGGCTGACATGTTTATATCTATCTAATCTATGTGTGAAGCTCTATTCTTTCGGTTCTAAATTGTCGGGTACAGGTGTATGCCGCTGCTGAATTGCCGGCTTTTCATGTTTCACTGTTGGCACTGTTCCCATCTATTTGGGCAATCACTGTAATGCCACAACCACCATGGCTGTGGCATTACAGTGAGTGGCAGACAATCCCTGCATGATTGGTGCTCTAAATAGCGCCAGACATGCAGGACACGCTTTTGGTGCACGAACAGTTATCGAACATAACCTCGAACAGCCGAATTTTTTGCAAATCGTTCGGGTTCGTCGAACAACTCGAACACCGCCCAAAACAGCTCGAATTTGAGATTGGCGAACAGTTCTAGTCGAATACCGCTCATCTCTAGTGCGGACGGGCGAGTCGTCACCGCACGCCCGAATCCACCTGCGTGGAGGGGTCAGGCCAAAGGGGGAGACCGGTCCCCGAACTAGTGGAGGCAGGAAACGACCCTCAGCTAGAAACCGGAGGCTCTGACATTTTATGTGGCGCAGCCCCTCGCTACACCCGCTAGGAAGGCACCACATAGGGTCAGGGAAACTGGCGCCAAGTTTACCAAGAGGAGGACCGAGGCAGCCGGACAGAAGTGTTGGTAAGAAAGGCCAGACAAAGGACACACAAAGGGGGTCCTGTGAAGTGCTCCAAAGTTATCTGGGAGTTGTCTGAGCCCCTCACCTGGTGAGCACAGTACGATGTGGGCAGCCGTTACCTGCAGACGTGGTCTGGATAATAAGAACTGTGAGTAAAGGCCCTGGACTGCATCACTGACTCCGTGTCGTTACTGCTGCTGCCCTGCACCATCACCCCCATCCTCCGCATACACTGCCCTGAGGCTATACTCCTCCCGTGGGGAGTTATGCTACGCTCTGCTGCACCCACAACACCAGCCTCAGCGGTCTGCCCTGCAGCGGCGGTTCACTCTGACCGCAATCCACGGGTGGCGTAGTCGGACATTTAAACATCAAAACCACATAAATAGTTCCGCCACTGGTTTGACCGCCCTGAGCCACGGAACCGGGTCGCCGCCACGAAGACTACAACCACCAGCATCCACCAAAAAGGGTCCGGCTCCGGGTGTCCCAAGGCCCAGGTGGTGCGTCAGAACATTTTCATCACCTTTCACAATCACCAATGGGACAAGGCAGGGATGTCCTCTGTCCCCTCTCTTATACATCCTAGTGACGGAGCACCTGCTCTCATCAATTCGCCATAACCCCAATATTAGGTGGATTGAGGTGGGAGGCACCGAGTACAAGTGCTCTCTATTTGCTGATGATGTCCTAGTATATATCACTCAATCACATATATCCATCCCTGCTGTTATGGCTGAAATAGATCACTTTGTTACATGGTAAAATTTTAAAATCAATGCAGCGAAGTCTGAGGCCCTCGATGTCTCCCTCCCCAAATCCATATAGGATTCCATCCAGTCCAACTTTCCCTTTGCCTGGCCCTCACAGGGTATCAAATACTTAGGAATTCCTATTCATAGAGACCTCTCCCATCTATGTTATCTTAATTTTGGGCCCTTTATTGAACAATTCCATACAGACCACGGTTGGCAAGTTAGAACTGTAAGATTCACTACGTGAACCACTGGTGTTTTGTGGAAAAGCACATGTACACTGCGTTCCAAATTATTATGCAAAAAGTGTTTAGGAGTGATAAGGGAAGAATTTGTTTGTTTGTCAGTTAAACTCATTGATGGTGATGTGTGTCAGGGCTCTTTATATCACTGTAAGCAATTGCAGACACCTGTGCTAATTAGTTTGGCAGGTGTGTCCAATGAAAGGCAAGACTACTTAAGAAGGCTCTCTCACATTATTAAGCAGCCTACATTTTCTGCCAAAATGGGAAAGAAAAAGGATGTGTCGGCTGCTGAGAAGCAACAAATTGTGGAGTGTTTAGGTCAAGGCATGACTACAATCAACATTGTGCGATGATCAGGATGAAGTGTCTTGGCAATCAAGAAGTATGTAGCTGATTCACAGTACACACGTGTGCGTGCTGATAAGGGCAAATTGAGGACTCTTTCCTACAGGCAATTACGTCAGGTTGAAAGAGCAGCGGCAAAAAAGCCTTGTCATAGCAGCAGACAAGTTTTTGAAGCTGCTTGTGCCTCCAACGTCCCCCGAACAACAAGATGCAGGGTCCTTCAGAGGTTTGCAGCTGTGCATACGCCATCCTGTCGACCTCCTCTATCCACTTCACACAAGCAGAAACGGCTCCAGTGGGCCAAACATTACATGAAGACTGATTTCCAAACTGTTTTGTTCACGGATGAGTGCCGTGCAGCGCTCGATGGTCCAGATGGATGGAGTGGAGGATGGCTGGTTGATGGACACCCCACGCAAACACGGCTACAGCGCCAACAAGGAGGAGGTGGAGTAATGTTTTGGGCTGGAATCATGGGGAGAGAGATTGTCGGCCCCTTTAGGATCCCTGAAGGCGCTAAAGATGAACTCCATAATGTATGTGGATTTTCTCAAACAGCACTTCCTGCCATGGTTCAAGAAGAAGAACCGTGTATTTCACAGCAAGATCATTTTTCTGCATGATAATGCACCATCTCATGCTGCACATAAAACATCTGCATCTCTGGCTGATATGGGCATAAAAGGGGACAAACTTATGGTGTGACCCCCATGCTCCCCTGACCTCTACCCCATTCAGAACCTTTGGAGCATCATTAAAAGGAGTGTCTATGATGGCGGGAGGCAGTTCACATCTAAGCAACAGCTCTGGGAGGGTATTCTGTCCTCATGCAAAACAATTGAAGCAGAAACCATCCAAAACCTGACAAATTCAATGGACGAGAGAGTTCAGAAGCTCCTTTCGAACAAGGGGTCCTATGTGAAAATGTAACATCACCTAGAATAAAGTTTTGAGTTGAAAACTGTTTGATTTCAGTTTCTAACAACCTGCTAATGCTTATAATTTCAAAAATGACCATTTTTTTGGTCTTTATTAAAATGAAAAGGTTGATCGAAAAGTTTGGGGGATCTAAGAGTGTGGCAACCCAGTAGTCATGATTACTTCGAATTCTGACAATATGAGGGTCATGCTGCAGGTAGTGCAGCAAGAAGGCACTTATGTGTCTTGCGCATCTCGGAGCCCCAAAATTATTTTCCAGGCTAGATGCAGCTAAAAATTATTTTTAATTTTAAATCTGGTGGAGCTTATTATAGATGGCCTAATAGGATCAGTGCTGCACACTGCTACAAAGCCCAAATTATTTTCCAGTCAAGATACAGATAAACATGATTAGTAATTTGAAAGCTTAAAACGGTTGGTAGGGTGATTTTAACCAATCATCAAGCTTTTACTCTCCCCAGGATGACACAGGGGTAGAAAAGTCGTTTCAGATCCATGATTTGTTCATCTTTATGAACGAGAGTCTGTCTACATTATCAGTGGAGAGCCGCGTGCGCTTATCTGTCAGCACACCACCAGCAGCGCTGAACACACGTTCAGACAGAACGCTGGCTGCGGGGCATGACAAGATCTACAAGGCGTAAGTGGCGAGCTCCGGCCATTTATCCAGATTGGAAGCCCAAAAAGAGCAAGGGTCCAGTGACACAGTCGTGGCTTCAATGTTTACTTGGAGATACTCCTGTACCATCGTCTCTAGGCGTTGACTATGTGTCAGACTTCTTGTCTCCTGTGGCCTTGCAAAGGATGGGCTAAAAAAGTGGTGAAATGATTCCGCAAAATTGATGTTACCAGCAGATACTGTGGTTCTGTTACGGTTTGAGTGCTGAACACTTGACGGTCCCACGGTTGGCAAGTTGGAACTGTGAGATTCACTACGTGCACCACTGGTGTTTTGTGGAAAAGCACATGTAAGATTCTGCAACAGTCTCTGCTGATACTCCTGCATGCGTGCATCCCTTTCTATGGCAGGAATAATTTCGGCAAATTTACTTTTGTACCGGGGATCTAACAGTGTGGCAACCCAGTAGTCAGGATTATTTCTAATTCTCACAATTCGAGGGTCATGTTGCAGGTAGTGCAGCAAGAAGGCACTCATGTGTGTTGCGCATCCAGGAGCACCAAGTCCCTGTTGTGTTGGTGGCGAGGTAACAATCATGCTTCCTTCCTCTGTCCTCTCCCCCCAACCTCGCACAACAGAAATGTGATCAAGGTCTCCCTCATCTGATGAGTCTTCCATCAGTTCGTCCTCCACTTCTTCCTGGGCTCCTGCACCTTCCTCACTAGTTTGGCTGCTACCATGCGCCCTGGTAAAACCATCTCCCCCACCCTCACATGCCTGCCGCCTTGGTGCTGCTGACCGTCTGGACCTTGCCCTTCCGCATACAACTCCTCCTCCTCTACTTCCTCCACCTCCTCTTGTGCCACCACCTGACTCCGAATTCTGTTTAACATGTGCTCCAGCATGTAAATCACCGGGATAGTCATGCTGATAATGGCATCATCAGCACTAAACATGTTCGTCGCCATTTCAAAACTGTGCAGAAGGGTGCATAGGTCCCTGATCTGAGACCACTCCTCCAGCGTGATTTGCCCCACCTCTGGATCTCGTTGGCCCAGGCTATACGTCAGAACGTATTGCACCAGGGCTTGTCGGTGCTGCCACAGTCGCTGCAACATGTGCAGAGTTGAATTCCACCGGGTAGGCACATCGCATTTTAGCCGGTGAAGTGGCAGGCCCAACGACTTCTGTAGAGATGTAAGTCGCTGAGCTGCGGGATGCGAACGGCGGAAGTGAGCACACAGCGACCGTGCCCTCTGCAGAAGGCCATCTAGTCTGGGATAGTGGGCTAAAAATTGCTGGACAACCAGGTTCAACACGTGAGCCATACAAGGCACTTGTGTGACATTGCCCCGGCGAAGGGCCGCACCCAGGTTTGCAGCATTGTCGCACACGGCCTTCCCTGGTTTCAGGTCCAGTGGAGACAGCCATTCATGAAATTGGTTCTCCAGAGCTGACCACAACTCCTCAGCTGTGTGACTCACATTTCCCAGACATTTCAAAGTAAAAACCGCCTGATGACACTGAGCCCTACTGCCAGCATAGTAAGGAGGTGTGCAGGATCCCTTCTGCGCAGTTAGAAAGCTTGTGGCATGACCAGACAGGCTTTGGGTGCAGGTGGAAGACCGAGAGGAGGTTGAGGAGGCAGAAGCAGTGGAGGAACTTTGACATAAAGAGGATTGACGCACAACTCGTGGGGACGGCAAGACTTGGACAGCAGCCCCTTGTCCTGCTGTCACCATAGTTACCCAGTGCCCAGTCAGCGACATGTAACGCCCCTGTCCATGCCTACTCGTCCAAGTGTCTGTGGTGAAATGCACCCTGTCACACACAGAGTTTCTCAAAGAAGCGGTGATGTTGTGTGCGACATGCTGGTGGAGTGCAGGCACACCTTTCTTTGAGAAGTAGTGCCGACTGGGCATCTGGTACTGGGGCACTGCGACGGACATAAGGTCTCGAAAATCCTCTGTGTCCACCAGGTGGAAAGGCAGCATTTCTGTAGCCAAGAGCTTGCAGATGGTGAAATTCAACCTCTTAGCTTTCTCATGGCTAGGAGGAAATGGTCTTTTACTTGTCCACATCTGAGTGACCGAGGGCTGGCTATTGTGCTTAGACGGGGTTGATAAGGGTGTCCCTGGCAAACTGCCGGTCTGTGAGGAAGATGCAGGCGGACATGTTAGGTTGCCTTGATCCAAAGGTGGTGCTATCGATGTCGGACAGCGCTCAACACCAGCTGGTGTTACCACCTCCAAAGAAAATGATGACCTGCCAATCACGCTGGCTGTTGCGGGTAAAGAGGTGGCAGGTCTGCGCCCCAAAACAGGTGTGACTGCTGTCCCCCCAGTCACAGAGGATGAAGAGGCCGCGGATGCACAAGATATGGCAGACGGTGGTTGGCCCGGCCGGCTAGGCCGCATTGTAGCACACTGAGCTTCCCACTGCAACTTATGCTTCATGTCCATGTGCCGGTTCATGCATGAAGTACTCAAACTATGTATTTTTTGGCCTCTACTTAGCTTTTGCTGACAAATGTTACAGATAACACGAGTTGGGTCATCTTTATCGATCTGAAAAAATGCCCAGGCTATGCAAGGCTTAGCACCCATGCGACCTGAAGAGCCACCACGACTTGTGGTGAGAGGCAGAGTTGTGTTTGAGGATGCAGTTGTTGACGTGCTTCCAGTACTACGTCTCTGTCCAGGAAGGCGCAACCTGACCTCGTCGTCACTAGCATCTTCCTCAACCTCCTCTGCTGACCTCATCTCTTGGCTGACTGTGGGTTGACAGTAAGTGGGATCTCCAACCTCATCATCATCACCCTGTGTGTTATCACACCCGTCGTCCTCAGAGCCAACCTGTTCCTGCCCTGACAAAAAACTAAAGTTGTCGCTCCAATCAGGTATTTGAGTCTTATCATCGTCTTCCTCATTGTCTCCACCAACAGGAGTTACAGTTTGGGAATGAGGGTCTACATTATGGTCAGAACCTTCTGCGTCTGGTCCTGGATCCGACTCATAAAGATTCTGGGCATCAGTGCAGATCATTTCCTCGTCTGGATTCACAGAAGCGCTGGAGTCGACCTCTGATTCCCAGGCTATAGTATGAGTAAACAGCTCTGCAGACTCAACCATCTGTTCTACCTCATACTCAGACGGGCAGCTGGAGATTTGGGAGCTGTGAGGAAGCAAGTGCGATTTGGGTGACACCTTTGAGGACTGGAGTATTTGTGATGTTGAAGTTGATGTGGAGGAGAGCCCACTTAAAGGAGCACTTGATATCCGTTGAAGCACCTGCTGTTTTTGTGCCTCATCTGGAATTTGTAGCGATTGGCGTGGCCGTAAGAAAGGGATCTTATCACATTGTCCGCTAAAAGAAGTAGACATTTTAGTTTGGCTGGAAGATGGTCTTTCTTCTGCAGATGTTACTGTTGCTTTAACACCTACCCCACGGACACAACCTTTTTTCCCCTTCCCAACACGCCTATTCCCCTTTCCACCAGCAGCAGGCCTTTTTCCACTCATTTTGGTGGTTAACTAATTCACAACTCTGGAGTTGTTTGCACAAAAAAACAGTGGATGGTAACCGAGCAGAGCTGAGTGGCCAAACTGTGGTATTAGGCCAAAACTATTGGCTGGGTTAGATGCAGAAAAAAATTATATTCAATTTGCAACCTGATGGAGGTCAGTATAGATGGACTAATACAACAAGTCCCACACACAGCTAGAAGCCCAATATTTTTTCAGAGGTAGATGCAGAAAAAAATATATTCAGCTTGCAACCTGATGGAGGTTGTAGTGCCGGCGTCCCTGCCCTCTGCTAGGCAGGGACGCTGTTCCCCTCACCGCTCTGCTCCGTGCCCGGCGTCCCTCTCCCGCTCTGCTGGCAGCGCGCGCTCCTTCCCGGCCACTGCGCTTAGGGCGCGCGCGCGCGCCCTCCCTCTTAAAGGGGCCGCGCGCGCCGTCCTAAGGAGTCCCCGGCCAATGGCCGGAGGACTTTACCATATATAAGGCACCTCCTCCAAAATGGAGGTGCCCGAGCAATGTTGTTGCACCGTTCTACTCTGCTTCAGCCCTCAGGTCCCGTTGCCAGTTACCTGCCAGTTACCTGCCAGATTCCTGCCAGCTTGCTGTCCTAATCCTGCCTGATTTCCTGTTACCTGCCTGCCTGCCTGAGGTCCGACGGTCTGCCTTACAACTCCGGTCAGTCTGTCTAAGGACCAACTTGCCCGCTCACCTGGGAGCGCACATCAGCTACCTGCCTGCTTGCCTGAGGTCCGACGGTCTGCCTTACAACTCCGGTCAGTCTGTCTATGGACCAGCTTGCCCGCTCACCTGGGAGCGCTTCTCCGCTACCTGCCTGCTTGCCTGCCCGGAGGCTCCGCTGTCACGTGCTGTGACCAGCAGCTATTCCAGACTCTTGCCCGCTCACCTGGGAGCGCTTCTCCGCTACCTGCCTGCTTGCCTGCCCGGAGGCTCCGCTGTCACGTGCTGTGACCACCAGCTATTCCAGACTCTTGCCCGCTCACCTGGGAGCGCTTCTCCGCTACCTGCCTGCTTGCCTACCTGGAGGCTCCGCCATCACGTGCTGTGACCACCTGCTATTCCAGAGACTCTCGCTTGCTCACCTGGGAGCACACATCCTCCATCTGCCTTGCTAGTCTACCTGGAGGTTCAGCCATCACAGGTCGTACCTACCCTTTACCTAGAGACTGCCCCGGTCACTTGCCGTGACCTCCAGCCCGTTCTTCCAGAGACTGCCCTGATCACTTGCCGTGACCTCCTGCCCGTACACCCAGAGACTGTCCCGGTCACCTGCTGTGACCTCCTGCCCGTCTTCCCCGGTCGCCACCCGCTCCCTTACAAGGACCGCTCCCTTGTATAGTAGCCCAGAGGTTCCGCCTCCCAGACCCGTTACAGTTTGCTCGGGCCATGGAACCCGGTGGCACCCAAGCTCCCTCGCTCTCGGACCTGTGTCATGAACTGTCCCGTCAGAGGTCCCAACAGGAGTCCATCCTGGGTCACCTGCGGAATGTCAATACTCACCTGGACACTCTGACTGCTCCACCAACAACCTCCGCCAGTGCCATGTCTCGCAATCCGGCAGCTCCGCTGTCAACTAACACCATGATATCCTACCCCGGACCTCGGCTTTCTGCACCTCCTCGCTTCGGAGGCGACTCAGCCCAGGCTCGGGGCTTCATAAATCAGTGCACCCTGCACTTTGAACTATTGTACCACCAGTTTAACTCCGACCCAGCCAAAATTGCATTCATCATGTCCCATCTCACCGGGGAGGCCCTGGCCTGGCTAAATCCTCTATGGGAGAGAGGAGACCCCCTGGTGTCCAACTTGCCTCCTTTTCTCACGGCTTTCCGGAAAGTCTTCGACGAACCCGGACGGAAGACCTCATCCGCATCATCGTTGCTACGCCTCCGTCAGGAAAGTCTCACCGTGGGCCAATATGCCATACGGTTCCGTACCCTTGCCTCGGAGCTGGCCTGGGATAACGACGCTCTGGTTTCCGTCTTCTGGGAGGGTCTGTCCGGCCGTATTAAAGATGAACTTGCCGGTCGGGACATTCCTACCACTCTCGATGACTTAATAACTCTTGCCACCCGGATTGACCTACGGTTCCAGGAGCGTGCCAGAGAGGTCACCCGTGAGAGGAGGTTACCACGTCTAGCTCCTACTTTTCAGAAACCCGTCACTCCTTCTGTCTCTAACCAGGTACACCCTCCTGAGCCTATGCAGGTCGACCAGACCAAGATGGTCAAGACCCGTCAGGACTTACGCCGTGCCGAGGGGACCTGCTTCTACTGTGGCAGTAAGGAGCACCGGATCCGTGCCTGCCCGGAGAGGTCGGGAAACGCCTGTGTCTAGGTTTGCTCAGAGAGGTCCACCTAGACAAGAATAAATCCTCTCCATCCCTGCTGTTGTCAGTTTCAATCGTCTACGGGGAGAACCGTTATTTCGAACTAGCCCAACTGGACTCTGGAGCAGCCGGGAATCTTATTTCACAGTCCCTGGTAGAGAAATACCGCATCCCCACCAAACCTCTGGCTGTACCCTTGTCTGTTGCTGCCGTGGATGGGGGGCTCTTACCACGCCCCATCCAACTCATCACCGAATCCATTACTCTGCAGGTGGGAATGCTGCATTCTGAAAGTATCTCCTTCCATGTTCTGCCTGGACTCTCTCACGCCCTCTTGCTAGGCCTACCTTGGCTCCAGAAACATGCACCCGTTCTTGACTGGCAGACCGGAGAAGTCCTTCGCTGGGGACAGGGCTGCCATAAGACCTGTCTGGTTCCCGTTCATCCCGTCCGTCCTTCTCCTACCCCAGCTAATCTACCTGGACTTCCGATTCCTTATTGGTCTTATGCTGATGTCTTTAATAAAAAGGAGGCAGAGACACTACCCCCTCATAGACCATACGACTGCCCTATCGACCTGTTACCTGGTACTTCTCCTCCCCGTGGGCGTATTTATCCATTATTCGCTGCTGAGACCCGGTCGATGTCCGAATATATTGAGGAGAATCTGGCCAGGGGATTCATCCGGAAATCTACCTCCCCGGCGGAAGCAGGCTTCTTTTTCGTCAAAAAGAAGGACGGCTCTCTCCGTCCCTGTATAGACTATAGAGGCCTTAACCAGATCACGGTGAAGAATAAGTACCCCCTTCCGCTCATTCCGGAGTTTTTTGATCGTCTGAGGGGGGCTAGAATCTTCACCAAACTGGACCTCCGTGGGGCGTACAACCTGGTTCGTATCCGTCAGGGGGATGAATGGAAGACGGCATTCAACACCCGGGACGGCCACTATGAATATCTGGTAATGCCCTTTGGCCTCTGTAACGCTCCTGCCGTCTTTCAAGAGTTGGTCAATGACATCTTCCGGGACCTTCTCTACTCCTGCGTAGTGGTGTACCTGCACGACATCTTGGTCTTCTCTCCGGATCTCCAGACTCACCGGAGGGATGTTCGTCAGGTCCTGCTCAGGCTCAGGCAGAACCATCTCTACGCTAAATATGAGAAGTGCCTCTTTGAGCAGACCTCGCTTCCGTTTCTGGGCTACATTATCTCTCAGACCGGCCTACAAATGGATCCTGAGAAACTGTCTGCCATCGAGAAATGGCCCCGACCAGAGGGGTTGAAGGCTATTCAACGGTTCCTGGGCTTCGCCAACTATTACCGCCTCTTCATCCCGCACTTCTCTTCCCGGACTGCCCCAATTTCCGCGCTCACCCGTAAGGGTACTAATCCCAAAGAGTGGCCGCCCGAAGCAGAGGAGGCCTTTCTTTCCCTAAAACAGGCCTTCTCTTCCGCCCCGGTGCTGCATCGCCCGGACGGCAACAAGCAGTTCTTCCTGGAAGTTGACGCCTCCTCCTCTGGAGCCGGAGCGGTACTTACTCAAAAATCATCTTCCGGGAGAATGGTAACTTGTGGCTTCTTCTCCAAACTCTTCTCCTCTTCTGAGCGCAACTATTCCATAGGAGACCGAGAGTTATTGGCCATCAAGCTGGCGTTGGAGGAGTGGCGTTACCTACTCGAGGGGGCTCTTCATCCGGTAATAATTTACACTGACCACAAGAACTTGGCTTACCTCCAGCATGCCCAGAGACTTAACCCGCGCCAAGCCCGGTGGTCCTTGTTTTTTGCTCGCTTTGATTTTGTTCTTCATTTTCGCCCGGCTGACAAAAACGTCAAAGCAGACGCCTTGTCCCGATCCTTTCTGGTGTCCGATCTCGAGGAAGAACCTAAACATATCATCGATCCCGCCAGAGTAATGCAGGTGGCTCCCGTGAGTCTAAATCGTCTCCCTCCCGGTAAGACGTTCGTTTCAGTACCTGATCGGGAGAAGATCCTACACTGGGGCCATTTGTCTAAACTAGCTGGCCACGCCGGTCAGAAAAAGACCCTCCAGCTTATTGCCCGGCACTATTGGTGGCCTACCCTGCACAAGGACATAATAGACTTTGTTTCTGCCTGTGTGTCCTGCGCCCGCAACAAAGTCCCGAGACATCTGCCAGCCGGACGCCTCCTTCCGCTTCCTGTACCTGCTGCCCCCTGGCAGCATATAGCAATGGACTTTATAACTGATCTCCCCGTCTCTGCCGGTTGTACGGTCATTTGGGTGGTAGCTGACCGCTTTTCCAAGATGGCTCACTTTATTCCCCTGCCAGGCCTTCCGTCTGCACCCGAGCTGGCTAAAGACTTTATCCGCCACATCTTCCGTCTTCATGGCCTGCCCCTCCACATCGTGTCGGATCGTGGGGTACAGTTCACCTCACGTTTCTGGAGAGCCACTTGTAAACTACTAGACGTCACCCTGGACTTCTCTTCCGCTTACCACCCACAGTCCAATGGTCAAGTGGAGCGGATCAATCAGAACCTGACCAGTTACCTCCGGCACTTCGTTAATGCCCACCATTCTGACTGGGTGGATCTCCTACCATGGGCCGAGTTCTCTTATAATAATCACGAGAGCGAATCCTCCTCCAAATCCCCGTTTTTTGTAGTCTTTGGTCAGCATCCTCGGATTCCTTTTCCTGTCTCCACCTCTGTGGACAACCCGGCTGCGGAATCTCTCGTTAGCAAATTTTCCTCCATATGGGAGAGTACCCGGTCCGCACTCCTTCTGTCATCCGAGCGTATGAAAAGACACGCTGACAAAAAACGCCTGGATCCTCCACAATTTCGTCCAGGAGATAAAGTCTGGCTCTCATCTAAATATGTTCGACTCAAGATACCTTCTTACAAGTTAGGGCCTCGGTTCATCGGTCCTCTGGAGGTCATCAGTCAGATCAACCCGGTGGCCTATAAATTGAAACTCCCGGCCAACTTACAGATCCCTAACTCCTTCCATGTATCCCTAACTCCTTCCTCAAACCCGTGGTGCTTAACTCTTTTTCCAAGTCTACAGGTACGCCTCCTGCTCCGGTTTCTGCTGAGGACGAGTTTGAGGTAGAGAACATTCTTGCCACCAAAAGGGTAAGAGGAAAGACCTTTTTTCTGGTAGATTGGAAGGGGTTTGGTCCTGAGGAGAGAACGTGGGAGCCCCGGGAGAACATCCATGCCCCTCTCATCCTAGCTAAATTTCTATCTGGCCTAAAAAAGGGGGGGCCTAAAGGGGGGGGTACTGTAGTGCCGGCGTCCCTGCCCTCTGCTAGGCAGGGACGCTGTTCCCCTCACCGCTCTGCTCCGTGCCCGGCGTCCCTCTCCCGCTCTGCTGGCAGCGCGCGCTCCTTCCCGGCCACTGTGCTTAGGGCGCGCGCGCGCGCCCTCCCTCCCACTTAAAGGGGCCGCGCGCGCCGTCCTAAGGAGTCCCCGGCCAATGGCCGGAGGACTTTACCATATATAAGGCACCTCCTCCAAAATGAAGGTGCCCGAGCAATGTTGTTGCACCGTTCTACTCTGCTTCAGCCCTCAGGTCCCGTTGCCAGTTACCTGCCAGTTACCTGCCAGATTCCTGCCAGCTTGCTGTCCTAATCCTGCCTGATTTCCTGTTACCTGTCTGCCTGCCTGAGGTCCGACGGTCTGCCTTACAACTCCGGTCAGTCTGTCTAAGGACCAACTTGCCCGCTCACCTGGGAGCGCACATCAGCTACCTGCCTGCTTGCCTGAGGTCCGACGGTCTGCCTTACAACTCCGGTCAGTCTGTCTATGGACCAGCTTGCCCGCTCACCTGGGAGCGCTTCTCCGCTACCTGCCTGCTTGCCTGCCCGGAGGCTCCGCTGTCACGTGCTGTGACCACCAGCTATTCCAGACTCTTGCCTGCTCACCTGGGAGCGCTTCTCCGCTACCTGCCTGCTTGCCTACCTGGAGGCTCTGCCGTCACGTGCTGTGACCACCTGCTATTCCAGAGACTCTCGCTTGCTCACCTGGGAGCACACATCCTCCATCTGCCTTGCTAGCCTACCTGGAGGTTCAGCCATCACAGGTCGTACCTACCCTTTACCTAGAGACTGCCCCGGTCACTTGCCGTGACCTCCAGCCCGTTCTTCCAGAGACTGCCCTGATCACTTGCCGTGACCTCCTGCCCGTACACCCAGAGACTGTCCCGGTCACCTGCTGTGACCTCCTGCCCGTCTTCCCTGGTCGCCACCCGCTCCCTTACAAGGACCGCTCCCTTGTATAGTAGCCCAGAGGTTCCGCCTCCCAGACCCGTTACAGAGGTCAGTATAGATGGACTAATACAACAAGTCCCACACACAGCTAGAAGCCCAATATTTTTTCAGAGGTAGATGCAGAAAAAAATATATTCAGTTTGCAACCTGATGGAGGTCTGTATAGATGGATTAATAGAACAAGTCCCACACACAGCTAGAAGCCCAATATTTTTTGAGAGGTAGATGCAGAAAAAAATATATTCAGTTTGCAACCTGATGGAGGTCAGTATAGATGGACTAATACAACAAGTCCCACACACAGCTAGAAGCCCAATATTTTTTCAGCGGTAGATGCAGAAAAAAATTATATTCAGTTTGCAACCTGATGGAGGTCTGTATAGATGGATTAATAGAACAAGACCCACACACAGCTAGAAGCCCAATATTTTTTCAGAGGTAGATGCAGAAAAAAATATATTCAGTTTGCAACCTGATGGAGGTCAGTATAGATGGACTAATACAACAAGTCCCACACACAGCTAGAAGCCCAAATATTTTTTCAGAGGTACTGTAGATGCAGATAAAAATTATTTTTAATTTGCAACCTGATGGAGGTCAGTATAGATGGACTAATAGAGAAAGTCCGACACACTGCTAGAAGGCCAAATATTTTTTCAGAGCTAGATGCAGAAAAAAATTAGATTCAGTTTGCAACCTGATGGAGGTCAGTATAGATGGACTAATAGAGAAAGTCCCACACACTGCTAGAAGGCCAAATATTTTTTCAGAGCTAGATGCATACAAAAAATTATTTTGAATTTGCAACCTGATGGAGGTCAGTATAGGTGGACTAATAGAACAAGTCCCACACACTGCTAGAAGGCCAAATATTTTTTCAGAGCTAGATGCAGAAAAAAATTATATTCAGTTTGCAACCTGATGGAGGTCTGTATAGATGGATTAATAGAACAAGACCCACACACAGCTAGAAGCCCAATATTTTTTCAGAGGTAGATGCAGAAAAAAATATATTCAGTTTGCAACCTGATGGAGGTCAGTATAGATGGACTAATACAACAAGTCCCACACACAGCTAGAAGCCCAATATTTTTTCAGAGGTAGATGCAGAAAAAAATATATTCAGTTTGCAACCTGATGGAGGTCAGTATAGATGGACTAATACAACAAGTCCCACACACAGCTAGAAGCCCAATATTTTTTCAGAGGTAGATGCAGAAAAAAATATATTCAGTTTGCAACCTGATGGAGGTCAGTATAGATGGACTAATACAACAAGTCCCACATACAGCTAGAAGCCCAAATATTTTTTCAGAGGTACTGTAGATGCAGATAAAAATAATTTTTAATTTGCAACCTGATGGAGGTCAGTATAGATGGACTAATAGAGAAAGTCCGACACACTGCTAGAAGGCCAAATATTTTTTCAGAGCTAGATGCAGAAAAAAATTAGATTCAGTTTGCAACCTGATGGAGGTCAGTATAGATGGACTAACAGAGAAAGTCCCACACACTGCTAGAAGGCCAAATATTTTTTCAGAGCTAGATGCATACAAAAAATTATTTTGAATTTGCAACCTGATGGAGGTCAGTATAGGTGGACTAATAGAACAAGTCCCACACACTGCTAGAAGGCCAAATATTTTTTCAGAGCTAGATGCAGAAAAAAATTATATTCAGTTTGCAACCTGATGGAGGTCTGTATAGATGGATTAATAGAACAAGACCCACACACAGCTAGAAGCCCAATATTTTTTCAGAGGTAGATGCAGAAAAAAATATATTCAGTTTGCAACCTGATGGAGGTCAGTATAGATGGACTAATACAACAAGTCCCACACACAGCTAGAAGCCCAATATTTTTTCAGAGGTAGATGCAGAAAAAAATATATTCAGTTTGCAACCTGATGGAGGTCAGTATAGATGGACTAATACAACAAGTCCCACACACAGCTAGAAGCCCAAATATTTTTTCAGAGGTACTGTAGATGCAGATAAAAATTATTTTTAATTTGCAACCTGATGGAGGTCAGTATAGATGGACTAATAGAGAAAGTCCGACACACTGCTAGAAGGCCAAATATTTTTTCAGAGCTAGATGCAGAAAAAAATTATATTCAGTTTGCAACCTGATGGAGGTCAGTATAGATGGATTAATAGAACAAGACCCCCACACACAGCTAGAAGCCCAATATTTTTTCAGAGGTAGATGCAGAAAAAAATATATTCAGTTTGCAACCTGATGGAGGTCAGTATAGATGGACTAACAGAGAAAGTCCCACACACTACTAGAAGGCCAAATATTTTTTCAGAGCTAGATGCAGAAAAAAATTATATTCAGTTTGCAACCTGATGGAGGTCTGTATAGATGGATTAATAGAACAAGACCCACACACAGCTAGAAGCCCAATATTTTTTCAGAGGTAGATGCAGAAAAAAATATATTCAGTTTGCAACCTGATGGAGGTCAGTATAGATGGACTAATACAACAAGTCCCACACACAGCTAGAAGCCCAAATATTTTTTCAGAGGTACTGTAGATGCAGATAAAAATTATTTTTAATTTGCAACCTGATGGAGGTCAGTATAGATGGACTAATAGAGAAAGTCCGACACACTGCTAGAAGGCCAAATATTTTTTCAGAGCTAGATGCAGAAAAAAATTAGATTCAGTTTGCAACCTGATGGAGGTCAGTATAGATGGACTAATAGAATGATGCTATGCCCAAAAGATTTTACTTCACTAGGTGCAGTAAAAAAATTGGTATTCTATACACAGGTGGTATATCTTGCAACACAGATAGGCTACTCCACTGACTAACACACTCTGCAATAGGCCAAAAAGGATTAGCTTTGCTAGATTCAGCCAAATGCTGTGAAAAAAACTTGCACAGCACTGGCACAGGCCTGCCTGGCAAAAACTGATAGGAACTGATGTAACCTAGTCCTGAAAAGGACTCCAATTACAATTAGTCTTTACTCCCACAATCTATCTATTTAAGAGCACAGACCTGCCTGATAAAAGTCGTAGGAAATGCTGTAACCTAGTCCTTAAAAGGACTGCAATCACAACTATTCCCTACTCCCAAGCTATCTGTATATTTGTGCGAAAATTGGCTTGAAATTAACAAGGTATAGCGCACACAGCAACAGCGGTGCCGTCTAACACGCAGCTGCAGCAGTGAGAAAATGGTGGCGACGGGGAAAATGGCTTGGTCTTATAGGGCAAGGACATGTGACATACACTGCCAATGACACATGCCCTTGCTTGTGTGAAAAAAAGCACTTCGCTCCGTGTGTGCGCTGCTGATAGGCTGACAGATTGCACCTCCCCACTGTAAATGCGGGAAAGAGAAAAAAAAATGGAGATCTTCATTGTTCCTGCAGAGATCCATCCCCTGCCCCTCCCCCCACCCCGCTGTACACTCAAACTGCGTATTAACATTAATTTTCATCATTACTGAGAAAAAATCCAGTTATGATTTTGGTGCACGAACAGTTATCGAACATAACCTCGAACAGCCGAATTTTTCTCAAATTGTTCGTGTTCGCCGAACGGCTCGAACACCGCCCAAAACAGCTCGAATTTGAGATTTGCGAACAGTTCGAGTAGAACAACGCTCATCTCTACTGTGAAACATCCGGTCCTGGCAAACCAGCAACATTGGTTACATGCAGCCTGCAATCGTGTAGCATCCTCACAGCACAAGCCCACACACTTAGTCAGGACCACCACTTGTATGTAACATGCCGGGGCGTTAGAGACGAGTATATCTTCCATTGTCAGCGCCCCACGCCACGTTACATAAACATGCTCATCATTGTTTGGTAGTATATCCAACCTAAGTAAACAGGTGATCTACTGCCAAAATGTGAAGATTTTCATATATACAATTGTTTCTATGAAAACCTCACAATTTTTACGTTATGTAGTTGTGAAGTAAAACTATATAATGGCAAACGATGCAGGACAACACATCCCATAAAACACTTTATTACTTTAAAAAGTTGTTCACTACTTTCACATTGATGCCCTATCCTTAGGATAGGCCGGGGTTCCACACCGGGCACCCCCGTCGATCAGCTGTTATTGGTGCCGGCGGCGGTGACCGCCGGCCGGAAGTGCTTATCTGTAGTGCTTGGCCGTCCATCTGTAATGGCCATGGCAGAGTACTGCACATCCGCCTCCCATTCAATTGATTGAAAGGCGAATGTGCAGTACCGTCGGCACCGATAGCAGCTGATCAACGGGGGTGCCACGTGCGGGACCCTGGCCAATCATAAGGACCTTACCTGAAAGGTGTTAATTACTCTGTTCTACATATTTTCAAAAGTTGTCAGCCGCAGTTATGAAATGAGCCATTTCTTAAAGATTTTAATGAATTCAATTTTGACAATGAAAAATTTTAGTTGGCTCTTGTTTCTATGATATAGAGAGTTTTCCTTTTACCGCTACTTATAATTAATACATAAAAGTTTCAGCACTTGGAAACATTATTATTTTTGTAAATATAAAGATGCAGAATACTTTGTTATATCAATTTAGGGTAAATTTATCAACAATTAAAATAACTAAAACATCTTAACACTATTGTGAATTATAAACAGTTACAGAAATTGTACTACAAAATTTGGTCCTCATTCAGTGACTCTTTTTTTGGTTGTCTCTCATACACCTGCTTCAGACCATCTCTTACAGCTGTCCAACAGTAATGTGCAATCATTGATGGATTCCATTTTTCTTAATATCTTTTCACCATAGCCGCAATATCTTGGTGAAATCTCTCACTGTGCTAGTCGCTCACTGCTCCGCAGTTGGGTGGAAATAGGTCTACAGTAGTTGCGAATGTAAGAAATACATTTTTAAGGACACGTTACAGCCAAAATCCTTATATGTTTAGAGGAGATTTTCCAGCAACTCTTCATAGTTATCTGCTCTTGAGTTTCCCAAAAAATTAGTTACCACTAATGCGAATGCTACCCATGCAGCTTTTTCCTTGTCCTGCAACAAACAAAGAAACTCCTCATGTTGAAGAAGCTAACAAATCTGAGGTCCAATAAAGACTCCTTCCTTTATCTTTGCTTCACTCAACCATGGAAATTTATCAATGAAACACTTAAATGCTTTTGCTTTTTTTATCCATTGCCTTTGCAAAGTTCTTCATTATTCCCAACTTGATATGAAATGGCGGTAACAAAATCTTATGTGAGTCAACAAGTGCTGGATTAAGGACATTTTTACTCCCTGGCTGAAGTGATTGTGATTGTAGTGATATTCTCTTGCACGACTATCCAACTCTCACAGAAACGAGCAGTACTTTGTGTAACCACCCTGGAGACCAAGTAATAGGACAACCACCTTTAGGTCACCACAGAGGGGCCACAAATGTTGGTCATAGTTCTGGCACCTCAACAGTTGCTTCATGTTGTCACAGGTTTTTTTCATGTGAACTGCATAACCAACTGGAATTGAAAGTACCGCATTGTCATTATGCAGCAAGACAGCTTTCAGGCTTGTTTTGGAGGAATCAATGAAAAGCCTCAATTTCTTTGGATTATGACTTATCGTCAGAGCTTCCATTAAACTGTTGATGTTGATGCATACCACAAGATAGCTCTCCATGAAGAAGTATTGGACAAGATCTTTATCACGGTTGCGGAACAAAGAAATCCGAACATCACCTGCTAGGAGATTCCACTGTTGCAGCTGGAACCTAAGAGATCAGACTTACTCTTGGGCAGATCCAAATCTCTGTCAAGATCGTCCAGTTCACTTTGTGTTAAAATGTGTGGTTCAAATGAGGTTGCTGACAGAAAGTCTAGGTCGTGAAAGTATTGGACAAGATCTTTATCACGGTTGCGGAACAAAGAAATCCGAACATCACCTGCTAGGAGATTCCACTGTTGCAGCTGGAACCTAAGAGATCAGACTTACTCTTGGGCAGATCCAAATCTCTGTCAAGATCGTCCAGTTCACTTTGTGTTAAAATGTGTGGTTCAAATGAGGTTGCTGACAGAAAGTCTAGGTCGTGAAAGGTAGATGTTTCATGACAACAATCGCCCTCACCTTCCTCACTTGACTCGACTGAAAATGTTTTGGATGGTTTTGGAACCAGCAGTTCTTCTGTATGTGGTACTGTAAAGTCTTCTTTCTTGAAACTCCTTTCCTAATGGGGGCACCATGCTGAAATAGTAATTGGTAGTGTGAGCAGTTGGCTCTCTTCAGATCATTGGGACTGCAAAATGCATAGATTGCCTCTTCCCATGCAACCACTGGGTAAGATGTGATGCACATCTATTGCAGCATATGTGTGGAGCCCAACTCTTGTTCTGATCTCCTATTCTACAACCAAAATATAGGTTGTAGACTTTTCTTATCATGGCAGTCAAGTTTCATCTGTGTGACGCAAAAGTGACTTCTCCGCATATGTAGCAAAACCCATCCACTTTTTTAATGCAAGAACGAGGCATAGCTGAAAAAAACATAAAGAAACATGTCAATATGCTACAAAACTAAGCTAAGAAATCCTAAAACTGTATGCCTTACACAAAGAGTATTTAAAAAGTAGCTGATGGAACTGTAATTAGGATTACGCCATCGGAGCTGAGTTGGCAATTTTTGATTGGTCACCCTAAGATGATAGAATACTGAAGGCTCAATAGACTAAATAAATGATGTAATAGACTATCTACTAACAATGCAATAAAGATGATAACATAATAAAGCAGTTTCTAATCGTACAAGAGGTTAGTCCAGGGGCTCTATGTCATGCATCCCACATAGAAGTCTGCTCTAAGCTATGGAGGGACGTGATCTCGTTCTGCTGTGTTGCTGCCCACTTATGATTGGTCACCATCATACAGGGAGAAGAAGTACATGTGAAAACTATCTGATAATACCTACTTAAAGTTAAAAAAAAAAACTCATTGGGTACCAAATATTTTGATTGTTAATATCACCTCCATAGATGCAAAAAAACAACAAACAAGCATTTTATTCCGCTCTGCAGTTAATATTAGGCCATGTTCACACGTTCAGTATTTGGTCAGTATTTTACATCAGGATTTGGAAGCCAAAATCAGGAGTGGAACAATCATAGGAAAAGTACAATAGAAGCACGTCACCACTTCTGTATTTTTCACCCACTCCTGGTTTTGGCTTACAAATACTGATGTGAAATACTGACCAGATACTGAACGTGTGAATGTGGTCTTACATTGTGTGACTAGATCAACATGAAAATTTTGGTAAAAGGTCCTCTTTAATGGTATAATTTCACCAGGAACTCAATACCAGTCAGAAACTGAAAAGCAGAAGCCCAGGACATGTAATAAGAGTTCCACACAACGTGTTTCACCTCTTGAATAGATTTAATAATTATATTATACCTGTAAAATGAATAAGAAAACCCCTCAGCTGCCATAGCACATATATGAACTCGGCAATCCATTCATGCCAATATAAAATATCGACCGAATATAATAAGGGGTCTTGTGTTCTCCTGACTGTATTACAGCCATTATTTTCTTAATTCAGATTCTATGCTGCTGAGCTTGTGTGTGGCATCCAGTATCTCCACTCCAAGGGCATCATCCACAGAGATCTTAAGCCCGAGAACATCCTGGTGGCTGAAACGGGCCATGTAAAAATCACAGATTTCGGTCTCTCACTTGAGAACATGTTTGGAGACCGAACAGCCACCGAATACGCTGGGACTGAAGGCTTCATGGCTCCTGAGGTGAGAAGAATAGAATTTACCTACTGTTTGCTGATGTGATTATATTATTGCTTTTTGGAAGACATTGGAAAAATAGGAACACAGATCTTCAGAGTAGGATATTGCTGGAACATTAAGAATGTAAAACTTTTTCAGCAGTTTAATAACTGTTGTTTGTTTTATGGCAGATGCTGGCTGATGAGGAGTATAATGCCGGAGTGGACTGGTATTCATTTGGGGTCATCTTGAATAAAATGATTACCAGTCAGTGTGAATACGATCCAACACTCTTTAATGAGACACGCTCCGGCGCAAAGAACATCATAGAACAACTACTCCAGAAAGATCCAGCCAAGCGCTTAGGAGTCAACGGGAACATCAGGAAGCACAAGTTCTTCCAGCGTATTGACTGGGTCTCTGTGGAAGCCCTTAGGATGCCCCCACCACACGTCCCTGTGGTAAGTATATGTAAAGAAATTGTAATATAGTAATTCTTATATAAGAGTATGCTGCTCAGTCTCTAGTACATGCAGTACGTTGTATCCTTTACCTCTGCAGCATTAATCAATTTTTTGCTTTCACAATTTTGCTTTTTTGTCTTCCCTGTCTTTGAAAAACCACAATATTTTGATTTTTCAGTCCATATGGCTGTACATGGCTTGTTTTTTGCAGGGCAATGTGTACTATTGAATGACATCATCTATTTTTCTGTATCTTGTACTGAAAAATAAGAAGAAATTCCAAGTGGGATGAAATTGTGAAAAACTGCAATTCTGCTATTGTATTTTGGGTTTTCATTTGATAGAGTTTATTGTACAGTTAAAAATAACTTAGAAACATGATTCTCCAGGTTAATACAATAACACAGATACCAAACTTGTATAGTTTTTTTTTAAATTTTAGTAGAGAAAAAATTGAGAAATTTTTAAAAAACAATTAACTCTCTATTTTCTATGACCCTTAGGTTTTTTAGTTTTCTGTCAATGGAGCTGTGTGATGGCTTGTTTTTTGCGTGCCAAGCTATAGTTTTCATTGATACTATTTTAGGGTACATAAGACGTACTGATCACTTTTTATTGCACTTTTGGTGGGAATTGTGGCATTTTGATTTCTTTTTGCTTCCAGCATTCAACACATGTTTTAAAAAAAATGTAAATTGAAAGGCGAAACACTTAAGAACATGTTGATACCAATTATATTTATTATTATTATTTTTGTGTGTGTGTTTATATTAAAATTGTGAGAAGTAGGGTGATTTAAACATTTATATTTTTTTATTTTTAAAAATTGTTTTACTTTATTTTTTTAGTCTTCTTTGAGGACTTTAACCTGTGATTTTTTGATCACTTATACTGTAGACTTTAATACCACAGTATTGTAACATACAGTATAAATGGACTGCTCCTTTGAAGCTCAGCATATACAGTAGCTGAGCTTTAGAGAAGTAACACGGTTGCCAAAGCGGCCCATCGGTCCCTTGTTATCGTGTTAATCGTGTTGCAGGTTTAAATGCTGCTGTGAGTGATTAACAGCGACATTTAAATAGTTAAACTGCAGTGATTGGCGGTATGACTAATCTCTAATATTACGGGCAGCTGCTGGATATGAATTACAGCTGTCATCTGCCCTGTATGGAGCAGGCACAGCTCCTGTACCGGCTCCATACACGTTAACCCCGTACATGTATGGCATGAAGGAGTTAATGATAAACACCAACATTTAGCAGTGGACAGTCCTAATATTTTTATCTGATGGATAAGATGTTTTATCTTAGCGTTTACGCCACACTCGTTATATTGGCTGGTGGTGGAATCTTGATTATACATATATTAATAATAATATTTTGGTAAGTTTTGGACAATGTTTGTAGATGTATTAATAGATGTGTAGGAAGGAGAACTTTTTATCTCTCAGTCACTGATCCTTTTTAATGTGAAAACTTGAGATATTCCTATTATCCAGAGAGTTTGTATTAGGACGGTAACGATGGGACATGATCATCATTATAATACTCTACTCTATCTTTTCTTTATAGCCATCTAAGCCTCTTCAAAAACCCAGAAAATTCTATCTGAAAACAATAGAAGCAGCAGAGGCCAGAAAATGCCGTTTGTCATCTAACGACCAGGCCATATTCAGAGGGTTTTCATTTATCATCTCGAAAACCTTCCGTGACGCCCCCCCTCAATAGCCAGCCGGACCCACTGCCCTCCTGAGCCCCTGGGAGGAGGGCAGAAGAATTACACAGGTAAAGCCTAATGACAGTAACATTTTCCTATCTGATATAATCTTTGTTTTTAATGAAACAAATTGCTAACTTTTGTGAAATTAGGTCTTGGTTTTCCTAAAGGAAGAGGAGCGTTTACATTAGGAGCACATTAATGAAATTTATCATTTCTACTGTGGTCAAAACTGTGCAATTCTAATACATACTACATGTGTCTATGAAATCTGTAAGGACAGTTTCACGCGTCAGATTTATTCTCAGTAAAATCAGTCCGTGGCTTTTTTCAGTGCGCTAGACCCATTTTTCGTCCTTGTGTCATTTTGTGTAAACCTTGTTAGGCTGTGTGCCCACGATGCGTTTTTCAAGCGTTTTTGCTGCGGAATTTCTGCTGCGGAAATGCTTGAAAAACGCTTGGTAACACGTGCCCCATGGTCCCCAATGAAAATCCGCATGTTCTGTGCCCATACTGCGCAATTTCCAGCAGCGGATTTTATGTGCGGAAAAATCCACAGCATGTCCATTATTTGTGCGTTTACGCATGCGGAATTGCCTACTCAATGCATAAAAAAACGCATGGCAATTCCACATGTACAAAACGCTTCAAAAACGCATCAAAAACGCGCGTTAAATTCCGCACGCGTTTTTACTGGCAAGGACATGCATAAATGAAGTTTAAATTTTCCGCTTCATTTTTGCATCGTGGGCACATATTTTTACAATAAATACCCATTAAAAAATAACCTTTAATATTGGCATTTAAAACTATTAAGAGTCTAACAACAAATACCTAGTAACAAGAAAAAGACCTAAAATATAGGCATGTGATCCGAACCTGTATATATAAATCACCCCAATCTATAATTCACTCTGTGAGGGTGTCTTGAAAATCCATTAATACAACCCAGGAATACCTAATAACAGAAGATTGGACGTATCCAGATTGGATCACCATAGCATAATACATAAAGGGAATAGTACACTTTTGTCCACAAAGCATAGAAAAAGACACTCTATAATAACAATGGGGCACCATAGATCCCCTACTTAAGTTGATACATCCACCTCACTCAGAGGAATTAATAATCCTAATTGGTATTTTAAAGGATATATCTCCAGGACACAGCATATAGGACCTCACAGGCCTCCCCAATTAGGGGGCCTGACAATAAAGTGCATTGCAAATTCCCTTATAGCAGCATTTTATCAGGGATAATTAACCCCCTGCAGTAATATTCCCCACAGGAATACCTATGTAGCCTTCACAATAAGCCAAGCCTTATTAAAAAATAAGACATATATATGACGCGCCCCTGGGCCTGTGTCGCGCTGCGTTGCGCACGCGGGAGCCTACCCGGAGCCGGATCAGTGGAGGGTTGTAGTCTCGTGGCGGTGACCCGGTCCGTGCCCAGGGAGTCAAACTAGACGGCAGTCTATTAGTAGTAAATAGTTGATGACTACGCCACCCGTTGAGTGCAGCCAGGGAGCTGCTGCTGCAGGGCAGACCGCTGAGGCCGGTGGTAGGATTGTGCAGCGTGATAGTATAACCCCCAACGGGAGGGGTATGGCCTCAGGGCAGCCGACGTGGATGATGGGGGTAGCAGGAACCACTCAGAGACGGTACGGTGTAGTTCAGGGTCTTTACTGGTAACAACGATAGACCCTCCCGGAGTACTTGCTAGCAAACGGGGCCTGGTCAGTCTTTGAGCAGATGGGATCTCCCCTGGCCAGGCGTAGTTGTAGGCCTCACAAACTGACTGTACTCTTCTGGCTACCTTGCTAGAAGCTGATGTAAGTAGCCCACGTCCCTGAGTGTACCGTGTGGTGCTCACCCGTATGGCCGGTGACTCGGGGCCTTCTAATGGCTTCCGCTCCACGATGGCGGTGCTGGTCCCACGCGTGTGACCGTGCCTTCGGGCTTCTGGGCCAGAGGACCTGAAATCCCCTGCCTGACGGATTCTGCTGCTGGGTAGAAGTTAGTCCCCACAGCCTCGGACTCCGGGTCCGGTAAAGAATCTTCTTAGTCAGGGCGAGCGCTGCAGCTGCCAGCCCCTGACTCCTTGGAACTCTGCTGTTTCCTATGCTGCTTCTTGTCTCCACTCTCCTTGTCTGACTCACCCTGCCTCAGCCCCGGGTTTATACAGGGGAAGTTCTTCCCCTCCCAAGACTGGGCAGGAGGTGTGGCATGCACAGGATCCCTGACCAAAGGACCTCCCACCTGCTCTCAGACATAATATCTCTATCACTGTGGCAACCAGACCCCTGGGGTGTCACATATAGACCAAGTGTTTTAGTCAGATCAGGGATGTTTAATTCTCTCTATATTTTCTCAACGCGTTTCCCCGTTCAGTCAAAGGTTCATCAGGAGAAAAGTGTTTGCTTCAGCATGATAAGCACTGACATGATGTCCTGTTGATAAAATGCTGAAGCAAACACTTTTCTCCTGATGAATCTTTGACTGAATGGGGAAACGCGTTGAGAAAATATAGAGAGCATTAAACATCCCTGATCTGACTAAAACACTTGGTCTATTTATGTCTTATTTTTTAACCACTTCGCGCCAGAGCCTGTTTTTGCCTTCGTGACCAGGCCAATTTTTTCAATTCTGACCACTGCCAGTTTATGAAGTAATTACCCTGGAACGCTTCAACGTATTCCCCTGATTCTGAGATTGTTTTTTCGTGACATATTGTACTTCATGATAGTGGTAAAATTTCTTCGATATCACTTGCGTTTATTTGTGAAAAAATCGGAAATTTGGCGAAAATTTTGAAAATTTTGCAATTTTCAAACTTTGAATTTTCATGCCCTTAAATCAGAGAGATATGTCACACAAAATAGTTAATAAATAACATTTCCCACATGTCTACTTTACATCAGCACAATTTTGGAACCCAAATTTTTTTTTGGTAGGGAGCTATAAGGATTAAAAGTTGACCAGCGATTTCTCATTTTTCCAACAAAATTTACAAAAACATTTTTTTAGGGACCACATCATATTTGAAGTCACTTTGAGGGGTCTTTATGACAGAAAATACCCAAAAGTGACACCATTCTAAAAACTGCACCCCTCAAGGTGCTCAAAACCACATTCAAGAACTTTATTAACCCTTCAGGTGCTTCACAGGAATTTTTGGAATGTGGAAGAAAAAAATTAACATTTAACTTTTTTCACAAAAATGTTACTTTAGACCCAATTTTTTTATTTTCACAGGGGTAACATGAAAAAATGGACCCCAAATTTTTTTGTGCAATTTCTCTTGAGCGTGCTGATACCCCATATGTGAGGGAAAACCACTGTTTGGGCGCACGGCAGGGTTCGGAAGGGAAGGAGCGCCATTAGACTTTTTGAATGTAAAATTTGTCTGAATAATTAGCGGACGCCATGTTGCGTTTGGAGAGCTCCTGATGTGCCTAAACAGTGGAAACCCCCCACAAGTGACACCATTTTGGAAACTAGACCCCTTAGGGAACTTATCTAGATGTGTGGTGAGCACCTTGAACCCCAAGGTGCTTCACAGAAGTTTATAATATTGAGCTGTAAAAATAAAATTTTCACATTTTTCCCACAAAACCGTTTTTCATCCCTTAATTTTGCATTATCATAAGGGTAATAGGATAAATTGCACCATGAAATTTGTTATGCAATTTCTCCTGAACACGCTGATACACCATATGTGGAGGCAAATTACTGTTTGGGCACATGGCAGGGTTTGAAAGGGAAGGAGCGCCATTTGACTTTTTGAATGTAAAATTTGTTTGAATAATTAGCGGACGCCATGTCACATTTGGGGAGCCCCTAATGTGCCTAAACAGTGGAAACCCCCCACAAGTGCCACCATTTTGGAAACTAGACCCCTTAGGGAACTTATCTAGATGTGTGGTGAGCACCTTGCACCCCCAGCTGCTTCACAGAAGTTTATAATATTGAGCCGTAAAAATAAAATTTTCACATTTTTCCCTCAAAATTCATTCCCTAATTTTGTATTATCATAAGGGTAACAGGATAAATTGCACCATGAAATTTGTTGTGCAATTTCTCCTGAACACGCCGATACCCCATATGTGGAGGCAAATTACTGTTTGGGCACATGGCAGGGTTTGAAAGGGAAGGAGCGCCATTTGACTTTTTGAATGTAAAATTTGTTTGAATAATTAGCGGACGCCATGTCACATTTGGGGAGCCCCTAATGTGCCTAAACAGTGGAAACCCCCCACAAGTGCCACCATTTTGGAAACTAGACCCCTTAGGGAACTTATCTAGATGTGTGGTGAGCACCTTGCACCCCCAGCTGCTTCACAGAAGTTTATAATATTGAGCCGTAAAAATAAAATTTTCACATTTTTCCCATAAAAAATGTTTTTCATTCCCTAATTTTGCATTATCATAAGGGTAACAGGATAAATTGCACCATGAAATTTGTTGTACAATTTCTCCTGAGTACGCCGATACCCCATATGTGGGGGAAAACCACTGCTTTGGTGTACGGCAGGGTTCGGAAGAGAAAGAAGCGCTATGTTGGCTGGGATAGGCAGCAGACACCATGTCACATTTGAAGAGTCGCTGACATGCCAAAACAGCAGAAATCCCCACAAGTGACCCCATTTTGTAAACTACACCTCTCAAGGAATTCATCTAGGGAAGTAGTGAGCATTTTTTAATTTTTAAATTTATACCATTGGGCAGTGAAAAAAGCATAATTATATTTTTTACCACAAAAAAATGTTTTACCCTCAGATTTTACATTTTCACACAGGGCAATGGGTAAAAATGGTGCCGAAATGTGTCACACAATTTCTTCTAAAAGTGTCAATACCCCATATGTGGCTGTATCGTACCTCTTAGCCATACGGTGAGATTTGAGGGGGAAGGAGCGCTATTTGACAATTGGAGAACAAATTATTGTAGAATAGGCATTTGGATTTGGGAGCACAAAATTTTCTGAATTTCTTTTGGGGGGCAAGGACCATTTTGCTTTTCCAGAGCCTTTCTGCTACCAGTAACTTGGAAGTCCCTTATATTTTTAACAGATGATGGACCTGAGTGGGGACTAGCTTTTTTTGAGGACTGAGTTGAAGCTTTTATTGGGAACATTTTACGTAACATTTATCCGGCGCTCTAGGCTGAGCACTTACATCGGGGTTTCCATCTAATTTTCCAAGTGATGTAATTCAGATGAAACCCCTGCAGGATCCATTCACTGTAATGAGGCAGCAGAGTTACTCTGGACTCCGTCTGGCCTCTCTTTAGTGGTGTCCTTTTTTTCAGAAGTGCACAAAACTGTGGCCAACCGCACTTTTATGCACGCCTAAAACAAATGACACCGTGGGATCCCAGGCTAGACGGCATCCACAGTGGCCTATATCTGCCTCATTACAGGGAATCTTCCATCATGGGTTCTGGCTGAATCACGTATTTCAGAGATTTACACGGAAACTCTGGTGTAAGTGCTCAGCGCAGAGCACAGGATAAATGTGAGCAGAGCCTTACTGGGATCTTTGGGAGACATAATAAACAAATCAGTAGCAGGTGAATAATATTTGTTTTATTTATTTTTTATGCCGTTCCTAGTGTGATATAACTGATTAGATTACTTTATTCTTCGGGTCGGTGCGATTACAGAGATACCAGATTTATATCGGGTTTTTATGACTGACAGCTGTCACACACTAAAATACGCTTTTTTTGCAAAATCTAGTTTTTGCATCACCATATTTTGAGAGCTATAATTTTTCCATATTTCAGCCGATAGAGTCATGTGATGACTTGTTTTTTGCGGGACGAGTTGAAATTTTTATTGGAACCATTTTTGGGCACGTGACATTTTTTGATCGCTTTCTATTCCGTTTTTTGGGAGGTAAAGTTAACAAAAACAAACACTTCAGGAATTGTTTTTTGAGGTTTTTTTTATGCCGTTCTGCGTGTGGTAAAAGTGATCAGGCAGCGTTATTCTTCGGGTCAGTACGTTTACAGCGATACTACACTTACTGTATTTTTTTATGTTTTGGCGCTTTTACACAATAAAACAATTTTATAGAAAAAAAAATATTTTTTTTGCATTGCATTATTCTGAGTGCTATAACTTTTTTATTTTTTGGCTGATGGAGCTGTATGGCGGCTTTTTTTTGCGGAACAAGATGACGTTTTCAGTGGTACCATTTTTATTTCTATTCTGCTTTTTGATCGCATTTTTTTCCACTTTTTGTTTGGCGATATGATGAAAAAGCATATTTTTTTGCTCCGTTTTTTATTTATTTTTATTACGGTGTGCACAGAAGGAGTTAATTAGTGTGACAGTTTTATAGCTCGGGTTGTTTCGGACGCGGCGATACCAAATATGTGTACTTTTTTTGGTTTTGTATTAATTTACGGATTTATTGGTTTAATATTTTATTTATTTATTTTTATTTATTTTGTGATTTTTTTTTTTAATAGTTTAAAAACTTTTTTTTTACTTTTTTTTACATTTTTACTTAGTCCCTGTATGGGACATTAATTTTTATTTTTCTGATCACTGATCTCATGTAATGTAATACACATATATTACATTATATGAGATCTTCACTGACTGTTTCAGTCAGAGTCTCCTGTCTGACTTCAGCTACATACAGGCTGAAGTCAGACAGGAAGGACACCATATATGGCAGAGCTGGAGGCGGTCATGTGACCTCCAGCTGCCATAGCAACCCCAGGTCCTCAAACGAAACGGAGGTCTTCGGAGGTAAGTAAGACGACCCCCTCTCTTCCTGCTGTCTCCTATATGCCGCGATCACTATAGATCAGGGTTCCCCAACTCCAGTCCTCAAGGCCCACCAACAGGTCATGTTTTCAGGATTTCCTTAGTATTACACAGGTGATAATTCCATCACCTGCACAGGCAATAATTCCATCACCTGTGCAATACTAAGGAAATCCTGAAAACATGACCTGTTGGTGGGCCTTGAGGACTGGAGTTGGGGAACCCTGCTATAGATCACAGCATATAGAAGACAGCAAAGGGTTAACATCACTGGGACCTGATCTAATCAGGTCCCGATGATGTACCCTGTCAGAGCTAACGCTCTGCACCAGAATCGCAGTGCTTGCAGGACCCTGGGGGTCCTGAGCACTGCGAGACCACCCACCATTTTTAAACGTCGGCACTGCACAGAGCCCGGCAAGCGCCGACGTTTATCTACAGTGGGCGGTCGGGAACCAGTTAATAAGGCTTGGCTTATTGTGAAGGCTACATAGGTATTCCTGTGGGGAATATTACTGCAGGGGGTTAATTATCCCTGATAAAATGCTGCTATAAGGGAATTTGCAATGCACTTTATTGTCAGGCCCCCTAATTGGGGAGGCCTGTGAGGTCCTATATGCTGTGTCCTGGAGATATATCCTTTAAAATACCAATTAGGATTATTAATTCCTCTGAGTGAGGTGGATGTATCAACTTAAGTAGGGGATCTATGGTGCCCCATTGTTATTATAGAGTGTCTTTTTCTATGATTTGTGGACAAAAGTGTACTATTCCCTTTACGTATTATGCTATGGTGATCCTATCTGGATACGTCCAATCTCCTGTTAGGCTGCGTGCACACGATGCGTTTTTAATGCGTTTCCGCAGCGCTTTTGCCGCTGCTGAAACGCATTAAAAACGCCTTAAAAACGCATGGTAGAAGGGCAGCAATGGTCCCCAATGATAATCCGCATGTGCTGTGCCCATGCTGCGGATTTTTCCGCAGCGTTTATGCTGCGCTCAAAAATCCGCAGCATGTCCATTAATTTTGCGGAAACGCTGCGTTTTCGCCGCCATTGACTTGCATTAGACCGCATGGATTACGCATCACTGTATATGTAGATGCGTAATCCAAGCGTTCTAATGTGCGGATGGTACCCGGGTGTAGAGGAGAGGAGAGTCTCATCCACACCCAGGTGCCATTAAAAAATCTGTTAAAAAAGAATAAAATAAAAAGTAAATGTATACTTACCTTCTGTCGGCCCGCGCACCGCTCCTGCTTGGTTCCCGGCACTTTGCAGTGAGTTGAAGGACCTGCGCTGACGTCAGAGTCATGTGACTGGTCACGTGACGCTGACGTCGGCAGGTCTTTCAATTCAATGTTGCCGGCAAGGGAGAACGGAGTGAGTGGGACACCGGGGGCCATCGAAGGTAAGTATACATTATTTTTTATTTTTACCACTCTCTCGGGTCACACTATATAAATCCACGCTGTTTGCATGGATTTATATAGTGTGACCTAGTTGTCACAAGCACTTTCCAAGTGATGCTAATCGCTTGGAAAGCGCTTGTCAATCCACATGCGGAAATGTCAGTGCGTACCGCTCCATTTCCGCATGTCCCTGGCAGGAAAACGCATGTACAATCCGCATGTACAATCCGCATGTACAATCCGCATGCGTTTTTTTCTGCCAGGCAGATGCAGAAACACTCAGGAAAAAATCCTGAGCATTTCTGCATCGTGTGCACATAGCCTTATTAGGTATTCCTGGGTTGTATTAATGGATTTTCAAGACACCCTCACAGAGTGAATAATAGATTGGGGTGATTTATATATACAGGTTCGGATCACATTCCTATATTTTAGGTCTTTTTCTTGTTACTAGGTATTTGTTGTTAGACTCTTAATAGTTTTAAACGCCAATATTAAAGGTTATTTTTTAATGGGTATTTATTGTAAAAAGGTTTCTAGGCTACCCACGTTATTTATCGATCTTTGTAAATTGATCGTGGGCACATAGCCTTACATCCATTTTTCCTCTATATAGAAGTACATTTCTTATCTTCTATCCATCAAACAGTAAAATACAGACAGCACATGGGATGTATCACAGGGCCAATGTCTTACACTGGAGAGTTTGATTCACAACTTGGATCAAAGTAAGACACCTTCATATTCTTTTTGTGGACTATTGGTCCGAAACAAAAAGGACGGGTGAAAAGGCACATTAACCGGTTCCCGACCGCCCACTGTAGATAAACGTCGGCGCTTGCCGGGCTCTGTGCAGCGCCGATGTTTAAAAACGGTGGGTGGTCTCGCAGCGCTCAGGACCCCCAGGGTCCTGCAAGCGCTGCGATTCCGGTGCAGAGCGTTAGCTCTGACAGGGAACATCATCGGGACCTGATTAGATCAGGTCCCAGTGATGTTAACCCTTAGCTGTCTTCTATATGCTGTGATCTATAGTGATCGCGGCATATAGGAGACAGCAGGAGGAGAGGGGGTCGTCAACTTACCTCTCCGAAGACCTCCGAGTCCTTCCAGGACCTGGGGTTGCTATGGCAGCTGGAGGTCACATGACCGCCTCCAGCTCTGCCATATATGGTGTCCTGTCTGGCTCAGCTGCAGCTGTAGCCAGACAGGAGACTCTGACTGAAACAGTCAGGGAAGATCTCATGTAATGTAATATATGTCTATTACATTACATGAGATCAGAGATCAGAAAAATAAAAATTAATGTCCCATACAGGGACTAAGAAAAAATGTGAAAAAAAGTAAAAAAAAAGTTTTTAAACTATTAATAAAAAAATCACAAAATAAATAAAAATAAATAAATAAAATATTAAACCAATAAATCCGTATATTTTTACAAAACCAAAAAAAGTACACATATTTGGTATTGCCGCGTCCGAAACAACCCGAGCTATAAAACTGTCACACTAATTAACTCCTTCTGTGCACACCGTAATAAAAATTAATAAAAAACGGAGCAAAAAAAATATGCTTTTTCATCATATTGCCAAACAAAAAGTGGAAAAAAATGCGATCAAAAAACAAAATAGAAATAAAAATGGTACCACTGAAAACGTCATCTTGTTACACAAAAAAAAAGCCGCCATACAGCTCCATCAGCCGAAAAATAAAAAAGTTATAGCGCTCAGAATAAAGCAATGCAAAAAAAATATTTTTTTCTATAAAATAGTTTTATTGTGTAAAAGCGCCAAAACATAAAAAAAATACAGTAAGTGTAGTATCGCTGTAAACATACTGACCCGAAGAATAACGCTGCCTGATCACTTTTACCACACGCAGAACGGCATAAAAAAAAAACTCAAAAAACAATTCCTGAATTGTTTGTTTTTGTTAATTTTACCTCCCAAAAAACGGAATAGAAAGCGATCAAAAAATGTCACGTCCCCAAAAATGGTACCAATAAAAATGTCAACTCGTCCCGCAAAAAACAAGCCGTCACATGACTCTGTCGGCCGAAATATGGAAAAATTATAGCTCTCAAAATATGGTGATGCAAAAACTAGATTTTGCAAAAAAAGCGTCTTTTAGTGTGTGACAGCTGTCAGTCATAAAAACCCGATATCAATCTGGTATCTCTGTAATCACACCGACCCGAAGAATAAAGTAATCTAATCAGTTATATCACACTAGGAACGGCGTAAAAAATAAATAAAACCAATTCTTCACCTGCTACTGATTTGTTTATTATGTCCCCAAAGATCCCAGTAAGGCTCTGCCCACATTTGTCCTGTGCTCTGCGCTGAGCACTTACACCAGAGTTTCCGTGTAAATCTCTGAAATATGTGATTCAGACGGAACACATGACGGAAGATTCCCTGTAATGAGACAGATATAGGCCACTGTGAATGCCGTCTGGCCTGGGATCCCACGGTGTCATTTGTTTTAGGCGTGCATAAAAGTGCGGTTGGCCACAGTTTTGTGCACTTCTGAAAAAAAGGACACCGCTACACAGAGGCCAGACGGTGTCCAGAGTAACTCTGCTGCCTCATTACAGTGAATGGATCCTGCAGGGGTTTCATCTGAATTACATCACTTGGAAATTTAGATGGAAACCCCGATGTAAGTGCTCAGCCTAGAGCGCCGGATAAATGTTACGTAAAATGTTCCCAATAAAAGCTTCAACTCAGTCCTCAAAAAAAGCTAGTCCCCACTCAGGTCCGTCATCTGTTAAAAATATAAGGGACTTCCAAGTTAGTGGTAGCAGAAAGGCTCTGGAAAAGCAAAATGACCCTTGCCCCCCAAAAGAAATTCAGAAAATTTTGTGCTCCCAAATCGAAATGCCTATTCTACAATAATTTGTTCTCCAATTGTCAAATAGCACTCCGTCCCCCCCAGATCTCACCGTATGGCTAAGCGGTATGATACAGCCACATATGGGGTATTGACACTTTTAGAAGAAATTGTGTGACACATTTCGGCACCATTTTTACCCATTGCCCTGTGTGAAAATGTAAAATCTGAGGGTAAAACATTTTTTTGTGGTAAAAATATAATTATGATTTTTTCACTGCCCAATGGTATAAATTTAAAAATTAAAAAATACTCACTACTTCCCTAGATGAATTCCTTGAGAGGTGTAGTTTACAAAATGGGGTCATTTGTGGAGGTTTCTGCTGTTTTGGCATGTCAGCGACTCTTCAAATGTGACATGGTGTCTGCTGCCTATCCCAGCCAACATAGCGCTCCTTTCTCTTCCGAACCCTGCCGTACACCAAAGCAGTGGTTTTCCCCCACATATGGGGTATCGGCGTACTCAGGAGAAATTGTACAACAAATTTCATGGTGCAATTTCTCCGGTTATCCTTATGATAATGCAAAATTAGGGGATGAAAAACATTTTTTATGGGAAAAATGTGAAAATTTTATTTTCACGGCTCAATATTATAAACTTCTGTGAAGCAGCTGGGGGTGCAAGGTGCTCACCACACATCTAGATAAGTTCCCTAAGGGGTCTAGTTTCCAAAATGGTGGCACTTGTGGGGGGTTTCCGCTGTTTAGACACATTAGGGGCTCCACAAATGTGACATGGCGTCCGCTAATTATTCAAACAAATTTTACATTCAAAAAGTCAAATGGCGCTCCTTCCCTTTCAAACCCTGCCGTGCGCCCAAACAGTGGTTTTCCCTCACATATGGGGTATCGGCGTGTTCAGGAGAAATTGCACAACAAACTTCATGGTGCAATTTATCCTGTTACCCTTATGATAATACAAAATTAGAGAATGAAAATGATTTTTTGTGGGAAAAATGTGAAAATTTTATTTTCACGGCTCAATATTATAAACTTCTGTGAAGCAGCTGGGGGTGCGAGGTGCTCACCACACATCTAGATAAGTTCCCTAAGGGGTCTAGTTTCCAAAATGGTGGCACTTGTGGGGGGTTTCCACTGTTTAGTCACATTAGGGGCTCCCCAAATGCGACATGGCGTCTGCTAATTATTCAAACAAATTTTACATTCAAAAAGTCAAATGGCGCTCCTTCCCTTTCAAACCCTGCCATGCGCCCAAACAGTAATTTGCCTCCACATATGGGGTATCAGCGTGTTCAGGAGAAATTGCACAACAAATTTCATGGTGCAATTTATCCTATTACCCTTATGATAATGCAAAATTAAGGGATGAAAAACGGTTTTGTGGGAAAAATGTGAAAATTTTATTTTTACGGCTCAATATTATAAACTTCTGTGAAGCAGCTGGGGGTGCGAGGTGCTCACCACACATCTAGATAAGTTCCCTAAGGGGTCTAGTTTCCAAAATGGTGGCACTTGTGGGGGGTTTCCACTGTTTAGTCACATTAGGGGCTCCCCAAATGCGACATGGCGTCTGCTAATTATTCAAACAAATTTTACATTCAAAAAGTCAAATGGCGCTCCTTCCCTTTCAAACCCTGCCATGCGCCCAAACAGTAATTTGCCTCCACATATGGGGTATCAGCGTGTTCAGGAGAAATTGCACAACAAATTTCATGGTGCAATTTATCCTATTACCCTTATGATAATGCAAAATTAAGGGATGAAAAACGGTTTTGTGGGAAAAATGTGAAAATTTTATTTTTACAGCTCAATATTATAAACTTCTGTGAAGCACCTTGGGGTTCAAGGTGCTCACCACACATCTAGATAAGTTCCCTAAGGGGTCTAGTTTCCAAAATGGTGTCACTTGTGGGGGGTTTCCACTGTTTAGGCACATCAGGAGCTCTCCAAACGCAACATGGCGTCTGCTAATTATTCAGACAAATTTTACATTCAAAAAGTCTAATGGCGCTCCTTCCCTTCCGAACCCTGCAGTGCGCCCAAACAGTGGTTTTCCCTCACATATGGGGTATCAGCACGCTCAAGAGAAATTGCACAAAAAAATTTGGGGTCCATTTTTTCCTGTTACCGCTGTGAAAATAAAAAAAATTGGGTCTAAAGTAACATTTTTGTGAAAAAAGTTAAATGTTAATTTTTTTTTTCCACATTCCAAAAATTCCTGTGAAGCACCTGAAGGGTTAATAAAGTTCTTGAATGTGGTTTTGAGCACCTTGAGGGGTGCAGTTTTTAGAATGGTGTCACTTTTGGGTATTTTCTGTCATAAAGACCCCTCAAAGTGACTTCAAATATGATGTGGTCCCTAAAAAAATGTTTTTGTAAATTTTGTTGGAAAAATGAGAAATCACTGGTCAACTTTTAACCCTTATAGCTCCCTAACAAAAAAAAATTTTGGTTCCAAAATTGTGCTGATGTAAAGTAGACATGTGGGAAATGTTATTTATTAACTATTTTGTGTGACATATCTCTCTGATTTAAGGGCATGAAAATTCAAAGTTTGAAAATTGCAAAATTTTCTAAATTTTCGCCAAATTTCCGATTTTTTCACAAATAAACACAAGTTATATGGAAGAAATTTTACCACTATCATGAAGTACAATATGTCATGAAAAAACAGTCTCAGAATCAGGGGAATACGTTGAAGCGTTCCAGAGTAATTACTTCATAAAGTGACAGTGGTCAGAATTGAAAAAATTGGCCCGGTCACGAAGGCAAAAACAGGCTCTGGCGCGAAGTGGTTAATAATAATGGGTATCTGATCTATCCATAAAAATGGATTACACCTGTACCAAAAGAATTTACATAAGGTCCAATATTTTATATTTGTGGATTAATGAGTACATATAAAAGTGTCGGATCGCAGAACATGTATTAACGTTCAGGGTTATTTACTCTATTAGACAAATCAACTTATGAAGGTCATGAAGTCCATGTGGATTGAAGAACTTACAGAGTGGATCACACTGTGCCATCAAGATGTCTTCAGTATTCACCAAGTACACCTGCAGGGATGAAGAAAGACGTAACAATGGACGCGCCATGTGCAGAAGACCGACATGGAATGACCGCTACACAATGATCAACCACTGTTGGCAAGTGGAAGAGCCAAAACATCTGCGCTGGATCGTTTTTATAGGTGTGAGCCACTTCAATATTTTTTTTACTGGTGATTACTTTTCATCTTATCTGTGACAGCACTAACACCGATAATCGGCTCCACCACTTACTCCAGCAGACCGCAGACTATTTCCAGCTGCAGTCTGTTATAGGAGTAGCCATTTGCCATCACACTGTGTATATGGGCATCATACTGTATATAGGGCGATATGGACCATCATACTGTGCATAGGGGGCTATGGGGTATCATACTGATTATAGAGGGTTATGAGCCATCTTAATGTGTATATAGTGCCTAGGGCCATAATACGATGTATAGGGTTTATGGGCCATCATACTATGTTTAAGAGGCTACATTGCATCATCCTGAGCATAGGGGGCTATGGGGTATCATACTGATTATAGGGAGTTATGGGTCATCTTAATGTGTATATAGTGCTTAGGGCCATCATACAATGTATAGGGTTTATGGGCCATCATACTATGTTTAAGGGGCTCTGTGGCATCATCCTGAGCATAGGGGGCTATGGGCCTCATTCTGTGTATAGCGGGCTATGGGACATCATACTGTATATATAGGGCTTTGGCGCATCAAACTGTGTATAGAAGGCTATGGTGCATCATACTGTGTAAAGGAGGCTATTGGGCATCATACCATGTATACCAGGCAAGGAGGCATCATACTGTGTATAGGAGGCTATATGGAATCATACTGTGTATGTCTATTAGGCATCATAATGTATAAAGAAGACTATGGGGCATCATACTGTATTTAAGGGGCTGTGAGGCATCAGACAGTGTATAAGGGCCTCTGTGGCATCATAATGCGTATATGGGGCTATAGGAGATCATATTGTATATAGGGGACTGTGCAGCATCATACTGTGTATAGGACACTAAGGGAGATTATATTATTTATAGAGGACTATGGAACGGCATACTGTGTATAGGGGGATATGGGCGACCATATCCCCCTATACACAGTAGAAAGCTATGAGACATCAGACTATTTATAGAAGTCTATGTGACATAATACTGTATATAAGGGGCTATGGTTACACCATACTGTGTATAGGAGGCTTGTAGAGATCATCTAATATATATAATTGTCTTATCCCGTCTGTCTGTCTGTCCAGGAAATCCCGCGTCGCTGATTGGTCCGGCCGCGGCCAATCAGCGACGCAGGATTTCAGAAAAAGATGGCGGCCGTTAACCACGACCAATCAGCAGAGCAAGGTTTAAATTTTGTGCCAAAATCGCGACCAATCAACAGAGCGGTGTTTAAATTTGGCGCCAATACTGATGATTGGTCGCGGCCGGCGACCGCAACCAATCATCAGTATTGGCGCCAAATTTAAACGCCGCTCTGCTGATTGGTCGCGGTCGCCGGCCGCGACCAAGCAGCAGTATTGGCGCCAAATTTTTAACCTCGCTCTGCTGATAGGACGCGACCGCCGGCAATGACCAATCAGCGATTTTGGCGCCAAATTTAAACACCGCTCTGCAGACTGGTCGCGACCGCCGGCCGAGACCAATCAGCGATTTTGGCGCCAAATTTAAACACTGTACTGCTGATTCGTCGCGGTCGCCGGCTGCGACCAATCAGCAGAATTGGCGCCAAATTTAAACACCGCTCTGCTAATTGGTCGCGGCCGGCTGTCGCGAACAATCAGCAGTATTGGCACCAAATTTAAACCTCGCTTTGCTGCTTGGACGCGACCGCCGGCCAGGACAAATCAGCCATTATGTCGCCAAATTTAAACACCGCTCTGCTGACTAGTCGCGACCGCCGGCCACGACCAATCAGCGATTATGTCGCCAAATTTAAACACCGCTCTGCTGACTAGTCGCGACCGCCGGCCACGACCAATCAGCGATTTTGGCGCCAAAATTAAACACCGCTTTGCTGATTGGTCACGACCGCGACCAATCTGCAGTATTGGCGCCAAATTTAAACACCGCTTTGCTGATTGGTCACGACCGCGACCAATCTGCAGTATTGGCGCCAAATTTAAACACCGCTTTGCTGATTGTTCGCGGCCGGCGATCGCGAACAATCAGCAGTATTGGCGCAAAATTTAAACAACGCTCTGCTGATTGGTCGCGATTTTGGCGCAAAATTTAAACGTCTCTCTGCTGATTGCTCGCGGTCGCCTGCCGCGATCAATCAGCAGTATTGGCGCAAAAGTTCAACACCGCTTTGCTGATTCTTCGCGACCGCCGGGCGCGACCAATCAGCAGTATTGGCGCCAAATTTAAACCTCGCTCTGCTGATTGGTCGTGGCCGGCAGTCGCGCTCAATCAGTGATATTGGCGCCAAATTTAAACCTCGCTCTGCTGATTGGTCGCAGTCGTCAGCCGAGACCAATCAGCAATTATGGCGTCAAATTTAAACACAGCACTGCTGATTGGTCGCGATTTTGGCCCCAAATTTCAACACCGCTTTGCTGATTGGTCGCCACCGCCGGCCGCAACCAATCTGCAATATTGATGCCAAATTTAAACACCGCTTTACTGATTGTTTGCGGCCGGCGGTCACGACCAATCAGCATATTTGTCGCAGAATTTAAACACCGCTCTGTTGATTGGTCACGATTTTGGCGCCAAATTTAAACACCGTTCTGCTGATTGGTCGCGGTCGCCGGCCGCGACCAATCAGCAGTATTGCCGCCAAATTTAAACACCGCTCTGCTGATTGGACGCGACCGCCGGCCACGACCAATCAGCGATTTTGGCGCCAAATTTAAACACCGCTCTGCTAATTGGTCGCGATTTTGCCACCAAATTTAAACCTCGCTCTGATGATTGGTCGCGGTCGCCGGTCGCAACCAATCAGCAGTATTGGTGCCAAATTTAAACACCGCTCTGCTGATTGGTCGCGACCACCGGCCGCGACCAATCCGCAGTATTGGCGCCAAATTTAAACACCGCTCTGCTGATTGGTCGCGATTTTGCCGCCAAATTTAAACCTCGCTTTGCTGATTGGTCGCGGTCGCCGGCCGCGACCAATCAGCAGTATTGCCGCAAAATTTAAACACCGCTCTGATGGTTGGTCGCGGTCGCCGGCCGCGACCAACCAGCAGTATTGGCGCCAAATTTTTAACCTCGATCTGCTGATTGGACGCGACCGCCGGCCACGACCAATCAGCGATTTTGGCGCCAAATTTAAACACCGCTCTGCTGACTGGTCGCGACCGCCGGCCGAGACCAATCAGTGATTTTGCCGCCAAATTTAAACACTGTACTGCTGATTCGTCGCGGTCGCCGGCTGCGACCAATCAGCAGCATTGGCGCCAAATTTAAACACCGCTCTGCTAATTGGACGCGGCCGGCGGTCACGACCAATCAGCAATATTGGCGCCAAATTTAAACCTCGCAATGCTGCTTGGACTCGACCGCCGGCCACGACAAATCAGCGATTTTGCCGCCATATTTAAACACCGCTCTGCTGATTGGTTGCCGTCGCCGACCGCAACCAATCAGCGATTATGTCGCCAAATTTAAACACCGCTTTGCTGATTGTTCGCGGCCGGCGGTCGCGACCAATCAGCAGTATTGGTGCCAACTTTTTAACCTCGCTCTGCTGATTTTACGCGACCGCCGGCCACGACCAATGAGCGATTTTGGCGCCACATTTAAACACCGCTTTGCTGATTGGTCGCGACCGCTGGCCGCGACCAATCAGGAGTTTTGGCTCCAAATTTAAACCTCGCTCTGCTGATTGGACGCGACCGCCGGCACGACCAATCAGCGATTTTGGCACCAAATTTAAACACCGCTCTGCTGAATGGTCGCGGTCGCCGGCCGCGACCAATCAGCGATTTTGGCGCCAAATTTAAACACCACTCTGCTGATTGGTCGCGGTCGCCGGCCGCGACCTATCAGAGATTTTGTCGCAAAGATTAAACACCGCTTGCTGATTGGTCGCGGTCGCCGTCCGCGTCCAATCAGCAGTATTGGTGCCAAATTTAAACCTCGCTCTGCTGATTGGTCGTGACAGCCGGCCGAGAACAATCAGCGATTTTAGCGCCAAATTTAAACACCGCTCTGCTGATTGGTCGCGGTCACTGGCCGCGACCAATCAGCTGTATTGGCGCCAAATTTAAACACTGCTCTGCTTACTGGTCTCTACCTCCGGCCGCGACCAATCAGCAGTATTGGCGCAAAATTGAAACAGCGCTTTGCTGATTGAACGCGACCGCCGGCCACGACCAATTAGCGATTTTGGCGCCAAATTTAAACATCGCTCTGCTAATTGGTCGCGGTCGCCGTTCGCGACCGATCAGCAGTATTGGCGCAAAATTTAAACACCGCTCTGCTGATTGGTTGCGACCGCCGGCCGTGACCAATCAGCGATATTGGCGCCAAATTTAAACCTCACTCTGCTGAATGGACGCGACCGCCGGCCTCAACCAATCTGCAGTATTGGCGCCAAATTTAAACACCGCTCTGCTGATTGGTCGCGATTTTGCCGCCAAATTTAAACCTCGCTGTGCTGATTAGTCGCCTTCCCCGGCCGCGACCAATCAGCAGTATTGGCGCCAAATTTAAACCTCGCTCTGCTGATTAGTCGCGACCGCCGGCCGAGAACAATCAGCGATTTTAGCGCCAAATTTAAACACCGCCCTGCTGATTGGTCACGGTCGCCGGCCGCGATGATTCAGCTGTATTGGCGCCAAATTTAAACACTGCTCTGATGATTGGTTGCGGTTGCCGGCCACGACCAATCAGCAGTATTGCCGCCAATTTAAACACCGCTCTGATGAATGGTCGCGGTTGCCGGCCGCGACCAATCAGCAGTATTGGCGCCAAATTTACACACCACTCTGCTGATTGGTCGCGGTCGCCTGCCGCGACCAATCTGCAGAATTGGCGCCAAATATAAACCTCGCTCTGCTGATTGGACACAACCGCCGGCCACGACCAATCAGCGATTTTGGCGCCAAATTTATACACCGCTCTGCTGACTGGTCGCGATTTTGCCGCCAAATTTAAGCCTCGCTGTGCTGATTAGTCGCCGTCCCCGGCCGCGACCAATCAGTAGTATTGGCTCCAAATTTAAACCTCGCTCTGCTGATTGGTCGCGACCGCCGGACGAAAACAATCAGCGATTTTAGCGCCAAACTTAAACACCGCTCTGCTGATTGGTCGCGGTCGCCTGCCGCGACCAATCAGCAGAATTGGCGCCAAATTTAAACCTCGCTCTGCTGATTGGACACAACCGCCGGCCACGACCAATCAGCGATTTTGGCGCCAAATTTATACACCGCTCTGCTGATTGGTCGCGGTTGCCGGCCGCGACCAATCAGCGATTTTGGCGACAAATTTATACACCGCTCTGCTGATTGGTCGCTATTTTGCCGCCAAATTTAAACATCGCTCTGCTGATTGGTCGCGGTCGCCGGCCGAGACCAATCAGCAGTATTGGCGCCAAATTTAAACAACACTTTGCTGATTGGTCGCCCGGTCGGCCGCATGCATATTGTAGAATACCCGATGCGTTAGATTCAGGCCACCATCTAGTATTATATATAAGGGACTATGATGCATCATACTGTGTGTAGGGGACAAATCTGCATCATACTTTGTAAAGGAGGCAATGTGGCATCATACTGTAAATAGGAGACGATGGGGCATCATAATTTATAAATGGGGCTATGTGCGATCATACAGTGCATAGGAGGCTATGAGACATCATTCTGTGTATAGGGGACAAAGCGGCATCATATTGTGTTTAAGAGGCTATTGAAGATCATGTTGTATATCAGAGACTATGGGGCATCATACTTTGTAAAGGAGGCAATGTGGCATCATACTGTAAATAGGAGACTTTGGGTCATCATAATGTATACAGGGGGCTATGTGGCATGATATTGTAAATAGGAGGCTATGTGACATCATATTGTAAATAGGAGGCCAATTAGGCATCATATTGTATATATGGGGCATGGAAGAGCTATTGAAGCATTATACTGTGTTTAAGCAGCTATGGGGACATTATATTGTGTATAGGGGCTATTGTCTATCATATTGTATATAGGGGGCTATGTTCTATAGGCTATAAAACTGCATAAAGAGGGGATATGGATAATTATACTGTGCATGGAGGGGAACAGAAGCATTATACTGTGTATGAGAAGCTATAGGCTATAAAACTGCATAAAGAGGGGATATGGGTCATCACACTATGTATGGAGGGGCTATAGAAGCATTATAGTGTGTATAAGCAGCTATGGGGACAATATATTGTGTATAGGTGCTATTGTCTATCATATTTTATATAGGGGGCTATGTTCTATCATATTGTGTATGAGAAGCTCTAGCTATAAAACTGTATAAAGAGGTGATATGGGTCATCATATTGTGCATGGAGGGGCTAAATAAGCATTATATTGTGTACTAGATGGTGGCCTGATTCTAACGCATCGGGTATTCTAGAATATGTATGCGGACGACCGGGCGACCAATCAGCAAAGCGGTGTTTAAATTTGGCGCTAATACTGCAGATTGGTCACGGCCGGCGGTCGCGACCAATCAGCAGAGCGGTGTTTAAATTTGGCGCCAAAATCGCTGATTGGTCATGGCCGGCAGTCTCGTCCAATCACAAGAGCGAGGTTTAAATTTGGCGCCAACACTGCTAACTTGACCAAACAGCAGAGCGGTGTTTAAATTTGGCGCCAAAATCGCTGATTGGCCATGGCCGGCAGTCGCGTCCAATCACAAGAGCGAGGTTTAAATTGGGCACCAACACTGCTGACTTGACCAATCAGCAGAGCGGTGTTTAAATTTGGCGCCAAAATCGCTGATTGGTCGTGGCCGGTGGTCTCATCCAATCAGCAGAGCGAGGTTTAAATTTTGTGCAAATACTGCTGATTGGTTGCGGCCGGCGACCGCGACCAATCAGCAGAGCGAGGTTTAAATTTGGCGCCAATACTGCTTATTGGTCGCGGCCGGTGACCGCGACCAATCAGCAGAGCGGTGTTTAAATTTGCCGACAAAATCGCTGATTGGTCGTGGCCAGCGGTCGCGTCCAATCAGCAGAGCGACGTTTAAATTTGGCGCCAATACTGCTGATTGGTCGCGGCCCGTGACCAATCAGCAGAGCGGTGTTTAAATTTGGCACCCATACTGCTGAACGGTCGCGGCCGGCGGTCGCGTCCAATCAGCAGAGCGGTGTTTAAATTTGGCGCCAATACTGCTGATTGGTCGCTGTCGCCGGCCACGACCAATCAGCAGAGCGGTGTTTAAATTTGGCGCCAAAATCGCTGATTGGTCGTGGCCGGCGGTCGCCTCCAATCAGCAGAGTGAGGTTTAAATTTGGCGCCAATACTGCTGATTGGTCGTGGCTGGCGGTTGCGACCAATCAGCAGAGCGAGGTTTAAATTTGGCGCCAAAATCGCTGATTGGTCGTGGCCGGCGGTCGCGTCCAATCAGCAGAGCGAGGTTTAAATTTGGCGCCAATACTGCTGACTTGACCAATCAGCAGAGTGGTGTTTAAATTTGGCGCCAATACTGCTGATTGGTCGCGGCCAGCGACCGCGACCAATCAGCAGAGCGGTGTTTAAATTTGGCGCCAAAATTGCTGATTGGTCGTGGCCGGCGGTCGCGTCCAATCAGCAGAGCGAGGTTTAAATTTGGCGCAAATACTGCTGATTGGCCGCGGTCGCCGGCCGCAACCAATCAGCAGAGCGGTGTTTAAATTTGGCGCCAAAATCGCTGATTGGTCGCGGCCGGCGGTCGCGACCAGTCAGCAGAGCGAGGTTTAAATTCGGCACCAATACTGCTGATTGGTCGCGGCCGGCGACCGCGACCAATCAGCAGAGCGGTGTTTAAATTTGGCGCCAATACTGCTTATTGGTTGCGGCTGGCGACCGCGACCAATCAGCAGAGTGGTGTTTAAATTTAGTGCCAATACTGCTGATTGGTCGCGGCCGGCAACCGCGATCAATCAGCAGAGTGGTATTTAAATTTTGTGCCAAAATAGCTGATTGGTCGTGGCCGGCGTATCTTATTAGTGAGGACAGGAGAGCGCCGCTGCCTCTGCGGGTACTTCTGCTGTGAGCAGCTGGGAGATGAGCGGTTACTCGCAGCAGAAGTATCCCGACCGGCGGCGCCGCTCCCCGGTCCTCCCTTCACACTTGACGTCGGGAGATCAGCGGGCCAAGCCGCTGACCTCCCGACGGTAGCCACATGGAGGTCAGTGGCGCCGCCCGTCGGGGTACTTGTGCTGCTAGTAGCCGGGAGTAGAGCAGCTAGCGCCGGTCATCTCCCTGCTGCATCGCCGCTGACCTCCGTCCGGCAAATGAGCCGCTAACGGCCGCCATCTTTTTCTGAAATCCCACGTCGCTGATTGGCCGCGGCCCGACCAATCAGCGACGCGGGATTTCCTGGAAAGACAAACAGACAGACAGACAGACGGGATAAGACGATTATATATATTAGATAAGCAGCTATGGGGACATTATATTGTGTATACAGGCTATTGTCTATCATATTGTGTATAGGGGGCTATGTTCTATCATATTGTGTATGAGAAGCTACAGGCTATAAAACTGTATAAAGAGGGGATATGGGGCATCATACTGTATATGGAGGGGGTACAGAAGCATTATACTTTGTATAAGCAGCTATGGGGACAATATATTGTGTATAGGGGCTTTTGTCTTTCATATTGTGTATAGTGGGCTATGTTCTATCATATTGTGTATGAGAAGCTATAGGATATAAAACTGTATAAAGAGGGGATATGGAGCATCATACTGTATATGCAGGGCTATGCAAGCATTATACTGTGTATAAGCAGCAATGGGGACATTGCATTGTGCATAGGGGATATTGTCTATCATATTGTATATAAGGGGCTATGTTCTATCATACTGTGTGTGAGACGCTATAGGTTGTAAAACTGTATAAAGAGGGGATAAGGGGCATCATACTGTGTATAGGGGCCATGGGGACTTTTATACTGCTTACAGTGGGCTTTCCAAGCATCATACTGTGCATAGGTGCTTATTGGCCAACATATGGGCTACCATACTATGTATGGAGAGTTATGGGCTATAAAACTTTATAAAGAGGGGATATGGGGCATCATACTGGGTATGGAAGGGCTTTAGATGCATTATACTGTGTATAAGCAGCTATGGCGACATTATAATGTATACAGGGGCTATCTGGGCTATGGAGGCATTATACTGTGTATAGGGGCCATGGGTACTTATTCTGCTTACAGGGGGATATCCGAGCATCATACTGTGTATAGGGGTTTATGGGCCAACATACACTATAGAGGGGCTATGGGCCATAATACTGTGTATATCTGGAATTTGGGCTACCATACTGTGCATGGGGAGCTAGGGGCTATCATGTTGTGAATAGGGCTCAGTATCTCAATTATAGATATGTGTGAGACACTTCAAAATTTTTATACCGGTGATTACATGTCATCTCATCCATGACAGCACTAACACCCAGTGCTGTGTTGGGTAAGAGAGAAATAAATAGGTGAGTGATGGCCAGCTTTAAAAGGGTGGAGGAGGCTGAACTTTTTTTTCTTCACATCTGCAGTGCACGTGTCTACAATAATTCAATCTTTGTGGTATTATATATAGATTTAAACTCTGTATATAATGCATAAAAATACCGGTAATTAAACTTCCCCAACACCATGATAATGCATCATAATATTGGGGGAAAAAGGTGAAAGTTGGCCAGCAATTTAGGGGTGGAGGAAGCCGAATTTTATTATTTTTGTAAAATCGGCACGTGTCTATAATAACTCAATCTTTATGGTACTATATATACATTTAGACTCTGTATATAATACATAAAATACCGGTAATTAAACTTCCCCAAGACCATGATAATGCATCATAGTTTTGGGGAAAAAGGTGAGAGTTGGCCGGCTATTTAGGGGTGGAGGAGGCCGGATTTTTATTTTTTTTTTCACATCAGCAGTGCACGTGTCTACAATATTTCAATCTTTGTGGTATTATATATAGATTTACACTCTGTATATAATACATAAAAATACCGGTAATTAAACTTCCCCAGGACCATGATAATGCATCATAGTTTTGGGGAAAAAGGTGAGAGTTGGCCGGCTATTTAGGGGTGGAGGAGGCCAGATTATTATTTTTTTTTTAACTTCAGCACGTGTTTACAACAATTCAATCTTTATGGTACTATATATAGATTTACAACCTGTATATAATACATAAAAATACCGGTAATTAAACTTCCCCAAGACCATGATAATGCATCATAATTTTGGGAAAAAAGGTGAGAGCTGGCCAGCAATTTAGGGGTGGAGGAAGCCGAATTTTATTATTTTTTTTAAATCGGCACGTGTCTATAATAACTCAAACTTTATGGTACTATATATAGATTTAAACTCTGTATATAATACATAAAATACCGGTAATTAAACTTCCCCAAGACCATGATAATGCATCATAGTTTTGGGGAAAAAGGTGAGAGTTGGCCGGCTATTTAGGGGTGGAGGAGGCCAGATTTTTTTTTTTCACATCAGCAGTGCACGTGTCTACAATATTTCAATCTTTGTGGTATTATATATAGATTTACACTCTGTATATAATACATAAAAATACCGGTAATTAAACTTCCCCAGGACCATGATAATGCATCATAATTTTGGGGAAAAAGGTGAGAGTAGACCAGTAATATAGGGGTGGAGGAAGCCGAATTTTATTATTTTTTTTAAATCGGCACGTGTCTATAATAACTCAATCTCTATGGTTCTATATATAGATTTAACCTCTGTATATAATACATAAAATACCGGTAATTAAACTTCCCCAAGACCATGATAATGCATCATAGTTTTGGGGAAAAAGGTGAGAGTCGACCGGCTATTTAGCGGTGGAGGAGGCCGGATTTTTTTTTTTTTTAACATAAGCACTGCACGTGTCTACAATAATTCAATCTTTATGGTACTATATGTAGGTTTACACTCTGCATATAATACATAAAAATACCGGTAACTAAACTTCCCCATGACCATGATAATGCATCACAGCTTTGGCGAAAAAGGTGAGAGTTGACCGGCTATTTAGGTGTAGAGGAGGCCAGATTTTTTTTTTTTTAACATCAGCACGTGTTTACAATAATTCAATCTTTATGGTACTTTATATAGATTTACTCTCTGTATATAATACATAAAAATACTGGTAATTAAACTTCCCCAAGACCATGATAATGCATCATAATTTTGGGGAAAAAGATGAGAGCTGGCCAGCAATTTAGGGGTGGAGGAAGCCGAATTTTATTATATTTTTTAAATCGGCACGTGTCTATAATAACTCAATCTTTATGGTACTATATATAGATTTAAACTCTGTATATAATAAATAAAATACCGGTAATTAAACTTCCCCAAGACCATGATAATGCATCATAATTTTGGGGAAAAAGGTGAGAGTTGGCCAGCTATTTAGTTGTGGAGGAGGTCGGATTTTTTTTTTTAACATCAGCACGTGTTTACAACAATTCAATCTTTTTGGTACTATATATAGATTTACAATCTGTATATAATACATAAAATTACCGGTAATTAAACTTCCCCAAGACCATGATAATGCATCATAATTTTGGGGAAAAAGGTGAGAGCTGGCCAGCAATTTAGGGGTGGAAGAAGCCGAATTTTATTATTTTTTTTAAATCGGCACGTGTCTATAATAACTCAAACTTTATGGTACTATATATAGATTTAAACTCTGTATATAATACATAAAATACCGGTAATTAAACTTCCCCAAGACCATGATAATGCATCATAGTTTTGGGGAAAAAGGTGAGAGTTGGCCGGCTATTTAGGGGTGGAGGAGGCCGAATTTTTTTTTTTTTCACATCAGTAGTGCACGTGTCTACAATATATCAATCTTTGTGGTATTATATATAGATTTACACTCTGTATATAATACATAAAAATACCGGTAATTAAACTTCCCCGATGACTATGATAATGCATCATAATTTGGGGAAAAAGTTGAGAGTTGGCCAGTAATATAGGGGTGGAGGAAGCCGAATTTTATTATTTTTTTTAAATCGGCACGTGTCTATAATAACTCAATCTCTATGGTTCTATATATAGATTTAAACTCTGTATATAATACATAAAATACCGGCAATTAAACTTCCCCAAGACCATGATAATGCATCATAGTTTTGGGGAAAAAGGTGAGAGTCGACCGGCTATTTAGGGGTGGAGGAGGCCGGATTTTTTTTTTTTTTTAACATAAGCACTGCACGTGCCTACAATAATTCAATCTTTATGGTACTATATATAGGTTTACACTCTGCATATAATACATAAAAATACCGGTAACTAAACTTCCCCAAGACCATGATAATGCATCATAATTTTGGGGAAAAAGGTGAGAGTTGGTCAGCTATTTAGGGGTGGAGGAAGCCAGATTTTTTTTTTTTTATCATCAGCATGTGTTTACAATAGTTCAATCTTTATGGTACTATATATAGATTTACACTCTGTATATAATACATAAAAATACTGGTAATTAAACTTCCCCAAGACCATGATAATGCATCATAATTTTGGGGAAAGAGGTGAGAGTTGGCCAGCAATTTAGAGGTGGAGGAAGCCGAATTTTATTATTTTTTTTAAATCGGCACGTGTCTATAATAACTCAATCTTTATAGTACTATATATAGATTTAAACTCTGTATATAATACATAAAATACCGGTAATTAAACTTCCCAGAGACCATGATAATTCATCATAGTTTTGGGGAGAAAGGTGAGAGTTGGCCGGCTATGTAGGGGTGGAGGAGGCCGGATTTTTTTTTTTTTTTTTTAATATCAGCAGTGCACATGTCTACAATAATTCAATGTTTATGATACTATATATAGATTTACACTCAGTTTATAATAAATAAAAATACCTTTAATTAAACTTCCCCAAGACCATGATAATGCAACATAGTTTTGGAGAAAAAGGTGAGAGTTGGCCGGCTATTTGGGGGTTGAGGAGGCCTGATTTATATATTTTTTTAACATCAGCAAGTCTACAATAATTCAATCTTTATTATACTATATATAGGCTTACACTCTGTATATAATACATAAAAATACAGGAAAATTAAACTTCCCTAAGACCATGATAATGCATCATAGTTTTGGGGAAAAAGGTCAGAGTTGGCCAGTTATTTACTGGTGAAAGAGGCCAGATTTTGTTTTTTTTTAACATCAGCACATGTCTACAATAATTCAATCTTTGTGTTACTATATAGAAATTTACACTCTGTATATAATATATAAAATACCGGTAATTAAACTTCCCCAAGACAATGATAATGCATCATAGTTTTGGGGAAAAAAGTGAGAGTTGGCTGGCTATTTAGGGGAGGAGGAGGCCGGATTTTTTATTTTTTTTTAACATCAGCACTCATGAAGAGCAAGCACTAAAATGTTCGGGTACTCGTTGCTCGGGTCGAGCAAATTGGAATACTCGGGTGCTCGACCCGAGCAACGAGCCCAATGTAAGTCTTTGGGAAACTCGAACATTTTTCAGGCGGCTCCCCACGGCGGTCTGCAGAGGGCCTAAAAATTGCCCAAATAGATGGGAACAGTGCTCAAATGGCATGGGAACAGTATGGGGAAGTCTCCTGGAAGGATCTCTGACTCCCAGATCGTGGTTAGAGTATTATAACACTTTTACGGACTCACAATAAAACATACAAAAACTAAACCAAAATGGATTTTCCTGGGAAATATGTTAAGGAACTTCCTTTCCAGGGTAATGACTTGTATATAAGGCAAAATAAATAACCAAAAACAAAAATACTCCTCCACACCTTGGGCTATGTTCACACGTAGCATTTTTGATGCATTTTTGCACTTTTGCATTGCTTTCAACCAAGACAAATGCATTCACCGGGAAATGTCATTTTAACATTTTGCAACCTTATCTGACCATGTGGTGTCTGACACATTATCAGACACATGCATACAGTGCTGAAAAGACATGGGAACAGAATGGGGAAGACCTTTGACTCCCAGGTAACTGCCTAAAAGTGTGCCCATCATACGTGATCCTTGGCGCATGCGAAGATGCCTCCCACCATGCACCTGTCATTGCAGACTTGTAACAATCACCGTCCACGTCCTTGTCCCACTACAGCGTTCAGTTGTCCCTACCCCATTCCTTGGAATACAAGCGCAAGTATGCAGGCAGCCACCCACCCACAGGCTGCAATACTATGCTGCCAAATTTTTGACAGCTGCTTGCACTTGAAATGTGGCCTTTTAGGCTCGTGGAGGCGGAAGCTTTCATAATCTCATGCCGGCGGCGGACAGGTGTCCATATTCGGTCCCCAGCCGCCACTATATTTCCCGGTGTCGCCTCCGTCTTCCACAAGCACGGGTCCCACAACATTACCCGTCCCCTCCCCAGTGCACTTACTGGGAAGGACCGCCTAACCACAAACACGTGGACAGGTGAATCTGGCTAGGGACGGTACAGAGCTAGTCCACAACTTTTTTTGCTAAGAGTTGTATTTAGCTCGGTGAAAGGACTGGCATAGAGGGAAACCGTATTTACCTTGCGTGTCATTTCTCCCAGGAAGTCCTATAATTGAGCTTGTTGCAGAAGCAATGGCAGCCTGTCCAACATCAACTTGCACTTGTCGGTGGTGCTTTGACACACACACATCTTTCTTTGCGTATTTCATTTCTTGAATACAGAGTTGGACAATGGCCTGATCTGTAATGCGTTTTGAGAAATAACATGCATAAGCATGGCTGATCCAAATTAAAAAAAGCAGCCATAGAGTGTCCGGGAACCTTCCCCCACACTTTTCTTTGCTTGGGCTGCTTTTCGGCAGGGTTGAACGGACCCACTAGAGAACCTATGTCTCCTCCGGTGGGACCTGGCTTCTCCTTCAGGAGAGTTTATAGTGCCGAGGTGAGGCCATGATGATGATAGAGGCCACCATCTGCTTAGTTTTCTGTTACTTGGAATGCAATCGCAAGTATGCAGTCAGCCAGCCACTCACCCACAGGCCGCAACACTAAACTGCCAGTTTTCTGGGCAGCTCTTTGCACTTGAAATATGGCCTTTTAAGCTCATGGAGGCGGAAGCTTTTCACAACCTCATGCCGGCGGTGACCGGGCATCCATACCCAGTCCCCAGTCGCCATTATTTTTCCCGGTATCGTCTCCGCCTTCCACAAGCACGGGTCCCACAACATTACCCGTTCCCTCCCCAGTGCACTTACTGGAAGGACCGCATAACCACAAACACGTGGACAGGTGAATGTGGTCAGTGACGGTACGGAGTCAGTCCACAACTTTTTTTGCTGAGAGTTGTATTTAGCTCGGTGAAAGGACTGGCATAGAGGGAAACCATACCTACCCTGCGTGTCATTTCTCCCAGGAAGTCCTCAAAAGCTGCTTGCACTTGAAATGTGGCCTGAACATTACTGCTGGTACTTTTCTGTGGGAATTTGCTTGCCTCCTACCAGCCTGGAATATTTCCAGCAAACTATGGTATGACGCCATGGTATTAGCACTGCCCCCAGTACCAGTAGCAAAGCCATCACCAATTTCCTTCTCAGGAATTTTATTTGTTAGACTGAGTGGCTGCCCAAATACATTTTCTCACAAAGGAGCTGAAGATAGAGTGGCAGTAGGTGCAAGGTTCTCCAGCCTGTTAGATATTAGAGGGTGAACGGCAGCACATTGGATCAGTGGTTAGCACTGAAGCCTTGCAGCGCTGATATCCTGGGTTAAAATCCCAGCAAGCACAACATCTGCAAGGGCTTTGTATGTTCTCCCCGTGTTTGCGTGTGTTTCCTCCTCAGTAAAAAAGCAGCCATAGAGTGTCAGGGAACCTTCCCACACACTTTTCTTAGCCAGAACTGATTCTCGGCAGGGTTGGACGGTCCCACCAGAGAATCATCTGGTGTACCTTTGCTTCTACCTCAGGAGAGTTCATGATAGCGCTAACTTTGCAGCTCCTCTGGGGCTCTTGAGCGGGTGAGAAAGGTTAGCCCTCAGAATCAAATCCTCTGGTGGGCACAATGTTTTTCAATCTGAAACAGCTTCTCAGTGGGAGTTGTATTTCACCACAGCCATATTCTTTAGCTCGGTGAAACGATTGGCATAGAGGGAAACCGTATCTACCCCGGCTGTCATTTCTTCATCACCAGGTTCCGCCCATTGTCACACACAATCATGCCTGGCTGTATGTTCAGCAGTGAGAGCCACAGATCAGGCTGCTGTGTTACAGCTTTCAACAACTCTGCAGCGCTGGGCGGTTTGTCAATTAAGCATTAAGCATGTTGTCTTCAGCACAGCCTGTTGCCGCTTGGCCAAGGCAGTGCTGCAGTGCTGTCAGCTTGTGACTGATGTGGTCATTTCGGAGATGGAGGAGGAGGAGCATGAGCTGAACAATGTGATTACATTGAGGTTAAATTGGTGACGCTGTTTTTTATACTCAAGAAAGATCTTTTTGTTTTGTTTTTTTTACGTTATTTTTTAAGACAAATGCATTCACCGGGAAATGTCATTTTAACATTTTACAACCTTATCTGGCAATGTGGTGTGTGACACATCATCCGACACATCCTGTTTTATTTATGATGGAGGGACTCTGAAAGTCATAAAGCCTATTTTTATAGGGACATCAGACGGCCCTTACTATTCTTAAAAGGCCAGCAGTCGGCCCTAGCTATTGTTAGAGAGCCATCAGCCGGCTATTCTTTGTTTTTTCCATTATTAACAAGTGGGTTTCCTATACTGTTATTGCATATCCAGTGACTGAAAGGGCTGCCAAAAATTTGGACGCAACCCAATACACTTTTGAAGAGACATAGAGGAGGGTCTCAGTAAAAGAAATGTTCCCATTATAAAGGTGCAGGTCTCCTATAGTGGTAATGCCCATGCTGTGACTGCAAGGGCTGACAAAATTTGGGAAAAATCCCACTAAGAATTTAAAGACACATAGAGCTGGGCCACAAGAACAAGGTATGACATGTTCCCATTAGAAAGGAGAGAGTCTGCTATACGGTTATGAGGTATGCACTGAGTCCAACGGCTGACCAATTTTAGGAAAAACTCCACTAAGAATTTAAAGACACACAAAGCAGGGCCACAGTAACAAGGTACGACATGTTCCCATTAGAAAGGAGTGGGTCTGCTTAACAGTTATAGGGTATGCAGTCAGTCCAATGGCTGACCAATTTTAGGAAAAACCCCACTAAGAATTTAAAGACACACAGAGCAGGGCCACAGTAACAAGGTACGACATGTTCCGATTAGAAAGGAGAGGGTCTGCTATACAGTTATAGGGTATGCAGTGAGTCTAATGGCTGACCAGTTTTAGGAAAAACCCCACTAAGAACTTAAAGACGGATGGAGCAAGGCCACAGTAACAAGGTACGACATGTTCCCATTAGAAAGGAGAGAGTCTGCTATACAGTTATAGGGTATGCAGTGAGTCCAATGGCTGTCCAATTTAGGAAAAACCCCACTAAGAATTTAAAGACAAACAGAGCAGGGCCACAGTAACTAGGTACGACATGTTCCGATTAGAAGGAGAGGGTCTGCAATACAGTTATAGGGTATGCAGTGAGTCTAACGGCTGACCAATTTTAATAAAAAAACGATTAAGAATTTAAAGACACAGAGAGCAGGGCCATAGTAACAAGGTACGACATGTTCCCATTAGAAAGGAGAGAGTCTGCTATACAGTTATAGGGTACGCAGTGAGTCCAACGGATGACCAATTTTAGGAAAAACCCCACTAAGAATTTAAAGACACACAGAGCAGGGCCACAGTAACAAGGTACGACATGTTCCCATTAGAAAGGAGAGAGTCTGCTAAACAGTTATAGGGTATGCAGTGAGTCCAACGGCTGACCAATTTTAGGAAAAAACCCACTAAGAATTTAAAGACACACAGAGCAGGGCCACAGGCCACAGTAACAAGGTACGACATATTCCGATTAAAAAGGAGAGGGTCTGCAATACAGTTATAGGGTATGCAGTGAGTTCAACGGCTGACCAATTTTTGGAAAAAAACGATTAAGAATTTAAAGACACAGAGAGCAGGGCCACAGTAACAAGGTACGACATGTTCCCATTAGAAAGGAGAGAGTCTGCTATACAGTTATAGGGTATGCAGTGAGTCCAACGGCTGACCAATTTTAGGAAAAACCCCACTAAGAATTTAAAGACACACAGAGCAGGGCCACAGTAAAAAGGTACGACATGTTCCCATTAGAAAGGAGAGGGTCTGCAATACAGTTATAGGGTATGCAGTGAGTCTAACGGCTGACCAATTTTAGGAAAAAAACGATTAAGAATTTAAAGACACAGAGAGCAGGGCCACAGTAACAAGGTACAACATGTTCCCATTAGAAAGGAGAGAGTCTGCTATACAGTTATAGGGTATGCAGTGAGTCCAACGGATAACCAATTTTAGGAAAAACCCCACTAAGAATTTAAAGACACACAGAGCAGGACCACAGTAACAAGGTACGACATGTTCCAATTAGAAAGGAGAGAGTCTGCTAAACAGTTATAGGGTATGCAGTGAGTCCAACGGCTGACCAATTTTAGGAAAAAACCCACTAAGAATTTAAAGACACACAGAGCAGGACCACAGGCCACAGTAACAAGGTACGACATGTTCCGATTAAAAAGGAGAGGGTCTGCAATACAGTTATAGGGTATGCAGTGAGTTCAACGGCTGACCAATTTTAGGAAAAAAACGATTAAGAATTTAAAGACGCAGAGAGCAGGGCCACGGTAACAAGGTACGACATGTTCCCATTAGAACGGAGAGAGTCTGCTATACAGTTATAGGGTTAGCAGTGAGTCCAACGGCTGACCAAATTTAGGAAAAAACCCACTAAGAATTTAAAGACACACAGAGCAGGGCCAGAGTAAAAAGGTACGACATGTTCCCATTAGAAAGGAGAGGGTCTGCTATACAGTTATAGGGTATTCAGTGAGTCCAACGGCTGACCAATTTTAGGAAAAATCCCACTAAGAATTTAAAGACCATACAGCAGGGCCACAGTAACGACAAATTCGCATTATAAAGGAGAGAGTCTCCCAGAGTGTTGACCTATGCAGTGAATGCAAGGGCTGCCAAAAATTTGGAGGCACTTCAATGACCCTTGGAAGAGACGTGGAGGACGGCCTCATAAAAAAATGTTCCCATTAGAAAGGTGCGGGCCTCCTATACTTGTAATGCCCATGCACTAAGTGTATGAGCTGACAAACATTTACCTCTGGGGGGTATACATGAACATACTGTATAAAAAAAATTTTTTACGGGCATCATAAACACACATTGAAAAAATAATGTGGGTGTTGCATCACGGACCACGGCCACCCTGGTGATATTGTGGTGGAGGATGAGGAGAAGGAGGAGGACAAGAGCAAATAGACAAAATCAAGAAGCGTATACCCATGTGTGGGTGTGAAAAGGTGCATGGAAATACACCTCCCAAGAAAAGACACTGGATTTGAGTTTATGTTACGCTGCTATCGTTCAGTGGTGTCGAGAAGTGTGGCCCAATCCAGCTCTTGTTCATTTTTATAAGAGTCAGCCTGTCAGCATTTTCAGTTGACAGGCGGATGCGCTTATCAGTTATAATTCCACCAGCGGCACTAAAAACCCCCTCTGATAAAACACTGGCGGCAGGGCAGGCCAGGACCTCCAAGGTATAGAGAGCCAGTTCATTCCACGTATCCAGCTTGGATACCCAATAATTATAAGGCACAGAGGAATCACGGAGGACGTTGGTACGGTCAGCAAGGTACTCCCTCAGCATCTTCCCAAACTTTGCACTCCTTGTGAGAGTACCCCGCGCCTCAGGGCCTGTCCGATGGGAGGGTCTGAGAAAACTCTCCCAGAACTTTGACAGTGTTCCCCTGCCTCTGCTAGATTGAAGTTGTGTCTCTCTCGCCTGTACTCCTTGGTTGTCCAATGAAGTGGGCCCTCTGCCACCAGCGTTTTCAGATGGGAATTTTTTTAATAGTTCCACAACAAGGACCTTGTAGTACAGCCCAATTTTTGTAGACCTGTCCGCCTCAGGAATAAGAGATATAAAGTTCTCCTTGTAGCGTGGGTCTAGAAGTGTCACCAACCAGTAATGACTGTCCCCCAAAATTGTGAGATTGCGAGGGTCATGGGAAAGGCAGCGTAACATAAACTCAGCCATGCTTGACAGACTACTGACAGGTAAGACTTCCGTGTCCTCACCAAGAGGATGACTGACCATGCTCTCTTCTTCCTCCTCCTCTCTGTCCTCTGGCCATCCATGCTGAACAGACGGTTTGACAGCTATGCAGGTAGCTCCTGTCCTTTAGAGATGACCGGTGTTCGACTCGAACTGTTCGCCAATCTCAAATTCGAGCTGTTTTGGGCGGTGTTCGAGCCGTTCGGTGAACACAAACGATTTGAAAAAAATTCAGCTGTTCGAGGTTATGTTCGATAACTGTTCGTGCACCAAAATCATTACTGGATTTTTTCTCAGTAATGCTGAAAATTAATGTTAATACGCAGTTTGAGTGTACAGCGGGGCGGGGGGAGGGGCAGGGGATGGATCTCTGCAGGAATAATGAAGATCTCCATTTTTTTTTCTATTTCCTGCATTTACAGTGGGGAGGTGCAATCTGTCAGCCTATCAGCAGTGCACACACGGAGAGAAGTGCTTTTTTTCACACAAGCAAGGGCATGTGTCATTGGCAGTGTATGTCACATGTCCTTGCCCTATAAGACCCAGCCATTTTCCCCGTCGCCACCATTTTCTCACTGCTGCAGCTGCGTGTTAGACGGCACCGCTGTTGCTGTGTGCGCTATACCTTGTTAATTTCAAGCCAATTTTCGCACAAATCTACAGATAGCTTGGGAGTAGGGAAGAGTTGTGATTGCAGTCCTTTTAAGGACTAGGTTACATCATTTCCTATGACTTTTATCAGGCAGGTCTGTGCTCTTAATTGGATAGGTTGGGAGTAAAGACTAATTGTAATTGCAGTCCTTTTCAGGACTAAGTTACATCAGTTCCTATCAGTTTTTGCCAGGCAGGTCTGTGCCAGTGCTGTGCAAGTTTTTTTCACAGCATTTGGCTAAATTTAGCAAAGCAAATCCTTTTTGGCCTATTGCAGAGTGTGTTAGTCAGTGGAGTAGCCTATCTGTGTTGCAAGCTACACCACCTGTGTATAGAATACCAATTTTTTTTACTGCACCTAGTGAAGTAAAACCTTTTGGGCATAGCATCATTCTATTAGTCCATCTATACTAACCTCCACCAGGTTGCAAATTCAATATAATATTTTTCTGCATCTAGCTCTGAAAAAATATTTCGGCTTCTAGCAGTGTGTGGGACTAGTTCTATTAGTCCATCTATACTAACCTCCATCAGGTTGCAAATTCAATATAATTTTTTTCTGCATCTAGCTCTGAAAAAATATTTCGGCTTCTAGCAGTGTGTAGGACTTGGTCTATTAGTCCATCTATACTGACCTCCATCAGGTTGCAAATTCAATATAATTTTTTTCTGCATCTAGCTCTGAAAAAATATTTCGGCTTCTAGCAGTGTGTGGGACTTGGTCTATTAGTCCATCTATACTAACCTCCACCAGGTTGCAAATTAAAAATAATTTTTATCTGCATCTAGCTCTGAAAAAATATTTGGGCTTCTAGCAGTGTGTGGGACATGGTCTATTAGTCCATCTATACTGACCTCCATCAGGTTGCAGATTCAATATATTCTTTTTCTGCATCTAGCTCTGAAAAAATATTTCAGCTTCTAACAGTGTGTGTGACTTGGTCTATTAGTCCATCTATACTGACCTCTATCAGGTTGCAAATTCAATATAATTTTTTTCTGCATCTAGCTGTGAAAAAATATTTCGGCTTCTAGTAGTGTGTGGAACTTGGTCTATTAGTCCATCTATACTGACCTCCATCAGGTTGCAAATTCAATATAATTTTTTTCTGCATCTAGCTCTGAAAAAATATTTCGGCTTCTAGCAGTGTGTGGTGCTCATTTTATTAGGCCATCTATACCAAGCTCCACCAGCTTTGAAATTAATAATAATTTTTAGCTGCATCTAGCCCTGAAAATATTTTTTCTTCCGAATAGTGGTAGCAATAGAAATATGGGGCGCGCGCCAGGCTAACAAAAATATACGCTTCATAACAAAAAACACCAGCCTAGCGCATTGCATTAATAGAATGGCATCATCGTCTCTCCCAGTGCTAGGCCTACTACGCCGGCTAGCATTCCTGCGCCTAAAACACAATGTATGGGTCCGCGCTAGCCACGATGCTGAGGGGTCTAAAGCTGCTGCTACCGCTTTATAACAATTCAATTGGCAGATTTTCACAGAGCTCTTCCCCAACGCCCACCCATCGGGCAGCAGTTGCCCACCCTCCCTATGGGATCTAGTGGCGAATAGTTGATGCCATTAATCAGAGCGTCAGTTGCCCCGTCGACATGGCAAGCATACGGTAAGGCATGGGAAGAGTGGACACGACTAGTAGCAGGCAGACAGGTTGACCAATGTGAACAAGCCAGATCACAAGTCACCATAGAATTTCTCCACCTGCTAATGATGAGGGGCATATCAGGGGCGTCAGCGCAGCAGTGTCTGACCGGAGTAGCATTTCACTTCCAACTACTGAATTGGGGAGATGTGACAAAGATTCATCATCAGACAATCCATAAAAGGGTGGAAAAGGGGTCAGCCAAGTCAGGATTGTAGACGTCCCGTCCCGTGTCACTAAAACTGATTTCTCACATCATATCCCTAACACCATTAACATGACACTCACAATTTGAAGCAACACTACTGTCTACTGCATTTGTGATCGCCTTCTTCGGGGCGCTATGCATAAGCGAATTAGTCCCTCAATCCAAAATTACCACCAGTGGAGGCTTATTACACCAGGACGTAGTCATAGCCAATAATGCAATACGTCTACGCATACGCCAATCGAAAACGGTTCCAGCGGGCAGGGGCCCTTGGGTACTTCTACAACCCACAAACGGTACACTGAGTCGGGTAACAATAGTAAAAACATATATAACCATCAGATCAAAGTAATTTCTTCCTATCACACATTGATGGAACGCCATTATCAAGATACCAGCTCCAAGCTATATTTAATAAATGCATAACATTGGCAGGGAACCACCCCAAAGATTATGGGACACACTCATTCCGCATACGCGCGGCCACGGAAGCAGCAAGAGCAGGACTGTCAGAAACGGAAGTTCAGAGGATAGGGAGATGGCGATCCATGTGTTTGGCGAGATACATAAGACCGGACTTGTTATCTTAACATGGTTTGTTTCTTTTACAGGTGACGCTAAGCCAACAGTGTGGGTGATAGGCCACTCGTATATATATTGGGCAGAAAAAAAGGGCGAAAGTCCGCCCAGGTGGGAGGAAATTAGAGTTTCATAACACGTATTTCAACTGGAGAGGTATTAGAGGCCTGCTATGGCCACAGGTACTAATGGAGGTAATCAAGGTAGGGAGAGAGGCATGAGGTCTGGTCATCTTAGTTATACAGGCCGGCGGAAATGACCTAGGTCATCACAAGAGCGCATAGCTAATGGCAATAATGAAACTAGACACTGAGCGCTTCAGAGAATTTTTCACAAAACTAGCTATAGTATGGTCAGAGATTGTGCCGATAGCAGTATGGCAAGGTGCGCGAGACATCACGGCCATCGAACGGACAAGGCGGGTAATAAATATTCAGATGGCAAAATTTAGAAGAGACAGAGGCGGTGTAGTGATACGACACCGACAACTGGAAGGAGATAAAGCAGGCCTCATACGGCCCGACGGTGTTCACTTAATGGATATTGGACTGGACATATTCCTGTCAGGACTCCAGGACGGAGTGGAACAAGTGTTAAGAGTGATGAGTGGGGGTCAGAGTCCTGCATACGAGTATGCAGGATCCTCCGTGGCCTGGAAATAGAAAGGACATGTTGGAGAGTTACACTTGTTGGCCAACTTGCCGGAGTGGAGACCCAGGGCATGCTGCAACAAGCTGAATTATTTTAGAAATAAAATGCCTTTCTAATGGAATGAGTATAAAGAGTTAATAAAGCTGTGACCGATCCTCACCCATCCAGTTGTAAGTGTTACATTATTGTATTGCCAAGGAAAGGGGGGCGGTAGGGGGGCTGAGCGTCTGGGTTTGGTTGGGGGTCCCCACAGTCTGCCTAGGCTAGATGCATTTAAAAATTCTTATTAGATACACAGGCGGTGCAGCTTGCTTCGCAGCTGGTCTACTACGCCCAAAGTATTGCCTAGGCTAGATGCAGTTAAAAATTCTACGCTGACGTGCAGACACTGAAGCTTTGGAGCAGATCTCTGAGTAAACAGCTCTTCACACTCAACCATCTGTGTTACCCCAAGCCATAGTGTATGTAGTTTCTTACAGTTAAAAGGGGGGGGAGCGACCCAACCCACCTGGAATTGACGATGCCAATGTCACGTAAGACAGCAAGGGGACTCCAAAAAGAGTCTCCATTTTTTCCCAAAATTGTGGCACAGACACCACTTAACCCTAGAACGCATACCTGTGGCCTTGCAGGCCCGCCCAGTTAATTGTTTTCTATTTTCTGCAAGATTACTTTAGTTAGAATTTTGAAACTCTAGGTATTCTTCATGTATATAGTTGTTTGTCATTTGAGTTTGAGTTATTCCATGTTATTTGCACACGGGCCTAAAAGGTCCCAGGTATGTGAAAGTGTAGATTTTTATGGTCATGCGTTCTAGGGTTTAAGTGGCATCAATTCCCCCACAGTTGCTTAAAACGGTTGGTGAGGTGATTTTACGAAATCCTCAAGCTTTTAGTCTCCCCAGGATGACACAGGGGTAGAAAAGTCCTTGCGAATCCATGATTTGTTCATCTTTATGAACGTGAGTCTGTCTACATTCTCAGTGGACAGCCGCATGCGCTTATCTGTCAGCACACCACCAGCAGCGCTGAACACACGTTCAGAGAGAACGCTGGCTGCGGGGCATGACAAGATCTCCAAGGCGTGAGTGGCGAGCTCCGGCCATTTTTCCAGATTGGAATCCCAAAATGAGCAAGGGTCCAGTGACACAGTCATGGCTTCGATGTTCACTTGGAGATACTCCAGTACCATCCTCTCTAGGCGTTGACTATGTGTCAGACTTCTTGTCTCCTGTGGCCTTGCAAAGGATGGTCTAAAAAAGTGGTGAAACGATTCCACAAAATTGCTGATACCAGCAGATACTGTGTTACTGTTACGGTTTGAGTGATGAAGACTCGACAGTCCCACGGTTGGCAAGTTAGAACTGTGAGATTCACTACGTGCACCACTGGTGTTTTGTGGAAAAGCACATGTAAGATTCTGCAACAGCGTCTGCAGATACTCCTGCATCCGTAAATCCCTTTTTATGGCAGGAATTATTTCGGCAAATTTACTTTTGTACTGGGGATCTAAGAGTGTGGCAACCCAGTAGTCGGGATTACTTCGAATTCTGACAATCCGAGGGTCATGTTGCAGGTAGTGCAGCTAGAAGGCACTCATGTGTCTTGCGCATCCAGGAGGACCAAGTCCTTGTTGTGTTGGTAGCGAGGTAAGAATCATGCTTCCTTCCTCTGCCCTCTCCCCCCAACCTCACACAACAGAAATGTGATCAAGGTCTCCCTCATCTGATGAGTCTTCCATGCCCATCGCCAGTTCGTTCTCCACTTCTTCCTCGGCTCCTGCACCTTCCTCAACAGTTTGGCTGCTACCATGCGCCCTGGTTAATCCCTATCCCCCACCCTCCCATGCCTGCCACCTTGGTGCTGCCGACCTTGGAGATGTTATCCCTTCCGCATACGACTCCTCCTCTACTTCCTCCACCTCCTCTTGTCCCACCACCTGACTCTGAATTCTGGTTAATGTGTGCTCCAGCATGTAAATCACCGGAATAATCATGCTGATAATGGCATCGTCGTCAGCACTAAACATCTTCGTCGCCATTTCAAAACTGTGCAGAAGGGTTTGTGGCGCCCCTGAGGGTTCAGTCGCCAAAGAGTTACTGCATCTCACCCAGAGGTGTGGTATCTCACCCTCAGGTAAGGAAGGCGTATGGCTCGGGACCTTAACACCTGCATCCAACACATACCCGCAGTGGGGGTAGGGCGAGATTACTCCTAAGGGAGAGCACAGTCCCAGGTCCCTAGCTGGCGGGAGGGTCCTATGTAGTGGGTGCTTAGGGGAGCAGCTTAGGGGTGCACATGACAAGGAGAGTATAAATAGGAAGCCATCTTAGAAAGAGCAAGCCAGTCAGAGGAGGAAAAGTGACAGGAGCAGAGGCTCTGCATGAGCTCTGCTCCGGAGGCGGGCCTAGCCTGGGAGGCCCAGGACTGAAGGAGAGAAGAGAGGAGTGGGAGCAGGAAGGCTCCAGGAACCGAAGGGACCCTAGGGGTACGGGCCGTGCAGAAGGCCACCCGTACTCCCGCTGCTACCAGGAGGTAGAGGGGTCAGGCCAGATAAGGGGAACCGGTCCCTCAACTAGCAGAGAAACAGCAAGGCTCAACAAGAAACCGGAGGCTGCAGCATTTCATGTACTGCAGGCCAAAGTTCACACCAGTCTCACTAAGAAGGTAGCCACATAGGACCCAGGGGACGGAACACACGTCGCCCGCCAAGGCCCTAGGATACCGGATAGAAGTGTCACTGGGTGTGAGGTGCAGGGAGAAGGCCAGAGAAAGGACACACAGAAGGGGGTTCTGCTAAGTACTCCAGAGCTATCTGGGGGTGGACTGAGCCCCTCACTGAGTACGCACAGCACGACGGGGGAGATTGCTCTGGTACCTGTAATCTGGACTGCAACAACTGTGAGTAAAGATCTTGGGACTGCATCACACGGACTCTGTGTTCATTACTGACTCCCTGCACTACAACCACCATCATGCACCCACACTGCCCTGAACCTACACTCTTCCTGTGGGGAGTAATAATACCATTGCTGCAAAACCACCAGCTTCATAGGACTGTTCCGCAGCGGCGGCCCCTTTTGCCGCACTCCAGAGGTGGCGTAGTCGGACATTATAAAACCCATATATACAAATTACCCTTGCATTGACAGCCCTGGGTCACGGACCGGGTCACCGCCACAGTGACTACAACCCCCAGCGTCTACCGGCCTGGCTCCGGGTACCCCACGGCCCAGGGGGCGCGTCAACTTCATAGGTCCCTGATCTGAGACAACTCCTGCAGCGTGATTTGCCCCACTTCTGGATCTCGTTGGCCCAGGCTATACGTCAGAACGTATTGCACCAGGGCTTGTCGGTGCTGCCACAGTCGCTGCAACATGTGCAGAGTTGAATTCCACCGTGTCGGCACATCGCATTTCAGCCGGTGAACAGGCAGGCCCAATGACTTCTGTAGAGATGTAAGTCGCTGAGCTGCGGGATGCGAACGGCGGAAGTGAGCACACAGCGACCGTGCCCTCTGCAGAAGGCCATCTAGTCTGGGATAGTGGGCTAAAAATTGCTGGACAACCAGGTTCAACACGTGAGCCATACAAGGCACGTGTGTTACATTGCCCCGGCGAAGGGCCGCACCCAGGTTTGCAGCATTGTCGCACACGGCCTTCCCTGGTTTCAGGTCCAGTGGAGACAACCATTCATGAAATTGGTTCTCCAGAGCTGACCACAACTCCTCAGCTGTGTGACTCACATTTCCGAGACATTTCAAAGTAAAAACCGCCTGATGATGTTGAACCCTACTGCCAGCATAGTAAGGAGGTGTGCAGGATCCCTTCTGCGCAGTTAGAAAGCTTGTGGCATGACCAGACAGGCTTTGGGTGCAGGTGGAAGACCGAGAGGAGGTTGAGGAGGCAGAAGCAGTGGAGGAACTTTGACATAAAGAGGATTGACGCACAACTCGTGGGGACGGCAAGACTTGGACAGCAGCCCCTTGTCCTGCTGTCACCATAGTTACCCAGTGCCCAGTCAGCGACATGTAACGCCCCTGTCCATGCCTACTCGTCCAAGTGTCTGTGGTGAAATGCACCCTGTCACACACAGAGTTTCTCAAAGAAGCGGTGATGTTGTGTGCGACATGCTGGTGGAGTGCAGGCACACCTTTCTTTGAGAAGTAGTGCCGACTGGGCATCTGGTACTGGGGCACTGCGACGGACATTAGGTCTCGAAAATCCTCTGTGTCCACCAGGCGGAAAGGCAGCATTTCTGTAGCCAAGAGCTTGCAGATGGTGAAATTCAACCTCTTAGCTTTCTCATGGCTAGGAGGAAATGGTCTTTTACTTGTCCACATCTGAGGGACCGAGGGCTGGCTATTGTGCTTAGACGGGGTTGATAAGGGTGTCCCCGGCAAACTGCCGGTCTGTGAGGAAGATGCAGGTGGACATGTTAGGTTGCCTTGATCCAAAGGTGGTGCTATCGATGTCGGACAGCGCTCAACACCAGCTGGTGTTACCACCTCCAAAGAAAATGATGACCTGCCAATCACGCTGGCTGTTGCGGATAAAGAGGTGGCAGGTCTGCGCCCCAAAACAGTTGTGACTGCTGTCCCCCCAGTCACAGAGGATGAAGAGGCCGCGGATGCACAAGATATGGCAGACGGTGGTTGGCCCGGCCGGCTAGGCCGCATTGTAGCACACTGAGCTTCCCACTGCAACTTATGCTTCATGTCCATGTGCCGGTTCATGCATGAAGTACTCAAACTATGTATTTTTTGGCCTCTACTTAGCTTTTGCTGACAAATGTTACAGATAACACGAGTTGGGTCATCTTTATCGATCTGAAAAAATGCCCAGGCTATGCAAGGCTTAGCACCCATGCGACCTGAAGAGCCACCACGACTTGTGGTGAGAGGCAGAGTTGTGTTTGAGGATGCAGTTGTTGACTTGCTTCCAGTACTACGTCTCTGTCCAGGAAGGCGCAACCTGACCTCGTCGTCACTAGCATCTTCCTCCACCTCCTCTGCTGACCTCATCTCTTGGCTGACTGTGGGTTGACAGTAAGTGGGATCTCCAACCTCATCATCATCACCCTGTGCGTTATCACACCCGTCGTCCTCAGAGCCAACCTGTTCCTGCCCTGACAAAAAACTAAAGTTGTCGCTCCAATCAGGTATTTGAGTCTCATCATCGTCTTCATCATTGTCTCCACCAACAGGAGTTACAGTTTGGGAATGAGGGTCTACATTATGGTCAGAACCTTCTGCGTCTGGTCCTGGATCCGACTCATAAAGATTCTGGGCATCAGTGCAGATCATTTTCTCGTCTGGATTCACAGAAGCGCTGGAGTCGACCTCTGATTCCCAGGCTATAGTATGAGTAAACAGCTCTGCAGACTCAACCATCTGTTCTACCTCATACTCAGACGGGCAGCTGGAGATTTGGGAGCTGTGAGGAAGCAAGTGCGATTGGGGTGACACCTTTGAGGACTGGAGTATTTGTGATGTTGAAGTTGATGTGGAGGAGAGTCCACTTAAAGGAGCACTTGATATCTGTTGAAGCACCTGCTGTTTTTGTGCCTCATCTGAAATTTGTAGCGATTGGCGTGGCAGTAAGAAAGGGATCTTATCACACTGTCCTCTAAAAGAAGTAGACATTTTAGTTTGGCTGGAAGATGGTCTTTCTTCTGCAGATGTTACTGTTGCTTTAACACCTACCCCACGGACACAAGCTTTTTTCCCCTTCCCAACACGCCTATTCCCCTTTTCACCAGCAGCAGGCCTTTTTCCACTCATTTTGGTGGTTAACTAATTCACAACTCTGGAGTTGTTTGCACAAAAAAACAATGGATGGGAACCGAGCAGAGCTGAGTGGCCAAACTGTGGTATTAGACCAAAACTATTGGCTGGGTTAGATGCAGAAAAAAATTATATTCAATTTGCAACCTGATGGAGGTCAGTATAGATGGACTAATAGAACAAGTCCCACACACAGCTAGAAGCCCAAATATTTTTTCAGAGGTAGATGAAGAAAAAAATTGTATTCAGTTTGCAACCTGATGGAGGTCAGTATAGATGGACTAATAGAACAAGTCCTACACACAGCTAGAAGCCCAAATATTTTTTCAGAGGTAGATGCAGAAAAAAAATATATTCAGTTTGCAACCTGATGGAGGTCAGTATAGATGGTTTAATAGAGAAAGTCCCACACACTGCTAGAAGGCCAAATATTTTTTCAGAGCTAGATGCAGACAAAAAATTATTTTTAATTTGCAACCTGATGGAGGTCAGTATAGATGGACTAATAGAGAAAGTCCCACACACTGCTAGAAGGCAAAATATTTTTTCAGAGCTAGATGCAGAAAAAAATTATATTCAGTTTGCAACCTGATGGAGGTCAGTATAGATGGACTAATAGAACAAGTCCCACACACAGCTAGAAGCCCAAATATTTTTTCAGAGGTAGATGCAGAAAAAAATTATATTCAGTTTGCAACCTGATGGAGGTCTGTATAGATGGATTAATAGAACAAGTCCCACACACAGCTAGAAGCCCAATATTTTTCCAGAGGTAGATGCATAAAAAAATATATTCAGTTTGCAACCTGATGGAGGTCAGTATACATGGACTAATAGAGAAAGTCCCACACACTGCTAGAAGGCAAAATATTTTTTCAGAGCTAGATGCAGAAAAAAATTATATTCAGTTTGCAACCTGATGGAGGTCAGTATAGATGGACTAATAGAACAAGTCCCACACACAGCTAGAAGCCCAAATATTTTTTCCGAGGTAGATGCAGAAAAAAATTATATTCAGTTTGCAACCTGATGGAGGTCTGTATAAATGGATGAATAGAACAAGTCCCACACACAGCTAGAAGCCCAATATTTTTTCAGATGTAGATGCCTAAAAAAATATATTCAGTTTGCAACCTGATGGAGGTCAGTATACATGGACTAATAGAGAAAGTCCCACACACTGCTAGAAGGCCAAATATTTTTTCAGAGCTAGATGCAGAAAAAATTTATATTTAGTTTGCAACCTGATGGAGGTCAGTATAGATGGACTAATAGAACAAGTCCCACACACAGCTAGAAGCCCAAATATTTTTTCAGAGGTAGATGCAGAAAAAATTTTTATTCAGTTTGCAACCTGATGGAGGTCTGTATAGATGGATTAATAGAACAAGTCCCACACACAGCTAGAAGCCCAAATATTTTTTCAGAGGTAGATGCAGAAAAAAATTATATTCAGTTTGCAACCTGATGGAGGTCTGTATAGATGGATTAATAGAACAAGTCCCACACACAGCTAGAAGCCCAATATTTTTTCAGAGGTAGATGCATAAAAAAATATATTCAGTTTGCAACCTGATGGAGGTCAGTATACATGGACTAATAGAGAAAGTCCCACACACTGCTAGAAGGCCAAATATTTTTTCAGAGCTAGATGCAGAAAAAATTTATATTTAGTTTGCAACCTGATGGAGGTCAGTATAGATGGACTAATAGAACAAGTCCCACACACAGCTAGAAGCCCAAATATTTTTTCAGAGGTAGATGCAGAAAAAAATTATATTCAGTTTGCAACCTGATGGAGGTCTGTATAGATGGATTAATAGAAGAAATCCCACACACAGCTAGAAGCCCAATATTTTTTCAGAGGTAGATACATAAAAAAAATATATTCAGTTTGCAACCTGATGGAGGTCAGTATACATGGACTAATAGAGAAAGTCCCACACACTGCTAGAAGGCCAAATATTTTTTCAGAGCTAGATGCAGACAAAAAATTATTTTTAATTTGCAACCTGATGGAGGTCAGTATAGATGGACTAATAGAGAAAGTCCCACACACTGCTAGAAGGCCAAATATTTTTTCAGAGCTAGATGCAGACAAAAAATTATTTTTAATTTGCAACCTGATGGAGGTCAGTATAGATGGACTAATAGAGAAAGTCCCACACACTGCTAGAAGGCCAAATATTTTTTCAGAGCTAGATGCAGATATAAATTATTTTTAATTTGCAACCTGATGGAGGTCAGTATAGATGGACTAATAGAGAAAGTCCCACACACTGCTAGAAGGCCAAATATATTTTCAGAGCTAGATGCAGACAAAAAATTATTTTTAATTTGCAACCTGATGGAGGTCAGTATAGATGGACTAATAGAGAAAGTCCCACACACTGCTAGAAGGCCAAATATTTTTTCAGAGCTAGATGCAGATAAAAATTATTTTTAATTTGCAACCTGATGAAGGTCAGTATAGATGGACTAATAGAGAAAGTCCCACACACTGCTAGAAGGCCAAATATTTTTTCAGAGCTAGATGCAGAAAAAAATTATATTCAGTTTGCAACCTGATGGAGGTCAGTATAGATGGACTAATAGAACAAGTCCCACACACAGCTAGAAGCCCAAATATTTTTTCAGAGGTAGATGCAGATAAAAATTATTTTTAATTTGCAACCTGATGGAGGTCAGTATAGATGGACTAATAGAGAAAGTCCCACACACTGCTAGAAGGCCAAATATTTTTTTCAGAGCTAGATGCAGACAAAAAATTATTTTGAATTTGCAGCGTGATGGAGGTCAGTATAGATGGACTAATAGAGAAAGTCCCACACACTGCTAGAAGCCCAATATTTTTTCAGAGGTAGATGGAGAAAAAAATATATTCAGTTTGCAACCTGATGGAGGTCAGTATAGATGGACTAATAGAGAAAGTCCCACACACTGCTAGAAGGCCAAATATTTTTTCAGAGCTAGATGCAGATAAAAATTATTTTTAATTTGCAACCTGATGGAGGTCAGTATAGATGGGCTAATAGAGAAAGTCCCACACACTGCTAGAAGGCCAAATATTTTTTCAGAGCTAGATGAAGAAAAAAATTATATTCAGTTTGCAACCTGATGGAGGTCAGTATAGATGGACTAATAGAACAAGTCCCACACACAGCTAGAAGCCCAAATATTTTTTCAGAGGTAGATGCAGAAAAAAATTATATTCAGTTTGCAACCTGATGGAGGTCTGTATAGATGGATTAATAGAACAAGTCCCACACACAGCTAGAAGCCCAAATATTTTTTCAGAGGTAGATGCAGAAAAAAATTATATTCAGTTTGCAACCTGATGGAGGTCTGTATAGATGGATTAATAGAACAAGTCCCACACACAGCTAGAAGCCCAATATTTTTTCAGAGGTAGATGCAGAAAAAAAATATATTCAGTTTGCAACCTGATGGAGGTCAGTATAGATGGACTAATAGAGAAAGTACCACACACTGCCAGAAGGCCAAATATTTTTTCAGAGCTAGATGCAGACAAAAAAATATTTTTAATTTGCAACCTGATGGAGGTCAGTATAGATGGACTAATAGAGAAAGTCCCACACACTGCTAGAAGGCCAAATATTTTTTCAGAGCTAGATGTGTGCCACCCTGGCCTGGATGCCACAAAATGTAATTAAAGCTGTGTCTGAGAGCAAGGGGGAGGTTCTCTAGTCAGGGGAACATTAGCATGCAATGCCTCCTGTCTCAGGCCAGTAGGGGGAGCTGGCTGCCCCTATAAAAGCTGGTACTGGGGGCAGGGTTAGGGAGAACTGGATGGCCTGTCTCAGCACTGAGACGTGTCCCAGAGTGGAGCAGGGACAGAAAGTTGATTGCACCTAAGAGGAAGTGTGGCAGTAGGAGAGCCACCAGCCAGAGACGAGAGGCGAAGAGAGCCTGTCTTGGCAAATCAGAGACTGACCTTACCAGACTTTGGTGTCTGAGGCTGGAAGGATTCCACATCCCCCAGCAGAGAACCAGTCCGCAAGGGACTGTATATTCCTTGGCCTAAGAAGCCTGGAGGCCCTGCCACAACCGAAGGGACCAGTAAAGCCGTACAAGGCTGGGAGCAGAAAGGAACCCACGTCGCAGGCCATACAGGCGAGAATACACGGAAAGCTCGGAAACGTGGGCTGTTACCCTATCAGGAGGAGATAGCCAGAAGGAGCGCAGAAAGCACGGTAGGCCTACACCCTCACCCTGACCAGGGCCAATTTCCCCGTTGCTCTCAGACATCCAGGTCCCCTCCTAGCTGGGACTGTTTATGGGTCAGTTTACCTGTTTCAGTAAAGACCCTGGACTGCAACCTATTGTCTGTGTGCTCCTTCGCGTCTCCAGCACTACCGGCACTGGGACCCTCACTACCATCACTCCCACAATCCACTATACTGCCCTGGGGCCGCACTCTTCCCGTAGGGAGTCACACTACCCTAGATGCACACCTCATCAGCCCCAGCGGTCTGCATGCAGCGGCGGTTCCTAATAACCGCAAATCCACGGGTGGCGTAGTCCGACATAAACATCAGCACATAACGGACTACCACTGGCCTGACCACCCTGAGCCACGGAACCGGGTTGCCACTACTACTCCCATCGTTCCCCTACTGCCCGGATCCGAGTGCCCCACGGCCCAGGGGGCGAGTCAGCTTTGGCGTAGTCGGCAGGATTTCGTGCCGCAACCACCGGGTACTGCGTGCCTGAAAAAGACTTTTGTAACTTACCTGTGGCGAAGTTTCCCGCCGTCCGGAGTCGTTTCCCGCCATCCGGAGCCGATTCCAGCCATCAGACGCCATTTTGGACCATTTCCCGCCGTCTTCTGCCGTCTTCCCGCCATCCGCAGCTGTTTCCCGCCATCGGACGCCATCTTCAGGACGCCGCGCGGGAAGAAGAGGGGCGTGGACGTCAAAACCGCGCGAGATCCGAAGCTCCGCCCCACGCACCGACGCTGCGCAAGGTCCTGGAAGGGAGAGAGAGCGACGCTGATGTCATTAAGACGCGACACCAGGTCCTCGTCCATAGCAGCAGCAGCGGAGCCGCGGCCTACAGAAGAGGATCGTCGGAAGGTAGGCCACGCTTAACTAGGGGGGAGGAAGATGTCGGACACAGAGGCGCCCACTACCACCAACGCAGCTGCAGCAGCGGTGATGCCCTTTTCCCTGCCCTACATCCCTGAAGCGGCCTGGCTGCCCAAGTACTCAGGGGAGCCCCATGCCCTAACTGACTTTAAGGAAAGGCTGTACAGGTTGTTCCACGTTTACCCCCTGACAGAGGAACAGAAGGTCAGCATATTGACAGGGCAGTTAACTGAAGCAGCCCAAAGGGAGGTAAAATCATGGCCCACTGAGGAGAAAAGGACTGTGAAGGGTATTCTGGCCCGGCTGCGGGGTACCTTTGACACACGTACCTCCGCTGAGATTAAAATGAGGTTCTATGGATGTAAGCAGCAGGCACAGGACAGCATCCGAGACTATGCCCTAAATTTGCAGGAAGCCTTGAGGGCTATCCAACAAACTGACCCTGGCAGTGTGCAGGAAACGGATAAGCTGCTAACAGAACAATTCATAGAAGGTCTGCTGTCTAGCGCCCACAGGGCCCAACTGCGCCTCATGTTCTTTCAGAACCCCGACCTGACCTTTGCCCAATTTAAGGACAGGGCCATAAGGGTGCTCCGTGAATCTGCAACCAGTGGCGCTATAAACCCCCGGCGCCCTGCTCTCACCTACCACCTGGAGGCGGCGCCCTCCTCTATGGACCCCGTGGGGGCTGATGCACAAGCCCTGAACCAAGCCCCGTCGAAAGACCTGCACCACCAAGTCCAGGAGCTGACCAGGAGCATCGCGGCGTTGACCAGGACCGTCCAGACATTGCAAGTGGACCCGGCAAGACCCATCGAGCTGGCTTCAAGTCCGGAGGATGTCCCGTGGCGTCGACAGAGGAGGATCCCGTCATTCCGAGGAAGGCCCACAGACTGCTACGCAGAGGATGGACAGCCCATTTGCCGTCGATGCAACCAGCCCGGACACATTTCCAGGTACTGTAATTTAAACGGGTCCAACCTGGGTCAGAGGGCCAACCCCCAGGCATAAGATCACCAGGCCCTTATAATTGGCGTAATAAGTACGTTGGGGGGCGCCCGGTTTTACCCGTGGTGCTGGACGGTATCCCCATGAGCGCCTTGCTGGATACTGGGTCGCAAGTAACCACTATCCCTTATGTACTTTTTAAGCAGTATTGGACTGATGCTGATATCACACGGTATCCAGACAGTAACTTGAGCATCATCGCCAGTAATGGCTTACCCGTGCCGCAGATGGGGTTCAAGGAGATGACCATTAAAATTGGTAAAGTTGAACTGCCGGCACAGGGAGTGATTATTGTGGTCATTGACCGTCGTGAAAGTCACCCTAAAATAACTGTGGGTACTAACGTAATTGAAAATTGTCTTTCTGAGGTAATTGTAATTCTACAACAGGTGGCGGTGAATGCTAGTTCCAGCCAACAGAGAGTCCTCAACAAGGAGATAAAAGCCCTGATGAGACGGCAGCAGGTAGAACTGTCTGGTGGTGAGATCGGTAGCATAAGACTGAGTGACCCATTCCCCATTTCCATGCCTCCCAAAAGTGAAATGATGATCTGGTGTCGGACTGCAATCGGGTTGAGAGGTAGAGACTACCAAGCCATGGTAGAACCCGTGTACTCAGACAGCAGGCCCACCATTTTGACAGCCCGGGGGGTGGTTGATGTCCGTCATGGGAGGGTGCCCGTCCGCATCCTCAACATTGGTGAGAGGGAGGTACACTTACCCAGGTATGCTACACTCGCCAAACTGTTTGTTGTCGAACACAAAGCTATCAGGGCCGTGGAACCCTTGCCTCCATCTCCTCAGGCGGAGGGTAATGGCTCCCAGAAACAAAAGGAGGACTGGTGCCAGAAACTCCATGTGGGTGCTGACTCCACTCCCCTGCACCAAAAACAAGGAGTTTACCGGGTGGTACAGGAGTACGAGAGAATCTTTAGTAAGCACCTGCTAGACTTCGGCAGAGTAAAAGGGATAGAACACCACATCCCCACAGGGAGCCACCCACCGATAAAAGAAAGACACTGACCTGTACCCCCTGCACATTATCAGAACGCCAAGGGCATGCTAAGAGAAATGAAAGAGGCTGTGGTCATTAGAGATAGCTGTAGCCCCGGGGCAGCTCCCTTGGTTCTGGTGAAAAAGAAAGACGGCACCATGAGAATGTGCGTCGACTATAGACAAATCAACTGTATCACCCACAAAGACGCATATCCGCTGCCTAGAATAGAGGAGTCTTTAGCCGCACTAAAATCTGCTAAATTCTTTTCTACTTTGGACCTTACTAGCGGGTACTGGCAGGTTCCTATGGGAGAGGCTGACAAGGAGAAGACCGCCTTCACCACCCCGATGGGACTGAGCGAATTCAACTGTATGCCTTTCGGGCTCTGCAACGCACCAGGGACCTTCCAGAGGCTGATGGAATGCTGTCTAGGGCACCGAAACTTCGAGACGGTCCTCCTTTACCTGGACGACGTGATCGTCTATTCGAAAACCTACGAGGACCACCTAAAGCACCTAGCCGAGGTGTTCGAAGCCCTGGCAGGCTATGGCCTGAAGGTGAAACCATCGAAGTGTCACCTGTTGAAACCAAAGGTCCAGTACCTAGGGCACGTGGTAAGCGCGGAAGGAGTAGCCCCCGACCCTGACAAGGTCACGGCAATCAAGAGCTGGCCAAGCCCCTCGAACATCAAAGAGGTGAGACAGTTTCTCGGGTTGGTAGGCTACTACCGAAGGTTCATCCCCGGGTTCACTAAGATGGCAGCTCCTATGCAGGACCTCCTGAGCGGACAGTCTAAGTCCAGGAGCCAAAAGCCGCCCTTCAAGTGGGATAAACCGGAAGAGGAGTCCTTCCGCCAGCTAAAGATGGCCCTCACGGGGGATGAGATCCTGGCCTACCCTGATTATGGCCAGCCTTTTATTCTCCACACAGACGCCAGTAATGTGGGACTGGGAGCCGTACTGTCCCAAAACCAACAGGGCAGAGAACGGGTGATCGCATACGCCAGTCGGAAGCTGAGGCCCACCGAGAGGAACCCGGAGAATTACAGCTCCTTCAAGCTAGAATTCTTGGCGGTGGTGTGGGCCGTGACGGAACGCTTCAAGCATTACCTGGCCTCCGCAAAGTTCACCGTGTACACGGACAACAACCCGTTGACACACCTGGATAATGCAAGACTGGGTGCCCTGGAACAGCGGTGGATGGCCCGTCTCTCCAACTATGACTTCGTGATTAAGTACCGGGCAGGCAAAACCAATGCCAACGCGGACGCCCTATCAAGAATGCCTCACTTACCTGAAGGTGACGAAGACCCAGAAGAGCTGGAGGAGGTAGAACTCCCCGCGTTTCACCGGTATGGAGCCGCTCAATACTCTCACCGCGTGAAGGAGGAGGATCTAATAACTGTGATGATCAATCCCCTACCTCACCACAGCTGGGCCGAGACCCAAGATAGTGACCCTGCAGTCCGCCTGGTGAAAGATCTGCTGACCCGGGAAGACGCCCGCCTAGATCCAGATGCCCCAGAGGAAACTAGACAGCTATGGAAGGAGAAGAGCAAGCTGTTCCTCTACGAAGGCAAGTTGTGCAGAAGGATTGTTAACCACCGGACGCAAGAGCTGACCTGGCAAGTCGTGGTCCCAAGGCGGGATGCAGCTATGGTCCTGGGGGCTTACCATGACAGAGCGGGACACTTCGGTTGGAAGAAATTGGAGTTCCTGCTAAGAGGAAGGTTCTTTTGGGTCGGCATGAGAGGAGCTGTAGAAAAGTGGTGCAGAGACTGTGGCCCTTGTCACCTGAGGAGGAAGGACCGCACCAGCCAGAAGACACCCTTGAGGCCCATCGTCACCACGCAGCCTCTTGAGCTGGTAGCTCTGGACCACGTCAAATTGGCTCCAAGCCGGTCTGGATACATCTATGCCCTGACAATCGTGGACCACTATTCCCGTTTTCTAGTGGTGGTCCCGGTAAAGGACTTGACAGCCCAAACAGCGGCCAGAGCCTTCCAGCAATATTTCTGCCGTCCACACGGGTATCCGGAACAGGTCCTGACAGACCAGGGTCCAGCGTTCGAGGCTGAAATCTTCCAGGAGTTCTGCAACCTCTATGGCTGTAAGAAGATTCGTACGACGCCTTACCACCCACAAACCAACGGGATGTGTGAGAAGATGAACAATAGAGTCATTGATCTCCTGAAGACGTTGCCCCTGGAGGAACGCAGCCTGTGGCCAGAAAAACTGCCGGACCTGATAGACCTATACAACAATATCCCGGTGAATGCTACAAACTGCACCCCGGCTTACCTGATGCGAGCTAGACCAGGTAAGCTGCCCGTAGACCTGGAGATGGGAGTCCTAATACCTGAAGACACCTCCCCAGATGCGGACTGGGATACGGAAAGGCAACTGCAGTACAAGAAGGTACAGGAGAGTGTGGAGAAGAGCCTGGCCCAAGTGAGAGAGAGGCAAGAAAAACTCTTCAATCAACACGCCCCTGCTGGTCCCCTAGAACCTGGTGAGCAAGTCCTAAAGCGAAAAAGAAGGCTACATAAGTTGGACGACCGAACCCTACACCGTACTGCAGTCTGACCACGACAACCCAAAGGTGTGCGTAATCACCAAGGACGGAGGAGAAACCACTAGTGTCGTCTCCAGAGACCACCTCAAAAGGTGCCCCGAGCAACTCCGTAGTGCAGAAGAGGATCAGAGTGACCTTGAACCCGCAGAGGACAAGGAAGAAATGATCAGCACCGTTCTCGGAGAGTTCCCTCAGTCCTGGACTCGCATAAATGATGCCATAGTGGTACCCGTCCTGCATTTCCTGCAACCGGCACAGCAACAACCAACACCAGAGCCGGAAGGTGAAGAGGAGCAAGCGGTTCCAGAGGCAGAAGAGCCTGTACCAGCAGCCCAGGAGAGTCAACCCTCTGCTGACAGTGAGCCTGCCATGCCTGCAGTAAGCCAAAGGACCCGCAGACAGCTGCCTGCCCTACCTGTACACCCAGCTGGTAGCGTTACCCCTAACGCTAGTGGGGAAAGCCAAGTCAGTCCACCACCAGACAGTGGGTTAAGGAGGTCAACCAGGAGCACAAAGGGGCAGATACCCGCTCGCTGGAGAATATAGGGTGCACTAAGATTGTAAATGACCCTGTTGCCAAATGTTGAATTGTTTGCCAAGTTACATGCTTGTTTGGTAATTCTGTGTTTCAGTTTCTTGCAGTTACCGTAAGGATTCAAAGGTTATGGACTTTTTATAACCAGGACCTTGTATGGACTGCGTTCGGAGCCTAACCAAGGAATGAACTAAGACTGTGAAGAACTTGGGGTAGGACAGACCCCCACCTGGTTAAGGCTTCCCGTTGGGTTGGTGATATGGACACCCGGTCACAGGCCACACTGTGACTTTAAGAACTCAATTTGTGCGTCGTCTGTCTACTAATATTTTATTGTTATGCATATTGTCTTTGTTTATTGTTTAGTCCCGGAGTACTAAATTTCACTAGGGGGGAATGTGTCACCCTGGCCTGGATGCCACAAAATGTAATTAAAGCTGTGTCTGAGAGCAAGGGGGAGGTTCTCTACTCAGGGGAACATTAGCATGCAATGCCTCCTGTCTCAGGCCAGTAGGGGGAGCTGGCTGCCCCTATAAAAGCTGGTACTGGGGGCAGGGTTAGGGAGAACTGGATGGCCTGTCTCAGCACTGAGACGTGTCCCAGAGTGGAGCAGGGACAGAAAGTTGATTGCACCTAAGAGGAAGTGTGGCAGTAGGAGAGCCACCAGCCAGAGACGAGAGGTGAAGAGAGCCTGTCTTGGCAAATCAGAGACTGACCTTACCAGACTTTGGTGTCTGAGGCTGGAAGGATTCCACATCCCCCAGCAGAGAACCAGTCCGCAAGGGACTGTATATTCCTTGGCCTAAGAAGCCTGGAGGCCCTGCCACAACCGAAGGGACCAGTAAAGCCGTACAAGGCTGGGAGCAGAAAGAAACCCACGTCGCAGGCCATACAGGCGAGAATACACGGAAAGCTCGGAAACGTGGGCTGTTACCCTATCAGGAGGAGATAACCAGAAGGAGCGCAGAAAGCACGGTAGGCCTACACCCTCACCCTGACCAGGGCCAATTTCCCCGTTGCTCTCAGACATCCAGGTCCCCTCCTAGCTGGGACTGTTTATGGGTCAGTTTACCTGTTTCAGTAAAGACCCTGGACTGCAACCTATTGTCTGTGTGCTCCTTCGCGTCTCCAGCACTACCGGCACTGGGACCCTCACTACCATCACTCCCACCATCCACTATACTGCCCTGGGGCCGCACTCTTCCCGTGGGGAGTCACACTACCCTAGCTGCACACCTCATCAGCCCCAGCGGTCCGCATGCAGCGGCGGTTCCTAATAACCGCAAATCCACGGGTGGCGTAGTCGGACATAAACATCAGCACATAACGGACTACCACTGGCCTGACCACCCTGAACCACGGAACCGGGTTGCCACTACTACTCCCATCGTTCCCCTACTGCCCAGATCCGAGTGCCCCACGGCCCAGGGGGCGAGTCAGATGCAGATATAAATTATTTTTAATTTGCAACCTGATAGAGGTCAGTATAGATGGACTAATAGAGAAAGTCCCACACACTGCTAGAAGGCCAAATATTTTTTCAGAGCTAGATGCAGAAAAAAATTATATTCAGTTTGCAACCTGATGGAGGTCAGTATAGATGGACTAATAGAACAAGTCCCACACACTGCTAGAAGCCCAAATATTTTTTCAGAGCTAGATGCAGAAAAAAATTATATTCAATTTGCAACCTGATGGAGGTCAGTATAGATGGACTAATAGAATGATGCTATGCCCAAAAGATTTTACTTCACTAGGTGCAGTAAAAAAATTGGTATTCTATACACAGGTGGTATATCTTGCAACACAGATAGGCTACTCCACTGACTAACACACTCTGCAATAGGCCAAAAAGGATTAGCTTTGCTAGATTCAGCCAAATGCTGTGAAAAAAACTTGCACAGCACTGGCACAGACCTGCCTGGCAAAAACTGATAGGAACTGATGTAACCTAGTCCTGAAAAGGACTGCAATTACAATTAGTCTTTACTCCCACAATCTATCTATTTAAGAGCACAGACCTGCCTGATAAAAGTCGTAGGAAATGCTGTAACCTAGTCCTTAAAAGGACTGCAATCACAACTATTCCCTACTCCCAAGCTATCTGTAGATTTGTGCGAAAATTGGCTTGAAATTAACAAGGTATAGCGCACACAACCTTGAACAGCCGAATTTTTCTCAAATCGTTTGTGTTCGCCGAACGGCTTGAACACCGCCCAAAACAGCTCGAATTTGAGATTGGCGAACAGTTCGAGTCGAACAACGCTCATCTCTACTTGCCACCAACACAAAAGGAACTTGGTGCTCCTGGATGCGCTAGACACATGAGTGCCTTCTTGCTGCACTACCTGCAACATGACCCTCGAATTGTGAGAATTAGAAATAATCCTGACTACTGGGTTGCCACACTGTTAGATCCCCGGTACAAAAGTAAATTTGCAGAAATTATTCCTGCCATAGAAAGGGATGCACGCATGCAGGAGTATCAGCAGAGACTGTTGCAGAATCTTACATGTGCTTTTCCACAAAACACCAGTGGTGCACGTAGTGAATCTCACAGTTCCAACTTGTCAACTGTGGGACCGTTGAGTGTTCAGCACTCAAACCGTAACAGAAACATAGTATCTGCTGGTAACATCAATTTTGCAGAATCATTTCACCACTTTTTTAGCCCATCCTTTGCAAGGCCACAGGAGCCAAGAAGTCTGACACATAGTCAACGCCTAGAGACGATGGTACAGGAGTATCTCCAAGTAAACATTGAAGCCATGACTGTGCCACTAGACCCTTGCTCTTTATGGGCTTCCAATCTGGATAAAAGGCCGGAGCTCGCCACTTACGCCTTGGAGATCTTGTCATGCCCTGCAGCCAGCGTTCTGTCTGAACGTGTGTTCAGCGCTGCTGGTGGTGTGCTGACAGATAAGCGCACGCGGCTCTCCACTGATAATGTAGACAGACTCACGTTCATAAAGATGAACAAATCATGGATCCGAAATGACTTTTCTACACCTGTGTCATCCTGGGGAGAGTGAAAGCTTGATGATTTGTTAAAATCACCTCTCCAACCGTTTTAAGCTTTAAAATTACTAATCATGTTTTATCTGTATCTTGGCTGGAAAATAATTTGGGCTTTGTAGCAGTGTGCAGTACTGATTCTTTTAGGCCATCTATACTAAGCTCCACCAGATTTAAAATTACTAATCATGTTTATCTGTATCTTGGCTGGAAAATAATTTGGGGTTTGTAACAGTGTGCAGTACTGATTCTATTAGGCCATCTATACTAAGCTCCACCAGCTTTCAAATTAATAATAATTTTTAGCTGCATCTAGCCCGGAAAATAATTTTGGGTCTCCTAGATGCGCAAGACACATGAGTGCCTTCTTGCTGCACTACCTGCAACATGACCCTCAGATTGTCAGAATTCGAAGTAATCCTGACTACTGGGTTGCCACACTCTTAGATCCCCCACACTCTTCGATCAACCTTTTCATTTTAATAAAGAACAAAAAAATGGTCATTTTTGAAATTATAAGCATTAGCAGGTTATTAGAAACTGAAATCAAACAGTTTTCAACTCAAAACTTTATTCTAGGTGATGTTACATTTGCACATAGGACCCCTTGTTCTAAAGGAGCTTCTGAACTGTCTCGTCCATTGAATTTGTCAGGTTTTGGATGGTTTCTGCTTTACTTGTTTTGCATGAGGACAGAATACCCTCCCAGAGCTGTTGCTTAGATGTGAACTGCCTCCCGCCATCATAGACACTCCTTTTGATGATGCTCCAGAGGTTCTGTATGGGGTTGAGGTCAGGGGATCATGGGGGTCACACCATAAGTTTGTTCCCTTTTATGCCCATATCAGCCAGAGATGCAGATGTGTTATATTCAGCATGAGACGGTGCATTATGATGCATGAAAATGATCTTGCTGTGGAGTACACGATTCTTCTTCTTGAACCATGGCAGGAAGTGCTGTTTGAGAAGCTCCACATACATTAAGGAGTTCATCTTTACCCCTTCAGGAATCCTAAAGGGGCCGACAATCTCTCTCCCCATGATTCCAGCCCAAAACATTACTCCACCTCCTCCTTGTTGGCGCTGTAGCCGTGTTTGCGTGGGGTGTCCATCAACCAGCCATCCTCCACTCCATCCATCTGGACCATCGAGCGTTGCACGGCACTCATCGGTGAACAAAACAGTTTTGAAGTCAGTCTTCATGTATTGTTTGGACCACTGGAGCCGTTTCTGCTTGTGTGCAGCGGATAGAGGAGGTCGACAGGATGGCTTACGCACAGCTGCAAACCTCTGAAGGACTCTGCATCTTGTTGTTCGGGGGACGTTGGAGGCACCAGCAGCTTCAAAAACTTGTCTGCTGCTATGACAAGGATTTTTTGCCGCTGCTCTTTTAACCTGACATAATTGCCTGTAGGAAAGAGTCCTCAATTTGCCCTTATCAGCACGCACAAGTGTGTACTGTGAATCAGCTGCATACTTCTTGATTGTGCGATGATCAGGATGAAGTGTCTTGGCAATGTTGATTGTAGTCATGCCTTGACCTAAACACTCCACAATTTGTTGCTTCTCAGCAGCCGATACATCCTTTTTCTTTCCCATTTTGGCAGATTATGTAGGCTGCTTAATAATGTGGGACAGCCTTCTTAAGTAGTCTTGCCTTTCATTGGACACACCTGCCAAACTAATTAGCACAGGTGTCTGCAATTGCTTACAGTGATATAAAGAGCCCTGACACACATCACCATCAATGAGTTTAACTGACAAACAAACAAATTCTTCCCTTATCACTCCTAAACACTTTTTGCATAATAATTTGGAACACAGTGTACATGTGCTTTTCCACAAAACAACAGTGGTTCACGTAGTGAATCTTACAGTTCTAACTTGCCAACCGTGGTCTGTATGGAGTTGTTTAATAAAGGGCCCAAAATTAAGATAACATAGACGGGAGAGGTCTCTATGAATAGGAAATCCTAAGTATTTGATACCCTGTGAGGGCCAGGCAAAGGGAAAGTTGGACTGGATGGAATCCTCATAGAATCATAGAATCATAGAATCATAGAATGGTAGAGTTGGAAGGGACCTCCTGGGTCATCTGGTCCAACCCCCTGCTCAAAGCAGGATTCACTAGATCATCTCAGACAGATGTCTGTCCAGCCTCTGTTTGAAGACGTCCATTGAAGGGGAACTCACCACCTCTCGTGGCAGCCTGTTCCACTCCTTAATCACCCTAACTGTCAAAAAGTTTTTTCTAATATCTAATCTGTGTCTCCTCCCATTTAGTTTCATCCCATTGCTTCTAGTCTTTCCTTGTGCAAATGAGAATAAAGATGATCCTTCTACAATGTGACAGCCCTTGACATATTTGTAGACAGCTATTAAGTCTCCTCTCAGTCTTCTTTTTTGCAAGCTAAACATTCCCAAATCCTGCAACCGTTCCTCATAGGACATGGTTTGCAGACCAGTCACCATTCTGGTCGCTCTTCTCTGAACTTGCTCCAGTTTGTCTATGTCTTTTTTAAAATGTGGTGCCCAAAACTGTACACAGTATTCCAGATGAGGTCTGACCAAAGAGGAGTAAAGACCGATAATGACTTCACGTGATCTAGACTGTATGCTTCTGTTAATACATCCCAGAATTGTATTTGCCTTTTTTGCTGCTGCATCACACTGTTGACTCATGTTCAGTCTATGATCTATTAGTATACCTAAGTCTTTTTCACATGTACTGTTGCTTAGCTCTATTCCTCCCATTCTGTATATGCGTTTTTCATTTTTATTGCCCAGATGTAGTACTTTGCATTTTTCCCTGTTAAAAACCATTCTGTTGGTTGCTGCCCACTGCTCCAGTTTATTTAGGCCTTTTTGAATCCTCTCTCTCTCTTCTCTAGTATTAGCTATCCCTCCTAGCTTTGTGTCATCAGCAAATTTAATCAGTTTACCCTCAATTCCTTCATCTAAATCATTGATAAAGATGTTGAACAATACAGGTCCCAGGACGGAGCCCTGTGGTACCCCACTTGAGACATTCATCCAGCTGGATGTGAAGCCATTTACAACCACCCTTTGAGTCCGATCACTAAGCCAGTTATGAATCCACCTAACAGTTGCCTGGTCCATTGCATACTTGGTCATTTTTTCAATAAGGATGGTGTGAGATACTTTGTCAAATGCTTTGCTGAAGTCAAGATATACTATATCTACAGCATTTCCCTGATCCACCCAGTCAGTGATTCTGTCATAGAAGGAAATTAAGTTAGTCTGACATGACTTGTTAGTTACAAACCCATGCTGACTCTGGTTAATCACTTCATTCTTATCCATGTACTTACATACATGTTGTTTAATAATTTGTTCAAAGATCTTTCCTGGTATAGAAGTCAGACTCACTGGCCTATAGTTCCCTGGGTCCACCTTCTTCCCCTTTTTGAAGATAGGAACAACATTTGCTCTTCTCCAGTCTTCTGGGACTTCTCCTGTTCTCCAAGAATTTTCAAAGATTATGGAGAGTGGTTCTAAAATTTCTTCTACGATCTCCTTCAGTACTCTGGGGTGTAATTCATCTGGACCTGGAGACTTGAACTCATTTATGTTAGCTAAATATTCCCTCACAATCTTTCTGTTTACAGATAACTTGGATTCCTCTATTCCTTTAAAAGGACAGTGAAGATCAGTTGATGTTACATTTTCTTTCTGAGAGAAAACAGATGCAAAATAGGAATTAAAAAGTTCGGCCTTCTCAACATCCTCTCTTACCATTTCTCCATTTTCATCCTGTAAAAATCCTATAGCATCTTTGACTTTTCTTTTACTTTTGACATACCCCCAAAATCCTTTTTTATTGCTTTTGACATCTCTTGCAAGCCTTAATTCATTGTCAGCTTTAGCTAACCTGATACGTGCCCTGCAGGATCTGCAGACTGCATTATAATCTTCTTTAGATATGCCTCCCTCTTTCCATTTAATAAACATTTCTTTCTTTCTTTTTAGCATGTGTTTAAGTTCTGTGTTCATCCATCCTGGTTTCCTTAAATGCTTCCCATTCTTCCTACTTTTCGGGATTGTTAACGATTGTGCTTTGAGAATCTCATTTTTAAAAATTTCCCATCCTTCCTGGACATTTTTGTCCTTAAGGACATCCAGCCATTGGATCCCTCCTATTCTCTTTCTGAGTCTCTTAAAATCTGCCTTTCTAAAATCTAACCTTGAAGTCTGAGTCATCACATGTCTTCCTCCTCTAGTTATCCAAAATTCTATAATAGCATGATCGCTGCCTCCTAGGGTCCCAGCCACCTTTACCTCCTCAACCATTTCCTCCCTGTTTATAAGGATTAGATCCAAAGTAGCAGATCCCCTTGTTTTCTCCCCTACCTGTATGGATTTGGGGAGGGAGACATCGAGGGCCTCAGACTTTGCTGCATTGATTTTAAAATTTGACCATGTAACAAAGTGATCTATTTCAGCCATAACAGCAGGGATGGATATATGTGATTGAGTGATATATACTAGGACATCATCAGCAAATGCAGAGCACTTGTACTCGGTGCCTCCCACCTCAATCCACCTAATATTGGGGTTATGGCGAATTGATGAGAGTAGGTGCTCCATCACTAGGATGTATAAGAGAGGGGACAGAGGACATCCCTGCCTTGTCCCATTGGTGATTATGAAAGGTGATGAAAATGTTCTGACGCGCCCCCTGGGCCTTGGGACACCCGGAGCCGGACCCTTTTTGGTGGTTGCTGGTGGTATAGTCTCCGTAGCGGCGACCCGGGTCCGTGGCTCAGGGCGGTCAAACCAGTGGCGGAACTATTTATGTGGTTTTGATGTTTAAATGTCCGACTACGCCACCCGTGGATTGCGCTCAGAGTGAACCGATGCTGCAGGGCAGACCGCTGAGGCTGGTTTTGTGGGTGCAGCAGAGCGTAGTATAACTCCCCACGGGAGAAGTATAGCCTCAGGGCAGTGTATGCGGAGGATGGGGGTGATGGTGCAGGGCAGCAGCAGTAATGACACGGAGTCAGTGATGCAGTCCAGGGCCTTTACTCACAGTTCTTATTATCCAGACCACTTCTGCAGGTAACGGCTGCCCACGTCGTACTGTGCTCACCAGGTGAGGGGCTCAGACAACTCCCAGATAACTTTGGAGCGCTTCACAGGACCCCCTTTGCGTGTCCGTTGTCTGGCCTTTCTTACCAACGCTTCTGTCCGGCTGCCTCGGGCCTCCTCTTGGTAAACTTGGCGCCAGTTTCCCTGACCCTATGTGGTGGCTCCCTAGCGGATGTAGCGAGGGGATGCGCCACATAAAATGTCACAGCCTCCGGTTTCTAGCTGAGGGTCATTTCAGGCCTCCACTAGTTTCGGGGACTGGTCTCCCCCTTTGGCCTGACCCCTCCACGCAGGTGGATTCGGGCGTGTGGTGGCGACTCGCCCGTCCGCACCCCTGGGATCCCTTCGTTCCTCATTCCTGGAGCCTTCTCCGCTCCTCTTCCTTCCTTCTCCCTCTTCCAGGCCTGGGCCTCTTTTACTAGGCCCGCCTCCGGAGCAGAGCTCATGCAGAACCCCTGCTCCCTGTCCCTTCTGCTCAGACTTCTCTGCACTGAACTAAGATGGTGCCCACCTTTTATACTCCCTTCTCAATGCACCCAGCTACTGCTTCCTCCCTGCTCCTGCACTACAGGGTTCCCCTTCCTCGGTGTTCCCTCCCCCCACTACAGCCAGGTACAGGGACTGTCGTGCCCATCTCAGGGGCATATTGGTCGCCCTGCCCCACGGCAATGTGGTGTAATGCATGCCAGTGTCGGGGTCCTGACCACACTCCATCCTTACCTGAGAGTGAGATATCACACCTCTGGGTGAGGTGCAATACCTCTGCAGCAACCAAGCCCTCGGGGTGCTACAGTTCCATTTATCTTCAGCCTAGGTGACGTATTGCGATACAGGGTCGTGATTTTAGCTATAAAAGGGTCCCCTAGACCCCTACCCCAAGCATTTTAAGAGAATAATATATGGCATGCCAGGAGACTCTATGGAATGCTTTCTCAGCATCCAACGAGAGTATCTAATTACAAATTTTTAACTGCATCTAGCCCAGGAAATACTTTGTGCCTAGTAGCAGTGTCTGCTAGTCAGCAGATTATCCCAGCTGTTAAGCAAGCTACACCACCTGTAGTTTGGACACTTAATTTTTTCAAAGGAAATGCTTTGGGACCCCGGGATACTCAGTGAAGAGCATCAGGAGGCACCCCAAGGCATAGGGGCTGGGACTGGCGGTAGGACGCCTTGCGGTGGACCTCCGAGCTCGATCCTTATAAAAGCTTTTTAACTGCAGCAGCTTTAGTGGACGCTACTGGTGCTGGAATTACACGGCTGTTGGCATGAGACTTGCCCTCCAATAGATCCTTGTAAAAGGATTTAAATGTATTCATTCAAATTAGAGAGACAATTTAAATTAAAAAGCTTAGACCTGCCTCCACCACAGGGGGGCTCGCTCGACCCACCAGCGGACAGACACCAGTATTAGGAGAGGGGGGCTGGCCGTCAGGGTCCACCGCAGCTCTGGCACAAACCCGGCGACACGGAGGTCGCACGGGCAGGAACGGACTGGCCGTGTCGGCTTCGCACTTTTTCGGTTTTAGAAGGGCATGACATGCTTATATCTGTGTCTCCCCCTCCTTTTACTCCTCCACCTCTTTTCTTTTCGCATGACTATATGTACTTGTCACTTTTCCATGTGTTAGTTGTGTCTTCTGAGCAGTTTGTCAGCTTTTGGACACCTTTGAAGGTGTTTTCTATGTGTTTCTATGTGTTTTTGTTTGCCTGCCATTGGTTTTAATGGTGTTCGAAGGTGTTCGACGAACAGTTCGAAGAACAGTTCGGCAAACATACGGGTGTTCGACGAACCGAACCGAACTCGAACACTACGGGGGTGGCTCAACACTAATCATGAAAGTGCTGCCGCAGCAGCGCTGCTCTGCTACACAGAGGAAAGCAGCGCTGAGATGTCCCGGCACTTAGCGCTCAGCATGGGGCCGGGGGCCCAGGGCCGGCTCCAGGTTTTTGTGGGCCCCCGGCGAAAGAGTCTCAGTGGGCCCCTTTAACACATACCACGATTCATGATGCACAGATACCGAAGAGAAATATATATATATATATATAGTACAAGGCCAAAGATTTCACTTCTTACATTACATGAGTGATATCTATTGTAAATTCCACAATAGCTCAGAAACCAGCGAATCGCTCCATACAGGAGACTGGCCCCCATAAAATGCTCCATACAGAATACTGGCCCCTATAAAATGCTTCATACAGAATACTGGCTCCCATATTACTCTCCATACAGTATACTGGCCCCCGTATAATGCTCCATACAGAATACTGGCCCCCATATAAAGCTCCATGCGGAATACTGGCCCCCATATAACGCTCCATACAGGATACTGGCCCCCATATAATGCTCCATACAGGATACTGGCCCCCATAAAATGCGCCATACGGAATACTGGCCCCGATATAACGCTCCATACAGGATACTGGCCCCCATATAACACTCCATACAGAATACTGGCCCCCATATAATGCTCCATGCAGGATACTTGCCCCCATATAACGCTCCATGCAGGATACTGGCCCCCATATAACGCTCCATACAGAATACTGGCCCCCATATAATGCTCCATGAAGGCTGTTAACCACATATAATGCCCGAAGCAGGCTGTTCCCCCCACATAATGCCCCACACAGGCTGTTCCCCCCACATAATTCCCCATGCAGGCTGTTCCCCCCCATATAGGATGTCACCCCCCTTATAATGCCCCATGCAGGATGACACCCCCCCTTCCTTATAATGCCCCATGCAGGATGTCACACACACCCCCTCCCTTATAATGACAGGATGTCACATCCCCCCTCCCTTATAATGCCCCATGCAGGATGTCACCCCCTCAATATAATACCCCATGCAGGATGTCACCCCCCCCTTATAATGCCCCATGCAGGATGACACACTCCCTTCCTTATAATGCCACATGCAGGATGTCACCCCCCCCTTATAATGCCCCATGCAGGCTGTTCCCCCCCATATAGGATGTCACCCCCCTTATAATGCCCCATGCAGGATGACACCCCCCCTTCCTTATAATGCCCCATGCAGGATGTCACACACACCCCCTCCCTTATAATGCCCCATGCAGGATGTCACCCCCCTCAATATAATACCCCATGCAGGATGTCACCCCCCCTTATAATGCCCCATGCAGGATGACACACTCCCTTCCTTATAATGCCACATGCAGGATGTCACCCCCCCTTATAATGCCCCATGCAAGATGTCACACACACCCCCTCCCTTATAATGCCCCATGCAAGATGTCACCCCCCCTTATAATGCCCCATGCAGTATGTCACACCCCCCCACCCCCTTATAATGCCCCATGCAAGATGTCACAGCCCCCCACCTCACCCCCTCCCTTATACTGTCACAGGCCTCCATACAATAAAAAAAAAATCAAATACTCACCTCACGTCTCACCTGCTGCCACTGCTCCGGACTCCTCAGCGTCGCCGGCCTCATCCCACTCTGCGCTGTGACTGCTCAGGAGAGAGCGTGGTGTAAAGACGTCACCGCGCCGTCTGACCTGAGACGTCACAGTGCAGCAGCCGCGGAGGATGCAGTAGCTGCTGCAGAGGCACGGGGAGAGGTAAGTATTGTGCCGGGTGCCGGGGCCCTGAGCAAGCGGGGAAGGGGAGCGGGCGCTGACACCGCTCTCCTCTGGTCACGGGTCCCATAGCGTCCCCCCCGCCTGCTCAGGGCCCCGGAATTTGCCCAGGTGCTGATGCCGGCCCTGCGGGGGGCCCCATGAGGAGACGCACAAGAGGGGTCCCCAACAGGGCCCATACTGGAGTCAGGACAGTCATGCCCTGATGGCGGCCCTGCTGGAGGTTGAATGAACGGGCTGCACGGGCGATAGGTCCGCCCCTGGCTCCATACAAAATACTAGCCCCCATATAACGCTCCATACAGAATACTGGCCCCCATAAAATGCTCCGTACAGAATACTGGTCTCCTTATAACGCTCCATACAGGATACTGGCCCCCATATAATGCTACATGCAGGCGGTTCCCCCCACATAATGCGCTATGCAGGCTGTTCCCCCCTTATAATACCCCATGCAGGCTGTTTCCCCCTTAAAATGCCCCATGCAGGATGTCACCCCCCACATAATGCCCCATGCAGGATGTTACCCCCCATATAATGCCCCATGCAGGATATCACTTCTCCCCCCTATGTAATGCCCCATCCAGGATGTCACCCCCCATATAATGCACCATGCATGATGTCACCTCCCATATATTGCCCCATGCAGGATGTCACTTCTCCCCCCCATATAATGCCCCATGCAGGAGGTCCCTCCCCCCCATATAATGCCCCATGCAGGATGTCCCTTTCCCCCCATATAATGCCCTATGCAGGATATCCCTTTTCCCCCCATACAATGCCCCATGCAGGATGTCCCTTTCCCCCACCATATAACGCCCCATGCAGGATGTACCCCCCGCATATAATATCCCATGCAGGATGTCCCTTTCCCCCACCATATAATGCCCCATGCAGGATGTCCCTTTCCCCCAAATAATGCCCCATGCAGCATGTCCCTGTCCCCCACCATATAATGCCCCATGCAGGATATCACCCCCCTCTCTTTAAAATGCCCCATGCAGGATGTCACCCCCCCTCTTTATAATGCCCCACGCAGGATATCACCCCAATCTCTTTAAAATGCCCCATGCAGGATGTCACCCCCCCATATAATGCCCCATGCAGGATGTCACTCCCCCATAAAATGCCACATGCGGGATGTCACCCCTAACATAATGCAGCACGCCTCCATACATTTAAAAAAAAAAAAATAATCAAATACTCACCTCACTCCTCCTCACCTGCTGCCGTTGCTCAGGTCCGAACTCCAGCATCACTGGCAATTTCCTGCTCTGCACTGCCTGTGATGGCTCAGGGGAGGGTGCGGTGGAAAGAGGTCACCGCACCCTCTGACCTGAGATGTCACAGGGAGCGCACAGCGGGAAGAAAGCGGATCTACGGAGGCACGGGGAGAGGTAAGTATCTGGCTGCAGGGGCCATGAGCAAGCGGGGGGGGAAGGGCACGCGCCGGGACCACTCTTCTCTGCCCACAGCCCGGTGGGGTGCCCGACCGTGAGTGAGCCCCCGCCTGCTCAGCGCCCCGGCACTTGCCCGGGTGCGCCGGGTGCTGATGCCGGCCCTGACGTGTATAATAATTCAATCTTTATGTTACTATATATAGATTTACACTTTGTATATAATACATAAAAATACCGGTAATTAAACTTTACAAATGTAGCACCCTGAGGATTCGGCTGCTACAGGGGTATTGCACCTCAACCCAGAGGTGTGATATTCCACTCCCGGGTAAGGATGGAGTGTGGATCTGAGCTCGGTAGGCTGCATGCACTACATACATCCCATTTCCGAGGAGCAGACCGACGGTACTCCCACTTAGAAATGTGCAGGTACAACCGAGTCTGTTCCTGGCTGGAGTGGGAGGGGGGGTGGTACATCCCAAGTAGTGTAGGGGCAGATAGGGGGAGCAGCCTGGGTAAAGATAGGAGCTCATTGGGTGCTGGTCACCTGAGCTCACACATAGAGGGTGTATATAAGGTGGGCACCAACTAAGATCAGGGTCAGATGCAGAGAACAAGTCAGATGCAGAGAGTCAGTCAGCTGCAGAGAACAAGTCAGGAGCAGAGGAGAGAAGGAAGACCCAGAGTGAGAGAGGAGAAAAGAGAGAGACCCAGAGCACAGAAGAAAAGGACCCAAGAACCCAAATTAAAGCACCGGGTGAGGAGTCGGCATCAGGGTACCGGAACCCAAGCTGGTGGGGGTAAAAACATTCCCCAGCCAGAGACCGGAGATCGTGGGCAGCGTTTGCCACGGTCACCCACCACATCCACCCCGAAGGCACACCACATGAAGGGTCAGGGAACCCAGGGCCAAGGGTGTCCCAACAGAAGGCCCGAGGGAGCTGGACCTAGGTGGATCACCGGTGGGGACGGCCAGAGAACGGGACAGAAAGAGAGCTCAGGGCCACGCTCCGGACTTGTTTGGGGGTTGGCTGGATCCAGGACCTGGTGGACGCAGCACGGCTCGGGTGGTCACTCGCAGCTGGAGTGACCAGTACAACATCTGCAGTAAGTAAACACCCTTAACTGCACAACCCGACTCTGTCTTCACTGCCGTCTGCACTACACCACCACAACCCCCATCCTCTGCACCTGTCCCCTCTGAGGCTATACCCCTCCCGTTGGGGGTTATCCCACCAAGCTGCGCATCCACCATCAGCCTCAGCGGAACCTGCTGCAGCGGCGGCCACAGTGACCGCATCACAACGGGTGGCGTAGTCGACACAAAAGAACTCTTAATAACATCTGTAGGACTGCCACATAACACTGAGCTTGACGCCCTGGGCACGGGCCGGGTCACAGCCGCTCGGAGACTACAACCCCCCATCTGGTCCGGAGCCGGGTATTCCCCTCAAAAAGGAATATGTCCCAGGGGGCGCGTCAACTTTGGCGTAGTCGGCAGGATTACGTGCCCGCAACAACCGGGTACTGCGTGCCTGAAGAAAAGTGCAAGTTTACCTCAGAAAGAAGTCTCCCGCCGGTTCCGGAGGGTCCACGCCATCGGACTCCATCACCAGTCGTTTCCCGCCGATTGTCCGCCATTTCCAGCTTGTTCCCGCCATCTGCAGAGTTTCCCGCCACTGGGCGACGCTTCCCGCCAAATCCGCAGATTTCCCGCCTTGGAAGAGCAGCGGACGCCATTATGGGCGTGCCAAAGGAGGGCAGGAGGCCGCCTCCCATCGTGGGCCAGGACAGAAAATGGCGCCAAAAGTGGAAACCGCCCCCACCAACAGAGACTGTGATGCTAGAGGTGTCTGTCAGCGTGAAAGAACTGCCCCTGGAGCTGACAGTCACCGAGTTGCCCCGGGACCGCCCTCTAAGTGGGAGGAGACGAAAGAAAAGAGCGAAGATGGGTGCCGCCTGGAGCAGTCTGGAGCGAGCGCACCCGGAGGCAAGAAGTCTGGAGAGGAGTAGCAGAGAAGCTCACCCGGAGATGTCCAGAGAGCAGAGCAGCACCGGCCCGCTGGCCAGGAGCCTGCTGGAAGAAGAGCAGAGCAGCACCGACCCGTTGGTCAGGAGCCTGCTGGACACCACGACCCCACTAGGCCTAGTGGAGGTCCTTGCACAGCTCCCCCGAGACCGGGAGTGTGCACAGACTGCCCTGGAGGGCCTCGCACGGAGGATGGCCCGGGTACAGCGAGAGACATTGGCGGAGTGGAGCCGAGAGATGGCCCAGCAAACCAAGGCCCGGAGCACGCCAGCCAAGATGAGGAGACAGACCGCCTCTGAGGATGGCGCGGGAGGACCCAAGGCCGGAGACGGCGCCGAGAAGGGAGCCGAACGCATGGAGGCAGGTAAAGGGGACGCCTATACCCCAAGCCGGGAAACCGCCCACCTGCCCCAGCTCCCCGTCGCAGAGCCCGAAAGTCCCCCTGCTGTGCCCGTAGCCGCCATGTCACCGCTATGGACTAAGCCCCGACCGGAAGCCGCCGCAGCGACCCCTGTGACGTCACGCGCCTCGACCCGGAGCGTGACAAAGCAGGAAATACCACCAGCCTGGTCGCAAGGCCTAGTACCCCCGGGCGCCGCATCACCAACAGCGCCCCCTACCTCCGCGGAGCCTCCGGCCTGGCCGCAAGGCCAGGTAGCCCAGGGCGCCGCCGTCCTAACGGTGCCCTTCACCTTCCAGGTGCCCCAGGCCTGGCCGCAAGGCCTGGGCAACCCGGGCGCCACCACCACCGCGCCCGCGCCCGTAAAACCAAGGGTGCCACACCTGGGGGAGGACTTGTTCAGCCAGCTCACATGGCCGGACGGGCGGCCCTTCATCTGGCCCGAAGAATTCCATGAGCTGGAACGGCAGCAGAGACTAGGGCCCTTGTGTGAGCCCCTGATTCCGGCTCCGAAGCCCGTGGCACGGATCTCGCCCCCGCTTGAAGAGGCCCAATTTGAGTGGGACCCCACCGGAGAAGACCTAATGGGGTTCACTCAGGAAACCAGGGCAGCTGCAGCGGAGCGTGCTGAGTGTTGCCGACAGCAGCTCGAAGAGTTTGCGAGGGAGCGGAGAGAGAGGCGGGTCCGGGAACAGCAGGCCCAAGTACGGAGTGCCGAGCAGAAGAGCCGGACCAGGAGGGACCCCCGTGCAGCGCATTGTCCCCGCACCATCGGGACAGTGATCAAGTTCAACCAGCAGCATGGGTGGGGCTTCATCCGGGACAACAACACCCCCGGCGACGTCTTTGTCACGCGCAGAGACGTGGAGTCCCATCTGCCGGAGGGGCACAGAGGTCGTGACCTCTACATCGGAGACGAGGTCACCTTCACCCGGCACAAGTGTGCCAAGGGACCTTACGCCCTCCACGTACACCGCCTGACGGAGGAGGAGTTGCGGTGCGAGGAGGAGGAGCAAGAGGACCCGGACGGGTCTGAAGTTACAATCAGTTATAAGCAAAGAGCAGGAGGAAGACGCCGTTGAGTGCGGCAGAGCGGTGATGTAAATAGTTACCCGATCGGGGTATAAAGAAACTGTTGCTACATATATATAGTCCCCGTTGGGACCAGCTGAGTGAACTGTTTACCCGTTAACCCCTTAATCCCACAGGCTGAGGACTGTGAGCAGCCATTCCCTTCCCTCTACCTGGCCGAGGACTGAGAGCGGCCAACTTCCCCTGTATATAGTTGCGCTTCCTAAAGCGCCCCCTACCGGTTTTATAGGAAAACCAGTTTTCCAGAGAGACTGTCGCACTTTACCCGGTCACACGTTGCACAGTGACCGGAGGAGGAGCCAGAGGCGACGAGAATGTTTTATATATATATAATGTTTTATATGTTTTATATGTTTATGCAAAAATTTGTATGTTTTGGTGTTTTGTCTTACAGCCCGAGGACGTGCTGTGATTTACCAGGGGGGAATGTAGCACCCTGAGGATTCGGCTGCTACAGGGGTATTGCACCTCAACCCAGAGGTGTGATATTCCACTCCCGGGTAAGGATGGAGTGTGGATCTGAGCTCGGTAGGCTGCATGCACTACATACATCCCATTTCCGAGGAGCAGACCGACGGTACTCCCACTTAGAAATGTGCAGGTACAACCGAGTCTGTTCCTGGCTGGAGTGGGAGGGGGGGTGGTACATCCCAAGTAGTGTAGGGGCAGATAGGGGGAGCAGCCTGGGTAAAGATAGGAGCTCATTGGGTGCTGGTCACCTGAGCTCACACATAGAGGGTGTATATAAGGTGGGCACCAACTAAGATCAGGGTCAGATGCAGAGAACAAGTCAGATGCAGAGAGTCAGTCAGCTGCAGAGAACAAGTCAGGAGCAGAGGAGAGAAGGAAGACCCAGAGTGAGAGAGGAGAAAAGAGAGAGACCCAGAGCACAGAAGAAAAGGACCCAAGAACCCAAATTAAAGCACCGGGTGAGGAGTCGGCATCAGGGTACCGGAACCCAAGCTGGTGGGGGTAAAAACATTCCCCAGCCAGAGACCGGAGATCGTGGGCAGCGTTTGCCACGGTCACCCACCACATCCACCCCGAAGGCACACCACATGAAGGGTCAGGGAACCCAGGGCCAAGGGTGTCCCAACAGAAGGCCCGAGGGAGCTGGACCTAGGTGGATCACCGGTGGGGACGGCCAGAGAACGGGACAGAAAGAGAGCTCAGGGCCACGCTCCGGACTTGTTTGGGGGTTGGCTGGATCCAGGACCTGGTGGACGCAGCACGGCTCGGGTGGTCACTCGCAGCTGGAGTGACCAGTACAACATCTGCAGTGAGTAAACACCCTTAACTGCACAACCCGACTCTGTCTTCACTGCCGTCTGCACTACACCACCACAACCCCCATCCTCTGCACCTGTCCCCTCTGAGGCTATACCCCTCCCGTTGGGGGTTATCCCACCAAGCTGCGCATCCACCATCAGCCTCAGCGGAACCTGCTGCAGCGGCGGCCACAGTGACCGCATCACAACGGGTGGCGTAGTCGACACAAAAGAACTCTTAATAACATCTGTAGGACTGCCACATAACACTGAGCTTGACGCCCTGGGCATGGGCCGGGTCACAGCCGCTCGGAGACTACAACCCCCCATCTGGTCCGGTGCCGGGTATTCCCCTCAAAAAGGAATATGTCCCAGGGGGCGCGTCACAAAGACCATGATAATGCATCATAGTTTGGGAGAAAAAGGTGAGAGTTGGCTGGCTATTTTTTTTTTTTTTAACATCAGTAGTGCAAGTGGCTACAGCAATTCAATCTTTATGGTACTATATATAGATTTACACTCTGTATATAATACATAAAAATACCGGTAATTAAACTTCCCCAAGACCATGATAATTAGTGTTGAGCGAGCACTAAAATGCTCGGGTGCTCGAAGCTCGGCCCGAGCTCGCTGTGATACTCGGGTGCTCGACCCGAGCAACGAGCCCAATGTTAGACTATGGGAGACCAGAGCATTTTTGCGGCGGCACCCCCGGCAGTCTGTAGAAAGCCTAAAAAGTGACCAAAACGATAGTGACAGTGCTCAAATGACATGGGGACAGCATGGGGATTGCCCCAGGAAGCATTTCTGTTGTCAACAACGTGTTCAGAGGTATTAAGCCACTTTTACAGGCTCATAATAAAACGTTCAAAAACGAAAGTGAAACTTTTTTCCTGTGAAATATGTGAAGGAACTTCTTTTCCAGGGTAAAGACTTGTTTATAAGGTAAAATAAATAACCAAAAACAAAAATACTCCTCTACACCTTGGGCTATGTTCACAAATAGCATTTTTTAAGCGTTTTTGCACTTTTGTATTGCTTTCAACTGTGACAAATGCATTGACCGGGAAATGTCATTTTAACATTTTACAACCTTATCTGGCCATGTGCTGTGTGACACATGCATACAGTGCTGAAAAGACATGGGGACAGCATGGGGAAGACCCCTGGAAGCATCTCTGACTCCCAGGTCACTGCCTAAAAGTGTGCCCATCAGAAGTGATCCTTGCCGCATCAGAAGATGCAGACTTGCAACTATCCCCGCGCAAGTCCTTGTCCCAGGGCAGTGTTCAATTGTACCTCCCCCATTCCTTGCAATGCAAGCGCCAATATGCAGCCAACCACCCACCCACCACTAGGCTGCAATACCATACTACTAGCTTGCACTTGAAATGGGGCCTTTTAGTTTTGAGGAGGCCGAAGCTGGCCACTACCTCATGGCTGCTTCGGCAGCGAGGTATCCATACACAGTCCCCAGCCGCCTGGCAGCCGGGTGTCCACACACGGTCCCCAGGCGGCCCGATTTCTCCACGGAACATCCACACAGACTTTTCTTAGACTGGCCTGCTTTAGGGCAGCATTGGACGAACCCACCAGAGAACCCTACTCCTCTTGTGGGCCCTGGCTTCTCCATCAGGGGAGTTGTTTGTGCCAAGCTGAGGTGCATGATGATGATAGAAGTTAGCATCTGCTTTGTTTTCTTGGAATGCAAGCGTAAGTGTGCAACCTGCCACCCACCAACCCCCAAGGCTGCAATACCATACTGCTAGCTTGCTTGCACTTGAAATTAGGCCTTTTAGGCATGTGGAGGCAGATGCCGGCCACCATGTCATGGCTGCGTCGGCGGCCCTTTTATCCATACTCAGTCCCCAGCCGCCCGGCGGCCGGGTGTCCACACTCTGTCCCCAGCCGCCTTGCGGCCGGGTGTCCACACATGGTCCTCAGCCGCCAGGGGGCGGCCGGGTGTCCACACTTAGTCCCCAGCCGCCCCGCGGCCGGGTGTCCACACACGGTCCCCTGCCGCCTGGGGGCGGCCGGGTGTCCATAAACGGTCCCCATCCGCCCCGATTTCTCCGTGGAACATCCCCACACACTTTTCTCAGACTGGCCTGCTTTAGGGCAGCATTGGATGAGCCCACCAGAGAACCCGACTCCTCCGGTGGGCCCTGGCTTCTCCATCAGGGGAGTTGAGAGTGCCAAGGTGAGGAGCATGATGAGGATGATAGAAGTTAGCATCTGCTTTGTTTTGTTGTAATGCAAGCGCATGTTTGTAGTAGCGGCTAGGCCTGAGGTGGTCAGCGTTTTGGCGCATATCCTACCTCCTCCGAGGATTGCTGGATGTTTTCCTGCTACTATCCCAGTTCTATGACTCCCGTTTAAACAAAGCTTCAGGTGATAAATGATGGATGAGGTAGTGGCAAAGGAGAAAGAGGAGGAGGAACAGGGACCATTGACATCAATATCAGACCAGTCAACCACATATGTCTTGCAGGATATGTTTCTGTACCAAAAGGAGCGGTTTGGCTACACAGTTATAGGGCATACAGTGAGTGCAATGCCTACCAAAAATTTTGAGGCACTCCAATGCCCCTTGGAAATGACATGAAGATCAGAGGGCCTTAACTAAACCTTTTTTTCCATTTATAGCAACTGGGTCTCCTGTGCACTGTTGGCCTAAGCAGTGAATGGAAGGCTTTCCAAAAATTATGAGGAACTGCAATGCCCCTTGAAACAGACGTGGATTACAGCGTACTAAAAACCTTCTACCCATTATTGGGGAGTGTGTCTCCCTTAGTTTTCACCTTTGCATTGAAATGCAAAAGCTGACTAAAATTAGGAGGAAATGCAATGCCCATTGGAAGAGTCGTGGAGATTAGAGGTAAGGTAATTAAAAACAACATTTCAATGCCCCTTGGAAGAGGCGTGGAGGCGACAGTAGCTTAACAAGACGGTTTTAATGCCCCTTGGAAGAGTGGTGGAAGTTACAGTGGAATAAAAAGACAATGTCAATGCCCCATGGAATAGACGTTGAGGTCACAGTAGCTTAACAAGACGGTTTTAATGCCCCTTGGAAGAGACGTGGAGGTCACAGTAGCTTAAAAAGACGGTTTTAATGCCCCTTGGAAGAGCCATGCATTACAGCATATTACAAACATAAGTCCCATTATTGGGAGTGGGTCTCCCATAGTATATGCTTATGCCTTCCAAGCAAAAGCTTCCAAAAATTAGGACGGAGCAACTTGCAATGCCTCTTACAAGAGCCATGCAGTACAGCATATTACAAACATTAGTCCCATTATTGGGGAGTGGGTCTCCCATAGTATTTGCTTATGCCTTCCAAGCAAAAGCTTCCAAAAATTTTGAGGAAATGCAATGCCCGTTCGAAGAGTCGTGGAGGTCCCAGTAGCTTAACAAGACGCTTTTAATGCCCCTTACAAGAGACGTGGAGGTCAGAGTGGTATAACAAGACGCATTTAATGCCCCTTACAAGAGACGTGGAGGTCAGAGTGGTATAACAAGACGCTTTTAATGCCCCTTACAAGAGACGTGGAGGACAGAGTGGTATAACAAGACGCTTTTAATGCCCCTTTACAAGAAACATAGAGATCATGTTATGATCTGCAACATAAATTAGGGAAAGAAGGGAAGAGCTGTCCCTACAGTAAGACTAAGCTGAGTCCCTACGTTTTAGCGGGCAACCTGTTCCTTGTGAACAGACCCGCCTTCGTACTCGGCTAGTCTGAACGGAGACCTATATAGAAAGGGAGGGGTCCCTAAAAGAACTAAGGACTGTGACAAAAATGGGACACCTCCTAACAGAAGTTGTTGCAGAGCAAAAGATAAACTGACAAAAGTACTAGAGGTCCCAGAGGACCAAGCAAACTAGAGATAGATAGGCACAAAAGCACCTGGCTAGAGAGACAGTCAAAACAACACTGAAGTCCAGCAAAGCCAGAAGGGCGGAGCTGGAATATATAGGAAGATGGTCAAGTGACTGCAAAACACAAGATAGAAACAAAAACAAACAGGAGGGTTCTAACAGATCAGAGTGGTATAACAAGACGCTTTTAATGCCGCTCAGAAGAGACGTGGAGGTCAGAGTGGTATCACAAGACAGTTATAATGCCCCTTACAAGAGACGTGAAGGTCAGAGTGTTTTAACAAGATGCTTTTAATGCCCCTCAGAAGTGACGTGGAGGTCAGAGTGGTATAACAAGATGCTTTTAAAACCCGTCGGAAGAGACGTGGAGGTCAGAGTGGTATAACAATACGCTTTTAATGTCCCTTACAAGAGACGTGGAGGTCAGAGTGTTATAACAAGACGCTTTTAATGCCCCTTACAAGAGACGTGGAGGTCAGAGTGGTATAACAAGACGCTTTTAATGCCCCTCAGAAGAGACGTGGAGGTCAGAGAGGTATAACAAGATGGTTTTAATGCCCCTTACAAGAGACGTGGAGGTCAGAGTGGAATAGCAAGACGCTTTTAATGCCACTCGGAAGAGACGTGGAGGTCACAGTGGTATAACAAAATGCTTTTAATGCCCCTTACAAGAGACGTGGAGGTCAGAGTGCTATAGCAAGACGCTTTTAATGCCCCTCTGAAGAGACGTGGAGGTCAGAGTGGTATAACAAGACGCTTTTAATGCCCCTTACAAGAGACGTGGAGGTCAGAGTGGTATAACAAGACGCTTTTAATGCCCCTTACAAGAGACGTGGAGGTCAGAGTGTTATAACAAGACGCTTTTTATGCCCCCCAGAAGAGACGTGGAGGTCAGAGTGGTATAACAAGACGCTATTAATGCCCCTTACAAGAGACGTGGAGGTCAGAGTGGTATAACAAGACGCTTTTAATGCCCCTTACAAGCGACGTGGAGGTCAGAGTGGTATAACACGACGCTTTTAATGCCCCTCAGAAGAGACGTGGAGGTCAGAGTGGTATAACAAGACGCTTTTAATGCCCCTCAGAAGAGATGTGGAGGTCAGAGTGGTATAACAAGATGCTTTTAGTGCCCCTTACAAGAGACGTGGAGGTCAGAGTGTTATAACAAGACGCTTTTAATGCCCCTCAGAAGAGATGTGGAGGTCAGAGTGGTATAACAAGACGCTTTTATTGACCCTGTCAAGAGACTTGGAGGTCAGAGTGGTATAACAAGACGCTTTTAATGCCCCTTACAAGAGACGTGGAGGTCAGAGTGTTATAACAAGACGCTTTTAATGCCCCTCAGAAGAGACGTGGAGGTCAGAGTGGTATAACAAGACGCATTTAATGCCCCTTACAAGAGACGTGGTGGTCAGAGTGGTATAACAAGACGCTTTTAATGCCCCTCGGAAGAGACATGGAGGTCAGAGTGGTATAACAAGACACTTTTAATGCCCCTTACAAGAGACGTGGAGGTCAGAGTGTTATAACAAGACACTTTTAATGCCCGTCAGATGAGATGTGGAGGTCAGAGTGGCATAACAAGATGCTTTTAATGCCCCTTACAAGAGGCGTGGAGGTCAGAGTGTTATAACAAGATGCTTTTAATGCCCCTTACAAGAGACGTGGAGGTCAGAGTGGTATAACAAGATGCTTTTATGTTAGAACTCTCTTAACAACCATACATCCTCTTCTGCTGGGTGTTCGCCTTTTTTTTGTTGTTCTGGGAGACATCGGTCTTTTGGGTCATTCTCCAAATTGGTATCGGCTGTGCCTGAGGAGGAGAATTTTTCCGGTGATTTGGAGAGAGTTTGGATGGATGTGCGTGGTAATCATCAGGAGGCTAACAAAAAATCTAAGAGGTACTTTGACAGGAAACGTCAAGAGGTTTTGTTTACGGTTGGTGACATGGTTTGGTTGTCCTCTAAGAATCTGCGGTAGAGGATTCCTTCTAAAAAATTGGGTCCCAAGTTTGTAGGGCCCTTTAAGGTGCTTCAGGTAGTTAACCAATCTGCTGTTAGGTTGGAGGTTCCTACCTCCTGAAAGATTAATCCGGTGTTTCATGTTTCTCTATTGCAAAAAGCTGATGTATCAGATAGAGACGCCACTGCCACTGTTCCTCCGGTGGTGGAGGACCGGGAATATGAAATTTCCTGCATCCTTAATTCTAGACGGTATAGGGGGAGTTTGCAGTATCTCGTCGCTTGGAAGGGTTTCGGTCCCGAGGATAACTCATGGGTGAGGGCGGATGATGTTTCTGCTTCCAGACTTGTCAGAGCGTTTCACAAGAGGTTTCCGGATAAGCCTGGGCCTAGGGGATCCGGAGGATCCTCTTAGAAGAGGGGGTACTGTTAGAACTCTCCTGTTAGGTTTTTTCTATTTTGCTGGTTACATGACCTTTTTGCCTATTTAATCCTGCTCTGCCCTTCTGGCCATGCTGGACTTCATTGTAATTTCTACTCTTAAGCTAGCCAGGTGCTTTGTAACCTTTCTCAGTCAGTTTAGCTAGGTCTTTTGACCTTTATGTTCTATGTTGTGTGTTTGTCTTTTTACTGCTACAATTTCTTCTAGGAGGAGTCCATCTTCTCCCAGTCCCTAGTTCTTGTAGGGATACCTCCCTCACATCTATAGGTCTTCGTTCAGACTAGCTGAGGACTTTAGCGGGTCTGACCGCAGGATCAGGTTCCCCGTTACATCGTAGGGATCTAGCTTAGTTCTATTGTAGGGACAGATCTCCTGTCTTTCCTTAGTGCTTGTAGCCTATCATAACAGTAAGTCCAGCCCAAAAATATCTCTAAGGAAAGACCTCCAGTTTCCATCATGGTTTCGGTTCAGGATTTGGCTCAACGCCTGCAGGGACTCTCTCTGGAGGTGGCCGAGCTTCAACAACACGTGAGTAGCTGTTCTGGAGCGCATTTTGGGGAGCCAAAGGTACGATTGCCTGATTTATTTTTTGGTGAACAACAAGATTTTTTTTCCTTTAAAAATGCTTGTTTATTGTATTTTCATTTGAGACCCAGATCCTCTGGTGATGAATCACAGCGCATAGGGTTCATAATGTCACTTTTGCGCAAAGAACCTCAGGGATGGACCTTTTCTCTCCAACCTAGTGATCCGAGCTTTAGATCAGTGGATAGTTTTTTTTCAGCTTTGGGGTTGTTGTATGATGATCCTGATCGTGTCTCATCAGCTGAGACCGAATTGAGACTTTTGAGACAGGGATCAGGTAATGTGGAAAATTATTGTACTCACTTCCGTCGGTGGTCTGCTCAGGTGGGGTGGAACGATTCAGCTCTGAAAAGTTTGTTTCTTGCTGGGCTAGGTGAAAGGGTTAAGGATCTGCTTATTGCTTATCCTACACCTGGAAACTTGCAGGAGGCAATGCAATTAGCTATACGGGTGGACAGGAGACTGCATGCAAGGGTTAATGAGAGTAAATCCTTTGCCATGTCAGCTCCTAGTCTTGAGAGGGGCTGTACTGACATTGGAGAGCCGATGGAGATTGGGGCGATGTCACCCCGCTCTCAGGAAAAAGACCGCAGGTTTTCTGAAGGTTTGTGCTTTTATTGCAGAAAATCTGACCATTTCATTAAGAACTGTGTGCTTCGTATGAACAAAGAAAAAAAAAAAAAGTCAGTTACGCCCGTATAGCCTGTTTAAACACTAAGGGGGTATTTCTTTCTGCTACTACTGCAGCTCAGGAAGAATTAATTGAATTTCGGGTATTTGTGGATTGTGGTTCTACTCTGAATGTGATTGATGGGGGATTCTTGGAAAAACTTAAATTAAAACCCAAACCTTTGTCATCCTCTATTGCTGTGGTTTCTGTCGATGGCTCTCCCTTGAAATGTGTTACTCACAAGGTTTATGAATTTCCCCTCACTATTAATGGTATTCACCAAGAAAATTTGGATTTGGTAGTATTAAATAATTTGCCTTCTCCAGTAATTTTGGGGTTACCCTGGTTAAAATTGCACAATCCTGTACTGGATTGGTCTACTAATGAAATTAAGTCCTGGAGCCCTAAGTGTTATGACAAGTGTTGTAACGGGCGCATGACTGCTGTGGATAAAGGGGAATTACCTTTACCTATTCAGGATTTTTGGAAAGTTTTTTCTGAGGAGGAGTCGCAAATTTTGCCTCCCCATAGAGACTATGATTGTACCATTGAATTTGTCCTTGGAGCGACTCTTCCTAAAAGTCGTTTATTTAATCTTACTATTCCTGAGAGAAAGGCTTTGGAGGAATACATACAGACGAGCTTGGTCGCCGGTCATATCAGACCCTCTAAGTCACCTGTGGCTGTTGGATTTTTTTTTTGTTAAAAAATAGGACAGCGGTTTACGTCCTTGTCTGGACTTTCGTGAGATTAATAAAATTACTGTACGTAATCCCTACCCACTGCCATTGATTCCTGATTTGTTTAACCAGTTAGTGGGGGCCAAGTGGTTCTTTAAAATTGATCTCTGGGTGGCATACAATTTGTTGCGCATGAAGGAGGGTGATGAATGGAAGACTGCTTTTAACACTCCTGTGGGTCATTTTGAGAATCTGGTTATGCCTTTTGGTCTTACCAATGCACCAGCATTTTTTCAGAATCTTATTAATGACATCCTTAGACCTTTGATCGGCAAAAATGTGGTTGTGTATTTGGATGACATTTTGATATATTCGCCTGATCTGGAGTCTCATTGGCGGAGCGTACGTGAGGTATTACAGTTATTAATTGACAATTCGCTTTTTGCTAAGCTAGAGAAATGTGAGTTCGCTGTACAGAGAATTAGTTTTTTGGGCTACATTATCTCCAGCGAGGGCTTTTAAATGGACCCGGTGAAAGTTCAAGCTGTGCAGGAATGGCCTAGGCCTATTGGTTTGAAATCGATACAGAGGTTTTTGGGTTTCGCCAATTACTACAGAAAATTCATTAAAAAAATTTCTATTATTGTTAAACCACTGACCGATCTCACCAGGAAAGGTGCTAATACGGTTCAGTGGACTACTGAGGCCATTGAAGCGTTTGTGTTTCTAAAGGAGAGGTTCAGCTCTGCCCCCATCCTTATGCAGCCTGATGTGACTAAGCCGTTTTTGGTTGAGGTTGATGCTTCTTCGGTGGGGGTCGGTGCGGTGTTGTCTCAGGAAAACAAGGATGGAGTACATCCCTGTGCCTTTTTTTCAAAAAATTTTTTCTGAGACTGAACTTAATTACGATATTGGTAATCGGGAATTGCTGGCTATTAAACTCGCATTTGAAAACTGGCGTCATCTCTTGGAAGTTGCTGAATTTCCCATTCAGGATTTCACTGATCATAAAAATCTGATCCATCTTGATGCTGCCAAGCGCTTGAATGCCCGTCAGGCTAGGTGGGCACTTTTTTTTTCGCGGTTTAATTTTTCCGTCACTTACATCCCGGGTACGAAGAATGTTAAAGCTGATGCGTTGTCTCGCAGCCTTTCTCCCATGGTCGGTGCTGAGGAGGAGGAGAGCATTTTACAAGAAGGTGTTGTGATTTCTGCATTGGACTCCGTTTTGGAAGATGAGATTCTTAAAGCACAGGAGAATGCCCCATCTAACACTCCCCATGGGAGGTTGTTTGTGCCTAGGACCTTTAGGATAGATTTGTTTGTTGTGTGTCATGAGTCTCGGTTGGCAGGTCATCCAGGAATTTCTGAGACCAAGAGACTTGTGGGTCGCAGTTTTTGGTGGCCTGGATGGCAGAAGGAAGTCATTAAGTGGGTGCGTCAATGTACTGTGTGTGCTAGATCTAAGTCTTCTCATACTTCTGCTGCGGGGTTGCTATGCCCTCTGGAGGTTCCTAGTGCACCTTGGACACATCTAGCTATGGACTTTATTACTGACCTTCCCTCCTCTGAGGGTTTCACGGTCATCTGGGTGGTCGTGGACCGTTTTAGCAAGATGTGTCACTTGGTTCCCTTCATCAAACTGGCCTGCGCTAAGACACTCGCTAAGACCTTTGTCAAGGAAATTGTCAGACTCCATGGTGTTCCTACTGACATTGTTTCTGATAGGGGACCTCAGTTCGTGGCTCATTTTTGGCGTGCCTTTTGTGACAGGTTGGGAGTTCATTTGTCGTTTTCATCTGGATATCATCCTGAGTCTAATGGCCAGACAGAAAGGAAGAATCAGGATGCTGAGCAGCTCTTGCGTTGTTTTGTGTTAGACAATCAAGAGGGGTGGCCTGAGTTTCTGCCACTTGCTGAATTTGCTCTTAACAACTATAAATCCTCTTCTGCTGGGTGTTCGCCTTTTTTTTGTTGTTCTGGGAGACATCCGTCTTTTGGGTCATTCTCCAAATTGGTATCGGCTGTGCCTGAGGAGGAGAGTTTTTCCGGTGATTTGGAGAGAGTTTGGACGGATGTGCGTGGTAATCTTCAGGAGGCTAACAAAAAATCTAAGAGGTACTTTGACAGGAAATGTCAAGAGGTTTTGTTTACGGTTGGTGACATGGTTTGGTTGTCCTCTAAGAATCTGCGGTTGAGGATTCCTTCTAAAAAATTGGGTCCCAAGTTAGTAGGGCCCTTTAAGGTGCTTCAGGTAGTTAACCAATCTGCTGTTAGGTTGGAGGTTCCTACCTCCTGGAAGATTAATCCGGTGTTTCATGTTTCTCTATTGAAAAAAGCTGATGTATCAGATAGAGACGCCACTGCCACTGTTCCTCCGGTGGTGGAGGACGAAGAATATGAAATTTCCTGCATCCTTAATTCTAGACGGTATAGGGGGAGTTTGCAGTATCTCGTCGCTTGGAAGGGTTTCGGTCCCGAGGATAACTCATGGGTGAGGGCGGATGATGTTTCTGCTTCCAGACTTGTCAGAGCATTTCACAAGAGGTTTCCTGATAAGCCTGGGCCTAGGGGATCCGGAGGATCCTCTTAGAAGAGGGGGTACTGTTAGAACTCTCCTGTTAGGTTTTTTCTATTTTGCTGGTCACATGACCCTTTTGCCTATTTAATCCTGCTCCGCCCTTCTGCCCATGCTGGACTTCATTGTAATTTCTACTCTTAAGCTAGCCAGGTGCTTTGTAACCTTTCTCAGTCAGTTTAGCTAGGTCTTTTGACCTTTATGTTCTATGTTGTGTGTTTGTCTTTTTACTGCTACAATTTCGCTAGGAGGTGTCCATCTTCTCCCAGTCCCTAGTTCTTGTAGGGATCCCTCCCTCACATCTATAGGTCTTCGTTCAGACTAGCTAAGGACTTTAGCGGGTCTGATCGCAGGATCAGGTTCCCCGTTACATCGTAGGGATCTAGCTTATTTCTATTGTAGGGACAGATCTCCTGTCTTTCCTTAGTGCTTGTAGCCTATCATAACATTTTAATGCCCCTCAGAAGAGACGTGGAGGTCAGAGTGGTATAACAAGATGATTTTAATGCCACTTACAAGAGACGTGGAGGTCAGAGTGTTATAACAAGAGGCTTTTAATGCCCCTCAGAAAAGACGTGGAGGTCAGAGTGGTATAACAAGACGCTTTTAATGCCCCTTACAAGAGACGTGGAGGTCAGAGTGGTATAACAAGACGCTTTTAATGCCCCTTACAAGAGACTTGGAGGTCAGAGTGGTTTAATAAGATGCTTTTAATGCCCCTTACAAGAGACATGGAGGTCAGAGTGTTATAACAAGAGGCTTTTAATGCCCCTCAGAAAAGACGTGGAGGTCAGAGTGGTATAACAAGACGCTTTTAATGCCCCTTACAAGAGACGTGGAGGTCAGAGTGGTATAACAAGACGCTTTTAATGCCCCTTACAAGAGACTTGGAGGTCAGAGTGGTATAATAAGACGCTTTTAATGCCCCTTACAAGAGACGTGGAGGTCAGAGTGTTATGACAAGATGCTTTTAATGCCCCTCAGAAGAGACGTGAAGGTCAGAATGGTCTAAAAAGATCTTTTAATGCCCCTTACAAGAGACGTGGAGCTCAGAGTGGTATAACAAGACGCTTTTAATGCCCCTCAGAAGAGACGTGGAGGTCAGAGTGGTATAACAAGATGCTTTTAATGCCCCTTACAAGAGACATGGAAGTCAGAGTGGTATAACAAGATGCTTTTAATGCCCCTTTCAAGAGACGTGGAGGTCAGAGTGGTATAACAAGATGCTTTTAATGCCCCTTGCAAGAGACGAGGAGGTCAGAGTGTTATAACAAGACGCTTTTAATGCCCCTCAGAAGAGATGTGGAGGTCAGAGTGGTATAACAAGACTCTTTTAATGCCCCTTACAAGAGACGTGGAGGTCAGAGTGGTATAACAAGACGCTTTTAATGCCCCTTGCAAGAGACGTGGAGGTCAGAGTCTTATAACAAGACACTTTTAATGCCCCTCAGAAGAGACGTGGATGTCAGAGTGGTATAACAAGACGCTTTTAATGCCCCTTATAAGAGACGTGGAGGTCAGAGTGGTACAACAAGACGCTTTTTATGCCCCTCGGAAGAGACGTGGAGGTCAGAGTGGTTTAACAAGACGCTTTTAATGCCCCTTGGAAGAGCCATACAGTACAGCATCTTAAAAATATTATTCCCATTATTGGGGAGTGGGTCTCCCACAGTCTTTGCTTATGCCTTCCAAGCAAAAGCTGACAAAAATCAGGATGGAGGAACGTTCAGCAATGGCAACACGGACCACGGTCACCCTGGTGGTATAGTGGTGGTAGAGGCTGAGGATAAGGAGAAGACCATAAAATAGCTGAAATGAGGAAGCGTATACCCATGTGTGGGTGTGAAGCGGTGCATGTGAATACACCTCTTGAAATAACACAGTGGAATTTGACTTTATTACTCTGCTGTCATTTTGTGGTGAGGAGAAGTCTGGCCCAATCCAGCCCTTGTTCATTTTGATAAGGGTCAGCTTGTCAGCATTGTCAGTTGACAGGCGAGTGTGCTTATCAGTTATAATTCCCCCAGATGCACTAAAAACACGCTCCGATAACACGCTAGCGGCAGGGCAGGCCAGGACCTCCAAAGCTTACAGAGCGAGTTCATTCCAAGTGTCCAGATTGGATACCCAATAATTAAAAGGCACAGAGGAATCATGGAGGACACTGGTACGGTCGGCAAGGTACTCCCTCACCATCTTTTGAAACTTTCCACTTCTTGTGAGAGTACCCCGCGCCTCAGGGTCTGTCCGAAGGGAGGGTCTGAGAAAAGCGTCCCAGAATGTTGACAGAGTTCCCCTGCCTCTGCTGGATTGGAGTTGCGTTTCTTTCACATGTACGCCTTGGTTGGGCAACAACGAACTTTGACCTCTGCCGCTAGCGTGTTCAGATGGGAATTTTTTTAACAGTTCTGCAGCAAGGGCCTTCTGGTACTGCCCCATTTTTGTTGACCTCTCCACCTCAGGAATAAGAGAGTGAAAGTTCTCCTTGTAGTGGGGGGTCTGCAAGTGTCACCAACCAGTAATGACTGTCACCCAACAATTTGACAAGGGTCACGGTTAAGGCAGCGTAACATAAAGTCAGCCATGCGTGTCAGACTGGTAACAGGCAAGATTTCCGTGTCCTCACCAAGATGACGACTGACCGTGCTCTACTCCTCCTCCCCACCCCTGTCCTCAGTCCATCCACGCTGAACCGATGATATGACAGTTGTAGAGGTACTACCGTCTACAGCGCATGATACCAGCTCCTGTTCTTCCTCCTCATCCTCCTCCTCTCCCTCATTCCCCCAATGCACGTTGGGATGAGATAAGGCTGGGCTGTGTGTAATCGCCTGCTACGGCTTCTTGATCCATCTCATCATACTCTGGCTGCAATGCCTCCTCTTTAATTCTCTGCAGAGAGCGTTGCAAAAGACAGACAAGTGGGATGCTGACACTACTGATGGCGTCATCGCCACTCACCATCTTGGTGGCCTCCTCAAAGTTTGTCAGGATGGTACATATGTCAGACATCCAGGTCCACTCCTGAGGTCTTATGTGTGGAGTCTGACCTGAATATCGATGGCCTTGTTGCATCTGGTACTCCACAACTGCTCTCTTCTGCTCACAAATCCTTAGCAACATGTGGAGGGTAGAGTTCCAACGTGTGGGGACATCACACACCAGTCGGTGTGCCAGAAGCTGCAAACGCTGCTGCAACACAGCAAGGGCGGCGGAACCTGTAGCCGAATTGCGAAAATGAGCTGACAGGCGGTGTACTTTCACGAGCAGATCTGGCAACTCGGGGTACAATTTAAGAAACCGCTGAACCACGAGGTTAAGCACATGAGCCAGGCATGGTACGTGTGTGATCTCGCCTCACCTCAGAGCCGCCACCAGGTTACGGCCATTGTCACACACGACCATGCCTGGATGGAGGTTCAGCGGCCTCAGCCACAGATCTGCCTGCTCTTTCACTTCTGTCCACAACTCACAAGCAGTGTGAGGTTTATCACCTAAGCTTATGAGTTTCAGCACAGCCTGTTGCAGTTTGGCGGAGGCAGTACTGCAGTGCTTCCAGCTTGTAACTGATGGGGTGATATCTGAGATGGAGGCTGAGCATGAGGAGGAGGAGGAGGATGATGCGCAGGAGCTGTACACTGTGGAGGTAACTCTGACTGACATAGGGCCCGCAATCCTCGGTGTGGGGAGGATGTGTTCCCTCCCAAAGTCCGACTGGGTCCCGGCTTCCACTATGTTTACCCAGTGTGCCGTCAGGGAGATGTACCCTCCCTGGCCACAACCACTTGTCCACGTGTCCATTGTCAGGTGGACTCTCCCAGTAACTGCGTTGTTGAGGGCACGGCAGATGTTTTGTGACACGTACTTGTGTAGTGTGGGGATGGCACACCGGGCAAAATAGTGTCGGCTGGGGACCAAGTACCGAGGGATGGCCACCGCTATAAGGTTGCGGAAGGATTCCGTCTCCACCAGCCTAAAAGGCAGGATTTCCAACGCAAGCAGCCGTGAAATGTGCGAATTTAGGACTGTGGCCTGTGGGGCGTTAGCTGCGAATTTTCACTTTCGTTCAAAGGTCTGGGATATGGACAATTGAACGCTGCGGTGGGACATGGACGTTGATGCTGTTTCTTGAGAAACTGCCATAACAAGTGAAGACTGAGAGGAGGGGGCATCTTTACATCCAGTATGGACAGGGGATTGCCTTGCACACACAACTGGGGGTTCTATTGCATGCACAACAGCGGAAGAAGCAGTGGTGACACCCGCTGACACTGGTCGTGGACCCTGGAGTTCGCCCCACAAAGTCGGGTGCTTTGCTGCCATGTGCCTGATCATGCTGGTGGTGGTCAGGCTGGTAGTTTTGTCACCCCTGCGGATGGTGGCATGGCAGAAGATACAAATGGCCTTTTTGGGGTTATCAGCAGAGTCTTTAAAAAAATTCCAAACTCTGGAAGACCTACCGGTTGTACTGGCAACGTCCATCATGTTGGTGTTACGGGGAACGGTTGCCCGCCTTCTGTCTGCGGCCACCACACTGCTTCTTCCTGCCTGTTGGGGTACTCTGCCTCCCTCCCCCTGTGTGCTGCTGGCCTCACTCTGCATGTCCTCCTGCCACGTTGGGTCAGTTACTAGATCATCCATCACCTCCTCCTCTTCCACTTGTGCACCACGATCCTCCTCCTCACTTCCTGGCAATTGTGTCTCGTCATCGTCCACCACTTGTGACAAATTGCCAGCGTCGACTTCCTGTGGCCGTGGCTGTTCAAATATTTGAGCATCGCTACATGGGATCTCCTCTTCCACCGCTTCAAGCGGAGCAGGCGAGGGGCACAAATGTGGAAATGGACCAGTGAACAGCTCTTCAGAGTGTCCAAGTGTGGGATCAGTTGCTGTCTGACGACACTCGGCATGGTGGGAGGAAGGAGCATCAGGGTGAGGAGGTGTATGCAGTCGAGGCTCACGGCTACTAACATTTGACCGTGTGGAAGACAGACCGGAGGTGGTGGTGCTCATGTAACTGGAAGTATTATCTGTTATCCAATTAATAACCTGCTCACACTGATCAGTTCGCAATACTGGTGTTGTTCTGTGCTTCCCTAGTAATTCGGTCAAGAAGTGGGAGCGAGAAGATGTGGCTGTTGGTTGTGGCACATTTTCACCTTGGCCACGGCCCCATCCTCTGCACGCACCATCACCAGAACGTCCACTTCCAAGAGGCTTGCCACGCGCCTTGCCCATTGTAAAGGAAGTAAAATAGCTTACACTCGCACTATCAATGGAAAAAGGGTAATAAAAAAAAGATTAGAACCGTGGAAGAGGAAAACCACAGTTCTATTTCTCTGGCCTACACCCGACTCTTTTAAACAATCAGAACATTCAGGGATAAACTATTACTGTTTTTCTTTATGGAAAAAATACCAAAACCTGAATAATAGAGATTTTTTACCGTGGAATGGCAAAACCACAGTTAGTGTTTATTGGGGTATACCATGAAATTTTAAATATATAAATTTGCGGAAAAACAGTGAGCGACAAACTCCAACTGTTTTTTTTTAGCTACAAAAGGTCCACAACTGGATACTACAGAGATTTGACCCGTGGAAATGTAAAACCACACTGGGATTTGTCGGGCCTACAACAGACTATTTTCAACAGATATATTTTTGTGTCAGAACAGTCAGAAGACACTACTGGTTTTTTTTAAGGCCAAAAAAGCAAAAAGCAGGATAATAGAGATTTTTTTCCGTGGAACAGCAAACCCACAGTTATAATTTACTGGTGTATACCAGACTTTTTTAAATATATAGATTTGCGGCTGAACAGTGAGCGACCCACTCAAACTGTTTTTTTTAGATACAAAAGGCCCACAAATGGATACTACAGAGATATGACCCGTGGAAATGCAAAACAACACTGGGATTTGTCGGGCCTACAACAGACTATTTTCAACAGATATATTTTTGTGTCAGAACAGTCAGGAGACACTACTGTTTTTTTAAGGCCAAAAAAGCAAAAAGCAGGATAATAGAGATTTTTTACCATGGAACAGCAAACCCAGAGTTATAATTTACTGGTGTATACCAGGCTTTTTTAAATGTATATATTTGCGGCTGAACAGTGAGCGACACACTCAAACTGTTTTTTTTTCGATACAAAAGGCTCAAAAATGGATACTACAGATATTTGAACTGTGGAAATGCAAAACCACACTTCTTTTTCTGTGGCCTATACCAGACTCTTTTCAACAGATATATTTGTGTCTGAAAATTCAGAGACACACTTTTTTTTGGGGTGGGGTGGGGGGGTGGGACAGTAATAGGTTAATAAGATGGGTATTTGTACAGTGTGAAGGAGGAAAAAAAAAAGAGGATTTATATGAAAAAAAAGGATTTTTACTGGCCCCCGAGACCTGGAGCTAAGTCCAGCAATTTCAGAAACAGGAGCACACAGGACTGTAATGCAGCGTTTGCTGGTATAACCACTGTGTCTCCTATACAGCCTGCCTGCCTGCCTGATATCTGGGATGGATATTAGTCCTGAGAAGAACTGTTTGTTTGTTCTGGCAGCCTTTACAGACCCTACACTAACTATTTTGCAGGAAAAATCTCTCCCTAGCTCTGCAGCGCTGTACCTACACTGTCTAATCCGGAGCGACTGTGTCCAAGATGGCGGCGCCGGGTTTTAAATACTCGAGGTGACACTGTGCGGCCAGCTAATCACTGTAATGCCCACAAACAACATGGCTGCGGCATTACAGTGACTGGCTGGCAATCCCTGCATGTTCATTGGCTCTGTAAAGAGCGACAAACATGCAGGGCGGAGACCTGAGCTCCCGCCCGAGTAACCCGGAAATGCTCGGTGCTCGCCGAACATCCCTAGTAGCGTGATGCTCGGGCGAGTACCGAGCAGTGTCGAGCATGCTCGCTCAACACTAATGATAATGCATCATAATTTGGGGGAAAAAGGTGAGAGTTGGCCGGCTATTTAGGGGTGGGCGAGGCCAGATTTTTTTTTTTTAACATGAGCACGTGTACAATAATTCAATCTTTATGGTACTATATATAGATTTACACTCTGTATATAAAACATAAAAATACCGGTAATTAAACTTTCCCAAGACCATGATAATGCATCATAGTTTTGGGGAAAAAGGTGAGAGTTGGCCAGCTATTTAAGGGTGGAGGAAGCCGGATTTTTTTTTTTTTTTTAACATCAGCACGTGTTTACAATAATTCAATCTTTATGGTACTATATATAGATTTACACTCTGTATATAATACATAAAAATACCGGTAATTAAATTTCCCCGAGACCATGATAATGTATTATAGTTTTGGGGAAAAAGATGAGAGTTGGCCGGCTATTTAGGGGTGGAGGAGGCTGGATTTTTTTTTTTCCAACATCAGCATGTGTCTACAGCAATTCAATCTTTATGGTAATATATATAGACTATCTCTCAGTTTATAATAAATAAAAATACCTGTAATTAAACTTCCCTAAGACCATGATAATGCATCATAGTTTTGGGGAAAAAGGTGAAAGTTGGCCGGCTCTTTAGGAGTGGAGGAGGCCGGATTTTTTTTTTTTTTATAACATCAGCATGATTACAATAATTCAATCTTTATGGTACGACATATAGATTTACACTCTGTATATTATACATAAAAATACCGGTACCCAAGACCATGATAATGCATCATAGTTTTGGGGAAAAAGGCAAGAGTTGACCAGCTACTTAGGGGTGGAGGAGGCCGGATTTTTTTTTTTTCCAACATCAGCATGTGTCTACAGCAATTCAATAATTAAACTTCCCTAAGACCATGATAATGCATCATAGTTTTGGGGAAAAAGGTGAGAGTTGGCCGACTATTTAGGGGTGGCGGAGGCCAGATTTTTTTTTTAACATCAGTACGTGTACCAGGGCTGGCTCCAGGTTTTTCTGGGCCACGGGTGAAAGAGTCTCAGTGGGCCCCTTTATCACATACCACAATTCATGATGCACAGATACCGCAGAGAAATATACAATATAAATATAAATCTACAATAGCACAGAAACCAGCTAATCACTCCACACAGTATACTGGCCCCCATAAAATGCTCCATATGGAATACTGGCTCCCATATAACGCTCCATACGAAATACTGGCCCCCATATAACGCTCCATACACAATACTGGCCCCCATATAACGCTCCATACACAATACTGGCCCCCATAAAACGTTCCGTACAGGATACTGGCCGCCATATAACGCCCCTTACAGGATATTAGTCTCCTTATAACGCTCCATACAGAATACTGGCCCCCATATAATGCTCCAGCAGGCTATTCCACCCACATAATGCCCTATGCAGGCTGTTCCCCTTCTTATAATGCCCCATGCAGGCTGTCCCCCCGCTTATAATGCCCCATGCAGGATGTCATCCCTCATATAATGCCCCATGCAGGATGTCACCCCCCATATAATGCCCCATGCAGGATGTCACACACCCCATATAATTCCCCATGCAGGATATCACTTCTTCCCCCCATATAATGCCCCATCCAGGATGTCACCCCCCCATATAATGCCCCATGCAAGATGTCACCCCCATATAAGGCCCCAAGCAGGATGTCCCTTTCCCCCCATATAATATCCCATGCAGGATATCCCTTCCCCCCCATATAATGCCCCATGCAGGATGTCCCTCCCCCCATATAATGCCCCATGCAGGATGTCCCTTCCCCCCATATAATGCCCCATGCCGGATGTCCCTTTACCCCCCCATATAATGCCTTATTCAGGATGTCCGTTTCGCCCACCATATAATGACCCATGCAGGATGTCCCTGTCCCCTACCATATAATGCCTCATGCAGGATGTCACCCCCCACTTTTTATAATGCCCCATGCAAGATATCACCTCCCTCTCTTTAAAATGTCGCATGCAGGATGTCAACCCCCCCCTTTTTATAATGCCCCATGCAGGATATCACCACCTCTCTTCAAAATGCCCCATGCAGGATGTCACCCCCCCTCTTTATAATGCCCCATGCAGGATGTCACCCCCCCATATGATGCCCCATGCAGGATGTCACCCCCCATATAATGCCCCATGCAGGATGTCGCCCCCCCATATAATGCCACACGCCTCCATACATTAAAAAAAATATATATATTCTCCTCACTCCTCCTCACCTGCTGCCGCTGCTCAGGTCAGGACTCCAGATTCGCCGGCGTCTTCCCATTCTGCACTGTCTGTGATGGCTCAGGGGACCCCTAAATAGCCGGCCAACTCTCTCCTTTTTCCCCAAAACTATGATGCATTATCATGGTCTTGGGAAAGTTTAGTTACCGGTATTTTATGTATTCTATACAGACTGTAAATCTATATGGAGTACCATAAAGATTGAATTATTGTACACGTCAGGGCTGGCGTCAGCACCCGGTGCACCCGGGCAAGTGCCGGGGCACTGAGCAGGCGGGGAGCCCACTCTCGGTCGGGCACCCCGCCGGGCTATGGGTGGAGGAGAGCGGTGCCGGCAGCCGGATACTTACCTCTCTTTGTGCCTCCGCAGGTCTGCTGTCTTCCTGTTGTGCGCTCCCTGTGACGTCTGAGGTCAGAGGGTGCGGTAACGTCTTTTCACCGCACCCTCCCCTGAGCCATCACAGGCAGTGCAGAATGGGAAGACGCCGGCGAATCTGGAGTCCTGACCTGATCAGTGGCAGCAGGTGAGGAGGAGTCAGGAGAATATATATATATTTTTTAATGTATGGAGGCGTGGGGCATTATATGGGGGGGGCGACATCCTGCATGGGGCATTATATGGGGGGTGACATCCTGCATGGGGCATCATATGGGGGGGTGACATCCTGCATGGGGCATTATAAAGAGGGGGGGTGACATCCTTCATGGGGCATTTTGAAGAGAGGGGGTGATATCCTGCATGGGGCATTATAAAGAGGGGGGGTGACATCCTGCATGCGGCATTTTAAAGAGAGGGAGGTGATATCTTGCATGGGGCATTATAAAAAGTGGGGGATGACATCCTGCATGGGGCATTATATGGTAGGGGACATGGATATCCTGCATGGGGCATTATATGGTGGGCGAAAGGGACATCCTGAATAAGGCATTATATGGGGGGGGTAAAGGGACATCCGGCATGGGGCATTATATGGGGGGGAAGGGACATCCTGCATGGGGCATTTTATGGGGGGAGGGACATCCTGCATGGGGCATTATATGAGGGGGAAGGGATATCCTGCATTGGGTATTATATGGGGAGAAAGGGACATCCTGCTTGGGGCCTTATATGGGGGTGACATCTTGCATGGGGCATTATATGGGGTGGTGACATCCTGAATGGGGCATTATATGGGGGGAAGAAGTGATATCCTGCATGGGGAATTATATGGGGGGTGTGACATCCTGCATGGGGCATTATATGGGGGGTGACATCCTGCATGGGGCATTATATGGGGGATGACATCCTGCATGGGGCATTATAAGCGGGGGAACAGCCTGCATGGGGCATTATAAGAAGGGGAACAGCCTGAATAGGGCATTATGTGGGGGGAATAGCCTGCTGGAGCATTATATGGGGGCCAGTATTCTGTATGGAGCGTTATAAGGAGACTAATATCCTGTAAGGAGCTTTATATGGCGGCCAGTATCCTGTACGGAACGTTTTATGGGGGCCAGTATTGTGTATGGAGCGTTATTTGGGGGCCAGTATTCCGTATGGAGCGTTATATGGGAGCCAGTATTCCATATGGAGCATTTTATGGGGGCCAGTATACTGTGTGGAGTGATTAGCCGGTTTCTGTGCTATTGTAGATTTTACAATAGATATCGCTCATGTAATGTAAGAAGTGAAATCTTTGCATGGTACTATACTTATATTTGTCTGCGGTATCTGTGCATCATGAATTGTGGTATGTGATAAAGGGGCCTACTGAGACTCTTTCACCCGTGGCCCAGAAAAACCTGGAGCCAGCCCTGGTACACGTACTGATGTTAAAAAAGAAATCTGGCCTGGGTGGAGGAGTAAAAGGAGTAGGAGACACAGATATAGGCATGTCATGCCCTTCTAAAACCAAAAAAGTGCGAAGCCGACACGGCCAGTCCGTTCCTGCCCGTGCGACCTCCGTGTCGCCGGCTTTGTGCCAGAGCTGCGGTGGACCCTGACGGCCAGGCCCCCTCTCCCAATACTGGTGCCTGTCCGCTGGTGGGTCGAGCGAGCCCCCCTGTGGTGGAGGCAGGTCTAAGCTTTTTAATTTAAATTGTCTCTCTAATTTGAATGAATACACTTTAAATCCTTTTACAAGGATCTATTGGAGGGCAAGTCTCATGCCAGCAGCCGCGTAATTCCAGCTCCAGTAGCGTCCACTAAAGCTGCTGCAGTTAAAAAGCTTTTATAAGGATTGAGCTCGGCGGTCCACCGCAAGGCGTCCTACCACCAGTCCCAGCCCCTATGCCTTGGGGTGCCTCCTGATGCTCTTCACTGAGTATCCCGGGGTCCCGAAGCATTTCCTTTGAAAAAATTAAGTGCCCAAACTACAGGTGGTGTAGCTTGCTTAACAGCTGGGATAATCCGCTGACTAGCAGACACTGCTACTTGGCACAAAGTATTTCCTGGGCTAGATGCAGTTAAAAATTTGTAATTAGATACTCTCGTTGGATGCTGAGAAAGCATTCCATAGAGTCTCCTGGCACACCATATATTATTCTCTTAAAAAGCTTGGGGTATAGGTTTGGGGACCCTTTTATAGCCAAAATCATAGCCCTGTATCACAATACGTCACCTAGTCTGAAGATAAATGGAACTGTAGCACCCCGAGGGCTCGGTTGCTACAGAGGTATTGCACCTCACCCAGAGGTGTGATATCTCACTCTCAGGTAAGGATGGAGTGTGGATCAGGACCCCGACACCTGCATGCATTACACCACATTGCCGTGGGGCAGGGCGACCAATATGCCCCTGAGACGGGCACGACAGTCCCTGTCCCTGGCTGGAGTGGGGGGAGGGAACACCGAGGAAGGGGAACCCTGTAGTGCAGGAGCAGGGAGGAAGCAGTTCCTGGGTGCATTGAGAAGAGAGTATAAAAGGTGGGCACCATCTTAGTTCAGTGCAGAGAAGTCTGAGCAGAAGTGACAGGGAGCAGGGGCTCTGCATGAGCTCTGCTCCGGACGCGGGCCTAGTAACAGAGGCCCAGGCCTGGAAGAGGGAGAAGGAAGGAAGAGAAGCGGAGAAGGCTCCAGGAACGAGGAACGAAGGGATCCTAGGGGTGCGGACGGGCGAGTCGCCACCGCACGCCCGAATCCACCTGCGTGGAGGGGTCAGGCCAAAGCGGGAGACCGGTCCCCGAAACTAGTGGAGGCGGGAAACGACCCTCAGCTAGAAACCGGAGGCTGTGACATTTTATGTGGTGCAGCCCCTCGCTACACCCGCTAGGAAGGCACCACATAGGGTCAGGGAAATTGGCGCCAAGTTTACCAAGAGGAGGCCCGAGGCAGCCGGACAGAAGCGTTGGTAAGAAAGGTCAGACAAAGGAAACACAAAGGGGGTCCTGTGAAGCGCACCATCACCCCCATCCTCCGCATACACTGCCCTGAGGCTATACTCCTCCCGTGGGGAGTTATTCTACGCTCTGCTGCTCCCACAACACCAGCCTCAGCGGTCTGCCCTGCAGCGGCAGTTCACTCTGACCGCAATCCACGGGTGGCGTAGTCGGACATTTAAACATCAAAGCCACATAAAAAGTTCCTCCACTGGTTTGACCGCCCTGAGCCACGGAATCGGGTCGACACCACGGAGACTACAACCACCAGAATCCACCAAAAAGGGTCCGGCTCTGGGTGTCCCAAGGCCCAGGTGGCGAGTCAGAGCATTTTCATCACCTTTCATAATCACCAATGTCACAAGGCAGGGATGTCCTCTGTCCCCTCTCTTATACATCCTAGTGACGGAGCACCTGCTCTCATCAATTCGCCATAACCCCAATATTAGGTGGATTGAGGTGGGAGGTAGAGATGAGCGTTGTTCGACTCGAACTGTTCGCCAATCTCAAATTCGAGCTGTTTTGGGCGGTGTTCGAGTCGTTCGGCGAACACGAACGATTTGAGAAAAATTCGGCTGTTCGAGGTTATGTTCGATAACTGTTCGTGCACCAAAATCATAACTGGATTTTTTCTCAGTAATGATGAAAATTAATGTTAATACACAGTTTGAGTGTACAGCGGGGTGGGGGGTGGGGCAGGGGATGGATCTCTGCAGGAATAATGAAGATCTCCATTTTTTTTTCTCTTTCCCGCATTTACAGTGGGGAGGTGCAATCTGTCAGCCTATCAGCAGCGCACACACGGAGCGAAGTGCTTTTTTTCACACAAGCAAGGGCATGTGTCATTGGCAGTGTATGTCACATGTCCTTGCCCTATAAGACCAAGCCATTTTCCCCGTCGCCACCATTTTCTCACAGCTGCAGCTGCGTGTTAGACGGCACCGCTGTTGCTGTGTGCGCTATACCTTGTTAATTTCAAGCCAATTTTCGCACAAATCTACAGATAGCTTGGGAGTAGGGAATAGTTGTGATTGCAGTCCTTTTAAGGACTAGGTTACAGCATTTCCTACGACTTTTATCAGGCAGGTCTGTGCTCTTAAATAGATAGATTGTGGGAGTAAAGACTAATTGTAATTGCAGTCCTTTTCAGGACTAGGTTACATCAGTTCCTATCAGTTTTTGCCAGGCAGGTCTGTGCCAGTGCTGTGCAAGTTTTTTTCACAGCATTTGGCTGAATCTAGCAAAGCTAATCCTTTTTGGCCTATTGCAGAGTTTGTTAGTCAGTGGAGTAGCCTATCTGTGTTGCAAGATATACCACCTGTGTATAGAATACCAATTTTTTTACTCCACCTAGTGAAGTAAAATCTTTTGGGCATAGCATCATTCTATTAGTCCATCTATACTGACCTCCATCAGGTTGCAAATTGAATGTAATTTTTTTCTGCATCTAGCTCTGAAAAAATATTTTGGCTTCTAGCAGTGTGTGGGACTTGTTCTATTAGTCCATCTATACTGACCTCCATCAGGTTGCAAACTGAATATAATTTTTTTCTGCATCTAGCTCTGAAAAAATATTTGGCCTTCTAGCAGTGTGTGGGACTTGTTCTATTAGTCCATCTATACTGACCTCCATCACGCTGCAAATTCAAAATAATTTTTTGTCTGAATCTAGCTCTGAAAAAATATTTGGCCTTCTAGCAGTGTGTGGGACTTTCTCTATTAGTCCATCTATACTGACCTCCATCAGGTTGCAAATTAAAAATAATTTTTATCTGCATCTACCTCTGAAAAAATATTTGGGCTTCTAGCTGTGTGTGGGACTTGTTCTATTAGTCCATCTATAATGACCTCCATCAGGTTGCAAACTGAATATAATTTTTTTCTGCATCTAGCTCTGAAAAAATATTTGGCCTTCTAGCAGTGTGTGGGACTTTCTCTATTAGTCCATCTATACTGACCTCCATCAGGTTGCAAATTAAAAATAATTTTTATCTGCATCTAGCTCTGAAAAAATATTTGGCCTTCTAGCAGTGTGTGGGACTTTCTCTATTAGTCCATCTATACTGACCTCCATCAGGTTGCAAATTAAAATAATTTTTTGTCTGCATCTAGCTCTGAAAAAATATTTGGCCTTCCAGCAGTGTGTGGGACTTTTTCTATTAGTCCATCTATACTGACCTCCATCAGGCTGCAAATTAAAAATAATTTTTATCTGCATCTACCTCTGAAAAAATATTTGGCCTTCTAGCTGTGTGTGGGACTTGTTCTATTAGTCCATCTATACTGACCTCCATCAGGTTGCAAACTGAATATAATTTTTTTCTGCATCTAGCTCTGAAAAAATATTTGGCCTTCTAGCAGTGTGTGGGACTTTCTCTATTAGTCCATCTATACTGACCTCCATCAAGTTGCAAATTAAAAATAATTTATATCTGCATCTAGCTCTGAAAAAATATTTGGCCTTCTAGCAGTGTGTGGGACTTTCTCTATTAGTCCATCTATACTGACCTCCATCAGGTTGCAAATTAAAAATAATTTTTTGTCTGCATCTAGCTCTGAAAAAATATTTGGCCTTCTAGCAGTGTGTGGGACTTTCTCTATTAGTCCATCTATACTGACCTCCATCAGGTTTCAAACTGAATATATTTTTTTTCTGCATCTACCTCTGAAAAAATATTGGGCTTCTAGCTGTGTGTGGGACTTGTTCTATTAATCCATCTATACAGACCTCCATCAGGTTGCAAACTGAATATAATTTTTTTCTGCATCTACCTCTGAAAAAATATTTGGGCTTCTAGCTGTGTGTGGGACTTGTTCTATTAATCCACCTATACAGACCTCCATCAGGTTGCAAACTGAATATAATTTTTTTCTGCATCTACCTCTGAAAAAATATTTGGGCTTCTAGCTGTGTGTGGGACTTGTTCTATTAGTCCATCTATACTGACCTCCATCAGGTTGCAAATTCAAAATATTTTTTTGTCTGCATCTAGCTCTGAAAAAATATTTGGCCTTCTAGCAGTGTGTGGGACTTTCTCTATTAGTCCATCTATACTGACCTCCATCAGGCTGCAAATTAAAAATAATTTTTATCTGCATCTACCTCTGAAAAAATATTTGGCCTTCTAGCTGTGTGTGGTACTTGTTCTATTAGTCCATCCATACTGACCTCCATCAGGTTGCAAACTGAATATAATTTTTTTCTGCATCTAGCTCTGAAAAAATATTTGGCCTTCTAGCAGTGTGTGGGACTTTCTCTATTAGTCCATCTATACTGACCTCCATCAGGTTGCAAATTAAAAATAATTTTTGTGTGCATCTAGCTCTGAAAAAATATTTGGCCTTCTAGCAGTGTGTGGGACTTTCTCTATTAGTCCATCTATACTGACCTCAATCAGGTTGCAAACTGAATATATTTTTTTTCTGCATCTACCTCTGAAAAAATATTTGGGCTTCTAGCTGTGTGTAGGACTTGTTCTATTAGTCCATCTATACTGACCTCCATCAGGTTGCAAACTGAATACAGTTTTTTCTGCATCTACCTCTGAAAAAATATTTGGGCTTCTAGCTGTGTGTGGGACTTGTTCTATTAGTCCATCTATACTGACCTCCATCAGGTTGCAAATTCAATAAAAAATTTTTCTGCATCTAACCCAGCCAATAGTTTTGGCCTAATACCACAGTTTGGCCACTCAGCTCTGCTCAGTTCCCATCCATTGTTTTTTTGTGCAAACAGCTCCAGAGTTGTGAATTAGTTAACCACCAAAATGAGTGGAAAAAGGCCTGCTGCTGGTGGAAAGGGGAATAGGCGTGTTGGGAAGGGGAAAAAAGGTTGTGTCCGTGGGGTAGGTGTTAAAGCAACAGTAACATCTGCAGAAGAAAGACCATCTTCCAGCCAAACTAAAATGTCTACTTCTTTTAGCGGACAATGTGATAAGATCCCTTTCTTACGGCCACGCCATTCGCTACAAATTCCAGATGAGGCACAAAAACAGCAGGTGCTTCAACGGATATCAAGTGCTCCTTTAAGTGGGCTCTCCTCCACATCAACTTCAACATCACAAATACTCCAGTCCTCAAAGGTGTCACCCCAATCGCACTTACTTCCTCACAGCTCCCAAATCTCCAGCTGCCCGTCTGAGTATGAGGTAGAATAGATGGTTGAGTCTGCAGAGCTGTTTACTCATACTATAGCCTGGGAATCAGAGTTCGACTCCAGCGCTTCTGTGAATCCAGACGAGGAAATGATCTGCACTGATGCCCAGAATCTTTATGAGTCGGATCCAGGACCAGACGCAGAAGGTTCTGACCATAATGTAGACCCTCATTCCCAAACTGTAACTCCTGTTGGTGGAGACAATGAGGAAGACGATGATGAGACTCAAATACCTGATTGGAGCGACAACTTTAGTTTTTTGTCAGGGCAGGAACAGGTTGGCTCTGAGGACGACGGGTGTGATAACGCACAGGGTGATGATGATGAGGTTGGAAATCCCACTTACTGTCAACCCACAGTCAGCCAAGAGATGAGGTCAGCAGAGGAGGTGGAGGAAGATGCTAGTGACGACGAGGTCAGGTTGCGCCTTCCTGGACAGAGACGTAGTACTGGAAGCACGTCAACAACTGCATCCTCAAACACAACTCTGCCTCTCACCACAAGTCGTGGTGGCTCTTCAGGTCGCATGGGTGCTAAGCCTTGCATAGCCTGGGCAATTTTTCAGATCGATAAAGATGACCCAACTCGTGTTATCTGTAACATTTGTCAGCAAAAGCTAAGTAGAGGCCAAAAAATACATAGTTTGAGTACTTCATGCATGAACCGGCACATGGACATGAAGCATAAGTTGCAGTGGGAAGCTCAGTGTGCTACAATGCGGCCTAGCCGGCCGGGCCAACCACCGTCTGCCATATCTTGTGCATCCGCGGCCTCTTCATCCTCTGTGACTGGGGGGACAGCAGTCACACCTGTTTTGGGGCGCAGACCTGCCACCTCTTTACCCGCAACAGCCAGCGTGATTGGCAGGTCATCATTTTCTTTGGAGGTGGTAACACCAGCTGGTGTTGAGCGCTGTCCGACATCGATAGCACCACCTTTGGATCAAGGCAACCTAACATGTCCGCCTTCATCTTCCTCACAGACCGGCAGTTTGCCGGGGACACCCTTATCAACCCCGTCTAAGCACAATAGCCAGCCCTCGGGCCCTCAGATGTGGACAAGTAAAAGACCATTTCCTCCTAGCCATGAGAAAGCTAAGAGGTTGAATTTCACCATCTGCAAGCTCTTAGCTACAGAAATGCTGCCTTTCCGCCTGGTGGACACAGAGGATTTTCGAGACCTTATGTCCTTCGCATTGCCCCAGTACCAGATGCCCAGTCGGCACTACTTCTCAAAGAAAGGTGTGCCTGCGCTCCACCAGCATGTCGCACACAACATCACCGCTTCTTTGAGAAACTCTGTGTGTGACAGGGTGCATTTCATCACAGACACTTGGACGAGTAGGCATGGACAGGGGCGTTACATGTCGCTGACTGGGCACTGGGTAACTATGGTGACAGCAGGACAAGGGGCTGCTGTCCAAGTCTTGCCGTCCCCACGAGTTGTGCGTCAATCCTCTTTATGTCAAAGTTCCTCCACTGCTTCTGCCTCCTCAACCTCCTCTCGGTCTTCCACCTGCACCCAAAGCCTGTCTGGTCATGCCACAAGCTTTCTAACTGCGCAGAAGGGATCCTGCACACCTCCTTACTATGCTGGCAGTAGGGCTCAACGTCATCAGGCGGTTTTTACTTTGAAATGTCTGGGAAATGTGAGTCACACAGCTGAGGAGTTGTGGTCAGCTCTGGAGAACCAATTTCATGAATGGTTGTATCCACTGGACCTGAAACCAGGGAAGGCCGTGTGCGACAATGCTGCAAACCTGGGTGCGGCCCTTCGCCGGGGCAAAGTCACACACGTGCCTTGTATGGCTCACGTGTTGAACCTGGTTGTTCAGCAATTTTTAGCCCACTATCCCAGACTAGATGGCCTTCTGCAGAGGGCACGGTCGCTGTGTGCTCACTTCCGCGATTCGCATCCCGCAGTTCAGCGACTTACATCTCTACAGAAGTCGTTGGGCCTGCCACTTCACCGGCTAAAATGCGATGTGCCTACCCGGTGGAATTCAACTCTGCATATGTTGCAGTGACTGTGGCAGCACCGACAAGCCCTGGTGCAATACGTTCTGACGTATAGCCTGGGCCAACGAGATCCAGAGGTGGGGCAAATCACGCTGGAGGAGTGGTCTCAGATCAGGGACCTATGCACCCTTCTGCACAGTTTTGAAATGGCGACGAAGATGTTAGTGCTGACGATGCCATTATCAGCATGACTATTCCGGTGATTTACACGCTGGAGCACATGTTAAACAGAATTCGGAGTCAGGTGGTGGCACAAGAAGAGGTGGAGGAAGTAGAGGCGGAGGAGTTGTATGCGGAAGGGCTAACATCTGCAAGGTCCAGACGGTCGGCAGCACCAAGGCGGCAGGCATGTGAGGGTGGGGGAGATGGTTTTACCAGGGCGCATGGTAGCAGCCAAACTAGTGAGGAAGGTGCAGGAGCCGAGGAAGAACTGGAGGACGAACTGATGGAAGACTCATCAGATGAGGGAGACCTTGATCACATTTCAGTTGTGCGAGGTTGGGGGGAGAGGACAGAGGAAGGAAGCATGATTGTTACCTCGCCACCAACACAACAGGGACTTGGTGCTCCTGGATGCGCAACACACATGAGTGCCTTCTTGCTGCACTACCTGCAACATGACCCTCGAATTGTGAGAATTAGAAATAATCCTGACTACTGGGTTGCCACACTTTTAGATCCCCGGTACAAAAGTAAATTTGCAGAAATTATTCCTGCCATAGAAAGGGATGCACGCATGCAGGAGTATCAGCAGAGACTGTTGCAGAATCTTACATGTGCTTTTCCACAAAACACCAGTGGTGCACGTAGTGAATCTCACAGTTCCAACTTGCCAACCGTGGGACCGTCAAGTGTTCAGCACTCAAACCGTAACAGAACCACAGTATCTGCTGGTAACATCAATTTTGCGGAATCATTTCACCACTTTTTTAGCCCATCCTTTGCAAGGCCACAGGAGACAAGAAGTCTGACACATAGTCAACGCCTAGAGACGATGGTACAGGAGTATCTCCAAGTGAACATTGAAGCATTTCCTTTGAAAAAATTAAGTGTCCAAACTACAGGTGGTGTAGCTTGCTTAACAGCCGGGATAATCCGCTGACTAGCAGACACTGCTACTAGGCACAAAGTATTTCCTGGGCTAGATGCAGTTAAAAATTTGTAATTAGATACTCTCGTTGGATGCTGAGAAAGCATTCCATAGAGTCTCCTGGCACGCCATATATGATTCTCTTAAAAAGCTTGGGGTAGGGGTCTAGGGGACCCTTTTATAGCCAAAATCACGGCCCTGTATCACAATACGTCAGGATTATTTCAAATTCTCACAATTCGAGGGTCATGTTGCAGGTAGTGCAGCAAGAAGGCACTCATGTGTCTAGCGCATCCAGGAGCACCAAGTCCCTGTTGTGTTGGTGGCGAGGTAACAATCAGGCTTCCTTCCTCTGTCCTCTCCCTCCAACCTCGCACAACAGAAATGTGTTCAAGGCCTCCCTCATCTGATGAGTCTTCCATCAGTTCGTCCTCCACTTCTTCCTGGGCTCCTGCACCTTCCTCACTAGTTTGGCTGCTACCATGCGCCCTGGTAAAACCATCTCCCCCACCCTCACATGCCTGCCGCCTTGGTGCTGCCGACCGTCTGAACCTTGCAGATGTTTGCCCTTCCGCATACAACTCCTCCTCCTCTACTTCCTCCACCTCCTCTTGTGCCACCACCTGACTCCGAATTCTGTTTAACATGTGCTCCAGCATGTAAATCACCGGAATAGTCATGCTGATAATGGCATCGTCAGCACTAAACACCTTCGTCGCCATTTCAAAACTGTGCAGAAGGGTGCATAGGTCCCTGATCTGAGACCACTCCTCCAGCGAGATTTGCCCCACCTCTGGATCTCGTTGGCCCAGGCTATACGTCAGAACGTATTGCACCAGGGCATGTTGGTGCTGCCACAGTCGCTGCAACATGTGCAGAGTTGAATTACACCAGGTAGGCACATCGCATTTTAGCCGGTGAAGTGGCAGGCCCAACGACTTCTGTAGAGATGTAAGTCGCTGAACTGCGGGATGCGAATGGCGGAAGTGAGCACACAGCGACCGTGCCCTCTGCAGAAGGCCATCTAGTCCGGGATAGTGGGCTAAAAATTGCTGGACAACCAGGTTCAACACGTGAGCCATACAAGGCACGTGTGTGACTTTGCCCCGGCGAAGGGCCGCACCCATGGTTGCAGCATTGTCACACACGGCCTTCCCTGGTTTCAGGTCCAGTGGAGACAACCATTCATGAAACTGGTTCTCCAGAGCTGACCACAACTCCTCAGCTGTGTGACTCACATTTCCCAGACATTTCAAAGTAAAAACTGCCTGATGACGTTGAGCCCTGCTGCCAGCACAGTAAGGAGTTGTGCAGGATCCCTTCTGCGCAGTTAGAAAGCTTGTGGCATGACCAGACAGGCTTTGGGTGCAGGTGGAGGACCGAAAGGAGGTTGAGGAGGCAGAAGCAGTGGAGGAACTTTGAGATAAAGAGGATTGACGCACAACTCGTGGGGACGGCAAGACTTGGACAGCAGCCCCTTGTCCTGCTGTCACCATAGTTACCCAGTGCCCAGTCAGCGACATGTAACGCCCCTGTCCACGCCTACTCGTCCAAGTGTCTGTGGTGAAATGCACCCTGTCACACACAGAGTTTCTCAAAGAAGCGGTGATGTTGTGTGCGACATGCTGGTGGAGCACAGGCACACCTTTCTTTGAGAAGTAGTGCCGACTGGGCATCTGGTACTGGGGCACTGTGACGGACATAAGGTCTCAAAAGTCCTCTGTGTCCACCAGGTGGAAAGGCAGCATTTCTGTAGCCAAGAGCTTGCAGATCATGAAATTCAACCTCTTAGCTTTCTCATGGCTAGGAGGAAATGGTCTTTTACTTGTCCACATCTGAGGGATCGAGGGCTGGCTGTTGTGCTTAGAAGGGGTTGAGAAGGGTGTCCCCGGCAAACTGCCGGTCTGTGAGGAAGATGCAGGCGGACATGTTAGGTTGCCTTTATCCAAAGGTGGTGCTATCGGTGTCGGACAGCGCTCAACACCAGCTGGTGTTACCACCTCCAAAGAAAATGATGACCTGCCAATCACGCTGGCTGTTGCGGGTAAAGAGGTGGCAGGTCTGCGTCCCAAAACAGGTGTGACTGCTGTCCCCCCAGTCACAGAGGATGAAGAGGCCACGGATGCACAAGATGTGGCAGACGGTGGTTGGCCCGGCCGGCTAGGCCGCATTGTAGCACACTGAGCTTCCCACTGCAACTTATGCTTCATGTCCATGTGCCTGTTCATGCATGAAGTACTCAAATTATTTATTTTGAGGCCTCTACTTAGCTTTTGCTGACAAATGTTACAGATAACACGAGTTGGGTCATCTTTATCGATCTGAAAAAATGCCCAGGCTATGCAAGGCTTAGCACCCATGCGACCTGAAGAGCCACCACGACTTGTGGTGAGAGGCAGAGTTGTGTTTGAGGATGCAGTTGTTGACGTGCTTCCAGTAATACGTCTCTGTCCAGGAAGGCGCAACCTGACCTCGTCGTCACTAGCATCCTCCTCCATCTCCTCTGCTGACCTCATCTCTTGGCTGACTGTGGGTTGACAGTAAGTGGGATCTCCAACCTCATCATCATCACCCTGTGTGTTATCACACCCGTCGTCCTCAGAGCCAACCTGTTCCTGCCCTGACAAAAAACTAAAGTTGTCGCTCCAATCAGGTATTTGAGTCTCATCATCGTCTTCCTCATTGTCTCCACCAACAGGAGTTACAGTTTGGGAACGAGGGTCTACATTATGGTCAGAACCTTCTGTGTCTGGTCCTGGATCCGACTCATAAAGATTCTGGGCATCAGTGCAGATCATTTCCTCGTCTGGATTCACAGAAACTCTGGAGCCAACCTCTGATTCCCAGGCTATAGTATGAGTAAACAGCTCTGCAGACTAGAGATGAGCGTTGTTCTACTCGAACTGTTTGCCAATCTCAAATTCGAGCTGTTTTGGGCGGTGTTCGAGCCGTTCGGCGAACACGAACAATTTGAGAAAAATTCGGCTGTTCGAGGTTATGTTCGATAACTGTTCGTGCACCAAAATCATAACTGGATTTTTTCTCAGTAATGATGAAAATTAATGTTAATACGCAGTTTGAGTGTACAGCGGGGTGGGGGGAGGGGCAGGGGATGGATCTCTGCAGGAACAATGAAGATCTCCATTTTTTTTTCTCTTTCCCGCATTTGCAGTGGGGAGGTGCAATCTGTCAGCCTATCAGCAGCGCACACACGGAGCGAAGTGCTTTTTTTCACACAAGCAAGGGCATGTGTCATTGGCAGTGTATGTCACATGTCCTTGCCCTATAAGACCAAGCCATTTTCCCCGTCGCCACCATTTTCTCACTGCTGCAGCTGCGTGTTAGACGGCACCGCTGTTGCTGTGTGCGCTATACCTTGTTAATTTCAAGCCAATTTTCGCACAAATATACAGATAGCTTGGGAGTAGGGAATAGTTGTGATTGCAGTCCTTTTAAGGACTAGGTTACAGCATTTCCTACGACTTTTATCAGGGAGGTCTGTGCTCTTAAATAGATAGGTTGTGGGAGTAAAGACTAATTGTAATTGGAGTCCTTTTCAGGACTAGGTTACATCAGTTCCTATCAGTTTTTGACAGGCAGGTCTGTGCCAGTGCTGTGCAAGTTTTTTTCACAGCATTTGGCTGAATCTAGCAAAGCTAATCCTTTTTGGCCTATTGCAGAGTGTGTTAGTCAGTGGAGTAGCCTATCTGTGTTGCAAGATATACCACCTGTGTATAGAATACCAATTTTTTTACTGCACCTAGTGAAGTAAAATCTTTTGGGCATAGCATCATTCTATTAGTCCATCTATACTGACCTCCATCAGGTTGCAAATTAAAACTAATTTTTATCTGCATCTACAGTACCTCTGAAAAAATATTTGGGCTTCTACCTGTGTGTGGGACTTGTTGTATTAGTCCATCTATACTGACCTCCATCAGGTTGCAAACTGAATATATTTTTTTCCTGCATCTACCTCTGAAAAAATATTGGGCTTCTAGCTGTGTGTGGGTCGTGTTCTATTAATCCATCTATACTGACCTCCATCAGGTTGCAAACTGAATATAATTTTTTTCTGCATCTAGCTCTGAAAAAATATTTGGCCTTCTAGTAGTGTGTCGGACTTTCTCTATTAGTCAATCTATACTGACCTCCATCAGGTTGCAAACTGAATATAATTTTTTTCTGCATCTAGCTCTGAAAAAATATTTGGCCTTCTAGTAGTGTGTCGGACTTTCTCTATTAGTCCATCTATACTGACCTCCATCAGGTTGCAAATTAAAACTAATTTTTATCTGCATCTACAGTACCTCTGAAAAAATATTTGGGCTTCTAGCTGTGTGTGGGACTTGTTGTATTAGTCCATCTATACTGACCTCCATCAGGTTGCAAACTGAATATATTTTTTTCTGCATCTACCTCTGAAAAAATATTGGGCTTCTAGCTGTGTGTGGGACTTGTTGTATTAGTCCATCTATACTGACCTCCATCAGGTTGCAAACTGAATATATTTTTTTCTGCATCTACCTCTGAAAAAATATTGGGCTTCTAGCTGTGTGTGGGTCTTGTTCTATTAATCCATCTATACTGACCTCCATCAGGTTGCAAACTGAATATAATTTTTTTCTGCATCTAGCTCTGAAAAAATATTTGGCCTTCTAGTAGTGTGTCGGACTTTCTCTATTAGTCCATCTATACTGACCTCCATCAGGTTGCAAATTAAAACTAATTTTTATCTGCATCTACAGTACCTCTGAAAAAATATTTGGGCTTCTAGCTGTGTGTGGGACTTGTTGTATTAGTCCATCTATACTGACCTCCATCAGGTTGCAAACTGAATATATTTTTTTCTGCATCTACCTCTGAAAAAATATTGGGCTTCTAGCTGTGTGTGGGACTTGTTGTATTAGTCCATCTATACTGACCTCCATCAGGTTGCAAACTGAATATATTTTTTTCTGCATCTACCTCTGAAAAAATATTGGGCTTCTAGCTGTGTGTGGGTCTTGTTCTATTAATCCATCTATACTGACCTCCATCAGGTTGCAAACTGAATATAATTTTTTTCTGCATCTAGCTCTGAAAAAATATTTGGCCTTCTAGTAGTGTGTCGGACTTTCTCTATTAGTCCATCAATACTGACCTCCATCAGGTTGCAAATTAAAACTAATTTTTATCTGCATCTACAGTACCTCTGAAAAAATATTTGGGCTTCTAGCTGTGTGTGGGACTTGTTGTATTAGTCCATCTATACTGACCTCCATCAGGTTGCAAACTGAATATATTTTTTTCTGCATCTACCTCTGAAAAAATATTGGGCTTCTAGCTGTGTGTGGTACTTGTTGTATTAGTCAATCTATACTGACCTCCATCAGGTTGCAAACTGAATATATTTTTTTCTGCATCTACCTCTGAAAAAATGTTGGGCTTCTAGCTGTGTGTGGGTCTTGTTCTATTAATCCATCTATACTGACCTCCATCAGGTTGCAAACTGAATATAATTTTTTTCTGCATCTAGCTCTGAAAAAATATTTGGCCTTCTAGTAGTGTGTCGGACTTTCTCTATTAGTCCATCTATACTGACCTCCATCAGGTTGCAAACTGAATATATTTTTTTCTGCATCTACCTCTGAAAAAATATTTGGCCTTCTAGTAGTGTGTCGGACTTTCTCTATTAGTCCATCTATACTGACCTCCATCAGGTTGCAAATTAAAACTAATTTTTATCTGCATCTACAGTACCTCTGAAAAAATATTTGGGCTTCTAGCTGTGTGTGGGACTTGTTGTATTAGTCCATCTATACTGACCTCCATCAGGTTGCAAACTGAATATATTTTTTTCCTGCATCTACCTCTGAAAAAATATTGGGCTTCTAGCTGTGTGTGGGTCTTGTTCTATTAATCCATCTATACTGACCTCCATCAGGTTGCAAATTCAAAATAATTTTTTTCTGCATCTAACCCAGCCAATAGTTTTGGCCTAATACCACAGTTTGGCCACTCAGCTCTGCTCGGTTACCATCCATTGTTTTTTTGTGCAAACAACTCCAGAGTTGTGAATTAGTTAACCACCAAAATGAGTGGAAAAAGGCCTGCTGCTGGTGGAAAGGGGAATAGGCGTGTTGGGAAGGGGAAAAAAGGTTGTGTCCGTGGGGTAGGTGTTAAAGCAACAGTAACATCTGCAGAAGAAAGACCATCTTCCAGCCAAACTAAAATGTCTACTTCTTTTAGCGGACAATGTGATAAGATCCCTTTCTTACGGCCACGCCAATCGCTACAAATTCCAGATGAGGCACAAAAACAGCAGGTGCTTCAACGGATATCAAGTGCTCCTTTAAGTGGGCTCTCCTCCACATCAACTTCAACATCACAAATACTCCAGTCCTCAAAGGTGTCACCCAAATCGCACTTGCTTCCTCACAGCTCCCAAATCTCCAGCTGCCCGTCTGAGTATGAGGTAGAACAGATGGTTGAGTCTGCAGAGCTGTTTACTCATACTATAGCCTGGGAATCAGAGGTCGACTCCAGCGCTTCTGTGAATCCAGACGAGGAAATGATCTGCACTGATGCCCAGAATCTTTATGAGTCGGATCCAGGACCAGACGCAGAAGGTTCTGACCATAATGTAGACCCTCATTCCCAAACTGTAACTCCTGTTGGTGGAGACAATGAGGAAGACGATGATAAGACTCAAATACCTGATTGGAACGACAACTTTAGTTTTTTGTCAGGGCAGGAACAGGTTGGCTCTGAGGACGACGGGTGTGATAACGCACAGGGTGATGATGATGAGGTCGGAGATCCCACTTACTGTCAACCCACAGTCAGCCAAGAGATGAGGTCAGCAGAGGAGGTGGAGGAAGATGCTAGTGACGACGAGGTCAGGTTGCGCCTTCCTGGACAGAGACGTAGTACTGGAAGCACGTCAACAACTGCATCCTCAAACACAACTCTGCCTCTCACCACAAGTCGTGGTGGCTCTTCAGGTCGCATGGGTGCTAAGCCTTGCATAGCTTGGGCATTTTTTCAGATCGATAAAGATGACCCAACTCGTGTTATCTGTAACATTTGTCAGCAAAAGCTAAGTAGAGGCCAAAAAATACATAGTTTGAGTACTTCATGCATGAACCGGCACATGGACATGAAGCATAAGTTGCAGTGGGAAGCTCAGTGTGCTACAATGCGGCCTAGCCGGCCGGGCCAACCACCGTCTGCCATATCTTGTGCATCCACGGCCTCTTCATCCTCTGTGACTGGGGGGACAGCAGTCACACCTGTTTTGGGGCGCAGACCTGCCACCTCTTTACCCGCAACAGCCAGCGTGATTGGCAGGTCATCATTTTCTTTGGAGGTGGTAACACCAGCTGGTGTTGAGCGCTGTCCGACATCGATAGCACCACCTTTGGATCAAGGCAACCTAACATGTCCGCCTGCATCTTCCTCACAGACCGGCAGTTTGCCGGGGACACCCTTATCAATCCCGTCTAAGCACAATAGCCAGCCCTCGGTCCCTCAGATGTGGACAAGTAAAAGACCATTTCCTCCTAGCCATGAGAAAGCTAAGAGGTTGAATTTCACCATCTGCAAGCTCTTGGCTACAGAAATGCTGCCTTTCCGCCTGCTGGACACAGAGGATTTTCGAGACCTTATGTCCGTCGCAGTGCCCCAGTACCAGATGCCCAGTCGGCACTACTTCTCAAAGAAAGGTGTGCCTGCGCTCCACCAGCATGTCGCACATAACATCACCGCTTCTTTGAGAAACTCTGTGTGTGACAAGGTGCATTTCACCACAGACACTTGGACGAGTAGGCATGGACAGGGGCGTTACATGTCGCTGACTGGGCACTGGGTAACTATGGTGACAGCAGGACAAGGGGCTGCTGTCCAAGTCTTGCCGTCCCCACGAGTTGTGCGTCAATCCTCTTTATGTCAAAGTTCCTCCACTGCTTCTGCCTCCTCAACCTCCTCTCGGTCTTCCACCTGCACCCAAAGCCTGTCTGGTCATGCCACAACCTTTCTAACTGCGCAGAAGGGATCCTGCACACCTCCTTACTATGCTGGCAGTAGGGCTCAACGTCATCAGGCGGTTTTTACATTGAAATGTCTGGGAAATGTGAGTCACACAGCTGAGGAGTTGTAGTCAGCTCTGGAGAACCAATTTCATGAATGGTTGTCTCCACTGGACCTGAAACCAGGGAAGGCCGTGTGCGACAATGCTGCAAACCTGGGTGCGGCCATTCGCCGGGGCAATGTCACACACGTGCCTTGTATGGCTCACGTGTTGAACCTGGTTGTACAGAAATTTTAAGCCCACTATCCCAGACTAGATGGCCTTCTGCAGAGGGCACGGTCGCTGTGTGCTCACTTCCGCCGTTCGCATCCCGCAGCTCAGCGACTTACATCTCTACAGAAGTCGTTGGGCCTGCCACTTCACCGGCTAAAATGCGATGTGCCTACCCGGTGGAATTCAACTCTGCACATGTTGCAGCGACTGTGGCAGCACCGACAAGCCCTGGTGCAATACGTTCTGACGTATAGCCTGGGCCAATGAGATTCAGAGGTGGGGCAAATCACGCTGGAGGAGTGGTCTCAGATCAGGGACCTATGCACCCTTCTGCACAGTTTTGAAATGGCGACGAAGATGTTTAGTGCTGACGATGCCATTATCAGCATGACTATTCCGGTGATTTACATGCTGGAGCACATGTTAAACAGAATTCGGAGTCAGGTGGTGGCACAAGAGGAGGTGGAGGAAGTAGAGGAGGAGGAGTTGTATGCGGAAGGGCTAACATCTGCAAGGTCCAGACGGTCGGCAGCACCAAGGCGGCAGGCATGTGAGGGTGGGGGAGATGGTTTTACCAGGGCGCATGGTAGCAGCCAAACTAGTGAGGAAGGTGCAGGAGCCCAGGAAGAAGTGGAGGACGAACTGATGGAAGACTCATCAGATGAGGGAGACCTTGATCACATTTCTGTTGTGCGAGGTTGGGGGGAGAGGACAGAGGAAGGAAGCATGATTGTTACCTCGCCACCAACACAACAGGGACTTGGTGCTCCTGGATGCGCAACACACATGAGTGCCTTCTTGCTGCACTACCTGCAACATGACCCTCGAATTGTGAGAATTAGAAATAATCCTGACTACTGGGTTGCCACACTGTTAGATCCCCGGTACAAAAGTAAATTTGCAGAAATTATTCCTGCCATAGAAAGGGATGCACGCATGCAGGAGTATCAGCAGAGACTGTTGCAGAATCTTACATGTGCTTTTCCACAAAATACCAGTGGTGCACGTAGTGAATCTCACAGTTCCAACTTGCCAACCGTGGGACCGTCAAGTGTTCAGCACTCAAACCGTAACAGAACCACAGTATCTGCTGGTAACATCAATTTTGCGGAATCATTTCACCACTTTTTTAGCCCATCCTTTGCAAGGCCACAGGAGACAAGAAGTCTGACACATAGTCAACGCCTAGAGACGATGGTACAGGAGTATCTCCAAGTAAACATTGAAGCCACGACTGTGTCACTGGACCCTTGCTCTTTTTCTGCTTCCAATCTGGATAAATGGCCGGAGCTAGCCACTTACGCCTTGGAGATCTTGTCATGCCCTGCAGCCAGCGTTCTGTCTGAACGTGTGTTCAGCGCTGCTGGTGGTGTGCTGACAGATAAGCGCACGCGGCTCTCCACTGATAATGTAGACAGACTCACGTTCATAAAGATGAACAAATCATGGATCCGAAACGACTTTTCTACCCCTGTGTCATCCTGGGGAGAGTAAAAGCTTGATGATTGGTTAAAATCACCCTACCAACCATTTTAAGCTTTCAAATTACTAATCATGTTTATCTGTATCTTGACTGGAAAATAATTTGGGCTTTGTAGCAGTGTGCAGCACTGATCCTATTAGGCCATCTATACTAAAGCTTCACCAGATTTAAAATTAAAAATAATTTTTAGCTGCATCTAGCCCGGAAAATAATTTTGGGGATCCGAGATGCGCAAGGCACATAAGTGCCTTCTTGCTGCACTACCTGCAGCATGACCCTCATATTGTCAGAATTCGAAGTAATCATGACTACTGGGTTGCCACACTCTTAGATCCCCCAAACTTTTCGATCAACCTTTTCATTTTAATAAAGTTCAAAAAAATGGTCATTTTTGAAATTATAAGCATTAGCAGGTTGTTAGAAACTGAAATCAAACAGTTTTCAACTCAAAACTTTATTCTAGGTGATGTTACATTTTCACATAGGACCCCTTGTTCGAAAGGAGCTTCTGAACTCTCTCGTCCATTGAATTTGTCAGGTTTTGGATGGTTTCTGCTTCAATTGTTTTGCATGAGGACAGAATACCCTCCCAGAGCTGTTGCTTAGATGTGAACTGCCTCCCGCCATCATAGACACTCCTTTTAATGATGCTCCAAAGGTTCTGAATGGGGTAGAGGTCAGGGGAGCATGGGGGTCACACCATAAGTTTGTCCCCTTTTATGCCCATATCAGCCAGAGATGCAGATGTTTTATGTGCAGCATGAGATGGTGCATTATCATGCAGAAAAATGATCTTGCTGTGAAATACACGGTTCTTCTTCTTGAACCATGGCAGGAAGTGCTGTTTGAGAAAATCCACATACATTATGGAGTTCATCTTTAGCGCCTTCAGGGATCCTAAAGGGGCCGACAATCTCTCTCCCCATGATTCCAGCCCAAAACATTACTCCACCTCCTCCTTGTTGGCGCTGTAGCCGTGTTTGCGTGGGGTGTCCATCAACCAGCCATCCTCCACTCCATCCATCTGGACCATCGAGCGCTGCACGGCACTCATCCGTGAACAAAACAGTTTTGAAATCAGTCTTCATGTAATGTTTGGCCCACTGGAGCCGTTTCTGCTTGTGTGAAGTGGATAGAGGAGGTCGACAGGATGGCGTATGCACAGCTGCAAACCTCTGAAGGACCCTGCATCTTGTTGTTCGGGGGACGTTGGAGGCACAAGCAGCTTCAAAAACTTGTCTGCTGCTATGACAAGGCTTTTTTGCCGCTGCTCTTTCAACCTGACGTAATTGCCTGTAGGAAAGTGACCTCAATTTGCCCTTATCAGCACGCACACGTGTGTACTGTGAATCAGCTACATACTTCTTGATTGCCAAGACACTTCATCCTGATCATCGCACAATGTTGATTGTAGTCATGCCTTGACCTAAACACTCCACAATTTGTTGCTTCTCAGCAGCCGACACATCCTTTTTCTTTCCCATTTTGGCAGAAAATGTAGGCTGCTTAATAATGTGAGAGAGCCTTCTTAAGTAGTCTTGCCTTTCATTGGACACACCTGCCAAACTAATTAGCACAGGTGTCTGCAATTGCTTACAGTGATATAAAGAGCCCTGACACACATCACCATCAATGAGTTTAACTGACAAACAAACAAATTCTTCCCTTATCACTCCTAAACACTTTTTGCATAATAATTTGGAACGCAGTGTACATGTGCTTTTCCACAAAACACCAGTGGTTCACGTAGTGAATCTTACAGTTCTAACTTGCCAACCGTGGTCTGTATGGAGTTGTTCAATAAAGGGCCCAAAATTAAGATAACATAGATGGGAGAGGTCTCTATGAATAGGAATTCCTAAGTATTTGATACCCTGTGAGGGCCAGGCAAAGGAAAAGTTGGACTGGATGGAATCCTATATGGATTTGGGGAGGGAGACATCGAGGGCCTCAGACTTCGCTGCATTGATTTTAAAATTTTACCATGTAACAAAGTGATCTATTTCAGCCATAACAGCATGGATGGATATATGTGATTGAGTGATATATACTAGGACATCATCAGCAAATAGAGAGCACTTGTACTCGGTGCCTCCCACCTCAATCCACCTAATATTGGGGTTATGGCGAATTGATGAGAGCAGGTGCTCCGTCACTAGGATGTATAAGAGAGGGGACAGAGGACATCACTGCCTTGTCCCATTGGTGATTGTGAAAGGTGATGAAAATGTTCTGATGCACCCCCTGGGCCTTGGGACACCCGGAGCCGGACCCTTTTTGGTGGATGCTGGTGGTTGTAGTCTTCGTGGCGGCGACCCGGTTCCGTGGCTCAGGGCGGTCAAACCAGTGGCAGAACTATTTATGTGGTTTTGATGTTTAAATGTCCGACTACGCCACCCGTGGATTGCGGTCAGAGTGAACCGCCGCTACAGGGCAGACCGCTGAGGCTGGTGTTGTGGGTGCAGCAGAGCGTAGCATAACTCCCCACGGGAGGAGTATAGCCTCAGGGCAGTGTATGCGGAGGATGGGGGTGATGGTGCAGGGCAGCAGCAGTAACGACACGGAGTCAGTGATGCAGTTCAGGGCCTTTACTCACAGTTCTTATTATCCAGACCACGTCTGCAGGTAACGGCTGCCCACGTCGTACTGTGCTCACCAGGTGAGGGGCTCAGACAACTCCCAGATAACTTTGGAGCACTTCACAGGACCCCCTTTGTGTGTCCTTTGTCTGGCCTTTCTTACCAACACTTCTGTCCGGCTGCCTCGGGCCTCCTCTTGGTAAACTTGGCGCCAGTTTCCCTGACCCTATGTGGTGCCTTCCTAGCGGGTGTAGCGAGGGGCTGCGCCACATAAAATGTCAGAGCTTCCGGTTTCTAGCTGAGGGTCGTTTCCTGCCTCCACTAGTTCGGGGACCGGTCTCCCCCTTTGGCCTGACCCCTCCACGCAGGTGGATTCGGGCGTGCGGTGGCGACTCGCCCGTCCGCACCCCTGGGATCCCTTCATTCCTCGTTCCTGGAGCCTTCTCCGCTCCTCTTCCTTCCTTCTCCCTCTTCCAGGCCTGGGCCTCTGTTACTAGGCCCGCCTCCGGAGCAGAGCTCATGCAGAGCCCCTGCTCCCTGCCACTTCTGCTCAGACTTCTCTGCACTGAACTAAGATGGTGCCCACCTTTTATACTCCCTTCTCAATGCACCCAGGAACTGCTTCCTCCCTGCTCCTGCACTACAGGGTTCCCCTTCCTCAGTGTTCCCTCCCCCCACTCCAGCCAGGGACAGGGACTGTCGTGCCCATCTCAGGGGCATATTGGTCGCCCTGCCCCACGGCAATGTGGTGTAATGCATGCAGGTGTCGGGTCCTGATCCACACTCCATCCTTACCTGAGAGTGAGATATCACACCTCTGGGTGAGGTGCAATACGTCTGTAGCAACCGAGCCCTCAGGGTGCTACAGTTCCATTTATCTTCAGCCTAGGTGACGTATTGCGATACAGGGCCGTGATTTTGGCTATAAAAGGGTCCCCTAGACCCCTACCCCAAGCTTTTTAAGAGAATCATATATGGCGTGCCAGGAGACTCTATGGAATGCTTTCTCAGCATCCAACGAGAGTATCTAATTACAAATTTTTAACTGCATCTAGCCCAGGAAATACTTTGTGCCTAGTAGCAGTGTCTGCTAGTCAGCGGATTATCCCGGCTGTTAAGCAAGCTGCACCACCTGTAGTTTAGACACTTAATTTTTTCAAAGGAAATGCTTCGGGACCATGGGATACTTAGTGAAGAGCATCAGGAGGCACCCCAAGGCATAGGGGCTGGGACTGGCAGTAGGATGCCTTGCGGTGGACAGCCGAGCTCGATCCTTATAAAAGCTTTTTAACTGCAGCAGCTTTAGTGGACGCTACTGGAGCTGGAATTACCGCGGCTGCTGGCATGAGACTTGCCCTCCAATAGATCCTTGTAAATGGATTTAAAGTGTATTCATTCAAATTAGAGAGACAATTTAAATTGAAAAGCTTAGAGCTGCCTCCACCACAGGGGGGCTCGCTCGACCCACCAGCGGACAGGCACCAGTATTGGGAGAGGGGGGCTGGCCGACAGGGTTCACCGCGGCTCTGGCACAAACCCGGCGACACGGAGGTGGCACGGGCAGGAGCGGACTGGCCGTGTCGGCTTCTCACTTTTTGGATTTTAGAAGGGCATGACATGCCTATATCTGTGTCTCCCCCTCCTTTTACTCCTCCACCTCTTTTATTTTCGCATGACTATATGTACTTGTCACTTTTCCATGTGTTAGTTATGTCTTCTGAGCAGTTTGTCAGCTTTTGGACACCTTTGAAGGTGTTTTCTATGTGTTTCTATGTGTTTTTGTTTGCCTGCCATTGGTTTTAACGGTGTTCGAAGGTGTTCGACGAACAGTTCGACGAACAGTTCGGCGAACACACGGGTGTTCGACGAACCGAACCGAACTCGAACACTACGGGGGTGGCTCAACACTACTGCAGACTCAACCATCTGTTCAACCCCATACTCAGATGGGCAGCTGGAGACTTGGGAGCTGTGAGGAAGCAAGTGCGATTGGGGTGACACCTCTGAGGACTGGAGTATTTGTGACGTTGAAGTTGAGGTGGAGGAGAGCCCACTTAAAGGAGCACTTGATATCCGTTGAAGCACCTGCTGCTTTTGTGCCTCATCTGGAATTTGTAGCGATTGGCGTGGCCGTAAGAAAGGGATCTTATCACATTGTCCGCTAAAAGAAGTAGACATTTTAGTTTGGCTGGAAGATGGTCTTTCTTCTGCAGATGTTACTGTTGCTTTAACACCTACCTCACGGACACAACCTTTTTTCCTCTTCCCAACACGCTTATTCCCCTTTCCACCAGCAGCAGGCCTTTTTCCACTCATTTTGGTGGTTAACGAATTCACGACTGTGGAGTTGTTTGCACAAAAAAACAATGGATGGGAACCGAGCAGAGCTGAGTGGCCAAACTGTGGTATTAGGCCAAAAGTATTGGCTGGGTTAGATGCAGATAAAAATTATATTGAATTTGCAACCTGATGGAGGTTAGTATAGATGGACTAATAGAACAAGTCCCACACACTGCTAGAAGCTGAAATATTTTTTCAGAGCTAGATGCAGGAAACAATTATATTGAATTTGCAACCTGATGGAGGTCAGTATAGATGGACTAATAGAACAAGTCCCACACACTGCTACAAGCTGAAATATTTTTTCAGAGCTAGATGCAGAAAAAAATTATATTGAATTTGCAACCTGATGGAGGTCAGTATAGATGGACTAATAGAACAAGTCCCACACACTGCTACAAGCTGTAATATTTTTTCACAGCGACATGCAGAAAAAAATTATATTGAATTTGCAACCTAATGGAGGTTAGTATAGATGGACTAATAGAACAAGTCCCACACACTGCTACAAGCTAAAATATTTTTTCAGAGCTAGATGCAGAAAAAAATTATATTGAATTTGCAATCTGATGGAAGTCAGTATAGATGGACTAAAAGAACAAGTCCCACAAACTGCTACAAGCCGAAATATTTTTTCAGAGCTAGATGCAGAAAAAAATTATATTGAATTTGCAACCTGATGGAGGTTAGTATAGATGGACTAATAGAACAAGTCCCACACACTGCTAGAAGCCTAAATATTTTTTCAAAGCTGCATGCAGAAAAAAATTATATTGAATTTGCAACCTGATGGAGGTTAGTATAGATGGACTAATAGAACAAGTCCCACACACTGCTAGAAGCCTAAATATTTTTTCAGAGCTAGATGCAGAAAAAAATTATATTGAATTTGCAACCTGATGGAGGTCAGTATAGATGGACTAATAGAACAAGTCCCACACACTGCTACAAGCTAAAATATTTTTTCAGAGCTATATGCAGAAAAAAATTATATTGAATTTGCAACCTGATGGAGGTTAGTATAGATGGACTAATAGAACAAGTCCCACATACTGCTAGAAGCTGAAATATTTTTTCAGAGCTAGATGCAGAAAAAAATTATATTGAATTTGCAACCTGGTGGAGGTTAGTATAGATGGACTAATAGAATGATGCTATGCCCAAAACGGTTTACTTCACTAGGTGCAGTAAAAAAAATTGTATTCTATACACAGGTGGTGTAGCTTGCAACACAGATAGGCTACTCCACTGACAAACACACTCTGCAGTAGGCCAAAAAGGATTTGCTTTGCTAGATTTAGCCAAATGCTGTGAAAAAAACTTGCACAGCACTGGCACAGACCTGCCTGGCAAAAAGTGATAGGAACTGATGTAACTTAGCCTTGAAAAGGACTGCAATTACAATTAGTCTTTACTCCGAACACCGCTCATCTCTAGTGGAGAAGGCCAAATTTTTTTTTTATTTTTAACATCAGCACTAGTGATGAGGGAGCATGTTCGCTACTGCTCAGTGCTCGCCCGAGCATCTCACTGCTCGACATGCTCGGCGCTTGCCGAGTATTTCCAGGGATGCTCGGCGGGAGCTCGGGTCGTCTCCCTGCATGTTTGGCTCTCTTTAGTGTGCCAATGAACATGCAGGGATTTCCTGCCACTCACTGTAATGCCATAGCTATGTTGGTTGTGGCATTACAGTGATTGGCTGGCCGCTCAGAGTCTTCAGGTCTATATCAGACCTGGCGCCGGCATGCTCTTCACAGTCACTCCGGAATCAGATAGTGTAGGGAGAGGTGCAGTTGAGCTAGGGAGAGATTTGCTCGTTTCTAGTTAGTGTAGGCGTACCAAACTATATTAGAGACACATATCCATCTCAACAAACAATCCTTCTGAGGACTAATCCATCTGCAGAGTTATCAGGCAGGCAGTGTATATAGGCAGGCAGGGTATATAGCAGACTATAGTTCACATAGGACAAGAGGCTCCATTCCAGTTTTGTCTGCTGATGCTGCTGTTAGATATTTCTAGAAATAGGTCCCAGATCTCAGGGGCCAGGAATAATTTTTTTTTGGATCTTAATCCTCATTATTTGCTTAAAAAGCAATCCAGAGAACATAGTTTTTCTGTGCCATTTGCTTGTTGGCACTGCAGAATACAGCCAGGTTCTTTCCATATTACAGAGCTAAAAATCCAGCTATTTAAAACTGTGTTTTCTCCGTCACACGGATCACATATACGTTTTAAGAAAATACTGACATTTCTGGCCTCCATTAAAAAATTTTCAGTGTGTCAGTGAAGCAATTGACACCAGTTTGCTGTTCAAAATAGTTACCTACAGGCCAGGTATGTAAAACTTTGTTTTCTCCGTCACACGGATCACTTATACATTTTCAGAAAATACTGCCATTTCTGACCTCCATTAAAAATTTGTTGCAGTGTGTCAGTGAAACAATTGACACCAGATTGCTGTTCAAAATAGTTACCTACAGGCCAGGTATGTAAAACTTTGTTTTCTCCGTCACACGGATCACTTATACATTTTCAGAAAATACTGCCATTTCTGACCTCCATTAAAAATTTGATGCAGTGTGTCAATGAAACAATTGACACCAGATTGCTGTTCAAAATAGTTACCTACAGGCCAGGTATGTAAAACTTTGTTTTCTCCGTCACACGGATCACATATACAATACAGACCAAAATTTTGGACACACCTTCTCATTTAAAGATTTTTCTGTATTTTCATGACTATGAAAATTGTACATTCACACTGAAGGCATCAAAACTATGAATTAACACGTGGAATTATATACTTAACAAAAAAGTGTGAAACAACTGAAAATATGTCTTATATTCTAGGTTCTTCAAAGTAGCCACCTTTTGCTTTGATGACTGCTTTGCACACTCTTGGCATTATCTTGATGAGCTTCAAGAGGTAGTCACCGGAAATGGTTTTCACTTCACAGGTGTGCCCTGTCAGCTTTTAATAAGTGGGATTTCTTGCCTTATAAATTGGGTTGGGACCATCAGTTGTGTTGTGCAGAAGTCAGGTGGATACACAGCTGATAGTCCTACTGAATAGACTGTTAGAATTTGCATTATGGCAAGAAAAAAGCAGCTAAGTAAAGAAAAACGAGTGACCATCATTACTTTAAGAAATGAAGGTCAGTCAGTGCGAAAAATTGGGAAAAACTTTGAAAGTGTCCCCAAGTGCAGTTGCAAAAACCATCAAGCGCTACAAAGAAACTGGCTCACATGAGGACCGTCCCAGGAAAGGAAGACCAAGAGTCACCTCTGCTTCTGAGGATAAGTTTATCCGAGTCACCAGCCTCAGAAATCGCAGGTTAACAGCAGCTCAGATTAGAGACCAGGTCAATGCCACACAGAGTTCTAGCAGCAGACACATCTCTTCAACAACTGTTAAGAGGAGACATTGTGCAGCAGGCCTTCATGGTAAAATAGCTGCTAGGAAACCACTGCTAAGGACAGGCAACAAGCAGAAGAGACTTGTTTGGGCTAAAGAACACAAGGAATGGACATTAGACTAGTGGAAAACTGTGCTTTGGTCTGATGAGTCCAAATTTGAGATCTTTGGTTCCAACCACCGTGTCTTTGTGCGACGCAGAAAAGGTGAACGGATGGACTCTACATGCCTGGTTCCCACCGTGAAGCATGGAGGAGGAGGTGTGATGGTGTGGGGGTGCTTTGCTGGTGACACAGTTGGGGATTTATTCAAAATTGAAGGCATACTGAACCAGCATGGCTACCACAGCATCTTGCAGTGGCATACTATTCCATCCGGTTTGCGTTTAGTTGGACCATCATTTATTTTTCAACAGGACAATGACCCCAAACACACCTCCAGGCTGTGTAAGGGCTATTTGACCAAGAAGGAGAGTGATGAGGTGCTACGCCAGATCACCTGGCCTCCACAGTCACCAGACCTGAACCTAATCAAGATGGTTTGGGGTGAGCTGGACCGCAGAGTGAAGGCAAAAGTGCCAACAAGTGCTAAGCATCTCTGGGAACTCCTTCAAGATTGTTGGAAGACCTTTTTTTCGGTGACTACCTCTTGAAACTCATCAAGAGAATGCCAAGAGTGTGCAAAGCAGTCATCAAAGCAAAAGGTGGCAACTTTGAAGAACCTAGAATATAAGACATATTTTCAGTTGTTTCACACTTTTTTGTTAAGTATATATTTCCATATGTGTTAATTCATAGTTTTGATGCCTTCAGTGTGAATGTACAATTTTCATAGTCATGAAAATACAGAAAAATCTTTAAATGAGAAGGTGTGTCCAAACTTTTGGTCTGTACTGTACGTTTTCAGAAAATACTGTCATTTCTGACCTCCATTAAAATTTTGTTTCATTGTGCCAGTGAAGCAATTGACACCAGATTGCTGTTCAAAATAGTTACCTACAGGCCAGGTATTTAAAACTGTGGTTTGTCCATCACACGGATCACATATAAGTTTGCACCAAATTCAGTCATTTATTGTGAGCGTGAAAGATATTGTCCTCCATATAAAATGGGCAAGGCACGTGGCAAGGGACGGGGAACTGGACGTGATGGTGCTGATGGTGCATGCAGAGGCCGGGGCTGTGGGCAAGCTGAAATTGTGTCACAACAAACACCTCATCTTCTTGCTCGACTTCCTGTCCCAATTAATAGGGGACCGCAGAATACCATTAGATTATTGGTTGGATAGCAGATAATGCTTCCAGTCACTTAGCCGTCGCCACCACCACCACCTTGTCTTCCACACGGTCAAGTCTCAGTAGCCTTGAGTCTGGACTGCATATTCCTCACACTGATCCTCCTTCCTCCCACCATGCCTAGTGCCCAGAGACAACTGATCCCACACTTGGACACTCCGAAGAGCTGTTCACTTTTCCATTCATAGATTCGGGACTCTCGCCCGGTCCACTTGAAGCAGGGCAAGAGGAGATCGCATGTAGCGATGCCCAAATATTTGAGCAGCCACGGTCACATGAAGGCGAAGGTGAGAAAGTGTCACAAGAGGTGGACGATGATGAGACACAATTGCCAGAAAGTCAGGAGGAGGACCAGGGTGCGGAAGTGGAAGACGAGGTGGTGGATGATATAGTAACTGACTCAACCTGGCAGGAGGACATGCAGAGCGAGGAGAGCAGCACACAGGGGGGAGGGAGGCAGAGCACCCCAACAGGCAGGAAGAAGCAGTATGGTGGCCGCAGAAAGAAGGAGGTAACCGTTCCCCGTAACACCAACACGTAGGAAGTTGCCAATACAACTTTTAGGTCTTTTCGAGTCTGGTTATTTTTTAAAGACTCTGCCGATAAACCCAAAAAGACCATTTGTACCACCTGCCAGGGCAGCATCAGCAGGGGTGGCAAAATGACCAGCCTGACCACCCCAGCATGATCAGGCACATGGCAGCAAAGCACCCGACTTTGTGGGCCGAACCCAGGGTCCAGAAACAGTGTCTGCGTGTGGGACCATTGCTTCTTCCGCTGTTGTGAATGCAAGCCAATCCCCTGTCCATGGTGCATGCGAAGATGCCTCCTGCCCAGCACCTGTCGTTGCACACTTGCAAGTTGCAGCATCAGGAAGCACGTCCACATTCTTGTCCCAGTGCAGCGATCAGTTGTCCATACTCCAGTCGTTAAAAAACAAACACAAATACACAGTCAACGCCCCACAGGCCACAGTACTAAATTTCCACATTTCAGGACTGCTTGCGCTCTAAATGTTGCCTTTTAGGCTCATGAAGACGAAGCATTGCACAACCTGATGGTGGCGGCCGTCCCTCGGTTCTCGGTCCCCAGCCACCACTATTTCTCCCGGTGTGCCATCCCCGCATTACACAAGCACGTGTCCCAAAACATTAGGCGTGCCCTCAACAACTCAGTAACGGGAAAGTCCACATAACCACGGACAAGTGGACAAGTGCTTGTGAGCAGGGACGGTACATCTCGCAGACGGCACACTGGGTTAACATAGTGGAAGCCGGGACCCAGTCGGACCTTGGGACGGAACACGTCCTCCCGACACCAAGGATTGCGGGCCCTAGGTCAATCAGGGTTGCACCCACAGTCTCCAGCTCCTGCACCTCATCCTCCTCAGCCTCCTCCTCCTCTTCAGCCTCCATCTCCAAAATGACCACATCAGTCACAAGCAGGAAGCACTGCAGCACTGCCTCGGCCAATCGGCAACAGGCTGTGCTGAAGCTAATATTCTTAGGTGACAAACCGCACAATGCTAAAGAGTTGTGGACAACTCTGAAAGAGCAGGCAGATCTGTGGCTCACACCGCTTAACCTACAGCCAGGCATGGTCATGTGTGGCAATGGCTGGAACCTGATGGCGGCTCTGAGGCGAGGTGAGCTCACATACGTACCATGCCTGACCCATATGTTTAACCTCGTGGTTCAGCGGTTTCTCAAATCCTACCCGGAGCTGCCGAATCTGCTTGTTAAAGTACGCCGCCGGTGTGCCCATTTTATAAAGTCAGCTACAGCTTCCGCCGCCCTTGCCGTGTTTCAGCAGCGTTTGCAGCTTCCGGCTCACAGACTGGTGTGTGATATCCCCACACGTTGGAACTCTACACTGCAGGTGTTGGGAAGGATTTGTGAGCAGAAGAGGGCAGTTGTTGAGTACCAGCATCAACAAGGCCGTCGGTATACAGTTCAGACTCCACACATAAGACCTCAGGAGTGGACATTGGTGTCAGACTTATGTACCATCCTCCAAAACTTTGAGGACTCCACCAAGATGGTGAGCGGCGATGACGCCATAATTAGCGTCACCATCCAGCTTCTCTGTCTTCTGAAATGCTCTCTGCTCACAAACAAAGAGGATGCATTGCAGGCAGAGCTCGATGATATGGAGCAAGGAACCATACAGGGTTATTACACACAGCCCAACCTCATCTGATCCCAATGTGGATTGGGTGACAATGAGGAAGAGGAGAAGGAAGAACAGGGGCTAGTTTCATGCACTATAGAAGGAACTACCTGCACAGCTGTCATACCATCTGTTCAGCATGGATGGCCAGAGGACAGAGAGGAGGAGGAGGAGAGCATGGTCAGTCATCCTCTTGGTGAGGACACGGAAGTCTTACCTGTTAGTAGTCTGGCACGCATGGCTGAGTTTATGTTAGGCTGCCTTTCCCATGACCCTCGCGTTCTCAAAATTTTAGGTGACAGTCATTACTGGTTGGTGACACTTCTAGACCCATTCTACAAGGAGAACTTTATATCTCTTATTCCAGAGGCGGACAGGTCTACAAAAATGGGGCTGTACCAGAAGGCCCTTGTTGCGGAACTATAAAAAAATTCCCATCTGAAAACGCTGGCGGCAGAGGTCACACTTTATTGGACAACCAAGTAGTACAGGCGAGAGAGACAGACTTCAATCCAGCAGAGGCAGGGGAACACTGTCAAAGTTCTGTGAGAGTTTTCTCAGCCTCTCCCATCGCACAAGCCCAACGAGTGCAAAGTCTGAGAAGATGCTGATGTCCTCCGTGATTTCTCTTTTTCTTATAATTATTGGGTAACCAAGCTGGATATGTGGAATGAACTGGCTCTCTATGCCTTGGAGGTCCTGGCCTGCCATGCCGCCAGCGTTTTATCAGAGCGGGTTTTTAGTGCCCCTGGTGGAATTATAACTGATAAGCGCATCCACCTGTCAACTGAAAATGCTGACAGGCTGAGTCATAAAAATGAACAATGGCTGGATTGGGCCAGACTTCTCAACAACACCGAATGATAGCAGCGTAACATAAACTCAAATCCAGTGCATTTTTTTGGGAGGTGTATTCCCATGTACCTTTTCACACCCACACATGGGCATATGCTTCCTGATTTTGTCTATTTGCTCTTGTCCTCCTCCTTCTCCTCATCCTCCACCACCATATCACTAGGGTGACCGTGGTCCGTGATGCAAGACCCACATAATTTTTTTAAAGGGTGTTTATGATGCCCGAAAAAAAAAAATGATACAGTATGTTCATGTATACCCCCAGGGGTAAATGTTTGTCAGCCCATACACTTAGTGCATGGACATTACAAGTATAGGAGACCCGCTCCTTTCTAATGGGAACATTTTTTTATGAGGCTCTCCTCCACGTCTATTCTAAGGGGCATTGGAGTGTCTTCCAATTTTTGGCAGCCCTTGCATTCACTGCATGGGCAAACACAATGGGAGACTCACTTCCTAATAATGGGAACATTGTTTTCAGGAGGCCCTCTGGCCTCCACATCTCTTCCAAGGGGCATTGGAGTGCCTCCAAATTTTTGGCAACCCTTGCATTGACTGTATAGCCAAACACAATGGGAGACTCACTTCCTAATAATGGAAACATTGTTTTATGGAGGCCCTCTGACCTCCACGTCTCTTCCACGGGGCATTGGAGTGCCTCCAAATTTTTGGCAACCCTTGCATTCACTGCATAGGCAAACATAATGGGAGACCTACTTCCTAATAATGGGAACATTGTTTTCAGGATGCCCTCTTCTAAGTCTCTTCAATGGGGTATTGGGGTGTGTCCAAATTTTGGGCAGCCCTGCCACTCACTGCATACGCAGTAACAGTATAGGAGATCCACTCTTTAGTAATGGGAACAATAAAACATAGCCGGCTGATGGCTCTCTAAGAATAGTAAGGGCCGACTGTTGGCCCTTTAAGAATAGTAAAGGTCGCCTGATGGCCCTATAAAAAAAGGCTTTGTGACTTTCAGAGTCCCTCCTTCATAAATGAAACACTCGGGTGTTTGGGTACTCGTTGCTCGGGTCGAGCAAATTGGAATACTCGGGTGCTCGACCCAAGCAACGAGCCCAATGTAAGTCTATGGGAAACTCGAGCGTTTTTCAGGTGGCTCCCCCCGGCGGTCTGCAGAGGGCCTAAAAATTGCCCAAATCGATGGGAACAGTGCTCAAATGACATGGGAAGAGCATGGTGAAGACCCCTGGCAGCATGTCTAACTCCCAGGTCACTGATGTCAACAGCGTTGTCAGAGTTTTACACCACTTTTACGGACTCACAATAAAACATACAAAAATGAAACCAAAATGGATTTTCCTGGGAAATATGTTAAGAAACATCCTTTCCAGGGTAATGACTTGTATATAAGGCAAAATAAATAACCAAAAACAAAAATACTCCTCCACACCTTGGGCTATGTTCACACGTAGCGTTTTTGATGCATTTTTGCCCTTTTGCATTGCTTTCAACCAAGACAAATGCATTCACTGGGAAATGTCATTTTAACATTTTACAACCTTATCTGGCCATGTGGTGTGTGACACATCATCAGACACATGCATACAGTGCTGAAAAGACATGGGAACAGCATGGGGAAGACTTATGGAAGCATCTCTTACTCCCAGGTCACTGCCTAAAAGTGTGTCCATCATAAGTGATCCTTGGCGCATACGAAGATGCCTCCCGCCATGCACCTGTCATTGCAGACTTTCAACAATCACCGTCCATGTCCTTGTCCCAGTGCAGTGTTCAGTTGTCCCTACGCCATTCCTTGGAATGCAAGCGCAAGTATGCATCCAGCCACTCACCCACCCACAGGCTGCAATACTATACTGCAAAATTTTTGACAGCTGATTGGACTTGAAATGTGCTCGTGGAAGCGGAAGCAGTCCACAATGTTATGGCGGCGGTGACCGGGTATACATACTCCATCCACTATTTGTCCCGGTGTCGTCTCCGCCTTCCACAAGCACGTGTCCCACAACATTACCAGTGCCCTCCCCAGTGCACAAGCTGGGATGGACTGCCTATCCACAAACACGTGGACAGGTGAATGTGGCCAAGGATGGTACTGAGCCAGTCCACAGATTTTTTTGCTGAGTTGTATTTCACCACAGCCATATTCTTTAGCTTGGTGAAAGGACTTGGGAAACCATATCTACCCAGCTATGATTTCTCCCAGGAAGACCTTTAAAGCTTCTTTCACTTGAAATGTGGCCTTTTAGGCTCGTGGAGGCGGAAGCTTTTAATAACCTCATGCCGGCGGCGGCCAGGTGTCCATACTCGGTCCCCAGCCACCACTATTTCTCCCGGTATCGTCTCCGCCTTCCACACGCACGGGTACCACAACATTACCCGTGCTCTCCCCAGTGCATTTACTGGGAAGGACTGCCTAACCACAAACACGTGGACAGGTGAATGTGGCCAGGGATGGTACGGAGCCAGTCCACAGCTTTTTTTTTGAGAAGTTGTATTTCATCACAGCAATATTCTTTAGCTTGGTGAAAGGACTTGGGAAACCATATCTACCCAGCTGTCATTTCTCCCAGGAAGTCCTCTAAAGCTGCTTTCACTTGAAATGTGGCCTATTAGGCTCGTGGAGGCGGAAGCTTTTCGTAACCTCATGCCGGAGGCGGCCGGGTGTCCATACTTGGTCCCCAGCCACCACTATTTCTCCCGGTATCGTCTCCGCCTTCCACATACATGGGTCCCACAACATTATCCGTGCCCTCCACAGTGCACTTACTAGGAAGGACTGCCTAACCACAAACAAACACGTGGACAGGTGAATGTAGCCAGGGACGATACGAAGCCAGTCCACAGCTTTTATTGCCGGGAGTTGTATTTCACCACAGCCATATTGTTTAGCTCGGTGAAAGGACTGGCATAGAGGGAAACCGTATCTACTCTGGGTGTCATTTCTCCCAGCAAGTCCTCTAATCCAGGTTATTGCAGAAGCAATGGCAGCCTGACCAACATCAACCCGCACTTGTCGATGGTGCTTTGACACACAAACATCTTTCTTTGTGCATTTAATTTCATGACTACAGAGTTGGGCAACGGCCTGATATGCAATAAGGTTAGAGAAATAACATGCATAAGTACGTCCAATCCACATTAAAAAAGCAGCCATAGAGTGTCCGGGAACCTTTCCCCACACTTTTCTTAGCCAGGGCTGCTTCTCGGTAGGGATGGACGGTTTGGCTTCTCCTTCAGGAGAGTTCATAGTGCCGAGGTGAGGCCATGATGATGATAGAGACCACCATCTGCTTAGTTTTCTGTTACTTTCGAGCCAAACATTAGTTTCTCACAAAGGAGCTGAAGATAGAGTGGCAGTAGGTGCAAGTTTCTCCAGCCTGTTAAATATTAGAGGGTGAACAGCAGCACATTGAATCAGTGGTTAGCACTGAAGCCTTGCAGCGCTGGGATCCTGGGTTCAAATCCCAGCAAGGACAACATCTGCAAGGACTTTGTATGTTCTCCCCATGTTTGCGTGTGTTTCCACCTCAGTAAAAAAAGCAGCCATAGAGTGTCCGGGAGTCTTCCCACACACGTTTCTTAGCCAGGACTGCTTCTCGGCAGAGATAGACAGTCCCACCAGATAATCCTCTGGTGTGCCTTGGCTTCTACCTTAGGAGAGTTCATGATAGCGCTAACTTTGCAGCTGCAATGGGACTCTTGAGCGGGGGAGAAAGGTGAGCCCTCAGAATCAAATCCTCTGGTGAGCACAATGTTTTTCAATCTGAAACAGCTTCTCAGTGGGAGTTGTATTTCACCACAGCCATATTCTTTAGCTCGTTGAAAGGACTGGCATAGAGGGAAACTGTATCTACTCCAGCTATCATTTCTCTGTCACCAGGTTCCGCCCATTGTCACACACGACCATGCCTGGCTGTATATTCAGCGGTGAGAGCCACAGATCAGGCAGCTGTGTTACAGCTTTCAACAGCTTGGCAGCGCTGGGCGGTTTGTCACCTAAGTATTAAGCATGTTATCTTCAGCGCAGCCTTTTGCCGCTTGGCCAAGGCAGTGCTGCAGTGCTGTCAGCTTGTGACTGATGTAGTCATTTCGGAGATGGAGGAGGAGGTGCAAGAGCTGAACAATGTGATTACATTGAAGTTACATTGGCAACGCTGTTTTTATACTCAAGAAAGATCCTATTGCTTTGCTTTTTTATGTTATATTTTAAGACAAATGCATTCACCGGGAAATGCAATTTTAACATTTTACAACCTTATCTGGCAATGTGGTGTGTGACACATCATCAAACACATCCTGTTTCAATTATGGTGGAGGTACTCTGAAAGTCATAAAGCCTATTTTTATAGGGCCTTCAGGCGGCTCTTACTATTCTTAAAAGGCCATCAGTCAGCCATCACTATTGTTAGAGAGCCATCAGCCAGCTATGCTTTGTTGTTCCCATTATTAATAAGTGGGTCTCCTATACTGTTATTGTGTATGCAGTGATTGCAAGGGCTGCCAAAAATTTGGACGCAACCCAATACCCCTTTGAAGAGACATAGAGGAGGGTCTCAGTAAAAAAAATGTTCCCATTATAAAGGAACGGCTCTCCTATAGTGGTAATGCCCATGCTGTAACTGCAAGGGCTGCCAGAATTTGGGTAAAAACCCACTAACAATTTAAAGACACATACAGCAGGGCCACAGTAACGAGTACGACATGTTCCCATTAGAAAAGAGAGGGTCTGCTATTCAGTTATAGGGTATGCAGTGAGTCCAATGGCTGACCAATTTTAGGAAAAACCCCACTAAGAATTTAAAGACATATAGAGCAGGGCCACAGTAACAAGTATGACATGCTCCCATTAGAAAGGAGAGACTCTGCTATACAGTTATAGGGTATGCAGTGAGTCCAACGGCAGACCAAATTTAGGAAAAACCCCACTAAGAATTTAAAGACACATAGAGCAGGGCCACAGTAATGAAAAATTCCCATTAGAAAGGAGAGCGTCTCCCATAGTGTTGGCCTATGCAGTGAATGCAAGGGCTGCCAAAAATTGTGAGGCATTCCAATGTCCCCTGGAAGAGATTAGAGGGCCTCATAAAAAAATGTTCCCATTAGAAAGGAGCGGGTCTCCTATACTTGTAATGTCCATGCACTAAGTGCATGGGCTGACAAACATTTACCCCTGGGGGGTATACATGAACATACTGTATACTTTTTTTTTTTACGGGCATCATAAACACTCTTTAAAAAAATGATGTGGGTCTTGCATCACAGACCCCGGTCACCCTGGAGAAATGGTGGTGGAGGATGAGGATGAGGAGAAAAAGGAGGACAAGAGCAAATAGACAAATTCAGGTAGCGTATACCCATGTGTGGATGTGAAGAGGTGCATGGGAATACACCTCTCAAAAAAAGACACTGGATTTGAGTTTATGTTACGCTACTATCATTCGGTGTTGTTGAGAAGTCTGGCCCAATCCAGCCCTTGTTCATTTTTATAAGAGTCAGCCTGTCAGCATTTTCAGTTGACAGGCGGATGCACTTATCAGTTATAATTCCACCAGCGGCACTAAAGCTCGCTCTGATAAAACGCTGGCGGCAGGGCAGGCCAGGACCTCCAAGGCGTAGAGAGCCAGTTCATTCTACGTATCTAGCTTGGATACCCAATAATTATAAGGCACAGAGGAATTATGGAGGACGTTGGTACGGTCGGCAAGGTAGTCTCTCAGCATCTTCCCAGACTTTGTTTTTCGAATAGTTTTTATTGAATTTTTTTATAATATAACAAATAACATTTAAAGGAATAAAAAATAGAGACAAAAGATGGGTGGGAAAGGGTTAAGGGTAAAAAAGGGTTAAGGAAGGTATACTTTAATAGGGAATATGGGAAATTGGGAAAAGTAATAACTAGGGGAATGGAATGAAAATAAAAAAGAGAAGTACGTAAAGATTAAGAAATTGAGCGAGAAAGAGAAAAAAGAAAAAAAATGAACAAAATCAAACAATAACAACAAAAAAAATCCCTATGAAGATAGGGAAGAAAGGAAACAAGTGTACATTATATTATTCTAGGAAACAGGAGAAAAAACAAGTATATTGGCATACAATAGTTTATTATAAATTCATATAAAAATCCATAGGTAGATGGTAAAACGGTATGTATAATAAAGTACAGACAAACAGATCCAAGAAAGCCCCACTGAAGTGATATAGAGAAATGCAGGACGCATCAAATATATCATGAATAATACAAAACAAAAATTAGGAAAGTAACACTAATATCCGCCAAAAGAGGAGGACAAACAGTAAAGAAATTGACTATCACAAAACAAAAAAAATCAAAAGGAGAAAGATAAGGCAGGGCAAGAAAAAGTGATATACATAGCACTTAGTGTGTGAGGATCACATATACCGTGGTCCTGTACAGTAAATCCATTGCCATAATGCGTGTCATGTACAGGGCATAGGTAACTCACCCCAGAATATCCCATGTAGCTAAGGGACAAATGAGGGCCGGTGTCTGTCAAGGAGGGCAGCCTCGACGCGCATTTCGCGGGTGCTTTTTCGAGAGACGTAAATAGAAAGGGCACAAGGACCTTTTTAAATGCGTAGCTCTGCCCCCTCAAGGCATCACGTGTAAGGTCATGTGGTGATTCAGGATGGCCGTCAGCGGAGAGGTACAAACGGCGCATGCGTTGGGAGAGTCAGCACCCCTCGGGGTCCCGCACCGCCCATCATGACGCGGGCGCAACCCGGAAGTGTCAACAAGACCACATCCGGGAGGCGCGCCGGCGCCATGGAGATAGGCGACGCGAGGGCAGGGGGAGCGAGTCACCCAGCGCATGCGCACAGCAACACTCCACAGACGGTTCCCTATGTCATGCTGCAGAAAGCTGCAGCTCCATATATATAAGTTGCTGTCATGCAGTAAAAGGCATAGGGAGGTATAGTGAACACTGGAATGGAACAGAATAATTGGGGACAAGAAAGGTACAATAGAAGGAGAATATAAAAACGAAAAGAGAGTGAGAAAACAGAGGGGGGGGGGCAAGGGGAAGGGGTAATACAAATAAATACATATAAATGAGACAAATGGAAGAGAAAAACAAATAACAACAACACCATGATGAACAGACAAATATATCGTTGTGGATCACTCCTCCAAAAAATATTATTAATTGCTGTTGGGGAAGTTCCGATACATCAGATATCTGGACATCAGGATAGAAATCAGGTGGGGTCCTTGAGAATAAATCACAAAAAAAAGAAATCAAAAACATGATTAAGAAACAAATAAGGAGGTTAAAAAGACAGAAGACCAAAATAACCCCCGTATATAAGAAATATATATACAGCAGGGGTTACAGGAGAGCACATCAATAAATTGCATAAAGTTTCCCATAGTCCAAAGAATAGGATGTGGACTCATGGTGAGTTCTACACAAAGCGCAGAACCAAGACAGGTGAAATTAAAGAAATGGCGCAAACCCCAAGTTCTCATTCAGACCCCGTGGCGCCATAGTATCCAGGGTAATGATCCACCTCGCCTACTTTTGTGTCAGGAGGCGTTTGGCATTCCCACCCCGAGAGGCCAGACCAACTACATCAATGCCCCGTATTTTCAGTGACCGCGGATCACAATTGTGAGCAGTCCTGAAGTGTCAAGGCAATGTCTTGAGCTCCCGGGGATCAGTGGTCGACCGGGCCGCACCAATGTCCCTGACGTGTTCACGAACCCTGATACGTAGCTCCCTGGATGTTAAACCAACATATATTAACCCACACCCACATGTGGCATAATATACCACATGTGTCGTGCTACAGGAAATATAGTGGCGGATATCAAAATAACGGGAGCCGTCAGAGCTCGTGAACGACGTACTACGTAGGACATTGGTACAGGCCACACAGTGTCCACATGGGAAAGTACCCAACCTAGGGCCACGGGATCCAAAAGGATTGGAAATAGGAGGAATGTAATGACTAGTGACTAGTAAGTCCCCTAGAGTGCTCGATCGTCTTGGTGTCATACACGGAGCTTCTCCAATGTGTTCCCGAAGGGAAGGCTCCGCGCTTAAGATGTTCCAATGTCGAGAGAGGATCCGCCGCATAGCCCCGCACTCATGATTGAATATGGAGATGTAGCGGATCCTCTCCAGTGCCCCATGTGGGTGTCTGGGAGGGGGATGAATAAGATGGTCCCGAGGGGTGTTACGTGCCCTCCTATAGCCACGGGCAATGCATCGATTGCTGTAGCCGCATTGTCGGAAGTGCGCCGCCAAATCTGAGGCGTGTTTCTCGAAATCCGTGTCTGTGGAGCAGATCTGCCTCATCCTGAGGAACTGTAAAACAGGAACGGCCCGAATAATTGACGAATCATGTGCAGAAGCAGCATGTATCAGAGAATTCACTGAGGTAGATTTTCTAAATAAATCAGTCTGGATCCGACCCTCTGAATCCATAACAAGTGTGATATCCAGAAAATCGATCCACTTGTAATGGTAAGTGTACGTCAGCTTCACAGCACGATCATTAGAATTTAAGCGTGCCATGAAGTCGTCGAGCTCCTCCACCGTCCCGTGCCAAAAGAATAAAATATCATCAATATACCTCATCCATGACACGACATGGTCCGCGCCCTGCGTCCCCTCATCACCAAAGATCTCCCACGCTCCCAGGAAGAGATTGGCGTACGAAGGGGCGCAGGCCGCCCCCATCACCGTGCCACGGCCACCACATGACCTTACACGGGATTCCTTGAGGAGGCGGAGCTACGCATTTAAAAAGGTCCTTGTGCCCTTTCTATTTACGCCTCTCGAAAAAGCACCCGCGAAACGCGCGTCGAGGCTGCCCTCCTTGACAGACACCGGCCCTCATTTGTCCCTTAGCTACATGTGATATTCTGGGGTGAGTTGCCTATGCCCTGTACATGACACGCATTATGGCAATGGATTTACTGTACAGGACCACGGTATACGTGATCCCCACACACTAAGTGCTATGTATATCACTTTTTCTTGCCCTGCCTTATCTCTCTCCTTTTGATTTTTTTTGTTTTGTGATTATTAGTCAATTTCTTTACTGTTTGTCTTCCTCTTTTGGCAGATATTAGTGTTGCTTTCCTAATTTTTGTTTTGTATTATTCATGATATTTTTGATGCGTCCTGCATTTCTCTATATCACTTCAGCGGGGCTTTCTTGGATCTGTTTGTCTGTACTTTATTATATATACCGTTTTACCATCTACCTATGGATTTTTATATGAATTTATTATAAACTTTTGTATGCCAATATACTTGTTTTTTCTCCTGTTTCCTTGTATTTTGTTCAAGTTGGCTACATAAACATGGGGTGTGAGTGGCTATTTATCCACACCACCCTATTTTGAATCTCAATATGTGGGCTACTGTGTTTCTCATTATATTATTCTAACCTGAAAAATACAGAAATAATAGTAGTAATATAATATAATATGGTAGGTAGCCTTTGTAATTAAAGTGTTTTGTACCTAAAAGGAAATAAACACGTTAGCAATAAAAAAGAAAATACAATTAGAGTCTTATTAGTTGCTTCAAATGTATCCTTGTTGGGGTCAAGTTAATGCACTTGACCTGTTGGGGGTAAATGTTCGGTTCAGGACAGGATATTCATTTTCCTTGAGAATACAGTCATGGCCAAAAGTATTGAGAATGAGACAAATAGTAATTTTTCCAAAGTTTACTGCTTCATTTTTTGTAATGCCAATTTGCATGTACTCCTGAATGTCAAAGAGTGATCAGCTTAACAGCAATTACTGTACTTGCAAAGTCAATATTTGCCCAGAAAATGAACTTTAACCCCCCAAAACACATTTCAACATCATTGCAGTCCTGCCTTAAAAGGAGCAGCTAACATCGTTTTAGTGATTGATCCATTAACACAGGTGTGGGTGTTGATGAGGACAGGGCTGACGATCAATCAGTCATGATTAAGTAAGAATGACATCACTGGACACTTTAAAAGGAGGCTGCTTCTTGGTATCATTGTTTCTCTTCAGTTAACCATGGTTATCTCTAAAGAAACACGTGCAGCCATCATTGCACTGCACAAAAATGGCCTAACAGGGAAGAGTATCGCAGCTACAAAGATTGCACCTCAGTCAACAATCTATCATTTCATCAAGAACTTCAAGGAGAGAGCTTCCATTGTTGTCAAAAAGGCTCCAGGGCACCCAAGAAAGACCAGCAAGCGCCAGGACCGTATCTTAAAACTGTTTCAGCTGCTGGATCGGACTACCAGCAGTGCCGAGCTTGCTCAGGAATGGCAGCAGGCTGGTGTGAGTGCTTCTGCACGCACTGTGAGGCGGAGACTCTTTGAGCAAGGGCTGGTTTCAAGGAGGGCAGCAAAGAAGCCACTTCTCTCCAGAAAAAACATCAGGGACCGACTGATATTCTGCAAAAGGTACAGGGAGTGGACTGCTGAGGACTGGGGCAAAGTCATTTTCTCTGATGAATCCCCTTTTCGATTGTTTGGGACATCTGGAAAACAGCTTATTCGGAGAAGAAGAGGTGAGCGCTACCACCAGTCTTGTCTCATGCCAACTGTAAAGTATCCTGAAACCATTCATGTGTGGGGTTGCTTCTCAGCCAAGGGAATCGGCTAACTCACAGTCTTGCCTAAAAACACAGCCATGAATAAAGAATGGTACCAGAATGTCCTCCAAGAGCAACTTCTCCCAACCGTCCAAGAGCAGTTTGGCGCCCAACAATGCCTTTTCCAGCATGATGGAGCACCTTGCCATAAAGCAAAGGTGATAACTAAATGGCTCATGGAACAAAACATAGAGATTTTGGGTCCATGGCCTGGAAACTCCCCAGATCTTAATCCCATTAAGAACTTGTGGTCAATCAACAAGAGACGGGTGGACAAACAAAAACCAACAAATTCTGGCAAAATGCAAGCATTGATTATGCAAGAATGGACTGCTATCAGTCAGGATTTGGTCCAAAAGTTGATTGAGAGCATGCCAGGGAGAATTACAGAGGTCTTGAAGAAGAAGGGGCAACACTGCAAATATTGACTTGCTGCATTAACTCATTCTAACTGTCAATATAACCTATTGGTACTCATAATATGATTGCAATTATATTTCTGTATGTGATATAAACATCAGACAAACACTAATAAAAACCAGAGGCCAGCAGATCATGTGAAAATATAATTTTGGTGTCATTCTCAAAACTTTTGGCCATGACTGTAGGTTTAGTGCCAGTTCCAAGTTAAACGCTCTTGATGCTGACTGTTTTGTCCTTTGAATAAAACAAGAATTGTAATCCATTCCATTAGAGTTATAATTAGTGTTGAGCGAGCACTAAAATGCTCGGGTGCTCGAAGCTCGGGCTGAGCTTACCGTGATACTCGGGTGCTCGACCCGAGCAACGAGCCCAATATTAGTCTATGAGAGACCCGAGCATTTTTGCGGCAGCACCCCCGGCAGTCTGTAGAAAGCCTAAAAAGTGCCCAAAACGATAGTGACAGTGCTCAAAAGACATGAGGGCAGCATGGGGATCGCCCCTGGAACCATTTCTGACCCCCAGGTCACTGCTGTCAACAACGTGGTCAGAGGTATTAAGCCACTTTTACAGGCTCACAATAAAACGTTTAAAAACGAAAGTGAAAGTGCTTTCCTGTGAAATATGTTAACCCCTTAACGACCATGGGTCTTTCTGTTTTTGTGTTTTCCTTTTTTGCTCCCCTTTTTCCCAGAGCCAGAACGTTTTTAATTTTCGTTCAATATGGCCATGTGAGGGCTTATTTTTTGCGGGACGAGTTGTACTTTTAAACACCATCACTGGTTTTACCATATCATGTGCTGGAAAATGGGAAAAAAATTCCAAGTGCAGTGAAACTGCAAAAAAAATGCAATTCCACAGTTGTTTTTTGGGTCCTTTTTTTACCACGTTCACAGATTGCTAAAACTGACCTGCCATCATTATTTTCCAGGTCGTTACGAGTTCATAGACACCAAACATGTATAGGTTCTTTTTTATTTAAGTGGTGAAAAAAAAATCCAAAGCTTGCTAAAAAAACAAAAAAAAATGACGCCATTTTCCGAGACCCTTTGCTTCTCCATTTTTCGGGATCTGGGGCCAGATGAGGGCTTATTTTTTGCGTGCCGGGCTGACATTTTTATTGATACCATTTTGGGGTAGATCCGATGTTTTGATCGCCCGTTATTGCATTTTATTGCAAAGTTGTAGCGACCAAAAAAACTTAATTCTGGCGTTTAAAATTTTTTTCTCGTTGCGCCGTTTACTGATTGTATTAATTCTTCTTTTATATTGATAGATTGGGCGATTCTGAACGCGGCAATGCCAAATATGTGTATGTGTTGATTTTTTTATATATATATATATATATATTTTACTTTGAATGGGGCGAAAGGGTGGTGACAAACTTTTATATATTTTTTATTTTTTAAATTTTTTTAAAAACTTTTTTTTTACACTTTCTGCTTGCTTCTATAGTCTCCAGAGGAGACTAGAAGCAGCAGTTGTCTGATTGCTTCTACTGCATACAAGCGATGAGCAGATCGCTTGTATGCAGGAGAAATGCTCACTTGCTATGAGCGCTGACCACTAGGTGGCGCTCATAGCAATTGAGACATGACAACCAAAGGCGTCTGCTGCAGACCCTGAGTTGTCATGCCCACCCATTGGTGACCCGCGATCACGTGACGGGGTCACTGATGGGCGGGGCTTAGGACTCCCGGAAGCGCGAGTTAAATGCCACTGTCAGAGATTTAACATGTTAACAGCCGCGGGTGGATTGCGATTCCAATAATCAGCTGACATGTGCTCGCTTCAGTGCGGGCTCACCGCCGGAGCCCCCACTGAACCGGCCTTCCCGACCTGGTGCGTACTATTACTGACCAGGTCGGAAAGGGGTTAAGGAACATCCTTTCCAGGGTAAAGACTTGTGTATAAGGTAAAATAAATAACCAAAAACAAAAATACTCCTCCACACCTTGGGCTATGTTCACAAGTAGCATTTTTTATGCGTTTTTGCACGTTTGTATTGCTTTCAACCATGACAAATGCATTCACCGGGAAATGTCATTTTAACATTTTACAACCTTATCTGGCCATGTGCTGTGTGACACTTGCATACAGTGCTAAAAAGACATGGGAACAGCATGGGGAAGACCCCTGGAAGCATCTCTGACACCCAGGTCACTGCCTAAAAGTGTGCCCATCAGAAGTGATCCTTGCCGCATCAGAAGATGCAGACTTGCAACTATCCCCGTGCAAGTCCTTGTCCCAGGGCAGTGTTCAATTGTACCTCTCCCATAACTTGCAATACAAGCGCAAGTATGCAGCCTGCCACCCACCCACCCCCAGGCTGCAATACCATACTGCTAGCTTGCTTGCACTTAAAATTGGGCCTTTTAGGCATGTGGAGGCGGAATCTGGCCACCACGTCATGGCTGCGTCGGTAGCCTGGTAGTCATACTCAGTCCCCAGCCGCCCGGCGGCCGGGTGTCCACGCTTGGTCCCCAGCCGCCAGGGGGCGGCCGGGTGTCCATACTCAGTCCCCAGCCGCCCCGCGGCCGGGTGCCCACACACAGTCCCCAGCCGCGTGGGGGTGGCCGGGTGTCCATAAACAGTCCCCAGCCGCCCCTATTTGTCCCGGTGCGCCTTATACACAAGCGCGCATACCAAAACATTACCTGTGCCCTCCCCAAGTGCATTTAGTGGGAAGGACAGCCTAACCACAAACACGTGGACAAGTGAATGTGGCCAGGAATGGTCCATCTCACTGACGCCTTCACACTGGGTTAATATTGTGGAAGCCGGGACACAGTTGGACACTGGGATGCAACACGTCCTCCAGACATAGAGGATTGCGGGTCCTGGGTCAATCAGGCTTCAACACAAAGTTCAGAAGGTAGACAGCAGCAGTGGTCGGCCTCCTACACAACGAGTAAATTATTCATGATCATGAGGCCATCCACCTCCTTGGCTTTCTGTTCCTTGGAATGCAAGCGCATGTATGTAGTAGCAGCTAGGCCTGAGGTGGTCAGCGTTTTGGCGCATATTCTACCTCCTTCGAGGATTGCTGGATGTTTTCCTGCTACTATCCCAGTTCTATGACTCCCGTTAAAACAAAGCTTCAGGTGATAAATGATGGATGAGGTGGTGGCAAAGGAGAAAGAGCAGGAGGAACAGGGACCATTCACATCAATATCAGGCCAGTCAACCAGATATGTCTTGTAGGATATATTTCTGTAACAAAAGGAGCGGTTCGGCTACACAGTTATAGGGCATACAGTGAGTGCAATGCCTACCAAAAATTTCGAGCCACTCCAATGCCCCTTGGAAATGACATGGAGGTCAGAGGGCATTAACTAAACCTTTTTTTCGATTTATAGCAACTGGGTCTCCCGTGCACTGTTGGCCTAAGCAGTGAATGGAAGGCTTTCCAAAAATTATGAGGAACTACAATGCCCATTACAAGAGCCATGTGTGGCACCCCAGGGGTCTGGTCACCACAGTAATAGAGATATTACGTCGGAGAGCAAGTGGGAGGTTTCCTGGTCAGGATCCCTTAAACATGCAACATCCTCCTGCCCCAGTCCTGGGAGGGGAGAATTCTGCCCTTATAAACTGGATCTGGGGCGGGGTTGAGTGAGTCAGAGAACAGTCAGAGTCAGAGTGAGAGCAAGGGAAAGTAACAGCAAGGAGCTCTGTAGGAGCTAGGAGCTAAAGACCAGGGGCTGGAAGCTGAGCAGAGCTCGCCCTGGCAGAAGACAATAGGAACCGGACACAGGAGTCCGAAGCTGTGAGGACTTATATATCCAGCAGCAGAAACCAGCCGGCAGGGGATTTCAGGTCCTCTGGCCATAGAAGCCCGGAGGCTCAGTCACAAGCAAGGGACCAGCACCGCCGTCGTGGAGCGGAGGCTAACAGAAGGCCCCAAGTCACCAGCCATACGGGTGAGCACTACACGGTACACTCAGGGACGTGGGCTACTTCTACCCGCTTACAGCAAGGTAGCCAGGAAGAGTGCAGACAGACGGGGAGGCCTACAACTCCACCTGGCCAGGGGAACTCCTGCTTGCTCACAGACTGACCAGGCCTCTTATGCTAGCCAGTACTCCCGGGAGGGTCTACATTATAATCATCAGTAAAGACCCTGAACTGCACTGCAAAGACTCTGAGTCATTCCTGCTGCGCTTGTGCACCATCACCCCCATCATCCACACTCACTGCCCTGAGGCTATACTCCTCCCGAGGGGAGTTATCCCATTCTATGCTGCGCACACAACACCAGCCTCAGCGGTCTGCCTCGCAGCGGTGGTACTCCCTGACCGCAATCCACGGGGGGCGCAGTCGGACAATTAACCTCAAAACCTAAGAAAGACTGCCTCTGGTTTGACCAGCCTGAGCCACGGGACCGGGTCACCGCCGCGGAGACTACAGACCCCAGAGACCCGGCACCGGGTATCCCACACAAGTGTACACACGGCCCAGGGGGCGCGTCACATGCAGTACAGCATATTACAAACATAAGTTCCATTATTGGGTAGTGGGTGTCCCATAGTATTTGCTTATGCCTTGCAAGCAAAATCTGCCAAAAATTAGGACGGAGCAACTTGCAATGCCCCTTACAAGAGCCATGCAGTACAGCATATTACAAACATAAGTCCCATTATTGGGGAGTGGGTCTCCCATAGTATTTGCTTATGCTTTCCCAGCAAAAGCTGTCAAAAATTAGGATGGAGCAACTTGCAATGCCCCTTACAAGAGCCATGCAGTACAGCATATTACAAACATAAGTCCCATTATTGGGGAGTGGGTGTCCCATAGTATTTGCTTATGCCTTGCAAGCAAAAGCTGCCAAAAATTAGGATGGAGCAACTTGCAATGCCCCTTACAAGAGCCATGCAGTACAGCATATTACAAACATAAGTCCCATTATTGGAGAGTGGGTCTCCCATAGTATTTGCTTATGCTTTCCCTGCAAAAGCTGCCAAAAATTAGGATGGAGCAACTTGCAATGCCCCTTACAAGAGCCATGCAGTACAGCATATTACAAACATAAGTCCCATTATTGGGGAGTGGGTGTCCCATAGTATTTGCTTATGCCTTGCAAGCAAAAGCTGCCAAAAATTAGGACGGAGCAACTTGCAATGCCCCTTACAAGAGCCATGCAGTACAGCATATTACAAACATAAGTCCCATTATTGGGGAGTGGGTGTCCCATAGTATTTGCTTATGCCTTGCAAGCAAAAGCTGCCAAAAATTAGGACGGAGCAACTTGTAATGCCCCTTACAAGAGCCATGCAGTACAGCATGTTACAAACATAAGTCCCATTATTGGGGAGTGGGTGTCCCATGGTATTTGCTTATGCTTTCCCAGCAAAAGCTGCCAAAAATTAGGACGGAGCAACTTGCAATGCCCCTTAAAAGAGCCATGCAGTACAGCATATTACAAACATAAGTCCCATGATTGGGGAGTGGGTCTCCCATAGTATTTGCTTATGCTTTCCCAGCAAAAGCTGCCAAAAATTAGGATGGAGCAACTTGCAATGCCCCTTACAAGAGCCATGCAGTACAGCATATTACAAACATAAGTCCCATTATTGGGGAGTGGGTCTCCCATAGTATTTGCTTATGCTTTCCCAGCAAAAGCTGCCAAAAATTAGGATGGAGCAACTTGCAATGCCCCTTACAAGAGCCATGCAGTACAGCATATTACAAACATAAGTCCCATTATTGGGGAGTGGGCCTCCCAGAGTAATTGCTTATGCTTTCCCAGCAAAAGCTGCCAAAAATTAGGACGGAGCAGCTTGCAATGCCCCTTACAAGAGCCATGCAGTACAGCATATTACAAACATAAGTTCCATTATTGGGGGGTGGGTGTCCCATGGTATTTGCTTATGCTTTCCCAGCAAAAGCTGCCAAAAATTAGGACGGAGGAACTTGCAATGCTGGCACCCTGGTGGTATAGTGGTGGTGGAGGCTGAGGATAAGGAGAAGAAGATTAAACAGCCGAAATGAGGAAGCGTATACCCATGTGTGGGTGTGAAGCGGTGCATGTGAATACACCTCCCGAAATAACACAGTGGATTTGACTTTATGTTACTCTGCTGTCATTTGGTGGCGATGAGAAGTCTGGCCCAATCCAGCCCTTGTTCATTTTGATAAGGGTCAGCTTGTCAGCATTGTCAATTGACAGGCGAGTGCGCTTATCAGTTATAATTCCCCCAGCGGCACTAAAAACACGCTCCGATAACACGCTAGCGGCAGGACAGGCCAGGACCTCCAAGGCGTACAGAGCGAGTTCATTCCAAGTGTCCAGATTGGATACCCAATAATTAAAAGGCACAGAGGAATCAGGGAGGACGCTGGTACGATCGGCAAGGTACTCCCTCACCATCTTTTGAAACTTTCCACTCCTTGTGAGAGTACCCCGCGCCTCAGGGCCTGTAAGCTGGGAGGGTGTCAGAAAACTGTCCCAGAACGTTGACAGTGTTCCCCTGCCTCTGCTGGATTGGAGTTGCATCTCTCTCGCCTGTACGCCTTGGTTGGGCAACGAACTGTGACCTCTGCCGCTAGCGTGTTCAGATGGGAATTTTTTTAAGAGTTCTGCAGCAAGGGCCTTCTGGTATTGCCCCATTTTTGTAGACCTCTCCACCTCAGGAATAAGAGAGTTAAAGTTCTCCTTGTAGCGGGGGTCTACAAGTGTCACCAACCAGTAATGACTGTCACCCAACAATTTGACAACGCGAGGGTCACGGTTAAGGCAGAGTAACATAAAGTCAGCCATGCGTGCCAGACTGGTAACGGGCAAGATTTCCGTGTCCTCACCAAGATGACGACTGACCATGCTCTCCTCCTCCTCCTCCTCTTCCTCCTCCCCCCTGTCCTCAGGCCACCCACGCTGAACCAACGGTATGACACTTGTACAGGTACTACCGTCTACAACGCATGATTGCAGCTCCTGTTCTTCCTCCTCCTCCTCCTCCTCTCCCTCATTGTCCCCCAATGCACATTGGGATGAGATGAGGCTGGGCTGTGTGTAATCGTCCGCTACGGCTTCTTGATCCATCTCATCATACTCTGGCTGCAATGCCTCCTCTTTAATTCTCTGCAGAGAGCGTTGCAAAAGACAGACAAGTGGGATGCTGACACTAATGATGGCGTCATCGCCACTCACCATGTTGGTGGCCTCCTCAAAGTTTGTCAGGATGGTACATATGTCAGACATCCAGGTCCACTCCTGAGGTCTTATGTGTGGAGTCTGACCTGAATATCGACGGCCTTGTTGCAGCTGGTACTCCACAACTGCTCTCTTCTGCTCACAAATCCTTTGCAACATGTGGAGGGTAGAGTTCCAACGTGTGGGGACATCACACACCAGTCGGTGTGCCGGAAGCTGCAAACGCTGCTGCAACACAGCAAGGGCGGCGGAAGCTGTAGCCGACTTGCGTAAATGAGCTGACAGGCGGCGTACTTTCACGAGCAGATCTGGCAACTCGGGGTACAATTTAAGAAAACGTTCAATCACGAGGTTAAGCACATGAGCCAGGCATGGTACGTGAGTGATCTCACCTCGCCTCAGAGCCGCCACCAGGTTACGGCCACTGTCACACACGACCATGCCGGGATGTAGGTTCAGCGGTCTCAGCCACAGATCTGCCTGCTCTTTCACAGCTGTCCACAACTCACAAGCAGTGTGAGGTTTATCACCTAAGCTTATGAGTTTCAGCACAGCCTGTTGCCGCTTGGCGGAGGCAGTACTGCAATGCTTCCAGCTTGTAACTGATGTGGTGATATCTGAGATGGAGGCTGAACATGAGAAGGAGGAGGAGGAGGAGGATGCGCAGGAGCTGTACACTGTGGGGGCAACTCTGACTGACATAGGGCCCGCAATCCTCGGTGTGGGGAGGATGTGTTCCGTCCCAAGGTCCGACTGGGTCCCGGCTTCCACTATGTTTACCCAGTGTGCCGTCAGAGAGATGTACCATCCCTGGCCACAAGCACTTGTCCACGTGTCCGTTGTCAGGTGGACTCTCCCAGTAACTGCGTTGTTGAGGGCACAGCAGATGCTTTGGGACACGTGCTTGTGTAGTGCGTGGATGGCACACCGGGCAAAATAGTGTCGGCTGGGGACCGAGTACCGAGGGACGGCCACCGCCATAAGATTGCGGAAGGATTCCGTCTCCACCAGCCTAAAAGGCAGCATTTCCAATGCAAGCAGTCGTGAAATGTGCGAATTTAGGACTGTGGCCTGTGGGGCGTTAGCTGCGAATTTCCGCTTTCGTTCAAAGGTCTGGGATATGGACAATTGAACGCTGCGGTGGGACGTGGACGTTGATGCTGTTTCTTCAGAAACTGCCATAACAAGTGAATACTGAGAGGAGGGGGCATCTTTACATGCAGTATGGACAGGGGATTGCCTTGCACACACAACAGGGGGTTCTACTGCACGCACAACAGTGGAAGAAGCAGTGGTGACACCCGCTGACACAGGTCGTGGACCCTGGGTTTCGCCCTACAAAGTCGGGTGCTTTGCTGCCATGTGCCTGATCATGCTGGTGGTGGTCAGGCTGGTAGTTTTGTCACCCCTGCTGATGCTGGCATGGCAGGTGGAACATATGGCCTTTTTGGGGTTATCAGCAGAGACTTTAAAAAAATTCCAGACTCTGGAAGACCTACCGCTTGTACTGGCAACGTCCCTCGTGTTGGTGTTACGGGGAACAGTTGCCTGCCTTCTGTCTGCGGCCACCACACTGCTTCTTCCTGCCTGTTGGGGTACTCTGCCTCCCTCCCCCTGTGTGCTGCTAGCCTCACTCTGCATGTCCTCCTTCCACGTTGGGTCAGTTACTAGATCACCCACCACCTCCTCCTCTTCCACTTGCACACCACGATCCTCCTCCTCACTTCCTGGCAATTGTGTCTCGTCATCGTCCACCTCTTGTGACAGATTGCCAACGTCGACTTCCTGTGGCCGTGGCTGTTCAAATATTTGGGCATCGCAACATGGGATCTCCTCTTCCACCACTTCAAGCGTATCAGGAGAGGGGCCCAAATATGGAAATGGACCCGTGAACAGCTCTTCAGAGTGTCAAAGTGTGGGATCACTTGCTGTCTGACGACACTCGGCATGGTAGGAGGAAGGAGCATCAGGGTGAGGAGGAGTATGCGGTCGAGACTCACGGCTACTAAGAGTTGACTGTGTGGAAGACAGACCGGAGGTGGTGGTGCCCAGGTAACTGGAAGTATTGTCTGCTATCCAATTAAAAACCTGTTCACACTGATCCGTTCTCAATACTGGTGTTGTTCTGTGCTTCCCTAGTAATTCGGTCAAGAAGTGGGAGCGAGAAGATGTGGCTGTTGGTTGTGGCACATTTTCACCTTGGTCACGGCCCCGTCCTCTGCACGAACCATCACCAGAACGTCCACTTCCACGCCCCTTGCCACGCGCCTTGCCCATTGTAAATTAAGTAAAATAGCTTACACTTGCACTATCAATGGAAAAAGGGTAATAAAGAGTAGATTAGAACCGTGGAAGAGGAAAACCACAGTTATTGTTTACTGGGGTATACCACACTTTTTTAAATAGAGATATTTGCGGCTGAACAGTGAGCGACACACTCAAACTGCTTTTTTTTTAGATACCAAAGGCCCAAAACTGGATAGTACAGCGATTTGACCCGTGGAACTGCGAAACCACACTGGGATGTCGGGCCTACACAAGACTATTTTCAACAGATATATTTTTGTGTCACAACAGTCAGGAGACACTACTGTTTTTCCTTACGGAAATACTACCAAAACCTGAATAATAGAGATTTTTTACCGTGGGATGGCAAAACCACAGTTATTGTTTACTGGGGTATACCACACTTTTTTAAATAGAGATATTTGCGGCTGAACAGTGAGCGACACACTCAAACTGCTTTTTTTTTAGATACCAAAGGCCCAAAACTGAATAGTACAGCGATTTGACCCGTGGAACTGCAAAACCACACTGTGATGTCGGGCCTACACAAGACTATTTTCAACAGATATATTTTTGTGTCACAACAGTCAGGAGACACTACTGTTTTTCTTTACGGAAAAAAACTACCAAAACCTGAATAATAGAGATTTTTTACCGTGGGACGGCAAAACCACAGTTATTGTTTACTGGGGTATACCACACTTTTTTAAATAGAGATATTTGCGGCTGAACAGTGAGCGACACACTCAAACTGCTTTTTTTTTTAGATACCAAAGGCCCAAAACTGGATAGTACAGCGATTTGACCCGTGGAACTGCGAAACCACACTGGGATGTGGGACCTACACAAGACTATTTTCAACAGATATATTTTTGTGTCACAACAGTCAGGAGACACTACTGTTTTTCTTTACGGAAAAAACTACCAAAACCTGAATAATAGAGATTTTTTACCGTGGGATGGCAAAACCACAGTTATTGTTTACTGGGGAATACCACACTTTTTTTAATAGAGATATTTGCGGCTGAACAGTGAGCGACACACTCAAACTGCTTTTTTTTTAGATACCAAAGGCCCAAAACTGGATAGTACAGCGATTTGACCCGTGGAACTGCGAAACCACACTGGGATGTCGGGCCTACACAAGACTATTTTCAACAGATATATTTTTGTGTCACAACAGTCAGGAGACACTACTGTTTTTCTTTACGGAAAAAACTACCAAAACCTGAATAATAGAGATTTTTTACCGTGGGATGGCAAAACCACAGTTATTGTTTACTGGGGTATACCACACTTTTTTAAATAGAGATATTTGCGGCTGAACAGTGAGCGACACACTCAAACTGCTTTTTTTTTTAGATACCAAAGGCCCAAAACTGAATAGTACAGCGATTTGACCCGTGGAACTGCGAAACCACACTGGGATGTCGGGCCTACACAAGACTATTTTCAACAGATATATTTTTGTGTCACAACAGTCAGGAGACACTACTGTTTTTCTTTACGGAAAAAACTACCAAAACCTGAATAATAGAGATTTTTTACCGTGGGATGGCAAAACCACAGTTATTGTTTACTGGGGTATACCACACTTTTTTAAATAGAGATATTTGCGGCTGAACAGTGAGCGACACACTCAAACTGCTTTTTTTTTAGATACCAAAGGCCCAAAACTGGATAGTACAGCGATTTGACCCGTGGAACTGCGAAACCACACTGGGATGTCGGGCCTACACAAGACTATTTTCAACAGATATATTTTTGTGTCACAACAGTCAGGAGACACTACTGTTTTTCTTTACGGAAAAAAACTACCAAAACCTGAATAATAGAGATTTTTTACCGTGGGACGGCAAAACCACAGTTATTGTTTACTGGGGTATACCACACTTTTTTAAATAGAGATATTTGCGGCTGAACAGTGAGCGACACACTCAAACTGCTTTTTTTTTTAGATACCAAAGGCCCAAAACTGGATAGTACAGCGATTTGACCCGTGGAACTGCGAAACCACACTGGGATGTGGGACCTACACAAGACTATTTTCAACAGATATATTTTTGTGTCACAACAGTCAGGAGACACTACTGTTTTTCTTTACGGAAAAAACTACCAAAACCTGAATAATAGAGATTTTTTACCGTGGGATGGCAAAACCACAGTTATTGTTTACTGGGGAATACCACACTTTTTTTAATAGAGATATTTGCGGCTGAACAGTGAGCGACACACTCAAACTGCTTTTTTTTTAGATACCAAAGGCCCAAAACTGGATAGTACAGCGATTTGACCCGTGGAACTGCGAAACCACACTGGGATGTCGGGCCTACACAAGACTATTTTCAACAGATATATTTTTGTGTCACAACAGTCAGGAGACACTACTGTTTTTCTTTACGGAAAAAACTACCAAAACCTGAATAATAGAGATTTTTTACCGTGGGATGGCAAAACCACAGTTATTGTTTACTGGGGTATACCACACTTTTTTAAATAGAGATATTTGCGGCTGAACAGTGAGCGACACACTCAAACTGCTTTTTTTTTTAGATACCAAAGGCCCAAAACTGAATAGTACAGCGATTTGACCCGTGGAACTGCGAAACCACACTGGGATGTCGGGCCTACACAAGACTATTTTCAACAGATATATTTTTGTGTCACAACAGTCAGGAGACACTACTGTTTTTCTTTACGGAAAAAACTACCAAAACCTGAATAATAGAGATTTTTTACCGTGGGATGGCAAAACCACAGTTATTGTTTACTGGGGTATACCACACTTTTTTAAATAGAGATATTTGCGGCTGAACAGTGAGCGACACACTCAAACTGCTTTTTTTTTAGATACCAAAGGCCCAAAACTGGATAGTACAGCGATTTGACCCATGGAACTGCGAAACCACACTGGGATGTCGGGCCTACACAAGACTATTTTCAACAGATATATTTTTGTGTCACAACAGTCAGGAGACACTACTGTTTTTCTTTACGGAAAAAACTACCAAAAGCTGAATAATAGAGATTTTTTACCGTGGGATGGCAAAACCACAGTTATTGTTTACTGGGGTATACCACACTTTTTTAAATAGAGATATTTGTGGCTGAACAGTGAGCGACACACTCAAACTGTTTTTTTTTTTAGATACAAATGGCCCAAAATGGATAATACAGAGGTTTGAACCGTGGAAGTGCAAAACAACACTTCTGTTTCTCTAGCCTACACCAGACTATTTTCAACAGTTATATTTGTGTCTGAAAAGTCAGAGACACGCTTTTTTTTTGGGGGGGGGAGGGGGGACACACCAAAAGGTTAATAAGACGGGTATTTGTACAGTGTGAAGGAGGAAAAAAAAAGGAGGATTTAGATGGAAAAAAAAGGATTTTTCCTGGCCCCCGACACCTGGTGCTAAGTCCAGCAATTTGAGCAACAGGAGCACACAGGACTGTAATGCAGCGTTTGCTGGTATAACCACTGTGTCTCCTATACAGCCTGCCTGCCTGGTATCTGGGATGGATATTAGTCCTGAAAAGGACTGTTTGTTTGTTCTGGCAGCCTTTACAGACCCTACACTAACTATTTCGCAGTTTATATCTCTCCCTAAATCAGCAGCGCTGTCCCTACACTGTCTAATCCGGAGCGACTGTGTCCAAGATGGCGGCGCCCGGTTTTAAATACTCGAGGTGAAGCTGTGCGGCCAGCCAATCACTGTAATGCCCACAACCAACATGGCTGCAGCATTACAGTGACTGGCTAGCAATCCCTGCATGTTCATTGGCTCTGTAAAGAGCGCCAAACATGCAGGGCGGAGACCCGAGCTCCCGCCCGAATAACCCGGAAATGCTCGGGGCTCGTCGAACATCCCGAGTAGCGTGATGCTCGGGCGAGTACCGAGCAGTGTCGAGCATGTTCGCTCAACACTAGTTATAATTAGTGTTGAGCGATACCTTCCGATATCGGGAAATATCAGATCGGATTGGATCGGACCGATACCGAAAAAGTATCGGATATCGCCGATTACGATACCGGAAACCAATGCAATTCAATGGGACAGAAATATCGGAAAGAAAATAAACCCTTTCTTTCCTTGTAGGTTAATTCTACATGAAGGAAAACAACTAAGAATAATGTAGAATGTATTGGGGGAGGTGGGGGAGACAATAAAGGCATAGAGGTTTAGCCCAATCAAATGGAATAGCAGGAATTAATATTTTTTTTAAGACGTTCTGAGTTACGGAAATATTGACTAAGTTAAGTATTTTTATATTTTGTCAGATATTTATGTTTCACTACTTCCATGCTCTTCACCTTCTTTTTTACTTCTCCCACACTTTCTCCTTCATCATCCTCAGCATCTTTTTCATCCTCTTCTTCTTCACCTTCTTCATCTTCTTCTTCTTCACCTTCTTCGTATTATTCTTTTTTTTTACATTCTTCATATTCTACTTCTTCATCTTCTTCATATTCTTCTTCTTCATCATATTCTTATTTGTGTCAGGCATTCCTGTAGTTGTTATCTATAAAAGGTTGGACATTACACCTTTCGTTCTGCCCGTCACAAAAGATTTACAACAGGATTTGTCCACGTTCAGTTTGACCCTGCAGCAGCAGGTCGTTTCCAGGGGCACCACGAGGAGGAACGGACTCACCCCCATACACTGCTTAGTCATCTTCTGCTTATAATTTAGATATTATCTTTTGCTCTGATTTTTAGTCTTATGCTTAATGTTCTTCCGCTTTTTGTTCTGCAGCTTCTTGTATTTCTGCTTCTTGGTTTTCTGTCTCTTGTTCTTCTGTATCTTGGTGCTTGTCTTCTCTTCTTTGTCCTCTTGGTCAACTTCTTCAGGGTCATCTTCTTGGTCTTCTTCGGGGTGGTCTTCAGGGTCATCGTCTTCGGGGGTCCTCATCTTCGGGGTCCTCGTCTTCTTCGGGTTGGTCTTCTGGGTCCTCGTCTTCGGGGTCCTCGTCTTCTTCGGGGTGGTCTTCAGGGTCCTCGTCTTCTTCGGGGTGGTCTTCAGGGTCCTCGTCTTCTTCGGGGTGGTCTTCAGGGTCCTCATCTTCTTCGGGGTGGTCTTCAGGGTCCTCGTCTTCAGGGTCGTTGTCTTCGGGGTCCTCGTCTTCTTAGGGTTGGTCTTCAGGGTCCTCGTCTTCAGGGTCCTCGTCAGGGAGATCCAGAGTGATTACCAAGAACCATTTCAAAAAGCTTGAACTTGGAAATGTAGCAGAAGGTACAAGAAAGCTGAGGAACTACCGAGAACCAGCTGACGGTACTGGAATCCGGATGGGTAGCAGAAGGTACAAGAGCCAATGGAACTGCCGAAGACCAGCTGACGGTACTGGAACTCGGTTACTAAGCAGGAGGTACCTGTGCCAGAAAGCACTACCAAGGACCAGCAGACGTTGGTGGAACTTGGATACCGAGAAGGAGGCACCTAATCCAAAGGCACTGCCGAGAACCAGCTGACGGTACTGGAACCCGGATGGGTAGCAGAAGGTACCCATGTAAAAAAAAGTTCAAGGCCGCGAGCCGGCCGCAGTTACCAAAACCCACAGTCCTACAGGGGGTGCTTGTCCTATTGGCACTATGGAACCAGCCTTCATTGCCTGACGGTACTGGAACCCGGATGGGTAGCAGAAGGTACCCATGTAAAAAAAAGTTCAAGGCCGCGAGCCGGCCGCAGTTACCAAAACCCACAGTCCTACAGGGGGTGCTAGTCCTATTGGCACTATGGAACCAGCCTTCATTGCCTGATCCCGCAGCCCACATAGGAGTCACCTAAACTGCAGGCACCATAGAGTCGGCTAAATCGACCGCAACACGACAGGACAACGCATTGGAGGCAAAGTGACGTTGACACTACCCGGAAACAGCTGGCGTGCTGGAACCAGGCTGGGCAGGAGAAGGTACCTGTGCCAAAGTCACTGCCGAGAACCAGCTGACGGTACTGGAACCAGGATGGGTAGTAGAAGGTACAAGAGCAAATGGAACTACTGAGGACCAGCTGACGGTACTGGAACCCGGATGGGTAGCAGAAGGTACAAGAGCCAATGGAACTGCCGAAGACCAGCTGACGGTACTGGAACTCGGTTACTAAGCAGGAGGTACCTGTGCCAGAAAGCACTACCAAGGACCAGCAGACGTTGGTGGAACTTGGATACCGAGAAGGAGGCACCTAATTCAAAGGCACTGCCGAGAACCAGCTGACGGTACTGGAACCCGGATGGGTAGCAGAAGGTACCCATGTAAAAAAAAGTTCAAGGCCGCGAGCCGGCCGCAGTTACCAAAACCCACAGTCCTACAGGGGGTGCTTGTCCTATTGGCACTATGGAACCATCCTTCATTGCCTGATCCCGCAGCCCACATAGGAGTCACCTAAACTGCAGGCACCATAGAGTCAGCTAACCCGACCGCAACACGACAGGACAACGCATTGGAGGCAAAGTGACGTTGACACTACCCGGAAACAGCTGGCGTGCTGGAACCAGGCTGGGCAGGAGGGAGTACCCGTGCCAAAGACACTGCCGAGAACCAGCTGACGGTACTGGAACCCGGATGGGTAGTAGAAGGTACAAGAGCCAATGGAACTGCCGAAGACCAGCTGACGGTACTGGAACTCGGTTACTAAGCAGGAGGTACCTGTGCCAGAAAGCACTACCAAGGACCAGCAGACGTTGGTGGAACTTGGATACCGAGAAGGAGGCACCTAATCCAAAGGCACTGCCGAGAACCAGCTGATGGTACTGGAACCCGGATGGGTAGCAGAAGGTACCCATGTAAAAAAAAGTTCAAGGCCGCGAGCCGGCCGCAGTTACCAAAACCCACAGTCCTACAGGGGGTGCTTGTCCTATTGGCAGTATGGAACCAGCCTTCATTGCCTGATCCCGCAGCCCACATAGGAGTCACCTAAACTGCAGGCACCATAGAGTCGGCTAACCCGACCGCAACACGACAGGACAACGCATTGGAGGCAAAGTGACGTTGACACTACCCGGAAACAGCTGGCGTGCTGGAACCAGGCTGGGCAGGAGGGAGTACCCATGCCAAAGACACTGCCGAGAACCAGCTGACGGTACTGGAACCCGGATGGGTAGTAGAAGGTACAAGAGCCAATGGAACTGCCGAAGACCAGCTGACGGTACTGGAACTCGGTTACTAAGCAGGAGGTACCTGTGCCAGAAAGCACTACCAAGGACCAGCAGACGTTGGTGGAACTTGGATACCGAGAAGGAGGAACATAATCCAAAGGCACTGCCGAGAACCAGCTGACGGTACTGGAACCCGGATGGGTAGCAGAAGGTACCCATGTAAAAAAAAGTTCAAGGCCGCGAGCCGGCCGCAGTTACCAAAACCCACAGTCCTACAGGGGGTTCTTGTCCTATTGGCACTATGGAACCAGCCTTCATTGCCAGATCCCGCAGCTCACATAGGAGTCACCTAAACTGCAGGCACCATAGAGTCGGCTAACCCGACCGCAACACGACAGGACAACGCATTGGAGGCAAAGTGACGTTGACACTACCCGAAAACAGCTGGCGTGCTGGAACCAGGCTGGGCAGGAGGGAGTACCCGTGCCAAAGTCACTGCCGAGAACCAGCTGACGGTACTGGAACCCGGATGGGTAGTAGAAGGTACAAGAGCAAATTGAACTACCGAGGACCAGCTGACGGTACTGGAACCCGGATGGGTAGCAGAAGGTACAAGAGCCAATGGAACTGCCGAAGACCAGCTGACGGTACTGGAACTCGGTTACTAAGCAGGAGGTACCTGTGCCAGAAAGCACTACCAAGAACCAGCAGACGGTGGAACTTGGATACCGAGAAGGAGGCACCTAATCCAAAGGCACTGCCGAGAACCAGCTGACGGTACTGGAACCTGGATGGGTATTAGAAGGTACAAGAGCAAATGGAACTACCGAGAACCAGCTGGCGGTGCTGGAACCCAGGGTGAATACTAAAAACAGAGTGGAGCCAGAGGTGTAATTGGAGCAAGTTTTAAATCAGTAGTACAGTGGATGTGGACAAAGCAGGAGAATTTGCCAGACACACAGCAGGGGAACAGCTGACGTTACTGAACCCCAATAACACTGGAGCAAGCGTTGACTGTGCAGACGGCACTTCTGAGCAGCAACTAGCGGTATTGGAGCCAAGGGTAAATACTAAAAACAGAGGAGCCAGAGGTGTATTTGGAGGAGGTTTTAAATCAGTAGTACAGTGGATGTGGACAAAAGCAGGAGAAATTGCCGTCCGCACAGCAGGGGAACAGCTGACGTTACTGAACCCCAATAACACGGCAGCAAGTGTTGACTGTGCAGACGGCACTTCCAAGCGCCAACTGGCGGTGTTGGAGCTCAGGGATAATACTGAAAACAGAGGAGCCAGAGGTGTAATTGGAGCAACTTTAAAATCTGTAGTAGTGAGAATGTGGACAGAGCAGGAGAAATTGCCGTCCGCACAGCAGGGGAACAGCTGACGTTACCGAACCCCAATAACATGGCAGCAAGTGTTGACTGTGCAGACGGCACTTCCGAGCGCCAACTGGCAGTGTTGGAGCTCAGGGATAATACTGAAAACAGAGGAGCCAGAGGTGTATTTGGAGGAGGTTTTAAATCAGTAGTACAGTGGATGTGGACAGAGCAGGAGAAATTGCCGTCCGCACAGCAGGGGAACAGCTGACGTTACTGAACCCCAATAACACGGCAGCAAGTGTTGACTGTGCAGACGGCACTTCCGAGCGCCAACTGGCGGTGTTGGAGCTCAGGGATAATACTGAAAACAGAGGAGCCAGAGGTGTAATTGGAGCAACTTTAAAATCTGTAGTAGTGAGAATGTGGACAGAGCAGGAGAAATTGCCGTCCACACAGCAGGGGAACAGCTGACGTTACTGAACCCCAATAACATGGCAGCAAGTGTTGACTGTGCAGACGGCACTTCCGAGCGCCAACTGGCGGTGTTGGAGCTCAGGGATAATACTGAAAACAGAGGAGCCAGAGGTGTATTTGGAGGAGGTTTTAAATCAGTAATGAGAAAGCAAGCAAAGATGTCTCCAGCAGGACCAGGGTTGTATATATCTTGTTAAAACTTCACTTTTAATTTCAAATTATAAAAGCCAAGGATGAGTTACAGAATGAGCAATATAGCGGCTCTTAGGTACAGCACATTTGGAATGTGCTGTACCTAAGAGCCGCTATATTGCTCATTCTGTAACTCATCCTTGGCTTTTATAATTTGAAATTAAAAGTGAAGTTTTAACAAGATATATACAACCCTGGTCCTGCTGGAGACATCTTTGCTTGCTTTCTCATTACTTGAACTTTGGTAGCCCGTGACCTGGGCGTCTCCGCTGCAAGACTTCGTTGGGACTGGATGAGTCTGGCTATTACATGGTGAGCTGACATACGTTTTCCCTTTCCCTTTCCCCTTGTTTTTTCAGTTTTAAATCAGTAGTACAGTGGATGTGGACAGAGCAGGAGAAAGTGCCGTCCGCACAGCAGTCGAACAGCTGACGTTACTGAACCCCAATAACACGGCAGCAAGTGTTGACTGTGCAGACGGCACTTCCGAGCGCCAACTGGCAGTGTTGGAGCTCAGGGATTACAGTTCAGGTGGTAGAAACATGAACAGAACAGGAGACCTGGATACTTTTGCCAACAATTATTTATTCTAGAAGAGGACTGGCAAATTCATGAGAGATCCAGGCCTTGTTCATTTTGAGAAAAGTAAGCCGGTCAACGTTATCGGAGGATAGTCGCATGCGACGGTCTGTTAGTACACCACCTGCGGCACTAAAGACGCATTCCGATAATACACTAGCAGCAGGGCAAGCTAGCACCTCCAATGCATACTGACTTAGCTCTGGCCATGTATCTAGCTTACAGACCCAAAACTTGAAGGGAGAAGAGCCGTCTGGGAGTACACTAAGAGGGCAAGACATGTAGTCTGTCACCATCTGACGGAAACGTTGCCTCCTGCTGACTGGAGCCGTCTGTGATGGTGTAGACATTTGTGGCGGCGGGGACACAAAACTTTGCCACATTTCGGCCATACTGGTCTTGCCTTGTGCTGAGGCACTGCTTCTGCTCCCTCTTTGTGCAGAGCTTCCTCCACTGCCTCGACGCACTGAGCTGCTTTGTAAAGCACTAGCAGCACTGCTCTCGGTTGGAATGGAGAACATGATGGAATGCACCAGTGCGTCTTGGTACTCCCGCATTTTACGCTCCCGGTTCAACGGTGTTATGAGGCTTTGTAAGTTGTCCCGGTAGCGAGGATCTAGGAGGGTGGACACCCAATAATCAGCCGTGTTGAGAATGTGGGCGATGCGGTGGTCATTTCTCAGGCACTGAAGCATGAAATCAACCATGTGCTGCAGACTGCCAACTGGCCAAGAAACGCTGTCCCCTGCTTGAGGCGTGATCTCTGCCTGCTCTGCATCACCCCACCCTCGCTCTAGATACTGACTACTAGAGCATTGTGTACCTCCCTCCTCTGGACAGATGTCTTCCTCATCCATTGACTCCTCCTCATCCTCCTCACAAAGTGTCCCCTGCCTAGGCCTTTGTGAGGAACCACGTTGCGCAGACTGTAGAGAAGCAGATGGCATTTGTGACTCCTCATCCTCCACCTCTTCCAAAACCTCGTCCCTTAGTGCTTGCAGTGTTTTTTCAAGCAGGCAGATAAGGGGGATAGTCATGCTGACTAGTGCATCATCTGCACTCGCCATCCGCGTGGAATAATCGAAGGCACGCAAAACGTGGCAAATGTCCTTCATAGAGGCCCACTCAGTGGTGGTGAAGTGTGAACGGCGCGCACTGCGACTTGTTTGCGCCTGCTGCAGCTGGTACTCCATTACTGCTGCCTACTGCTCACACAACCTCTCCAACATATGTAACGTTGAATTCCACCTGGTGGGTAGGTCAAATATGATGCGATGTTCCGGAAGACGTAATCGGCGCTGCAGAGCTGCAATGCGTGATCTTGCATTGCTGGAACGCCGCAAGTGAGCGCACTCTATGCGGACCTTGTGAAGCAGTGCATCAAGATCCGGATAGTCCCTCAAAAAACTCTGCACGACCAAGTTGAGCACATGTGCCAGACATGGGATGTGAGTGAGGTTGCCTAGGCCCAGAGCTGCCACCAGATTTCGGCCATTGTCACACACTACCATGCCTGGCTGGAGATTCGCTGGCACAAACCACACGTCGCTCTGCTGCTTGATGGCATTCCAGAGCTCCTGCACTGTGTGGCTTCGATTCCCCAAAGAAATTAATTTTAATACGGCCTGTTGATGTTTGGCCACGGCTGTGCTCATATTGGTCACCATAACAGGTAACCGTTCACGGGTCGATGTGGAGGTAGACCGTGACAGCTCCTGCAGCGCTGATTCAGAGGAACTGGAGTATGAGGAGGAGTCAATGTGTACAGACTGGATTCCTGCAATCCTTGGAGTTGGCAGAACACGTACAGCGCCACTCTCAAGATCTGTACCCGGCTCTAGAGATGAGCGTTGTTCTACTCGAACTGTTCGCCAATCTCAAATTCGAGCTGTTTTGGGCGGTGTTCGAGCCGTTCGGCGAACACGAACGATTTGAGAAAAATTCGGCTGTTCGAGGTTATGTTCGATAACTGTTCGTGCACCAAAATCATAACTGGATTTTTTCTCAGTAATGATGAAAATTAATGTTAATACGCAGTTTGAGTGTACAGTGGGGTGGGGGGAGGGGCAGGGGATGGATCTCTGCAGGAATAATAAAGAACTCCATTTTTTTTTCTCTTTCCCGCATTTACAGTGGGGAGGTGTAATCTGTCAGCCTATCAGCAGCGCACACACGGAGCGAAGTGCTTTTTTTCACACAAGCAAGGGCATGTGTCATTGGCAGTGTATGTCACATGTCCTTGCCCTATAAGACCCAGCCATTTTCCCTGTCGCCACCATTTTCTCACTGCTGCAGCTGCGTGTTAGACGGCACCGCTGTTGCTGTGTGCGCTATACCTTGTTAATTTCAAGCCAATTTTCGCACAAATCTACAGATAGCTTGGGAGTAGGGAATAGTTGTAATTGCAGTCCTTTTAAGGACTAGGTTACAGCATTTCCTACGACTTTTATCAGGCAGGTCTGTGCTCTTAAATAGATAGATTGTGGGAGTAAAGACTAATTGTAATTGCAGTCCTTTTCAGGACTAGGTTACATCAGTTCCTAACAGTTTTTGCCAGGCAGGTCTATGCCAGTGCTGTGCAAGTTTTTTTCACAGCATTTGGCTGAATCTAGCAAAGCTAATCCTTTTTGGCCTATTGCAGAGTGTGTTAGTCAGTGGAGTAGCCTATCTGTGTTGCAAGACATACCACCTGTGTATAGAATACCAATTTTTTTACTGCACCTAGTGAAGTAAAATCTTTTGGGCATATCATCATTCTAGTAGTCCATCTATACTGACCTCCATCAGGTAGCAAATTGAATATAATTTTTTTCTGCATCTAGCTCTGAAAAAATATTTGGGCTTCTAGCAGTGTGTGGGACTTGTTCTATTAGTCCATCTATACTGACCTCCATCAGGTTGCAAACTGAATATAATTTTTTTCTGCATCTAGCTCTGAAAAAATATTTGGCCTTCTAGCAGTGTGTGGGACTTGTTCTATTAGTCCATATATACTGACCTCCATCACGTTGCAAATTCAAAATAATTTTTTGTCTGCATCTAGCTCTGAAAAAATATTTGGCCTTCTAGCTGTGTGTGGGACTTTCTCTATTAGTCCATCTATACTGACCTCCATCAAGCTGCAAATTAAAAATAATTTTTATCTGCATCTACCTCTGAAAAAATATTTGGCCTTCTAGCTGTGTGTGGGACTTGTTCTATTAGTCCATCTATACTGACCTTCATCAGGTTGCAAACTGAATATAATTTTTTTCTGCATCTAGCTCTGAAAAAATATTTGGCCTTCTAGCAGTGTGTGGGACTTTCTCTATTAGTCCATCTATACTGACCTCCATCAGGTTGCAAATTAAAAATAATTTATATCTGCATCTAGCTCTGAAAAAATATTTGGCCTTCTAGCAGTGTGTGGGACTTTCTCTATTAGTCCATCTATACTGACCTCCATCAGGTTGCAAATTAAAAGTAATTTTTTGTCTGCATCTAGCTCTGAAAAAATATTTGGCCTTCTAGCAGTGTGTGGGACTTGTTATATTAGTCCATCTAAACTGACCTCCATCAGGTTGCAACCTGAATATCATTTTTTTCTGCATCTACTTCTGAAAAAATGTTTGGGCTTCTAGCAGTGTGTGGGACTTGGTCTATTAGTCCATCTATACTGATCTCCATCAGGTTGCAAATTAAAAATAATTTTTATCTGCATCTAGCTCTGAAAAAATATTTGGCCTTCTAGCAGTGTGTGGGACTTGTTCTATTAGTCCATCTATACTGACCTCCATCAGGTTGCAAATTGAATATCATTTTTTTCTGCATCTACTTCTGAAAAAATGTTTGGGCTTCTAGCAGTGTGTGGGACTTGGTCTATTAGTCCATCTATACTGATCTCCATCAGGTTGCAAATTAAAAATAATTTTTATCTGCATCTAGCTCTGAAAAAATATTTGGGCTTCTAGCTGTGTGTGGGACTTGTTCTATTAGTCCATCTATACTGACCTCCATCAGGTTGCAAACTGAATATCATTTTTTTCTGCATCTACCTCAGAAAAAAAATTTGGGCTTCTAGCAGTGTGTGGGACTTGTTCTATTAGTCCATCTATACTGACCTCCATCAGGTTGCAAATTGAATATAATTTTTTTCTGCATCTACTTCTGAAAAAATATTTGGGCTTCTAGCACTGTGTGGGACTTGGTCTATTAGTCCATCTACACTGACCTCCATCAGGTTGCAAATTAAAAATAATTTTTATCTGCATCTAGCTCTGAAAAAATATTTGGGCTTCTAGCAGTGTGTTGGACTTGGTCTATTAGTCCATCTATACTGATCTCCATCAGGTTGCAAATTAAAAATAATTTTTATCTGCATCTAGCTCTGAAAAAGTATTTGGGCTTCTAGCAGTGTGTTGGACTTGGTCTATTAGTCCATCTATACTGACCTCCATCAGATTGCAAATTGAATATCATTTTTTTCTGCATCTAGCTCTGAAAAAATATTTGGGCTTCTAGCAGTGTGTGGGACTTGTTCTATTAGTCCATCTATACTATCCTACACCAGGTTGCAAATTCAATATAATTTTATTCTGCATCTAGCTCTGAAAAAATATTTGGGCTTCTAGCAGTGTGTGGGACTTGGTCTATTAGTCCATCTATACTGACCTCCATCAGGTTGCAAATTAAAAATAATTTTTATCTGCATCTAGCTCTGAAAAAATATTTGGGCTTCTAGCAGTGTGTGGGACTTGGTCTATTAGTCCATCTATACTGATCTCCATCAGGTTGCAAATTAAAAATAATTTTTATCTGCATCTAGCTCTGAAAAAGTATTTGGGCTTCTAGCAGTGTGTTGGACTTGGTCTATTAGTCCATCTATACTGACCTCCATCAGGTTGCAAATTGAATATCATTTTTTTCTGCATCTACTTCTGAAAAATGTTTGGGCTTCTAGCAGTGTGTGGGACTTGGTCTATTAGTCCATCTATACTGATCTCCATCAGGTTGCAAATTAAAAATAATTTTTATCTGCATCTAGCTCTGAAAAAATATTTGGGCTTCTAGCTGTGTGTGGGACTTGTTCTATTAGTCCATCTATACTGACCTCCATCAGGTTGCAAACTGAATATAATTTTTTTCTGCATCTAGCTCTGAAAAAATATTTGGCCTTCTAGCAGTGTGTGGGACTTGTTCTATTAGTCCATATATACTGACCTCCATCACGTTGCAAATTCAAAATAATTTTTTGTCTGCATCTAGCTCTGAAAAAATATTTGGCCTTCTAGCTGTGTGTGGGACTTTCTCTATTAGTCCATCTATACTGACCTCCATCAAGCTGCAAATTAAAAATAATTTTTATCTGCATCTACCTCTGAAAAAATATTTGGCCTTCTAGCTGTGTGTGGGACTTGTTCTATTAGTCCATCTATACTGACCTTCATCAGGTTGCAAACTGAATATAATTTTTTTCTGCATCTAGCTCTGAAAAAATATTTGGCCTTCTAGCAGTGTGTGGGACTTTCTCTATTAGTCCATCTATACTGACCTCCATCAGGTTGCAAATTAAAAATAATTTATATCTGCATCTAGCTCTGAAAAAATATTTGGCCTTCTAGCAGTGTGTGGGACTTTCTCTATTAGTCCATCTATACTGACTTCCATCAGGTTGCAAATTAAAAGTAATTTTTTGTCTGCATCTAGCTCTGAAAAAATATTTGGCCTTCTAGCAGTGTGTGGGACTTGTTCTATTAGTCCATCTATACTGACCTCCATCAGGTTGCAACTTGAATATCATTTTTTTCTGCATCTACTTCTGAAAAAATGTTTGGGCTTCTAGCAGTGTGTGGGACTTGGTCTATTAGTCCATCTATACTGATCTCCATCAGGTTGCAAATTAAAAATAATTTTTATCTGCATCTAGCTCTGAAAAAATATTTGGCCTTCTAGCAGTGTGTGGGACTTGTTCTATTAGTCCATCTATACTGACCTCCATCAGGTTGCAAATTGAATATCATTTTTTTCTGCATCTACTTCTGAAAAAATGTTTGGGCTTCTAGCAGTGTGTGGGACTTGGTCTATTAGTCCATCTATACTGATCTCCATCAGGTTGCAAATTAAAAATAATTTTTATCTGCATCTAGCTCTGAAAAAATATTTGGGCTTCTAGCTGTGTGTGGGACTTGTTCTATTAGTCCATCTATACTGACCTCCATCAGGTTGCAAACTGAATATCATTTTTTTCTGCATCTACCTCAAAAAAAAAATTTGGGCTTCTAGCAGTGTGTGGGACTTGTTCTATTAGTCCATCTATACTGACCTCCATCAGGTTGCAAATTGAATATAATTTTTTTCTGCATCTACTTCTGAAAAAATATTTGGGCTTCTAGCACTGTGTGGGACTTGGTCTATTAGTCCATCTACACTGACCTCCATCAGGTTGCAAATTAAAAATAATTTTTATCTGCATCTAGCTCTGAAAAAATATTTGGGCTTCTAGCAGTGTGTGGGACTTGGTCTATTAGTCCATCTATACTGATCTCCATCAGGTTGCAAATTAAAAATAATTTTTATCTGCATCTAGCTCTGAAAAAGTATTTGGGCTTCTAGCAGTGTGTTGGACTTGGTCTATTAGTCCATCTATACTGACCTCCATCAGGTTGCAAATTGAATATCATTTTTTTCTGCATCTAGCTCTGAAAAAATATTTGGGCTTCTAGCAGTGTGTGGGACTTGTTCTATTAGTCCATCTATACTATCCTACACCAGGTTGCAAATTCAATATAATTTTATTCTGCATCTAGCTCTGAAAAAATATTTGGGCTTCTAGCAGTGTGTGGGACTTGTTCTATTAGTCCATCTATACTGACCTCCATCAGGTTGCAAATTGAATATCATTTTTTTCTGCATCTACTTCTGAAAAAATGTTTGGGCTTCTAGCAGTGTGTGGGACTTGGTCTATTAGTCCATCTATACTGATCTCCATCAGGTTGCAAATTAAAAATAATTTTTATCTGCATCTAGCTCTGAAAAAATATTTGGGCTTCTAGCTGTGTGTGGGACTTGTTCTATTAGTCCATCTACACTGACCTCCATCAGGTTGCAAATTAAAAATAATTTTTATCTGCATCTAGCTCTGAAAAAGTATTTGGGCTTCTAGCAGTGTGTGGGACTTGGTCTATTAGTCCATCTATATTGACCTCCATCAGGTTGCAAATTGAATATCATTTTTTTCTGCATCTAGCTCTGAAAAAATATTTGGGCTTCTAGCAGTGAGTGGGACTTGTTCTATTAGTCCATCTATACTGACCTCCATCAGGCTGCAAATTGAATGTAATTTTTTTCTGCATCTAGCTCTGAAAAAATATATAGGCTTCTAGCAGTGTGTGGGACTGGGTCTATTAGTTCATCTATACTGACCTCCATCAGGTTGCAAATTAAAAATAATTTTTATCTGCATCTACCTCTGAAAAAATATTTGGGCTTCTAGCAGTGTGTGGGACTCATTGTATTAGGCCATCTATACCAAGCTCCACAAGCTTTGAAATTAATAATAATTTTTAGCTGCATCTAGCCCTGAAAATAATTTTTCCCAATAGTGGTAGCAATAGAAATATGGGGCGCGCGCCTGGCTAACAAAAATATACGCTTCATAACACAAAACACCAGCCTAGCGCACTGCATTAATAAGATGGCATCATCGTCTCTCCCAGTGCTAGGCCTACTACGCAGGCTAGCATTCCTGTGCCTAAAACACAATGTATGGGTCCGCGCTAGCCACTATGCTGAGGGGTGTAAAGCTGCTGCTAACGCTTTATAACAATTCAATTGGCAGATTTTCACAGAGCTCTTCCACAACGCCCACCCATCGGGCAACAGTTGCCCACCCTCCCTATGGGATCTAGTGGCGAATAGTTGATGCCATTAACCAGAGCGTCAGTTGCCCCGTCAACGTGGCAAGCATACGGTAAGGCATGGGAAGAGTGGACACGACTAGTAGCAGGCAGACGGGTTGACCAATGTGAACAAGCCAGATCACAAGTCACCATAGAATTTCTCCACCAGCTAATGATGAGGGGCATATCAGGAGCGTCAGCGCAGCGGTGTCTGCCCGGAGTAGCATTTCACTTCCAACTACTGAATTGGGGAGATGTGACAAAGATTCATCATCAGACAATCCATAAAAGGGTGGAAAAGGGGTCAGCCAAGTCAGGAATGTAGACGTCCCGTCCCGTGTCACTAAAACTGATTTCTCACATCATATCCCTAGCACCATTAACATGACACTCACAATTTGAAGCAACACTAATGTCTACTGCATTTGTGATCGCCTTCTTCGGGGCGCTATGTATAAGAGAATTAGTCCCTCAATCCAAAATTACCACCAGTGGAGGCTTATTACACCAGGACGTAGTCATAGCCAATAATGCAATACGTCTACGCATACACCAATCGAAAACGGTTCCAGCGGGCAGGGGTACTTGGGTACTTCTACAACCCACAAACGGTACACTGAGTCGGGTAACAAAAGTAAAAACATATCTAACCATCAGATCACAAAGTAATTTCTTCCTATCACACATTGATGGAACGCCATTATCAAGATACCTGTTCCAAGCTATATTTAATAAATGCATAACATCGGCAGGGAACCACCCCAAAGATTACGGGACACACTCATTCCGCATAGGTGCGGCCACGGAAGCAGCAAGAGCAGGACTGTCAGAAACGGAAGTTCAGAGGATAGGGAGATGGCGATCCACGTGTTTGGCGAGATACATAAGACCGGACTTGTTATCCTAACGTGGTTTGTTTCTTTTACAGGTGACGCTAAGCCAACAGTGTGAGTGATAGGCCACTCGTATATATATTGGGCACAAAAAAGGGCGAAAGTCCGCCCAGGCGGGAGGAAATTAGAGTTTCATAACACATATTTCAACTGGAGAGGTATTAGAGGCCTGCTATGGCCACAGGTACTAATGGAGGTAATCAAGGTAGGGAGAGAGGCAAGAGGTCCGGTCATCTTAGTTATACAGGCCGGGGAAACAACCTAGGTCATCACAAAAGCGCATAACTAATGGCAATAATGAAACTAAACACTGAGCGCTTCAGAGAATTTTTCACAAAATTAGCTATAGTATGGTCAGAGATTGTGCCGATAGCGGTATGGCAAGGTGCGCGAGACATCACGGCCATTGAATGGACAAGGCGGGTAATAAATATTCGGATGGCAAAATTTAGAAGAGACAGAGGCGGTGTAGTGATACGACACAGACAACTGGAAGGAGATAAAGCAGGCCTCATACTGCCCGACGGTGTTCACTTAATAGATATTGGACTGGACATATTCCTGTCAGGACTCCAGGACGGAGTGGAACAAGCGTTAAGAGTGATGGGTGGGGGTCAGAGTCGTGCATACGAGTACGCTGGATCCTCCGTGGCCTGGAAATAGAAAGGACATGTTGGAGAGTTACACTTGTTGGCCAACTTGCCGGAGTGGGGACCCAGGGCATGCTGCAACAAGCTGAATTATTTTAGAAATAAAATGCCTTTCTAATGGAATGAGTATAAAGAGTTAATAAAGCTGTGACCGATCCTCACCCATCCAGTTGTAAGAGTTACATTATTGTATTGTCCATGAAAGGGGGGCGGTAGGGGGGCTGAGCGTCTGGGTTTGGTTGGGGGTCCCCACCGTCTGCCTAGGCTAGATTCATTTAAAAATTCTTATTAGATACACAGGCGGTGCAGCTTGCTTCGCAGCTGGGCTACTACGCCCAAAGTATTGCCTAGGCTAGATGCAGTTAAAAATTCTACGCTGACTAGCAGACACTGAAGATTTGGAGCAGACCTCTGAGTAAACAGCTCTTCAGACTCAACCATCTGTGTTACCCCAAGCCATAGTGTATGTAGTTTCTTACAGTTAAAAGGGGGGGGTGCGACCCAACCCACCTGGAATTGACGATGCCAACGTCACGTAAGACACAGCAAGGGGACTCCCAAAATTGTGGCACAGACACCACTTAACCCTAGAACGCATACCTGTGGCCTTGCAGGCCCGCCCAGTTAATTGTTTTCTATTTTCTGCAAGATTACTTCTTCATGTATATAGTTGTTTGTCTTTTGAGTTTGAGTTATTCCATGTTATTTGCACACGGGCCTAAAGGGCCCCAGGTATGTGAAAGTGTAGATTTTTATGGTCATGCGTTCTAGGGTTAAGTGGCATCAATTGCCCCACTGTTGCTTAAAACGGTTGGTGAGGTGATTTTACCAAATCCCCAAGCTTTTAGTCTCCCAAGGAAGACACAGGGGTAGAAATGTCCTTGCGAATCCATGATTTGTTCATCTTTATGAACGTGAGTCTGTCTACATTCTCAGTGGACAGCCGCGTGCGCTTATCTGTCAGCACACCACCAGCAGCGCTGAACACACGTTCAGAGAGAACGCTGGCTGCATGGCATGACAAGATCTCCAAGGCGTGAGTGGCGAGCTCCGGCGATTATTCCAGATTGGAATACCAAAATGAGCAAGGGTCCAGTGACACAGTCATGGCTTCGATGTTCACTTGGAGATTCTCCTGTACCATCCTCTCTAGGCATTGACTATGTGTCAGACTTCTTGTCTCCTGTGGCCTTGCAAAGGATGGTCTAAAAAAGTGGTGAAACGATTCCACAAAATTGCTGTTACCAGAAGATACTGTGTTACTGTTACTGTTTGAGTGATGAAGACTCGACAGTCCCACCGTTGGCAAGTTAGAACTGTGAGATTCACTACGTGCACCACTGGTGTTTTGTGGAAAAGCACATGTAAGATTCTGCAACAGCGTCTGCAGATACTCCTGCATTCGTCAATACCTTTTTATGGCAGGAATTATTTCGGCAAATATACTTTTGTACCGGGGATCTAAGAGTGTGGCAACCCAGTAGTCGGGATTACTTCGAATTCTGACAATCCGGGGGTCATGTTGCAGGTAGTGCAGCAAGAAGCCACTCATGTGTCTTGCGCATCCAGAAGTACCAAGTCCTTGTTGTGTTGGTAGCGAGGTAAGAATCATGCTTCCTTCCTCTGCCCTCTCCCTCCAACCTCGCACAACAGAAATGTGATCAAGGTCTCCCTCATCTGATGAGTCTTCCATGCCCATCGCCAGTTCGTCCTCCACTTCTTCCTCGGCTCCTGCACCTTCCTCAACAGTTTGGCTGCTACCATGCGCCCTGGTTAATCCCTCTCCCCTACCCTCCCATGCCTGCCGCCTTGGTGCTGCCAACCGTCTGGACTTTGGAGATGTTATCCCTTCCGCATACGACTCCTCCTCTACTTCCTCCACCTCCTCTTGTCCCACCACCTGACTCTGAATTCTGTTTAATGTGTGCTCCAGCATGTAAATCACCGGAATAGTCATGCTGATAATGGCATCGTCGTCAGCACTAAACATCTTCGTCGCCATTTCAAAACAGTGCAGAAGGGTGTGTGGCGCCCCTAGAGTTACTGCATCTCACCCAGAGGTGTGGTATCTCACCCTCAGGTAAGGAAGGCGTATGGCTCGGGACCCTGACTCCTGCATCCAACACATACCCGCAGTGGGGTTAGGGCGAGATTGCTCCTAAGGGAGAGCACAGTCCCAGGTCCCTAGCTGGTTTGAGGGTCCTATGTAGTGGGTGCTTAGGGGAGCAGCTTAGGGGAGCACATGACAAGGAGAGTATAAATAGGAAGCCATCTTAGAAAGAGCAAGCCAGACAGAGGAGGAAAAGTGACAGGAGCAGAGACTAGGCATGAGCACTGCTCCGGAGGCGGGCCTAGCCTGGGAGGCCCAGGACTGAAGGAGAGAAGAGAGGAGTGGGAGCTGGAAGGCTCCAGGAACCGAAGGGACCCTACGGCTACGGGCCGTGCAGAAGGCCACCCGTACTCCCGCTGCTACCAGGAGGTAGAGGGGTCAGGCCAGATAAGGGGAACCGGTCCCTCAACTAGCGGAGAAACAGCAATGCTCAACTAGAAACCGGAGGCTGCTGCATTTCATGTACTGCAGGCCAAAGTCCACACCAGTCTCACTAAGAAGGTAGCCACATAGGACCCAGGGGACGGAACACACGTCACCCGCCAAGGCCCGAGGATACCGGATAGAAGTGTCACTGGGTGTGAGGTGCAGGGAGAAGGCCAGAGAAAGGACACACAGAAGGGGGTCCTGCTAAGTACTCCGGAGCTATCTGGGGGTGGACTGAGCCCCTCACTGAGTATGCACAGCACGACGGGGGAGATTGCTCTGGTACCTGTAATCTGGACTACAACAACTGTGAGTAATATCTTGAGACGGCATCACACGGACTCTGTGTTCATTACTGACTCCCTGCACTACAACCACCATCATCCACCCACACTGCCCTGAAGCTACACTCTTCCTGTGGTGAGTAATAATACCGTTGCTGCAAAACCACCAGCTTCAGAGGACAGTTCCGCAGCGACGGCCCCTTTGGCCGCACTCCACAGGTGGCGTAGTCAGACATTATAAAATCCATATATACAAATTACACTTGGATTGACCGCCCTGGGTCACGGACTGGGTCACCGCCACAGTGACTACAACCCCCAGCGTCTACCGGCCCGGCTCAGGGTACCCCATGGCCCAGGGGGCGCGTCAACTTCATAGGTCCCTGATCTGAGACCACTCCTGCAGCGTGATCTCGTTGGCCCAGGCTAAACGTCAGAACGTATTGCACCAGGGCTTGTCGGTGCTGCCACAGTCGCTGCAACATGTGCAGAGTTGAATTCCACCGTGTCGGCACATCGCATTTCAGCCGGTGAACTGGCAGGCCCAACGACTTCTGTAGAGATGTAAGTCGTTGAACTGCGGGATGCGAACGGCGGAAGTGAGCACACAGCGACCGTGCCCTCTGCAGAAGGCCATCTAGTCCGGGATAGTGGGCTAAAAATTGCTGGACAACCAGGTTCAACACGTGAGCCATACAAGGCACGTGTGTGACATTGCCCCGGCGAAGTGCCGCACCCAGGTTTGCAGCATTGTCGCACATGGCCTTCCCTGGTTGCAGGTCCAGTGGAGACAACCTTTCATGAAACTGGGTCTCCAGAGCTGACCACAGCTCCTCAGCTGTGTGACTCACATTTCCCAGACATTTCAAAGTAAACACTGATGCCGTTGAGCCCTGCTACCAGCATAGTAAGGAGGTGTGCAGGATTCCTTCTGCGCAGTTAGAAAGCAGGTGGCATTACCAGACAGGCTTTTGGTGCAGGTGGAGGACCGAGAGGAGGTTGAGGAGGCAGAAGCAGTGGAGGAACTTCGAGATAAAGAGGATTGACGCACAACTCGTGGGGACGGTAAGACTTGGACAGCAGCCCCTTGTCCTGCTGTCACCATAGTTACCCAGTGCCCAGTCAGCGACATGTAACGCCCCTGTCCATGCCTTCTCGTCCAAGTGTCTGTGGTGAAGTGCACCCTGTCACACACAGAGTTTCTCAAAGAAGCGGTGATGTTGTGTGCGACATGCTAGTGGAGCGCAGGCACACCTTTCTTTGAGAAGTAGTGCCGACTGGGCATCTGGTACTGGGGCACTGTGACGGACATAAGGTCTTGAAAATCCTCTGTGTCCTCCAGGTGGAAAGGCAGCATTTCTGTAGCCAACAGCTTGCAGATGGTGAAATTCAACCTCTTAGCTTTCTCATGGCTAGGAGGAAATGGTCTTTTACTTTTCCACATCTGAGGGACCGAGGGCTGGCTGTTGTGCTAAGACGGTGTTGAGTAGGGTGTCCCCGGCAAACTGCCGGTCTGTGAGGAAGATGCAGGCGGACATGTTAGGTTGCCTTGATCCAAAGGTGGTGCTCTCGATGTCGGAGAGCGCTCAACACTAGCAGGTGTTTCCACTTCCCAATGAACTGACGACCTGCCAATCACACTGGCTGTTACGGGTAAAGAGGTGGCAGGTCTGCGTCCAAAAACAGGTGTGACTGCTGTCCCCCCAGTCACAGAGGATGAAGAGGCTGCGGATGCACAAGATGGGGCAGACGGTGGTTGGCCCAGCCGGCTAGGCCGCATTGTAGCACAGTGAGCTTCCCACTGCAACTTATGCTTCATATCCATGTGACGGTACATGCATGAAGTACTCAAACTATGGATTTTTTGGCCTCTACTTAGCTTTTGCTGACAAATATTACAGATAACACGAGTTGGGTCATCCTTATCGATCTGAATAAATGCCCAGGCTATGCAAGGCTTAGAGCCCATGTGACCTGAAGAGCCACTACGGCTTGTGGTCAGAGGCAGAGTTGTGGTTGAGGATGCAGTTGTTGACGTGCTTCCAGTACTCCGTCTCTGTTCAGGAAGGCGCAACCTAACCTCGTCGTCAATAGCATCTGTGATGCCCCGCTGCGCTTGGTATCACAGATCCTAGAAGAGTGCATTGATGGAATCCTCCACAAGAGGCCCCCATAAACATTCACACATCTCCACCTTCCACCTCAGACCAGCAGAGGGAGCCCGTTAGGGATATAAATAGGGAAGGTGGAGCTAGGCAGTTCAGTTCCTCTGAAGAGTTCCTGCAGTAGAGAAGCCTAAGAGAGGTCAGTCTGCAGTGGAGCTCAGTCTAGTCTAGAGAACGCAGTTAATAGTTCAGCAGTGGAGCACGAGGCTCCTGCTTGCTAGATTCAGGGAGTCCAGATAGAGCTTAAGGTGTGCCAGTGCCGTAAGATCAGTGAAGCGCGGCAAGCTGCCGTTAGTGTGTATAGCCTAGTGAGGGCCAGAGTAGGCCGAAGGCGAGTGGCGAGTTAGTACATAAGGGGCAGAGGAGCTTAACCAGCTCACCCCGAAGCATTTACCAGACACAGGATCCGAGCTTACCGGTATCTCTATGACCCAGTAAGGCATAACCGGAATCCCTGGAGAACTACAAGTCCCAGGATCGCTAAGGTGCTGATATGTAACAGAGCCAGGAGACGCTTAGGCCCCGCATACTGGGAGCGTGAACTCCAAGAGAAGGCCCTACCACAAGGTCAGCCAGCGCAGGACAGAGACAAAGTTAGGCCTAGCTCCAGGCAGGTCAGAAACTTACTAGGCAGAGGCAAGAAACAGGAGGCCCTACACCCGCTCATTGGGGAGGATCCTGATATGCACCCTTCACCCTACAGTGCTCCGGGATGTGCCTGAATTTCCACCAGTAAAAGGTACTGAAGTGACTACCGTGTCCGTTCCCGTTCTTGCTCTGACCCAGCTGGGTCTCGCCTGTACTGCATTCCCCCTGCATACGCTGCCCTGAGACCTAGGTCCACCTGTGGGGAGCTATACCATCGAGCTGCCTTATCACCGGCCTCAGTGGACTGCTGCAGCGCTGGTGCTTGTCACCAGATACCACAGGTGGCGTCATGAACTCTTATAAAATTAACAATTATCCACCCTTTTAAAGAGAGACCCCAGGGTATGGGCCAGGGAGCCGACCACCGCGACATCCCCAAGGCCAGGCAAATGCCCGGGTACCGAGTCATCCCCATCCCCAGGGCTAGTCACATCCTCCTCCACCTCCTCTGCTGACCTCATCGACTGGCTGACTGTGGGTTGACAGTAAGTGGGATCTCCAACCTCGTCATCATCACCCTGTGTGTTATCACACCCGTCGTCCTCAGAGCCAACCTCTTCCTGCCCTGACCGAAAAGTCAATTTGTCGCTCCAATCAGGTATTTGAGTCTCATCATCGTCTTCATCATTGTCTTCACCAACAGGAGTTACAGTTTGGGAACAAGGGTCTACATTATGCTCAGAACCTTCTTCATCAGGTCCTGGATCCGACTTATAAAGATTCTGGGCATCAGATCAGATCATTTCCTCATCTGGATTAACAGAAGCTCTGGAGCAGACCTCCGTTTCCCAGGCTATAGTATGAGTAAACAGCTGTGCAGACTCAACCATCTGTGCTACCCCATACTCAGACGGGCAGCTGGAGACTTGGGAGCTGTGAGGAAGCAAGTGCGATTGGGGTGACACCTCTGAGGACTGGAGTATTTGTGATGTTGAAATTGAGGTGATGGAGAGCCCACTTGAAGGAGCACTTGATATCCGTTGAAGCACCTGCTGTTTTTGTGCCTCATTTAGAATTTGTAGCGATGGGCGTGTCCGTAAGAATGGGATCGTATCACATTGTCCACGAAAAGAAGTCGACATCTTAGTTTGGCTGGAAGATGGTCTTTCTTCTGCAGATGTTACCCCCCCCCCCCACCGTGGGGGGCCTCGACCCACCGGCGGACAGGCACCAGTATTGGGATAGGGGGGCTGGCCGTCAGGGTCCACCGCGGCTCTGGCACAAACCCGGCGACACACGGACTGGCCGTGTCGGCTTCTCACTTTTTGGATTTTAGAAGGGCATGACATGCCTATATCTGTGTCTCCCCCTCCTTTTACTCCTCCACCTCTTTTCTTTTCGCATGACTATATGTACTTGTCACTTTTCCATGTGTTAGTTGTGTCTTCTGAGCAGTTTGTCAGCTTTTGGACACCTTTGAAGGTGTTTTCTATGTGTTTCTATGTGTTTTTGTTTGCCTGCCATTGGTTTAAATGGTGTTCGAAGGTGTTCGACGAACAGTTCGACGAACAGTTCGGCGAACACACGGGTGTTCGACGAACCGAACCGAACTCGAACACTACGGGGGTGGCTCAACACTACTCTTTAATTCTCTGCAGAGAGCGTTGCAAAAGACAGACAAGTGGGATGCTGACACTAATGATGGCGTCATCGCCACTCACCATCTTGGTGGCCTCCTCAAAGTTTGTCAGGATGGTACATATGTCAGACATCCAAGTCCACTCCTGAGGTCTTATGTGTGGAGTCTGACCTGAATATCGACGGCCTTGTTGCAGCTGGTACTCCACAGCTCTCTTCTGCTCACAAATCCTTTGCAACATGTGGAGGGTAGAGTTCCAACGTGTGGGGACATCACACACCAGTCGGTGTGCCGGAAGCTGCAAACGTTGTTGCAACACAGCAAGGGCGGCGGAAGCTGTAGCCGATTTGCGAAAATGAGCTGACAGGCGGCGTACTTTCACGAGCAGATCTGGCAACTCGGGGTACGATTTAAGAAACCGCTGAACCACGAGGTTAAGCACATGAGCCAGGCATGGTACGTGTGTGATCTCACGTCGCCTCAGAGCCGCCACCAGGTTACGGCCATTGTCACACACGACCATGCCGGGATGTAGGTTCAGCGGTCTCAGCCACAGATCTGCTTGCTCTTTCACAGCTGTCCACAACTCACAAGCAGTGTGAGGTTTATCACCTAAGCTTATGAGTTTCAGCACAGCCTGTTGCCGCTTGGCGGAGGCAGTACTGCAATGCTTCCAGCTTGTAACTGATGTGGTGATATCTGAGATGGAGGCTGAACATGAGGAGAAGGAGGAGGATGCGCAGGAGCTGTACACTGTGGGGGCAACTCTGACTGACATAGGGCCCGCAATCCTCGGTGTGGGGAGGATGTGTTCCGTCCCAAGGTCCGACTGGGTCCCGGCTTCCACTATGTTTACCTAGTGTGCCGTCAGAGAGATGTACCGTCCCTGGCCACAAGCACTTGTCCACGTGTCCGTTGTCAGGTGGACTCTCCCAGTAACTGCGTTGTTGAGGGCACGGCAGATGCTTTGGGACACGTGCTTGTGTAGTGCGGGATGGCACACCGGGCAAAATAGTGTCGGCTGGGGACCGAGTACCGAGGAACGGCCACCGCCATAAGATTGCGGAAGGATTCTGTCTCCACCAGCCTAAAAGGCAGCATTTCCAATGCAAGCAGTCATGAAATGTGCGAATTTAGGACTGTGGCCTGTGGGGCGTTAGCTGCGAATTTCCGCTTTCGTTCAAAGGTCTGGGATATGGACAATTGAACGCTGCGGTGGGACGTGGACGTGGACGTTGATGCTGTTTCTTGAGAAACTGCCATAACAAGTGAAGACTGAGAGGAGGGGGCATCTTTACATGCAGTATGGACAGGGGATTGCCTTGCACACAGAACAGGGGGTTCTATTGCACGCACAACAGTGGAAGAAGCAGTGGTGACACCCGCTGACACTGGTCGTGGACCCTGGGTTTCGCCCCACAAAGTCGGGTGCTTTGCTGCCATGTGCCTGATCATGCTGGTGGTGGTCAGGCTGGTAGTTTTGTCACCCCTGCTGATGCTGGCATGGCAGGTGGAACATATGGCCTTTTTGGGGTTATCAGCAGAGTCTTTAAAAAAATTCCAGACTTACCGCTTGTACTGGCAACGTCCCTCGTGTTGGTGTTACGGGGAACGGTTGCCTGCCTTCTGTCTGCGGCCACCACACTGCTTCTTCTTGCCTGTTGGGGTACTCTGCCTCCCTCCCCCTGTGTGCTGCTGGCCTCACTCTGCATGTCCTCCTTCCACGTTGGGTCAGTTACTAGATCATCCACCACTTCCTCCTCTTCCACTTGCGCACCACGATCCTCCTCCTCACTTCCTGGCAATTGTGTCTCGTCATCGTCCACCTCTTGTGACAGATTGCCAACGTCGACTTCCTGTGGCCGTGGCTGTTCAAATATTTGAGCATCGCAACATGGGATCTCCTCTTCCACCACTTCAAGCGTATCAGGCGAGGGGCCCAAATATGGAAATGGACCAGTGTCCAAGTGTGGGATCACTTGCTGTCTGACGACACTCGGCATGGTGGGAGGAAGGAGCATCAGGGTGAGGAGGAGTATGCGGTCGAGACTCACGGCTACTAAGAGTTGACCGTGTGGAAGACAGACCAGAGGTGGTGGTGCCCAGGTAACAGGAAGTATTGTCTGCTATCCAATTAATAACCTGTTCACACTGATCAGTTCTCAATACTGGTGTTGTTCTGTGCTTCCCTAGTAATTCGGTCAAGAAGTTGGTTGTGGCACATTTTCACCTTGGCCACGGCCCCGTCCTCTGCACGAACCATCACCAGAATGTCCACTTCCACGTCCCTTGCCACGCGCCTTTGCCATTGTAAATGAAGTAAAATAGCTTACACTTGCACTATCAATGGAAAAAGGGTAATAAAGAGTAGATTAGAACAGTGGAAGAGGAAAACCACAGTTATTGTTTACTGGGGTATACCACACTTTTTTAAATAGAGATATTTGCGGCTGAACAGTGAGCGACACACTCAAACTGCTTTTTTTTTAGATACCAAAGGCCCAAAACTGGATAGTACAGCGATTTGACCCATGGAACTGCGAAACCACACTGGGATGCCGGGCCTACACAAGACTATTTTCAACAGATATATTTTTGTGTCACAACAGTCAGGAGACACTACTGTTTTTCTTTACGGAAAAAACTACCAAAAGCTGAATAATAGAGATTTTTTACCGTGGGATGGCAAAACCACAGTTATTGTTTACTGGGGTATACCACACTTTTTTAAATAGAGATATTTGCGGCTGAACAGTGAGCGACACACTCAAACTGGTTTTTTTTTTAGATACAAATGGCCCAAAATGGATAATACAGAGGTTTGAACCGTGGAAGTGCAAAACAACACTTCTGTTTCTCTAGCCTACACCAGACTATTTTCAACAGTTATATTTGTGTCTGAAAAATCAGAGACACGCTTTTTTTTGGGGGGGGGGGGGGGGACACACCAAAAGGTTAATAAGACGGGTATTTGTACAGTGTGAAGGAGGGAAAAAAAGGAGGATTGAGATGGAAAAAAAAGGATTTTTCCTGGCCCCCGACACCTGGTGCTAAGTCCAGCAATTTCAGCAACAGGAGCACACAGGACTGTAATGCAGCGTTTGCTGGTATAAGCACTGTGTCTCCTATACAGCCTGCCTGCCTGGTATCTGGGATGGATATTAGTCCTGAAAAGGACTGTTTGTTTGTTCTGGCAGCCTTTACAGACCCTACACTAACTATTTCGCAGTTTATATCTCTCCCTAAATCAGCAGCGCTGTCCCTACACTGTCTAATCCGGAGCGACTGTGTCCAAGATGGTGGCGATCCGTTTTAAATACTCGAGGTGATGCTGTGCGGCCAGCCAATCACTGTAATGCCCACAACCAACATGGCTGCAGCATTCCAGTGACTGGCTGGCAATCCCTGCATGTTCATTGGCTCTGTAAAGAGCGCCAAACATGCAGGGCGGAGACCCGAGCTCCCGCCCGAGGAACCCGGAAATGCTCGGTGCTCGCCGAACATCCCGAGTAGCGTGATGCTCGGGCGAGTACCGAGCAGTGTCGAGCATGTTCGCTCAACACTAGTAAATAGACATAAAAATACAGTGCTCAAAGAAATAAAGGGAATACTCAAATAACACATCCTAGATCTGAATGAATGAAATATTCTCATTGAATACTTTGTTCTGTACAAAGTTGAATGTGCTGACAACAAAATCACACAAAAATCATCAATGGAAATCAAATTTATTAACCAATGGAGGCCTGGATTTGGAGTCACCCCCAAAATTAAAGTGGAAAAACACACTATAGGCTGATCCAACTTTGATGTAATGTCCTTAAAACAAATCAAAATGAGGCTCAGTATTGTGTGTGGCCTCCACGTGCCTGTATGACCTCCCTACAACGCCTGGGCATTCTCCTGATGAGGTTGAGGATGGTCTCCTGTGGGATCTCCTCCCAGACCTGGACTAAAGCATCCGCCAACTCCTGGACAGTTTGTGGTGCAACGTGACGTTGGTGGATGGAGCGAGACATGATGTCCCAGATGTGCTCAATCGGATTCAGGTCTGGGGAACGGGCGGGCCAGTCCATAGCTTCAATGCCTTCATCTTGGAGGAACTGCTGACACACTCCAGCCACATGAGGTCTGGCATTGTCCTGCATTAGGAGGAAGCCTAATTTTTTCGCAGATTTGCCGGACCTGGAATTTTTTTCCTGCTTACTGTTATATTACATTATAAGATTGATGGAGTCGTTCAAAAGTACAACTCGTCCAGCAAAAAACAAGTCCTCTTATGGCTATATCGATGGAAAAATAAAAGAGTTATGGCCTTTGGAAGAAGAGGAAAAAACAAAAACAGAAAATAGCCATATCAGGAAGGCGATAAAGGGAATCTGTCAGTAGGATCAACCCTCCTAAGCCGTCTATATGTGTATGTCGGTCATAAGCTGGATAACATGGCACCTTGATATCTGTAATCCAGTGTCTTATTCCAGAGAAATCCACGTTTTTCTGATATGTAGATGAGCTGTTCAGGACTATGGGCCGGACACTGATCTGTATGAGGATCTCCCTCCAGAGAATATTATACATGAAGGGGCCATTACCTGTGTGAGACATGGAAGTAACACAGGACAATAGAGCTGTCTCCTCACAGACACATTGTTGCTTCTCTCTGAGCTCTGCTGTATTGTAACAATATTACAACCCTGTCTGCCTGTGAGATGGAAGCTGGAGCTGAGAGGAACCTGCAGATGTGTCCGTCCAATGGATGATTTTATATCAACATAATTTTATCAAGCTATAGCAACTAAAGGAGAATAACTGAGCCATCTTCTATCCCTGATCCTCCGGGGCCGTGTCCTTAGGCTGCTCTGCATTATTACCCTGTGATACACCCCCCTTGGTAGAGACCAGAAGAATTAGCACTACATAAAAAGGCCCAAATCTCTGGAACCGTGTGACGCATTACAAAGAACAAAATACGGACTACTGAGGGGAGCGGCGAGGAGACAATAAGAGCAAAACCTGACTCCTTGTCACCTGGTTCATGACCTCTTTAAATGGAATAAAAATGCATCATGAGAAACTGCTCATAGTAAATTTCTCTACTGTATATGAGCAGTTCAAGGCAATATTTAAAGAAGCACTCCTCCCATCAAAGTTTCTATCCTGTTAATCTATTGCAATCATCATATTATATAGCACTGTGTACTTAGAATTGCTCATTTTGCCTGTCTACACAGCTAATTCTTCTCTTTTCTCTGCTCTATGTAGAAACAGGAAGTCTCTTGTCCCTGCATTTATCATTCCCTCCAACAAGTGCGCTGCGTCCAATCCACAGCATTTACTGACCGTGAGCATGCACCCTTAGGCTGCTCTGCATTATTACCCTGTGATACACCCCCCTCGGTAGAGACCAGAAGAATTAGCACTAAATAAAAAGACCCAAATCTCTGAAACTGTGTGACACATTTACAAAGAACAAAATACGGACTACTGAGGAGAGCGGCGAGGAGACAATAAGAGCAAAACCTGACTCCTTGTCACCTGGTTCATGACCTCTTTAAATGGAATAAAAATGCATCATTGGAAACTGCCCATAGTAAAGGTAATTGCCATTTTTCTACTGTATATGAGCAGTTCAAGGCAATATTTAAAGACGCACTCCTCCCAGCAAAGTTTTTATCCTCTTAACATATTGCAATCATCATATTGTACAGCACTGTGTACTTACAATTGCTCTTTTTGTCTTTCCACCCAGCTAATTCTTCTCTTTTCCATTAGGTCTATGATGTGATTAAAAACTGACTAGCTGACTCCTTCTAAGCTCTATGTATAAACAGGAGGTCAATTCTCCCTGTATGAGTCATAAGTCCCTGCAAAAGTCCCTGACATGGTGGAGGAGGGAGCAGCTGTGTCAGGAGTTGCAGGGGATGATAAATGCAGGGACAAGAGACTTCCTGTTTCTACATAGAGCAGAGAAAATAGTAGAATTAGCTGTGTAGACAGGCAAATTGAGCAATTCTAAGTACACAGTGCTATATAATATGATGACTGCAATATATTAAGAGGATAAAAACTTTGATGGGAGGAGTGCTTCTTTAATAGAACCATTTCCTTGAACAACATGTCTGCTGGTTATGGCTGATCACCAAAAACTGCATGTATTATTTTCAAGTATATTCAGATTTTATTCTTATCATGCACTAAACAAAATGATTTTCCTTTTGTGTAATCTATAAAATAAGCTTCTGCAATATTCTTCTCATCATTAAAAAACAAACTTTCCATTATATAAATAACATTGCAAAAAGTTGTTATTTGTATCTAAGTAGAAATGAGCAAAGTTTTATATGTCCAGAAAAAGAGTGAAGCTATCATTATGTTCAATCTAATGCATATACCTATAGCACATACAGTGACATGCTATTGGTCAGTTACTGGTCACATGACCTGTGCCATGCATGTGGCCAGGGTAATTATAATATTCATATTCTGACGGCAGTTGGAAGGTGATTGTGGCAGTTGGAGACTGGCGATGGAGAAGGAGATGATGTCTGCTAGACCAGAGCAGAGCGATTTTATGGAGGACGAGGAGGTTATTTTTATCTTGGACTCATCGGACGATGAGGACAACACTTCAATCAAGATTCAACGAAGTAATGAGGAGGTTATTTTTATATTCAACTCATCGGACGATGAGGAGAACACTTCAATCAAGACTCAACGAAGTAATGAGGAGGTTATTATCTTGGACTCATCGGACGATGAGGAGAAGACTTCTATCAAGACTCAAAGAAGCAAGCGGAGAAGAATATTTTCAAGCTCCGTGAAGTCCACCGATGCACAGAGTCATCATGTGAAGGAGGACGTGAAGGAGAAGAGGCAAGCCAAGAAAAGAAACCTGGATTCTGCCTTGGAAGAAATACAGCCACCGGTCAAGATCCAGAAGAAAGACCCTCATGAAGACCAGGGATACTCAGGTAGATATACTGTGTGTGTATATATACGGTATATATCTGTATCCATGGCACATATGGAAAGTCACACACACTAAACCTGTTCTCTAGCTTAACTTTCATTACTTTTGTTGGTGAGGAGAATAATAGAAATATTATATTATACTGTATAATGTGAAAAACATAAAAAAAATGCAAATATTTCTTGAAATTTCCATGATTTGCCATTAAACATATGAGACAAAATTGATCGCAGCATCTCACCAAGAACATCACCATTTTATTTTGACCATATGCAATAATAATATGCTAAATAGGAGCTCCTCATTCCCTTCCCTTCGTATTTCATTACTGTTTAAGTCCTTATCATTTTTTATTAATGTTCAGTAAAATGTTAACAAATATTATAAATGTGTGATTCTTATTTTCTCTAAGAATGTCGGGTTTAATTGTTTTATTTAATAAAGAATATACCAAAAAATGTTTGTCATATGTGATTTATAGATAGAGCTTGGGCTGCTGAAATCATGAAATGATCGGTTTTCCTATTTCTTTTCACCCAATTTATATCTGGATGACATATATCTCAGCTATCTTACCTCCAAGAGCCATAACCTTTACTTTTCGTTTTCATACCCCTACATTGCTTTTTTCTGGACAAGTTGTAGGTGTAAATTTATCAGAAGATCGGGAAAATATCTAAGTGGGGTGAAATTATGAGAAAAAGATTTTAGTTGCACCATGTTTTTTTTAGTTTTTCTTTTACAGTGTGCGATAAAAATGGCCTGATTGATTCTACAGGTCAATAAGATTATGGGAACCCCAAATTTTTTGTTTGGTTTATTATATATTTTACTGTTTTTAGAAATTTTTAACTTTTTTTTATTGGTTTGTGTTGCCGTTTTCTGAGACCCATAACTTGTTTTTTTCCCCAGTGATGGAGCTGTCTGAGGGATTGATTCTTTTGCAGGGAGGGACTGTAGGAGGTATCATTTTGGGACACATACAAGTTTTGGATTTTGGATCACTGTTATTCTATTTTAGGGGAGAACTGAACCATTTCAGATTGGTGGAAGGAGTTTGATTTAGTCTTTTTTTTCTTATTTTTAAAAAATATTTATTTAAACTATTATTTTTTTCCCTTAAAGATCTAGGAACTGCATTCACTCAATCACTTGTGTGACACACTGTAATATTTTAGTATAGTCACATTATCGTCAAATTAACAGTCTCCTATGAAGATCTAAAGAAGTGCCGACATGATGGACATAGGGGCCTTCAGTAGCTAACAGCATTTGTGGCCGCCAGTGCACTAGTCATCTTCTCAGAGGGGTTTCAATCACCGCCGCCGGGAATGACAGAACCTGCGTGAGATTTCGGACAGGGGAGGCAGGTCCCACAGTGTCACACAGTTTACATAGAGAGATTAGTGTATGATGGGTATAACGTTTGTGTCTTTTCATATAGCTTGTGTATGAGGTGTAATGTATGTAGGTGTTTTATAATGTTTATGTTTTGTTTATGATCATTGGGTACAAAAATATATAACTTATTCTATTTATTGTACATGGGGTGTATGTGTGAGACTGGAATATATGTGTATAAGGTACACAATGTTATTCTGTAAATATATATCAGAAGATATATTAGTGCTACTAGGCCAGTTTTGTAGCATAATTTTCTTAAAGAAATGGCAATTGACACAATTATTTATTAAAGGGGTTAAAAAAAATAAGAAAATAATCCTTAAGCCAAATTCAGACATCCATGTGTCACTCCAAGAAAACAGACTGTGATGTATGGACTGACCGTACTTATCCTGACCCAAACTAAACAGTCTCATATATTAACACATTAACCGGCGCCATTTAGGTGAAGACTACTCATGGGGATAGCTCACATACCAATAGAACATATACAAAGAAAAGCAAATGGAGCAAAAAAAATCCCCTAATAAATTTCAAAATGGATTATAATAAAAAATATTTAAATCTTTATTAGTACAATATTAAAATCAGTTACAAAAATACAAAAAGTGCTAAATAGTATTATATGGTGAGTACACAAGAATAATGTGACACGTGCAAGTCAGGGCATAATATTCAAAAAGGATGTAATGTTAATGCATGGGTAATGAGGCTTGAGAAGAGGGGGATTATGATTAATAATAACTATGTAAAAGTAGCCATCCCCATAGAATAAACTGTGCCCCTTACTGAGCAGTGGAATAGCTAACATAAGTTAGTCCCTGGAGTGTCTTAAAAGACTAACACTGCTCAGAAAGTATGAAGTCCCATATTGGGGCCATCCTTACCCATGAGATGTCAAAGCCCGACTGTCCTGTCAAATTGCCCCGATCCGCATTTCGCATGGATTGCTTCTTCAAGGGACCTGTGTATCAATCGCATCTGCTCTTTATAAACCCCCTAGACTAATAATCCCCAGGTGTGTGTGTGAAAGCGCTTCTAATCGGCGCATGCGGGCGGGATATCTGGCAACACCCACGTCACCTCCGGCAGATATTAGGGCACAGTACGTTCCAGGAAGAATACTTCCTGAGACGTCATATGGAACGCACGGTCCTTTACAGATGCCGGGAAGTGACGGGGATCAGAGGGACTCCACCTGCGCATGCACACCCGGCGCAATAACATTACAAGTGAGTATGACACATAAATAAGGGGAATAGTAAGACAACCCTCTTCATAGTGCACTCCCATCCCTTATCTGAAAACCTAACACTTACAATATCTAAATATATCAATTCAATTACGAATAAATTGTTTGCAGAATAAATACAGCCATAGAATTATTTAGAACATAGATAATTATAAGCAAAACAATATCCGATGATTTTTCATACCGACATCCGGATGATAATAGATTATGCTATCCAGCGTTCAAGGCTTATTTGCATTTAAGAGGAGGGGAGTCAGCACTCAAGCTTGGATGGTGGATGATATTACCGGGGGGAAAAGCACGACTAAAATAAAAAACAAAAAACATACACAATTAATACAAAAGACAAAAATAAGAAGTACAAGGTTAAAAGTTGAAATTCCAGAGAGCATAATCACAAAGCATGTAAGTGAGTCATATCCCAAGAACGGATATCACAAAAGGGACTAATAGTATGCTTGAGCATATCTGTGCAGGCACGTACCCACATATGTGCATCTATACACCTGCAAATGCATACAAGGGTATACACAATTGCCTACAGGTGTTACAAAAATGGAGAGAAGCTTAGCTTCTCATTCAATCCACTGGGAGTCATTGTCCCCAACTTGACTATCCATTTGCATTCCAGGCTTGCCAAAGCCCTCTTATGGTCACTCCCCCGGATGCCCATATGTAAGCGGTCAATGCTCACACTCATACAGGTACATATCCCTCCTCTATTTTTCCAATGTCCACCGCGTTCCCCCCATTAGCTCTGTGTCCTCAGATTGAGATTTTCTGCAAATTGGTTACGGAGGATCTCAAAGTGTTATCAAAATGCAGTAGAGATAATCTTACAAGGAAACAGAGAAAAACATTGGATGATCTTAGATCAATTACTGATGTTGTTTTTAAAGCTGCAGATAAGGGGGGGCAACGTGGTAGTCTAGTCAATGGAGATTTATGAGCGGGAGGCCTTTAGACAATTAAGGGACAAGCAGGCTTATAAATCCTTATCAAGTAATCTCCAACCTGTTTTTTCTAGGGAAATTTTTCTTATTTTGGATGATGCCTTGATACAAGGCATCATTCCAAAAAAGGTTTTTGACGGACTGATGGTTGAACATCCTGTTATTCCAACATTTTATTTACTGACAAAGGTCCATAAGAATTCTACTGTTCCACCGGGGCATCCTATTGTCTCTGGCATAAGAGGGCTATGCGATCCCATTTGTAAATTTATTGAATACTACCTGCACCCGTTGGTTGAGACGCTGTCCTCCTATGTCAGAGACACTACAGACGTCCTGAGAAGGCTTGTTGGTCTCTCAATGGAACCTGATATGTTGCTTGTAACAGCAGAAGTGGAGTCACTCTGCACTTGCATATGCCATCAACAAGGCCTAGAGGCAGTGGAATTGTATCTGACTATGAGCAACTTGGAGACGTCTTTGTGCACCCTGATTTTGGAATTATTACGGTTCATTCTGACTCACAACTATTTTATTTTTAACGACAGGTTTTTCATTCAAACAAGAGGCACTGCGAATGCTACGCAAATCTCTTTCTCGGTTATATGGAGAGAGAGATTTTCGGGGGTGGTGCAAGCGCCGCTTCCCAGGCTGGTACCGCTATATTGATGACTTGTTCATTATATGGCAGGGCAGTGCTAGTGATCTGCGGTCTTTCATGACCAGCTTGAATGATAATCATTACAACATCAAATTGACCTACAAAGTTGATGCGAGTCAGATTGACTTTTTGGATATCCAAATCAGGGTGCACACTGATGAAAAAATTACGTCTGATGTTTTCTGTACAGAGACGTCGGTAAATGCTCTGCTCCATGCTACGTCGGCCCACACACCATCCACTATATGGGCCATTCCGGTGGGTCAGTTTTTCAGAATGCGGCGTATATGTTCCACTGAGGAAATGTTTGAGTATCAGGCCAATGATTTACGGTCCAGGTTTATTGCAAGAGGTTATAGCAATAGATGCATAAAAAGGAGTTATAATCGGACTAAGAATACTACCCACATGCAACTTCTGGCAGATCGGGTATTCATAGAAGAAATAAGAAATCGGAATCAGTGGTCAGATTCATTTCCACGTACAACAATCAGTGGGAGGGTATGAGTCGCATTCTTCAAAAACACTGGTCAATTCTAAAAACAGAACCAACGATTGGTGCATCTGTGCCGGATCGTCCATTATTAACAGCAAGAAGCAGAAACATTAAAGATCTAATAGTGAGGAGTCACTATGTCCCAAAAGTGTCATCTCTGCCCTTTAATATGGGCGTACTGAAGCGAGGATGTTTTCCATGTGGCCATTGCTTAGCCTGTCGAAATGTGGTCAGGGCTACCACTTTTCTCTCGGCTGATGGTAAACAGGAGTATAAAATCCTCAACTATATATCATGCAGCATGGACCATGTGGTATATCATGCCACGTGTCCTTGTGACATGATATATATAGGACTGATATCACGCGAATTGCATGTACGCGTAAGGGAACGCGTTGCAGACATATGTTCTGCAATTAATGCAACTGATGTTTCATCTCTTAAGACTATGTCTTGACATTTTAGACTATGTCATGGTTCAGACCCCGATGGCCTTAAAGTTCGAGGCATTGACCGATTACATATGGGCATCTGGGGGGGTGACCACAAGTGGGTATTGGCACGCCTGGAATGTAGATGGATAGTCAAGTTGGGGACAATGACTCCCAGTAGATTGAATGAGAAGCTAAGCTTCTCTCCATTTTTGTAACACCTGTATGCAATTTTGTATACCCTTATATGCATTTGCAGGTGTATATGTGTACTTATGTGGGTACGTGCCTGCACAGATATGCTCATGCATACTATTAGTCCCTTTTGTGATATCCGTTCTTGGGATATGACTCACTTACATGCTTTGTGATTATGCTCTCTGGAATTTCAACTTTTAACCTTGTACTTCTTATTTTTGTCTTTCTTTTTGTGTATTAATTGTGTATGTTTTTTGTTGTTTATTTCAGTAGTGCTTTTCTCCCCGGTAATATCATCCACCATCCAAGCTTGAGTGCTGACTCCCCTCCTCTTGAATGCAAATAAGCCTTGAACGCTGGATAGCATAATCTATTATCATCCCGGATGTCGGCATGAAAAATCACTGGATATTGTTTTGCTTATAATTATCTATGTTCTAAATAATTCTATGGCTGTATTTATTCTGCAAACAATTTATTCATAATTGAATTGATATATTTAGATATCGTAGGTGTTAGGTTTTCAGATAAGGGATGGGAGTGCACTTTGAAGAGGGTTTTCTTACTATTTCCCTTATTTTTGTGTCATACTCACTTGTAATCTTATTGCGCTGGGTGTGCATGCGCAGGTGGAGTCCCTCTGATCCCCGTCACTTCCCGGCATATGTACAGGACCGTGCGTTCCATATGACGTCTCAGGAAGTATTCTTCCTGGAACGTACTGCGCCCTAATATCTGCCGGAGGTGATGTGGGTGTTGCCAGATATCCCTCCCGCACGCGCCGATTAGAAGCGTTTTCACACACACTTGGGGATTGTTAGTCTAGGGGGTTTATAAAGAGCAGATGAGATTGATACACAGGTCCCTTGAAGAAGCAATCCAAGCGAAATGTGCATCGGGGCAATTTGACAGGACAGTCGGGCTTTGACATCTCATGGGTAAGGATGGCCCCAATATGGGACTTCATACTTTCTGAGCAGTGTTAGTCTTTTATGACACTCCAGGGACTAATTTATGTTAGCTCTTCCACTGCTCAGTATGGGGCACAGTTTATTCTATGGGGATGGCTACTTTTAGATAGTTATTATTAATCATAATCCCCCTCTTTTCAAGCCTCATTACCCATGCATTAACATCACATCCTTTTTGACTATTATGCCCTGACTTGCACGTGTCACATTATTCTTGTGTACTCGCCATATAATACTATTTATCATTTTTTGTATTTTTGTAACTGAAATATTGTACTAATAAAGATTTAAATACTTTTTATTATAATCCATTTTGAAATGCTTTAGGGGATTTTTCTGCTCCATTTGCTTTTCTTTGTATATGGTCTCATATATGTCTACAAGGCTGTGGAATTTGGGCCAGGAGAGCTGCGGCCAGTCCGGGCAACTCTTGCACAGCTGAGTTTAGGTCCATTTACACTGCACAATTATCATGACTGAGCATTGCTAGGAACGCTTGTATCACTATAATCATGCAGTGTGAACAGGCTGCCGATCACAGAGATCATCGTTCTCAGCAGCACCTAATCCTATATAAAAAGGACTCGCACTGCTGGGAACAATGGCAGCCTATGTGCACTGGTCTATCACAGGTCGTTCCGTGCACATCTGAATTATGGTTATCAAGTTCTTTTTCCCCAGTGCGCAGCTGCCTGCTTATGATTGGTCAGCATCCATCAGAAGGAAGAAGACTCTGACCAATGAAATCTCTCTGATCAAGCCCATTTGGCCAAATGCTTTGATTGCTAACATCTCTGCAACAGATAGGCAAAATTAATATATGTATGTATGTATATATATATACAGGGTGGGCCATTTATATGAATACACCTAAATAAAATGGGAATGGTTGGTGATATCAACTTCCTGTTTGTGTAACATCAGTATATGGGAGGGGGAAAACTTCCAGATGGGTGGTGACCATGTCAGCCATTTTGAAGTTGGCCATTTTGGATCCAACTTTATTTTTTTCAATGAGAAAAGGGTCATGTGACACATCAAACTCATTGAGAATTTCATAAGAAAAACAATGGTGTGCTTGGTTTTAATGTAACTTTATTCTTTCATGAGTTATTTACAAGTTTATGTCCACTTATAAAATGTGTTCAAAGTGCTGCCCATTATGTTGGATTGTCAATGCAACCCTCTTCTCCCACTCTTGACACACTGATAGCAACATCGCAGAAGAAATGCTAGCAGAGGCTTCCAGTATCCATTGTTTCAGATGTGGCACATCTCGTATTTTCACAGCATAGACAATTGCCTTCAGATGACCCCAAAGATAAAAGTCTAAGGGGGTCAGATTGGGAGACCTTGGCGGCCATTCAACTGGCCCACGACGACCAATCCACTTTGCAGAAAACTGTTCATGTAGGAATGCTCGAACCTGACGCCCATAATGTGGTGATGCACCATCTTGTTGGAAAATCTCAGGGAACGTGCCATCTTCAGTGCATAAAGAGGGTAACACATCATCATGTAGCAATTTCAGATATCCAGTGGCATTGAGGTTTCCATTGATGAGGAATGGCTCCACTATCTTTGTACCCCATATATCACACCATACCATCAATTTTTGTGTTCCAACAGTCTTGGAGGGATCTATCCACTGTGGGTTAGTGTCAGACGAATAGCGGTGGTTTTGTTTGTTAACTTCACCATTCACAAAAAGTTTGCTTCATCATTGAACATAATGTACTGTGTAAACTGAGGGTCCTGTTCCAATTTTTGTTTTGCCCATTCTGCAAATTCAGTTCGCCGATCTGGGTCATCCTCGTTGAGATGCTGCAGCAGCTGGATTTTGTAAGGGTGCTATTTGTGAGTAGCTAATATCCGCCAAAGGGATGTTCGACTGATGCCACTCTCCAGTGACATGCGGCAAGTGCTACGCTGTGGGCTCTTGCTGAATGAAGCTAGGACAGCCATTGATGTTTCTTCATTAGTGACAGTTTTCTTGCGTCCACATTTTGGCAAATCCAACACTGAACCTGTTTTACGAAATTGAGTAAGCAGTTTGCTAACTGTAGCATGGGAGATGGGTGGTCTTGGAGGGTGTCTTGCATTGAAATCTGCTGCAATGACCCGGGTACTGCGGTCACCAGACATCAACACAATTTCTATCCACTCCTCATGTGTTAACCACTGCGACATGTCAATGGCTGTAAATAAAGAGAAACTTGATAGCAACTCATGAAAGAATAAAGTTCCGTTAAAACAAAGCAAACCATTGTTTTTCTTATGAAATTCTCCATAAGTTTGATGTGTCATATGACTCCCTTCTCATTGTAAAAAATAAAGTTGGACCCAAAATGGCTGACTTCAAAATGGCCGCCATGGTCACCACCCATCTGAAAAAGTTTTCCCCCTCCCATATACTAATGTGCCACAAACAGGAAGTTGATATCACCAACCATTCCCATTTTATTTAGGTGCATCCATATAAATGGCCCACCCTGTGTATATATGTATATATATACATATATATATATATATATATATATATATATATATATATATATATATATATATATATATACCCACACACATACAGTGGCATGTAAAAGTCTGGCACCCCTGTTCAAAATTATTGTTATTGTGAACAGTTAAGTAAGTTGAAGGTTAAATGATCTTTAAAAAGCTGAATTTGAAAAGAGACTGGTCTCAACAAATGGATGATGATCCTAAACACACATCAAAATCTACAATAGACTGACTAGGCGCAAGCTGAAGGTTTTACAATGGCCTACACAGTCTCCTGATCTGAACATCATTGAAAATCTGTGGCTAGACCTCAGAATAGCAGTGCATGCAAGACGACCCAGGAATCTCACAGAACTGGAAGAATTTTCCAAGGAAGAATGGATGAAAATCCCTCAAACAAGAATTGGAAGACTCTTGGCTGGCTACAACAAGTGTTTACAAGCTGTGATACTTTCAAAGGGGTTGCTACTAGGTATTATCTATGCAGGGTGCCAAAACTTTTGCATTGGCCCATTTTCCTTTTTGTAATTTTTAAAATATAAAAAATAGCAATATATATATAAATATATATTTTTTGCCTAGAAAATAAAGCAAATGTGTCATCTTTAACGTCAGGCCTTTTAGAGATCACTTCATCTTCAACTTGCTTAACTGTTCACAACAACAGTCATTTTGAACAGGGGTGCGCAAACTTTTACATGTAATTGTATTTAGTATATGAATATATGAAAGATTTATTCTGCTATACAGCCACTATTACATCGTGTGTCCATTTCAAGAGGAAACATTTGGTAAAAGGTCCCCTTTAATTTATTGAGAACCTGTCATCTGATTCATGCTGCCCAGATCACAGCAGTCATGCAGCCAAGTATTTTTCCTCTGCAAGGCTCTGGCATTTTAGAGAAGATGTACTCTAAGGCAGTGTTCCCCAACTCCGGTCATCACAGCCACCAATAGGTCATGTTTTTAGGATTTTCTTAGTATTGCCCAGGTAATAATTCCATCACCTGTGCAATATTAAGGAAATCCTAAAACATGACCTGTTGGTAGGTCAACTGGTGACCATAACAAAAGATGAGACTAGTCTGACTCCACACCCAGATGGCTTTTTCCAGTGCTGCTAGAGGTGATTGACTGGTCTCTCCCTCGTGTGTGTAGATAGGTAGCAGCAGGCCCGGACTGGCAAGTTGCAGAGGCGGGCAGATGCCCAGTGGGCCGGCGGCTGTGACCTACAAAGTGGGCTGCTGGCCCTTTAAAACTTCTGAATTAAGGTCCTGTGTGCATGCACTCTTTCGCTTGCACATGGTGACAAGGGCCGGGAAAGCCCTTGTCAGCGTGTGGCTGCAACTGCGTCCCTAGTCAGCGTGCTCGCAGCTGCGGCCCCTGTCAGCGTGCTCACAGCTGCGGCCCCTGTCAGCATGCACGCAGCTGCGGTCCCTGTCAGTGTGTGCGCGGCCCCTGTCAGTGTGCACTGAAGTGGCGGCCCTTGTCCTGTGTGCAAGCATGACAGCACTCGCACACAGGGCCTTAATTCAGCAGTTTGAAAGGGCCGCTGCAGCGTGTTCAGGGCTCTTAGAACATTGGGCTCTACTCACTAACCCCAGGAATCTGCTCCTCTGAATGTCTGACCCACTACAGCTTTTCATTCACTGGGTGCGTGCCAAGAACAGCCGTCCAGGAACAGCAACCACCTTCTTTGACGACTTCACTACCTGGCTGCTTCATTTCCTTTCCGCTGACATCCCCACTATCATCATGTGTGACTTCAACATCCCCATTGACACTTTCCACTCATCTGTCTCCAAGTTTCTATCCCTCATTTCCTTCTTTGGCCTTGCTCAATGGTCTTCAGCCCTCACTCACAAAGATGGCCACACACTTGACCTCATCTTCACCCGCCTCTGTTCCCTATCTAACCTCTCTAGCTCACTTCTCCCTCTTTCTGACCACAACCTACTCACATTCTCTTCCCTCTCCTCTCCAGGTGCACAAGCCCCACCCCACAAACTTGCATACCCTCGCAGAAATCTCAAACACCTTGACCTACACTCACTCTCTGAATCCCTTCTCCCTCTTACAGACATAAGTTCCTTACACAATGCAGATGCTGCTGCCACTTTATATAACACAACAGCCGTAGCTCTAAATTCTTCGCTCCCTCACACATACCACAGCTCGCCCACTCAACCATCAATCCTGGCACACCAACCTGACTAAAGAACTGCGAAGGGCCTCCAGGGTTGCTGAGCGGAAATGGAAAAGGTCCCATTCCAGCGAGCACTTCATTGCATTCAAACAGTCCCTCACTACCTTCAAGTCCACACTCACTACAGCAAAAAAAACATACTTCTCATCTCTCATATCCTCCCTGTCTAACAACCCTAAACAGCTATTCAAAACTTTCAATTCTCTCCTCCGTCCCCCAGCACCTCCTCCCTCTCCTCTCATCTCAGCCGAAGACTTTGCCTCATTCTTCAAGCAGAAGATTGACACCATTAGACAAAGCTTTTGCCTAAAGTCCCCACAGCCCCTCCTCATAATTACTCAACCATCCTCCTCCAAAACCAGCTTCTCCACCATTACGGACGATCACCTCTCCTCTTTACTTTCCAAATCACACCTCACCACCTGCGAACTTAATCCAATCCCGTCCCACCTCATCCCTAACCTCACTACAGTCTTCATCTCAACCCTAACCCACCTTTTCAACCTGTCACTAACTGGTGTCTTCTCCTCATGCTTCAAACATGCCTCGATCACACCCATTCTCAAAAAACCCTCCCTTGATCCATCCTCTCTGTCTAGCTATCGCCCCATATCACTTTTCCCTCCTCCTGGACCTGTTATCTGCCTTTGACACAGTGGACCATTCCCTCTTACTACAGACTCTCTCTTCTCTTGGCATTAAAGATTTGGCCCTATCTTGGATCTCCTCGTACTTAACAGACAGGACATTCAGCGTCTCCCACTCACACACCACCTCCTCATCTCGCCCCCTATCTGTCGGTGTCCCCCAACGTTCAGTCCTAGGACCCCTGCTCTTCACAATCTACACCTTTGGCCTGGGACAACTCATAGAGTCCCATGGCTTTCAGTATCACCTCTATGCTGATGACACAGATCTACCTCTCTGGATCCGATATCTCCTCCCTACTAACCAAAATCCCACAATGTCTGTCCGCTATCTCATCCTTCTTCTATGACAGATTTCTAAAATTTAACATGGACAAAACTGAATTCAGCAACTTTCCGCCGTCTCACTCAACCCCCCCCAACTGACCTATTCATCAAAGTCAATGGCTGCCCACTCTCCACAGTCCTGCAAGCCCGCTGCCTCGGTGTAACCCTGGACTCTAACCTCTCCTTTAAACACATATTCAAGCCCTTTCCACTTCCTGCTGACTCCAACTCAAAAATATCACCCGGATCCGCACATTCCTCAACCACGAATCTGCAAAAACACTAGTGCACGCCCTCATCATTTCCCGCCTCGATTACTGCAACCTCTTGCTCTGTGGCCTCCCTTCTACCACTCTCGCACGCCTCCAATCTATCCTAAACTCTGCTGCCCAACTAAACCACCTGTCTCCCCGCTATTCCCCAGCCTCTCCTCTCTGTCAATCCTGTCACTGTCTCCCCATTGCCCAGAAACTCCAGTTCAAAACCCTAACCATGGTATACAAAGCCATCCACAACCTGTCTCCCCATACATCTGTGACCTAGTCTCCCGGCACTTACCTACATGCAACCTCCTATCCTCTCAAGATCTTCTTCTCTACTCCCCTCTTATCTCCTCTTCCCACAATCGTATACAAGATTTCTCTCGCGCATCCCCCCTACTCTGGAACTCTCTACCCCAACACATCAGACTCTTGCCTACCATGGAAACCTTCAAAAGGAACCTGAAGACCCACCTCTTCCGACAAGCCTACAACCTGCAGTAACCCTCGCTCCACCATTCTCTGCATGGCCAACTCTGCCCTCACCTACTGTATCCTCACCCATCCCCTGTAGATTGTGAGCCCTCATGGTCAGGGACCTCGCCGACTTGTATTGTTCAAAATTTATTGTAATTGTTTGTGCTATGTATATCCCTTTCACATGAAAAGCACCATGGAATGAATGGCGCTATAATAATAAATAATAACAATAATAATAATAGTATAATGGTGTCTTAATTATAATGTAGAGTTGTGTATATATAGTGTAGAGATGTTTATATAGTATGGTGCTGTGTATATACTATAGTATATAGTGTGGAATCCACATTATATACATGGGCATATCTCTGCATTAAATAGTATATACACAGCTCCAGTCTATATTCTTTTGCACAGTATAGAGAGTGGAGCTGTGTATATAATTGATTGTAGTATATATTGTGGAGCTGTATATGCTATGTTGAAAAAAGCAGAGGGCTCTTTATTAGCCCATGTGGCAATGTTTTGGATCCATAACAGAACGTTTCTCTGCTGTGGAACCGAAATGTTACCACATGGGCTAATAAAGAGTCCTCCGCTTAAGATTTGGTGTTGCTCAGTTTTATATATACAGTATATATACTACCTGCGTGGTGCAAATCTAAGTATCTGTATATATACACTGCACAGTACCACTTCTCCTGTCCTGTGTATATATACTGCACAGTACCACTTCTCCTGTCCTGTGTATATATACTGCACAGTACCACTTCTCCTGTCCTGTGTATATATACTGCACAGTACCACTTCTCCTCTCCTGTGTATGTTGTAACAGAGTCACTGGTAGGATCTATGAGGGGAGGTTTGTGTCACACAGATTGATAGCCTGTGTGAACTGAAACCAATAAACTTTCTGCCAGCATGTTATATGCTGGAGGGTTAACTCATTTAAAAGGGTGTTCTTTTATGGGAATGATGTAGAGATGGGAGGGAAGTCATTCCCCCTATCTCGCCTCAGGGTATGGCTGAGCAAGTTTTAAATGCTCAGTCAGCTTTGTTTCTGTGGAGTGTGTGTGGTCTGGAGAGTGAAGTCTCCAGGCTATGTTTGGGTGAAACCAGAGAGCAACACCAGAGGACTGGTGTTGCTGAAGACTTCACTGTGCTGCTTGCAGCAGCAGAGCCTCGCTCACTATTGGACTCTGTCATACCTTATCTTTTGTTTTCCTGTTAACCCCAAGAGGGACTGTTTACTTTTTATGGGACGCTGCTGGAGTTTATGCCACACAATAAACCCGAAGACAGTTTACCCAAACCGTGTGTCCTGTGTCTGCCTCCGGAGAGCCGAGCAAGTCGTCTTTCCACAGTATACACTGCACAGTACCACTTCTGTCCTGTATATATAAACTGCACAGTACCACTTCTCCTGTCTTGTATATATACTGTAGAGTACCACCCCTCCTGTCCTGTATATATACACTGCACAGTACCACTTCTCCTGTCCTGTATATATACACTGCACAGTACCACTTCTCCTGTCCAGTATATTTATACTACACAGTATCACTTCTCCTGTCCTGTATATATACTGTACAGTACCACCCCTCCTGTCCTGTATATATACACTGCACAGTACCACTTCTCCTGTCCTGTATATATATACTGCACAGTACCACTTCTCCTGTCCTGTATATACAGTATATACTGCACAATACCATTTCTCCTGCCCTGTATATATACACTACACAGTGCCACTTCTGTCCTGTGTATATACACTGTACAGTACCACTTCTCTTGTCCTGTATATATAAACTGCACAGTACCACTCTCCTGTCCTGTATATATGCACTGCACAGTAGCACTTCTCACGTCCTGTATATATACACTGCACAGTACCACTTCTCCTGTCCTGTATATATACACTGCATAGTACCACTTCTCCTGCCCTGTATATATAAACTTCACAGTGCCACTTCTGTCCTGTGTATATACACTGTACAGTACCACTTCTCCTGTCCTGTATATATACACTGCACAGTACCACTTCTCCTGTCCTGTATATATACACTGCACAGTACCACTTCTCCTGTCCAGTATATTTATACTACACAGTATCACTTCTCCTGTCCTGTATATATACTGTACAGTACCACCCCTCCTGTCCTGTATATATACACTGCACAGTACCACTTCTCCTGTCCTGTATATATATACTGCACAGTACCACTTCTCCTGTCCTGTATATACAGTATATACTGCACAATACCATTTCTCCTGCCCTGTATATATACACTACACAGTGCCACTTCTGTCCTGTGTATATACACTGTACAGTACCACTTCTCTTGTCCTGTATATATAAACTGCACAGTACCACTCTCCTGTCCTGTATATATGCACTGCACAGTAGCACTTCTCACGTCCTGTATATATACACTGCACAGTACCACTTCTCCTGTCCTGTATATATACACTGCATAGTACCACTTCTCCTGCCCTGTATATATAAACTTCACAGTGCCACTTCTGTCCTGTGTATATACACTGTACAGTACCACTTCTCCTGCACTGTATATATACACTGCACAGTACCATTTCTCCTGCCCTGTATATATACACTGCACAGTACTACTTCTGTCCTGTGTATATACACTGCACAGTACCACTTCTCCTGTCCTGTATATATACACTCCACAGTGCCACTTCTGTCCTGTATATACACTGCAAAATACAACTTATCCTGTCCTGTATATATACACTGCACAGAACTACTTCTCCTGTCCTGTATATATACACTGCACAGTACCACTCCTCCTGTCCTGTATATATACACTGCACAGTACCACTCCTCCTGTCCTGTATATACACTGCACAGTACCACTTCTCCTGTCCTGTATATACACTGCACAGCATCACTTTTCCTGTCCTGTATATATACAGTGTACAGTACCACTTCTCCTGTCCTGTTGTCGGAGAGGCAACATTGGACTTTTGGGAGGGTCAATATTGGTTTATTATTTTTAATATTCCTATGGGAAAAATAAATATTAGAAAACTCGTTTAAATGTATTATCCCAAGTAATCCCCTATCCTGAGAACTTTCCAATCGCTGGGGTCCGACCACTGGGACCCCCATGATCCCGAGAACAGGAGCTCTTAAGAGCACCATGTAAATGGAGCTGTGGTGGATCATTTGCACTGCTGCGCCATTCACATGTGGCTCTTTAAATAACTCCTTTAAGAGAGTTTTGAAGGGCATGACAAAGTATAGCAAAATTCAGTGATCGGGGGTGGGGAGTGTTAAAGTATGTGGGCTGATAGGGTTTGTGTGGCAGCGCTGCTTTTTTGTCCCAGTCCGGCCCTGGGTAGCAGCCAAAAAATAAATATCTGATAGGAGGTCAATAAATAGTACACTCATATAGAGGTAATACGAAAAACTTTATTGGAATCACAAGTTGGTGTGCAGTGGCAATGTAGGAGACACAATTGATAAAATCAAAATAAAATGGACATATAGAAAATGACATGTGTAGAGGAGAGGCACATATGTATAGAGAGAGGTATAATATATATTGGCCATATAGTCACATGTAAATGACAACTGCTATAAACATAATAGCTGAATGAATAAAATGCTGAAGATGCATAATATAAAATAACATTACCAAAATAAATGGCAACCAAACAGCCCATATAGAAATTAGAGCATATACTAATATACAGTTATATAGAGTAAAAAATTAAAAAAAGATTATTATTATTATAAACTTTATTAGAATAAAATGAGTAACACAAGTTAAAATCCAAAATGGAGACTAGGACAGCAGAAATCCCTTTGAACATAAGTGTGATCATAAATACATGCATGAAAAAATGTCAATCAATATACATAAAGAGATCAGTAAGCCCATAAGAGAATACATACAGTACAGACCAAAAGTTTGGACACACCTTCTCATTTAAAGATTTTTCTGTATTTTCTTGACTATGAAAATTGTACATTCACACTGAAGGCATCAAAACTATGACTTAACACATGTGGAATTACAGTTAGGTCCAAAAATATTTGGACAGTGACACAAGTTTTGGCATTTTCGTTGTTTTCCAAAAAGTATTCAAGTTACAGTTATATAATGAGAATGGGCTTAAAGTACAGACTTTAATTTGAGGGTATTCACATCCTAATTGGAGTGAGGGAAAAAGGGTTTAGGAATTACAGCTTTTTAATATGTAGTTGCCTCTTTTTAAAAGGACCAAGAGTAATTGGACAATAATCCCAAAAGCTCCTTAATGGGCTGCATGGGTTATTCCCTCATTAATCCATCATCAATTAAGCAGGTAAAATGTCTAGAACTGATTCTAGGTGTTGTATCTGCATTTGGCAGATGATGCTGTGAATCCACAACATGCTGTCAAAAGAACTCTCAATAAAAGAAAAATAGAACATCATAAGGCTGAGAAAAATAAGAAATCAATCAGGGAGATAGCAGGAATCTAAGGAGTAACCAAAAGGCCTGGACATCCACAGAAGACAACATTGGTGGATGATCGCAAAATCCTTTCCATGGTGAAGAAAGCTCTTTCACTACATCCACCCAAGTGAAGAATACTGTCCTGGTAGTAGGTGTTTCAGTATCTAAGTCTACCATAAAGAGATGTCTTCATGAGAGCGAATATAAAGGGTTCATCACAAGGTGCAAACTATTAATCAGCCTTATAAATAGAAAGGCCATATTAGACGTTATAAAAAAAAAACATCTAAAGAAGTCAGCCCAGTTTGGTAAAGCATTTTTTGGACAGATGAAACTAAGATCAACCTGTACCAGAATGATGGGAAGAAGAAAGTGTGGAGAAGACTTGAAACGGCTCAAGATCCAAAGCACACCACATGCTCTGTAAAACATGGTGGAGACAGTGTGATAGAATGGGCATGCATGGCTTCCAGTGGCACTGGGTTACTAGTGTTTATTGATGATGTGACCGAAGACAAAAGCAGCCAGATGAATTCTGAAGTGTACAGGACTATACTCTCTGCTCAGATTCAACCAAATGCAGCAAGGATGATTGGACGGTGCTTCACAGTACAGATGGACTGTGACCCAAAACATACTGCAAAAGCAGCCCAGGGGATTTTTAAGGCAAAGAAATGGAATATTCTGCAATGGTTGAGTCAATCGCCAGATCTCAACCACATCAAGCATGCATGTCACTTGCTTATGACAAATCTTCAGGCAGAAAGACCCATAAACAAACAACAGAAGTCAGCTGGAGTAAAGGCCTGGCAAAGCATCACAAAGGTCAAAACCCCACATTTGGTGACGTCCATGGCTTCCAGACTTCAGGCAGTCATTGCCAGCAAAGGATTCTCCACAAAATATTAAAAATGAACATTTTATTTATGGTAAAGATAATTTGTCCAATTACTATTGAGCTCCTAAAATAAGGACGCTTTGTAGAAAAATTATTGCAATTCCTAAATGTTTCACAGAATATTTTTGTGCAACCTCTTTAATTAAACTAGAATGTCAACAATTGAATTGCATATCAGTTGTTTAATTTTAAATCAAAAGTAGTGGCATGCAGAGCCCAAATCATGAAGATACGGTCAATGTCCAAATATTTCTGGACCGAACTGTATATACTTAACAAAAAAGTGTGAAACAACTGAAAATATGTCTTATATTCTAGGTTCTTCAAAGTAGCCACCTTTTGCTTTGATGACTGCTTTGCACACTCTTGGCATTCTCTTGATGAGCTTCAAGAGGTAGTCACCGGAAATGGTCTTCCAACAATCTTGAAGGAGTTCCCAGAGATGATTAGCACTTGTTGGCCCTTTTGCCATCACTCTGCGGTCCAGCTCACCCCAAACCATCTCGATTGGGCCAAGTCATCTGGCATAGCACCCCATCACTCTCCTTCTTGGTCAAATAGCCCTTACACAGCCTGGAGGTGTGTTTGGGGTCATTGTCCTGTTGAAAAATAAATGATGGTCCAACTAAATGCAAACCGGATGGAATAGCATGCCGCTGCAAGATGCTGTGGTAGCTATGCTGGTTCAGTATGCCTTCAATTTTGAATAAATCCCCAACAGTGTCACCAGCAAAGCACCCCCACACCATCACATCTCCTCCTCCATGCTTCACGGTGGGAACCAGGCATGTAGAGTCCATCCGTTCACCTTTTCTGCATCGCACAAAGACACAGTGGTTGGAACCAAATTTGGACTCATCAGACCAAAGCCCAGATTTCCACTGGTCTAATGTCCATTCCTTGTGTTCTTTAGCCCAAACAAGTCTCTTCTGCATGTTGCCTGTCCTTAGCAGTGGTTTCCTAGCAGCTAGTTTACCATGAAGGCCTGCTGCACAAAGTCTCCTCTTAACAGTTGTTGAAGAGATGTGTCTGCTGCTAGAACTCTGTGTGGCATTGACCTGGTCTCTAATCTGAGCTGCTGTTAACCTGCGATTTCTGAGACTGGTGACTCGGATAAACTTATCCTCAGAAGCAGAGGTGACTCTTGGTCTTCCTTTCCTTGGGCGGTCCTCATGTGAGCCAGTTTCTTTGTAGCGCTTGATGGTTTTTGCAACTGCACTTGGGGACACTTTCAAAGTTTTCACAATTTTTCGCACTGACTGACCTTCATTTCTTAAGGTAATGATGGCCACTCGTTTTTCTTTACTTAGCTGCTTTTTTCTTGCCATAATACAAATTCTAACAGTCTATTAAATAGGACTATCAGCTGTGTATCTCCCAGACTTCTGCACAACACAACTGATGGTCCCAACCCCATTTATAAGGCAAGAAATCCCACTTATTAAACCTGACAGGGCACACCTGTGAAGTGAAAACCATTTCCGGTGACTACCTCTTGAAGTTCATCAAGATAATGCCAAGAGTGTGCAAAGCAGTCATAAAAGCAAAAGGTGGCTACTTTGAAGAACCTAGAATATAAGACATATTTTCAGTTGTTTCACACTTTTTTGTTAAGTATATAATTCCACATGTGTTAATTCATAGTTTTGTTGCCTTCAGTGTGAATGTACAATTTTCAAAGTCATGAAAATACAGAAAAATCTTTAAATGAGAAGGTGTGTCCAAACTTTTGGTCTGTACTGTATATGAGAATTAAATCAATATTAACTGGTGGTGAAATCCATGGAATAGAAAAAAAAGTGCAAGTGCATGATTATACACTGCTCAAAAAAAATAAAGGGAACACTCAAATAACATATCCTAGATCTGAATGAATGAAATATTCTCATTGAATACTTTGTTCTGTACAAAGTTGAATGTGCTGACAACAAAATCACACAAAAATCATTAATGGTAATCAAATTTATTAACCAATGGAGGCCTGGATTTGGAGTCACCCCCAAAATTAAAGTGGAAAAACACACTACAGGCTGATCCAACTTTGATGCAATGTCCTTAAAACAAGTCAAAATGAGGCTCAGTATTGTGTGTGGCCTCCACGTGCCTGTATGACCTCCCTACAATGCCTGGGCATGCTCCTGATGAGGTTGCGAATGGTCTCCTGTGGGATCTCCTCCCAGACCTGGACTAAAGCATCCGCCAACTCCTGGGCAGTCTGTGGCGCAACGTGATGTTGGTGGATGGAGCGAGACATGATGTCCCAGATGTGCTCAATCGGATTCAGGTCTGGGGAATGGGCGGGCCAGTCCATAGCTTCAATGCCTTCATCTTGCAGGAACTGCTGACACACTCCAGCCACATGAGGTCTGGCATTGTCCTGCATTAGGAGGAACCCAGGGCCAACCGCACAAGCATATGGTCTTACAAGGGGTCTGAGGATCTCATCTCGGTACCTAATGTCAGTTAGGCTACCTCTAGCGAGCACATGGAGGGCTGTGCGGCCCTCCAAAGAAATGCCACCCTACACCATTACTGACCCACTGCCAAACCGGTCATGCTGAAGGATGTTGCAGGCAGCAGATCGCTCTCCACGGCGTCTCCAGACTCTGTCAAGTCTATCACATGTGCTCAGTGTGAACCTGCTTTCATCTGTAAAGAGCACAGGGCGCCAGTGGCGACTTTCCCAATCCTGGTGTTCTGCAGCAAATGCCAAGCGTCCTGAGAGCATCAAGCGTCCTGCACGGTGTTGGACTGTGAGCACAACCCCCATCTGTGGACTTCGGGCCCTCATACCACCCTCATGGAGTCGGTTTCTAACCGTTTGTGCAGACACATGCACATTTGTCGCCTGCTGGAGGTCATTTTGCGGGGCTCTGGCAGTGCTCCTCCTGTTCCTCCTTGCACCAAGGCAGAGGTAGCGGTCTTGCTGCTGGGTTGTTGCCCTCCTACGGCCCACTCCACATCTCCTAGTGTACTGGCTTGTCTCCTGGTAGCGCCTCCAGCCTCTGCACACTACGCTGACAAACACAGCAAACCTTCTTGCCACAGCTCTCATTGATGTGCCATCCTGGATGGGCTGCACTACCTGAACAACTTCTGTGGGTTGTAGAGTCCGTCTCATGGTACCACGAGTGTGAAAGCACAACCAACATTCTAAAGTGACCAAAACCTCAGCCAGAAAGAGTTGGTACTGAGATGTGGTCTGTGGTCCCCACCTGCAGAACCACTCCTTTATTGAGGGTGTCTTGATAATTGCCAATAATTTCCATCTATTGTCTATTCCATTTGCACAACAGCATGTGAAATTGATTGTCAATCAGTGTTGCTTCCTAAGTGGTCAGTTTGATTTCACAGAAATCTGATTTACTTGTAGTTATATTCTGTTGTTTAAGTGTTCCCTTTATTTTTTTGAGCAGTGTATATATAGTGGTCCATGTGGGCCTAGGATTAACCCACAATAGAATATTAAAAAACTCCAATAAGATACAAATATTAGTACGACCACTCAAGATGGGCTTCAATAATAAAGACATTAGAGTAGAAGGTAAATGGTATGAGGCAAATGCCCTCTGGTGGTCAGTGTACAAAATAACCATGAATAATGAGTAAGGAATAAATAGTAACCTGTAATAAGGCCTGGAGGGTGAGGGACCAAGACCCTGACGCGTGCTTCGACACCCCCAGGAAGAAACTAACGTGAAATGCGTGTCGGGGTATTGAACACCCTGCAGGTGCATCTGTCTCCTACATTGTCACTGCACACAGACTTGTGTTTCCCATAAAGTTTTTTGTATTACCTCTATATGAGTATACTATTTATTGACCTCATATTGGATATTTCTTTTTTGGCTGCTTCAGTGTTAAAACCAATTGGTCTAAGTACCATGTCCCTCAGAGATTTTACTCGAGAATTGAGAATGATAAACAGCCTGTGAAGAGAAAGAAGCAGATTTCTCTGATAAGATATATTACAAAGTTGCTTATTTACATGGGTACTACTGATTTAGGAAATAAAAATGTAAATGACTGTTACTCTTTAAAGTATGATTTGGGGTCTCCACTGTCAGTTAGATCTGTCAGTTAAGCTGAGCCAGGTGGGAAAAGCCTCCGCGTGCACTCATGTCTGACTCATTCTCCAAATTCTGTTTTCTCTCACATTTATAAGAGTACAGTTGCTTGTACATAGTCTTCATGTGTGGCCATCTCAAATTCGAGTGACCCTAAAAAAAGCATAAGAACACAGTATAGACTGATAACTGTACTGCAGGAAATAAAAAGAATAAAAAAAAGAAAAAGAAAAAGTAGCATCTTTCTTTCACTAACAAATGAATTAATCAATTCAGTGATTGGTTTCTATTATTGTTTTTCATGTCAGTGTGAATATTGTAGCAAATATTGCAAATAATATAATCTTGCCTATTTTGTCACCCTGCTAGGAGGGCCCAGTGGTGCTCAGCCAACCGGCTCCAAAAGCACCATCTCTGATACCATCAAAGAGAGACTAGAGTTCCATCATGTGCTTGGACAGGGAAATTTTGGGAAGGTCGTGCTGGCAAAAAACACCATTACCAGCCGGCAATACGCTGTTAAGATCATCAGCAAGAGAGCCCTGCTAGCTGAAGATGAGGCGGACGTGTTGGTGGAGCACCGAGTCTTACAGCAGGCATCTGGGAGCCCCTTCATTGTCACCGCAGCGTTTGCATTCCAGACCGAGGTATAATTGTTAGCATGTGTCACCACACAGTAGGCAGAAGAAGGCAACTGCCCAGGGTGCCACGCTCATACCACCCTGGGGAGGGGGCACACAAATCTTTATTAATATTGGTGCATTGTGGCACCATTCATCCCCCAATCTAGTGCACTGAATTACAGCACAGTGGTGGCCCGAGCACAAGGAAACCAATGAGGAGTGTCAGTGAGTCTGCTTCCACTCAGCCTTTACTAACTGTTAGCACACTAAGGTCCTGTGCACATTTTGCACATTTGTCGCTTTTTTCTGTGCAGATTTGTCACAAAGCCTGAAGGGCGTCCTGGTGCCAGCAAAGTGAATGAGAACCCTGAAATCTCATGCACACATTGCTTATTTTTCACTTGGAGATTTGGTGCAGATTATATCTGCTGCATGTCAATTCTTTCAGCGTCTTTGCTGCAGATTTCACTGATAACAATAAGGGGGAAAAATCTGCACCAAAAATACATGTAAAAAATGCATCAAAAATGCGGCAAAAATGTGCTTTTTATTACAGTGCTTTTCCTGCCAAGAGGTGCAGAAATAGTGCAGAATCTTCTGCTCCACATACTTAACGTGTGCACATACCCTAAGTATAATATTGCTAATCACTGTCAGTAAAAACCAGGTGATGGCAGACTGGAGGTGAACAGCGTTACTTTGCTCCTAAGGCCGGGGTCATGCAAGCGTATAACACGGCCGAGTACTATGCAATGTTTTATCAGATAGCACTCGGCCCAATGTTATATTATAGAATAGTGAAGATCTGCAATTATTTTCTTATTCTGATTCAACATGAGAGAACAGTTGCAGTATGCAGTGATTGGCAGCGAGACTCTGCTCACTCACACCCATACAAGTCTATAGGTGCATGTGAAACACTGGACTGCACTCAGATGTCAGCCCAGTGCAGTCCGATATACGCCGAGACAGGCCATAGAGCAGATGAAGAAATTACTTTCTCCATTTCCTCCACTCCTGTGCTGTGATTCTTTCATGTGAGAGGATCGGAGCACAGAGCACTGACACTCGGGTCACGCTCGCAGCAGAACTGGAGCCGAGTGTCATTAGCATCTTGCATCCGATGCCATACGCTACTTCAATTCCAGCTTTAGGCTAAGTGCCCACGATGCAGAAATGCTGTGGATTTTTCCAAAGCGTTTCTGCATCTCCTTGGCAGAAAAAACGCATGCGGATTGTACATGCGGATTGTACATGCGGATTGTACATGTGTTTTTCCTGCCAGGGACAAGCGGGAGTGAAGCGTTTTGCACATGCGATTTCGCATGCGGGTTGTCAAGCGCTTTCCAAGCGATTTTAGCATCACTTGGAAAAGTGCTTGACAACTTGGTCACACTATATAAATCCATGCAACCGGCATGGATTTTATATAGTGTGACCAAGTTAGTTAAAAAAAAGAATAAAAATGGTAAAAAAAAAAAAAAAAACAGTATACTTACCTTCTGATGGCCCCCGGTCTCCTTATCCGATGCGTCCGGTCTTCCTGGTGTCTCGCGGTTGTGTATAAGGACCTTCCATGACGTCATTTAGTCATGTGACGGGCCGACGTCGGCGGTCGCGTGACCTGTCACATGACTAAATGACGTCATGGCAGGTCCTTTTAGACCATCGCGAGCTGCTGGGAAGCCAGGACGCATCGCTATGGAGACCGGGGGCCATCGGAAGGTAAGTATAATGTATATTTTTTATTTTAATTCTCTTTTTTTAACAGGTACTACGGTACCCGGGTCTGGAGGAGAGTCTCCTCTTCTCCAAACCCGGGTACCATCCGCACATTGAATCGCTTAATATCCGCATGTGCACATGTAGTCATGAGGATATTAAGCAATTCAATGCAAGTCAATGGCTGTGAAAACGCCGCGATTACGCAAAATAATTGGTAGTGCTGCGGATTTTTCCGCAATGATAATCCACAGCGGAAATTCCGCAGCATGTGCACAGCACATGCGGATTATCATTGGGGAACATGGCAGACCTTCTACCAAGCATTTTTTAAGCGTTTCTACCGCGGAATTGCCGCTGCAGAAACGTTTAAAAAACGCATAGTGGGCACACAGCCTTTGTGTGTTCATTATTAGTGATGGCCGGGTGCAGGCCAACTGATAAGCTGACACTGCGCACTGGTCTGCCTGCAGCCCGGCCATGATGGCAGTGCCGGTGCAGTCACAGCAGAGAGGAAAGGTGGTGGTCAATCTGCCAGTTCAATGACAATGAAAGACCAAACAGCACTTTATACCCTCCAGTGCCTGTCAGCTCTAGAGTTGGCATAGTGCTCTGAAATCGGCGCAGGTTGTGGAGGGGGTGCAGTGGAATTATAGTTGTCATCAGGGTTTGGCAGGGGTGTTTATTAACAGGCTGCTATAGGTGCATTTAGAAGAGCAGCTGTCGGCCTGTTAAAAAGTAAAGATTGATCATATACAAGCCCATTGGTTTTAGTTTAGTGGGCCTGGTTACACAGTCCAACAAGTACTGATCGGAGCAGAATGATTGGTAAAACAATTGCTCTGTTCCTATGCTACACTATGTTGTTGGCAGCACATCTCCTGTTTACAGAGGGTTATGCGCTGCCGATGATGGGGTTTTTTACAAGCATCTTAGCCCTATTAAAAAAAGGAATACTTGTTCCTGACTATTGGCCCATCAAAACAGGCTGGGAAACTTCCAATGAATAAACAAAACATGGCGTGATTGGTTACACTGATTTCTATGCTGGCTTTCACCAGAATCGGATGCACATGGTGTAAACAGGAGATATGGTGTCGATAACATTGACAATTTATTTGCACCTTTTGTGTACATAGAACACTCTTTGCTCTGTATAAATGGGCCAGTAAACAACCACTGATTGACTTGTATGTTTAGCGGCCTGGATTGGCCCATATTAAGGGTGCATTAAGTTTCTGATCACCCAAGAAACAAGCAAAGCATTTTGTGAGCCCACATCAAAGGCAAGGAGACAACTTATGACGGACATAGTACATTGCTAAGGGGCTAATCCATGTGGATGGACAACTATTACCTGATTTGACTTTTGGACTTATTGCCTTGGGGGCACCATTTGCCTCATCTATCTATAGCTAATCCATGTGGATGGACAACTATTACCTGATTTGACTTTTGGACCCTTTGCCTTGGGGAGCACCATTTGCCTCATCTATCTATAGCTAATAAATGTGGAGTGACAACTATTACCTGATTTGACTTTTGGACTTATTGCCTTGGGGGCAAAATTTGCCTCATCTATCTATAGCTAATCCATGTGGATGGACAACTATTACCTGATTTGACTTTTGGACCCATTGCCTTGGGGGGCACCATTTGCCGGATCTATCTATAGCTAATAAATGTGGAGGGACAACTATTACCTGATTTGATTTTTGGACCCATTGCCTTGGGGGGCACCATTTGCCTCATCTATCTATAGCTAATCCATGTGGAGGGACAACTATTACCTGATTTGACTTTTGGACCCATTGCCTTGGAGGGCAACATTTGCCTCATATATCTATGGCTAATCCATGTGGAGGGACCACTATTACCTGATTTGACTTTTGGACCCATTGCCTTGGGGGGCACCATTTGCCTTATCTATCTATAGCTAATCCATGTGGAGGGACAACTATTACCTGATTTGACTTTTAGACCCTTTGCCTTGGGGAGCACCATTTGCCTCATATATCTATGGCTAATTCATGTGGAAGGACAACTATTACCTGATTTGACTTTTGGACCCTTTGCCTTGGGGGACACCATTTGCCTCATCTATCTGTAGTCCCACAATATCTTGCCCCAGGCCTGTGTTCATGATCTGTGAGAGGCTCATGTAGCTGTACAGAGGGTTTCTAATCCAGATCACATGAGACCTCTCAGAGGTTTTGACTGACAGGAATGGCTGAAGTAGCAATGGCGAACAGAAACACATCCTGGGTTTCTGAGGCCTTATTCACACATAGCATAAAAACTGTATTTTTTTGCTGTTTTTTTTCACATATATTTTGTACCAAAATAAGAAATAGGAAAACCACTATTTCTTGCATTCCTGAAGCGTTTTACCCTTTTATTAATGCCTTTTTTGTCCAGCTTTGAATCAGCATTTTTAATGTGTTTTTTTTCTTTAGCACAGAAACACTGGGATTCTGCACTTAAAAAAGTGCCTAATTAGATGTGTTTTTTCAGACTCCCTTAGAAACCTATAGATAAAAAAACACCAAAGAAAATAACAGTTCAACAACGTCTTAAAACAGTCAGTGGGCATGAGTTTTCATAAAATCATATCCACTTTGCTTGCACTGTTAGGCCGCCATCACACGTCCCTTTTTCCAGTTCATGGGGTATTCATTTTTTTTATGGATTTCACACGTACCCATTATAACCTATGGTTCTATGCTCATGTCCGTGTTTTTACAGGGACCGTGTGACCGTGCAAACCACAAGGAGACATGACCGTTTTTCTCCCTGCAGCACGGATGAAAACGCATGGAGCACACGGATGCCACCCGTATGCCATCCTAGGCTGTCCGTGTTTAACATTGCAAAGTATAAGAGAAGCTTTGTCATTGCTTTCTTTCTTTATCCATCAGTGAAAAACACGGATGACACACTGATGGAAAAAACAGACACACGGATGACACACGGATGGTAAAAACAGACACAGATGACTGATAAAAACGGACACAAGGATGACACACTGATGGTAAAAATGGACACACAAATGACACACTGATGGAAAACACTGATGACACTGGTAACGTTTTTTCAGGTACGTGTTTTATACGGACGTGTGAAAGAGGTCGCAAACGCAGTGGATTTCCCACCTAAAAAACACAGCGGAAATATCTCAGCATTTACACTACAAGTGAACATGGCCTAAACCTTCTAGAGATGATTTGGTGTTGATTATGGCGAGGTCAAAATAAGACAGAAAAGTTGCGGATGTTACGTGTTGGTAACATTTCCAGAAGCGTGCAGTTAGCCAGCAGCTGAGTGTGATAGTAACAAGCCTCGTATAATGTGGAATTTTCTGCATGCAAATTGACCTGCAGCGAGGATTTTGCAATGTTTAGCATGTCAATTTCTGATGCCGGTTTTTAGCATGGATTTAACCTCTTTCAATGAGATGAGGAAAATGTACCCTGAATTCACAGCCAAATCCACCACAAAACTCCACATCTTCCACATGTTGTGGTTTTAGCTGCCGCTGTGCTGCGGACTAGAAGCAGGAAGATTTGCGAAGGAATAAACTACCACAAGTGGACCGACACTAAAGATTCTGTCTGCTTTGTATTACAGATGCTTCTTCTACTCGGGCTGGAATATATGAGCTGCGGGGACTTTGACAAATTCTTGCTGTCGAAGGGGCCGCTAGACATCTCCAGTGCAAGGTAAAGATTTAGGCTGCGTGCCCACTATGCGTTTTTTAAGCATTTTCGCAGCATAATTTCCACCACAGAAACGCTTAAAAAATGCTTATTAATAGGTCTGCAATGGTCCCCAATGATAATCTGCATGTGCTGTGCACATGTTGCGGAAATTTCCGCTGCGGATTAACAAAATCCGCAGCTGGTCCATTAATTTTGCAGAATCGCTGCGTTTTAGCCGCATTGACTTGCATTGGTCCGCATAACATCCGCATGACTACATGTGCACATGCGGATATTATGCGGTTCAATGCGTGGATGGTACCCGGGACTGGAGAAGAGGAGACTCTCTTCCAGACCAGGGTACCATAGTACCTGTTGTTAAAAAATAATTAAAATAAAAATAAACATATACTCACCTTCTGATGGCTCCCGATCTCCTTCTCTGGTGTCTTCGGCTGCTCGCGGTGGTAAAAGGACCTTACATGACATCATTTAGTCATGTGACAGGTCATGCGACCGCTGACGTCGGCGGTTGCGTGACCTGTCACATGACTAAATGACGTCATGGAAGGTCCTTTTACACCATCGCAAACCGCCGAAGACACCGGAAAAAGAGACCGGGGGCCATCGGAAGGTGAGTATAATGTTTTTTTTTATTTTTCACCATTTTTATTCTTTTTTTTTTTTACTATTGATGCTGCATTTGCAGCATTGTAACTTGGTTGCACTATATAAATCCATGCCGGTTGCATGGATTTATATAGTGTGACCAAGTTGACAAGCACTTTCCAAGTGATGCTAAAATCGCTTGGAAAAGCGCTTGACAACCCACATGCGAAATCGCATGTTCAAAATGCTTCCCTTACGCTTCTACCTGGCAGAAAAAACGCATGTAAATCCGCATGTACAATCCGCATGCGTTTTTTCTGCTAGGGAGCTGCAGAAACGCTCAGGAAAAATCCGCAGCATTTCTGCATCGTGGGCACTTAGCCTTACGTTACATATAATGTGGGCTGAGTTTTAAATAAACTAGATGGGAAAGGACTTTCACATGGGAAATAATTACCCGAATGATTATTTCCTAACGTTGCCCAGTGTAAACGTTCATCATTGTTTGGCAGAACTTCCAACCCATGTAAACAGGTGATGGGCTGCCAACAAAAATACGAAGAGTTTTTTCACATACCCTGAGGTTTTCATAGGAACAATTGTATGTTTGCATCATGTAATTGTAAGGCAAACTTTATGATGACAAATGATGCAAGACAACACATCCCATAAAACTCTATACTTTATTACTTTAAATACCATCTAAAAATACAGGATGAACAATGAAACCTGATTGAGATGCAGAGAGGCCACACAAACATTAACCACATGGTACAGGGCATATCAAAAAAAGTTACATAAAGCATAAATATATACAACATGAAACCTGGGCTTGGGCAGATATACACAGCTCAATAGACAGAGATCCAATTACCGAAGCTAGTTAAGTATAACAAATCAATATATAATTAATGTATAAAAAAGGAATTTTACCAAATTTTTCATGTTGAACTGGACACATAATGTCATAGTGGCTGAATAAAACATTTTTATTTTTTTGCTTGTTTTTAATTTAATTTGTCTCTCCATTGCTGAGATATTAGATTCCAACACGTTTGGCACCTAATGAGTTAACTGTCATTAAGTCCAAGTGAGTGTTATCAGATAGTTTACACTGGAGCTTGTACTTCTTCTCCCTCTATGATGCTGACCAATCATAAACGGGCAATAACACTCAGGAGAAAGAAGAACACACCCCCACAACAGCTTAAAGCAGGTGTCTCAGTGTGTGAGATGTAATGATACAGCCTTGGTCGCCTTGTCTAAACTGGTACAGGACTAGAAAGTGCTGGGCGTTGAGCACAGGTGACTAACACCTTTCAGACTAGGTCCCTGAAATCATTGTCACCTCTGCTGTACTGGCTCTCCCCACTCTCTGTCTGCAAGATCTCTAAAGTGTCAGTAATCACACGTGTGTCTGTTGTGCAGACCTGACTGAGCTGTAAGAGGAAGAGAGCTGATAGTAGGGTTTTATAATGTGACACAGCTACACTCCCTCCACACTTACTGCCAGGACCTTACCTTGAAGGTGTTCGTCATCTGTGCTCTACTCCCAGCATTTTCTAATCATGCAGGAGGTTAGTCCAGTGCTGTATGTTATGCATATCACACAGAGAAGTCTGCTCTAAGCTATGGGGGGACATGTTCTCTTTCTGCTTTGTTGCTGCCTGCTTATGATTGGTCAACATCATACAGGGAAAAAGAAGTACACACTATCAGTGAAAACTAGCAGATTACACCAACTTGAACTTAAAAAAAAAAAACTCAAATAATAACTCATTGAGTACCAAATATTTAGATTTTTAATATCTCTGCAACAGAGGTAAAAACAAACAAACATTTTATTCCGCTCAGCAGTTACTATTACTTTGTGTGTCTAGATCAACATGAATATTTTGTTCCCTTTTAATGGTATAATTGCACCAGGAACTGAATACCAGTCAGAAACTGAAAACCAGCAGCCCAGGACACACAATGGAAGTTCCACACAACGTGTTTCACCTCTTGAATAGATTTAATAATTATATACCTGTGCAATGAATAAGAAAACCCCTCAGCTGCCATAGCACATATATGAACTTGTCCAATCCATTGATGCCAATATAAAATATCGACAGAATATGATAAGGGGTCTTGTGTTCTCCTCAGGGTATTACAGCCATTATTTTCTTCATTCAGATTCTATGCTGCTGAGCTTGTGTGTGGCATCCAGTATCTCCACTCCAAGGGCATCATCCACAGAGATCTTAAGCCCGAGAACATCCTGGTGGCTGAAACGGGCCATGTAAAAATCACAGATTTCGGTCTCTCACTTGAGAACATGTTTGGAGAACGAACAGCCACCGGATACGCTGGGACTGAAGGCTTCATGGCTCCTGAGGTGAGAGGAATTGCTGATGTGATTACATTATTGATATTTGGAAGACATTGGAAAAATAGGATTACAGATCTACAGAGTAGAATATTGCAGGAACATTAAGAATGTAAAACTTTTTCAGCAGTTTAATAACTGTTATTTGTTTTATGGCAGATGCTGGCTGATGAGGAGTATAATGCCGGAGTGGACTGGTATTCATTTGGGGTCATCTTGAATAAAATGATTACCGGTGAGTGTGAATACGATCCAACACTCTTTAATGAGACACGCTCCGGCGCAAAGAACATCATAGAACAACTACTCCAGAAAGATCCAGCCAAGCGCTTAGGAGTCAACGGGAACATCAGGAAGCACAAGTTGTTCCAGCGTATTGATTGGGTCTCTGTGGAAGCCCTTAGGATGCCCCCACCACACGTCCCTGTGGTAAGTATATGTAAAGAAATTGTAATATAGTAATCCTTATGTAAACATATGCTATTCGATCCCTAGTACAAGCAGCACGTTGTGACCTTTACCCCTGCAGGACTGGTCCATTTTTCATTTTTACACTTTTGTATTTTTCTTTCCCATCTTTGAAGAGCTACAACATATTAAATGACACCATCTATTTTACTGTATCTTGTACTGAAAAACTATAAAAGAAATTCCAAGTGGGATGAAATTATCAAAAACTGCAATTCCGCTATTGTGTTTTGGGTTTTCATTTTACAGAGTTTATTGTACAGTAAAAATAACTTAGCAACATAATTACCCAGGTTACTACGATTACAAAGAAAAAAAAAATAGTAAATTTGTAAAAAAAAATTTACCCTCCATTTTATTGAGACCTGTAACTTTTTTAGTTTTATGTCGATGGAGCTGTGTGATGACTTGTTTTTGCGTGCAAAGCTTTAGTTTTCATTGATACCATTTTGAGATACATAAAAAATACTGATCACTTTTTATTGCATTTTTGGTTCACAATGTGGTGGCTAAAAATCTGCAAATCTGGCTTTTAGATTTCTTTTTGTTTTTAGGATTTAACATATGTTTTAAAAAAAGTTATATTTTGAAAGACCAGACACTTAGGAACACGGTGATACGAATTATGTTCATAATTATTATTGATATTATTATTTTTGTGTGTGTGGTTTGCGTTTTATATTAAAACTGTGAAAAGGGGGGTGATTTACACATTTATAATTTTTTTATATATGTTACTGTAAAAGTCAGAAGGCCGGTAAAACCTAGGATTTACCGGTCAATCTGGACATTCACCGAGGCCATCGGTAAAAGCTCAAAATGAAAAGTAAAATTGGACTTTTACCGCTGAAGTCTTGGTAAAGCTTAACATTTCTCAACAGCGTTGGTAAAAGTCAGATGTATTCCATATAAACGAACGATTTTGGACTTTTACCTGGGCGAATTGGTAAATCTTTACATTTAACAGCATGTGTTGGTAAAAGTAACTACCAGCATGTGTTGGTAAAACTGCGCTTACAACCCTTCTCAGCTACATTTACCAAGAAGCTGTGGTAAATCTGCACATTAACCAACTGCGCTTGGTTAAACTCAGATGTTCCATCTTCACACCTGATATTTCTGACTTTTACCACGCTCGACGGTAAATGTTAACATTTACCAAGACTTCACAGGTAAAAGTCCAATTTTACTTTTCATTTTGAGCTTTTACCGACGGCCTCGGTAAATGTTCAGATTGACCGGTAAATCCTAGGTTTTACCGGCCTTCTGACTTTTACAGTAACATATATATATTTTTTTTTACCTTATTTCTTAGTCCTCCTTGAGGACTTTAACCTGCAATCTCTTGATCACTTGTTCTATAGACTTTAATACCATATTCTTGTAACATACAGTATAAAAGGACTTTTCCTTTGAAGCTTAGCATATACAGTAGCTGAGCTTTAGAGGAGTATCAAGATGGCAGCTGCCATACCTCCCATTGGTCCCTAATGATCGCGTTGCACTTAGCTGGTTTGCAACGTCAATCTGACTATTTAAATGCTGCTGTGAGTAATTAACAGCGCCATTTAAATAGTTAAACTGCAGTGATTATCAGTAAGGCTGATCTCTAATATTACGGGCTGCTGCTGGATATACAGTAAATTACAGCTGTCATCTGCTCTGTATGGAGCAGGAACAGCTCCTGTACCCGCTCCATACACTTTAACCCCATACATGTATGGCGGGGGTGCACGAAGGAGTTAATGATAAATACATAGACATTTAGATGTGGACAGTCCTAATATTTTCATCTGATGGATATGATGTTTTATCTTAGCGTTAACGCCACAGTCATTATATTGGCTGGTGGTGGAATCATGATTATACATATATTAATAGGAATATTTTGGTAAGTTTTGGGCAATCTTTGTAGAACGTATTAATAGACTTTGTAGGATGGAGAACTTTTTATCTCTCAGTCACTGATCCTTTTTAATGTGAAAACTTGAGATATTCCTATTATCCAGAGAGTTTGTATTAGGACGGTAACGATGGGACATGATCATCATTATAATACTCTACTCTATCTTTTCTTTATAGCCATCTAAGCCTCTTCAAAAACCCAGAAAATTCTATCTGAAAACAATGGAAGCAGCAGAGGCCAGAAAATGCCGTTTGTCATCTAACGACCAGGCCATATTCAGAGGGTTTTCATTTATCATCTCGAAAACCTTCCGTGACGCCCCCCCTCAATAGCCAGCTGAGCCCACTGCCCTCCTGAGCCCCTGGGAGGAGGGCAGAAGAATTACACAGGTAAAGCCTAATGACAGTAACATTTTCCTATCTGATGTAATCTTTGTTTTTAATGAAAGAAATTGCTAATTTTTATGAAATTAGGTCTTGGTTTTCCTAAAGGATGAGGAGCATTTACATTAGGAGCACATTAATGAAATGTATCATTTCTAGTGTGGTCAAACATGTGCAATTCTAATACTTATTAGATGTGTCTATGAAATCAGTAAGGACAGTTTCACACGTCAGATTTATTCTCATAATTAAAAACAGTCCGTGGTTTTTTTTGGTGCACTAGACCCATTTTTGGTCCATGTGTCAATTTGTGTAAACCTTGTTACATCCATTTTTCTTTTACATAGAAATGCATTTTTATCTTCTCCTACCCATTAAACACAATACAGATTAAAATAAAGACAGCACATGGATTTATCACAGGGCCAATGTCTTGCATTGGAGAGTTTCATTCACAACATGGATCAAAAGTAGGACACTGGCATCTTCTTTTTGTGGACTATTGGTCTGAAAAAAAGGACATGTGAAAAGTCACATTGATAATAATGGGTACCATAAAAATAGATAACACCTGTACCACAAGAATTTATATAAGGCCTGAGATTTTATATTTGTGGATTTATGAGTACATATAAAAGTGTAGGATTGTAGAAAATGTATTAACGTTCAGGGTTATTTACTCTTTTAGACAAGTCATCACATGAAGACCATGAAGTCCATGTGCATTGAAGAATTAACAGAGTGGATCACACTGTGCCATCAAGACGTCTTCAGTATTCACCAAGTACACCTGCAGGGATGAAGAAAGACGTAACAGAGACGCGCCATGTGGAGAAGACCGACATGGAATGACCGCTACACAACAGAGAAGGTGTTAGGCGTGATCAACCGCTGTTGGCAAGTGGAAGAGCGAAAACATCTGCGCTGGATCGGTATTGTAGGCATGTGTGAGCCACTTCAAAATTTTTATACCGGTGATCACCATTCATCTCATCCATGACAGCACTAACACCCAGTGCTGTGTTGGGTGAGAGAGAAATAAATAGGTGAATTATGGCCAGCTATTAATGGCTGGAGGAGGCTGGACTTTTTTTCTTTTTTTTTCATCATCACATGACTGCAATATTTCAATCTTTATTGTACTATATATAGATTTACACTCTGTATATAATACATAAAAATACCGGTAATTGAATTTCCCCAAGACCATGATAATGCATCATAGTTTTGGGGAAAAAGGTGAGTGTTGGCCGGCTATTTAGGGGTGGAGGAGGCCGGATTTTTTTTTTTTTTTTTTTTTTTTTTTAGTTCAGTTTATAGAACATCACATACAATTTGAGTGTAAGCAGCGCACATAGCAGGAAAATTCACCCAGAAGTGGGGAAAAAGGGCCATAATACGGTGTATAGCTGGGCTATGGACTATTAAACTGTCTATAGAGGGGCTATTGTCTATTATATTGTATATAGAGGGGCTATGTTCTGTCATACTGTGTATCGGAAGCTATAGGTTATAAAACTGTGTAAATAGGGGATATGAGTCATAATACTGCGTATGGGGCGCTATAGAAGCATTATACTGTGTATAGGGGCTTATAAGCCATCATACTCTATAAAGGGCTATGGGCAATCATATTGTGTATAGGTTCTTAAGTTCCATCATACACTATAGAGGGGCTATGAGGCCATAATACTGTGTATAGCTGGGCTATGTGTTACCATGCTGTGTATGGGGAGCTAGGGGCATTCATGCTGTGAATAGGGCTCAGCATCTCAATTATAGACATGTGTGAGACACTTTAAAATTTCTTATACCGGTGAACACATTTCATCTCATCCATAACAGCACTAACACCCAGTGCTGTGTTGGGTAAGAGAGAAATAAATAGGTGAATTATGGCCAGCTGTTAATGGCTGGAGGAGGCTGGGGTTTTTTTTCCTTTTTTTTTCATCATCACATGTCTACAATATTTCCATCTTTTTTGTACTATATATAGATTTACACTCTGTATATAATACATAAAAATACCGGTAATTGAATTTCCCCAAGACCATGAGAATGTATCATAGTTTTGGGAAGAAAGGTGAGTGTTGGCCGGCTATTTAGTGGTGGAGGAAGCTGGATATTTTTTATTTTTTTTTATTCCGTTTATAGAACATCACATAAAATGTGAGTGTAAGCAGCGCACATAGTAGGAAAATTCACCAGAAGTGGGCAAAAAGGGCCATAAACAGTGTATAGCTGGGCTGTGGACTATCAAACTGTCTATAGAGAGGCTATTGTCAATCATATTGTATATAAGGGGCCATGTTCTATCATACTGTGTAAATAGGGGATGTATGGCATCATATTGTGTATAGCTGGGCTGTGGACTATCAAACTGTCTATAGAGAGGCTATTGTCAATCATATTGTATATAGGGGGCTATGTTCTATCATACTGTGTAAATAGGGGATGTATGGCATCATACTGTGTATGGGGGCTTTAGGTGCATTATACTATGTATAGGCAAGTATGGGAACATTATACTGTGTATAGGGGCTATTCGGTGCATTATACTGTGTATAGCTGGGCTATGCACTATCAAACTGTCTATAGAGGGGCTATGGTTTATCATATTGTACATAGGGGGCTATGTTCCAATATACTGTATATGGGAAGCTATGGGCTATAAAACTGTGTTACAAGGGGATATATGGCATCATACTGTGTATGGGTGGCTATAGAGGCATTATACTGTGCATAGAGGCTTTTTGGCCATGATACTCTATTAAGGGACTATGGGCCATAATACTGTGCATAGCTGGGCTGTGGACTATCAAAGTGTCTATAGAGGGGCTATTGTCTATCATAATTTATATAGGGGCTATGTTCTATCATACTGTGTATGGGAAGCTATAGGCTATAAATCTGTGTAAATAGGGCACATATTGCTTCATACTGTGTATGGGGGGTTATAGCGGCATTATACTGTGTATAGAGGCTTGTGGGCCATCATACTCTAAAAAGGGCTATGGGCAATCATATTGTGTATAGGTTCTTATGAGCCATCATACACTATAGAGGGGCTATGGGGCCAGAATACTGTGTATAGCTGGGCTAAGGGTTACCATACTGCGTATAGCTGGGCTATGGGTTACTATATTGGGTAGGGGGAGCTATGGGATATCATGCTGTGAAAAGGGCTCTACATCTAAATTATAGACATGTGTGAGACACTTCAAAATTTTTATACCGGTGATCACCATTCATCTCATCCATGACAGCACTAACACCCAGTGCTGTGTTGGGTAAGAGAGAAATAAATAGGTGAATTATGGCCAGCTATTAATGGCTGGAGGAGGCTGGACTTTTTTTCTATTTTTTTCATCATCACATGTCTACAATAATTCCATCTTTATTGTACTATATATAGATTTACACTCTGTATATAATACATACAAATACCGGTAATTGAATTTCCCCAAGACCATGATAATGCATCATAGTTTTGGGGAAAAAGGTGAGTGTTGGCCGGCTATTTAGGGGTGGAGGAGGCCGGATTTTTTTTTTTTTTTTTTTTTTTTTTTAGCTCAGTTTATAGAACATCACATAAAATGTGAGTGTAAGCAGCGCACATAGCAGGAAAATTCACCCAGAAGTGGGGAAAAAGGGCCATAATACGTTGTATGGCTGGGCTATGGACTATTAAACTGTCTATAGAGGGGCTATTGTCTATTATGTTGTATATAGGGGGGCTATGTTCTATCATACTGTGTATGGGAAGCTATAGGTTATAAAACTGTGTAAATAGGGGATATGAGTCATAATACTGCGTATGGGGCGCTATAGAAGCATTATACTGTGTATAGGGGCTTATAAGCCAACATTCTTTATAAAGGGCTATGGGCAATCATCTTGTGTATGGGTTCTTAAGTTCCATCATACACTATAGAGGGGCTATGAGGCCATAATACTGTGTATAGCTGGGCTATGTGCTACCATGCTGTGTATGGGGAGCTAGGGGCATTCATGCTGTGAATAGGGCTCAGCATCTCAATTATAGACATGTGTGAGACACTTTAAAATTTCTTATACCGGTGAACACATTTCATCTCATCCATGACAGCACTAACACCCAGTGCTGTGTTGGGTAAGAGAGAAATAAATAGGTGAATTATGGCCAGCTATTAATGGGTGGAGGAGGCTGGGTTTTTTTTTTTCTTTTTTTTTCATCAGCACATGTCTACAATATTTCCATCTTTATTGTACTATATATAGATTTACACTCTGTATATAATACATACAAATACCGGTAATTGAATTTCCCCAAGACCATGATAATGCATCATAGTTTTGAGGAAAAAGGTGAGTGTTGGCCGGCTATTTAGGGGAGGAGGAAGCCGGATTTTTTTTATTTTTTTTTTATTCAGTTTATAGAACATCACATAAAATGTGAGTGTAAGCAGTGCACATAGCAGGAAAATTCACCAGAAGTGGGCAGAAATGGGGCATAATACTGTGTATAGCTGGGCTGTGGACTATCAAACTGTCTATAGAGAGGCTATTGTTAATCATATTGTATATAGGGGGCCATGTTCTATCATACTGTGTAAATAGGGGATGTATGGCATCATACTGTGTATGGGTGGCTATAGGTGCATTATACTATGTATAGGCAAGTATGGGGACATTATACTGTGTATAAGTGCTATTCGGGCATCATACTGTGTATAGCTGGGCTATGCACTATCAAACTGTCTATAGAGGGGCTATGGTTTATCATATTGTACATAGGGGGCTATGTTCCAATATACTGTATATGGGAAGCTATGGGCTATAAAACTGTGTTAAAAGGGGATATATGGCATCATACTTTGTATGGGGGGCTATAGAGGCATTATACTGTGCATAGAGGCTTTTTTTCCATGATACTCTATTAAGGGACTATGGGCCATAATACTGTGCATAGCTGGGCTGTGGACTATCAAAGTGTCTATAGAGGGGCTATTGTCTATCTTAATTTATATAGGGGCTATGTTCTATCATACTGTGTATGGGAAGCTATAGGCTATAAATCTGTGTAAATAGGGGACATATTGCTTCATACTTTGTATGGGGGGGGTTATAGAGGCATTATATTGTGTATAGAGGCTTCTGGGCCATCATACTCTAAAAAGGGCTATGGGCAATCATATTGTGTATAGGGTCTTATGAGCCATCATACACTATAGAGGGGCTATGGGGCCCATAATACTGCATATAGCTGGGCTATGGGCTACTATATTGTGTAGGGGAGCTATGGGATATCATGCTGTGAAAAGGGCTCTATATCTCAATTATAGACATGTGTGAGACACTTCAAAATTTTTATATCGGTGATCACCTTTCATCTCATCCATGACAGCACTAACACCCAGTGCTGTGTTGGGTAAGAGAGAAATAAATAGGTGAATTATGGCCAGCTATTAATGGCTGGAGGAGGCTGGACTTTTTTTCTTTTTTTTTCATCAGCACATGTCTACAATATTTCCATCTTTATTGTACTATATATAGATTTACACTCTGTATATAATACATAAAAATACCGGTAATTGAATTTCCCCAAGACCATGAGAATGCATCATAGTTTTGGGGAAAAAGGTGAGTGTTGGCCGGCTATTTAGAGGTGGAGGAGGCCGGATTTTTTTTTTTTTTTTTTAATAGTTTAATTTATAGAACATCACATACGTTTTGAGTGTAAGCAGTGCACATAGCAGGAAAATTCACCCAGAAGTGGGGAAAAAGGGCCATAATATGGTGTATGGCTGGGCTATGGAGTATTAAACTGTCTATAGAGGAGCTATTGTCTATTATATTGTATATAGGGGGGCTATGTTCTATCATACTGTGTATGATAAGCTATAGGTTATAAAACTGTGTAAATAGGGGATATGAGTCATAATACTGCATATGGGGGGCTATAGAAGCATTATACTGTGTATAGGGGCTTATAAGCCAACATACTCTATAAAGGGCTATGGGCAATCATATTGTGTATAGGTTCTTAAGTTCCATCATACACTATAGAGGGGCTATGAGGCCATAATATGGTGTATAGCTGGGCTATGTGCTACCATGCTGTGTATGGGGAGCTAGGGGCATTCATGCTGTGAATAGGGCTCAGCATCTCAATTACAGACATGTGTGAGACACTTTAAAATTTCTTATACCGGTGAACACATTTCATCTCATCCATGACAGCACTAACACCCAGTGCTGTGTTGGGTAAGAGAGAAATAAATAGGTGAGTCATGGCCAGCTATTAATGGGTGGAGGAGGCTGGACTTTTTTACTTTTTTTTTTCATCAGTACATGTCTGCAATATTTCCATCTTTTTTGTACTATATATAGATTTACACTCTGTATATAATACATAAAAAAAACGGTAATTGAATTTCCCCAAGACCATGATAATGCATCATAGTTTTGAGGAAAAAGGTGAGTGTTGGCCGGCTATTTAGGGGAGGAGGAAGCCGGATTTTTTTTATTTTTTTTTTATTCAGTTTATAGAACATCACATAAAATGTGAGTGTAAGCAGTGCACATAGCAGGAAAATTCACCAGAAGTGGGCAGAAATGGGGCATAATACTGTGTATAGCTGGGCTGTGGACTATCAAACTGTCTATAGAGAGGCTATTGTTAATCATATTGTATATAGGGGGCCATGTTCTATCATACTGTGTAAATAGGGGATGTATGGCATCATACTGTGTATGGGTGGCTATAGGTCCATTATACTATGTATAGGCAAGTATGGGGACATTATACTGTGTATAGGGGCTATTCGGGCATCATACTGTGTATAGCTGGGCTATGCACTTTCAAACTGTCTATAGAGGGGCTATGGTTTATCATATTGTACATAGGGGGCTATGTTCCAATATACTGTATATGGGAAGCTATGGGCTATAAAACTGTGTTAAAAGGGGATATATGGCATCATACTTTGTATGGGGGGCTATAGAGGCATTATACTGTGCATAGAGGCTTTTTGGCCATGATACTCTATTAAGGGACTATGGGCCATAATACTGTGCAAAGCTGGGCTGTGGACTATCAAAGTGTCTATAGAGGGGCTATTGTCTATCATAATTTATATAGGGGCTATGTTCTATCATACTGTGTATGGGAAGCTATAGGCTATAAATCTGTGTAAATAGGGGACATATTGCTTCATACTGTGTATGGGGGGGGGGTTATAGAGGCATTATATTGTGTATAGAGGCTTCTGGGCCATCATACTCTAAAAAGGGCTATGGGCAATCATATTGTGTATAGGTTCTTATGAGCCATCATACACTATAGAAGGGCTATGGGGCCCATAATACTGCGTATAGCGGGGCTATGGGCTACTATATTGTGTAGGTGGAGCTATGGGATATCATGCTGTGAAAAGGGCTCTATATCTCAATTATAGACATGTGTGAGACACTTCAAAATTTTTATACCAGTGATCACCTTTCATCTCATCCATGACAGCACTAACACCCAGTGCTGTGTTGGGTAAGAGAGAAATAAATAGGTGAATTATGGCCAGCTATTAATGGCTGGAGGAGGCTGGACTTTTTTTCTTTTTTTTTCATCAGCACATGTCTACAATATTTCCATCTTTATTGTACTATATATAGATTTACACTCTGTATATAATACATAAAAATACCGGTAATTGAATTTCCCCAAGACCATGAGAATGCATCATAGTTTTGGGGAAAAAGGTGAGTGTTGGCCGGCTATTTAGGGGTGGAGGAGGCCGGATTTTTTTTTTTTCTTTTAATAGTTAAATTCATAGAACATCACATACGTTTTGAGTGTAAGCAGTGCACATAGCAGGAAAATTCACCCAGAAGTGGGGAAAAAGGGCCATAATATGGTGTATGGCTGGGCTATGGAGTATTAAACTGTCTATAGAGGGGCTATTGTCTATTATATTGTATATAGGGGGGCTATGTTCTATCATACTGTGTATGATAAGCTATAGGTTATAAAACTGTGTAAATAGGGGATATGAGTCATAATACTGCGTATGGGGGGCTATAGAAGCATTATACTGTGTATAGGGGCTTATAAGCCAACATACTCTATAAAGGGCTATGGGCAATCATATTGTGTATAGGTTCTTAAGTTCCATCATACACTATAGAGGGGCTATGAGGCCATAATACTGTGTATAGCTGGGCTATGTGCTACCATGCTGTGTATGGGGAGCTAGGGGCATTCATGCTGTGAATAGGGCTCAGCATCTCAATTATAGACATGTATGAGACACTTTAAAATTTCTTATACCGGTGAACACATTTCATCTCATCCATGACAGCACTAACACCCAGTGCTGTGTTGGGTAAGCGAGAAATAAATAGGTGAATTATGGCCAGCTATTAATGGGTGGAGGAGGCTGGGTTTTTTTTACTTTTTTTTTCATCATCACATGTCTGCAATATTTCCATCTTTTTTGTACTATATATAGATTTACACTCTGTATATAATACATAATAATACCAGTAATTGAATTTCCCCAACACCATGAGAATGCATCATCGTTTTGGGAAAAAGGTGAGTGTTGGCCGGCTATTTAGGGGTGGAGGAAGCCGGATTTTTTTTATTTATTTTTTATTCAGTTTATAGAACATCACATAAAATTTGAGTGTAAGCAGTGCACATAGCTGGAAAATTCACCAGAAGTGGGCAGAAATGGGGCATAATACTGTGTATAGCTGGGCTGTGGACTATCAAACTGTCTATAGAGAGGCTATTGTCAATCATATTGCATATAGGGGACTATGTTCTATCATACTGTGTAAATAGTGGATGTATGGCATCATACTGTGTATGGGGGCTTTAGGTGCATTATACTATGTATAGGCAGGTATGGGGACATTATATTGTGTATAGGGGCTATTCGGGCATCATACTGTGTATAGGGGCTTATAGGCCATAATGCTGTGTATCTGGGCTATGGACTATCAAACTGTCTATAGAGGGGCTATTGTCTATCATATTGTATATAGGGGGCTATGTTCTACCCTACTGTGTATGGGAAGATATAGCCTATAAAACTGTGTAAATAGGGGATGTATTGCTTCATACTGTGTATGGGGGGCTATAGGTGCATTATATTATGTATAGGCAAGTATGGGGACATTATACTGTGTATAGGGGCTATTCGGGCATCATACTGTGTATAGCTGGGCTATGCACTATCAAACTGTCTATAGAGGGGCTATGGTTTATCATATTGTACATAGGGGGCTATGTTCTAATATACTGTATATGGGAAGCTATGGGCTATAAAACTGTGTTAAAAGGGGATATATGGCATCATACTGTGTATGGGGGGCTATAGAGGCATTATACTGTGCATAGAGGCTTTTTGGCCATGATACTCTATTAAGGGACTATGGGCCATAATACTGTGCATAACTGGGCTGTGGACTATCAAAGTGTCTATAGAGGGGCTATTGTCTATCATAATTTATATAGGGGCTATGTTCTATCATACTGTGTATGGGAAGCTATAGGCTATAAATCTGTGTAAATAGGGGACATATTGCTTCATACTGTGTATGGGGGGGTTATAGCGGCATTATACTGTGTATAGAGGCTTGTGGGCCATCATACTCTAAAAAGGGCTATGGGCAATCATATTGTGTATAGTTTCTTATGAGCCATCATACACTATAGAGGGGCAATGAGGCCATAATACTGTGTATAGCTGGGCTATGGGCTACCATACTGCGTATAGCGGGGCTATGGGTTACTATATTGTGTAGGGGGAGCTATGGGCTATCATGCTGTGAAAAGGGCTCTACATCTCAATTATAGACATGTGTGAGACACTTCAAAATTTTTATACCGGTGATCACCATTCATCTCATCCATGACAGCACTAACACCCAGTGCTGTGTTGGGTAAGAGAGAAATAAATAAGTGAATTATGGCCAGCTATTAATGGCTGGAGGAGGCTGGACTTTTTTTTCTATTTTTTTCATCAGCACATGTCTACAATATTTCCATCTTTTTTGTACTATATATAGATTTACACTCTGTATATAATACATACAAATACCGGTAATTGAATTTCCCCAAGACCATGATAATGCATCATAGTTTTGGGGAAAAAGGTGAGTGTTGGCCGGCTATTTAGGGGTGGAGGAGGCCGGATTTTTTTTTTTTTTTAGTTCAGTTTATAGAACATCACATACAATTTGAGTGTAAGCAGCGCACATAGCAGGAAAATTCACCCAGAAGTGGGGAAAAAGGGCCACAATACGGTATATGGCTGGGCTATGGACTATTAAACTGTCTATAGAGGGGCTATTGTCTATTATCTTGTATATAGGGGGGCTATGTTCTATCATACTGTGTATGGGAAGCTATAGGTTATAAAACTGTGTAAATAGGGGATATGAGTCATAATACTGCGTATGGGGCGCTATAGAAGCATTATACTGTGTATAGGGGCTTATAAGCCAACATACTCTATAAAGGGCTATGGGCAATCATATTGTGTATAGGTTCTTAAGTTCCATCATACACTATAGAGGGGCTATGAGGCCATAATACTGTGTATAGCTGGGCTATGTGTTACCATGCTGTGTATGGGGAGCTAGGGGCATTCATGCTGTGAATAGGGCTCAGCATCTCAATTACAGACATGTGTGAGACACTTTAAAATTTCTTATACCGGTGAACACATTTCATCTCATCCATGACAGCACTAACACCCAGTGCTGTGTTGGGTAAGAGAGAAATAAATAGGTGAGTCATGGCCAGCTATTAATGGCTGGAGGAGGCTGGGGTTTTTTTTTACTTTCTTTTTTATCAGCACATGTCTGCAATATTTCCATCTTTTTTGTACTATATATAGATTTACACTCTGTATATAATACATAAAAAAAACGGTAATTGAATTTCCCCAAGACCATGATAATGCATCATAGTTTTGAGGAAAAAGGTGAGTGTTGGCCGGCTATTTAGGGGTGGAGGAAGCCGGATTTTTTTAATTTTTTTTTATTCAGTTTATAGAACATCACATAAAATGTGAGTGTAAGCAGTGCACATAGCAGGAAAATTCACCAGAAGTGGGCAGAAATGGGGCATAATACTGTGTATAGCTGGGCTGTGGACTATCAAACTGTCTATAGAGAGGCTATTGTCAATCATATTGTATATAGGGGGCCATGTTCTATCATACTGTGTAAATAGGGGATGTATGACATCATACTGTGTATGGGTGGCTATAGGTGCATTATACTATGTATAGGCAAGTATGGGGACATTATACTGTGTATAGGGGCTATTCGGGCATCATACTGTGTATAGCTGGGCTATGCACTATCAAACTGTCTATAGTGGGGCTATGGTTTATCATATTGTACATAGGGGGCTATGTTCCAATATACTGTATATGGGAAGCTATGGGCTATAAAACTGTGTTAAAAGGGGATATATGGCATCATACTTTGTATGGGGGGCTATAGAGGCATTATATTGTGCATAGAGGCTTTTTGGCCATGATACTCTATTAAGGGACTATGGGCCATAATACTGTGCATAGCTGGGCTGTGGACTATCAAAGTGTCTATAGAGGGGCTATTGTCTATCATAATTTATATAGGGGCTATGTTCTATCATACTGTGTATGGGAAGCTATAGGCTATAAATCTGTGTAAATAGGGGACATATTGCTTCATACTGTGTACGGGGGGGGTTATAGAGGCATTATACTGTGTATAGAGGCTTCTGGGCCATCATACTCTAAAAAGGGCTATGGGCAATCATATTGTGTATAGGTTCTTATGAGCCATCATACACTATAGAGGGGCTATGGGGCCCATAATACTGCATATAGCTGGGCTATGGGCTACTATATTGTGTAGGGGGAGCTATGGGATATCATGCTGTGAAAAGGGCTCTATATCTCAATTATAGACATGTGTGAGACACTTCAAAATTTTTATACCGGTGATCACCTTTCATCTCATCCATGACAGCACTAACACCCAGTGCTGTGTAGGGTAAGAGAGAAATAAATAGGTGAATTATGGCCAGCTATTAATGGCTGGAGGAGGCTGGACTTTTTTTCTTTTTTTTTCATCAGCACATGTCTACAATATTTCCATCTTTATTGTACTATATATAGATTTACACTCTGTATATAATACATAAAAATACCGGTAATTGAATTTCCCCAAGACCATGAGAATGCATCATAGTTTTGGGGAAAAAGGTGAGTGTTGGCCGGCTATTTAGGGGTGGAGGAGGCCGGATTTTTTTTTTTTTTTTAATAGTTTAATTTATAGAACATCACATACGTTTTGAGTGTAAGCAGTGCACATAGCAGGAAAATTCACCCAGAAGTGGGGAAAAAGGGCCATAATATGGTGTATGGCTGGGCTATGGAGTATTAAACTGTCTATAGAGGGGCTATTGTCTATTATATTATATATAGGGGGGCTATGTTCTATCATACTGTGTAAATAGGGGATGTATGGCATCATACTGTGTATGGGGGGGTTATAGAGGCATTATACTGTGTATAGAGGTATAGCGTCAGCGTCCCTGCCTCCTGCTAGGCAGGGACGCTGTTCCCCTCACCTCTCCGCTCCGTGCCCGGCGTCTTCCTCCCGCTCTTCTGGCAGCACACGCTGCTTCCCGGCCACGGTGCTTAGGGCGCGCGCGTGCTTCCCCTCTCTTAAAGGGGCCGCGCGCCGTCCTAAGGAGTCCCCGGCCAATGGCCGGAGGACTTCACCATATATAAGGCACCTCCTCCAAAATGGATGTGCCCGAGCAATGTTGTAGCACAGTTCATCACTCTGCTTCAGCCCTCAGGTCCGTTTCCAGTTACCTACCAGTTACCTGCCAGTTTCCTGCCAGTTTCCTGTCTGATACTTGCCTGACTCTTGTCTACCTGCTGCTTATCCTGCGGTCCGACAGTCTGCCTACCAGCCCTGCCAGTCTGTCTATGGATCCGTCTGCCCGCTCACCTGGGAGCGCACATCTGCTACCTGCCTGCTAGCCTACCTGCAGGCTTCGCCGTCACGTGCTGTGACCACCTGCCTGTCCAGAGACTCTTGCCCGCTCATCTGGGAGCGCTCACCTGCTACCTGTCTGCTAGCCTACCTGGAGGCTCCGCCGTCACGTGCTGTGACCACCTGCCTGTCCAGAGACTCTTGCCCGCTCACCTGGGAGCGCTCACCTGCTACCTGTCTGCTAGCCTACCTGGAGGCTCCGCTGTCACGTGCTGTGACCACCTGCCTGTCCAGAGACTCTTGCCCACTCACCTGGGAGCGCTCACCTGCTATCTGCCTGCTTGCCTACCTGGAGGCTCCGCCGTCACGTGCTGTGACCACCTGCCTGTCCAGAGACTCTAGCTCGCTCACCTGGGAGCGTCCACCTGCTACCAGCCTGCTAGCCTACCTGGAGGCTCTGCCGTCACTTGCCTTGACCACCCGCCTGTCAAGAGACTGTCCCGGTCACTTGCTGTGATCCCCTGCCCGTTTACCCAGAGACTGTCCCGGTCACTTGCCGTGACCTCCTGCCCGCTTACCCAGAGACTGTCCCGGTCCCTTGCCGTGACCACCTGCCCGTTTACCCAGAGACTGTCCCTGTCACTTGCTGTGACTACTTGCCCGTCTTCCCTGGGCGCCACCCGCTTCCTTATAAGGACCGCCCCCTTGTATAGTAGCTCAGAGGTTCCGCCTCCCAGACCCGTTACAAGAGGCTTGTAGGCCATCATACTCTATAAAGGGCTATGGTCAATCATATTGTGTATAGGTTCTTAAGTTCCATCATACACTATAGAGGGGCTATGAGGCCATAATACTGTGTATAGCTGGGCTATGCGCTACCATGCTGTGTATGGGGAGCTAGGGGCATTCATGCTGTGAATAGGGCTCAGCATCTCAATTACAGACATGTGTGAGACACTTTAAAATTTCTTATACCGGTGAACACATTTCATCTCATCCATGACAGCACTAACACCCAGTGCTGTGTTGGGTAAGAGAGAAATAAATAGGTGAGTCATGGCCAGCTATTAATGGGTGGAGGAGGCTGGACTTTTTTTACTTTTTTTTTCATCAGTACATGTCTGCAATATTTCCATCTTTTTTGTACTATATATAGTTTTACACTCTGTATATAATACATAAAAATACCGGTAATTGAATTTCCCCAAGACCATGAGAATGCATCATAGCTTTGGGGAAAAAGGTGAGTGTTGGCCGGCTATTTAGGGGTGGAGGACGCCGGATTTTTTTTTTTTCAGTTCAGTTTATAGAACATCACATACAATTTGAGTGTAAGCAGTTCACATAGCAAGAAAATTCACCCAGAAGTGGGCAAAAAGGGTCATAATATGGTGTATAGCTGGGCTATGGACTATTAAACTGTCTATAGAGGGGCTATTGTCTATTATATTGTATATAGGGGGGCTATGTTCTATCATACTGTGTATGGGAAGCTATAGGTTATAAAACTGTGTAAATAGGGGATATGAGTCATAATACTGCGTATGGGGGGCTATAGAAGCATTATACTGTGTATAAGGGCTTATAAGCCATCATACTCTATAAACGGCTATGGGCAATCATATTGTGTATAGGTTCTTAACTTCCATCATACACTATAGAGGGGCTATGAGGCCATAATACTGTGTATAGCTGGGCTATGTGCTACCATGCTGTGTATGGGGAGCTAGGGGCATTCATGCTGTGAATAGGGCTCAGCATCTCAATTATAGACATGTGTGAGACACTTTAAAATTTCTTATACCAGTGAACACATTTCATCTCATCCATGACAGCACTAACACCTAGTGCTGTGTTGGGTAAGAGAGAAATAAATAGGTGAGTCATGGCCAGCTATTAATGGGTGGAGAAGGCTGGCCTTTTTTTCCTTTTTTTTTCATCATCACATGTCTGCAATATTTCCATCTTTTTTGTACTATATATAGATTTACACTCTGTATATAATACATAATAATACCGGTAACTGAATTTCCCCAACACCATGAGAATGCATCATAGTTTTGGGGAAAAAGGTGAGTGTTGACCGGCTATTTAGGGGTGGAGGAAGCCGGATTTTTTTTATTTATTTTTTATTCAGTTTATAGAACATCACATAAAATGTGAGTGTAAGCAGTGCACATAGCAGGAAAATTCACCAGAAGTGGGCAGAAATGGGGCATAATACTGTGTATAGCTGGGCTGTGGACTATCAAACTGTCTACAGAGAGGCTATTGTCAATCATATTGTATATAGGGGGCTATGTTCTATCATACTGTGTAAATAGGGGATGTATGGCATCATACTGTGTATGGGGGCTTTAGGTGCATTATACTATGTATAGGCAGGTATGGGGACATTATATTGTGTATAGGGGCTATTCGGGCATCATACTGTGTATAGGGGCTTATAGGCCATAATGCTGTGTATCTGGGCTATGAACTATCAAACTGTCTATAGAGGGGCTATTGTCAATCATATTGTATATAGGGTGCCATGTTCTATCATACTGTGTAAATAGGGGATGTATGGCATCATACTGTGTATGGGGGGCTTTAGGTGCATTATACTATGTATAGGCAGGTATGGGGACATTATACTGTGTATAGGGTCTAATCGGGCATCATACTGTGTATAGGGCCTTATGGGCCATAATGTTGTGTATCTGGGCTATGGACTATCAAACTGTCTATAGGGGGGCTATTGTCTATCATATTGTATATAGGGGGCTATGTTCTACACTACTGTGTATGGGAAGATATAGGCTATAAAACTGTGTAAATAGGGGATGTATTGCTTCATACTGTGTATGGGGGGCTATAGGTGCATTATATTATGTATAGGCAAGTATGGGGACATTATACTGTGTATAGGGGCTATTCGGGCATCATACTGTGTATAGCTGGGCTATGCACTATCAAACTGTCTATAGAGGGGCTATGGTTTATCATATTGTACGTAGGGGGTATATTCTAATATACTGTATATGGGAAGCTATGGGCTATAAAACTGTGTTAAAAGGGGATATATGGCATCATACTTTGTATGGGGGGCTATAGAGGCATTATACTGTGCATAGAGGCTTTTTGGCCATGATACTCTATTAAGGGACTATGGGCCATAATACTGTGCATAGCTGGGCTGTGGACTATCAAAGTGTCTATAGAGGGGCTATTGTCTATCATAATTTATATAGGGGCTATGTTCTATCATACTGTGTATGGGAAGCTATAGGCTATAAATCTGTGTAAATAGGGGACATATTGCTTCATAATGTGTATGGGGGTTTATAGAGGCATTATACTGTGCATAGAGGCTTGTGGGCCATCATACTCTAAAAAGGGCTATGGGCAATCATATTGTGTATAGGTTCTTATGAGCCATCATACACTATAGAGGGGCTATGGGGCCATAATACTGTGTATAGCTGGGCTATGGGCTACCATACTGCGTATAGCGGGGCTATGGGTTACTATATTGTGTAGGGGGAGCTATGGGATATCATGCAGTGAAAAGGGCTCTACATCTCAATTATAGACATGTGTGAGACACTTCCAAATTTTTATACCGGTGATCACCTTTCATCTCATCCATGACAGCACTAACACCCAGTGCTGTGTTGGGTAAGAGAGAAATAAATAGGTGAATTATGGCCAGCTATTAATGGGTGGAGGAGGCTGGACTTTTTTTCTTTTTTTTCATCAGCACATGTCTACAATATTTCCATCTTTATTGCACTATATATAGATTTACACTCTGTATATAATACATAAAAATACCGGTAATTGAACTTCCCCAAGACCATGATAATGCATCATAGTTTTGGGGAAAAAGTTGAGAGTTGGCCGGATATCTAGGGGTGGAGGAGGCCGGATTTTTTTTTTTTTTTTTTTTTTAGTTCAGTTTATTGAACATCACATACAATTTGAGTGTAAGCAGCGCACATAGCAGGAAAATTCACCCAGAAGTGGGGAAAAAGGGCCATAATACGGTGTATGGCTGGGCTATGGAGTATTAAACTGTCTATAGAGGGGCTATTGTCTATTATATTGTATATAGGGGGGCTATGTTCTATCATACTGTGTATGGGAAGCTGTAGGTTATAAAACTGTGTAAATAGGGGATATGAGTCATAATACTGCGTATGGGGGGCTATAGAAGCATTATACTGTGTATAGAGGCTTATAAGCCATCATACTCTATAAAGGGCTATGGGCAATCATATTGTGTATAGGTTCTTAAGTTGCATCATAGAGGGGCTATGAGGCCATAATACTGTGTATAGCTGGGCTATGTGCTACCATGCTGTGTATGGGGAGCTAGGGGCATTCATGCTGTGAATAGGGCTCAGCATCTCAATTATAGACATGTGTGAGACACGTTAAAATTTCTTATACCGGTGAACACATTTCATCTCATCCATGACAGCACTAACACCCAGTGCTGTGTTGGGTAAGAGAGAAATAAATAGGTGAGTCATGGCCAGCTATTAATGGGTGGAGGAGGCTGGGTTTTTTTTTACTTTTTTTTTCATCAGCACATGTCTGCAATATTTCCATCTTTTTTGTACTATATATAGATTTACACTCTGTATATAATACATAAAAATACCGGTAATTGAATTTCCCCAAGACCATGAGAATGCATCATAGTTTTGGGGAAAAAGTTGAGTGTTGGCCGGCTATTTAGGGGTGGAGGAGGCCGGATTATTTTATTTTTTTTTTTTTTAAGTTCACTTTATAGAACATCACATACAATTTGAGTGTAAGCAGTGCACATAGCAGGAAAATTCACCCAGAAGAGGGCAAAAAGGGCCATAACACGGTGCATAGCTGGGCTATGGAGTATTCAACTGTCTACAGAGGGCTATTGTCTATTATATTGTATATAGGGGGCTATGTTCTATCATACTTTGTATGGTAAACTATAGGCTATAAAACTGTGTAAATAGGGGATATATGGCATCATACTGTGTATTGGGCATAATAGATGCATTATACTGTGTAGACGCAGATATGGGGTCATTATACTGTGTATAGGGGTTACTCGGGCATCATACTCTGTATAGGGGCTTATTGACCATAATACTGTGTATAGCTGGGCTATGGACTATTAAACTGTCTATAGAGGGGCTATTGTCTATCATATTGTAAATAGGAGCTATGTTCTATCATACTGTGTATGGGAAGCTATAGGCTATAAAACTGTCTAAATAGGGGATATGAGTCAGAATACTGCGTATGGGGGCAATAGAAGCATTATACTGTGTATAGGGGCTTTTAAGCCATCATACTCTATAAAAAGCTATGGGCAATTATATTGTATATAGGTTCTTATGAGCCATCATACCCTATAGAGGGGCTATGGGGCCATAATACTTTGTATAGCTGGGCTATGGGCTACCATACTGTGTATATCTGGGCTATGAGCTACTATATTGTGTATGGGGAGCTATGGGCTATCATGCTGTGAATAGGGCTCTATATCTCAATTATAGACATGTGTGAGACACTTCAAAATTTTTATACCGGTGATCACATTTCATCTCATCCATGACAGCTCTAACACCCAGTGCTGTGTAGGGTAAGAGAGAAATAAATGTGAATTATGGCCAGCTATTAATGGGTGGAGGAGGCTGGACTTTTTTAACTTGTTTTAACATCATCACATGTCTACAATATTTCCATCTTTATGGTACTATATATAGATTTACACTCTGTATATAATACATAAAATACCGGTAATTGAATTTCCCCAAGACCATGAGAATGCATCATAGTTTTGGGGAAAAAGGTGAGTGTTTTTTTTTGTTCAGTTTATAGAACATCACATACAATTTGAGCGCAAGCACTGCACATAGCAGGAAAATTCACCCAGAAGTGGGCAAAAAAGGGCCATAATACGGTGTATAGCTGGGCTATGGACTATTAAAATGCCTATAGTGGATCTATTGTCTATTAGTGTTGAGCCACCCCCATAGTGTTCGGGTTCGGTTCGGTTCGTCGAACACCGGGATGTTCGAGGAACTGTTCGTCGAACTGTTCGTCGAACACCTTAGAACACCGTCGAACACCGTTAAAACCAATGGCAGGCAAACAAAAACACATAGAAAACACCTTCAAAGGTGTCCAAAAGCTGACAAACTGCTCAGAAGACACTCTCTTTAAAAAAGCCGGCCGGCAATTCAGCAGCGGCATACACCGGTACCCGACAATTTAGACAAGAAGGAATAAAGCATCACACATAGATTAGATAGATAGAAACATGTCAGTCACACATATAAGAAGCACAGTGACAGTGTTGGTTACTGCACTTGTCATTTAGTGTAAAGGATTTATTAAAAAAAATATTAGTGTTTTCATGCACCGTCTCTTTAAAAAAGCCGGCCGGCAATTCAGCAGCGGTACCCGACAATTTAGAACAGAAAGAATAGAGCTTCACACATAGATTAGATAGATAGAAACATGTCAGTCACATATATAATAAGTACAGTGACAGTGTTGCTTACTGTACTTGTCATTTAGTGTAAAGGATTTATTTAAAAAAATAATAGTGTTTTCATGCACTGTCTCTTTAAAAAAGCCGGCCGGCAATTCAGCATTAGTGTTGAGCCACCCCCGTAGTGTTCGGGTTCGGTTCGGTTCGTCGAACACCGGGATGTTCGAGGAACTGTTCGTCGAACACCTTAGAACACCGTCGAACACCGTTAAAACCAATGGCAGGCAAACAAAAACACATAGAAACACATAGAAAACACCTTCAAAGGTGTCCAAAAGCTGACAAACTGCTCAGAAGACGCTCTCTTTAAAAAAGCCGGCCGGCAATTCAGCAGCGGCATACACCGGTACCCGACAATTTAGACAAGAAGGAATAGAGCCTCACACATAGATTAGATAGAAAGAAACATGTCAGTCACACATATAAGAAGCACAGTGACAGTGTTGCTTACTGTACTTGTCATTTAGTGTAAAGGATTTATCAAAAAAAATATTAGTGTTTTCATGCACCGTCTCTTTAAAAAAGCCGGCCGGCAATTCAGCATCTGTACCCGACAATTTAGAATAGAAGGAATAGAGAATCACACATAGATTAGATAGATAGAAACATGTCAGTCACATATATAATAAGTACAGTGACAGTGTTGGTTACTGTACTTGTCATTTAGTGTAAAGGATTTATTTAAAAAAATAATAGTGTTTTCATGCACCGTCTCTTTAAAAAAGCCGGCCGGCAATTCAGCATCTGTACCCGACAATTTAGAATAGAAGGAATAGAGAATCACACATAGATTAGATAGATAGAAACATGTCAGTCACATAAATATGAAGTACAGTGACAGTGTTGATTACTGTACTTGTCATTTAATGTTAAAATAAAGGATTTATTAAAAAAAAAATGGGCGTGGGGTTCCCCGTAATTTTAGTCTCTAGCGGAGGTTAAGCAGACTGCTGGGGCAGATGTTTGAAGCCTGGGAAGGGGGTAATACCCACGGAGCTCCCCAGGCTACTAATATGAGCCCCCAGCTGAATACCTAGCCTTTACTAGCTATTAAAATGGGGGACCCCCCAAAAAATGACATGGGGTCCCCCCTATTTTAATAGCTAGCAAAGGCTAGGCAGACAGCTGAGGGCTGATATTAATAGCCCAGGAAGGGTACCATGAATATTGGCCCCCTCCCAGGCTAGAAACACCAGCCGTCAGTCGCCCCAGAAATGGCGCATCCATAGGATGCGCCAATTCTGGCACTTAGCCTCGCTCTTCCACACTGCCCTGGTGCGGTGGCAGTGGGGTAATAGGGCTGGGGTTGATGTCAGCTTATAATGCCAGCTGACATCAAGCCCAGGTTAGTAATGGAGAGGCGTCTATAAGACACCCCTATTACTAACCCCATAGTCAAAGTTAAAAAAAAAACACAAACACCCAGAATAAAGTCCTTTAATTGAAATAAACACACAATTCTTTATTGTTCTAAATTAAACCATACTTACCACCACGCCCATTCCAGCTGAAGCCAACGATCTCCTGCAATAAAAGAAAAATAATAAAGCAACCTCATCCTTACCTTTCCATGGTTCCCAGGACGGCTCCAGCTCTGCTACATCGAGATGACAGGCTGGACCGCAGAAGAAAGCTGCCATCCAGCCTGTCATCCCGCAGACACTGAGAAGCGCAGGCATGCTTGTGCTCCTCAGTGTCTCTCTGTGACGGCATAAAGATGAGCCGAAGTCATGTCCAATGAACTCAGCTCACCTCATGCACGTCACTGACAGCGTGGGAGAATTCTCACGCTGAAGCGCTGAGTGCAGGAGAATTTTCCCACGCTGTCAGTGACGTGCATGAGGCTGATATTTAAATTTGGCGCACAAATCGGTGATTGGTCGCGGGCAGCGTCCGCGACCAATCAGCACGGTAGTGTTTAACTTTGGCAGCAAGATCAGTGATTGGTCGCGCGCCAAGACCGCGACCAATCACCGATTTGGGCGCCACATTTAAATATCGGCCGCGACCAATCAGCACAGCGTTGTTTAAATGTGGATCCAAGATCGGTGATTGGTCGCGGCCGATATTTAAATGTGGCGCCCAAATCGGTGATTGGTCGCGGTCTTGGCGCGCGACCAATCACTGATCTTGCCGCCAAAGTTAAACACTACCGTGCTGATTGGTCGCGGACGCTGCCCGCGACCAATCACCGATTTGTGCGCCAAATTTAAATATCCGACCAATCAGCACAGTAGTGTTTAACTTTGGCGGCAAGATCAGTGATTGGTCGCGGTCAAGACGGCGACCAATCACCGATTTGTGCCGCACATTTAAATAGCGGCCGCGACCAATTGGATGTCAGCGCCGCTCCCCGGTCCTCCCTTCACACCCTAGCCGCATGGATGTCAGCGCCGCTGCCTGTTCGGATACTTCCGCTGCGAGAACCCGGGACATGAGCGGGCGCTCGCAGCAGAAATATCCGGACCCGCAGCGCCGCTCCCCGGTCCTCCCTTCACACGCTAGCCGCTGATGTCCCCACAGTATCCGCATGGTGTTACAAAGGTCCGGACATTTGTGTTAAAAATCGCTGATTGGTCGCTGGCGCTGCCCGCGACCAATCACCGATTTGGGCGCCAAATTTAAATATCAGCCGCGACCAATCACCCATCTTGGCTCCACATTTAAACACCGCTGTACTGATTGGTCGCGGACGCTATTTAAATGTGGCGCCAAAATCGGTGATTGGTCGCGCCCAGCGTCGGCGACCAATCAGCACAGCGGTGTTTAAATGTGGAGCCAAGATCAGCGATTTTTAACACAAATGTCCGGATCTTTGTAACACCATGCGGATACAGTGGGGACATCAGCGGCTAGGGTGTCAAGGGAGGACCGGGGAGCGGCGCTGCGGGTCGGGATACTTCTGCTGCGAGCAGTCGCTCATCTCCCGGCTTCTCGCAACGGAAGTATCCGACCAGGCAGCGGCGCTCCCCGGTCCTCACCAATACGATTAGCTGATTGGTCGCGCTCTCCGCACGCGACCAATCAGTGATCTTGGCGCTAAAGTTAAACACCGCTCTGCTGATTGGTCGCGGACGCTGCCCGCGACCAATCACCGATTTGGGTGCCACATTTAAATAGCGGCCGCGACCAATCAGCGAGCTTGACGCCAAATTTAAACAACGCTCTGCTGATTGGTCGCGGACGCCAGACGCGTCCAATCAGTGAGATTGGCGCCAAATTTAAACAACGCTCTGCTGATTGGTCGCGGACTCCAGCCGCGACCAATCAGCGAGATTGGCGCCAAATTTAAACCCCGCTCTGCTAATTGGTCGCGGATGCCGGCCGCGACTAATCAGCATTATTGGCGCCAAATTTAAACACCGCTCTGCTGATTGATCGCGGTCGCCGTCCGCGACCAATCAGTAGTATTGGCGCCAAATTTAAACCCTGCTCGGCTGATTGGTCACGGTTGCCGGCCGCGACCACAGCAGTATTGGCGCCAAATTTAAACCCCGCTCTGCTGATTGGTCACAGTTGCCTTCCGCGACCAATCAGCGATTTTGACGCCAAATTTAAACACCGCTCTGCTGATTGGTCGCGGCCGGCGATTGCGACCAATCAGCATTATTGGCGCCAAATTTAAACCCCGCTCTGCTGATTGGTCGTGACCGCCGGCCGCGACTAATCAACATTGTTGCCGCCAAATTTAAACACCGCTCTGCTGAATGGTCGAGGTCGTGACCAATCACCATTATTGGCGCCAAATTTAAACACCGCTTTGCTGATTGGTCGCAACCTCAACCTATCAGCATTATTGGCGCAAAATTTAAACCCCGCTCTGCTGATTAGTCGCGACCGCCGGCCGTGACCAATCAGTGATATAGTCGCCAAATTTCAACACCGCTTTGCTGATTGGTCGCGGTTGCTGGCCGCGACCAGTCAGCGATTTTGGCGCCAAATTTAAACCCCGCTCTGCTGATTGGTCACAGTTGCCTTCCGCGACCAATCAGCGTTTTTGACGCCAAATTTAAACACCGCTCTGCTGATTGGTCGCGGCCGGCGATTGCGACCAATCAGCATTATTGGCGCCAAATTTAAACCCCGCTCTGCTGATTGGTCGTGACCGCCGGCCGCAACTAATCAACATTGTTGCCGCCAAATTTAAACACCGCTCTGCTGAATGGTCGAGGTCGTGACCAATCACCATTATTGGCGCCAAATTTCAACACCGCTTTGCTGATTGGTCGCGGTTGCTGGCCAGTTGCTGACCAGTCAGCGATTTTGGCGCCAAATTTAAACACCGCTCTGCTGATTGCGCCGGGTCTGCCGCATACATATTCTAGAATACCCGATGCGTTAGAATCGGGCCACCATCTAGTTTCATGAAATAATTTTAAAAAAAATTGACGTGGGGCTTCGCACTATATTTGTGTCCAGCCAGGTACAGCAGGCAGGAACAGGCTGCCCCCAACCACCAGCTGCCTATTTGTACCTGGCCGGACACAACAATATAGGGAAGCCCTTTTTTTCTTAATTATTTCAAGAATTTCATGAAATAATTAAAAAAAAAAATACGTGGGGCTTCGCCCTATTTTTGTGTCCAGCCAGGTACAACTAGGCAGCTGGGGGCTGGAATCTGCAGCGCAGGGAGGCCCAAGCTTTCTGGGTCCCCCCAGCTGCAAATTGCAGTCCGCAGCCACCCCGGAAAATGGCGCGTTCATAGAAGCGCCATCTTCTGGCGCTGTACCCAACTCATCCAGGGCCCTGGTGCGGTGGCTCACTGGGTAATAAAGGGGTTAGGGCCAGCTTGGCATTATCAGCTGGCCCTAAGCCCGAAATTCATGGGGTCACGCCAATATTAGACATGACCACTATGAATTTCTAGTAAAGTATTTAAAAAAAACACAACACCCAGAAAAAAGTCCTTTAATTGAAATAAACACACAATTCTTTATTGTTCTAAATTAAACCATACTTACCATCACGCCCATTCAAGCTGAAGCCAACGATCTCCAGCAATAAAAGTAAAATAATGAAACAACCTCATCCTTACCTTTCCATGGTTCCCAGACAGCTTCAGCTCTGCTACATCGAGATGACAGGCTGGACCATAGCAGAACGCTGCCATCCAGCCTGTCATCCCGCAGACACTGAGAAGCGCAGGCATGCTTGCGCTCCTCAGTGTCTCTCTGTGACGGCATCCAGATGAGCCGAGGTCATGTCCAATGAACTCAGCTCACCTCATGTACGTCACTGACAGCGTGGAAGAATTCTCCTGCACTCAGCGCTTCAGCGTGAAAATTCTCCCACGCTGTCAGTGACGTACATGAGGTCAGCTGAGTTCAATGGACATGAATGAGCTCACCTCATGGACGTCACTGACAGCGTGGGAAAATTCTCACGCTGAAGCGCTGAGTGCAGGAGAATTCTCCCACACTGTCAGTGACGTGCATGAGGTGAGCCGAGTTCATTGTCGGCTCATCTTTATGCCGTCACAGCGAGACACTGAGGAGCGCAAGCATGCCTGCGCTTCTCAGTGTCCGCGGGATGACAGGCTGGATGGCAGCTTTCTGCTGCGGTCCAGCCTGTCATCTCAATGTAGCAGAGCTGAAGCTTTCCTGGGAACCATGGAAAGGTAAGGATGAGGTTGCTTTATTATTTTACTTTTATTGCAGGAGATCGTTGGCTTCAGCTGGAATGGGCGTGGTGGTAAGTATGGTTTAATTTAGAACAATAAAGGATTGTGTCTTTATTTCAATTAAAGGAGTTTATTCTGGGTGTTTGTGTTTTCTTTTAACTTTGACTATGGGGTTAGTAATGGGGGTGTCTTATAGACGCCTCTCCATTACTAACCTGGGCTTGATGTCAGCTGGCATTATAAGCTGACATCAACCCCAGCCCTATTACCCCACTGCCACCGCACCAGGGCAGTGGGAAGAGCGAGGTTAAGTGCCAGAATTGGCGCATCCTATGGATGCGCCATTTCTGGGGCAGCTGACGGCTGGTGTTTCTAGCCTGGGAGGGGGCCAATATTCATGGCACCCTTCCTGGGCTATTAATATCAGCCCCCAGCTGTCTGCCTAGCCTTTGCTAGCTATTAAAATAGGGGGGACCCCACGTCATTTTTTGGGGGGGGGTCCCCCATTTTAATAGCTAGTAAAGGCTAGGTATTCAGCTGGGGGCTGATATTAGTAGCCTGGGAAGCTCCGTGGGTATTACCCCCTTCCCAGGCTTCAAACATCTGCCCCAGCCGTCTGCTTAACCTCCGCTAGAGCCTAAAATTACGGAGAACCCCACGCCAATTTTTTTTTAAATAAATCCTTTATTTTAACACTAAATGACAAGTATAGTAATCAACACTGTCACTGTACTTCATATATATGTGACTGACATGTTTCTATCTATCTAATCTATGTGTGATGCTCTATTCCTTCTATTCTAAATTGTCGGGTACAGATGCTGAAATGCCGGCCGGCTTTTTTAAAGAGACAGTGCATGAAAACACTATTATTTTTTTTAATAAATCCTTTACACTAAATGACAAGTACAGTAAGCAACACTGTCACTGTACTTCATATATATGTGACTGACATGTTTCTATCTATCTAATCTATGTGTGATTCTCTATTCTTTCTATTCCAAATTGTCGGGTACCGCTGCTGAATTGCCGGCCGGCTTTTTTAAAGAGACGGTGCATGAAAACACTATTATTTTTTTTGATAAATCCTTTACACTAAATGACAAGTACAGTAATCAACACTGTCACTGTGCTTCATATATATATGTGGCTGACATGTTTCTATCTATCTAATCTATGTGTGAAGCTCTATTCTTTCGGTTCTAAATTGTCGGGTACCGGTGTATGCCGCTGCTGAATTGCCGGCTTTTCATGTTTCACTGTTGGCACTGTTCCCATCGATTTGGGCAATCACTGTAATGCCACAACCACCATGGCTGTGGCATTACAGTGAGTGGCAGACAATCCCTGCATGATTGGTGCTCTAAATAGCACCAGACATGCAGGACAAGCTTTTGGTGTACGAACAGTTATCGAACATAACCTCGAACAGCCGAATTTTTTGCAAATCGTTCGGGTTCGTCGAACAACTCGAACACCGCCCAAAACAGCTCGAATTTGAGATTGGCGAACAGTTCTAGTCGAACACCGCTCATCTCTATTCGCAAGAAGGGCCTTCTGGTACAGCCCCATTTTTGTAGACCTGTCCGCCTCAGGAATAAGAGATATAAAGTTCTCCATGTAGCGTGGGTCTAGAAGTGTCATCAACCAGTAATGACTGTCACCCAAAATTTTGAGAACGCGAGGGTCATGGGAAAGGCAGCATAACATAAACTCAGCCATGCGTGCCAGACTAGTAACAGGCAAGACTTCCGTGTCCTCACCTAAAGGACGACTGACCATGCTCTCCTCTTTCTCTCTGTCCTCAGGCCATCGCTGAACAGACGGTATGACAGTTGTGCAGGTAGTACCGTCTATAGCGCATGAAATTAACTCCTGTTCTTCCTCCTCCTCCTCCTCTTCCTCATTGTCACCCAATCCTCGTTGGGATGAGATGAGGCTGGGCTGTGTGTAATCACCCTGTATGGTTCCTTGTTCCTTCTCATCGTGCTCTGCCTGCAATGCATCCTCTTTGATTGTGAGCAGAGAGCGTTTCAGAAGACAGAGAAGCGGTATGGTGACGCTAATTATGGCGTCATCGCCGCTCACCATCTTGGTGGAGTCCTCAAAGTTTTGGAGGATGGTACATATGTCTGATATCCATGTCCACTCCTGAGGTCTTATGTGTGGAGTCTGAACTGAATACCGACTGCCTTGTTGATGCTGGTACTCAACAACTGCCCTCTTCTGCTCACAAATCCTTCCCAACATCTGCAGTGTAAAGTTCCAACACGTGTGGACATCACACACCAGTCTGTGAGTCGGAAGCTGCAAACGCTGCTGAAACACTGCAAGGGCGGCGGAAGCTGTAGCTGACTTTATAAAATGGGCACACAGGCGACGTACTTTGACGAGCAGATCCGTCAGCTCCGGGTAGAATTTGAGAAACTGCTGAACCACGAGGTTAAGCACATGGGACAGGAATGGTACGTGTGTGAGCTCACCTCGCATCAGAGCCATCACCAGGTTCCTGCCATTGTCACACATGACCATGCCTGGCTGTAGGTTCAGTGGTGTGAGACACAGATCTGCCTGCTCTTTAAGAGCTGTCCACAACTCTTCAGCATTGTGCAGTTTGTCACCTAACCATATTAGCTTAAGCACAGCCTGTTGCCGCTTGACCGAGGCAGTGCTGCAGTGCTTCCAGTTTGTGACTGATGTGGTCATTTCGGAGATGGAGGCTGAAGAGGAGGAGGAGGCTGAGAAGGATGAGGTGCAGGAGCAGTAGACTGTGGGGCAACCCTGATTGGGAACGCAAGTCTTGGCGTCGGATGGACGTGTTCTGTCCCAAGGTCCGACTGGGTCCTGGCTTCTACTATGTTAACCCAGTGTGCCGTCAGTGAGATGTAACGTCCCTGCCCACAAGCACTTGTCCACGTGTCCGTGGTTAGATGTACTTTCCCAGTAACTGCGTTGTTGAAGGCACGGCTAATCTTTTGGGACACGTGCTTGTGTAATGCGGGGACGGCACACCGGGAGAAATAGTGGCGGCCGCTGCCATCAGGTTGCGGAATGCTTTCGTCTCAACGAGCCTAAAAGGCAACATTTCGAGCGCAAGCAGTTGTGAAATGTGAGAATTTAGTAGTGTGGTCTGTGGGCCGTTGGCTGCGTATTTGCGCTTGCATTCCAAGGACTGGGGTATGGACAACAGAACGCTGTGCTGGGACAAGGACATGGATGTGCTTCCTGATACTGCTACTTGAGAGTTTGCAACGACAGGTGCAGGGCAGGAGGCATCATCACATGCACCATGGACAGGGGATTGGCTTGCTTGCACAACAGCGGAAGAAGCAATGGTCCCACCCGCAGACAATGTTCCTGGATCCTGGGGTTCGGCCCACAAAGTCGGGTGCTTTGCTGCCATGTGCCTGATCAAGCTGGTGGTGGTCAAGCTGCTAGTTTTACCACCCCTTCTGATGCTGGCCTGGCAGGTGGTGCAAATTGCCTTTTTGGGGTTATCGGCAGAGTTTTTAAAAAATAACCAAACTTCCTTCGTGTTGGTATTATGGGGAACCGTCACCTGCCTTCTGCCTGCGGCCACCACGCTGCTTCTTCCTGCTTGTTGGTGTGCTCTGCCTCCCTCCCCCCTGTGTGCTGCTGTCCTCGCTCTGCATGTCCTCCTGCCTTGTTGGGTCAGTTACTATATCATCCACCACTTCATCTTCCACTTCCGCACCCTGGTCCTCCTCCTGACTTTCTAGCAATTGTGTCTCATCATCGTCCACCTCTTGTGAGACTTTCCCACCGTCGCCTTCGTGCGACCGTGGCTGCTCAAATATTTTGGCATCGCTACATGCGATCTCCTCTTGCCCCGCTTCAAGTGGACCGGGCGAGAGGCGCAAAACTATAAATGGAAGAGTGAACAGCTCTTCAGAGTGTCCAAGTGTGAGATCATTTGTCTCCGGGCACTCGGCATGGTGGGAGGAAGGAGGATCAGGGTGAGGAATATGCGGTTCAGACTCACGGCTACTGAGACTTGACCGTGTGGAAGACAGGGTGGTGGTGGTGGTGGCTAAGTGACTGGAAGCATTATCTGCTATCCAACCAGCAACCTTTTGACACTGCTCAGGGTTCAATAGTGGTGTGCTGCGGTCCCCTATTAATTGGGACAGGAAGGTCGGGCGAGAAGATGTGGGTGTTTATTGTGGCACAATTTCAGCTTGCCCACGGCCTTGACCTTGGCCTCTGCATGCAGCATCACCATCACATCCAGTTCCCCTTCCCTTGCTGCGCGCCTTGCCCATTTTAAATGGAGGACAATATCTTCCACGCTCACAACAAATGGCTGAATTTGGAGTGAAGTTATATGTAATCCGTGTGATGGAGAAACCTCAGTTTTAAATACCTGGCCTGTAGGTAACTATTTTTAACAGCAAACCGGTGTCAAAAACTTTGCTGACACGGTGAAAAAAAATTGAATAGAGGCCAAAAATGGCAGTATTTTCCGCACAATTATATGTGATCCATGTGACGGACAAACCACAGTTTTAAATTGCTGGATTTTTAGCGCTTTAATTTGAAAAGGACCTGGCTGTATTCTGCAGTGCCAACAAGCAAATGGCGCAGAAAAGCTGTGTTCTCTGGATTGCTTTTTAAGCAAATAATGAGGATTAAGATCCAAAACAAATTATTCCTGTCCCCTGAGACCTGGTCCTTTGTCTAGAAATATCTAACAGCAGCAGAAGGCAGAACTGGAATGGAGCCTCTTGTGCTATATACACTGCAGTCTGCTATATACACTGCCTGCCTGCCTATATACACTGCCTGCCTGATATCTCTGCAGATGGATTAGTCCTCAGAAGGACTGTTTGTTGAGATGGATATGTGTAATGTACTTGTTTTCTCCCTACACTACCTAATACACAACCAAATCTCTCCCTAGCTCAGCAGCACCTCTCCCCACACTGCATGATTGCAGAGTAGACTGATGAGCACATCGGCGCCAGGTCTGATATAGACCTGATGAAGCTGTGCAGCCAGCCAATCACTGTAATGCCACAACCACCATGGCTGCGGCATTACAATGAGTGGCAGGCAATCCCTGCATGTTGATTGGCACTCTAAAGAGCGCCAAACATGCAGGGAGGGGACCCGAGCATTTGCCCAAGCATCTCGCAAGTACTCGGCGAGCTCCGAGCATCTCAAGTACTGAGATGCTCAGGCGAGAACCGAGTACTTGCGAGTATGCTCGTTCATCACTAATCCAATGCAATCTAAATTTGTTTATTTATTTATTATACTCACTAATATAATGCCATTAATTCCACATCGCTTTACAGACATTATGGGCACTGTCCCCATGGGGCTCACAATCTAAATTCCCTATCAGTATGTCTTTTGGAGTGTGGGAGGAAACCGGAGTACCCGGAGGAAATGCACTGCAAGTCTGCAGTGCTAACCACTAAGCCATATATAGCTAAACTATTATATATGTATAAATACCTCTTAATAATTCACTCACCGCAGATGGGTATATGCCAGGCACCGTGTCCCTACATCCTGACTCGCGTCTCGCTTGCTTCTTCCCAGTGGCATGGAGAATGAGAGGACCTTAGTGGCCATAAAAGCTTATAATCTACAGCTGAGAGAGAGGACACTGCTGACCATAAAAGCTTATACTCTACTGGAAAAAGAGAGAGAGGACCCATAAGAGGTTAAACTCTACTGGAGAGAGAGAGGACCCCGTAGTATACACTCTACAGAAGAGAGAGACTTACCCAGAGACTCTGGAGATGGAAAATGTCTCTGCCGGGCAAACTGTGCTGTGCTGGGAACTGGTGATCTGTGATGGCCAATATACTGACCCCCCGTATACATGGCATAATGATCTGTAAGATGTTATAGCTGCAGGGCATTGTGGGGAGGTCCACCCAGCAACGCAAAATGATGTTAGCCTGCTCTCTGATGCTTCATCAGTGTGGGAAATGGCGGCGAGCAAGTTTTATTTTTGATTTGCAAACAGAAAATCTAATCTCAAAGTGCTGAAATTTGCAGTTTCACCTAGATTCAAAGAAAATCGACTTGAACTTAATCCTCCACAGATTAATCCACTCATCTCTAGTTATCTCTCGTTTTTTAAATTGATTGTTTTGAAAATGTGAAAGAAGTTGCAAAAAAGTTTGCTTATGATTTTTTAGTGTCTTTGAAAGTATATGTTAAACAACTGCAACGACCTGCTTTGACTTGATTATTCGTCAGAAAAAAGCTATAATGAAGGATAATCTTGCCAATTTTTTTTTATCCTAAATAACAAATTTAAATCTCTTTTTGACACCCGCAGTATATGCATGGAGCAAGTCAGGTGCTAGTGTATGGAGCTGTCAAGAGCTGATCCTGCACCATACCAGTAGATGCTGGCTGTGTTACACAGCCAGAATCTACCTTTGATCGCATCTATCACAGTCTCGCTACAATCACTGCTGTCAACCTTTTTAATGCCAGTATCAATCTTTGACAGTGGTGTTTAAAAGCTCAGTCCAGAGAGGACACCATTTTGGGTGCCTATCAACCTCACTGTGGTAACGGAGTACCAATGGGTTATCACGGCGGTTGATGGCATGGTGGATGCATCCATAGTTGACATGTTAATACTCTTGTAAACCCAGCCATAGTTCCATAATTTTAGCAATATACTCCAATACAGTTGTATTGCAGTATATACAACAAGCGACCAGGCGATTGTAGGTTCAAGTACCCTTAAAAAGAAAAAAAAGGAACGTTTTTATATAAAGGGTGTAGCGTTGGCGTCTCTGCCTCCTCTGCCTCCAGCTCCCCTCCTGCGCCTGCCCGGGCACTGTACTTAGGGCACGTGCACTCCCTCCATTTTAAAGGGGCCACACACGCTGTCCTAAAGAGTCCCCGGCCAATGGCCAATGGCCGGAGGACTGCCCTTATAGAAGGCACCGCCTCCACCATGGAGGTTCTATGCAAGATTGTTGTTTGTGTTCTAACACTCTCCTCAGTCCTCAGGTTCCAGTGCCCTCCAGCTTCTCTATCAGCCGTGCCCGCCTGCCTGTCTATCAGCCGTTCCCGCCTGTCTGTCATCCGTGCCCGCCTGTCTGTCAGCCGTGCCCGTTAGCCTGTCTATCAGCCGTGCCCGCCAGCCTGTCTGTGAGCCGTGCCCACCTGCTTGTCTACTCGCATCACCTGCCTGTCTACTAGCCATGCTCATCTGCTGTGCCTGTCGGCTTCGGCCATCAGTCCCGTGGGAGTCGCCTACTCTCACACAAGCTCGGTCCCAGAGTGGCACCTGGTTCACCTTTCCGGTCCCTCCTTGGTTCATGGAGTTGACCAAGCCGCCGTGTGGCCAGGGTCGGTTCGGGTAGGCACATAGTTACGCCCCTCTGGTCCCTCCTTGTATCACAGTACAGAGGTTCCACCACCCGGACCCGTAACAGTTTGCACAAGCCATGGAATCGGGTGGCTCCCAGCCTCTTTCACTCTCAGACCTGTACCAAGAGGTCTCTCGCCAGAGATCCCAACAGGATACCATCCTGTCCTATCTGCGGACAGTCAACTCCCGCCTGGACGCGCTGTCCACCCCAATTGTGTCCGCCTCTAACCAAGCGGCACCCGCTCCGGCTTAGGACTCCGGCTTTTTGCACCTCCACGTATTGGTGGAGACCCTGCCCTATGTCGGGGCTTCATAATTCAGGGCACACTGCACTTTGAGTTCTGGCACACCAGTTCACATCCGACCGGGTCAAGGAGGCATTCATCATATCTCAACTCACTGGAGAGGCATTGGCGTGGCTTAACCCTCTGTGGAAGAGAGGGGATCCTCTGGTGTCCAACCTCCAGGCCTTCCTCGCTGCTTTCCAGAAGGTGTTTGATGAGCCCAGACAAAAATCTTCGACTGCCTCCTCTCTTCTCCGACTTCGCCAAGGGAGTCTCTCTGTGGGACAATATGCCGTGTGTTTCCGCACCCTCGCATCTGAACTTGCCTGGAACAATGAGGCTCTGGTGTCCACCTTTTGGGAGGGCCTTTCCGGACGGATCAAGGATGAGCTAGCCGGTCGTGACATACCTCCCTCTCTGGACGACCTGGTGTCATTAGCTACACTGATCGGCATCCGTTTTCAGGAGCGTTGTAAGGTGGCGACCCGTGAGAGAAGACCCCTGCACCTCGCACCAACCTTCCAAAGGCCAGTCTCGCAACCAGCATCCTCTCCGGTGTCTTCTCCAGACTCTATGCAAATAGACCAAGTTAAGATGGTCAAGTCTCGCCAAGAGGTCTGCTACGCCGAGGGGAGTTGCTTCTGCTGTGGCAGTACACAGCATCTTATCCGCTCCTCTCCGGTGAGACCAGGAAACTCCAGTGTCTAGGACCGCTTGGAGAGGTCATCCTAGGCAAAAGTTCTTCCTCTCCGCCCTTGACTCTGTCCGTTTCGGTTACCAGTGGTGAGACCCGCTTCTTCGAGACTGCCTGTCTGGATTCCGGAGCCGCTGGGAACCTCATTCAACAGGCCGTTGTGGAGCGATATCAGATTCCTACCATCTGGCTGATCCTTTAGCGGTTTCCTCTGTGGATGGAAAGCTTCTCTCTGAGACCATATTGTTTGTCACTGAGCCTGTAACTCTTCAGGTGGGAATGCTACATTCGGAGAGGATCTCCTTTTACGTGCTGTCCGGTCTGTCTCATCCCCTTTTGCTTGGTCTGCCTTGGTTACAAAGACATGAGCCCGTCCTGAATTGGAGCTCGGGTGAGGTGCTCCGTTGGGGTCAGGAATGTCATAAGTCCTGTCTGGTTCCTGTTCGTCCTGCTCGACCTCCATCTACTTCAGCTAATCTACCTGGCCTGCTGGCAGCCTACTGGTCATATGCGGACGGATAAAAAGGAGGCAGAGACACTACCACCTCATAGGCCGTATGATTGCCCCATCGACCTAATACCTGGTGCTTCACCTCCACGCGGGCTAATCTACCCCTTGTCGCTGGCCGAGACCCGTGCTATGTCTGAGTGCATAGAAGAGAATCTTGCTAGGGGATTTATCCAGAAATCCACCTGTCCGGCTGGAGCAGGATTCTTCTTCATCAAAAAGAAAGACGGCTATCTTCGTCTATGTATCGACTATAGGGGCCTAAACCTGATTACCATCAAAAATAAGTACCCCCTGCCTCTCATCTCGGAACTGTTTGACCACCTAAAATGCACGAAGATCTTCACTAAGCTCGATATTCGTGGGGCGTACAATCTGGTCCGGATTCACCAGGGAGATGAGTGGAAGATGGCATTCAACACTCGGGATGGTCACTACGAGTACCGCGTGATGCCCTTTGGTCTCTGTAATGCTCCAGCCATCTTCCAGGAGTTAGTGAATGACATCTTCCGAGATCTCCTGTATTCCTGCGTGGTGGTGTACCTGGACGATATCTTGGTGTTCTCCCCTGACCTGCCCTCTCACGTCAGGTACTGCTGAGGCTCCGGAAAAATCGCCTGTATGCAAAGTACGAGAAATGCCTCTTTGAGCAGACCTCCCTACCATTTTTGGGGTATATCATCTCTGAGACCGGACTGCGGATGGATTCCGAGAAGGTGTTTGCCGTCTTAAAGTGGCCCCGACCTGAGGGGTTGAAGGCTATTCAGCGGTTTCTGGGATTCGCTAACTATTACCGCCTCTTCATTCTTCATTTCTCCTCCCGGACTGCTCCCATCTCTGCTCTCACCCATAAAGGAGCAAATCCCAGGGAATGGACTTCTGAGGCGGAAAGTGCCTTTGTCTCTCTTAAACAAGCCTTCTCCTCCGCTCCAGTGCTACATCGTCCAGATTGCAATAAACAGTTCTTTCTGGAGGTTGATGCCTCTTCCTCCTGGGCCGGAGCAGTGCTCACCCAGAAATTCTCGTCCGGGAGAATGGTGACCTGCGGCTTCTTCTCCAAACTCTTTTCTCTGTCCGAGCGCAATTATTCCATAGGAGATTGAGAACTGTTGGCCATCAAATTAGCGCTTGAGGAGTGGCGCTACTTGCTCAAGGGGGCTCTGCACTCGGTGGTCATCAACACTGACCAGAAAAACCTTGCTTACTTGCAAACTGCCCAAAGACTAAATCCGCGTCAGGCCAGATGGTCTTTGTTCTTTGCTCGTTTCAGTTTCACTCTCGATTACCGCCCGGCAGACAAGAATATTAATGCTGAAGCTCTATCCCGCTCTTTCCTGTCTACCGACCAAGAGGAGGAGCATCTACACATCACTGACCCCTCCAGAATAATGACTATTGCTCCGTTTGACCTGTCTCATCTACCTCCTGGTAAGACCTTTGTAGCGGCTCAGGATCGGATCAGGGTCTTACTCTGGGGTCATTCGTCCAAACTGGCTGGTCATGCCGGCCAGAGGAAGAAGCGCATTGCCCGACATTATTGGTGGCGCACCCTGCGCAAGGATGTTGTGGATTTTGTCACGGCTTGTTCCTCCTGTGCCCGTAACAAGATACCTAGGCACCTCCCAGCTGGTCGTCTTCTTCCTCTCCCCGTGCCTTCTGCTCCTTGACAACACATTGCTATGGACTTCATCACTGATCTTCTGATACCTGCCGGTTCTACCGTCACATGGGTGGTCGCTGACCGCTTCTCCCAGAAGGCTCACTTCATTCCTTTGCCTGGTCTTCCATCCGCACCTGTGCTGGCTAAGGACTTCATCCGTCACATCTTTCGTCTCCACGGCTTACCCCTCCACATTGTCTCTGACAGAGGAGTTCAGTTCACTTCTCGCTTCTGGAGAGCCACATGCAAGCTGCTGGATGTCACTTTGGACTTTTCTTAGGCCTATCATCCTCAGTCCGATAGTCAGGTAGAATATATTAATCAGATCCTTACCAGTTTTCTTCTGCACTTTGTCAACGCTCACCATAGCGATTGGGCAGAACTTCTGCCTTGGGCCGAGTTTTCTTATAACAACCATGTGAGTGAGTCCTCTGCTCTGTCTCCGATTTTTGTGGTTTACGGTCGACACCCCTGAATTCCATTTCCTGTCTCTTCTTCTGTGGACAATCCTGCCACGGATTCTCTCGTCAGTGACATTTCGGTGATTTGGGAAGACACTAGATCTGTGCTTCTTCAGTCCTCCGAGAGGATGAAAAAGCATGCTGATAAGAGACATCTGGATCCGCCTCTATTTCGTCCGGGAGATGAGTCTGGCTTTCCTCCAAATATGTCCGTCTCAAGATACCATCATACAAGTTGAGCCTGCGGTTCATCGGTCCTTTCGAGATTTTGAACCAAATAAATCCAGTGGCATACAAGCTGAAACTCCCTGCCTCCTTACCGATTCCCAATTTCTTTCATGTGTCTCTCCTCAAGCCTGTTGTCCTTAATCCTTTCTCTGATGATCCAGGTACCACTCCAGCTCCAGTCTCCGCTGAGGACGTCTTTGAGGTAGAGAATATTTTGGCCATCAAGAGGGTAAGAGGAAAGACTTTCTTTCTTGTGGATTGGAAGGGGTTTGGTCCTGAGGAGAGGTCTTGGGAGCCCAGGGAGAACATTCATGCTCCTCGTCTTCTAGAAAAATTTCTTGCAGGCCTAAAGAAGAGGGTGCGTAAAGGGAGGGCTACTATAGCGTCGGCGTCTCTCCCACTCAGACACAGCACGGTCCCGGTCCGGCGTTCTCCCACTCCTGTCCTCGTGCACAGCGCACAGTTCCCCGGGCACTGTACTTAGGGCGCGTGTGCATGCGCTCCCTCCCTCTTAAAGGGACCTCGCGCGCCGTCCTAAAGAGTCCCTGGCCAATGGCAGGAGGACTGGCCTTATATAAAAGCACGTCCTCCAAAATGGAGGTGCCTGTGCAAGATTGTTGTTTGTATTCTAACACTCTCCTCGGTCCTCAGGTTCCAGTGCCCGCCAGCTTGTCTATCAGCCTTGCCCGCCTGCCTATCAGCTGTGCCCGCTAGCCTGTCTATCAGCCATGCCCGCCTGCCTATCAGCTGTGCCCGCCTGCCTGTCTATCAGCCGTGCCCGCCAGCATGTCTGTCAGCCGTGCCCGCCAGCCTGTCTATCAGCTGTGCCCGCCTGCTTGTTTACTCGCATCACCTGCCTGGCTACCAGCCATGCTCATCTGCTGTGCCTGTCGGCTTCAGCCATCAGTCCCGTGGGAGTCGCCTGCTCTCACACAGGGTCAGTCCCAGAGTGGCACCTGGTTCACCTTCCCGACCTCTCCTTGGTTCACGGGGTCGACTAAGCCGCCTAGTGGCCAGGGTCGGTCTGGGTAGGCACTTAGTTATGCCCCTCATCTCCCTCCTTGTATCACAGCACAGAGGTTCTACCACCCGGACCCGTAACACAGGGTGGGCCATTTATATGGATACACCTAAACTAAATGGGAATGGTTGGTGATATCAACTTCCTGTTTAAGGCACATTAGTATATGGGAGGGGGAAAACTTTTCCAAATGGGTGGTGACCATTTTAAAGTCAGCCATTTTGGATACAACTTTATTTTTTTCAATGGGAAGAGAGTCATGTGACACATCAAACTTATGGAGACTTTCATAAGAAAAACATTGGTGTGCTTGGTTTTAATGTAACTTTATTCTTTCATGAGTTATTTACAAGTTTATCACTAGTGATGAGGGAGCACTAAAATGCTCAGGTGCTCGATGCTTGGGTCGAGCACATTGGAATATTCAGGTGCTCGACCCGAGCAACAAGCCCTATGTAAGTCTATGGGAAACTCGAGCATTTTTCAGGCGGCTCCCCCCGGCGGTCTGCAGAGGACCTAAAAATTGCCCAAATCGATGGGAACAGTGCTCAAATGACATGGGGACAACATGGGGAAGACCCCTGGAAGCATTTCTGACTCCCAGGTCACTTCTGTCAACAACGCTGTCAGAGGTATTACACCACTTTTACGGACTCACAATAAAACATACCAAAACGAAACCAAAATGGATTTGCCTGGGAAATATGTTAAGAAACATCCTTTCCAGGGTAATAACTTGTATATAAAGCAAAATAAATAACCAAAAACAAAAATGCTCCTCCACACCTTGGGCTATGTTCACACGTAGTGTTTTTGATGCGCTTTTTCACTTTTGCTTTCAACCGTGACAAATGCATTCACCAGGAAATGTCCTTTTAACATTTTACAACCTTATCTGGCCATGTAGTGTGTGAGATATCATCAGACACACCGTGTTTCATTTATGAAGGAGGGACTCTGAAAGTCACAAAGCTTATTTTTATAGGGCCATCAGGCGGCCTTTACTATTCTTAAAGGGCCAGCAGTCGGCCCTCACTATTCTTAGAGAGCCATCAGACGGCTATGTTTTATTGTTTCCATTACTAAGGAGTGGGTCTCCCATACTGTTGTTGCGTATGCAGTGAGTGGCAGGGCTGCCCAAAATTTGGACGCACCTCAATACCCCTTGGAAGAGACTTAGAAGAGGGCCTCCTGAAAACCATGTTCCCATTATTAGGAAGTAGGTCTCCCATTATGTTTGCCTATGCAGTGAATGCAAGGGTTGCCAAAAATTTGGAGGTACTCCAATGCCCTTGGAAGAGACGTGGAGGTCAGAGGGCCTCCTGAAAACAATGTTCCCATTATTAGGAAGTGGGTCTCCCATTGTGTTTGCCTATGCAGGGAATGTAAGGGTTGCCAAAAATTTGGAGGCACTCCAATGCCCCTTGGAAGAGACATGAAGGTCAGAGGGCCTCCTAAAAACAATATTCCCATTATAAGGAAATGGGTTTCCCATTATGTTTGCCTATGCAGTGAATGCATGGGTTGCAAAAATTTGGAGGCACTCCAATGCCCCTTGGAAGAGACGTGGAGGTCAGAGGGCCTCCTGAAAACAATGTTCCCATTATTAGAAAGTGGGTCTCCCATTGTGTTTCCCTATGCAGTGAATGCAAGGGTGGCCAAAAATTGGGAGGCACTCCAATGCCCCTTGGAAGAGACGTGGAGGAGGGCCTCATAAAAACATGTTCCCATTAGAAAGGAGCGGGCCTCCTATACTTGTAATGCCCATGTACTAAGTGTATGGGCTGACAAACATTTACCCCCGGGGGGGTATACATGAACATGCTGTATAAAAATTTTTTTTTACGGGCATCATAAACACCCTTTTAAAATAATTATGTGGGTGTTGCATCATGGACCACGGTCGCCCTGGTGATATGGTGGTGGAGGATGAGGAGGACAAGAGCAAATAGCCAAAATCAGGAAGCGCATACCCATGTGTGGGTGTGAAAAGGTGCATGGGAATACACCTCCCAAAAAAAGACACTGGATTTGAGTTTATGTTACGCTGCTATCATTCGGTGGTGTTGAGAAATCTGGCCCAATCCAGCCCTTGTTCATTTTCATAAGAGTCAGCATGTCAGCATTTTCAGTTGACAGGCGGATGCGCTTATCAGTTATAATTCCACCAGCGGCACTAAAAACCCGCTCTGATAAAACTATGGCGGCAGGGCAGGCCAGGACCTCCAAGGCATAGAGAGCCAGTTCATTCCACGTATCCAGCTTGGATACCCAATATTTATAAGGCACAGAGGAATTACGTAGGAAGTTGGTACAGTCGGCAAGGTACTCCCTCAGCATCTTCCCAAACTTTGCACTCCTTGTGAGAGTACCCCGCAGGGCTTGTGCGATGGGAGGGGTTGAGAAAATTCTCCCAGAACTTTGACAGTATTCTCCTGCCTCTGCTGGATTGAAGTTGTGTCTCTCTCGCCTATACTCCTTGGTTGTCCAACGAAGTGTGCCCTCTGCCACCAACGTTTTCAGATGGGAATTTTTTTAATAGTTCCGCAACAAGGGCCTTCTGATACAGACCCATTTTTGTAGAGCTGTCTGTCTCAGGAATAAGAGATATAAAGTTCTCCTTGTAGCGTGGGTCTAGAAGTGTCACCAACCAGTAATGACTGTCACCCAAAATTTTGAGAACGCGAGGGTCATGGGAAAGGCAGCATAACATAAACTCAGCCATGCGTGCCAGCCTACTAACAGGCAAGACTTCTGTGTCCTCACCAAGAGTATGACTGACCATGCTCTCCTCCTCCTCCTCTCTGTCCTCAGGCCAACCACGCTGAACAGACGGTATGACAGTTGTGCAGGTAGTACCGTCTATAGTGCATGAAACTGGCTCCTGTTCTTCCTCCTCCTCCTCTTCCTCCTCATTGTCCCCCAATCCACGTTGGGATTAGATGAAGCTGGGCTGTGTGTAATCACCCTGTATTGTTCCTTGCTCCATCTCATCGTGCTCCGCCTGCAAATCATCCTCTTTGATTGTGAGCAGATAGCATTTAAGAAGACAGAGAAGCGAGATGGTGATGCTAATTATGGCGAACATCGCAGCTCACCATCTTTGTGGAGTCCTCAGAGTTTTGGAGGATGGTACATATGTCTGACATCCATGTCCACTCCTGAGGTCTTATGTGTGGAGTCTGAACTGGATACCCACAGCCTTGTTGATGCTGGTACTCAACAACTACCCTCTTCTGCTCACAAATCCTTCCCAACATCTGCAGTGTAGAGTTCCAATGGGTGGTGACATCACACACCAGTCTGTGAGCCGTAAGCTGCAAACACTGCTAAACACGGCAAGGGCGGCGGAAGCTGTAGGTGACTTTCTAAAATGGGCTCACAGGCGGCGTACTTTAACAAACAGATCCGGCTGCTCTGGGTAGGATTTGAGAAACTGCTGAACCATGAGGTTAAGCACATAGGCCAAGCATGAGGCGTGAGCTTGCCTCGCCTCAGAGCTGCCACCAGATTCCGGCCATTGTCACACATGACCATGCCTGGCTGTAGATTCAGCGGTGTGAGCCACAGATCTGCCTGCTCTTTCAGAGTTGTCCACAACTCTTCAGCATTATGTGGTTTGTCGCCTAAGCATGTTAGCTTCAGCACAGCCTGTTGCCGCTTGGCCAAGGCAGTGCTGCAGTGCTTCCAGCTTGTGATTGATGTGGTAATTTCGGAGATGGAGGCTGAAGAGGAGGAGGAGGCTGAGGAGGATGAGGTGCAGGAGCTGTAGACCGTGGGGGCAACCCTGATTGACCTAGGGCCCGCAATCCTTGGCGTCGGGAGGACGTGTTCCGTCCCAAGGTCCGACTGGGTCCCGGCTTCCACTATGTTAACCCAGTGTGCCATCAGCGATATGTACCGTCCCTGCCCACAAGTACTTGTCCACGTGTCCGTGGTTAGGTGGACTTTCCCGGTAACTGCATTGTTGAGGGCACGGCTAATGTTTTGGGACACGTGCTTGTGTAATGCAAGGACAGCACACCAGGAGAAATAGTGGCGGCTGGGGACCGAGTACCGAGGGACGGCAGCTGCCATCAGGTTGCGGAATGCTTCCATCTCCACGAGCCTAAAAGGCAACATTTCGAGCGCGAGCAGTCGTGAAATGTGAGAATTAATAGTGTGGCCTGTGGGGCGTTGGCTGCGTATTTGCGCTTGCGTTCCAAGGACTGGGGTATGGACAACTGAACGCTGCGCTGAGACAAGGACGTGGACGTGTTTCCTGATGCTGTTACTTGAGAGTGTGCAACGACAGGTGCAGGGCAGGAGGCATCTTCGCATGCACCATGGACAGGGGATTGGCTTGCATTCACAACAGCGGAAGAAGCAATGGTCCTACCCGCAGACACTGTTCCTGGACCCTGGGGTTCAGCCCACAAAGTCGGGTGCTTTGCTGCCATGTGCCTGATCATTCTGGTGGTGGTCAGGCTGGTAGTTTTGCCACCCTTGCTGATGCTGGCCTGGCCGGTGGTGCAAATGGCCTTTTTGGGGTTATCGGCAGAGTCTTTAAAAAACAATCAGACTCGAGAAGACGTAACAGTTGTATTGGCAATTTCCTTCGTGTTGGTGTTACGGGGAACGGTTGCCTGCCTTCTGCTTCTTATTCCAGGGTGCAGCCAGGCCCATCAGTGCGGGCATTGTAAACTAGGGTGTCTGTTCCCAGTGGGTGCTCTTGGATAGTACCGGGCTGCCCGCCTAGTCTAATAGTATGGGCGTAACTAATAGGCTGTTATCCGGATACTGTGCACTACCCTAGTGTGAACAGCAAGCCTTTACAAGCCTTTACAAGCCTTTTTTTGTGCAATTCTAATACGAAGCAGTCACCCCCTCCATGAAATGGTAGGTTGTGAGTGATTGTCTCATCAGTATTTTTGCACCTGTGTAGCCGCCATCTTTATATGGGTCTGCTGCATCCTGGTAGTGCATTTGGCTTTGAAGATCTGGGCAGGTAAACATTGCTGCCCTTTTTTGCTGTTTTTTCTTGAATTTTTGGGGGAATTTTAATTCTTCTTAGTGTGGCTTTGTTGAGGAATATGCGGTCCAGACTCACGGCTACTGAGACTTGACCGTGTGGAAGACAGGGTGGTGGTGGCTAATTGACTGGAAGCATTATCCGCTATCCAACCAACAACCTTTTGACACTGCTCTGGGTTCAATAGTGGTGTGCTGCGGTCCCTAGGAATTGGGCAGGAAGGTCGGGCGAGAAGATGTGGGTGTTTGTTGTGGCACAATTTCAGCTTGCCCACAGCATTGGCCTCGGCCTCTGCATGCACCATCACCATCACGTCCAGTTCCCCGTCCCTTGCCATGTGCCTTGCCCATTTTAAATGGAGGACAATATCTTCCACGCTCACTACCAATTGCTGAATTTGGAGTGAACTTATATGTGATCCGTGTGATGGAGAGACCCCAGTTTTTAATACCTGACCTGTAGGTAACTATTTTGAACAGCAAACTGGTGTCAATTGCTTCACTGACACACTGAAACAAATTTTTAATGGAGGTTAGAAATGGCAGTATTTTCTGAAAACGTATATGTAATCCGTGTGATGGAGAAAACACAGTTTTAAATAGCTGGACTTTTAGCGCTGTAATATGGAAAGGACCTGGCTGTATTCTGCAGTGCCAACAAGCAAATGGCGGAGAAAAACTGTGTTCTCTGGATTGCTTTGTAAGCAAATAATGAGGATTAAGATCCAAAAAAGGCAGAACTGGAATGGAGCCTCTTGTGCTATATGCACTGCAGTCTGCTATACACACTGCCTGCCTGCATATATACACTGTGTTCCAAATTATTATGCAAATAATATTTTCTCAGATTTTCCCAAATTACCTATATGAATTGCAGTCATTGTAATTTCCCAGTCAAATAACTATTAGAGTACAATTGAAAGGTTTTTGTACAAACTGCCTATGATAACAGTATATTTTTAAAAAAATAAAAAACTCAAACTGCACTCAAAATGCATGTTCCAAATTATTATGCACAGCAGCGTTTTCAACCTTTTCATTTTAATAAAGAACAAAAAAATGGTCAGTTTTGAAATTATAAGCATTAGCAGGTTATTACAAACTGAAATCAAACAGTTTTCAACTCCAAACTTTATTCTAGGCGATGTTACATTTGCACATAGGACCGCTTGTTCGAAAGGAGCTTCTGAACTCTCTCGTCCATTGAATTTGTCAGGTTTTGGATGGTTTCTGCTTCAATTGTTTTGCATGAGGACAGAACACCCTCCCAGAGCTGTTGCTTAGATGTGAACTGCCTCCCGCCATCATAGACACTCTTTTTGATGATGCTCCAGAGGTTCTCAATGGGGTTGAGGTCAGGGGAGCATGGGGGCCACACCATAAGTTTGTCCCCTTTTATGCCCATATCAGCCATAAAAGCAGATGTGTTATGTGCAGCATAAGACGGGGCATTATCATGCATGAAAATGATCTTGCTGCGGAATACACGGTTCTTCTTCTTGAACCATGGAAGGAAGTGCTGTTTGAGAAACTCAACATACATTATGGAGTTCATCTTTACCCCTTCAGGGATCCTAAAAGGCCGACAATCTCTCTCCCCATGATTCCAGCCCCAAACATTACTCCACCTCCTCCTTTTAGCGCCGTAGCCGTGTTTGCATGGGGTGTCCATCAACCAGCCATCCTCCACTCCATCCATCTGGACCATCGAGATCATTTCATGCATGATAATGCCCCGTCTCATGCTGCACATAACACATCTGCATCTCTGGCTGCTATGGACATAAAAGGGGACAAACTTATGGTGTGGCACCCATGCTCCCCTGACCTCAACCCCATTGAGAACCTCTAGAGCATCATCAAAAGGACTTGCGGTCGGGTCCGGGCCGCTCCCCCCCCATCTGTGCAGGACCTCCGACGGTGCTTGATTGCCGGCACTCCCCCAGACATGGCCGCTCGCTGTGCGGCTGTGTCTGCTAGTAATGACGCGGCAGGGGCGACACACAAGCACAATTAAAGGTGCAGTGCCGTCGACCCTTCCGTGTCATTACTAGCAGACACAGCCGCACAGCACGCGGCCATGTCTGGGACTGGGGGAGTGACGGCAATCAAGCAGCGCCTGTGTCACAGAACAGGTGCCGAGGAAGTGGCCAGGGCCAGTGAGTGGGCGGTGGGCCCCGACAGTGAGTGGGCGGTGTGCCCCGACAGTGAGTGGGCGATGGGCCCCTCAGATTTTCCAGGGCCCCGGCACTTACCCGGGTACGCCGGGTGCTGACGCCGGCCCTGGAAGTTAGCATCTGCTTTGTTTTCTTGTAATGCAAGCGTAAGTGTGAAACCTGCCACCCACCCACCCCCAGGCTGCAATACCATACTGCTAGCTTGCTTGCACTTGAAATTGGGCCTTTTAGGCATATGGAGGCATACGCCGGCCACCATGTCATGGCTGCGTCGGCGGCCTGGTATCCATACTCAGTCCCCAGCCGCCCAGCGGCCGGGTGTCCACACTCGGTCCCCAGCCGCCAGGGGGCGGCCGGGTGTCCATACTCGGTCCTCAGCCGCCTCACGGCCGTGTGTCCACACACGATCCCCAGCCGCGTGGGGGCAGCCGGGTGTCCATAAACGGTCCCCAGCTGCCCCTATTTCTCCTTGGAACATCCCCCCACACACTTTTCTTAGCCCGGCCTGCTTTAGGGCAGCATTGGACGAGCCCACCAGAGAACCAGACTCCTCCGGTCCGCCCTGGCTTCTCCATCAGGGGAGTTGAGAGTGCCAAGGTGAGGCGCATGATGATGATGATAGAAGTTAGCATCTGCTTTGTTTTCTTGGAATGCAAGCGCATGTATGTAGTAGCGGCTATGCCTGAGGTGGTCAGCGTTTTGTCGCATATCCTACCTCCTCCGAGGATTGCTGGATGTTTTCCTGCTACTATCCCAGTTCTATGACTCCCGTTAAAACAAAGCTTCAGGTGATGAATGATGCATGAGGTGGTGGCAAAAGAGAAAGAGCAGGAGTAACAGGGACCATTCACATCAATATCAGGCCAGTCAACCACACATGTCTAGTAGGATATGTTTCTGTACCAAAAGGAGAGGTTCGGCTACACAGTTATAGGGCATGCAGTGAGTGCAATGCCTATCAAAAATTTCGAGGCACTCCAATGCCCCTTGGAAGTGACATGGAGGTCAGAGGGCCTTAACTAAACCGTTTTTTCCATTTATAGCATCTGTTGGCATAAGCAGTGAATGGAAGGCTTTCCAAAAATTATGAGGAACTGCAATGCCCCTTGAAACAGATGTGGATTACAGCATACTAAAAACCTTCTACCCATTATTTGGGAGTGGGTCTCCCTTAGTGTTCGCCTATGCATTGAAAAGCAAAAGCTGACTAAAATTAGGAGGAAATGCAATGCCCGTTGGAAGAATGGTGGAGTTCGCAGTGGACTAAAAAGACAATATCAATGCCCCTTGAAAAAGTGGTGGAGGTCGCAGTAGCTTAACAAGATGGTTTTAATGCCCCTTGGGAGAGCGGTGGATGTCACAGTAGCTTAACAAGGTGGTTTTAATGCACCATGGAAGAGCGGTGGAGGTCGCAGTAGCTTAACAAGATGGTTTTAATGCCCCTTGGAAGAGTGGTGGAAGTCGCAGCAGCTTAACAAGATGGTTTTAATGCCCCTTGGAAAAGTGATGGAGGTCACATTAGCTTAACAAGACGGTTTTAATGCACCTTGGAAAAGTGGTGGAGGTCGCATTAGCTTAACAAGACGGTTTTAATGCCCCTTGGAAGAGCGGTGGAGGTCGCAATAGCTTAACAAGACGGTTTTAATGCCCCTTGGAAGAGCGGTGGAGGTCGCAGTAGCTTAACAAGATGGTTTTAATGCCACTTGTAAGAGACGTGGAGGTTGCAGTAGCTTAACAAGACGGTTTAAATGCCCCTTGGAAGAGACGTGGAGGTCGCAGTAGCTTAACAAGATGGTTTTAATGCCCCTTGGAAGAGTGGTGGAGGTCGCAGTAGCTTAACAAGACGGTTTTAATGCCCCTTACAAGAGCCATGCAGTACAGCATATTAAAAACATTATTCCCATTATTGGGGAGTGGGTCTCCCATAGTCTTTGCCTATGCCTTCTAAGCAAAAGCTGCCAAAAATTAGGACGGAGGAACTTGCAATGCTGGCAACACGGACCACGGTCACCCTGGTGTTATAGTGGTGGTGGAGGCTGAGGATAAGGAGAAGAGCAAAAAAAAAGCCGAATTGAGGAAGCGTATACCCATGTGTGGGTGAGAAGCGGTGCATGGGAATACACCTCCCGAAATAACACAGTGGATTCGACTTTATGTTACTCTGCTGTCATTTGTCTTATGATCTGCAACAAAACTAAGGAAAGATAAGGAAAGCTGTCCCTACTAGAGATGAGCGTTGTTCGACTAGAACTGTTCGCCAATCTCAAATTCGAGCTGTTTTGGGCGGTGTTCGAGTTGTTCGACGAACCCGAACGATTTGCAAAAAATTCGGCTGTTCGAGGTTATGTTCGATAACTGTTCGTGCACCAAAGGCTTGTCCTGCATGTCTGGCGCTATTTAGAGCACCAATCATGCAGGGATTGTCTGCCACTCACTGTAATGCCACAGCCATGGTGGTTGTGGCATTACAGTGATTGCCCAAATCGATGGGAACAGTGCCAACAGTGAAACATGAAAAGCCGGCAATTCAGCAGCGGCATACACCGGTACCCGACAATTTAGAACCGAAAGAATAGAGCTTCACACATAGATTAGATAGATATAAACATGTCAGCCACATATATACGAAGTACAGTGAAAGTGCTGCTTACTGTACTTGTCATTTAGCGTAAAGGATTTATCAAAAAAAATAATAGTGTTTTCATGCACCGTCTCTTTAAAAAAGCCGGCCGGCAATTCAGCAGCGGTACCCGACAATTTAGAATAGAAGGAATAGAGAATCACACATAGATTAGATAGATAGAAACATGTCAGTCACATATATATGAAGTACAGTGACAGTGTTGATTACTGTACTTGTCATTTAGTGTAAAGGATTTATCAAAAAAAATATTAGTGTTTTCATGCACCGTCTCTTTAAAAAAGCCGGCCGGCAATTCAGCATCTGTACCCGACAATTTATAACAGACAGAATAGAGCTTCACACATAGATTAGATAGATAGAAACATGTCAGTCACATATATATGAAGTACAGTGATAGTGTTGCTTACTGTACTTGTCATTTAGTATTAAAATAAAGGATTTATTATTAAAAAAATTGGCGTGGGGTTCCCCTTAATTTTAGGCTCTAGCGGAGGTTAAGCAGACAGCTGGGGCAGATGTTTGAAGCCTGGGAAGGGGGTAATTCCCACGGAGCTTCCCAGGCTACTAATATCAGCCCCCAGCTGAATACATAGCCTTTACTAGCTATTAAAATGGGGGACCCCCCCCAAAAAATGACGTGGGGTCCCCCCTAATTTAATAGCTAGTAAAGGCTAGGCAGACAGCTGGGGGCTGATATTAATAGCCCAGGAAGGGAGCCATGAATATTGGCCCCCTCCCAGACTAGAAACACCAGCCGTCAGCCGCCCCAGAAATGGCGCATTCATAGGATGCGCCAATTCTGGCACTTAGCCTCGCTCTTCCACGCTGCCCTGGTGCGGTGGCAGGGGGTAATAGGGCTGGGGTTGATGTCAGCTTATAATGCCAGCTGACATCAAGCCCAGGTTAGTAATGGAGAGGCGTCTATAAGACACCCCCATTACTAACCCCATAGTCAAAGTTAAAAAAAACACAAACACCCAGAATAAAGTCCTTTAATTGAAATAAAGACACAATTCTTTATTGTTCTAAATTAAACCATACTTACCGTCATGCCCATTCCAGCTGAAGCCAACGATCTCCTGTAATAAAAATAAAATAATAAAGCAACCTCATTCTTACCTTTCCATGGTTCCCACGACAGCTTCAGCTCTGCTACATCGAGATGACAGGCTGGACCGCAGCAGAACGCCGCCATCCAGCCTGTCATCCCGCAGACACTGAGAAGAGCAGGCTTGCTTGCGCTCCACATTGTCTCTCTGTGACGGCATAAAGAATAGCCGAGGTCATGTCCAATGAACTCGGCTCACCTCATGCACGTCACTGACAGCGTGGGAGAATTCTCACGCTGAAGCGCTGAGTGCAGGAGAATTTTTCCACGCTGTCAGTGAGGTGCATGAGCTGAGCTGAGTTCATTGGACATGAGCTCACCTCATGCACGTCACTGACAGCGTGGGAGAATTCTCCTGCACTCAGCACTTCAGCGTGAGAATTTTCCCACGCTGTCAGTGACGTGCATGAGGTGAGCCGAGTTCATTGGACATGACCTCGGCTCATCTTTATGCCGTCACAGCGAGACACTGAGGAGCGCAAGCATGCCTGCTCTTCTCAGTGTCTGCGGCATGACAGGCTGGATGGCAGCGTTCTGCTGCGGTCCAGCCTGTCATCTCGATGTAGCAGAGCTGAAGCTGTCGTGGGAACCATGGAAAGGTAAGGATGAGGTTGGTTTATTATTTTTCTTTTATTGCAGGAGATCGTTGGCTTCAGCTGGAATGGGCGTGATGGTAAGTATAGTTGAATTTAGAACAATAAAGAATTGTGTGTTTATTTCAATTAAAGGACTTTATTCTGGGTGTTGTGTTTTTTTTAAATACTTTACTAGAAATTCATGGCGGTCATGTCTAATACTGGCGTGACCCCATGAATTTTGGGCTTGGGGCCAGCTGATAATACCAAGCTGGCCCTAACCCCTTTATTACCCAGTGAGCCACCGCACCAGGGCCCTGGATGAGTTGGGTACAGCGCCAGAAGATGGCACTTCTATGAACGCGCCATTTTCCGGGGTGGCTGCGGACTGCAATTTGCAGCGGGGGGGGGCCCAGAAAGCTTGGGCCTCCCTGCGCTGCAGATTCCAGCCCCCAGCTGCCTAGTTGTACCTGGCTGGACACAAAAATAGGGCGAAGCCCCACGTATTTTTTTTTAAATTTTTTCATGAAATTCATGAAATAATTAAGAAAAAAAGGCCTTCCCTATATTGTTGTGTCCGGCCAGGTACAAATAGGCAGCTGGTGGTTGGGGGCAGCCCATTCCTGCCTGCTGTACCTGGCTGGACACAAATATAGTGCGAAGCCTCACTTCAATTTTTTTAAATTATTTCAGGAAATTCATGAAATAATTAAAAAAAAATTGACGTGGGGCTTCGCACTATATTTGTGTCCAGTCAGGTGCAGCAGGCAGGAACGGGCTGCCCCCAACCACCAGCTGCCTATTTGTACCTGGCCGGACACAACAATATAGGGAAGCCCTTTTTTTCTTAATTATTTCATGAAATAATTTAAAGAAAATTGACGTGGGGCTTCGCCCTGTTTTTGTGTCCAGCCAGGTACAACTATGCAGCTGGGGGCTGGAATCCGCAGCGCAGGGAGGCCCAAGCTTTTGGGCCACCCCCGCTGCAAATTGCAGTCCGCAGCCACCCCGGAAAATGGCGCGTTCATAGAAGCGCCATCTTCTGGCGCTGTACCCAACTCATCCAGGGCCCTGATGCGGTGGCTCACTGGGTAATAAAGGGGTTAGGGCCAGCTTGGCATTATCAGCTGGCCCTAAGCCCAAAATTCATGGGGTCACGCCAATATTAGACATGACCACCATGAATTTCTAGTAAAGTATTTAAAAAAAACACAACACCCAGAAAAAAGTCCTTTAATTGAAATAAACACACAATTCTTTATTGTTCTAAATTAAACCATACTTACCGTCACGCCCATTTCAGCTGAAGCCAACGATCTCCTGAAATAAAAGAAAAATAATAAAGCAACATCATCCTTACCTTTCCATGGTTCCCATGACAGCTTCAGCTCTGCTACATCGAGATGACAGGCTGGACCGCAGCAGAACGCTGCCATCCAGCCTGTCATCCCGCAGACACTGAGAAGCGCAGGCTTGCTTGCGCTCCACAGTGTCTATCTGTGAGGGCATCCAGATGAGCCGAGTTAATGTCCAATGAACTCGGCTCACCTCATGCACGTCACTGACAGCGTGGGAAAATTCTCCTGCACTCAGCGCTTCAGCGTAGGAGAATTCTCACACTGAAGCGTTGAGTGCAGGAGAATTCTCCCACGCTGTCAGTGACGTGCAGGAGGTGAGCTGAGTTCATTGGACATGAGCTCACCTTATGCACGTCACTGACAGCGTGGGAAAATTCTCCTGCACTCAGCACTTCAGCGTGGGAGAATTCTCACGCTGAAGCGCTGAGTGCAGGAGAATTCTCCCACGCTGTCAGTGACGTGCATGAGGTGCGCCGAGTTCATTGGACATGAACTCGTCTCATCTTTATGCCGTCACAGCCAGACACTGCAGAGCGCAAGCAAGCCTGCGCTTCTCAGTGTCTGCGGGATGACAGGCTGGATGGCAGCTTTCTGCTGCCGTCCAGCCTGTCATCTCGATGTAGCAGAGCTGAAGCTGTCGTGGGAACCATGGAAAGGTAAGGATGATGTTGCTTTATTATTTTTCTTTTATTGCAGGAGATCGTTGGCTTCAGCTGGAATGGGCGTGACGGTAAGTATGGTTTAATTTAGAACAATAAAGGATTGTGTCTTTATTTCAATTAAAGGACTTTATTCTGGGTGTTTGTGTTTTCTTTTAACTTTGACTATGGGGTTAGTAATGGGGGTGTCTTATAGACGCCTCTCCATTACTAACCTGGGCTTGATGTCAGCTGGCATTATAAGCTGACATCAACCCCAGCCCTATTACCCCCTGCCACCGCTACAGGGCAGCGTGGAAGAGCGAGGCTAAGTGCCAGAATTGGCGCATCCTATGAATGCGCCATTTCTGGGGCGGCTGAAGGCTGGTGTTTCTAGCCTGGGGGGGGCCAATATTCATGGCACCCTTCCTGGGCTATTAATATCAGCCCCCAGCTGTCTGCCTAGCCTTTGCTAGCTATTAAATTAGGGGGGACCCCACGTCATTTTTTTGGGGGGGTCCCCCATTTTAATAGCTAGTAAAGGCTATGTATTCAGCTGGGGGCTCATATTAGTAGCCTGGGAAACTTCGTGGGTATTACCCCCTTCCCAGGCTTCGAACATCTGCCCCAGCTGTCTGCTTAACCTCCGCTAGAGACTAGTGTTGAGCCACCCCCGTAGTGTTCGGGTTCGGTTCGGTTCGTCGAACACCGGGATGTTCGAGGAACTGTTCGTCGAACTGTTCGTCGAACACCTTAGAACACCGTCGAACACCGTTAAAACCAATGGCAGGCAAACAAAAACACATAGAAACACATAGAAAACACCTTCAAAGGTGTCCAAAAGCTGACAAACTGCTAAGAAGACACTCTCTTTAAAAAAGCCGGCCGGCAATTCAGCAGCAGCATACACCGGTACCCGACAATTTAGACAAGAAGGAATAGAGCCTCACTCATAGATTAGATAGATAGAAACATGTCAGTCACATATATATGAAGTACAGTGACAGTGTTGCTTACTGTACTTGTCATTTAGTGTAAAGGATTTATTAAAAAAAATAATAGTGTTTTCATGCACCGTCTCTTTAAAAAAGCCGGCCGGCAATTCAGCATCTGTACCCGACAATTTATAACAGACAGAATAGAGCTTCACACATAGATTAGATAGATAGAAACATGTCAGTCACATATATATGAAGTACAGTGATAGTGTTGGTTACTGTACTTGTCATTTAGTATTAAAATAAAGGATTTATTATTAAAAAAAATTGGCGTGGGGTTCCCCTTAATTTTAGTCTCTAGCGGAGGTTAAGCAGACAGCTGGGGCAGATGTTTGAAGCCTGGGAAGGGGGTAATACCCACGGAGCTTCCCAGGCTACTAATATGAGCCCCCAGCTGAATACATAGCCTTTACTAGCTATTAAAATGGGGGACCCCCCCCAAAAAATGACGTGGGGTCCCCCCTAATTTAATAGCTAGCAAAGGCTAGGCAGACAGCTGGGGGCTGATATTAATAGCCCAGGAAGGGAGCCATGAATATTGGCCCCCTCCCAGGCTAGAAACACCAGCCGTCAGCCGTCCCAGAAATGGCGCATTCATAGGATGCGCCAATTCTGGCACTTAGCCTCGCTCTTCCACGCTGCCCTGTAGCGGTGGCAGGGGGTAATAGGGCTGGGGTTGATGTCAGCTTATAATGCCAGCTGACATCAAGCCCAGGTTAGTAATGGAGAGGCGTCTATAAGACACCCTCATTACTAACCCCATAGTCAAAGTTAAAAGAAAACACAAACACCCAGAATAAAGTCCTTTAATTGAAATAAAGACACAATCCTTTATTGTTCTAAATTAAACCATACTTACCATCACGCCCATTCCAGCTGAAGCCAACGATCTCCTGCAATAAAAGAAAAATAATAAAGCAACATCATCCTTACCTTTACATGGTTCCCACGACAGCTTCAGCTCTGCTACATCGAGATAACAGGCTGGACCGCAGCAGAAAGCTGCCATCCAGCCTGTCATCCCGCAGACACTGAGAAGCGCAGGCATGCTTGCGCTCTGCAGTGTCTGGCTGTGACGGCATAAAGATGAGACGAGTTCATGTCCAATGAACTCGGCGCACCTCATACACGTCACTGACAGCGTGGGAAAATTCTCCTGCACTCAGCGCTTCAGCGTGGGAGAATTCTCACACTGTAGCGCTGAGTGCAGGAGAATTCTCCCACGCTGTCAGTGACGTGCATAAGGTGAGCTCATGTCCAATGAACTCAGCTCACCTCCTGCACGTCACTGACAGCGTGGGAGAATTCTCCTGCACTCAGCGCTTCAGCGTGAGAATTCTCCCACGCTGAAGCGCTGAGTGCAGGAGAATTTTCCCACGCTGTCAGTGACGTGCATAAGGTGAGCTCATGTCCAATGAACTCAGCTCACCTCCTGCACGTCACTGACAGCTTGGGAGAATTCTCCTGCACTCAGCGCTTCAGTGTGAGAATTCTCCCACGCTGAAGCGCTGAGTGCAGGAGAATTTTCCCACGCTGTCAGTGACGTGCATGAGGTGAGCCGAGTTCATTGGACATTAACTCGGCTCATCTGGATGCCCTCACAGAGAGACACTGTGGAGCGCAAGCAAGCCTGCGCTTCTCAGTGTCTGCGGGATGACAGGCTGGATGGCAGCGTTCTGCTGCGGTCCAGCCTGTCATCTCGATGTAGCAGAGCTGAAGCTGTCATGGGAACCATGGAAAGGTAAGGATGATGTTGCTTTATTATTTTTCTTTTATTTCAGGAGATCGTTGGCTTCAGCTGGAATGGGTGTGATGGTAAGTATGGTTTAATTTAGAACAATAAAGAATTGTGTGTTTATTTCAATTAAAGGACTTTTTTCTGCGTGTTGTGTTTTTTTTAAATACTTTACTAGAAATTCATGGTGGTCATGTCTAATATTGGCGTGACCCCATGAGTTTTGGGCTTAGGGCCAGCTGATAATGCCAAGCTGGCCCTAACCCCTTTATTACCCAGTGAGCCACCGCATCAGGGCCCTGGATGAGTTGGGTACAGCGCCAGAAGATGGCGCTTCTATGAACGCGCCATTTTCCGGGGTGGCTGCGGACTGCAATTTGCAGCGGGGGTGGCCCAGAAAGCTTGGGCCTCCCTGCGCTGCGGATTCCAGCCCCCAGCTGCCTAGTTGTACCTGGCTGGACACAAAAACAGGGCGAAGCCCCACGTCAATTTTCTTTAAATTATTTCATGAAATAATTAAGAAAAAAAGGGCTTCCCTATATTGTTGTGTCCGGCCAGGTACAAATAGGCAGCTGGTGGTTGGGGGCAGCCCGTTCCTGCCTGCTGCCCCTGACTGGACACAAATATAGTGCGAAGCCCCACGTCAATTTTTTTTAATTATTTCATGAATTTCCTGAAATAATTTAAAAAAATTGAAGTGGGGCTTCGCACTATATTTGTGTCCAGCCAGGTACAGCAGGCAGGAATGGGCTGCCCCCAACCACCAGCTGCCTATTTGTACCTGGCCGGACACAACAATATAGGGAAGGCCTTTTTTTCTTAATTATTTCATGAATTTCATGAAATAATTAAAAAAAATTGAAGTGGGGCTTCGCACTATATTTGTGTCCAGCCAGGTACAGCAGGCAGGAACGGGCTGCCCCCAACCACCAGCTGACTATTTGTACCTTGCCGGACACAACAATATAGGGAAGGCCTTTTTTTCTTAATTATTTCATGAATTTCATGAAATAATTAAAAAAAAAATACGTGGGGCTTCGCCCTATTTTTGTGTCCAGCCAGGTACAACTAGGCAGCTGGGGGCTGGAATCTGCAGCGCAGGGAGGCCCAAGCTTTCTGGGCCCCCCCCGCTGCAAATTGCAGTCCGCAGCCACCCCGGAAAATGGCGCGTTCATAGAAGCGCCATCTTCTGGCGCTGTACCCAACTCATCCAGGGCCCTGGTGCGGTGGCTCACTGGGTAATAAAGGGGTTAGGGCCAGCTTGGTATTATCAGCTGGCCCCAAGCCCAAAATTCATGGGGTCACGTCAGTATTAGACATGACCGCCATGAATTTCTAGTAAAGTATTTAAAAAAAACACAACACCCAGAATAAAGTCCTTTAATTGAAATAAACACACAATTCTTTATTGTTCTAAATTAAACTATACTTACCATCACGCCCATTCCAGCTGAAGCCAACGATCTCCTGCAATAAAAGAAAAATAATAAACCAACCTCATCCTTACCTTTCCATGGTTCCCACGACAGCTTCAGCTCTGCTACATCGAGATGACAGGCTGGACCGCAGCAGAACGCTGCCATCCAGCCTGTCATCCCGCGGACACTGAGAAGCGCAGGCATGCTTGCGCTCCTCAGTGTCTCTCTGTGACAGCATAAAGATGAGCCGAGGTCATGTCCAATGAACTCGGCTCACCTCATGCACGTCACTGACAGCGTGGGAAAATTCTCCTGCACTCAGCGCTTCAGCGTGAGAATTCTCCCACGCTGTAAGTGACGTGCATGAGGTGAGCCGAGGTCATTGGACATGACCTCGGCTCATCTTTATGCCGTCACAGAGAGACAATGTGGAGCGCAAGCATGCCTGCTCTTCTCAGTGTCTGCGGGATGACAGGCTGGATGGCGGCGTTCTGCTGCGGTCCAGCCTGTCATCTCGATGTAGCAGAGCTGAAGCTGTCGTGGGAACCATGGAAAGGTAAGGATGAGGTTGCTTTATTATTTTATTTTTATTGCAGGAGATCGTTGGCTTCAGCTGGAATGGGCGTGACGGTAAGTATGGTTTAATTTAGAACAATAAAGAATTGTGTCTTTATTTCAATTAAAGGACTTTATTCTGGGTGTTTGTGTTTTTTTTAACTTTGACTATGGGGTTAGTAATGGGGGTGTCTTATAGACGCCTCTCCATTACTAACCTGGGCTTGATGTCAGCTGGCATTATAAGCTGACATCAACCCCAGCCCTATTACCCCCTGCCACCGCACCAGGGCAGCGTGGAAGAGCGAGGCTAAGTGCCAGAATTGGCGCATCCTATGAATGCGCCATTTCTGGGGCGACTGACGGCTGGTGTTTCTAGCCTGGGAGGGGGCCAATATTCATGGCTCCCTTCCTGGGCTAGTAATATCAGCCCCCAGCTGTCTGCCTAGCCTTTGCTAGCTATTAAATTAGGGGGGACCCCACGTCATTTTTTTGGGATGGTCCCCCATTTTAATAGCTAGTAAAGGCTATGTATTCAGCTGGGGGCTGATATTAGTAGCCTGGGAAGCTCCGTGGGTATTACCCCCTTCCCAGGCTTCAAACATCTGCCCCAGCTGTCTGCTTAACCTCCGCTAGAGCCTAAAATTAAGGGGAACCCCACGCCAATTTTTTTAATAATAAATCCTTTATTTTAATACTAAATGACAAGTACAGTAACCAACACTATCACTGTACTTCATATATATGTGACTGACATGTTTCTATCTATCTAATCTATGTGTGAAGCTCTATTCTGTCTGTTATAAATTGTCGGGTACAGATGCTGAATTGCCGGCCGGCTTTCTTAAAGAGACGGTGCATGAAAACACTATTATTTTTTTTAATAAATCCTTTACACTAAATGACAAGTACAGTAAGCAACACTGTCACTGTACTTCATATATATGTGACTGACATGTTTCTATCTATCTAATCTATGTGTGATTCTCTATTCCTTCTATTCTAAATTGTTGGGTACAGATGCTGAATTGCCGGCCGGCTTTTTTAAAGAGACGGTGCATGAAAACACTATTATTTTTTTTGATAAATCCTTTACACTAAATGACAAGTACAGTAATCAACACTGTCACTGTACTTCATATATATGTGACTGACATGTTTCTATCTATCTAATCTATGTGTGATTCTCTATTCCTTCTATTCTAAATTGTCGGGTACCGCTGCTGAATTGCCGGCCGGCTTTTTTAAAGAGACGGTGCATGAAAACACTATTATTTTTTTTGATAAATCCTTTACGCTAAATGACAAGTACAGTAAGCAGCACTTTCACTGTACTTCGTATATATGTGGCTGACATGTTTATATCTATCTAATCTATGTGTGAAGCTCTATTCTTTCGGTTCTAAATTGTCGGGTACCGGTGTATGCCGCTGCTGAATTGCCGACTTTTCATGTTTCACTGTTGGCACTGTTCCCATCGATTTGGGCAATCACTGTAATGCCACAACCACCATGGCTGTGGCATTACAGTGAGGGGCAGACAATCCCTGCATGATTGGTGCTCTAAATAGCGCCAGACATGCAGGACACGCTTTTGGTGCACGAACAGTTATCGAACATAACCTCGAACAGCCGAATTTTTTGCAAATCGTTCGGGTTCGTCGAACAACTCGAACACCGCCCAAATCAGCTCGAATTTGAGATTGGCGAACAGTTCTAGTCGAACACCGCTCATCTCTACTAGAGACTAAAATTAAGGGGAACCCCACGCCAATTTTTTTTAATAATAAATCCTTTACACTAAATGACAAGTACAGTAAGCAACATTGTCACTGTACTTCATATATATGTGACTGACATGTTTCTATCTATCTAATCTATGTGTGAAGCTCTATTCTTTCTGTTATAAATTGTCGGGTACAGATGCTGAATTGCCGGCCGGCTTTCTTAAAGAGACGGTGCATGAAAACACTATTATTTTTTTTAATAAATCCTTTACACTAAATGACAAGTACAGTAAGCAACACTGTCACTGTACTTCATATATATGTGACTGACATGTTTCTATCTATCTAATCTATGTGTGAGGCTCTATTCCTTCTTGTCTAAATTGTCGGGTACCGGTGTATGCCGCTGCTGAATTGCCGGCCGGCTTTTTTAAAGAGAGTGTCTTCTGAGCAGTTTGTCAGCTTTTGGACACCTTTGAAGGTGTTTTCTATGTGTTTCTATGTGTTTTTGTTTGCCTGCCATTGGTTTTAACGGTGTTCGACGGTGTTCTAAGGTGTTCGACGAACAGTTCGACGAACAGTTCCTCGAACATCCCGGTGTTCGACGAACCGAACCGAACCCGAACACTACTAAGCTGAATCCCTACGATGTAGCGGGCTGCCTGTTCCTTGTGAACAGACCCGCCTTTGTCCTCGGCTAGTCTGAACGGAGACCTATAGAATAAACGGAGGGGTACCTAAAGGTACTAAGGACTGGAACAAAAATGGGAAACCTCCTAAACAGAAGTTGTTGCAGAGCAAAAAGGACAAACTGACAAAAAGTACTAACGGTCCAAGAGGACCAAGAACTGACAGAGATAGGCACCGAAGCACCTGGCTAGAGAGACAGTCAAAACAACACTGAAGTCCAGCAAGGCCAGAAGGGCGGAGCTGGAATACATAGGCAAATGGTCACGTGACCACAAAACACTAGATAGAAAAAACTAACAGGAGGGTTTTAACAATTTGGTGGTGATGAGAAGTCTGGCCCAATCCAGCCCTTGTTCATTTTGATAAGGGTCAGCTTGTCAGCATTGTCAGTTGACAGGCGAGTGCGCTTATCAGTTATAATTCCCCCAGCGGCACTAAAAACACGCTCCGATAACACGCTAGCGGCAGGGCAGGCTAGGACCTCCAAGGTGTACAGAGCGAGTTCATTCCAAGTGTCCAGCTTGGCTACCCAATAATTAAAAGGCACAGAGGAATCACAGAAGATGTTGGTACGGTCGGCAAGGTACTCCCTCACCATCTTTTGAAACTTTCCACTCCTTGTGAGAGTACCCCGCGCCTCAAGGCCTGTAAGTTGGACGGGTCTCAGAAAACTGTCCCAGAACGTTGACAGTGTCCCCCTGCATCTGCTGGATTGGAGTTGCGTCTCTCTCGCCTGTACGCCTTGGTTGAGTAACGAACTGTGACCTCTGCCGCTAGCGTGTTCAGATGGGAATTTTTTTAACAGTTCTGCAGCAAGGGCCTTCTGGTACTGCCCCATTTTTGTAGACCTCTCCACCTCAGGAATAAGAGAGTGAAAGTTCTCCTTGTAGCTGGGGTCTAAAAGTGCCACTAACCAGTAATGACTGTCACTCAACATTTTGACAATGCGAGGGTCACGGTTAAGGCAGCGTAACATAAAGTCAGCCATGTGTGCCAGACTGGTAATGGGCAAGGCTTCTCTGTCCTCACCAAGATGACGACTGACCATGCTCTCCTCCTCCTCCTCTTCCTCCCCCCTGTCCTCAGGCCACCCACGCTGAACCGACGGTATGATAGTTGTACAGGTACTACCATCTACAGCGCATGATACCAGCTCCTGTTCTTCCTCCTCCTCTCCCTCATTGTCCCCCAATGCACATTGGGATGAGATGAGGCTGGGCTGTGTGTAATCGCCTGCTACAGCTTCTTGATCCATCTCATCATACACTGGCTGCAATGCCTCCTCTTTAATTCTCTGCAGAGAGCGTTGCAAAAGACAGACAAATGCGATGCTGACGCTAATGATGGCGTCATCGCCACTCACCATCTTGGTGGACTCCTCAAAGTTTGTCAGGATGGTACATATGTCAGACATCCAGGTCCACTCCTGAGGTCTTATGTGTGGAGTCTGACATGAATATCGACGGCCTTGGTGCAGCTGGTACTCCACAACTGCTCTCTTCTGCTCACAAATCCTTTGCAACATGTGGAGGGTAGAGTTCCAACATCTGGGGACTTCACACACCAGTCGGTATGCCGGAAGCTGCAAACGCTGCTGCAACACAGCAAGGGTGGCAGAAGCTGTAGCCGACTTGTGAAAATGAGCTGACAGGCGGCGTACTTTGACGAACAGATCTGGCAACTCGGGGTACGATTTAAGAAACCGCTGAACCACGAGGTTAAGCACATGAGCCTGGCATGGTATGTGTGTGATCTCACCTCTCCTCAGAGCCGCCACCAGGTTACGGCCATTGTCACACACGACCATGCCTGGATGTAGGTTCAGCAGTCTCAGCAACAGATCTGCCTGCTCTTTCACAGCTGTCCACACCTCACAAGCAGTGTGAGGTTTATCACCTAAGCTTATGAGTTTCAGCACAGCCTGTTGCCGCTTGGCTGAGGCAGTACTGCAGTGCTTCCAGCTTGTAACTGATGTGGTGATATCTGAGATGGAGGCTGAACATGAGGAGGAGGAGGAGGATGATGCGCAGAAGCTATACACTGTGAGGGCAACTCTGACTGACATAGGGCCCGCAATCCTCGGTGTGGGGAGGATGTGTTCCGTCCCAAGGTCCTACTGGGTCCCGGCTTCCACTATGTTTACCCAGTGTGAAATCAGGGAGATATACCATCCCTGGCCACAAGCACTTGTCCATGTGTCCGTTGTCAGGTGGACTCTCCCAGTAACTGCGTTGTTGATGGCACAGCAGACGTTTTGAGACACGTGCTTGTGTAGTGCGAGGATGGCACACCGGGCAAAATAGTGTCGGCTGGGGACAGAGTACCGAGGGACGGCCACCGCCATAAGGTTGCGGAAGGATTTCGTCTCCACCAGCCTAAAAGGCAGCATTTCCAACGCAAGCAGTCGTGAAATGTGCGAATTTAGGACTGTGGCCTGTGGGGTGTTGGCTGCAAATTTGCGCTTTCGTTCAAAGGTCTGGGATATGGACAATTGAACGCTGTAGTGGGACGTGGACGTGGACGTTGATGTTGTTTCTTGAGAAACTGCCATAACAAGTGAAGACTGAGAGGAGGGTGCATCTTTGCATACAGTATGGACAGGGGATTGCCTTGCACACACAACAGGGGGTTCTATTACACGCACAACAGCGGAAGAAGCAGTGGTGACACCCGCTGACACTGGTCGTGGACCCTGGGGTTCGCCCCACAAAGTCAGGTGCTTTGCTGCCATGTGTCTGATCATGCTGGTGGTGATCAGGCTCGTAGTTTTATCACCCCTGCTGATGCTGGCATGGCAGGTGGTACAAATGGCCTTTTTGGGGTTATCAGCAGAGTCTGTAAACAAATTCCAGACTCTGGAAGACCTACCGGTTTTACTGGCAACGTCCCTCATGTTGGTGTTACGGGGAACTGTTGCCCGCCTTCTGTGTGCGGCCACCACGCTGCTTCTTCCTGCCTGTTGGGGTGCTCTGCCTCCCTCCCCCTATGTGCTGCTGGCCTTGCTCTACGTGTCCTCCTGCCACGTTGGGTCAGTTACTAGATCTTCCACCACCTCCTCCTCTTCCACTTGCGCACCACGATCCGCCTCCTCACTTCATGGCAATTGTGTCTCGTCATCGTCCACCTCTTGTGACAAATTGCCAGCGTTGACTTCCTGTGGCCGTGACAGTTCAAATATTTGGGCATCGCTACATTGGATCTCCTCTTCCACCACTACAAGCGGAGCAGGCGAGAGGCACAAATATGGAAATGGACCAGTGAACAGCTCTTCAGAGTGTCCAAGTTTGGGATCAGTTGCTGTCTGACGACACTCGGCATGGTGGGAGGAAGGAGCATCAGGGTGAGGAGGAGTATGCGGTCGAGACTCACGGCTAGAAATGAGTGGTGTTCGACTCAAACTGTTCGCCAATCTCAAATTCGAGCTGTTTTGGGCAGTGTTCGAGCCGTTCGGCGAACACGAACGATTTGAAAAAAATTTGGCTGTTCGAGGTTATGTTCGATAACTCTTCGTGCACCAAAATCATAACTGGATTTTTTCTCTGTAATGCTGAAAATTAATGTTAATACGCAGTTTGAGTGTACAGCGGGGCGGGGGGGGGGGGGGGCAGGGGATGGATCTCTGCAGGAATAATGAAGATCTCCATTTTTTTTCTCTTTCCCGCATTTACAGTGGGGAGGTGCAGTCTGTCAGCCTATCAGCAGCGCACACACGGAGCGAAGTGCTTTTTTTCACACTAGCAAGGGCATGTGTCATTGGCAGAGTATGTCACATGTCCTTGCCCTATAAGACCCAGCCATTTTCCCCGTCGCCACCATTTTCTCACTGCTGCAGCTGCGTGTTAGACGGCACCGCTGTTGCGGTGTGCGCTATACTTTGTTAATTTCAAGCCAATTTTCGCACAAATCTACAGATAGCTTGGCAGTAGGGAAGAGTTGTGATTGCAGTCCTTTTAAGGACTAGGTTACATCATTTCATATGACTTTTATCAGGCAGGTCTGTGCTCTTAGATAGATAGGTTGGGAGCAAAGACTAATTGTAATTGCAGTCCTTTTCAGGGCTAGGTTACATCAGTTCCTATCACTTTTTGCCAGGCAGGTCTGTGCCAGTGCTGTGCAAGTTTTTTTCACAGCATTTGGGTAAATCTAGCAAAGCAAATCCTTTTTGGCCTATTGCAGAGTGTGTTAGTCAGTGGAGTAGCCTATCTGTGTTGCAAGCTACACCACCTGTGTATAGAATACAAATTTTTTTACTGTATCTAGTGAAGTAAAACCTTTTGGGCATAGCATCATTCTATTAGTCCATCTATCTAGCTCTGAAAAAATATTTAGGCTTCTAGCAGTGTGTGGGACTTGTTCTATTAGTCCATCTATACTAACCTCCACCAGGTTGCAAATTAAAAATAATTTTTTTCTGCATCTAGCTCTGAAAAAATATTTAGGCTTCTAGCAGTGTGTGGGACTTGGTCTATTAGTTCATCTATACTGACCTCCATCAGGTTGCAAATTCAATATAATTTTTTTCTGCATCTAGCTCTGAAAAAATATTTAGGCTTCTAGCAGTGTGTGGGACTTGGTCTATTAGTCCATCTAAACTAACCTCCACCAGGTTGCAAATTAAAAATAATATTTTTCTGCATCTAGCTCTGAAAAAATATTTAGGCTTCTAGCAGTGTGTGGGACTTGTGCTATTAGCCCATCTATACTAACCTCCACCAGGTTGCAAATTAAAAATATTTTTTTTCTGCATCTAGCTCTGAAAAAATATTTAGGCTTCTAGCAGTGTGTGGGACTTGTTCTATTAGTCCATCTATACTAACCTCCACCAGGTTTCAAATTAAAAATATTTTTTTTCTTCATCTAGCTCTGAAAAAATATTTAGGCTTCTAGCAGTGTGTGGGACTTGGTCTATTAGTCCATCTATACTGACCTCCATCAGTTTGCAAATTCAATATAATTTTTTTCTGCATCTAGCTCTGAAAAAATATTTGGTCTTGTAGCAGTGTGTGGTACTCATTGTATTAGGCCATCTATTCCAAGCTCCACCAGCTTTGAAATTAATAATAATTTTTAGCTGCATCTAGCCCTGAAAATAATTTTTCAGCCCAATAGTGGTAGCAATAGAAATATGGGGCGCGCGCCTGGCTAACAAAAATATACGCTTCATAACAAAAAACACCAGCCTAGCGCACTTCATTAATAAGATGGCATCATCGTCTCTCCCAGTTCTAGGCCTACTACACCGGCTAGCATTCCTGTGCCTAAGACACAATGTATGGGTCCGCGCTAGCCACGATGCTGAGGGGTCTAAAGCTGCTGCTAATGCTTTATCACAATTCAATTGGCAGATTTTCACAGAGCTCTTCCCCAACGACCTCCCATCGGGCAACAGTTGCCCACCCTCCCTATGGGATCTAGTGGCAAATAGTTGATGCTATTAATCAGAGCATGAGTTGCCCCATTGATGTGGCAAGCATACAGTAAGGCATGGGAAGAGTGGACTCGACTAGTAGCAGGCAGACGGGTTGAGCAATGTGAACAAGCCAGATCACAAGTCACCATAGAATTTCTCCACCAGCTAATGATGAGGGGCATATCAGGGGTGTCAGCGCAGCGGTGTCTGATCGGAGTAGCATTTCACTTCCAACTACTGAATTGGGGAGATGTGACAAAGATTCATCATCAGACAATCCATGAAAGGGTGGAAAAGGGGTCAGCCAAGTCAGGAGTGTAGACGTCCCGTCCAGTGTCACTAAAACTGATTTCTCACATCATATCCCTAACACCATTAACATGACACTCACAATTTGAAGCAACACTACTGTCTACTGCATTTGCGATCGCCTTCTTCGGGGCGCTATGCATAAGCGAATTAGTCCCTCAATCCAAAATTACCACCAGTGGAGGCTTATTACACCAGAACGTAGTCATAGCCAATAATGCAATACGTCTACGCATACTCCAAACGAAAACGTTTCCAGCAGGCAGGGGCACTTGGGTAATTCTACAACCCACAAACGGTACACTGAGTCGGGTAACAATAGTAAAAACATATATAACCATCAGATCACAAAGTAATTTCTTCCTATAACACATTGATGGAACGCCATTATCAAGATACCAGTTCCAAGCTATATTTAATAAATGCATAACATCGGCAGGGAACCACCCCAAAGATTACGGGACACACTCATTCCGCATAGGCGCAGCCACGGAAGCAGCAAGAGCAGGACTGTCAGAAACGGAAGTTCAGAGGATAGGGAGATGGCGATCCACGTGTTTGGCGAGATACTGTACATAAGACCGGACTTGTTATCCTAACGTGGTTTGTTTCTTTTACAGGTGACGCTAAACCAACAGTGTGGGTGTTAGGCCACTCGTATATGTTTTGGGCAGAAAAAAGGGCGAAAGTCCGCCCAGGCGGGAGGAAATTAGAGTTTCATAACACATATTTCAACTGGAGAGGTATTAGAGGCCTGCTATGGCCACAGGTACTAATGGAGGTAATCAAGGTAGGGAGAGTCAAGAGGTCTGGTCATCTTAGTTATACAGGCCGGGGGAAACAACCTAGGTCATCACAAGAGCGCATAACTAATGGCAATAATGAAACTAGACAAAGAGTGCTTCAGAGAATTTTTCACAAAACTAACTATAGTATGGTCAGAGATTGTGCCGATAGCGGTATGGCAAGGTGCGCGAGACATCACGGCCATCGAACGGACAATGCGGGTAATAAATATTCGGATGGCAAAAATTTAGAAGAGACAGAGGCGATGTAGTGATACGACACCGACAACTGGAAGGAGATAAAGCAGGCCTCATACGGCCCGACGGTGTTCACTTAATGGATATTGGACTGGACATATTCCTGTCAGGACTCCAGGCCGGAGTGGAACAAGCGTTAAGAGTGATGGGTGGGGGTCAGAGTCCTGCATACGAGTACGCAGGATCCTCCGTTGCCTGGAAATAGAAAGGACATGTTGGAGAGTTACACTTGTTGGCCAACTTGCAAGAGTGGAGACCCAGGGCATGCTGCCACAAGCTGAATTATTTTAAAATGCCTTTCTAATGGAATGAGTATAAAGAGTTAATAAAGCTGTGACCGATCCTCACCCATCTAGTTGTAAAAGTTACATTATAGTATTGTCAAGGAAAGGGGGGCAGTAGGGGGGCTGAGCGTCTGGGTTTGGTTGGGGGTCCCCACAGTCTGCCTAGGCTAGATGCATTTAAAAATTCTTATTAGATACACAGGCGGTGCAGCTTGCTTCGCAGCTGGGCTACTATGCCCAAAGTATTGCCTAGGCTAGATGCAGTTAAAAATTCTACGCTGACTAGCAGACACTGAAGCTTTGGAGCAGACCTCTGAGTAAACAGCTCTTCAGACTCAACCATCTGTGTTACCCAAAGCCATAGTGTATGTAGTTTCTTACAGTTAAAAGGGGGGGGGAGCGATCCAACCCACCTGAAATTGACGATGCCAACGACATGTAAGACACAGCAAGGGGACTCCAAAAAGAGTCTCCATTTTTTCCCAAAATTGTGGCACAGACACCAGTTAACCCTAGAACGCATACCTGGGGCCACGCAGGCCCGCCCTGTTAATTGTTTTCTATTTTCAGTAAGATTACTTTAGTTAGAATTTTGAAACTCTAGGTATTCTTCATGTATATAGTTATTTGTCATTTGAGTTTGAGTTATTCCATGTTATTTGCACAAGGGCCTAAAAGGCCCCAGTTATGTGAAAGTTTAGATTTTTATGGTCATGCTTTCTAGGTTTAACCCTCCGTCAGGGGCAACTGATCTGACAGGCGCAGCTCACTTAGTTTCATTTCTCTATTTTCAGTGGTTTGTCTGGGAAACACCCTCCTCCCAGTACCTTCCTAACTTTAAAGGCTGTGTGATTATGTGTATTCTCATTTATTACATTCCTATTAAGGTAACTGATCACTTTTAGAGCATTGAAATTTAAAAAAAAGGAAAATATAGCCAATTTTCTAGACTGTGCCTGACATGCGCAATGCCCCTAAACTCGTTATGAAACATATTGCCCCTGACGGAAGGTTAAGTGGCATCAATTGCCCCACAGTTGCTTAAAACGGTTGGTGAGGTGATTTTACCAGATCCTCAAGCTTTTAGTCTCCCCAGGATGACACAGGGGTAGAAAAGTCCTTGCGAATCCATGATTTGTTCATCTTTATGAATGTGAGTCTGTCTATATTCTCAGTGGACAGCCGCGTGTGCTTATCTGTCAGCACACCAGAAGCAGCGCTGAACACACGTTCAGAGAGAACGCTGGCTGCAGGGCATGACAAGATCTCCAAGGCGTGAGTGGCGAGCTCCGGCCATTTTTCCAGATTGGAATCCCAAAATGAGCAAGGGTCCAGTGACACAGTCAAGGCTTCGATGTTCACTTGGAGATACTCCTGTACCATCCTCTCTAGGCGTTGACTATGTGTCAGACTTCTTGTCTCCTGTGGCCTTGCAAAGGATGGTCTAAAAAAGTGGTGAAACGATTCCACAAAAATGCTGTTACCAGCAGATACTGTGTTACTGTTACGGTTTGAGTGATGAAGACTCGACAGTCCCACGGTTGGCAAGTTAGATCTGTGAGATTCACTACGTGCACCACTGGTGTTTTGTGGAAAAGCACATGTAAGATTCTGCAACAGCGTCTGCAGATACTCCTGCATGCATGAATCCCTTTCTATGGCAGGAATTATTTAGGCAAATTTACTTTTGTACCGGGGATCTAACAGTGTGGCAACCCAGTAGTCGGGATTACTTCGAATTCTGACAATCCGAGGGTCATGTTGCAGGTAGTGCAGCAAGAAGGTACTCATGTGTCTTGCGCATCCAGGAGGACCAAGTCCTTGTTGTGTTGGTAGTGAGGTAAGAATCATGCTTCCTTCCTCTGCCCTCTCCCCCCAACCTCGCACAACAGAAATGTGATCAAGGTCTCCCTCATCTGATGAGTCTTCCATGCCCATCGCCAGTTCATCCTCCACTTCTTCCTCGGCTCCTGCACCTTCCTCAACAGTTTGGCTGCTACCATGCGCCCTGGTTAATCCCTCTCCTCCCACCCTCGCATGCCTGCTGCCTTGGTGCTGCCGACCGTCTGGACCTTGGAGATGTTATCCCTTCCGCATACGACTCCTCCTCTACTTCCTCCACCTCCTCTTGTGCCACCACCTGACTCTGAATTCTGTTTAATGTATGCTCCAGCATGTAAATCACCGGAATAGTCATGCTGATAATGGCATCGTCATCAGCACTAAACATCTTCGTCACCATTTCAAAACTGTGCAGAAGGGTATGTGGCGCCCCTGAGGGTTCAGTCGCCACAGAGTTACAGCAGCTCATCCAGAGGTGTGGTATCTCACCCTCAGGTAAAGAAGGAGTATGTCTCGGGACCCTAACATCTGCATCCAACACATACCCGCAGTGGGGGTTGGGCGAGATTGCTCCTAAGGGAGAGCACAGTCCCAGGTCCCTAGCTGGCAGGAGGGTCCTATGTAGTGGGTGCTTAGGGGAGCAGCTTAGGGGAGCACATGACAGGGAGAGTATAAATAGGAAGCCATCTTAGAAAGAGCAAGCCAGTCAGAGGAGAAGTGACAGGAGCAGAGGCTCTGCATGAGCTCTGCTCCGGAGGCGGGCCTAGCCTGGGAGGCCCAGGACTGAAGGAGAGAAGAGAGGAGTGGGAGCAGGAAGGCTCCAGGAACCGAAGGGACCCTAAGGGTACAGGCCGTGCAGAAGGCCACCCATACGCCCGCTGCTACGAGGAGGTAGAGGGGTCAGGCCAGATAAGGGGAACCGGTCCCTCAACTAGCGGAGAAACAGCGAGGCTCAACTAGAAACCGGAAGCTGCAGCATTTCATGTACTGCAGGCCAAAGTCCACACCAGTCTCACTAAGAAGGTAGCCACATAGGACCAAGGGGACGGAACACACGTCGCCCGTCAAGACCCGAGGATACCGGATAGAAGTGTCACTGGGTGTGAGGTGCAGGGAGAAGGCCAGAGAAAGGACACACAGAAGGGGGTCCTGCTAAGTACTCCGGAGCTATCTGGGGGTGGACTGAGCCCCTCACTGAGTACGCACAGCATGACGGGGGAGATTGCTCTGGTACCTGTAATCTGGACTGCAACAACTGTGAGTAAAGATCTTGGGACTGCATCACATGGACTCTGTGTTCATTACTGACTCCCTGCACTACAACCACCATCATCCACCCACACTGCCCTGAAGGTACACTCTTCCTGTGGGAAGTAATAATACCATTGCTGCAAAACCACCAGCTTCACAGGATTGTTCCGCAGCGGTGGCCCCTTTGGCCGCACTCCACAGGTGGCGTAGTCAGACATTATGAAACCCATATATACAAATTACCCTTGGATTGACCGCCCTGGGTCACGGACCGGGTCACCGCCACAGTGACTACAACCCCCAGCGTCTATCGGCCCGGCTCCGGGTACCCCATGGCCCAGGGGGCGCATCAACTTCATAGGTCCCTGATCTGAGACCACTCCTGCAGAGTGATTTGCCCCACCTCTGGATCTCGTTGACCCAGGCTATACGTCAGAACGTATTGCACTAGGGCTTGTCGGTGCTGCCACAGTCGCTGCAACATGTGCAGAGCTTAATTCCACCATGTCGGCACATCACATTTCAGCCGGTGAACTGGCAGGCCCAACGACTTCTGTAGAGATGTAAGTCGTTGAGCTGCGGGATGTGAACGGCGGAAGTGAGCACACAGCGACCGTGCCCTCTGCAGAAGGCCATCTAGTCCGTGATAGTGGGCTAAAAATTGATGGACAACCAGGTTGAACACGTGAGCCATACAAGGCACGTGTGTGACATTTCCCCGGCGAAGGGCCGCACCCAGGTTTACAGCATTGTCTCACACGGCCTTCCCTGGTTGCAGGTCCAGTGGAGACAACTATTCATGAAACTGGGTCTCCAGAGCTGACCACAACTCCTCAGCTGTGTGACTCACATTTCCCAGACATTTCAAAGTAAACACTGATGCCATTGAGCCCTGCTGCCAGCATAGTAAGGAGGTGTGCAGGATTCCTTCTGAGCAGTTAGAAAGCAGGTGGCATTACCAGACAGGCTTTGGGTGCAGGTGGAGGACCGAGAGGAGGTTGAGGAGGCAGAAGCAGTGGAGGAACTTCGAGATAAAGAGGATTGACGCACAACTCGTGGGGACGGTAAGACTTGGACAGCAGCCCCTTGTCCTGCTGTCACCATAGTTACCCAGTGCCCAGTCAGTGACATGTAACGCCCCTGTCCATGCCAACTCGTCCAATTGTCTGTGGTGAAATGCACCCTGTCACACACAGAGCTTCTCAAAGAAGCGGTGATGTTGTGTGCGACATGCTGGTGGAGCGCAGGCACACCTTTCTTTGAGAAGTAGTGCCGACTGGGCATCTGGTACTGGGACACTGCGACGGACATAAGGTCTCGAAAATCCTCTGTGTCTACCAGGCGGAAAGGCAAAATTTCTGTAGCCAACAGCTTGCAGATGGTGAAATTCAACCTCTTAGCTTTGTCATGGCTAGGAGGAAATGGTCTTTTACTTGGCCACATCTGAGGGACCGAGGGCTGGCTGTTGTGCTTATACAGGGGTTGAGTAGGGTGTCCCCAGGAAACTGCAGGTCTGTGAGGAAGATGCAGGCGGACATGTTAGGTTGCCTTGATCCAAAGGTGGTGCTCTCGATGTCGGAGAGCGCTCAACACCAGCAGGTGTTTCCACTTCCAAATGAACTGACGACCTGCCAATCAAACTGGCTGTTGCGGGTAAAGAGGTGGCAGGTCTGCGTCCCAAAACAGGTGTGACTGCTGTCCCCCCAGTCACAGAGGATGAAGAGGCTGCGGATGCACAAGATGGGGCAGACGGTGGTTGGCCCGGCCCGCTAGGCCGCATAATTGCACAGTGAGCTTCCCACTGCAACTTATGCTTCATATCCATGTGACGGTTCATGCATGAAGTCCTCAAACTATGGATTTTTTGGCCTCTACTTAGCTTTTGGTGACAAATATTACAGATAACACGAGTTGGGTCATCCTTATCGATCTGAAAAAATGCCCAGGCTATGCAAGGCTTAGAGCCCATGCGATCTGAAGAGCCACTACGACTTGTGGTCAGAGGCAGAGTTGTGGTTGAGGATGCAGTTGCTGACGTGCTTCCAGTACTCCGTCTCTGTCCAGGAAGGCGCAACGTAACCTCGTCGTCAATAGCATCTGTGACGCCCCGCTGCGCTTGGTATCACAGATCCTACAAGAGTGCATTGATGGAATCCTCCACAAGAGGCCCCTATAAACATTCACACATCTCCACCTTCCACCTCAGACCAGCAGAGTGAGCCCGTTAGGGATATAAATAGGGAAGGTGGAGCTAGGCAGTTCAGTTCCTCTGAATAGTTCCTGCAGTAGAGAAGCCTAAGAGAGGTTAGTCTGCAGTGGAGCTCAGTCTAGTCTAGAGAACTCAGTTAATAGTTCAGCAGTGGAGCACGAGGCTCCTGCTAGCTAGATTCAGGAAGCCCAGTTAGAGCTTAAGGTGTGCCGGCGCCATAAGATCGGTGAAGCGCGGCAAGCTGCCGTTAGTGTGTATAGCCTAGTGAGGGCCCGAGTAGGCCGAAGGCAAGTTAGTACATAAGGGGCAGAGGAGCTTAACCAGCTCACCCCGAAGCATTTACCGGACACCGGATCCGAGCTTACCGGGATCTCTATGACCCAGTAAGGCATAACCAGAATCCCTGGAGAACTTCAAGTCCCAGAATTGCTAAGGTGCTGATACGTAACAGAGCCAGGAGACGTTTAGGCCCCGCATACTGGGAGCGTGGACTCCAAGACAAGGCCCTACCACAAGGTCAGCCAGCGCAGGACAGAGACAAAGTTAGGCCTAGCTCCAGGCAGGTCAGAAACTTACTACGCAGAGGCAAGAAACAGGAGGCCCTACACCCTCTCATTGGGGAGGATCCTGATATGCACCCTTCACCCTACAGTGCTCCAGGATGTGCCTGAATTTCCACCAGTAAAAGGTACTGAAGTGACTACCGTGTCCGTTCCCATTCTTGCTCTGACCCAGCTGGGTCTCGCCTGTCCTGCATTCCCCCTGCATATGCTTTTCTGAGGCCTAGCTCCACCTGTGGGGAGCTATACCATCGAGCTGCCTTATCACCAGCCTCAGTGGACTGCTGCAGAGCTGGTGCTTCTCACCAGATATCACAGGTGGCGTCACAAAGTCTTATAAAATTAACAATTATCCACCCTTTTAAAGAGTGACCCCAGGGTACGGGCCTGGGAGCCGACTACCGCGACATCCCCAAGACCAGGCAGAGGCCCGGGTACCGAGTCATCCCCATCCCCTGGGCTAGTCACATCCTCCTCCACCTCCTCTGCTGACCTCATCGACTGGCTGACTGTGGGTTGACAGTAAGTGGGATCTCCAACCTCGTCATCATCACCCTGTGTGTTCTCACACCCGTCGTCCTCAGAGCCAACCTCTTCCTGCCCTGACCGAAAAGTCAAGTTGTCGCTTCAATCAGGTATTTGAGTCTCATCCTCGTCTTCATCATTGTCTCCACCAACAGAAGTTACAGTTTGGGAACGAGGGTCTACATTATGCTCAGAACCTTCTTCATCTGGTCCTGGATCCGACTTATAAAGATTCTGGGCATCAGTGCAGATCATTTCCTCGTCTGGATTAACAGAAGCTCTGGAGCAGACCTCCGTTTCCCAGGCTATAGTATGAGTAAACAGCTCTGCAGACTCAACCATCTGTGTTACCCCATACTCAGAAGGGCAGCTGGAGACTTGGGAGCTGTGAGGAAGCAAGTGCGATTGGGGTGACACCTCTGAGGACTGGAGTATTTGTGATGTTGAAGTTGAGGTGGAGGAGAGCCCACTTGAAGGAGCACTTGATATCCGTTGAAGCACCTGCTGTTTTTGTGCCTCATCTGGAATTTGTAGCGATGGGCGTGTCCGTAAGAAAGGGATCGTATCACATTGTCCACGAAAAGAAGTAGACATATTAGTTTGGCTGGAAGATGGTCTTTCTTCTGCAGATGTTACTCCCCCCCACCCCGGGGGGGGCTTGAACCACCAGCGGACAGGCACCAGTATTGGGAGAGGGGGGCTGGCCATCAGGGACCACCGCGGCTCTGGCACAAACCCGGCGACACGGAGGTGGCACGGACAAGAACGGACTGGCCGTGTCAGCTTCGCACTTTTTTGGTTTTAGAAGGGCATGACATGCCTATATCTGTGTCTCCCCCTCCTTTTACTCCTCCACCTCTTTTCTTTTCGCATGACTATATGTACTTGTCACTTTTCCATCTGTTAGTTGTGTCTTCTGAGCAGTTTGTCAGCTTTTGGACACCTTTGAAGGTGTTTTCTATGTGTTTCTATGTGATTTTGTTTGCCTGCCATTGGTTTTAACAGTGTTCGAAGGAGTTCGACGAACATACGGGTGTTCGATGAACCGAACCGAACTCGAACACTACGGGGGTGGCTCAACACTACTCACGGCTACTAAAACTTGACCGTGTGGAAGACAGACTGGAGGTGGTGGTGCCCAGGTAACTGGAAGTATTATCTGCTATCCAATTAATAACCTGTTCACACTGATCAGTTCGCAATACTGGTGTTGTTCTGTGCTTCCCTAGTAATTCGGTCAAGAAGTGGGAGCGAGAAGATGTGGCTGTTGGTTGTGGCACATTTTTACCTTGGCCACGACCCCATCCTCTACATGCACCATCACCAGAACGTCCAGTTCCACTTCCCTTGCGACGCGCCTTGCCCATTGTAAATTAAGTAAAATAGCTTACACTCGCACTATCAATGGAAAAAGGGTAATAAAAAGGAGATTAGAACCGTGGAAGAGGAAAACCACAGTTCTATTTCTCTGGCCTACACCAGAATCTTTTAAACAGATATATTGGTGACTGAACAGACAGGGAGACACTATTACTGTTTTTTTTTTACGTAAAACAGGCCAAAAGCTGGATAATACAGAGATTTGAACCATGGAACTGCAAAACCACAGTTCTAATTTACTGGCGTATACCAGACTTTTTTTTAAATAGATATATTTGCAGCTGAACAGTCAGCGACACACTCAAACTGTTTTTTTAATGTAAAAAAGGCCCAAAAGTGGATAATACAGAGATTTGAACCGTGGAACTGCAAAACCACAGTTATATTTTTCTGGCCTACACCAGACTCTTTTAATCAGATATATTGGTGTCTGACCAGTCAGGGAGACACTATTACAGTTTTTTTTACAGCAAAAAATGCCAAAAACAGGATAATACAGAGATTTGACCCGTGGAACTGCAAAACCACAGTTATATTTTTCTGGCCTACACCAAACTCTATTAAACAGATATATTGGTGTCTGACCAGTCAGGGAGACACTATTACTGTTTTTTTAAGGCAAAAAATGCCAAAAACAGTTTAGTACAGAGATTTGACCCGTGGAACTGCAAAACCACAGTTCTATTTTTCTGGCCTTCACCAGACTATTTTAAACAGATATATTGGTGTCTGACCAGTCAGGGAGACACTATATTACTGTTTTTTTTATGGCAAAAAATGCTAAAAACAGGATAATACAAAGATTTGACCCGTGGAACTGCAAGACCACAGTTATATTTTTCTGGCTCACGCCAGACTCTTTTAAACAGATATATTGGTGTCTGAACAGTCACAGACACACTCAATTTTTTTTTGGGGGGGGGAATACCAAAAGGTTAACAAGACGCGCATTTGGACAGTCTGACTGAGGAAAAAAAATACAGGATTTAGATGAAAAAAAAAAAAAATTTCCTGGCCCCTGAGACCGGGGGATAAGTCTAGCAATTTGACCAACAGGAGCACACAGGACTGTAATGCAGCGTTTGCTGGAATAACCACTGCGTCTCCTATACAGCCTTCCTGCCTGCCTGATATCTGGAATGAATATTAGTCCTGAGAAGGATTGTTTGCTTTATTTGGCAGGCTTTAGAGACCCTACACTACCTATTTCGCACTATATATCTCTCCCTAACTCAGCAGCACTCTCCCTACACTGTCTGATCCAGAGCGACTGTATCCAAGATGGCGGCCCCCGGTTTTAAATACTCGAGGTGACGCTGCGCGGCCAGCCAATCACTATAATGCCCACAAATAACATGGCTGCGGCATTACAGTGACTGGCTGGCAATCCCTGCATGTTCATTGGCTCTGTAAAGAGTGCTAAACGTGCAGGGCGGAGACCCAAGCTTCCGTCCGAGTAACCCGGAAATGCTCGGTGCTCGCCGAACATCCCGAGTAGCGTCATGCTCGGGCGAGTAACGAGTAGTGTCGAGCATGCTCGCTCAACACTAATCTTTATCAAAAGGATACATAAAAGGATACATGGTCTCATTTTTGAGGGATATGTCTTTTACTGTGACTGGAGTGAATCCAATTGGCTCTTCCTTCTAACTTCACAAAAGTGGACGTGGTCAGCAGGACTTGTTATGGACCGTCATATATGTGCTCCAAGGAATTCCTGACATGTACTTTTACAATAGTCAGGTCTCCAGGCTTTAGCTCATGAGTCTATTCTAGCCTGCTGGATGTGGAATGGAAAAAAAGACCTGCTTGTGCAGAGATGTTAGCTTATTGTGTTAACTTTGCACATAATCACACTTCAAAGCAAGACCCTGAGGAAAATACAATCATGTATTCCTTGACTTCCTGAAGAGTATTTCAAAGGGTCTCAATCCTGTCTTTTTATTCGGGATTTGTCTTACAGAAGACAAGGCAAATGGTAAGCACTCTGTCCAGTGCTTCCCTGTCTCTGCCATTGCTTTCTGTATCTTCAGTTTCAACGTTACATTTAGTCGTTCCACCTTATCAGTGCTCTGTGGGTGCAAATAGGCGTGGAAGGCTTGATCTACTCCTAAGAAAGTCAGTATCTCTTGTAGGACCTCTGCAATGAATTTGATATCCCTATCACTCGCTATCACCCCAGGAATCCCATACCTGCAGACGACCACAGCTAAGAGTTTCTTTGAGGTATTTTACGCAGTAGCCTTGGTTACCGGATATGCCTATGTCCATGCTGTGAGAAAAGATCCAGCCTTCCATATGGGTCCATAGTCATGTGCTATGACGAATCCGTATCTGCTATCTGTATGAATGTTAGTAGTGTCATCAATAGCTAGCGTGCAAGCTTCATCAACTATGCTTACTGTGCTGACATGTGTGCTGGGAGTTGCCTTGTTTGTATGACTGTGTGTTCTGTAGTGATTGCATAACCTGTATGGAAGGTCCCATCTATTGCATATTTGGAACTGTTCACAAAAAATTAAAAGTCTGGATTTTGCAAAGGAATTTCTGTCACGTTTGCCATTCCAACTGTCTATTGTTCCATTAACCAGAGACAATCATGTTCTGCTTCCTCCTCTGCCCCCATTTCCTCATCATCCTCGTTTGGGAGAAGAGTGACTGGATTAACAGTAGTACATTTTCTGAAAGAAAGAGAAGGGGGAAGGAGAAATGCACATTAAAGTCATGTTAATGATATGCAAATCATAATAAAATGGAAACAACATTTTCAAAACTTTCTGATTTATTTAGTATCAATTATGATCACCATGTGTAAAAATATATTCACTTACCCACCTTGGTATGCTATCAGTGAAGTTATTAATGATTTCCTGAGGACAAGCCACATTTTTCTCGTGTAACTGTCAAAAGCCTGCATGGCCTATACATGCTACAATGGCCTAGAGCATCTCCAGATCTGTCTCCCATCAAGCACAATCGGGTTGGCAATTACAAAGGGAGATACCAGCAGTAGATCTTGATGGTTTGCGTACCCAAGTGCATTTAGCATGGCTGAAAATTCATCACGCAATCATTAACTCCTTCCTGACCTGGGACGTACACAGTACGTTGTCAAAGGTAGTGACTTCCCAACCTTGGATATACTGGGTGTGTCATGACTAAAATGCGACAATGCAACTGCAGTTGCGGTGATAGCATAAAGGTGCTTGCTATTTCTAACAGCAGGGCACCTGAGCTCGTCGTCACGGGGGATTTCATAACCCCCGGCAACTACAATCGCTGTTCAGTTCTGATTAGCCAATCACAGTTATTTCAGTGTTTCAGCAGGCAATTAAATTGTCTGAAACACTGATGTCCAGCCTATGAATGGTGCTATAACAGCAACGAGCATAGACTGGAGTCTAGAAATGCCAGTGTCACCAGGCCCAGCACTGATTGGTGTGATCTAACGATGACATCAATCGCACCAATCTGAGTGCAGAGACGTGATCTGACTCCACAGAGCGGTCATTGTTCTGATTGACTTTTTCAAGCCTTTGCCATCGCTGCTGGTGTTGCTGCTGCGAATCCTGAAAGAAAAAAAGAAGACGTTCCTGGTCCATTCCTGATCCATTCCTGATCCTACAGCTGTTGAGGACTAGTCGGTGATGCACATCACTGGTCGGCCTCCGATTGTTGTGTTTTTATAATTTTTGGAAAAAAGAATTGAATAAAAAATTATTTAGATTAGTTGATAGGACTAGATTAGGGACAGCAAAAATATACCTTCAGTTCCTGGAGGTAGTGATCAAGGCCCTAATATTTGGCAGTCAGAAAGGAGCAGGCCCCAATACTTCCAGAACTGAAGGTGCCTGTATCGTACCGGTGCAAGTTTTCCCAGGTGAGGTCCCTCAAACCTCAAAAAAAGGAAGGTCGCAAAAAATATGCAGAGTGTGTTACAGAAGAAGGATAAGAAAGGACACCATTTGGCAATGCGACACCTGCCCCGACAAAACTGGCCTTTGTGTAAAAGAATGCTTCAAACTGTCCCATACATCCATGGGCTACTAAATGAATTTCTAACTTACACTATTCATGTATGCCAACCTGACGTACACTATGCAACTCACGTATGCCTACCTGATGTGCCCTACACAAACCACGTATGCTAATTAGACATACACTACACAACTCATGTATGCCAACCTGATGCACTCTAAACTTCTCATGTATGCCAACCTGATACACTCTACACTACTCACGTAAGCCAACATGATTCACTCTACACTACTCATGTAAGCCAACCTGATGAACTCTACATAACTCTATATAACTCCCGTAAGTCAACCTGCTGTACTCTACACAACTCATTTGTGCCAATCTGATGCAATTTATGTATGCCACCACATTATAAAACTCAAACACCAGGAAAACAGTAGATGAATTCCAATATAGGGTCACTTGTGTTTTTTTTTTACTGTTTATTCACATCAGGGTCTATCCAAACATGACATGATGCCTGCAGACCATTCCTTCAAAGTTTGCATTCCATAATGTCATTCCTTACTTTTCGAACCCTGCTATACGCCCACATAGTAGTTTTCCCCACATATGGGGTATCATAGGAAATATTGCACAACAAATTTTGAGGTCCATTTTCTCCTGGAATAGTTGTGAAAATTAGACATTTTGGGCCATAACAACATTTTTGTAAAAAATAAGTTCCTTGGGGGTCTAATTTCCAAAATTGGGTCACTTGTGGGGGGTTTCCACTACTTAGGAACATCAGGGGCTCTCCAAATGAGACATGGCATCCATTTTTCATTCCAGCCAATTTGTTGTTCAAAAAGTCAAACGGTGCTCTTTCCCTTCCATGTAGTTTTCTCCCACATGTGGGGTACTGGCATACTCAGGAGAAATTACACAACAATTATTGGGATCTATAAAAGTTTTGGGTCTAAAGTAAAATTTTTCTGAAAATAATTAATGGTGCATTTTTCCTTTCTATGTTTCTTTAGTTCCTGTGTAACACCTGAAGGGTTAATAAACTTCTTGAATGTGGTTTTGAGCACCTTGAGGGGCGCAGTTTTTAGAATGGTGTCACTTTTGGTTGTTTTCTGTCATAATAGGTCCCTCTAAGTCACTTCAAATTTGATGTGGTCCCTAAAAAAAATGGTTTTGTAAATTTTGTTGGAACAGTAAGAAATCATTGGTCAACTTTTAACCCTTCTAACTTCCTAACAAAAAAAATATACTTCAAAAAGTGTGCTGATGTAAAGTAGATATATGGGAAATGTTATTTGTTAACTATTTTGTGTGACAAAAATAAGGGCATAAAAATTAAAAGTTTGAAATTTGCAACATTTTCAAAATTTGCACCAAATTTCAGATTTTTTCAAAAATAAACACAAGTCATATTGAACAAATTTTTACCATTATCATGAAGTACTGTACAATATGTCAGAACAAAAACTTTATCAGAATCAGTGGGATCCGTTGAAGCATTCAAGAGTTATTTCCACATAAAGTGACACTGGTCAGAATTGTAAAACTTGGACTGGTCATAAAGGGGAAAAAAAGCTTGGGGGGTAAAGGGTTTAATATCTTTGTTGACAGCATGCCAAGGGATGTAAATGCATGTATTTTCGTCTGAAAAAATTTAGTTATTTTGAAAATGTTGTTTTTAATTTTTCATCTTTTGCATATTGATCATGTGATTTCTATAATGTCACGACTTTTCCTTCTTAGTGTTGGTGTTGCAAGTTCAATATTGAGGAATGTATGATTTCCGAAGTATGGTATCCTTCAATTATGTTTTATCTCTTCAAATTTTAGTTGTGAATAGTATTATATTCAAGGAACAGAATTATTGTTAATATTATATTCAAGGGACATCGTATCACTTTAATATTACTTGAGTCGTAACACTTGTGTCATACAGTTTAGCTAACAATCTTTAATCCCTTTGAAACTGTACTTGTAAAATCATGTGAATCTTAAAAATAAATTTGAAGATTGCACAGACATGCTGCAAAATCATTTTGGCAGGTTTTTCGACCTGCACTGTATCACACCTCAGACATGTTGCGGTTGTTTTTTGTGTCTCTCCCCTTGTTACACCACTAACTTTGCAAAACAGAAACTTGTAGCACAATACTTGAATGAATGCGCTTAGTATAAAGATTGGAGAACTGTTTACTTTTTGTATATAGGAGTGTAAATTTATGAGATTTTTTGAAACAAGTCAGTAATTTTATTTCTGTAATATATTTGAAATATGTACCGTACTTAACAACTTATGAATCAGCAAAAGTAGTGCTTTCAATGGAGTACATTTTGTGATGGTGTAAAGTAAATGGATATGTATCTAATGAATAAAAAACCTACAAAGCTAAACAAAGAGAAGACTGTGTACATGGCACATGCAAATAACATCTAAATTTGGTACACAGAAATTCACAAATTTATTTACAATGCCATGGACTATGCCCCGTATCATAGATACAGTAAAAATATGGCATCTTAAAAGCATATAGTTCTGAAATAAAAATAATTATTTGACAAGCAGTGAGCTAAGCTTGTAATACAAAAGAAGAGGCAAGGTTAAAATGAATAAGCAGAATCCCATAGAAAACCTACACTGAATGGCTACATTTTAGAGATAAGTGAAATGAAATGTGAAATTAAGTCCTCTAAAATGTAACAAATATGTTAGCGCTATAAAAAGAAAAATTATTATTATTATTATTATTATTAACTTAACCCCTTGAAACTTAAATTTGACAGCTGAAGTTGCTGAATTTTTCCCTCAAAAAATTATATTTGTGGTAAATCAATTTATGGTGAATCACAAGCAATTCAAATGCTCTCCAAAGAAGTGAAAGGAATTCCCTTTGGACCTGAAATGTGGAATAGCTTGGTCCAAATCTGTCTTTTGTAGCCTATTTGAGTTCATGAATTAGTTGATGGAACATTGTTTTATTACCACTTAGAAATAAGATATATTTTATATACTCAGTTTTATATTTTTTGCTTTTATAATTTCAATAAGTTTTTCAATAAGTTTTTAGCAGTAAAGAAAAAAAATGGTTTTGAAATGTTTATCTACTCACTGTACTTGCAGCATACGCCTAAATTACTCATGAAACTGAAATGTATATGACAGCCACCTGCCAAAGTGTCATCAGTTTTAGAAAATGAAAGTAGAATATGGTTAAATTACTCTGTCATAGCAAAACTCACAATTCTATAAATGAAATATTGTTAATTGGGGGAAGTCATTGCATTATTGTGTGGATCTTGCATAATCATCTTCATGAATCCAATACATTTTAATTATTTTAAATGTTACAGTTTCAGCGAATGTGAATTAACGCAAAATGGAAATCAATTACTTTTAAGCAAGAATGAATTTAACATGGAAATGAACGAAGCTCAATAAAAAGAAGTTGTTACTTAAATTAATGATAATGAGCAAACCCATGAAAGCTTACTTCATCAAAGAAGTAATCACTACCCAGCAGTAAACATCTTTCGGTATTTAGAACATAATGGTAATGAATTTTACAGCATGTGTTGGGTTTCATATATTTTTCACATAAGACAAGGCCACACAATATTTTAAGTCTTTCAGCAACTTTTTAAAACAGTAAAATACTTTCCTACTTTCCTACTACAAATAGTTCTAGTACTAAAATGTATAGTGATTAATAATGAGCGAAGATGTTCGGATAATGTGATATCTGACCATATTCGGGTGTTATCCTAGTATCTTGGGTGTGCTTTGATAATATGTTCGAGTTCCTGTTTCTGCATGTTTTGCTGTGGTAGACAGAAGAATTTCTATCTGAATTGACAGTTGAGATATTTTGAGATCTACTAAAATGCTAAAAATGACGGATGTGTTAGCGCTTAATATGGTCACTCATTACAGATGAGTGTATTAATCCGCAAAGAATTGAACTTCAGTCAAATTTTGTGAAATTCGTGTATTCATGTGAATTCAAAAACTTTGAAATTCAATAAAAATGTTAATGTGTGGAGTAATGTCATTGTACTCAATGTACTCTCTTATGATCAGTGGGGTCCTATCTCTCTCTGCTGTAGACTGTACTCTCTTATGATCATTGGGGTCCTATCTCTCTCTCCTACGGAATGTAAGCTCTTATGGTCAGCGGGGTCCTATCTCTCTCCTATAGAATGAAAGCTCTTATAGTCAGTGGGGTTCTCTCTCCTCTCCCCCACGTGTATTTTCTGAGTAATTACAAGCTTTTCAGTATTGAGATTTGTGCAATTTTATTTGCAAGTTTTTTTGGGAAATTTGACGAAGTAGTTGAAATCAAACATCCATTCATCTCTACCACTCATGTACCACTCATGTGTCTCTCTGCTTTCATAAACAATTAATAATATGTCATAAATATCAGAAATTTCTAGCTGATACTGGTTCAAAGGAGCAATAAATGATGGAGAAGTTGTCCCATAGTAAAATAATATCTTAGGTGAGGTGAGTATCAGTTTTTTTTGTTTGTTTTTTTACCCTACAGCACATTAAGAAACATTTCCTGGGAAAATGTGTGTGCTTTGTCAAATTAAAATTTTGTCAGATCCGTTCATAATTGGGAGGATAATATTGTGTATGTGACCATCCTTTAAAAACCAAACATACCACACTCCCACAACAAATTCTCGTAATTTATTATATCAGTAAAATATTGTGTATATGAGGCCAGGCCTGAAGCAGAACTCTCTCAATTCATGCAGACTAATCCAACTGTCTGTCATTCAATTTAAGGAAATGTTTTTTTTAGCTATGCGCTTTTATCAAGTACTCTAACTTATGTTTTAATTTTTAGGACATAATAGTAAAATACAGATCAAAAAACTACAAAGTAGACAGCACTCAACTTACTCTTTTCCTTTGGAGTTCTGGCCACCATTTTTTCTAAAGTGGTATCTGCTTCACTGCTTATACAGTGAGCTCAAAAGCTCAATAATATTTAATAACCACCAATTCATGATGTGAAAATCTAGAAATAAAATATTAACAGAATGCATATTAACATATAGAACTAAAATGATTATAAAAGTAAGCTAAAACTATAAACATTTTGTCCTTTAACAGTAATGCTTTAGTTTCAAAAGTAAAACTGTACTTAGAACTAAAGCTTCTCCATATTTCTTCACTCACAACTGAAATGCACCTTGAGGTTATATCATACTCCTAATAGAAGCACGATTTCATAACATCACATAATAGTTAATTGCAGTACAAGCAATGCAAACATGGGTATATTAGCACAAAATCAAAATTTGATAGTGTGAATATTTTATAAACTATCTTTGAACAATACCTAAACTACAGTATTTTGATGGAGAATTGCAAATTTGAACTCTTACTTTCTTATTCCAAATATAAAATAACAGCATTTATATGTAGTAGCCATACTGTATGTATATTATTTGAAATATGTAGGTACCTATGATAGTGAAAAGTCATTAAAGTTTGGTACTTAAAAAAATCGTATTTTACAGTCTCTGAAAATTATTCTTCATTTCTGGCAATGATGTCCTCTTAAAATTCAATAATGCAAATTAATGAGCAAATCAATTTTGGTTGGATACTTAATGTCTTAGCACTCTACCCTCTTTGGTGGCAAACAACAGGATCCATGCCCACAAGAGAAAAGATCTGAGCTCTCCTCACATCCATTATCTGCCTGTAGACATTAATTACTCAATGTTATTGCTTTTAGACATTAGTCATTTACTGCTCTCAGACCATTCATTACAAAAGGAATTCTTTCGAATTAGAATGTAGGAAAATGTATGTAAGTGAAGCTTAATTACTCTGATTTTAATAATGCCAACTCCTTTGTTTTATTTCTAAGAAATGTTCAACCTTCAATCTATGGAAATTAAAATAGGATATAATGAAGTGCTGGACAACTTGACTCAGAAAAATTAATTGCATCAATTATTTTTCTCAATGCATTACAGCATTCATCTAACCAGAATAGTATTTATACTTTTATTTTCACTTTTCTGAGTGCTTTTCAATGTATCTGAAAGTTGATTCACAAAACAGAAGAAATATTCGCAACTTTAATTCTACAAAATGCTTCTAGCTTTTCTACAAGAATCACACTGAGGATGATGTGGAGTTGCAATTACCAAGAGCAGAAGAGAAATCTATTTTGAAACATATTGATAGAGTGTTCAAAATTGCCCATGTTAATAACTATTGGTTTCTCCCAGACAGAAATGGAGTTGAAGAGACTTTTATGTTACACTGCCAATCCCATTATTTTTGATGCAAAATATGACACAATTTCACATTTAATTAAAAAGATTGTAACGTAAAAATATTGAGAAAGAACATTCGCTTATTCCCTCTGGTCCTTCCTTAAATTTATTTAAATGAATGATTTAGATGCATATAATTTCACTTAAGTCATCAGAAAAGATGAAAGAAGAAAAGTGCTGCCAGTGTTCAAACACTCTGGACGATATCAATAGGAGGTGATGTATTTAGGCACCAGTTTAAAAATGGGAACCAAAGCAACAATTATGAGTAAAGAACAGCTCACACCTTAGGAGAATAACGAGTGCTGCACATTACATATATTGCATCTGTGTTTTCTCACTTACTCTTTGACAACCTTACAGTTCAACTACACATTCCAATCATTCAGAACAAACAAAAGAGGTTTAGTAGCTGCAGTAATAGGCGTTCAGTGCTCAGGGACATGGCCAAGGTAAGGAAGGCTAAAAAGCAACCACCACTGAACAAAACATAAAAGTTGAAATGCCAAGGCTGGGCTAAGAAATATCTGAAGACAGATATTTCAAAAGTTTTGTGGACTAATGAGATTAGAGTGACTCTTGATGAACCAGATGGACAGACCTGTGACTGGATCAGTAACCGGCACAGAAATCCAATTCGAATGGACTGGTATTATTAAAGATGAACTAGTTGGATGTTTTCAGGATGAAGATAGACTTGTAAACCTACTGCCAGTTTTTAGAATACACTTTCTTCAAGCAGTTGTGCAGCAAATATACTGCACCTCTAAAAAACCTGTAATTTTTATGCAGGACAATACTCCATCGCAACATGGACGTACTCCACTGCTTGGCTAGCCAGTAAATGCTTTAGAGATGAAAGAATAATGACATGGCCCCCTTCCTACCTGACCTAAACCATATTGAGAACTTGCAAGTCCTTCTTAAAAGGGAGATTTATGATAAAGGCGAACAATACACCTCTCTGAACAGTGTCTGGGAGGCTGTGATTATGGCTGCCGAAAAAGTTGATCATCAACAGGTTCTATGGATGAAAGGATTATGACTGTTATTAAAAGGACTGTGGCTATATTGGTCAATGATATTTTTTTTTAAATGTCAGATATTATTTTTGTACATTTTGTTTGATTTTATATTCTCACTTTAGCATATAAAAAGTAACAATTGGAATGAGAAAAATTGTGTTTTTCATTTAGCTATATAAAATTTCTGCACACTAATTTAGTTGAAAAATTAGTTGCACACTTAGTTATTCTCATAAGAAAGACTAAACCTCACTCTTACTTTCTTAAATATTCAGGTGTCAGGTTTATTAACCTTATGGCTTGACAAACAGCACTGTAGTTGTTCAATAATAAAATTAATAATCAAAAATACAAATTGCCAGTGTATTTTTATAGTTTACCTGTAATTATGTATTTCTATAATCCATGTCTTTTAATTAAAACAACTATAAAACCTTAAAACAGTCATAGCAAGTGTATTGAAATTGAAATCGTTACAAATATTATTTTATATCTCAGTTTGTCACTTTGCATGTAAAAATAAATTAACTTTTGGTTTCTAAATAGAAAGTTCTACATAGTGTAGGCAAAGCTATTGTGTGTTACACTTTTAGCAAAAAAAGCTAATTTTATATAATGAAAAATTATACACTTTTCTAATACTCCTTAAGGTTGTTGCATGCTGTCATTTAAAATGAAAGTTTATTGCTTACTTCCAGTGGATAGAAATCAGCCACAATCATGTTTTGGACACTTTTTGTACATGATTATTGGTGAGATTTGTTGGTGTTGTATGTTAGGTAGAAACAAAATAACAATGACAGATAGGACCTTGGATGTAATAGGGGGCATACCACTAAACATTATATAAACCAGAGAGACCATAGGTATTTTCAAAACCCCAAGATGACATAATTAAAACAACATATGTTGACTAAAAGAGATAAATGCTTTATTTATGTATTTTTTAAGAAATAACACATAGGTATAATTAACATGTGTGAGAAGACATAACATGGGCATGTGAGGCAGCAGGGGGTAGATAGAGACACAGCTGGTATCAAATTCACATTGGACCTATACTAGGTCACATAGTCCAACCCATAGAATCCATTAGTCACAGACAATGTGTGCAGAAAAAGTTAAATAACATAGATCAAGTGACCTATAACCAGTCACAGTATAGACAACCATCAGAGGTTTTTTTTCTCCCCCGGCCTCTCTCTATATCTGGAACCCCATCTGAACTTTGGAAGAGAACCTGATTGTGTATGGATGACAAATTGGTTGAATCTAAATAGAACTCTTTCCCTTTAAGGATAAGGAGCGGACATGGACATCTATTTAGTATGGACATTTATTGCAACATCATCTGTTATGTATTATATGCATGACCTTTTGGTGCAGGGCGAATGGGGTGACACTTGTCACTCCACCGATATGATGTACCTCCTTCTCCGTTGTTGAGTAGTCTGTCCTGCTCCATATTTATTCCTTATATTCTCATGATCGATTCCTGTGAACAAACAAAGTAGCACTCTGTAACGCTGAGTATGTAACTATGAAGTATGAAATATGAATAGCATTACTGCTGTAGAAAATAGAAATAAATGAGAAATTTTAGCGCATGTAAATTTGAAGTATGAAATATGAATAGCATTACTGCTGTAGAATATAGAAATAAATGAGAAATCTTAGCGCATAAATTGGCCAATTGATGTGTACCTGAGAGCCGCGATAAGGCGTTTCTCGATGTCAGGACCTAACAATGTGAATACCTCTCTAAGGGAGATCCGTCTGCTTATGTGTGGGAAAGTAAGATCCTGCTGCAATTAAAACCACCTGCGGCATGGGGGTGGAGTGCTCAGTCAAAACTTAAATCTAGTAACAAAGAAAATGAGGGCACTTCCATTACAAGAAATAGGTGTGAACAGGTGCTTACTAAGAGGAGCTACCTCCATGTACAATGAACAAACAAAGTAGCACTCTGTAATGCTGAGTATGTAACTATGAAGTATGAAATACGAATAGCATTACTGCTGTAGAAAATAGAAATAAATGAGAAATTTTAGCGCATGTAAATTTGAAGTATGAAATATGAATAGCATTACTGCTGTAGAATATAGAAATAAATGAGAAATCTTAGCGCATAAATTGGCCAATTGATGTGTACCTGAGAGCCGCGATAAGGCGTTTCTCGATGTCAGGACCTAACAATGTGAATACCTTTCTAAGGGAGATCCGTCTGCTTATGTGTGGGAAAGTAGGATCCTGATGCAATTAAAACCACCTGCGGCATGGGGGTGGAGTGCTCAGTCAAAGCTTAAATCTAGTAAAAAAGAAAATGAGGGCACTTCCACTTCAAGAAATAGGTGTGAACAGGTGCTTACTAAGAGGAGCTACCTCCATGTACAATGAACAAACAAAGTAGCTGTGGTCCGACCTTGTGCGCTTGCGCCGGATGCTGCGTTTATGTGGCCGCGGCGCGGTCTCGGGTGGGCGGTGTCCCGGAACATGTGACGTCAGTGGGGGAGTTCCCCTCTTCCTGGATGCTGTCTGAGACCGCGCCGCTGTCACCAATGTCTGCTGTTATGCGGTGACATGCGCCGCTATTGGTCAGTAACTAATTGCTTCACATGGGACCCACATGTATATAAGAGGCACTGTATCCACACACCCCACCACGCCCCCTGAGGAAGTACGGAAACACGTGTCGGGGCCTCCGCTGGCACTGCTGGTCACCTGTTTACTTTCACTAAGTATGTCTTACTTAACCCTTTCCATGTGATGCTTGTACTTTTTATGTGTTGCTGAAAAAACCTCTGATGGTTGTCTATACTGTGACTTGATATAGGCCACTTGATCTATGTTATTTAACTTTTTCTGCACACATTGTCTGTGACTAATGGATTCTATGGGTTGGACTATGTGACCTAGTATAGGTCCAATGTGAATTTGATACCAGCTGTGTCTCTATTTACCCCCTGCTGCCTCACATGCCCATGTTATGTCTTTTCACACATGTTATTTATACCTATGTGTTATTTCTTAAAAAATACATAAATAAAGCATTTATCTCTTTTAGATGTTTTAATTATGTTATCTTGGGGTTTTGAAAATACCTATGTTAGGTAGAAAGTTTATATTGATATTTGTCTTTTAGATAATATATTGAGACAGTTAACAATAAACAATGTATTACTGTACACTAAAAAAAATTGCACAGTAAGGGTGCTTTCATATTGCGTTTAAGCACCCATTTAAAGGCCGTTTCAAGTTGTCATAGATTTCTTTCATGTGGACTGTATAACCAACTGGAATTGAAGGTAGCACATTGCCATTATGGAACAACACAGCCTTTAGGCTTGTTTAGGATGAATCGGTAAAAAGCTTCCATTTCTATGGATTATGTGTTATCTTCAGAGCTTCCATTAAAATCAGGGCCGTAACTACAACCAGGGCAGTCGGGGCACTGCCGCGGGGCCCCAACCACCCAAGGGGCCCCAAAGTGATGGTAAAAAATTGTATTTTAATACTTTAATTTCTCATAAAATACCCAGCTCCTATATTCCTGTCAGACAATGTCACCTGGAGGACAGGAAAGACTATCATTTCAATAATTTCCAGGAGCTCTGCCAGCTGTCAATGAATGGAAGCCTGCACTGGCCTGGAGAGTCTCATAGCACAAGATTTGTATCAATATGTTAGTCTGGAGATCACAGAGAGGTGGCAAGGCAGGCACAGTGCACACTGACTGTAACAAACTCTCACATCATTGAGAGGAGACAGTCTCAGCAGACACAAATATCTCTGTGACAAACTCTGAGAAGCTCTGCTATTTAATAAACATATACAGTTATTTGAAAATTGTGCAATATTTGGAATTATTCACCTTATTAATTTTCCAAACATATTCACTGAATATTTAACTTCTAAAACTTGCATCATAAACAACAAAATCTATTAAAGGTCTTGCAAAACGTGGTGAAGCCTGTGTGTTGTATACAACAATGCGTAGCAGGCTTCACCACGTTCAGCACAACCTCTAGTGATTGAAATGTTGAGGGGCCCCACTATGAAGTTTTGCCCCAGGGCCCCGAAGTTTATGGTTACGGCACTGATTAAAATGTTGATGTTGTTGCATACCACAAGATCGCCCTTTATGAAGAAGTATTTATCATGGTTGCAAAACAATGAAACCTGAACATAACCCTCTAGGACAGGGTTCCCCAACTCCAGTCCTCAAGGCCCACCAACAGGTCATGTTTTCAGGATTTCCTTAGTATTACACAGGTGATAATTGCATCACCTGCACAGGCAATAATTCCATCACCTGTGCAATACTAAGGAAATCCTGAAAACATGACCTGTTGGTGGGCCTTGAGGACTGGAGTTGGGGAACCCTGCTCTAGGAGATTCCAGTGCTGTAGCCTGGAACCTAAAAGCTCAGCCTTACTCTTGGACAGATTCAAATCTCTAACAAGATCGTTCATTTCACTTTGTGTTATAAGATGTGGTTCAGTTGAGGTTGCTGACTGTTAGAACCTTGCTGTTAGGTTTTTTTTTCCTTTGCTGGTCACATGACCTTGTTGGCCTATTTAATCCTGCTCCGCCCTTCTGGCTTTGCTGGACTTCATTGTATATCTACTTTCTAGCTAGCCTGTGCTCTGTATCTAACTCTGTTAGTTTGCTTGGTCTACGGACCTCTATGTTCTATCTATTTTGTTTGTTCGTCTGTCTGCTACTATTTCTGTTAGGAGGTGTCCCATATTCCTCCCAGTCCTTAGTACTTGTAGGGATTCCCTCCTCACATCTATAGGTCTCCGTACAGACTAGATTAGGACTTTAGCAGGTCTGATCGCAGGATCAGGTTCCCTGTTACATCGTAGGGATTCAGCTGAGTCTTATAGTAGGGACAGATCTCCTCTCTTTCCTTAGCTTTGGTAGCAGAACATAACAGTAAGTCCAGCCTGCAAATTCTCTAAGGAAAGATTTTTTTTTTTTTTTTTTTTTTTTTTTTGTTCCATCATGGTGTCGGTTCAGGATTTGGCTAAACACCTGCAGGGACTCTCTCTGGAAGTGGCCGAGCTCCGTCAGCACGTGAGTAACTGTCCTGGAGCATATTTCTTGGAGCCTAAGGTATGTTTGCCGGATTTATTTTTTGGTGAACATCGAGAATTTTTTTCATTTAAAAATGCTTGCTTATTGTATTTTCGTTTGAGACCCAAGTCCTCTGGGGATGAATCCCAGCGCGTAGGGTTCATTATGTCACTTTTGCGCAAAGAGCCTCAGGAGTGGGCCTTTTCTTTGCAACCTAGTGATACATGCTTCAGATCAGTGGATAGTTTTTTTTCTGCTTTAGGACTATTATATGATGATCCTGACCGTGTGGCATCAGCTGAGACTGAGTTGAGACGTTTAAAACAAGGATCAGGTAATGTCGAAAAATATTGTACTCATTTTCGTCGTTGGTCCACTCAAACAGGGTGGAACGATTCTGCTCTGAAAAGTCTATTTCTTGCTGGGCTCAGTGAAAGGGTTAAAGACCTGCTAATTGCTTATCCTACACCTGAGGATTTGCAACAGGCTATGCAATTAGCTATACGGGTGGATAGAAGACTGCGTGCTAGGGTTAATGAGAGCAAATCCTCTGCTATGTCAGTTTCTGGTTATGATAATGTGTGTACTAACAGTGGTGTACCGATGGAGATTGGATCGGTGGCACCTCGCTCTCAAGAAAAAGACCGTCGTTTTTCAGAAGGCTTGTGTTTCTATTGCGGAAAATCTGGTCATTTGATTAAAGGCTGTGAGCTTCGTATGAAGAAAGAAAAAAAAATGGTCAGTCACGCCCGTATTGCCTGTTTAAATTCCAAGGGTATATTTTTAGCTGCTTCCACGATTGCTCAGGAAAAATTAATGGAATTTCGGGTGTTTGTTGATTGCGGGTCTACACTGAATGTAATTGATGGGGGATTCGTGGAAAAACTCAATTTAAAACCTGAACCTTTATCATCCCCCATTGCTGTGGTTTCTGTGGATGGTTCCCCTTTGAAGAATATTACTCTCAAGGTCAGTGAATTTCCTCTCACTATTAATGGTGTTCACCATGAGAAATTGGATTTGGTAGTGTTGAATAACTTGCCTTCTCCAGTAATATTGGGTTTGCCCTGGTTAAAATTTCACAATCCTGTACTGGATTGGTCTACCAGTGAAATTAAATCCTGGAGCCATAAATGTTATGACAAGTGTTGTAACGGGCGTATTGCAGCTTTGGATAGGGGAGAATTGCCTGTTCCTATTCAGGATTTTTGGAGAGTTTTTTCTGAGAAGGAATCGCAGGTTTTGCCTCCCCATAGAGACTATGATTGTTCTATTGAATTTGTCCCTGGAGCGACTCTTCCTAAAAGTCGTTTATTTAACCTTACCATTCCTGAGAGGAAGGCTTTGGAGGAATACATACAGACAAGTTTGGCCGCCGGTCACATTAGGCCCTCTAAGTCTCCTGTGGCGGTTGGATTTTTTTTTGTAAAAAAAAAGGACGGCGGTTTACGTCCTTGTCTGGATTTTCGTGAGATTAACAAAATTACGGTACGCAATCCTTACCCACTGCCATTGATTCCTGATCTGTTTAACCAGTTATTGGGGGCCAAGTGGTTCTCTAAAATTGACCTTAAGGGGGCATACAATCTGTTGCGCATGAAGGAGGGTGATGAATGGAAGACTGCTTTTAACACTCCTGTGGGTCATTTTGAGAATCTGGTTATGCCTTTTGGTCTTACTAATGCTCCTGCATTTTTTCAGAATCTGATTAATGACATCCTTAGACCTTTGATCGGTAAAAATGTGGTTGTGTATTTGGATGACATTTTGATTTATTCGCCAGATCTGGAGTCTCATTGGCGGAGCGTGCGTGAGGTATTACAGTTATTAATGGACAATTCGCTTTTTGCTAAGCTGGAGAAATGTGAGTTCGCTGTACAGAGAATTAGTTTTTTGGGCTACATTATCTCCAGCAAAGGTTTTGAGATGGATCCGGTTAAGGTTCAGGCTGTGCAGGAATGGCCTAGGCCTATTGGTTTGAAATCGTTACAGAGGTTTTTGGGTTTCGCCAATTACTACAGAAAATTCATAAAACATTTTTCTAGTATTGTCAAACCTCTGACTGATCTCACCAGGAAAGGTGCTGATGCGGTTCAGTGGTCTTCTGAGGCCATTGAAGCTTTTGTGTATCTCAAGGAGAGGTTCACCTCTGCTCCCATCCTTATGCAGCCTGATGTTACTAGGCCGTTTTTGGTTGAGGTTGATGCTTCCTCTGTGGGGGTTGGCGCAGTATTGTCTCAGGATAACGGGGATGGATTACATCCCTGTGCCTTTTTTTCAAAAAAATTTTCGGAGACTGAACTGAATTACGATATTGGTAATCGGGAATTATTGGCTATTAAACTCGCATTTGAACACTGGCGCCACTTCTTGGAAGGTGCGGAATTTCCCGTTCAGGTTCTTACGGATCATAAAAATCTGATATATCTTGATGCTGCCAAGCGCCTGAATGCCCGTCAGGCTAGGTGGGCACTGTTTTTCTCGCGGTTTAATTTCTCCGTTACTTACATCCCTGGTACTAAGAATGTTAAGGCGGATGCCTTGTCTCGCAGTTTTTCTCCCATAGTCGGTGCTGAGAAAGAGGAAAACATTTTACAAGAAGGTGTTGTGATAGCTGCTTTAGACTCCGTTTTGGAAGATGAGATTCTTAAAGCTCAGGAGAATGCCCCATCTAACACTCCCCATGGGAGGTTGTTTGTGCCTGGGACCTTTAGGAGAGATTTGTTTGTTGAGTGTCACGAATCTCGGTTGGCAGGTCATCCCGGAATCTCTGAGACCAAGAGACTGGTGGTTCACAGTTTTTGGTGGCCTGGATGGCAGAAGAAAGTCATTAAGTGGGTGCGCCAATGTACTATATGTGCTAGATCTAAGTCCTCACATACTCCTGCTGCGGGGTTGCTTTGTCCTTTGGAGGTCCCCAGTGCTCCTTGGACACATTTGGCTATGGACTTTATAACTGACCTTCCCTCCTCTGAGGGTTTTACTGTCATCTGGGTGGTCGTGGACCGTTTTAGCAAGATGTGTCACTTGGTTCCCTTCGTCAAACTGCCCTGCGCTAAAACTCTCGCTAAGGCCTTTGTCAAGGAAATTGTCAGACTTCATGGCGTTCCTACTGACATTGTTTCTGATAGGGGTCCTCAGCTCGTGGCTCGTTTTTGGCGTGCCTTTTGTGACAGGTTGGGAATTCATTTGTCGTTTTCGTCCGGATATCATCCTGAATCTAATGGCCAGACAGAAAGGAAAAACCAGGATGTTGAGCAGTTCTTGCGTTGTTTTGTGGCAGACAATCAAGAGGGGTGGTCTGAGTTTCTGCCACTTGCCGAATTTGCTCTGAACAATCATACATCTTCTTCTGCTGGTTGTTCGCCTTTTTTTTGTTGTTCTGGGAGACATCCGTCGTTTGGGTCGTTCTCCAAGTTGGGATCTGCCGTGCCTGAGGAGGAGAATTTTTCCGGTGATTTGGAAAGAGTTTGGACGGATGTGCGTGGTAATCTTCAGGAGGCCAACAGAAAATCTAAAGACTACTTTGATAGGAAACGACAGGAGGTTTTGTTCGCTGTTGGTGACATGGTTTGGTTGTCCTCTAGGAATCTGCGGTTGAGGATTCCTTCTAAGAAATTGGGTCCCAAGTTTGTAGGGCCCTTTAAGGTGCTTCAGGTTGTCAACCAATCTGCTGTTAGGTTGGAGGTTCCTACCTCCTGGAGAATTAATCCGGTCTTTCATGTCTCTCTGTTAAAAAAAGCTGTTGTGTCGGATGGTGACGCCTCTGCCTCTGTTCCTCCGGTGGTGGAGGACGGGGAATATGAAATTTCTCGCATCCTTGACTCTAGACGGTATAGAGGTAGTTTGCAGTATCTTGTGGCCTGGAAAGGTTTCGGACCCGAGGATAACTCTTGGGTGAGGTCAGATGATGTTTCCGCGTCCAGACTTATCAGAGCGTTTCACAGGAGATTTCCTGATAAGCCTGGTCCTAGGGGATCCGGAGGATCCTCTTAGAAGGGGGGGTACTGTTAGAACCTTGCTGTTAGGTTTTTTTTTCCTTTGCTGGTCACATGACCTTGTTGGCCTATTTAATCCTGCTCCGCCCTTCTGGCTTTGCTGGACTTCATTGTATATCTACTTTCTAGCTAGCCTGTGCTCTGTATCTAACTCTGTTAGTTTGCTTGGTCTACGGACCTCTATGTTCTATCTATTTTGTTTGTTCGTCTGTCTGCTACTATTTCTGTTAGGAGGTGTCCCATATTCCTCCCAGTCCTTAGTACTTGTAGGGATTCCCTCCTCACATCTATAGGTCTCCGTACAGACTAGATTAGGACTTTAGCAGGTCTGATCGCAGGATCAGGTTCCCTGTTACATCGTAGGGATTCAGCTGAGTCTTATAGTAGGGACAGATCTCCTCTCTTTCCTTAGCTTTGGTAGCAGAACATAACACTGACAGAAGGACATTTGTAAGAAGTTTGTGTGTTCTCCCCATGTTTGCGTGGTTTTCCTCTGATAGGGAATCTAGATAGTGAGCCCCAGTGAAGACAGTGCCGATTATTAATGTCTGTTAAGCGCTGTGGAATTAGTAGCGTTATATAAGTGAGTAAAGAGGAAGATGCTTCATGACACCAAGTGCCCTCTTCTTCCCCACTTGTCTCGACTGAAAATGTTTCTGGTGCTTTTGAAACTGAAAGTTATTCTGTATGTGGCACTAGGCATATTGCAGATGGAATTTTTGGATACTCTAAAGTCCACTTCTTCTTTCTTGAAACTCCTTTCCTAATGGGGGGCACCATGAAGAAATAGCAATTGGTAGTGTGATCGGTTGGCTTTCTCCAGATCATTGGGACTGCAAATAGGCATAGATTGCCTCTTCTCAAGCATCCACTGGGTAAGATGTGATGCATATCTATGGCAGCATATGTGTGGAGCCTAACTCTTGTCCTGATCTCCTATTCTGCAGTCAAAATACAGGTTGCAGGCTTTCCTTATCATGGTAGTCAAGATTTGCCTTTGTGATGCAAAAGTGACTTCTCTGCATATGTAAGAAAAACTGTCCTCTTTGTTAATGCAAGAACAAGACATATCTGAAAAAAACATATTGAAACATGTCAATATGCTAAGAAACTAAGCCAAGAAATCCTAAAACTGTATACCTTACACAGGCGACATTTATAAAAGTAGGTGATGCAACTGTAATTAGGTGCATGTCCTCAGAGCTGTATTTTATAATTGGTCACCTTAAGATGATAGAATACTGAAGGCTCAATAGACTAAATAAATGATATAATAGACTAGCTACTAACAATGCAACAATGATGATGAAATAATAAAGACACAATTTTTCTATAAGCCTGCATGAAAGGTGTCATAAGTTACTACAGCCTAATCAAGAACTTGAAAATTAGAGCCCATAAGCATATTTAAGCATCATATTCGTTTTCAGCACCATAAAATTTCAAAAAAGTTTAACTGTTATCGTCGCTGTACCAATTTGGCTATAGAACAGTGTAATCAGTTCTCTGCATTAATGGTATATTGGTTAACCCCTTAGTGGCCAATATACATCTTTTTACTGACCTGAGATATAAGAGACTAGCGTTCCCTGACAGCTGACTATCCTGTAACTGTTACCTGTACACTATAGCTGACAATTTGCTGCATCAGCCACGATCAGAACCGACCATGGACATCTAACACCTTAAATTCTGCTTTCAATAGTGACTACAGAATCTAAATAGTTAAGAGTGTTAATAGTTAAAGAGTGTAGGGGTCCCCCTTTAGCCTCATTGGCACCCTTAGATCTTGATTGTGTGGTCCTGATGTTTGCCTTGGCAGTTCGTGGCCAAATAACGGACTTAAAGTCTGCTGGCTATAGCGGCCTGTTCAAAAGTTATCAAAATTTAGGTGGTAAAAATAAACTTTTTCATTCTTTTCATGCCACTTTCCATTATTTCCAGAAAAGAACCAGAAGGGTTAATGAACTACCTCAAAGCTGGTTTAAATACGTTGAGGGGTGCAGTTTTTAAAATGGTATGACATTTGGGTGGTTTCCAACATATAAGATCCCCAAAGTCACTTCAAAACTGCACAGATCCCTATAAAAATACGTTTTGTAAATTTCCTTGAAAAAAATAAAAATTACTGCTACATTTTTAAACCTTCTGAAATGTTAACAAAATAAAACAACATTTTACAAATGGAGCTGATGTAAAGCAGACATGAGGGAAATGTGATTTATTAATGTTTTTGTGCGGTATGACTATTGGGATTAAAGAGATAGTCATTCAAAGTTTGAAAATTGCAATTTTTAAAACATTTTTGTCAAATTTCTGATATTTTTATAAATAAATGCAAAACATATTAACCTACATTTACCATTATTATAAAGTATCATGTGTCACAAAAAAAAAACAATCTCAAAACCAATGGGATTTGATGAAGCATTCCAGAGTTATTACCACATAATGTGACACTGGTCAGATTTCAAAAAATCAGTCCGGTCACTAAGGGGTTAGTCTTTATTGTGATAAGCAAACACTGGATAATTATATTACTGACCATTTTTCATCTATTCATGTAATGTAGTTTTCACACTGTGCATGGAATCTGTCCCTCCCTTAGTTAACATATTTGTTTTTAAGGGATGAAACATCATTTTTCTTCTTAATATTTTTCTCACCTGCTCTTATGCACAGCATGTTTCTGTACCTGTAAATCACTCTAGTATACTAAGGGATTATTTTGTGTATCAAAACCCAGCAGGGTATTTAAACCTTTCTCAGTCAGAGCTATCATATGTGATATAGCTCAGTAAATACCTTTCTTATTTATTGCACAGGCTTTAAAGCATTATTTTATTGAAACAATAAATAAAACCAACTTTAAGTAGAAAGATGCATGGCCTATTTTTGTATATAAAGTAAATTTATCACTATGCAGGTTTTACAGTTTTAGCTTTCTAGGATTCTAAATCAGTGTTCTTATACACATTTTATATCTTTACAGAATGTGTAGAACTATAGTCTGGAATGTTACTATTCCTCATCACAAATGACAGGTGCAGGGAATATATTCCAGTACTTGTTGTTTTAGTGACCATATCAACAATAGCAAACTACTGTGGTGTACTTAATATAACTGAATTCAGACACTATTTATCCAGTGGCATAGCATGTTGAGACTGGATAGCAGCATGTACAGTATTAAGAGCCCACTGCAGGTTTAAGCTGGTGCTTTGGTAAAAGTCCCATCCTTGCTTCCAAATTTTCATCCTTGACTTTCAAGAACTATAATTAAACATGACTGAAGGTTTTGAAATTCAAATCTGCAAGATTTGCCATATTTTTCCCAAAAATTAGATATATCACAAATTGATAATACTGCAAAGTCTTTAATTGCACTTCAAAGATGTGTATGACTCAGCTTTCAAGTTCTTGAATGCAAACACGGCTTTAGAAATTTCAAAGTGACCTCAACATATAGCAATAATTGTTAAGGCACCATCCAAAAATTCCCATTTTTTGAGATGAGCAGCAGGTTTATTTGGAATGTGAAGAAGCAATGACTTTTCAACAAGCTGTAACTATCCCTTTTTTTGTTTGGGAGAAGCAACAGGTTTGGAAAGTGAAAAATGAATGGCTTCTTAAGAATCTGTACAAAATATTATCCCTTTTTGTGAGCATTGTCATTTTACTTATGGTTATCCTGTGCAGGATAGGGTTCCCAGCAGAAAGTATAGAAATAGAACACAATGGATAGGCAAGATATGTGTGGCTGCCTAGGACCAGCCTAGTGACAGTTGTAGAAACCGCAAAGAACAGTGGCTATAAATGGTCTCTACACCTGTTAAAATGTCAGCTTTTTATCTTGTAAAAAAATAATTTCAGAACTTTTTCCACCTTTCATGTCACAGATAATCTATAGAAATCTATTATCTAACTAGAATGATTTTTGATGGTTAAAAAAATAAAGTAAAATAATGTAGTTGCATAAATGTTAACACCCTCTTATAATTGGGGATGTGGTTGTGTTCAGAATTAGCCAAACACATTTAAACTCCTGTTAAATGGCAGTCAGAACACATCTGCCATCATTTAGTGATTCTAATGAACCCCATAAAAAGTTTGGCTGTTCTAGTGAGATTTTCCGTGCAGTTCCAAGGAAAAGCCATGGTCCATTAACAGCTTACAACACAGCAAAGAGCTGAAGATGAAGAGAAATTTCCATTTCAGCACAACGACCTTAAACATACCTCCAAATTAAGAAAAGAATGGTTTCACCAGAAGAAGATCAAAGTTTTTGAATATTCCTTCTAGAGACCAGACCTTAATCCAATTGAAAACTATGTAATGACCTGAAGAGGAGACTGTACACAGGAGATACTCCCACGATCTGACATATTTGAAGCGCTACTGCAAGGAAGAGTGGGCAAAGATTGCCAATTCTAGATGTGCCATGCTCCTACGAAAAAAGACTGAATGCTGTCATACATTCATAGGGTACTTCAACATTGTATTCGTTTAACCGCTTCCCGACTGCCCACTGTACATAAACGTCAGCACTGCCTGGGCTCTGTGCAGCGCCGACATTTATAAACGGTCGGTGGTCCCGCAGCGCTCAGGACCCCCATGGTCCTGCAAGCACTGTGGGTGCAGTGCAGAGCAACAGCTCTGACAGGGGACATCATCGGGACCTGATTGGATCAGGTCCCAATGATGTTAACCCTTTGCTATCTTCTAGATGCCACGATCTATAGCGATCGCGGCATTTAGAAGATAGTGAGAGGAGAGGGGGTCGTCCACTTACCTCTCCGATGGCCCCCAATGTCTGAGAGGACCTGACGTTGTCATGGCAGCCGGAGGTCACATGACCGCCTCCGGGTCTGCCATGTACGGTGTCCTGCTAGGCTCAGCCTGCAGCTGAGTCTAGCAGGAGATAATGACAGTTTTACACTGTCAGCAGAGCTCTCATGCAATTCAATACATGTCTATTGCATTGCATGAGAACAGTGATTAGAAAAATAAAAATTAATGTCCCATACAGAGACTAAGTAAAAATGTAAAAAAAAAACTAAAAAAATCACAAAATAAATCAAACTAAATTAATAAAATATTAAACCAATAAATCCGTATATTTATGCAAAAACAAAAAAAGTACACATATTTGGTATCGCTGCATCCGAAACAACCCGATCTATAAAACTGTCACACTAATTAACTCCTTCTGTGCACACCGTAAAAAAAAAAAAAAAAAACGGAGCAAAAAACTATGCTTTTTCATCATATCGACAAACGGAAAGTGGAATAAAATGCGATCAAAAAGCAAAATGGAAATAAATATGGTACCGCTGAAAACGTCATCTTGTCCCGCAAAAAAAAAGCTGCCATACAGCTCCATCAGCCAAAAAATAAAAAAGTTATAGCTCTCAGAATAAAGTGATGTAAAAAAAATAATTTTTCTACAAAATTGTTTTATTGTGTAAAAGCGCCAAAACATAAAAAAAAAGTGCGGTAAGTGTAGTATCACTGTAAACGTACTGACCCGAAGAATAATGCTGCCTTATCACTTTTACCACACGCAGAACGGCATAAAAAAAATGCTCAAAAAACAATTCCTGAATTGTTGGCTTTTGCTAATTTTACCTTCCAAAAAATGGAATAGAAAGCGATCAAAAAATGTCACGCACCCAAAAATGGTACCAAAGAAAATGTCAACTCGTCCCTCAAAAAACAAGCCACTATATGACTCTGTCGGCCGAAATATGGAAAAATTATAGCTCTCAAAATATGTTGATGCCAAAACTAGATTTTGCAAAAAATAAGCGTCTTTTAGTGTGTGACAGCTGTCAGTCATAAAAACCCGATATGATTCTGGTATCACTGTAATCGCACCGACCCAAAAAATAAAGTCGTCTAATCACTTATACCGCACGAGGAACGGCGTAAAAATAAATAAAACCAATTCTTTACCTGCTACTGATTTGTTTATTATGTCTCCCAAAGATCGCAGTAAGGCTATGTGCCCACGATGCAGAAATGCTCAGGATGTTTTCCTGAGTGTTTCTGCATCTCCCTGGCAGAAAAAAACGCATGCGGATTGTACATGCGTTTTCCTGCCAGGGACATGCGGAAGTGAAGCGTTCTTCACTTGCATTTCCGCATGCGGGTTGACAAGCGCTTTCCAAGCGATTTTAGCATCACTTGGAAAGTGCTTGTCAACTTGGTCACACTATATAAATCCATGCAAATGGCATGGATTTATATAGTGTGACCCGAGAGAATGTCAAAAAATAAAAAAATAAATGTATACTTACCCTCTGATGGCCCCCGCAGTCTTGATTCCCTCCATCCAGGCTGCCGGCAGCGGTACACTGAAGGACCTGCCGACGTCAGCGTCGCGTGACCCGTCACATGACTCTGACGTCAGCGCAGGTCCTTCATTCCATTGAGAACTGCTGCCAAGCAAGGAGGAGCGCACCGCGGGCCGCCAGAAGGTAAGTATACAATTATTTTTTATTTTATTCTTTTTTTTACAGTTTTTTATGGTACCCGGGTCCGAAGGAGAGTCTCCTCTTCTCTAGACCTGGGTACCATCCGCACATTAGAACGCATGGAATGCGCATTTACTTATGCATTGATGCGTAATCCATGCGTTCTAATGCAAGTCAATGGCCGCGAAAACGCAGCACTTCCGCAAAATAATTGGTAGTGCTGCATTTTTTTCCGCAATGATAATACGCGGCGGAAATTTCCGCAGCATGTGCGCAGCACATGTGGATTATCATTAGGGAACATGGCAGGCCTTCTACCATGCATTTTTTAAGCATTTCTGCAGCATTTTTGCCGCTGCGGAAATGCTTAAAAAACGCATCGTGGGCACACAGCTTAGGCTCTGCTCACATTTATCCTGCACTCTGCAGTGAGCACTTACACCAGAGTTTCTGTGTAAATCTCCGAAATACGTGATTCAGACGGAACCCATGACGGAATATTCACTGTAATGAGGCAGATATAGGCCAATGTGGATGCCGTCTGGCCTGTGATCCCACGGTGTCAGTTTTTTTAAGGCATGCATAAAAGTACGGTTGGCCACAGTTTTGTGCACTTCTGAAAAAAAGGACACCGCTAAACAGGGGCCAGACTGAGTCCAGAGTAACTCTGCTGCCTCATTACAGTGAATGGATCCCGCAGGGGTTTCATCTGAATTACATCACTTGGAAATTTAGATGGAAACCCAGATGTAACTGCCCAGCCTAGAGCGCCAGATAAATGTTATGTAAAATGTTCCCAATAAAAGCTTCAACTCAGTCCTCAAAAAAAACTAGTCCCCACTCAGGTCCGTTATCTGTTAAAAATATAAGGGACTTCCAAGTTACTGGTAGCAGAAAGGCTCTGGAAAAGCAAAATGGCCCTTGCCCTCCAAAAGAAATTCAGAAAATTTTGTGCTCCCAAATCCAAATGCCTCCCTCCCTTCTGAGCCCCACAATGTGCCTAAACTACATTTAGGGTCCAAATGTTTGGCATTCCTGTAGCGATGAGAGCTTGCCTAATTTACAGGTGCATGTCTCCAGAAGCACGAACTGGGCACAGCGTACTGGTCACTTCAACAGCAGTTTGAAATTTTCACTCAGCAACATCCACTGCTGCTTGTTTCTGGAAAAGACCCATGGAGTCAAAATCGTCACTACACCTGTAGGTAAATTCCAAAAGGGGTATAATTTCCAAAATGGGGTCACTTGAGGGGGGATTCTGCTCTTCTAGGACTTAGGGGCAACGTATATGGCGTCTGCAAACTATGCTACAATAATTTGTTCTCCAATTGTCAAATAGCGCTCCGTCCCTCCCAGATCTCGCCATATGGCTAAGCGGTATGGTACAGCCAAATATGGGGTATTGCCACGTTTAGAAGAAATTGTATGAACCATTTCGGAACCATTTTTACCCATTGCCCTGTGTGAAAATGTAAAATCTGACGGTAAAACATTTTTTTTGTGGTAAAAATATAATTATGTTTTCTACACTGCCCAATGGTATAAATTTAAAAATTAAAAAATACTCAGTACTTCTTTAGAAGAATTCTTTGAGAGGTGTAGTTTACAAAATGGGGTCACTTGTGGGGGCTTCTGCTGTTTCGGGATGTCAGCAACTCTTCAAATGTGACATGGTATCTGCAACCAATCCCGGCCAACATAGCGCTCCTTTCGCTTTCGAACCCTGCCATACACCAAAGCAGTGGTTTTCCCCCACATATGGGGTATCGGCGTACTCAGGAGAAATTGCAGAACAAATTTCATGGTGCAATTTCTCCTGTTACCCTTATGATAATGCAAAATTAGGGGATGAAAAACATTTTTTGTGGGAAAAATGTGAACATTTTATTTTTACGACTCAATATTATAAACTTCTGTGAAGCACCTTGGGGTGCAAGGTGCTCACCACACATCTAGATAAGTTCCCTAAGGGGTCTAATTTCCAAAATGGTGTCACTTGTGCTGGGTTTCCACTGTTTAGGCACATCAGGAGCTCTCCAAACGCAACATGGCATCCACTAATTATTCAAACAAATTTTACATTCAAAAAGTCAAATGGCGCTCCTTCCCTTCCGAACCTTGCAGTGCACTTAAACAGTGGTTTTCCCCAATATATGGGGTATCTACGTGCTCAGGAGAGATTGCAATACAAATTGTGCAGTCCATTTTTTCCTGTTACCCTTTTGAAAATAAAAAAATTCGGTCTAAAGTAACATTTTTGTGAAAAAAACTTAAATGTTCATTGTTTTCTTCCACATTCCAAAAATTTCCATGAAACACCTGAAGGGTTAATAAACTTCTTGAATGTGGTTTTGAGCACCTTGAGGGGTGCAATTTTTAGAATGGTGTCACTTTTGGGTATTTTCTGTCATAAAGGACAAATTTATGGAAAAATGAGAAATCGCTGGTCAACTTTTAACCCTTAGAACTTCCTAACAAAAAAAATGTTGGTTCCAAAATTGTGCTGATGTAAAGTAGACATGTGGGAAATGTTATTTATTAACTATTTTGTGGGACATACCTCTCTGATTTAATGGCATGAAAATTCAAAGTTTGAAAATTGCAAAATTTTCTAAATTTTCACCAAATTTCCAATTTTTTCACAAATAAGCGCAAGTGATATCGAAGAAATTTTACCACTATCATGAAGTACAATATGTCTCCAAAGAACAAACTCAGAATCAGGGGAATCCTTTGAAGCGTTCCAGAGTAATTACTTCATAAAGTGACAGTGCACAAACTGCGGCCCACATCATAAAGGTAGCGGGTGGGGGGGTCTGGAAAAACAACAACTCATCTCCCATCACCGCGTACTTATGCCTACTCAAAAACTTATGAACACAAGAGAAAATGCGAGTATATTGGCATAAAATGACTTTATCATGTATAAGATATACAAAAGCAGTGCATCAAACTAGTAATATCAGAAGTGTAAACATACTGGTACAGCAGCCATATATATCTGAGCTAGAAAAGGAAGGATAAGGGGGAAAGATGGAAATGTTTCCCCACAAGGCCCTAGTAAACAGTGAGTAAATAGTATGAAACAGCCAGGGGATCAAGTGAACCTATAGCTTCATTGCAATTGTCATAAATCCTTGGATTAACGCACTCAATTCCATAAGGAGACGACAAGCACTCACCCAGTATGCGAGGGCCCTGCTCAGGGGGAGCAGAGACAGAACAGGACGGTGGCCAGAAGGAGCCTCAACGCGCGTTTTGCCGGTATAGATAGCCTTCTCAAGAGGCATATAGGAAAGATCTGCAAGGACCTCTTAAATACGCCCCCTCGGTGATCATATGTGTGATCATGTGATCGGCCAACATGCTGATCACAGGTCAATACTCACGGCACATGCGTCAGGGCCACCAACGTCTCCATGCCAACGCCCCATTTGTCATTGCGTCGGCGCGTATCCGGGAGTGCGCTGTGCACCAAACCAGGTGACGCGCCGAGGGCATAGAGACAGCTGAGCGCGGCCACGAAGCGAGGGACCCGGCGCATGCGCACCGCATCCGTGGATGCATGAAGACCAGAAAGAAGTAAGAGTAAGTATGGTCACAGACTAAAATGTCCGCTTCTCACAGGATATATACATTTAATATTAATGGCACTATTAAGGGGTCAAAGAGCCTCCAATAAGTGAACACTTTCTAATTATTATATATCCAAAATAGGACTATAGAGATAACGCCATAAATATATTAATCACCATAGAGACACATTCACAAAGAAAAAAAATACAGTGTTATTGAGGGGTGGAGTCATATAAGGGCATCATCAATCTGATCCTTTTCCATATCGGCCAAAGACAAATCCACAAACATCGGCACCCACAGATGGAATAGGGCAAAAGAAGAGGTCCCTGAAGGAAAAATCACTGGATAGAAAAAGAGTAAAAAAATCAATCACCAGAATAAAATCACAGATTTAAAAACATATGGCCATAGTGCCTAATGAAGAAATATATACAGTTAGGTCCATATATATTTGGACAGAGACAACATTTTCCTAATTTTAGTTCTAGACATTATCACAATGAATTTTAAACAAAACAATTCAGATGCAGTTGAAGTTCAGACTTTCAGCTTTCATTTGAGGGTATCCACATTAAAATTGGATGAAGGGTTTAGGAGTTTCATCTCCTTAACATGTGCCACCCAGTTTTTAAAGGGACCAAAAGTAATTAGACAATTGACTCCAAGGCTATTTCATGGACAGGTGTGGGCAATCCCTTCGTTATGTCATTCTCAATTAAGCAGATAAAAGGCCTGGAGTTGATTTGAGGTGTGGTGCTTGCATTTGGAAGGTTTTGCTGTGAAGTAGACATGCGGTCAAAGGAGCTCTCCATGCAAGTGAAACAAGCCATCCTTAAGCTGCAAAAACAGAAAAAACCCATCCGAGAAATTGCTACAATATTAGGAGTGTCAAAATCTACAGTTTGGTACATCCTGAGAAAGAAAGAAAGCACTGGTGAACTCATCAATGCAAAAAGACTTGGGCGCCCATGGAAGACAACAGTGGTGGATGATCGCAGAATAATCTCCATGGTGAAGAGAAACCCCTTCACAACAGCCAACCAAGTGAACAACACTCTCCAGGAGGTAGGCGTATCAATATCCAAATCTACCATAAAGAGAAGACTGCATGAAAGTAAATACAGAGGGTTCACTGCACGGTGCAATCCACTCATAAGCATCAAGAATAAAAAGGCTAGACTGTACTTTGCTAAAAAACATCTAAAAAAGCCAGCACAGTTCTGGAAGAACATTCTTTGGATAGATGAAACCAAGATCAACCTCTACCAGAATGATGGAAAGAGAAAAGTATGGCGAAGGCGTGGTGCAGCTCATGATCCAAAGCATACCACATCATCTGTAAAACACGGCAGAGGCAGTGTGATGGCTTGGTCATGCATGGCTGCCAGTGGCACTGGGTCACTAGTGTTTAATGATGATGTGACACAGGACAGAAGCAGCCAAATGAATTCTGATGTATTCAGAGCCATACTGTGTGATCAGATCCAGCCAAATGCAGCCAAATTGATTGGTCGTCGTTTCATACTACAGATGGACAATGACACAAAACATAAAGCCAAAGCAACCCAGGAGTTTATTAAATCAAAGAAGTGGAATATTCTTGAATGGCCAAGTCAGTCACCTGATCTCAACCCAATTGAGCATGCATTTCACTTGTTAAAGACTAAACTTCAGATAGAAAGGCACACAAACAAACAGCAACTGAAAACCACCGCAGTGAAGGCGGTACTAGAAATTAACATTTTATTTACAATTATTTGATTTGTCCAATTACTTTTGGTCCCTATAAAAACAGGGTGGCACATGTTAAGGAGCGGAAACTCCAAAACCCTTCATCCAATTTTAATGTGGATACTCTCAAATGAAAGCTGAAAGTCTGAACTTCAACTGCATCTGAATTGTTTTGTTTAAAATTCATTGTGGTAATGTCTACAACCAAAATTAGAAAAATGTTGTCTCTGTCCAAATATATATGGACCTAACTGTATACACACAGGGCTAACAGGAGAGCAAAGAAACATTTTAATATATGTGATTCCCGCATTAATATAGATACGTTTTATACCAAGAAAAAGACAGATCAGCCACGTCAGAGAAACAACGAAAATTCCAAGTTCTTGTTTAGACTTTCTGGATGTCACTCTTGAGGTAGATTCTGACTTTCAGATTCAGACTGATGTCTTCAGAAAGCCCACTTCAGTCAACTCTTTAATACATGCTGCCTCTGCACATGACTCCCATATGATCCCGGCCGTCCCAGTCGGACAGTTTCTCAGGATGAGGCGGATCTGCTCTAGAGATTTGAACTTTGAAAGACAGGCCTCAGACTTGGCGGAGCATTTCTGGCAACGCGGTTATTGTAATCGCTGCATTGGTCGTGGCTACAGGAGAGCACGGGGTACTCCCCGTAACCATCTGTTATACCCTTCCATTACACAAAAATGAGGGGTACCAGAGAGGATCCGCTACATCTCCACATTCAGTCATGAGTAGGGGGCTATGCGGCGGATCCTCTCCCGTCATTGGAGTGTTCTCAATGCGGAGCCCTCCTTATGAGATTTCTTGGGAAACCATCCACTAATGACACCCCGGCGGGTTAACAACTTGGGTGACTTGTTGGTCTCTAGCCACTATGTCCCCCCCCCGTAAAATCCGTTTGGATCCCACGGACCCACGGTGGGCACATTTCCGTGTGGCCACTGTGCCGCCTGCGCCAATGTCCTACGAAGCACGTCTTTTGCGACCTCTGATCTTTCCCGTCAATTCAATATTCATAATTATATTTCCTGCGGCACCACTTATGTGGTGTATTACGCCACATGTGGGTGTCACTTGATCTATGTAGGACTCACTACTAGAGAGCTGAGAATCAGGGTTCGTGAACACGTGCGGGACATTGGTGCGGCTCGGACGGTGGCCGATCCCCGGCCTATTTTTTCTAGTCATATGTAGTTGTATATGGTGATGTATCCATGCATACCAGTACATTATGCCTGTAAAGACTGAGAGCTGCAAAACTGTATTTTCTGCAATATCAGTACCCTCTAACATAATCATAATAATATTTTTTTTTTAAATAGTATTACTTTTAAAACTTCTGCTATAAGAAAAATGTGATATAGTAGAAGCAACGTATTTCTATGAAAACCTGTTTTGAAAGTCAGGTAATGAACACCCAATTTTGAGTGTCTGCAATGTTTAACCTGCCTTACAAAATTACAAGCAGTTTTGTTTCAGTAGATAATAGCTGTTGTATCTGCAGCTGAAGTGCTAATGGAAAAAAAGGGAAAAATTAAAAACTGTCACTTATACCAGTGTAGCTTGGTCAACAACTGTAGTTATGACATTAAGAAACTTTTGCTTACAATGCCCCCCCAAAAATACTAATAATAAAAATAGATAGAAAGCAAGGGCATATTCACACATTGCATTTTTCCGCGTATTTTTACCTAGCAGAAAAATGGAGAAATGTCTGCTGGAAGTAATTAATGTGTGCACATACCCTATAATAGTTTTCCAGGAGCCAAGGCATATTTGTAAAATATTTGTTCTTGAAACAGCAATTTCTTAGGGCATGAATCCCGACAATAGGTTTGCTCAGCTACCCTTGAATCAATAAATAGATCTTTCTGAACTCTAACACCTACTGTTCTAATTTCTTTTTTTTCTAGTTTCACACTCTATGCATTGGCTTGGGTTTCATTGAACATCACCAATATTCAGAAACAAATGCAGGAGGATATTAAAACAATTTAATGTATTTAAAATGCTAAATGTAGCAGTAGTTTATCCTTTCTCATGCACAAAAATGACAAATCTATGTGAAAGAAGGGTTGGCAGATACAATTATTTTTTTAATATAGATTTCACAATATAGCTGCATGTATTAATAAAAGGATATCTTAGACCTGATGAGGCTGGTGTACTTAATTTGAAAATCCATATCAGAATGGCTGGAAAACCCTTTGTGAAAGTTTAAACTCAGTCTCTTCCCACAAAGCATAATGGAATGGCACTTATGTATCTCTCCTCCCTGCAGCTTAATCTTTGCCCATTTAGCCTGATTGACAGCTCAGTGTCCTTTCTCTCTTGTGAAATTACACACACTAGGCGCTGGGAAGGCAGAGTAACTCACCGGCGCCTGTGCACAAGTTCCCTGCTGCACAACACTACACAGACGTCAGAGAGAAGAGCTCCGTCTGTACAGGAGAAGCGCGGGATTCGGCCGGGAACTGCACGCAACAGGGCCCTGTGACATGTAGGGGAGATGAGGTGAGTATGTAAATGTAGCACCCCAGGAGTCCGGTTGCCACAGTGGCATTGCCTCCCTCACAAGAGGTGATGCCATGCCTGGGGTCCCCTAGTCAGGTATACTAACATGCAACACTTTCCTGGCTCCAGACCAGCAAGGGGAGCTCCTCCCCTTAGCAACTGTAATCAGGAGGCAGGGTTAGTTAGAGTTAGTGAGAGGAGTTGAAGTCAGGACAGCGAAGAGGAAACACCTGGGGAGTAGAGCTGCACGGCAGCTCACCCCAGAGAGAAGCGCAGAAGAACCGGACACCAGAGTCTGAGGTTGTGGGGCACTGAAGACCCAGCAGCAGAAACCGGAGGGCAGAAGACTGCAGGTCTCCTGGCCCCATCAGAGGCTCAGCAGTACATAGGGCCCAGCACCACCACGTGGGAGCGACACCCCAGAAAGGCCCGAGCTGCCTGCCATACTGGTGAGCACAAAGACGTTTTAATCAGGGACGAGGGCCACAGCACAGCTATAAGCAGCAGGGCCAAAGAGATTAGCGTAAAGGGAAGGCCTCCAACTTCACCTGGCGAGGTGGATTCCCAATTTGCTTCCAGGCCGCACGGACCTCTACTACCAGCTAGTACCGTGCCCTAGTCTGCCTAACCACCGCAAGTAAAGATAAGGGGAAACCGCCATTAAGTTGTGGACTGGTCATTATCTGTGCCATCCCCTGCACTACACTGAACAGCAACATCTATAACATCACCATTTCCTGCCCTGGAGCTAAGCTCTGCCTGTGGAGAGCTGAACCAACTCTGCTGTGTCATCATCAGCTCCAGAAGAGCTGCACCGCAGCGGCGGCTCCAAATAGCTGCATACCACAGGTGGCGTCACGAATATTATATATAGAAACTCTATTCCCTATTCTTGAAAACCGCTTTTATTGACCGCCCTGGGTCACGGACCAGGTCACCGCCACTGTGACATCCCCCAGCATCGACTGGCCCGGCTACTGAGTACCCCACGGCCCAGGGGACGCGTCATAAACGTAGCAAGTAGGCGGGCATTTTTTGGCATCCAGAGGACGTGAAGCTTGGCAGAAATAATTTAATAAAAAGCAATTTCACAGCAATCAGACCGCTAATATGGGCCATACAGGTAAGTATATATTCTCATTTCTATCACCTGTATGCCCATATTAGCGGTCTGATAGGTCCCAGGGGGTTGACAGATTCCCTTTAATAAGGTACTATATACACATGGCAGTACATTTTTATCTGTTCTATCACAGTTTCAACTGATACTATTTTTCCCTATCAAAGTTGATATCACGTTTGATTTTGGAACATAATTACCATTTTTTTCAGACTATAAGACGCACCGGACCATAAGACACACCTAGGTTTTAGAGGAGGAAAATAGAAAAAAATTTAAGCAAAAAATGTGGTCACGATGCACTGTTAAGGGAGATGGGGTCTGCTGCTGACATTGGTATAGGAGTAATGCCCCCCCAATTCTGATAATATCCCCTATCTTGGTATATAGGCCCCCCCCTTCCTATTATATCTATTATATGTGGCCCCAACCCCCATCCTGGTATGCATGGAACCCATCATCCCTATCCTGATATGCATGGCTCCCTCATCTTTATCCTGGTATGCATGGCCCCCTCATCCTTATCCTGGTATGTATGGCCCCCTCAGTCTTATCCTGGTATGCATGGCTCCCTCATCCTTATCCTGGTATGCATGGCCCCCCTAGTCCCCATCACGCTGCACATAAAAAATAAACACTCCTACTCACCTTCCTTCTCTCTTCTCCAGTGCTGCGTCCTGTCTGCCATGTGCATCTCACAAGGTGAGATCAGCTGCTGGAAAAGTCACTGCTCTCCTTGCCGGTAGTGTGTGCGTGGGGAGCAGAGACTTCATGCTCCTCAATAGCCGGCACACAGCGTACCCGCACGCGGCTCCTGCTGCTGCCGGGCGATCGCGTGTGCCCACTGTTAAAGGGCATGAATATTCACCCCTCTCCACTCCCATGGGCGTGGAGAGGGGGTGACTATTCATGCCCTTTAATAGCAGGCACAAGCGATTGCCCGCCAGTAGCAGGAGCCGCGCTGCGGCTACACTGTGTGCCGCTATTAAGGAGAATGAATATTCAGTGCTCCCCACACCCATGGGCGTGGGGCACAGTGAATATTCATTTTCTTTAGCAGCAGGGACAGTGTAGGCTGCAGCAGGCAGCTGCTGCCTCCTGTGCCCCGCTCCTCTGCCGCTACTGCTCCCCCCACACCCCACACAGTATATATATATATATATATATATATATATATATATATACCCCCCCCAACATTCGGACTATAAGATGCAGCCCCCATTTTCCTCCATAATTTTGAAGGAAAAAAGTGCATCTTATAGTCCAAAAAATACAGTACATCATTTTTTAATTCAATTGCTGCTGATAGAAAATAAGGCAGACATATGGTTGGAAATCACTTACAGTATTTATAGAACCTGGTGCTTAAAATTAAAGTATAAAGACAATAAAAAATAGAATGCAGAAAATCATATATGTACTCACCTAACCCCCAGAGCCTGACGAGTCCGCTGGCACAAACAGTGTCCCAGTGCAGATGGTGCGATGTGCTGTGGTAAAGTCATTGAGGTGCAAGCTCCACCATGCTGACATCCAGTGCATGTTCTTTTTGTAGACCAGATGTCTAAAGTAACCGGCGGCCTTGATAATGGAGAGTAGTAAGACAGGGAGACTATGACTCCCTGTTATACAATAAGATTTAACTGTATCAGTGTGCTTTTCATTCAGTTAACAATGGTGGGCGCTCTGGTTAGGTCCCACCCTGTGAGTGGGTTAGGAGTGACTGCTCTCTCTGCTGCCCCAGTAGCTACACTACTGATCCATATTTGAATTCCTTATTTGTATTGAATCCATTAGGAACATGATAGACCAACTAGCTAGAGTGCCGTAATACCATTTAGTCTTGTATACTATAATAAACAAAAAAATATTGTTCGATGCTATGCAGTGATGCTATTGAATGTTATCGTAGTAGCCTAGGTTGTAATTTTTGTCATTATTCATTTCTAATAAAATGAGGAACACTGTAACGGAAAGCAATCTGACCACATTGTAGACCCATTTATGTCCAACAGGCAGTGTATTTATTATCTACATGACTTGCATTTTTCTGTTCTTATAAAACTTATTAAAGTCTTCCTGGTTATTTGTAGTGTTTTAAAAGTCAAATAATACTTTCTACTGTTTTAAAAATAAGAAATAAAATGAAACCAGACTATTAGAATAAAATTAAAAATCAATTTAAACCAAAACTGCAGAGAGGGTTTTTTAACATAAAATTAGTATCCACTAGATTTAAGCCAATTTAAGCTTGTAAAGATAAATTTGCACCGACAACTTTAATAGCCAATGCCCACAGCTTCCAATTAACATTTCAGACTCATTCTTGACAGCATCAAAATGTAGTTATGTTCTAAGCAGAGCTTAATGTATTGTGGTAATTCATGGTGGGTCAGCATGCAAACTGCAATGTTCCAGCAATTGTAACCTGGAAGTAATAGTTCCAGGAATTCATACTACCATAATATTACAATAATCAATCATGCACTAAGTTTTTAATGTAGAGAAAAGTAACATCACTTTAGCAAAAAAAAGCAATGCAGCAGTTTTGTGAAAATTACATGCACCAAATACTATGTAAATTTTAAGGCCATTAACTTTTGCTGAAATGCAGAAATATTATTTGTCCTTTATATTGGAAAATAGACAATTCAGACTAACAATAGATTGTATTGGAGAGCGAATCTATTTCAAATTTGAAACAAATTGAATTCACCTCAAATTTTATAAAGACCTTAGGTTTTGACAGATGGCCGCCATTTTGCTGGATTATAGAGGGTTGGAAAGAGGTTAAAAAAATGTATATTCATCTCTTCTCTATCCTCCCATCCCTGTCTCACCACTGGTCCTTCAGCCGACTCTTCTTTCTTCTATTTTCAGCCATCTATTTTCAAAAACCCCAATTCCAGAAAAGTTAGAATATTTTGTAAAATGTAAAGAAAACAAGCAATGATTAGGAAATCTCTTATAGCCATACTTAATTCACAAAAGAACATAGAAAATATATAAGATGAAGAAGAAGAAGGGAAATGAGGAGATAAATTGCTGAAGTTTTGGAGACATGTCCCATTCTTGTCTGATGTAGGATTCTAGCTCTTCATCAGTTCTGGATCATTTTTGCTGGATTTTCCTTTCATAATGCGCCAAATTGTTTCTATTGTTCAAAGATCTGGACTGCTGGCATCCAAGTTCATCGCCCAAAATCTTCTTCTACAACACCATTCTGCTGTGATGGATGCAATATATGGTTTACATTGTCTTGCTGACATATGTAAAGTCTTCCCTGAAATAGACATTGTCTGGATGGGAGCATATGTTGTCCTAAAACCTATATGTAATGCTCAGCATTGAAAGTGAATTTAAAAAAGCAATTTTTCCCTGCTATAGGCACTAATGCAACCTCGTACCATAGTAGATGCAAGCTTGGCGCTGAAAACAAGCAGGATAAAGAATTTCATTTTGATTCATCTAACAACAACATATTTTCATTTTGCCTCCATTTTAAATGAGCTTTGGATCAGAAAAGATGGTAGCATTTCTTTATTGTGTTGATATATGGCTTCTCCTTTGCATGATAGAGCTTTAAATTGCATTTATTGATTGCACGGTAAACTGGATTCACAAACAATGGTTTCTGGAAGTATTCCTAAACACAAGTTTTTAATGCAGTGCCATCTGAGGGTCGGTAACTCACATGCATAGAATATTGACCGTTTGCCTTGTCCCCATGCACATGGGTTTCACTGCAATTCTGGAGTCTCTGAAACTTTTGATGATACTATGTACTGTAGATGGTGGGATATTCATATTCTTTGGAATTTTACACTGAGGAACATTTTCATTAACTTGATCCACAATTTTCAGACATGGTATTTCACAGAGTCTGACCACCTTTATTTCTAAGAGACTCTCCATCACTAACACACTCTTCTTATACAGTCATGTGACTTAGTTGAAAATTGACCCTCTAGCTGTTTTTCATCAGTACCAATTACTTTTCCAACCTTTTGTTAACCATCGCAACGATTTTAATATATACCTTCCATTTGTAAAATGTCTAACTTTTAACTCTGATATGTGTTCTGTGTTCTCTAGTGAATAAACAAATCATTGCATTTTTGTTTTCTTTACATTTTCCTCAGTGTCCCACTTTTTTTGGAATTGGGGTTGTACATGATTACAGGCCACTGACCAAGTCTTCTAGTCACTGGGCCCTATGCCACCATTTGGGATGTGATGCACATCAATTACTTAATGTGACTTCATGCAGCACATCACATGTCAATGAGGTGCTTCAGGCCCCACATGACAACATGATGCCTAGATGCCTAGTAAATGGAAAACCTATCTGGAAGCTTAAAACAAAGATATAAGAAAAGTAGATAGATGAGCTGTGTTTGGAACGGTATGAGAAGGGCTGAAAAGATACGTATTATTTCCCTAATGCAAACTGAATTCCCTCTAAATTGAGTGAACTTGCTTGAGTCAAAATTTGAGTGATTTCCTCAACTCAAATAGATATGTGTTATCCCAGGCAAAACTTAATTGACCACATTATTTACAGTTATATGAAAAAGTTTGGGCACTCCTATTAATCTTAAGCTTAATGTTTTATAAAAATTGGTGTTTTTGCAACAGCTATTTCAGTTTGATATATGTAATAACTGTTGGGCACAGTAATGTTTCTGCCTTGAAATGAGGTTTATTGTACTAACAGAAAATGTGCAATCTGCATTCAAACTAAATTTGACAGGTGCATAAGTATGGGCACCTCACCAGAAAAGTGACATTAATATTTAGTAGATCCTCCTTTTGCAAAAATAACAGCCTCTAGTCGCTTCCTGTAGCTTTTAATGATTTCCTGGATCCTGGATGAAGGTATTTTTGACCATTCCTCTTTACAAAACTATTCCAGTTCAGTTAAGTTTGATGGTCGCCAAGCATGGACAGCCCTCTTCAAATGATCCCACAGATGTTCAATGATATTCAGGTCTGGGGACTGGGATGGCCAATCCAGAACATTGTAATTGTTCCTCTGCATGAATGCCTGAGTAGATTTGGAGCGGTGATTTGGATAATTGTCTTGCTGAAAGATCCATCCCCTGCGTAACTTCAACTTTGTCACTGATTCTTGAACATTATTGTCAAGAATCTGCTGATACTGAGTGGAATCCATGCGTCCCTCAACTTTAACAAGATTCCCGGTGCCGGCATTGGCCACATAGCTCCAAAGCATGATGGAACCTCCACCAAATTTTACTGTGGGTAGCAAGTGTTTTTCTTGGAATGCTGTGTTTTTTTGCCACCATGCACAACGCCTTTTTGTATGACCAAACAACTCAATCTTGGTTTCATCAGTCCACAGGACCGTCTTCCAAAAAGAAATTGGCTTCTCCAAATGTGCTTTTGCATACCTCAGCCGACTCTGTTTGTGGCGTGCTTGCAGAAACGGCTTCTTTCGCATCACTCTCCTATACAGCTTCTCCTTGTGCAAAGTGCGTTGTATAGTTGACCGATGCACAGTGACAACATTAGTTAGTGCCGAGTTAGTGCCCAATGTCAGGCAGCAGCTGCGAAGGCAAATAGAGTCATGGCATGCATCAGAAGAGGAATAGGGGCATATGATGAGAACATTGTTCTTCCTCTGTATAAAGCGCTGGTAAGGCTGCACTTAGAATATTGTGCACAGTTCTGGGCTCCGGTGCTCAGGAAAGACATATTGGAGCTAGAGAGGGTACAAAGGAGAGCGACTAAGGTAATAAAGGGAATGGAGGGACTAGAATACCCAGAGAGGTTGTCAAAATTAGGCCTATTTACGTTGGAAAAGAGAAGGCTTAGGGGAGACCTCATAAACATGTATAAATACATCAGGGGGCAGTACAGAGATCTCTCCCATGACCTGGTTATACCAAGGATGGTGACAAAGACGAGGGGGCACACTATGCGTCTGGAGGAAAGGAGGTTCTTGCACCAGCATAGAAGGGGATTCTTTACGGTCAGAGCCGTGAGACTCTGGAACTCTCTGGGAGAGGAAATGGTGATGTCCAACTCACTTAATGAGTTCAAGAGAGGCCTGGACGCCTTTCTTGAAAACAATAATATTACATCTTATGCTTAGTTAATTAATCCAGGGATTTAATCTGACTGCCAGATTGGTGTCGGGAAGTGAATTTTTCCTCAATGATGTAAATTGGCCTATACTGCATGGCTTTTTTTTGCCTTCCCCTGGATCAACGCTGCGGAATAGCTGCAGTGCACAAGAAATAGGCTGAACTGGATGGACGCTTGTCTTTTTTCGGCCTTATAAACTATGTAACTATGTAACTATGCAGCAAGTTAATGCTTCAGCTCTCTGGAGGTGGTCTGAGGATTGTCCTTGACTGATCCCACCATTCTTCTTCTCTGCCTTTCTGATGTTTTTCTTGGCCTGCCACTTCTGTCCTAACAAGAACTGTCCCTGTGTTCTTCCATTTCCTTACTATGTTCCTCACAGTGGAAACTGACAGGTTAAATCTCTGAGACAGCTTTTTGTATCTTTCCCCTGAACAACTATGTTGAATAATCTTTGTTTTCAGATCATTTGACAGTTGTTTTGAGGAGCCCATGATGCCACTCTTCAGAGGAGATTCAAACAGGAGAACAACTTGCAAGTGGCCACTTTAAGTAGCTTTTCTCATGATTGCATACACCTGGCTATGAAGTTCAAAGCTCAATGAGGTTACAAAACCAAAAAAGTGCTTTAGTAAGTCAGTAAAAAGTAGGTAGGAGTATTTAAAACAGAAAATGATAAGGGTGCCCATACTTATGCACCTGTCAAATTTTGTTTGAATGCAGATTGCACATTTTCTGTTAGTACAATAAACCTCATTTCAAGGCAGAAACATTACTGTGTCCAACAGTTATTACATATATCAAACTGAAATAGCTGTTGCAAAAACACCAATTTTTATAAAACATTAAGCTTAAGATTAATAGGGGTGCCCAAACTTTTTCATATAACTGTATATTATTGAGAAAAAAATTGACATCTTTCAGCTTCCATAAGAAACCACTAATACAGTATACAGTATATGACATCACTTGATGCCAGCTCACCATACTTGCAGATATTCCTACCCCACGACAGGTGTACAGCCACTTGAGTGTGCGATGTATTAAGATCAGAAGCAAAAAGCCCAGTACTCCATCTCTGCAAAATAAAATCTTCTTTAATAGAAAAAAACACTAATATCGAACTACCGCTTGAATCATTTTTATATGTTTATGGCTTTTTATTCACAAACTCAGTGTTAACAATAGCATTAAAACGCGCTATTGTAAGAAAGTGGAAGAATAATCTGCATCCTCTGCAGATCATATAGTAATTGTATTGTGTTGTGTTGATGTATTTCTCAACTGCTGCATTGAGTTATGGGTAGTGTTGAGCATTCCGATACTGAAATATCGGGTATCGGCCGATATTCGCGGTATCGGAATTCCGATACTTAATTCCGATACTTTTGCAATATCGTATACCGGAATCGGAAGTTCCCATAATGCAATGAGACATTTTCATTTTATTCAGCCAATGAGGATCCTAAGAAGTGTGGGCACATCCTGTTAGGCATGTAGGCATCTTAACTAATGGCATGGCTGTGATTGGCTGCTGAAATGATGTCATGATGCACTATAAAAGCCACCGCCGCCATTTTGAGCTCACTCTGCTGTGAATTCAGTTAGGGATAGGACGCTGTTGTTCTGAGGGACAGTTTTAGCTACCTATTTGCTCTATACTGCTTTACCCAAGCTACTTTCTAAATCACTGTGCCTTGCAGTGCTAGTGCACAGTTCCCTGTGCTGTTCACCGCTATCTGCAAGGTCTGTGTGTGTGAGTGCAGCTCACCCTGTAGTGTGTGCTTCAGCCAAGTCTGGTTGTAGTGCACTCAGTGTGTGTCACTGCCTCATACATTGTCCTTTTTTGCCAATTCATAATTTTTCCTGATATCTCCTATTAGTGTGGTGGTTCCATCTGTATTCAGCTAAATTGGTTCCAAACACACTATATAGGAGTAGATAGAGAAATTTTTTTCCGTCTTGCAGCACTAGTGCACAGTGCTCTGCATCTGTACTGTTCACCGCTGTCTGCAAGGTCTGGTGTGTGAGTGCAGCTCACCCTGTAGTGTGTGCTTCAACCCCGTCTGGTTGTAGTGCACTCAGTGTGTGTCACTGCCTCATACATTGTCCTTTATTGCCAATTCATAATTTTTCCTGATATCTCCTATTAGTGTGGTGGTTCCATCTGTATTCAGCTAAATTGGTTCCAAACACACTATATAGCAGTAGATAGAGAATTTTTTTTCCGTCTTGCAGCACTAGTGCACAGTGCTCTGCATCTGTACTGTTCACCGCTGTCTGCAAGGTCTGGTGTGTGAGTGCAGCTCACCCTGTAGTGTGTGCTTCAACCCCGTCTGGTTGTAGTGCACTCAGTGTGTGTCACTGCCTCATACATTGTCCTTTATTGCCAATTCATAATTTTTCCTGATATCTCCTATTAGTGTGGTGGTTCCATCTGTATTCAGCTAAATTGGTTCCAAACACACTATATAGGAGTAGATAGAGAATTTTTTTTCCGTCTTGCAGCACTAGTGCACAGTGCTCTGCATCTGTACTGTTCACCGCTGTCTGCAAGGTCTGGTGTGTGAGTGCAGCTCACCCTGTAGTGTGTGCTTCAACCCCGTCTGGTTGTAGTGCACTCAGTGTGTGTCACTGCCTCATACATTGTCCTTTATTGCCAATTCATAATTTTTCCTGATATCTCCTATTAGTGTGGTGGTTCCATCCATATTCAGCTAAATTGATTCCAAACACACTATATAGGAGTAGATAGAGGAGCCTTTCTGCAGCATTGGGCCCTGCAGCCCCAGCCAGATTAGTATTAGCCTATTTTTTGCAGCCTCATCTATTGCATTGTAGGTTACCTTCCTACATTGTAATAGCTACAAAAAGTTTGTGATACTATCGTTATTACATCTTTAGGCACATCCAGTGTCTTTTTGTGACAAAAAAAACCTAAATAAAGTTCACCAAACACTCCACTTTACAGTTGTGTAGGCCACATTAGCTCATATTAAAGTCTAGTCCACACTTTATAAAATTAGTGTTTCTTATACCTGTTAGCAGCTGTTCAGGAATAAGCACACTAAGCCCTTAGTACTTTTCTGCCTATCTTTATCAGTCTACCAAGATGAAGAAGGCAGGGAGTAAGGCATGTGGTCGTGGTCGTGGGCGTGGGCGTGGAGTTTCTGCAGGGAGAGGACGTGAGGATTCTGTGCCTGCAGGGAGAGGACGTGGGGATTCTGTGCCTGCTGCGGGCACCAGTGACTCAGCATCCCCCAGTTTTACCAGGGAACAGTCCTTTATGCGCAGCTTTGTAGGAGCTAGCCGTACCCCACTGCTGCGCGAGGACCAAATTGAAGCCGTTGTCGGATGGATGGCAGCTAACGCATCGACTTCAATTAGTTCCAGATCCTCTCAGGTCCTGAGCACTGAAGAGCACCCATCTGTCTCTTCACCACCTGCCAAATTGCCCAGGCAGTCAGAGAGCCCTGGACAGGAGCCATCTCTACTTCTGTTCTCTGAATCTCTTGGCTTGGAAAGAGGGGGCCAGCCAAGCAGAATTCGAGAATTTGAAGAAGAGGTAGTATGCAGTGATGCGCAACCGTTTTGTCTCTCTGAATCTGAAGAGGCGGGTGGGCCAGTGCCTATGGTCAGCAGCACACCTCAGTACGCATCTGATGATGAGACTCAGGTGCCACTTTCTGGTGCGTACTGTGCTGTCGAGACTACCCAGGAGAAGCAGTTGTTTGAAGAGGGTGGTGTAGATGATGAGGTCCTTGACCCATCATGGCGTGAGGGACAGGAAGGTGGTGGGAGCAGCTCTGAGGAAGAGATTCCCCGAACGGCCCAAAAAGGAGGGAGAGGGAGGGGGCAGACTTGGTTGCCTGTAGCCTCCACTTCGGCACCCATTAGGAGCATGGCTCTTCCAAAATCCAAAGCGGGCGCTCCCAAGACTTGCAGTGCCTGGTCCTTTTTTGACACAGTTGCAGATGACATTTGCTTTGTCAAATGCAAGCTGTGTAATCAGAAGGTGAAAAGAGGGAAAAGTGTCAGCAACCTCAATACCACAAATATGTGGAAACATGTGCGGACCAAGCACGTGGTGGAGTTACACAAACACACTGAAGACCTAGGCCAACCTACAGCGCCACCTACCACCTCTTCAGCTCGTGTTGTAGCCTCTTCCTCCAGCTCACACACAGCTGGTTCGGCTTCCTCACAGGATCGCCATGGAAGAATCTCTGGCACTGTTGTACAGAGACACAGTGTAATTCCACCCACAGCACCACTTTCCCAGTCATCCTCACACTCCCAGGCCAGTCTACAGCCATCGTTAGCACAGGCATGGGAGAAAAGGCGCCCATACTCGGCAAACCACCCCCGAGCACAGGCTCTGAATGCTGGCATTGCTAAACTACTGGCCCTTGAAATGCTATCATTCAGGCTGGTGGAGACTGACACATTCCGTAACTTTATGGCATTGGCAGTCCCACAATACAACGTGCCCAGCCGCTTTTATTTCAGCAGGCAAGCCGTCCCTGCCCTGCAACATCATGTGGAGGGAAAAATTAAACATGCGCTACAAAACGCCGTCAGTAGCAAGGTCCACCTGACCACTGATGCGTGGACCAGTAAGCATGGACAGGGACGATACCTTTCCCTCACTGCCCATTGGGTAAATGTTGTGGAGCCGGGTACAGATCTTGAGAGTGGCGCTGTACGTGTTCTGCCAACTCCAAGGATTGCAGGAATCCAGTCTGTACACATTGACTCCTCCTCATACTCCAGTTCCTCTGAATCAGCGCTGCAGGAGCCGTCACGGTCTACCTCCACATCGACCCGTGAACGGTTACCTGTTATGATGACCGATATGAGCACAGCCGTGGCCAAACGTCAACAGGCCGTATTAAAATTAATTTCTTTGGGGAATCGAAGCCACACAGCGCAGGAGCTCTGGAATGCCATCAAGCAGCAGAGTGACGTGTGGTTTGTGCCAGCGAATCTCCAGCCAGGCATGGTAGTGTGTGACAATGGCCGAAATCTGGTGGCAGCTCTGGGCCTAGGCAACCTCACTCACATCCCATGTCTGGCACATGTGCTCAACTTGGTCGTGCAGAGTTTTTTGAGGGACTATCCGGATCTTGATGCACTGCTTCACAAGGTCCGCATAGAGTGCGCTCACTTGCGGCGTTCCAGCAATGCAAGATCACGCATTGCAGCTCTGCAGCGCCGATTATGTCTTCCGGAACATCGCATCATATGTGACCTACCCACCAGGTGGAATTCAACGTTACATATGTTGGAGAGGTTGTGTGAGCAGCAGGCAGCAGTAATGGAGTACCAGCTGCAGCAGGCGCAAACAAGTCGCAGTGCGCGCCGTTCACACTTCACCACCACTGAGTGGGCCTCTATGAAGGACATTTGCCACGTTTTGCGTGCCTTCGATTATTCCACGCGGATGGCGAGTGCAGATGATGCACTAGTCAGCATGACTATCCCCCTTATCTGCCTGCTTGAAAAAACACTGCAAGCACTAAGGGACGAGGTTTTGGAAGAGGTGGAGGATGAGGAGTCACAAATGCCATCTGCTTCTCTACAGTCTGCGCAACGTGGTTCCTCACAAAGGCCTAGGCAGGGGACACTTTGTGAGGAGGATGAGGAGGAGTCAATGGATGAGGAAGACATCTGTCCAGAGGAGGGAGGTACACAATGCTCTAGTAGTCAGTATCTAGAGCGAGGGTGGGGTGATGCAGAGCAGGCAGAGATCACGCCTCAAGCAGGGGACAGCGTTTCTTGGCCAGTTGGCAGTCTGCAGCACATGGTTGATTTCATGCTGCAGTGCCTCAGAAACGACCGCCGCATCGCCCACATTCTCAACACGGCTGATTATTGGGTGTCCACCCTCCTAGATCCTCGCTACCGGGACAACTTACAAAGCCTCATAACACCATTGAACCGGGAGCGTAAAATGCGGGAGTACCAAGACGCACTGGTGCATTCCATCATGTTCTCCATTCCAACCGAGAGCAGTGCTGCTAGTGCTTTACAAAGCAGCTCAGTGCGTCGAGGCAGTGGAGGAAGCTCTGCACAAAGAGGGAGCAGAAGCAGCGCCTCAGCACAAGGCAAGACCAGTATGGCCGAAATGTGGCAAAGTTTTGTGTCCCCGCCGCCACAAATGTCTACACCATCACAGACAGCTCCAGTCAGCAGGAGGCAACGTTTCCGTCAGATGGTGACAGACTACATGTCTTGCCCTCTTAGTGTACTCCCAGACGGCTCTTCTCCCTTCAAGTTTTGGGTCTGTAAGCTGGATACATGGCCAGAGCTTAGTCAGTATGCACTGGAGGTGCTAGCTTGCCCTGCTGCTAGTGTATTATCGGAACGCGTCTTTAGTGCCTCAGGTGGTGTACTAACAGACCGTCGCATGCGACTATCCTCCGATAACGTTGACCGGCTTACTTTTCTCAAAATGAACAAGGCCTGGATCTCTCATGAATTTGCCAGTCCTCTTCCAGAATAAATAATTGGTTGGCAACAGTATCCAGGTCTCCTGTTCTGTTCATGTTTCTACCACCTGAACTGTAATCCCTGAGCTCCAACACCGCCAGTTGGCGCTCGGAAGTGCCGTCTGCACAGTCAACACTTGCTGCCGTGTTATTGGGGTTCAGTAACGTCAGCTGTTCTCCTGCTGTGCGGACGGCAATTTCTCCTGATTTGTCCACATCCACTGTACTACACATTTTAAAGTTGCTCCAATTACTCCTCTGGCTCCTCTGTTTTCATTCTTATCCCTGGGCTCCAGCACCGCCAGTTGGCGCTCGGAAGTGCTGTCTGCACAGTCAACACTTGCTACCATGTTATTGGGGTTCAGTAACGTCAGCTGTTCCCCTGCTGTGCGGACGGCAATTTCTCCTGCTCTGTCCACATTCTCACTACTACAGATTTTAAAGTTGCTCCAATTACACCTCTGGCTCCTCTGTTTTCAGTATTATCCCTGAGCTCCAACACCGCCAGTTGGCGCACGGAAGTGCCGTCTGCACAGTCAACACTTGCTGCCGTGTTATTGGGGTTCAGTAACGTCAGCTGTTCTCCTGCTGTGCGGACGGCAATTTCTCCTGCTTTGTCCAAATCCACTGTACTACACATTTTAAAGTTGCTCGAATTACACCTCTGGCTCCTCTGTTTTCATTCTTATCCCTGGGCTCCAGCACCGCCAGTTGGCGCTCGGAAGTGCCGTCTGCACAGTCAACACTTGCTGCCGTGTTATTGGGGTTCAGTAACGTCAGCTGTTCTCCTGCTGTGCGGACGGCAATTTCTCCTGCTTTGTCCACATCCACTGTACTACACATTTTAAAGTTGCTCGAATTACACCTCTGGCTCCTCTGTTTTCATTCTTATCCCTGGGCTCCAGCACCGCCAGTTGGCGCTCGGAAGTGCTGTCTGCACAGTCAACACTTGCTACCATGTTATTGGGGTTCAGTAACGTCAGCTGTTCCCCTGCTGTGCGGACGGCAATTTCTCCTGCTCTGTCCACATTCTCACTACTACAGATTTTAAAGTTGCTCCAATTACACCTCTGGCTCCTCTGTTTTCAGTATTATCCCTGAGCTCCAACACCGCCAGTTGGCGCACGGAAGTGCCGTCTGCACAGTCAACACTTGCTGCCGTGTTATTGGGGTTCAGTAACGTCAGCTGATCTCCTGCTGTGCGGACGGCAATTTCTCCTGCTTTGTCCAAATCCACTGTACTACACATTTTAAAGTTGCTCGAATTACACCTCTGGCTCCTCTGTTTTCATTCTTATCCCTGGGCTCCAGCACCGCCAGTTGGCGCTCGGAAGTGCCGTCTGCACAGTCAACACTTGCTGCCGTGTTATTGGGGTTCAGTAACGTCAGCTGTTCTCCTGCTGTGCGGACGGCAATTTCTCCTGCTTTGTCCACATCCACTGTACTACACATTTTAAAGTTGCTCGAATTACACCTCTGGCTCCTCTGTTTTCATTCTTATCCCTGGGCTCCAGCACCGCCAGTTGGCGCTCGGAAGTGCCGTCTGCACAGTCAACACTTGCTACCATGTTATTGGGGTTCAGTAACGTCAGCTGTTCCCCTGCTGTGTTCACGGCAATTTCTCCTGCTCTGTCCATATTCACTGTGCTACTTATTTAAAACTTGCTCCAATTACACCTCTGGCTCCTCCGTTTTTAGTATTTACCCTGGGCTCCAACACCGCCAGTTGGCGCTCGGAAGTGCTGTCTGCACAGTCAACACTTGCTGCCGTGTTATTGGGGTTCAGTAACGTCAGCTGTTCCCCTGCTGTGCGGACGGCAATTTCTCCTGCTCTGTCCACATTCTCACTACTACAGATTTTAAAGTTGCTCGAATTACACCTCTGGCTCCTCTGTTTTCATTCTTATCCCTGGGCTCCAGCACCGCCAGTTGGCGCTCGGAAGTGCTGTCTGCACAGTCAACACTTGCTACCATGTTATTGGGGTTCAGTAACGTCAGCTGTTCCCCTGCTGTGCGGACGGCAATTTCTCCTGCTCTGTCCACATTCTCACTACTACAGATTTTAAAGTTGCTCCAATTACACCTCTGGCTCCTCTGTTTTCATTCTTATCCCTGGGCTCCAGCACCGCCAGTTGGCGCTCGGAAGTGCCGTCTGCACAGTCAACACTTGCTGCCGTGTTATTGGGGTTCAGTAACGTCAGCTGTTCTCCTGCTGTGCGGACGGCAATTTCTCCTGATTTGTCCACATCCACTGTACTACACATTTTAAAGTTGCTCGAATTACACCTCTGGCTCCTCTGTTTTCATTCTTATCCCTGGGCTCCAGCACCGCCAGTTGGCGCTCGGAAGTGCCGTCTGCACAGTCAACACTTGCTACCATGTTATTGGGGTTCAGTAACGTCAGCTGTTCCCCTGCTGTGTTCACGGCAATTTCTCCTGCTCTGTCCATATTCACTGTGCTACTTATTTAAAACTTGCTCCAATTACACCTCTGGCTCCTCCGTTTTTAGTATTTACCCTGGGCTCCAACACCGCCAGTTGGCGCTCGGAAGTGCTGTCTGCACAGTCAACACTTGCTGCCGTGTTATTGGGGTTCAGTAACGTCAGCTGTTCCCCTGCTGTGCGGACGGCAATTTCTCCTGCTCTGTCCACATTCTCACTACTACAGATTTTAAAGTTGCTCGAATTACACCTCTGGCTCCTCTGTTTTCATTCTTATCCCTGGGCTCCAGCACCGCCAGTTGGCGCTCGGAAGTGCTGTCTGCACAGTCAACACTTGCTACCATGTTATTGGGGTTCAGTAACGTCAGCTGTTCCCCTGCTGTGCGGACGGCAATTTCTCCTGCTCTGTCCACATTCTCACTACTACAGATTTTAAAGTTGCTCCAATTACACCTCTGGCTCCTCTGTTTTCATTCTTATCCCTGGGCTCCAGCACCGCCAGTTGGCGCTCGGAAGTGCCGTCTGCACAGTCAACACTTGCTGCCGTGTTATTGGGGTTCAGTAACGTCAGCTGTTCTCCTGCTGTGCGGACGGCAATTTCTCCTGATTTGTCCACATCCACTGTACTACACATTTTAAAGTTGCTCCAATTACTCCTCTGGCTCCTCTGTTTTCATTCTTATCCCTGGGCTCCAGCACCGCCAGTTGGCGCTCGGAAGTGCCGTCTGCACAGTCAACACTTGCTGCCGTGTTATTGGGGTTCAGTAACGTCAGCTGTTCTCCTGCTGTGCGGACGGCAATTTCTCCTGATTTGTCCACATCCACTGTACTACACATTTTAAAGTTGCTCCAATTACTCCTCTGGCTCCTCTGTTTTCATTCTTATCCCTGGGCTCCAGCACCGCCAGTTGGCGCTCGGAAGTGCTGTCTGCACAGTCAACACTTGCTACCATGTTATTGGGGTTCAGTAACGTCAGCTGTTCCCCTGCTGTGCGGACGGCAATTTCTCCTGCTCTGTCCACATTCTCACTACTACAGATTTTAAAGTTGCTCCAATTACACCTCTGGCTCCTCTGTTTTCAGTATTATCCCTGAGCTCCAACACCGCCAGTTGGCGCACGGAAGTGCCGTCTGCACAGTCAACACTTGCTGCCGTGTTATTGGGGTTCAGTAACGTCAGCTGTTCTCCTGCTGTGCGGACGGCAATTTCTCCTGCTTTGTCCAAATCCACTGTACTACACATTTTAAAGTTGCTCGAATTACACCTCTGGCTCCTCTGTTTTCATTCTTATCCCTGGGCTCCAGCACCGCCAGTTGGCGCTCGGAAGTGCCGTCTGCACAGTCAACACTTGCTGCCGTGTTATTGGGGTTCAGTAACGTCAGCTGTTCTCCTGCTGTGCGGACGGCAATTTCTCCTGCTTTGTCCACATCCACTGTACTACACATTTTAAAGTTGCTCGAATTACACCTCTGGCTCCTCTGTTTTCATTCTTATCCCTGGGCTCCAGCACCGCCAGTTGGCGCTCGGAAGTGCCGTCTGCACAGTCAACACTTGCTACCATGTTATTGGGGTTCAGTAACGTCAGCTGTTCCCCTGCTGTGTTCACGGCAATTTCTCCTGCTCTGTCCATATTCACTGTGCTACTTATTTAAAACTTGCTCCAATTACACCTCTGGCTCCTCCGTTTTTAGTATTTACCCTGGGCTCCAACACCGCCAGTTGGCGCTCGGAAGTGCTGTCTGCACAGTCAACACTTGCTGCCGTGTTATTGGGGTTCAGTAACGTCAGCTGTTCCCCTGCTGTGCGGACGGCAATTTCTCCTGCTCTGTCCACATTCTCACTACTACAGATTTTAAAGTTGCTCCAATTACACCTCTGGCTCCTCTGTTTTCAGTATTATCCCTGAGCTCCAACACCGCCAGTTGGCGCACGGAAGTGCCGTCTGCACAGTCAACACTTGCTGCCGTGTTATTGGGGTTCAGTAACGTCAGCTGTTCTCCTGCTGTGCGGACGGCAATTTCTCCTGCTTTGTCCAAATCCACTGTACTACACATTTTAAAGTTGCTCGAATTACACCTCTGGCTCCTCTGTTTTCATTCTTATCCCTGGGCTCCAGCACCGCCAGTTGGCGCTCGGAAGTGCCGTCTGCACAGTCAACACTTGCTGCCGTGTTATTGGGGTTCAGTAACGTCAGCTGTTCTCCTGCTGTGCGGACGGCAATTTCTCCTGCTTTGTCCACATCCACTGTACTACACATTTTAAAGTTGCTCGAATTACACCTCTGGCTCCTCTGTTTTCATTCTTATCCCTGGGCTCCAGCACCGCCAGTTGGCGCTCGGAAGTGCCGTCTGCACAGTCAACACTTGCTACCATGTTATTGGGGTTCAGTAACGTCAGCTGTTCCCCTGCTGTGTTCACGGCAATTTCTCCTGCTCTGTCCATATTCACTGTGCTACTTATTTAAAACTTGCTCCAATTACACCTCTGGCTCCTCCGTTTTTAGTATTTACCCTGGGCTCCAACACCGCCAGTTGGCGCTCGGAAGTGCTGTCTGCACAGTCAACACTTGCTGCCGTGTTATTGGGGTTCAGTAACGTCAGCTGTTCCCCTGCTGTGCGGACGGCAATTTCTCCTGCTTTGTCCAAATCCACTGTACTACACATTTTAAAGTTGCTCGAATTACACCTCTGGCTCCTCTGTTTTCATTCTTATCCCTGGGCTCCAGCACCGCCAGTTGGCGCTCGGAAGTGCTGTCTGCACAGTCAACACTTGCTACCATGTTATTGGGGTTCAGTAACGTCAGCTGTTCCCCTGCTGTGCGGACGGCAATTTCTCCTGCTCTGTCCACATTCTCACTACTACAGATTTTAAAGTTGCTCCAATTACACCTCTGGCTCCTCTGTTTTCATTCTTATCCCTGGGCTCCAGCACCGCCAGTTGGCGCTCGGAAGTGCCGTCTGCACAGTCAACACTTGCTGCGGTGTTATTGGGGTTCGGTAACGTCAGCTGTTCCCCTGCTGTGTTCACGGCAATTTCTCCTGCTCTGTCCATATTCACTGTGCTACTTATTTAAAACTTGCTCCAATTACACCTCTGGCTCCTCCGTTTTTAGTATTTACCCTGGGCTCCAACACCGCCAGTTGGCGCTCGGAAGTGCTGTCTGCACAGTCAACACTTGCTGCCGTGTTATTGGGGTTCAGTAACGTCAGCTGTTCTCCTGCTGTGCGGACGGCAATTTCTCCTGCTTTGTCCACATCCACTGTACTACACATTTTAAAGTTGCTCGAATTACACCTCTGGCTCCTCTGTTTTCATTCTTATCCCTGGGCTCCAGCACCGCCAGTTGGCGCTCGGAAGTGCCGTCTGCACAGTCAACACTTGCTGCGGTGTTATTGGGGTTCAGTAACGTCAGCTGTTCCCCTGCTGTGTTCACGGCAATTTCTCCTGCTCTGTCCATATTCACTGTGCTACTTATTTAAAACTTGCTCCAATTACACCTCTGGCTCCTCCGTTTTTAGTATTTACCCTGGGCTCCAATACCGCTAGTTGCTGCTCAGAAGTGCCGTCTGCACAGTCAACGCTTGCTCCAGTGTTATTGGGATTCAGTAACGTCAGCTGATCCCCAGCTGTGTGTCCGGCAAATTCTCCTGCTTTGTCCACATCCACTGTAGTATGGATTTAAAACCTCCTCCAAATACACCTCTGGCTCTTCTGTTTTTAGTATTTACCCTGGGCTCCAGCACCGCCAGCTGGTTCTCGGCAGTTCCATTGGCTCTTGTACCTTCTGCTACCCATCCGGGTTCCAGTACCGTCAGCTGGTTCTCGGCAGTGTCTTTGGCACGGGTACTCCCTCCTGCCCAGCCTGGTTCCAGCACGCCAGCTGTTTCCGGGTAGTGTCAACGTCACTTTGCCTCCAATGCGTTGTCCTGTCGTGTTGCGGTCGGGTTAGCCGACTCTATGGTGCCTGCAGTTTAGGTGACTCCTATGTGGGCTGCGGGATCTGGCAATGAAGGCTGGTTCCATAGTGCCAATAGGACAAGCACCCTCTGTAGGACTGTGGGTTTTGGTAACTGCGGCCGGCTCGCGGCCTTGAACTTTTTTTTTACATGGGTACCTTCTGCTACCCATCCGGGTTCCAGTACCGTCAGCTGGTTCTCGGCAGTGCCTTTGGATTAGGTGCCTCCTTCTCGGTATCCAAGTTCCACCAACGTCTGCTGGTCCTTGGTAGTGCTTTCTGGCACAGGTACCTCCTGCTTAGTAACCGAGTTCCAGAAACATCAGCTGGTCCTCGGTAGTTCCATTGGCTCTTGTACCTTCTGCTACCCATCCGGGTTCCAGTACCGTCAGCTGGTCCTCGGTAGTTCCATTTGCTCTTGTATCTTCTGCTACCCATCCGGGTTCCAGTACCGTCAGCTGGTCCTCGGTAGTTCCATTTGCTCTTGTATCTTCTGCTACCCATCCGGGTTCCAGTACCGTCAGCTGGTTCTCGGCAGTGTCTTTGGCACGGGTACTCCCTCCTGCCCAGCCTGGTTCCAGCACGCCAGCTGTTTCCGGGTAGTGTCAACGTCACTTTGCCTCCAATGCGTTGTCCTGTCGTGTTGCGGTCGGGTTAGCCGACTCTATGGTGCCTGCAGTTTAGGTGACTCCTATGTGGGCTGCGGGATCTGGCAATGAAGGCTGGTTCCATAGTGCCAATAGGACAAGCACCCTCTGTAGGACTGTGGGTTTTGGTAACTGCGGCCGGCTCGCGGCCTTGAACTTTTTTTTTACATGGGTACCTTCTGCTACCCATCCGGGTTCCAGTACCGTCAGCTGGTTCTCGGCAGTGCCTTTGGATTAGGTGCCTCCTTCTCGGTATCCAAGTTCCACCAACGTCTGCTGGTCCTTGGTAGTGCTTTCTGGCACAGGTACCTCCTGCTTAGTAACCGAGTTCCAGTAACATCAGCTGGTCCTCGGTAGTTCCATTGGCTCTTGTACCTTCTGCTACCCATCCGGGTTCCAGTACCGTCAGCTGGTCCTCGGTAGTTCCATTTGCTCTTGTATCTTCTGCTACCCATCCGGGTTCCAGTACCGTCAGCTGGTTCTCGGCAGTGCCTTTGGATTAGGTGCCTCCTTCTCGGTATCCAAGTTCCACCAACGTCTGCTGGTCCTTGGTAGTGCTTTCTGGCACAGGTACCTCCTGCTTAGTAACCGAGTTCCAGTAACATCAGCTGGTCCTCGGTAGTTCCATTGGCTCTTGTACCTTCTGCTACCCATCCGGGTTCCAGTACCGTCAGCTGGTCCTCGGTAGTTCCATTTGCTCTTGTATCTTCTGCTACCCATCCGGGTTCCAGTACCGTCAGCTGGTTCTCGGCAGTGTCTTTGGCACGGGTACTCCCTCCTGCCCAGCCTGGTTCCAGCACGCCAGCTGTTTCCGGGTAGTGTCAACGTCACTTTGCCTCCAATGCGTTGTCCTGTCGTGTTGCGGTCGGGTTAGCCGACTCTATGGTGCCTGCAGTTTAGGTGACTCCTATGTGGGCTGCGGGATCTGGCAATGAAGGCTGGTTCCATAGTGCCAATAGGACAAGCACCCTCTGTAGGACTGTGGGTTTTGGTAACTGCGGCCGGCTCGCTGCCTTGAACTTTTTTTTTACATGGGTACCTTCTGCTACCCATCTGGGTTCCAGTACCGTCAGCTGGTTCTCGGCAGTGCCTTTGGATTAGGTGCCTCCTTCTCGGTATCCAAGTTCCACCAACGTCTGCTGGTCCTTGGTAGTGCTTTCTGGCACAGGTACCTCCTGCTTAGTAACCGAGTTCCAGTAACATCAGCTGGTCCTCGGTAGTTCCATTGGCTCTTGTACCTTCTGCTACCCATCCGGGTTCCAGTACCGTCAGCTGGTCCTCGGTAGTTCCATTTGCTCTTGTATCTTCTGCTACCCATCCGGGTTCCAGTACCGTCAGCTGGTTCTCGGCAGTGTCTTTGGCACGGGTACTCCCTCCTGCCCAGCCTGGTTCCAGCACGCCAGCTGTTTCCGGGTAGTGTCAACGTCACTTTGCCTCCAATGCGTTGTCCTGTCGTGTTGCGGTCGGGTTAGCCGACTCTATGGTGCCTGCAGTTTAGGTGACTCCTATGTGGGCTGCGGGATCTGGCAATGAAGGCTGGTTCCATAGTGCCAATAGGACAAGCACCCTCTGTAGGACTGTGGGTTTTGGTAACTGCGGCCGGCTCGCGGCCTTGAACTTTTTTTTTACATGGGTACCTTCTGCTACCCATCCGGGTTCCAGTACCGTCAGCTGGTTCTCGGCAGTGCCTTTGGATTAGGTGCCTCCTTCTCGGTATCCAAGTTCCACCAACGTCTGCTGGTCCTTGGTAGTGCTTTCTGGCACAGGTACCTCCTGCTTAGTAACCGAGTTCCAGTAACATCAGCTGGTCCTCGGTAGTTCCATTGGCTCTTGTACCTTCTGCTACCCATCCGGGTTCCAGTACCGTCAGCTGGTCCTCGGTAGTTCCATTTGCTCTTGTATCTTCTGCTACCCATCCGGGTTCCAGTACCGTCAGCTGGTTCTCGGCAGTGTCTTTGGCACGGGTACTCCCTCCTGCCCAGCCTGGTTCCAGCACGCCAGCTGTTTCCGGGTAGTGTCAACGTCACTTTGCCTCCAATGCGTTGTCCTGTCGTGTTGCGGTCGGGTTAGCCGACTCTATGGTGCCTGCAGTTTAGGTGACTCCTATGTGGGCTGCGGGATCTGGCAATGAAGGCTGGTTCCATAGTGCCAATAGGACAAGCACCCTCTGTAGGACTGTGGGTTTTGGTAACTGCGGCCGGCTCGCGGCCTTGAACTTTTTTTTTACATGGGTACCTTCTGCTACCCATCCGGGTTCCAGTACCGTCAGCTGGTTCTCGGCAGTGCCTTTGGATTAGGTGCCTCCTTCTCGGTATCCAAGTTCCACCAACGTCTGCTGGTCCTTGGTAGTGCTTTCTGGCACAGGTACCTCCTGCTTAGTAACCGAGTTCCAGTAACATCAGCTGGTCCTCGGTAGTTCCATTGGCTCTTGTACCTTCTGCTACCCATCCGGGTTCCAGTACCGTCAGCTGGTCCTCGGTAGTTCCTCAGCTTTCTTGTACCTTCTGCTACATTTCCAAGTTCAAGCTTTTTGAAATGGTTCTTGGTAATCACTCTGGATCTCCCTGACGAGGACCCTGAAGACGAGGACCCTGAAGACCAACCCTAAGAAGACGAGGACCCCGAAGACAATGACCCTGAAGACGAGGACCCTGAAGACCACCCCGAAGAAGACGAGGACCCTGAAGACCACCCCGAAGAAGACGAGGACCCTGAAGACCACCCCGAAGAAGACGAGGACCCCGAAGACGAGGACCCAGAAGACCAACCCGAAGAAGACGAGGACCCCGAAGACGAGGACCCCCGAAGACGACGACCCTGAAGACCACCCCGAAGAAGACCAAGAAGATGACCCTGAAGAAGTTGACCAAGAAGACAAAGAAGAGAAGACAAGCACCAAGATACAGAAAAACAAGAGACAGAAAACCAAGAAGCAGAAATACAAGAAGCTGCAGAACAAAAAGCGGAAGAACATTAAGCATAAGACTAAAAATCAGAGCAAAAGATAATATCTAAATTATAAGCAGAAGATGACTAAGCAGTGTATGGGGGTGAGTCCGTTCCTCCTCGTGGTGCCCCTGGAAAAGACCTGCTGCTGCAGGCCAAACTGAACGCGGACAAATCCTGTTGTAAATCTTTTGTGACGGGCAGAACGAAAGGTGTAATGTCCAACCTTTTATAGATAACAACTACAGGAATGCCTGTCACAAATAAGAATATGATGAAGAAGAAGAATATGAAGAAGATGAAGAAGTAGAATATGAAGAATGTAAAAAAAAGAATAATACGAAGAAGGTGAAGAAGAAGAAGGTGAAGAAGAAGTGGATGAAAAAGATGCTGAGGATGATGAAGGAGAAAGTGTGGGAGAAGTAAAAAAGAAGGTGAAGAGCATGGAAGTAGTGAAACATAAATATCTGACAAAATATAAAAATACTTAACATAGTTAATATTTCCGTAACTCAGAACATAATAAAAAAATATTAATTCCTGCTATTCCATTTGACTGGGCTAAACCTCTATGCCTTTATTGTCTCCCCCACCTCCCCCAATACATTCTACATTATTCTTAGTTGTTTTCCTTCATGTAGAAATAACCTACAAGGAAAGAAAGGGTTTATTTTAATTCCGATATTTATGTCCCATTGACTTGCATTGGTTTCCGGTATCGGAATCGGCGATATCCGATACTTTTTCGGTATCGGTCCGATCCAATCCGATCCGATATTTCCCGATATCGGAAGGTATCGCTCAACACTAGTTATGGGTGTACTTGAAAACTATTGCAAGTTACAGGAGTTTTAGGTATTAAAGGGTTAGCAATTAGTGTGAAACTCAGGGAATAGCTTAAGCTAAATAAAGGGCTGTTGAAGCCTAGTTCATCAAAGTTCTTGTAGTTACAACACAAGTGAACATCAGCCAGACAGTAAGTAGATTATATCAGAACATAAAACTAGCAAGAAGGTGTCAGAATCATCATCCTGAAAGTGAGTACAGCTTAGTGGGAACCTGGGAGAGGCCTGAACGGGAACATAGTTGGGAACCATGCAGAGCTATTAGTAGTCCTGAGATTGCTATGGGTTAGACAAGGTCGCCTGTATACAGTGGTGGATTACAAGTTGCCAACCTAGTGTGAAAAATTTAGAGAAAGAATCCTATTTCTTGCCTCTTGGGAGCATAAGCAAAGGTAGCTGCTGCTGTAGCCTGTGTGCAGAAAGTATAAAAAATGGATTTTACTAAAATGAATTCATATAACTGTGAGATCGTCTTGAAGAAGAAATGTAAACAGCTGCCATGTCTATATGAAAACTCTGTCAAATCAAAATGTGAATACCTTCCCAATTGATGCCACTTAATTATTATGTCTGTTCAACCTCTATCTTAGTAAAAGACATTATATTGTTAACTAGAATGGATTCTCCTGCTTCTTTATTTTTCCCCTCCTTTATACTACATCGCAGGCTGTTACCACTAGTCTCCAAGGGCACGGTACTGATAGTATAAGGGAAGACATTGTCACTTCATCACGTGTTCCAAATCCCACTTGGCCAAACGAAACCTTACAGGCTTTTTTTAGTATTACCATTATACCATCTTTAATAGTATTAGTTAGTAATAACCTATCCTGACACAAGATGCGGACTCAACACAAAACTAAATGGTATAGTGAAGGTAATTTGTCCTCAGTTAATATTTTTTTTTTGTAATATTTTACTCCTAGTATGTTTTCTTTTAGACTTTCTATCTAAAAATTCCTTTTTCCTGAATTGACTAATCATTCCAAATAACCATGTTGTTTCAATATATTGCATACCTTTCCTTGTCCAAATGTCCATTCAGAGTGAGCACAGCAATTTCTCCTTGCCCTTTCAAACTTCCCAATGTAAACAGCATTGCTCATGACTGGAGATAAGAACATTTATGAGTGGAATTGAATTCTACTTGAATATACAAATAACACTGTTCTACAGCCTAACTGGTTCAGAGACGAAAGAGACGAAAACAGTTGAACTTTACTTATTTTGTGGTGCTAAAAACAAATATGAAGCTTAAATTTGCTGATTGGCTCTAATTTTTAAGATCCAGAGAAGGTTGTAATTACTTATGACACCTTTCATGAAGGCTTATAGAAAAATTGCGTCTTTATTATTTCATCATCATTATTGCATTTTTAGTAGTTAGTCTATTACATCATCTATTTGGTCTATTGAGCCTTCAGCATTCTATCATCTTAGGGTGACCAATCAAAAAATGGCAACTCAGCTTCTATGATGTAATCCTGATTATAGCTGCATCACCTACTTCTATAAATGCTCTCTGTGTAAGGTATAATTTGAAGTCACTTTTGCGTCACAAAGGTGAAACTTGACTACCGTGATAAGGAAAGTCAAGGGTTGGGCTACACACACATGCTGCCATAGATGTGCATCACATCTTGCCCAGTGGTTGCATGGGAAGAGGCAATCTATGCCTTTTGCAGTCCCAAAGATCTGGAGAGAGCCAGCCGATCACACTACCATTGCTATTTTTGCATGGTGCTCCCCATTAGGAAAATAGTCTCAAGGAAGAAGTGGACTTTACAGTATCCAAACTTTCCATCTGCAATATGCACACTATCACATACAGAAGAACTGCTGGTTCCAAAAGCACCAGAAATATTTTCAGTCAAGTCAACTGAGGAAGAAGAGGACACTTGGTGTCATGAAGCATGTTCCTCTCACGACCCAGACTTTCTGTCAACCTCAACTGAACCATACCTTATAACACAAAGTAACCTGAACAATCTTGATAGAGATTTGGATCTGATCTGCCCAAGAGTAAGTCTGAGCTCTTAGGTTCCAGCTTCAGTAGTGGAATCTTCTAGTGGGCAATGTTTGGATTTCTTTGTTCTGCAACTGTGAAAAAGATCTGGTCCAATGCTTCTTCATGGAGGGCGATCTTGTGCCATGCAACAACATCAACAATTTAATGGAAGCTTTGAAGATAAGTTATAATCCAGAGGAATGGAAGCTCTTCATCAATCATCCAAAACAAGCCTAAAAACCGTCTTGTTGCATAATGGCCATGTGCTACCTTCAATTCCAGCCGGTTATGCAGTCCACATGAAATAAACCTTTGGCAACATAAAACAGCTGTTGAGGTGCCTGAACTATGACCAACATCTGTGGACTTTCTGTGGTGACTTAAAGGTGGATGCCCTCTTATTTGGTCTCCAGGATGGATGCACAAAGTCTTGCTGCTTTATGTGTGAGTGGGATAGCTATGCAAGAAAATATCACTACAATAAAAGATACTGGCTTCTATGACATTCACTTCAGCAAGGGAGTGAAAATGCCCTGCATCCAGAACTCGTTGACCCACATAAGATTTTGTTATCATCTTGTATATCAAGTTGAGCCTAATGCAGAACTTTGTAAAGGCAATGGATAAAAATGGAAAAGCATTCAAATATCTCATTGATAAATTTACAAGGTTTAGTGAAGCAAAGATAAACAAAGGAGTCTTTATTGAAACTCAGATTTGTTAGCTTCTTCAAGATGAGAAGTTTCTCTGTTGCAGGGCAAGGAAAAGGCTGCATGGGTAGCATTCGCTTTAGTGTTAACTAATCTTTTGAAAAAAACGTAATGCAATATGAGGCGAAGGCTCAGTAACTTATCAAAAAACAAGACTAAAATATAACTATATCTTAAAAACTCTCCAAAAACACTAAAATTAATTAAAGAGGTATCAATATACAGTACAGACCAAAAGTTTGGACACACCTTCTCATTTAAAGATTTTTCTGTATTTTCATGACTATGAAGATTGTACATTCACACTGAAGGCATCAAAACTATGAATTAACACATGTGGAATTATAAACTTAACAAAAAAGTGTGAAACAACTGAAAATATGTCTTATATTCTAGGTTCTTCAAAGTAGCCACCTTTTGCTTTGATGACTGCTTTGCACACTCTTGGCATTCTCTTGATGAGCTTCAAGAGGTAGTCACCGGAAATGGTCTTCCAACAATCTTGAAGGAGTTCCCAGAGATGCTTAGCTCTTGTTGGCCCTTTTGCCTTCACTCTGCGGTCCAGCTCACCCCAAACCATCTCGATTGGGTTCAGATCTGGTGACTGTGGAGGCCAGGTCATCTGGTGTAGCACCCCATCACTCTCCCTCTTGGTCAAATAGCCCTTACACAGCCTGGAGGTGTGTTTGGGGTCATTGTCCTGTTGAAAAATAAATGATGGTCCAACTAAACGCAAACCGGATGGAATAGCATGCCGCTGCAAGATGCTGTGGTAGCCATGCTGGTTCAGTATGCCTTCAATTTTGAATAAATCCCCAACAGTGTCACCAGCAAAGCACCCCCACACCATCACACCTCCTCCTCCATGCTTCACGGTGGGAACCAGGCATGTAGAGTCCATCCGTTCACCTTTTCTGCGTCGCACAAAGACACGGTGGTTGGAACCAAAGATCTCAAATTTGGACTCCTCAGACCAAAGCACAGATTTCCACTGGTCTAATGTCCATTCCTTGTGTTCTTTAGCCCAAACAAGTCTCTTCTGCTTGTTGTCTGTCCTTAGCAGTGGTTTCCTAGCAGCTAGTTTACCATGAAGGCCTGCTGCACAAAGTCTCCTCTTAACAGTTGTTGAAGAGATGTGTCTGCTGCTAGAACTCTGTGTGGCATTGACCTGGTCTCTAATCTGAGCTGCTGTTAACCTGCGATTTCTGAGGCTGGTGACTCGGATAAACTTATCCTCAGAAGCAGAGATGACTCTTGGTCTTCCTTTCCTGGGGCGGTGCTCATGTGAGCCAGTTTCTTTGTAGCGCTTGATGGTTTTTGCAACTGCACTTAGGGACACTTTCAAAGTTTTCCCAATTTTTCACACTGACCGACCTTCATTTCTTAAAGTAATGATGGCCACTCGTTTTTCTGCTTTTTTCTTGCCATAATACAAATTCTAACAGTCTATTCAGTAGGACTATCAGCTGTGTATCCACCAGACTTCTGCACAACACAACTGATGGTCCAAACCCCATTTATAAGGCAAGAAATCCCACTTATTAAACCTGACAGGGCACACCTGTGAAGTGAAAACCATTTCCGGTGACTACCTCTTGAAACTCATCAAGAGAATGCCAAGAGTGTGCAAAGCAGTCATCAAAGGAAAAGGTGGCTACTTTGAAGAACCTAGAATATAAGACATATTTTCAGTTGTTTCACACTTTTTTGTTAAGTATATAATTCCACATGTGTTAATTCATAGTTTTGATGCCTTCAGTGTGAATGTACAATTTTCATAGTCCTGAAAATACGGAAAAATCTTTAAATGAGAAGGTGTGTCCTAACTTTTGGTCTGTACTGTATGTACATAAGAACAATAATGGTTCAGTAGAAAGCGAAATAGGGCATAGGGATGGGGGCTAGAATTCCCTGATAATCCCTACCCTCTCACAACCTAACTGTGGAGGTTGGCACCCTAATGTTTGCGAAATGGCGTCCCCGCTCAACGTCGAAAAATTGTACAGACCCTAAAAAACATCTAGACCATAATTAAAGTGCAGCACAGGTAGTGAGAAAGAATCCTGGATATATTTCAAAATCAGACATATATAAACATGCCCCAGAGGTGCAAGGCACAGTGACCTCCGAAATCTGGTCACAGCTTAAAAACTTGACTTAGAGTGAATAGGCGAGGAGATGTGGCTCACGATGGGAGAAAAAAAGAGGTGCCTCTAAGTACTGGATAGCGGGCGGTGAGCAGCAGAGGGGTTGAACAAGTGAGTGGTGAGATGAGTATAAGTTTTTTTTTTTACATCTTACGTTTTTATGCTGTGGGGTTTGTAGAGATTTCAGAGAAATTAAAAGGAACATTCAATTTATGGAGAATAATTTTGCTACAAATCAAATTTCCTGGTAAAATGTATGTAATTTAGTGAATTTGAATTTTGTCAGACCCACTCTTGTTTACACACTACCAATTCTGTTTAAATGATCAGTACAGTATGTTATGCCCATCACATTGGCGCCCCAAATTCTAATCAGGTCACCAATGTAATGAACATGTAACGCCAAAGAAGACCCATCACAGGCAAAAAAAAATTATATTATTTTCCCACCAGGCCAAGTAAATTATTGCCACATATTGCGAAAATTTAGAACCCAAACTCGCTGCTTTGTTACTACTACTACTTAGATATTTCTCCTCATCTATTAGAAAATAATTCTGGATTAAAAGATATTCCAAAAAAATTAGAACTAATTACTTCAGCACTGGTAAATAAGTACTGATTTCTTCAATGAACTACAATAACATTTGCAATGCTATATAATTCTATGTAATGATATGCAACAACATATGAGTGCAGAAAAATCTAATTTGACTAAACAGCAGGATGAGGCCCTAAATCAATTAACTTCTTCACGTAATTTAACGAAAGTTTATGTCATAATCGGAAAGGGGTTCTCGCAAAATATGGTAAACTAATTTCATGGCGATCATGCGGACACAGAACCAGTGCCTGCACGATCACTGCCAGGAGCTCGGTTTCAGTGATAGCCGAGCCACAGCAATCACAACCAGGGGCAGTTCCCGCATTGCCACCAGATGTTTAATCCCCTAAATGCCGCAATTGTGTCACCTTGGCCTGGATGCCACAAATATAATAAAGCTGTGTCTGAGAGCAGGGGGGAGGTTCTCTGGTCAGGGGAACATTAGCATGCAATACCTCCTGTCTCAGGCCAGTAGGGGGAGCAGGCTGCCCCTATAAAAGCTGGAACTGTGGGCAGGGTTAGGGAGAACTGGACGACCTGTCTCTGGATTGAGAGGTGTCCCAGAGCAGTGAGGGACAGTTCTATTGCACCCTAAGAGGACGTGTGGCAGTAGGAGAGCCACAAGCCAGGGACAAGAGGTGAAGTACGCCTGTCCTGGCAGATAAAGCACCAAATTTACCAGACTTTGGTGTCTGAGGCTGTGAGGATTCCACGTCCTACAGCAGATAACCAGTCCGCAGGGGACTGTACGTTCCTTGGCCTAAGAAGCCCAGAGGCTCCGCCACAGCAGAAGGGACCAGCAGAGCCGTACCAGGCCGGGAGTAGAAAGGAACCCACATTGCAAACCATAAGGGCGAGAGGACATGGTGAGCTTGGGACCATGGGCTGTTACCCTACCTGGAGGAGATAGCCAGAAGGAGCGCAGAGAGCACGGTAGGCCTACACCCTCACCCTGACCAGGGCCAATTTCCCGTTTGCTCTCAGACGTCCAGGCCCCCTCCTAGCCGGGCCTGTTTGTGGGTCAGTTCACCTGTTCTAGTAAAGACCCTGGACTGCAACCTGTTGTCTGTGTGCTCCTTGCTCCTCCAGCACTAACGGTACTGGGACGCCCTACACCATCACCCCCATCTTCCATTATACTGCCCTGGGGCCGCACTCTTCCCGTGGGGAGTCACACTATCCCAGCTGCATACATCATCAGCCCCAGCGGTATACCTGGCAGTGGCGGTCTACACTGACCGCAATCCATAGGTGGCGTAGTCGGACACACCAACAGCGCGTCGCAGACTACCAATGGTCTGACCACCCTGAGCCACGGAACCGGGTTGCCACTACTACCCCCATCGTTTCCCGATTGCCCAGCTCCGAGTGCCCCACGGCCCAGGGGGTGAGTCACAATCAATGTTGATTGCAGTATTTAAAAGGCTAAGAGAGGGAGGGGTCTCTCTCTCCCATGCGATCGGCACCCCCGTGACATGATCACAGGGGCTGATGGTAGTCATGGCAACCCAGAGGTCACGTGATGACCTGTGAGTCTATCAGCTATGGAGGTCTGTGAGACTATGTCAGGAACTTGGTCTAAGGTTATGTGCCCACCATCAGGCTATAGCAGCGCTTTCGAAGCAGCGTATCTTCGCTGCGTCCAAAGCACTGCGTCCGATCACATAGGTAAATCCACATTTGTTCATTGAACACATGCAGAATTACTGCACCCTATACATTCAATTGTTTAAATTTCTGTCGCAGAGACTAGCGTCTCCGCAACAGAAATTAACATGATGTGGCTCGTAAAGCGGCGCTGCCGGTTAGTTTATGTGGCATCAAATAGAAGCACAGTGGGCATGGGATTTCTATAAATCTCATGCACTGTGCTTCTATTGTACAATGCAGCATTTTGGACACAGCACAGATGAGCTGCAGGCAAAACGCTGCTATTATGGATCGTGAGCACATACCCTAAGAGGCGTTCTTCCAGTGTAACACTGACAGGTACAATGCATTGCAGTGCTGGTGCATTGCAATCCAATATACTAGTGATCAAAGTAATAATATTTAGAGTCCCATAGAGGAAATAAGTAAGAAAGTAAAAAAAAAAAGTCTAAGAAATAGTAAAAGTATTTTTTAAAAATCACAAAATAAAGAATAGAAACATTTAAAAAATATTATATAAAAAATAGGTATATTTATGTAAAGAAAAAAAGACAAAAAAAGTAAACATATTTGGTATCACCACATCCGGAACGACCCAATCTATAAAACTGTCACACTAGTTAAGTCTTTCAGTGAAAAAATCCATCATCAGCACTGCCCCATTGAATAACATTGATCTGAGTGCTGTTAAGTAAAAAATAGGATAGCACTTGTCCGATTTATACAACGGTGTGAGCGAGTCCTGTCCGTAAAAATCAGATCTCATACTGTGGCTCCGTATGACATCCAATTTTTTCTCAGACCCATAAACTTGAATGGGTGATTCTCATTAGATCTTAGGTGGAAAATCACGCATGCTGCGATTTTTTTCACATGCAGATTCAGTCAGTGAAAAAAATTGTTCATCGTCACTGCCTCATTGAATAACATTTGTTCGAGTACGATCCTTTGTTTAATGTATAGAATGCAAACAGAAAGTACGCTTGTGTGCACAAGCCCATATAGCACCATTAACCACTTCGCACCAGAGCCTGTTTTTGCCTTCGTGACCGGGCCAATTTTTTCAATTCTGACCACTGTCACTTTATGAGGTAATTACTTTGGAACGCTTCAACGGATTCCCCTGATTCTGAGATTGTTTTTTCTTAACATATTGTACTTCATGATAGTGGTAAAATTTCTTCGATATCACTTGCGTTTATTTGTGAAAAAATCAGAAATTTGGCGAAAATTTTGAAAATTTTGCAATTTTCAAGCTTTGAATTTTCATGCCCTTAAATCGAAGAGATATATCACACAAAATAGTTAATAAATAACATTTCCCACATGTCTACTTCACATCAGCACAATATTGGAACCAAAATTTTTTTTTATTAGGAAGCTATAAGGGTTAAAAGTTGACCAGCGATTTCTCATTTTTACAACAAAATTTACAAAAACATTTTTTTAGGGACCACATCTTATTTGAAGTGACTTTGAGGGGCCTTTATGACAGAAAATACCCAAAAGTGATACCATTCTAAAAACTGCACCCCTAAAGGTGCTCAAAACCACATTCAAGAAGTTTATTAACCCTTCAGGTGCTTCACAGGAATTTTTGGAATGTGGAAGAAAACAATGAACATTTAACTTTTTTTCACAAAACTGCTACTTTAACCTCAAATTGTTAATTTTCACAAGGGCAATCAGAAAAAATGGACCCCAAAATGTGTTGTGCAATTTCTCCTAAGCATGCTGATACCCCATATGTGGTGCAAAGCCACTGTTTGGGCGCACGGCATGGCTCGGAAGGTAAGGAGCGCCATTTGACTTTTGGAATGGAAATTTGACTGGAATCGATAGCGGACGTCATGTTGCATTTGGAGAGCCCCTGAGGTGCCTAAACAGAGGAAACCCCCAACAAGTGACCCCATTTTGGAAACTAGACCCCTCAAGGAACTTATCTAGATGTGTGGTGAGCACATTGAACCCCCAGGGGCTTCACAGAATTTTATAATGTTGAAGTGTGAAAATAAAAAAACACATTTTTAACACAAAACTGCTACTTTAGCCTCAAATCTTTAATTTTCACAAGGGCAAACAGAAAAAATGGACCCCAAAATGTGTTGTGCAATTTCTCCTGAGCACGCTGATACCCCATATGCGGTGCATAGCCACTGTTTGGGCGCACGGCATGGCTCGGAAGGTAAGGAGCGCCATTTGACTTTTGGAATGGAAATTTGACTGGAATCGATAGCGGACGCCATGTTGCATTTGGAGAGCCCCTGAGGCGCCTAAACAGAGGAAACCCCCAACAAGGTACCCCATTTTGGAAACTAGACCCCTCAAGGAACTTATCTAGATGTGTGGTGAGCACATTGAACCCGCAGGGGCTTCACAGAATTTTATAATGTTGAAGTGTGAAAAAAAAAAAACACATTTTTAACACAAAACTGCTACTTTAGCCTCAAATGTTTAATTTTCACAAGGGCAGCCAGAAAAAATGGACCCCAAAATGTGTTGTGCATTTTCTCCTGAGCACGCTGATACCCCATATGTGGTGCAAAGCCACTGTTTGGGCGCACGGCATGGCTCGGAAGGTAAGGAGCGCCATTTGACTTTTGGAATGGAAATTTGACTGGAATCGATAGCGGACGCCATGTTGCATTTGGAGAGCCCCTGAGGTGCCTAAACAGAGGAAACCCCCAACAAGTGACCCCATTTTGGAAACTAGACCCCTCAAGGAACTTATCTAGATGTGTGGTGAGCACATTGAACCCCCAGGGGCTTCACAGAATTTTATAATGTTGAAGTGTGAAAATAAAAAAACACATTTTTAACACAAAACTGCTACTTTAGCCTCAAATGTTTAATTTTCACAAGGGCAGCCAGAAAAAATGGACCCCAAAATGTGTTGTGCAATTTCTCCTGAACACGCTGATACCCCGTATGTGGTGCAAAGCCACTGTTTGGGCGCACGGCATGGCTCGGAAGGTAAGGAACGCCATTTGACTTTTGGAATGGAAATTTGGCTGGGATCGATAGCGGACGCCATGTTGCATTTGGAGAGCCCCTGGGTGCCTAAACAGAGGAAACCCCCAACAAGTGACCGAATTTTACCATCTACTCCTCTGTATAAATTAATCTAGTGGTGGGAAAATAAGTAGATAGGTAAATGGTCACTAAACCCATAGATGAATTCGCAGAGAGGTGTCATTTCCAAAATGGGGTCACTTCAAGGGGGATTCTGCTGTTCTGGCACTTTTCAGAGGCGCTAAATATCAGAATTAAAGAATCCCCCCTGAAGTGACCCCATTTTGGAAATGACACCCCTCTCAGAATTCATCTATGGGTTTAGTGACCATTTTAACTCAATGGATGATTTCCAGAAACAAGCACACAATGGAAGGTTTAGATTCTGGAGAACCCCCCCCCCCCTCTGGAAATTAAGTGAGCTCTACTCGAATGTGTCATTCACTAAATGAACCAAATGTTTGAATGACAAATTGGGATACATTTTTACAGTTTAAAAATGTGGTTCTGTGTGGAAGATTTTAAAGCAGTCAGTGACGCATAAGGCTGGCAGTGATGGGCATTGTGGGCAATAGTAGCGGGTATCACGCCTCTTTCCTCTCTTAGTACATACACGACATCTTTTCTGGGGGTTCCTTCTTGTTTCCGTTGCTGGAATAAGTGCAATAAAATGTCGCTCAGTGAGTCTTTTCACATCCTCAGATTCTAATGGATGAGCGGGGCTAACACTTTGAAAAACAAGATTTTCAATTACCTTTTCTTGATAGTCAAGAAAAGGATCTGAATTTCCTGCTTTTTTGTACCACACAAAAGAATTGTATGTGGCCACCTGAAACAAATAAATAACCAACTTTTTATACCAGGTATAGGACTTTCTTGATACCTGGTATGGCTGTAGAACCTGGTCTGCAAGGTCCACACCCCCCATGTGTTTGTTGTAGTCAATGAGTGACACAGGTTTTTGCTTCGGAGTGGTGGATCCTAGTTCTACAGTGGCCCTTGTGGCATCTGTGTGGATCGAGCTGAGGACAAAAATATCCCTCTTATCCCTATATTTCAGGGCAAGCAGCTCTCCGTTGCGTACAGCCCCTGACTGCCCCTTTTGAAACTTTTGGTTGACCAATGGTTGTGGAAACCCCTGACGGTTTTTACGGATGGTCCCACAAGCCCCGATGTTGTGTTCAACCAGACTTTTAAATAGGGGTATACTGGTGTAATATTTGTCCACGTACAGATTGTAGCCTTTTTGAAAAAATGGACTTATCAGCTTCCAAACAATTTTTCCAGATGTCCCCAGATAAGTAAGGCATCCTGGTGGGTTTAGTTGGCTATCTTTCCCCTCATATATGCGGAAAGCGGATGTGTATCCGGTTGAACTTTCGCACATTTTATAGATCTTTTTTCCAAACCTTGCCCTTTTAGATGGTATAAATTGCTTGAGGTGCAGTCTTCCTTTGAATTTTACAAGGGACTCATCTATAGAAATATTTTGTGTTGGGGTGTAGAGCCTTAAGAATTTTTCTGACAAATTTTCAATGATGGGTCTAATTTTATATAACCTGTCATGTTCTGGGGCATTTCTGGGCAGGCATTGACTATTGTCGTTAAAATGCCAAAACCGCATGAGCATTTCATAACGGGTCCTAGTAAGAACAACTGAAAACATAGGGGTGGCTTGAACAGGGTGGTTGGACCAGTAGGATCGAATGCTCGGTTTTTTAACAAGCCCCATGGCAAATGTAAGTCCTAAATTTTTTTTTATTTCCGGGACATTAGTTGGTGTCCATAAATTTGCCCTAGCATAGTAAGATCGGGGATTCTGGCTTATGAATTGGGACGCATATAAATTTGTTTGCACGACAATATGTCTGCAAAATGACAAGCTGTCTGTAAAAAACAAATTAAAAAAATGAATTGGTCCAAAATCTTTCACCTCCACATTTATACCAGGAGTGGCGTTGAAATCAGGGCTGAATGGAGCAGCCGAATCTGAAGCCTTCCATCTGAGAAATGCTAGATCATGTGGCAAAGCCCCTTGTACACTGGCGTGCGCCAATTCACTGGTAGCAGGGACAGCGCTTGTACTGGGCAGTGTTCCCTGATTTGGAGACGTTTCTCCAGTAGCGCTATTTGCCCCCATTGCTGTACTGGTCCTTGGGCTTGAGGATGGACCAGAATCACTGCTCATTTCTGAGCTCTCAGTGTCACCACTACTAAAGCCCTCAAAATCCACATCTCCATCTGAGATTGCACTGTCATCACTATCAGAACACAGCAGGGCATACACCTCCTCTGCGGTATAAGTCTGACGGGCCATTTTATTTTTATATTTTTTGACTGGACTAAACAGACGGGACTGAACGGACGGGACTGGACTGGACTGACCGGACTGGACTGACCGGACTGGACTAATCTGACTGGACTGACTGACTGACAGGACTGACTGGACTGATCTGACAGGACTGACTGACTGACAGGACTGACTGACTGATCTGACAGGACTGACTGACTGACAGGACTGACTGGACTGATCTGACAGGACTGACTGACTGACAGGACTGACTGACAGGACTGACTGATCTGACAGGACTGACTGACTGACAGGACTGACTGATCTGACAGGACTGACTGACTGACTGATCTGACAGGACTGACTGACTGACAGATCTGACAGGACTGACTGATCTGACAGGACTGACTGACTGACAGGACTGACTGATCTGACAGGACTGACTAACCCTAACTCTTACTTTCTTTTTTTTTTTTTTTTTTTTCACTTTTACTGTGGCAAGGCTGACAGCTCTTGTCACACTGTTTCTCCTCTACTCTCTCACTGAGATCGGAGGAGAAACAGTGTATTTATCAGCCAGATCGCCCGGGAAAGTTTGTTGCTAAAACAAACTTCCCTAGTGATCTCTCTGATTGGCTGGTGTGACGCTGACTTCATCGAGACCTGACCCAATCAGGTCTCGATGATGTCAGAGGTCACAGCACCGGGAACCCCGCCGCTACTAAGGTATGTGGGGGGTCCCGATCGCCGACCACCGGCTGTCACTATCTTTTAAATGCCGCGATCGCTATGGATCGCGGCATCTAGAAGATAGGAACAGGTTAACATCATGGGGACCTGATCCAATCAGGTCCCCATGATGCCACATGTCAGAGCTATCGCTCTGAACCAGTACCGCAGCGCTTCCAGGACCCTGGGGGTTCTGAACGCTGCGGGACCACCCACCGTTTTTAAACGTCGGCTCTGCACAGAGCCCAGCAAGCGCCGACGTTTATCTACAGTGGGGCGTCGCGAAGCGGTTAATTCCAAAGCACTTTAATTGAAAAGTTGTACATAAATATAAATTGTATCCCTGAATACATCAACTCATCCAAATAGAAAACTAGCCCAAAACTCAAAACTCATCTGTTTTAGACAGAAAAAAATAAAAAAAAGTTAGAGCTCTCAGAATATGGCGATGCAAAAACAAAGCATAAAAAACTTATATAAATATGGTATCACTGTAATTGTACTGACCTGAAGAATAAATCTGCCTTATCACTTTTACTGCACGATGAAGGGCGTGAAAAAAATAAGTAAGTAAAATGAATTCCAGAATTGTTTTGTTCTCTCTGCGAGTATAAAATCTGAATAAAATGCGATCATAAACTGTTATGCACCTGAAAATAGTACCAATAAAAACTACAATTCCTCCTGCAAAAAACAAGCCCCGTAGAGCTCTATAGACTAGTGATGAGCGAGCACTAAAATGCTCGGGTACTCGTTGCTCGAGTCGAGCAAATTGGAATGCTCGAGTACTTGGACCGAGTAATGAGCCCAATGTAAGTCTATGGGAAACTCAAGCATTATTCTGGCGGTCTGCAGAGGGACTAAAAATTGCCCAAATCGATATAAACAGTGCTCAAATAACAGGGGAACAGCATGGGGAAGACCCCTGGAAGCATTTCTGACTCCCAGGTAACTGCTGTCAACAACGTTGTCAGAGGTATTACGCCACTTTTACGGACTCACAATACAACATACAAAAAAAAAACCAAAATTGATTTTCCTGGGAAATATGTTAAGGAACATCCTTTCTAGAGTAATGACTTGTATATAGGGCAAAATAAATAACCAAAAACAAAAATGCTCCTCCACACCTTGGGCTATGTTCATATGTAGCATTTTTGATGTGTTTCTGCACTTTGGCACTGCTTTCAACGGTGAAAAAAGATTTACCAGTAAATATCATTTTATCATTTTACTCCTTTACCTGGCCATGTGGTGTGTGACACATCATCAGACACATCCTGTTTCATTTATGATGGAGGGACTCTGAAAGTCATAAAGACTATTTTTACAGATGGCCCTTACTATTCTTAAAGGGCCAGAAGTTGGATATGCTTTGTTGTTCCCATTATTAAAGGGTTTGTTCACTACTTTATATCCCCCCCCCATATGAATCCCCCCAGGGCCCCTAAGACTTCTTGTAAATACCTTCTGTTGCTGATAATGACTGTGAGTGGTGCTATCACTGGCTGCTCACAGGCATCACGTGTCACGACAAGTGCTGGCAGCAGCCGAGGGTCATGATCTTCCTGGTTCCATTCTGGATGCCAGGCTGTGGGTGGGGTTACCACGCATGTCACACCAAGCATCCACTGCGTGCTCTGCCTCTCCCCATTCATTGGGAAGCGTGCGGTGGATGCTGGGTGTGACGCGGGGGGTAACCCCGCCGACAACCCAGCAGCCACCGTGCGGTCCCCAGCGCTGAGTCACACCTTACTTGTTGTGACGTCAGCGCGGGGTCACGTGATGCCTGTGAGCGGCCACCGATAGCGCCGCTCACAGGCACTATCAGCAACACAAGGTATTTAAAATGAGTCTTAGGGGCCCACGGGGGGATACATTGGGGGGGAATAAAGGAGTGGACAACTTCTTTAACGAGTGGGTCACCTGTACTGTTATTGCGTATGCAACGGCTGCCAAAAATTTGGAGGAACTCCAATGCCTCTTGCAAGAGACATAGCGGTCGGAGGGCCTTCTGCAAAAAATGCTCCAATTATTAGGAAGTGTGTCTCCCATACTGTTTGCCTATGCAGTGAAGCAATGACTGCCAAAAATTTGGAGGAACTCCAATGCCCCTTGCAAGAGACATAGATATGTTGATATGGTACATATGGTGGTGATATGGTGGTGGAAGACAGGGTGGTGGTGGTGGCTAAGTGACTGGAAGCATTATCTACTATCCAAACAATAACCTTTTGACACTGCTCTGGCCTCTACATGCACTATCACCATCACGTCCACTTCCCCGTCCCCTGCCATGCACCTTGCCCATTTTCAATGGAGGACAAAATTTTCCACGTTCACGAGAAATGGCTGATTTTGGAACGCAGTTATATGTGATACTTCTGACAGAGAACCACAATTTTAAATAGCAGGCCTGTAATTTGCTAATATTACCCTTCACAGACACCTAGTGTGAATAGCTTGACCAAAATTTGGAGGAACTCCAATACCCCTTGCAAGAGACCTAGAGGTTGGAGGGCCTCCTGAAAACAATGCTTGCATTACTAGGAAGTGTGTCTCTCATACTGTTTGCCTATGCACTGATGCAACGGCTGCCAAAAATTTGGAGGAACTCCAATGCCTCTTGCAAGAGAAGTAGAGGTCAGAGGGTCTCCTGCAAAAAATGCTCCCATTATTAGGAAGTGTGTCTCCCATACTGTTTGCCTATGCAGCGAAGCAATGGCTGCCAAAAATTTGGAAGAACTCAATGCCCCTTGCAAGAGACGTAGTTCTGTTGATATGGTACATATGGTGGTGAAATCGTGGTGGAAGACAGGGTGGTGGTGATGGTGACTAAGTGACTGGAAGCATTATCTGCTATCCAACCCATAACCTTTTGACACTGCTCTGTGTTCAATAGTGGTGTTCTGCGCTCTCCTAGTAATTGGGACAGGAAGGTAGAGCAACAAGATGTGGATGTTTGTTGTGGCACAATTTAAGCTTGCCCACGGCCACATCCTCGGCCTCTACATGCACCATCACGTCCACTTCCCCGCTTCTTGCCACGCACCTTGCCCATTTTTAATGGAGGACAATATTTTCCACGTTCACGAGAAATGGCTGATTTTGGAACGCAGTTATATTTGATACGTCTGACAGAGAACCACAATTGTAAATAGCAGGGATGTAATTTGCTAATACTATCCTTTACAGACACCTAGTGTGAACAGCTTGACCGACACACTGCAATGGAATGAAAATGAAAGAAATGTCTGATTTTGGAACACTCTTATAGGTGTTATGTCCGACAGAGAACCATTGTTTTAAATAACAGACCTGTTATTTGCTAATATTATCCTTCACAGACACCTAGTGTGAATAGCTTGACCAACACACTGCAACGGAATGAAAATGGAAGAAATTTCTCATTTTGGAACACTCTTATAAGTGTTATGTCTGACAGAGAACCACGGTTTTAAATAGCAGGCCTGTAATTTGCTAATGCTATCTTTCACAGATACCTATTGTGAATAGCTTGACCGACACACTGCAACAGAATGGAAAAGGAGTAGTGATGAGTGAGTATGTTCTGTTAACCCTTTCAGCTAGCATGCTTGGGCGAACACCGAGTATCTTCCACATGCTTGGGTGTTATGTTTCAGTCTCTCTGTGTGCATGATTTGCGACTGTTTGACAGCTCGGTGTTCGCCCGAGCATACTCGCTCATGACTAAAAAAGAGGCCAATATTTTCCACTTTCAGTTTAAATTTCTGGATTTTTATTGCTGAAATATGGAACAGATCTGGCCTTATTCTGCAGTGAGAACAAGCAAATAGAGCAGAAAATGGTGTACTCTGGTTTGCTTTTTTAACAAATAACTAGGATTAAGATCAAAAATGTTTTTCCCTGGCCCCTGAAATCTAGGGCTATGTCTACTAATATTTGTAACAACAGCAGCAGCAGGAATGTTCAATGGACCCTCTTGCACTATATACACTGCAGTTTGCCACATACACTGCCTGCCCGCCTAACTCTTGCTATCAACACTGAATATATGCAGCTGGATTAGGCCTCAGAAGGACTGTTAGTTAAGTTGGATATACTGTATATGTTGTGGAATAGCTATAATAACTATGAAGAAGCAAATCTCTCCCTGACGTGCAGCAGCTCTCCCTACTCTGCCTGGTTCCAGAGTAGACTGTGACGAGCATGGCGGTACCCGGTCTTATATACACCTGTTGATGATGTGCGGCCAACATGTGCGGAAAACCAACATGGCTACGGCATTACAGTGCATGGCAGGCAATCCCTGCATGTTCATTGGCTCTCTAAAGAGTGCCAAATATGCAGGGAGGGGACCCGAGTTCCCGCCCGAGCAACCCAGAAATACTCGCCAAGTGCCGAGCTCGTTGAGCATAGTGATGCTCGGGCGAGTACCGAGGAGCGGTGAGTAGTGATGAGCAAGCACTAAAATGCTCGGGTGTTCGATGCTCGGGTTGAGCACATTGGAATACTCGGGTACTCGATCAGAGCAACGAGCCCAATGTAAGTCTATGGAAAACTCGAGCATTCTTCAGGCGGCTCCCCCCGGCGGTCTGCAGAGGGCCTAAAAATTGCCCAAATCGATGGGAACAGTGCTCAATAGTGATGAGCAAGCATACTCGAAAGTACTTGGTACTTGCCAGAGCATCTCAGTACTCGAGATGCTCGGAGCTCGCCGAGTACTTGCGAGATGCTGGGGGCGATGCTTGGGTCCCCTCCCTGCATGTTTGGCACTCTTTAGAGCGCCAATCAACATGCAGGGATTGCCTGCCACTCATTGTAATGCCGCAGCTATGATGGTTGTGGCATTACAGTGATTGGCTGGCAGCACAGCGTCATCAGGTCTATATCAGACCTGGCACAGCTGTGCTCGTCACAGTCACTCCGGAATCAGGCAGAGTAGGGAGAGGTGCTGCTGCATCAGGGAGAGATTTGCTTGTGTATTAGGTAGTGTAGGGAGAAAAATCGTACATTACACATATCCATCTTAACAAACAGTCCTTCTGAGGACTAATCCATCTGCAGAAATATCAGGCAGGCAGGGTATATAGGCAGGCAGTGTGTATAGCTGGCTGCAGTGCATATAGCACAAGAGGCTCCTTTCCAATTCTGCATTCTGCTGCTGTTAGATATCTCTACACAAAGGCCCAGGTCTCAGGGGCCAGGAATACTTTTTTTGGATCTTAATCCTCATTATTTGCTTAAAAAGCAATCCAGAGAACACCGTTTTTCTGCGCCATTTGCTTGTTGGCACTGCAGAATACAGCCAGGTCTTTTCCATATTACAGCGCTAGAAATCCAGATATTTAAAACTGTGTTTTCTCCATCACACGGATTACATATATGTTGTCAGAAAATACTGCCATTTCTGGCCTCCATTAAAAATTTCTTTCAGTATGTGAGTGAAGCAATTCACACCAGTTTGCTGTTCAAACTAGTTACCTACAGGCCAGGTATTTAAAACTCTGTTTTCTCTGTCACATGGATCACATATACTTTTTCAGAAAATACTGCCATTTCTGGCCTCCATTAAAAATTTCTTTCAGTGTGTCAGTGAAGCAATTCACACCAGTTTGCTGTTCAAACTAGCTACCTATAGGCCAGGTATTTAAAACTCTGTTTTCTCCGTCACACGAATCATATATACGTTGTCAGAAAATACTGTCATTTCTGGCCACCATTAAAAATTTCTTTCAGTGTGTCAGTGAAGCAATTCTCACTAGTTTGCTGTTCAAATTAGCTACGTACAGGCCAGGTATTTAAAATTCTGCTTTCTCCGTCACACGGATCACATATACATTGTCAGAAAATACTACCATTTCTGGCCTCCATTAAAAATTTGCTTCAGTGTGTCAGTGAAGCAATTTACACCAGTTTGCTGTTCAAACTAGCTACCTACAGGACAAGTATTTAAAACTCTGTTTTCTCCGTCACACAGATCACATATAAGTTTGCTACAAACTCAGTCATTTGTAGTGAGCTTGGAAGATACTGTCCTCCATTTAAAATTGCAAGGCATGTGGCAAGGGACGGGGAACTGGACGTGATGGTGATGGTGCATGCAGAGGCTGAGGACAAGGCCGTGGGCAAGCTGAAATTGTGCCACAACAAACAACCACATCTTCTCGCCCGACCTTCCTGTCCCAAATCCTAGGGGACCGTAGTACACCACTATTGAACCCAAAGCAGTGTTAAAAGGTTGTTGGTTGGATAGAGGATAATGCTTCCAGTCATTTAGCCACCACCACCACCTTGTCTTCCACACGGTCAAGTCTCAGTAGCCGTGAGTCTGGACCGCATATTCCTCACCTTGATCCTCCTTCCTCCCACCATGTCGAGTCCCTGGAGAAAACTGATCCCACACTTGGACACTCCGAAGAGCTGTTCACTTTTCCATTTATTGATTCGTGCCTCTCTCCCGGTCCACTTGAAGTGGTGCAAGAGGAGATTGCATGTAGCGATGCCCAAATATTTGAGCAGCCACGGTCACACATAGGCGATGGTGGGAAAGTGTCACAAGAGGTGGATGATGATGAGACACAATTGCCAGAAAGTCAGGAGGAGGACCAGGGTGCGGAAGTGGAAGGCGAGGTGGTGGATGATATAGTGACTGACCCAACCTGGCAGGAGGACATGCAGAGCAAGGAGAGCAGCACACGGGGGGGGGGGGCAGAGCACCCCAACAGGCAGGAAGAAGCAGTGTGGTGGCCACAGCCAGAAGGAAGGCAACCGTTCCCCGTAGCATCAACACAAAGGAAGTTGCCAGTACAACTATTAGGTATTCCCGAGTCTGGTTGTTTTTTAAAGACTCTGCCGATAACCCCAAAAAGGCCATTTGCACCACCTGCCAGGCCAGCATCAGCAGGGGTGGCAAAACGACCAGCTTGACCACCAGCAGCATAATCAGGCACATGGCAGCTAAGCACCCAACTTTGTGGGCCGAACCCCAGGGTCCAGGAACAGTGTCTGTGGGTTGCACCATTGCTTCTTCCGCTGTTGTGCATGCAAGCCAATCCCCTGTCCATGGTGCATGCAAAGATGCCTCCTGCCCTGCACCTGTCATAGCACACTCTCAAGTAGCAGCATCAGGAAGCACGTCCATGTCCTTGTCCCAGCGCAGCGTTCAGTTGTCCATACCCCAGTCCTTGGAATGCAAGCGCAAATACGCAGTTAACGCCCCACAGGCCACACTACTAAAGTTTCACATTTCATGACTGCTTGCACTCGAAATGTTGCTTTTTAGGCTCGTGGAGACGGAAGCATTCCGCAACCTGATGGCGGGCGCCGTCCCTCGGTACTTGGTCCTCAGCCGCCACTATTTCTCCCAGTGTGCCGTCCCCATATTAAACAACCACGTGTCCCAAAACATTAGTCGTGCCCTCAACAACGCAGTTTCCGGGAAAGTCCACCTAACCACAGACACGTGGACAAGTGCTTGTGGGCAGGGACAGTACATCTCGCTGACGGCACACTGGATTAACATAGTGGAAGCTGGGACCCAGTCGGACCTTGGCGCGGAACACGTCCTCCTGATGCCAAGGATTGTGGGCCCTAGGTCAATCAGGGTTTCTCCCACGGTCTACAGCTCCTGCACGTCATCCTCCTCAGCCTCCTCCTCCTCATCAGCCTCCATTTCCGAAATGACCACATCAGTGACAAGCTGGAAGAACTGTAGCACTGCCTCGGCCAAGCGGCAACAGGCTGTGCTGAAGCTAATATGCTTAGGTGACAAACCGCACAATGCTGAAGCGTTGTGGACAGCTCTGAAAGAGCAGGCAGATCTGTGGCTCATACCGTTGATACTACAGCCAGGCATGGTCATGTGTGACAATGGCCAGAACCTGGTGGCTGCTCTGAGACAAGCTCACACATGTACCATGCCTGGCCCATGTGCTTAACCTTGTGGTTCAGCGGTTTCTGAAATCCTACCCGGAGCTGCCAGATCTGCTTGTTAAAGTACACCGCCTGTGTGCCAATTTTAGAAAGTCACCTACAGCTTCCACCGCCCTTGCCGTGTTTCAGCAGCGTTTGCAGCTTCCGGCTCACAAACTGATGTGTGATGTCCCCACGCATTGGAACTCTACATTGCAGATGTTGGGAAGGATTTGTGAGCAGAAGAGGGCAGTTGTTGAGTACCAGCATCAACAAGGCCGTCGGTATTCAGTTCAGACTCCACACATAAGACCTCAGAAGTGGACATGGATGTCAGATATATGTACCATCCTCCAAAACTTTTAGGACTCCACAAAGATAGTGAGCAGCGATGACGCCATAATTAGTGTCACCATCCCTCTTCTATGTCTTCTGAAATGGTCTCTGCTCACAATCAAAGAGGATGCATTGCAGTCGGAGCATGATGAGATGAAGCAAGGAACCATACAGGGTGATTACACACTGCCAAGCCTCATCTCATCCCAACGTGGATTGGGGGAAAATGAGGTAGAGGTGGAGGAAGGACAAGAGCTAGTTTTATGCGCTATAGACGGTACTACCTGCACAGCTGTCATACCGTCTGTTCAGCGTGGGTGGCCAGAGGACAGAGAGGAGGAGGAGAGCATGGTCAGTCATCCTCTTGGTGAGGACATGGAAGTCTTGCCTGTTAGTAGTCTGGCACGCATGGCTGAGTTTAAGTTACGCTGCCTTTCCCATGACCCTCGCATTCCCAAAATTTTGGGTGACAGTCATTACTGATTGGTGACACTTCTAGACCCATGCTACAAGGTGAACTTTATACCTCTTTTTCATGAGGCGGACAGGTCTACAAAAATGGGGCTGTACCAGAATGCCCTTGTTGCGGAAATATTAAAAAAATTCCCATCTGAAAAAGCTAGCGGCAGAGGTCACACTTCGTTAGACAACCAAGGAGTACAGGCGAGAGAGACACAACTTCAATCCAGCAGAGGCAAGGGAACACTGTCAAAGTTCTGGGAGAGTTTTCTCAGCCCCTCCCATCGCACTGGCCCTGAGGCGCCGGGTACTATCACAAGGAGTGCAAAGTTTGGGAAGATGCTAAGGAAGTACCTTGCCGACCATACCAACGTCCACCGTGATTCCTCTGTGCCTTATAATTATTGGGTATCCAAGCTGGATACGTGGAATGAACTGGCTCTCTACGCCTTGGAGGTCCTGGACTGCCCTGCTGCCAGTGTTTTATCACAACGGGTTTTTAGTGCCGCTGGTGAAATTTTAACTGATAAGCGCATCCGCCTGTCAACTGAAAATGCTGACAGGCTGACTCTTACAAAAATGAACAAGGGGTGGATTGGGCCAGACTTCTCAACACCACCAAATGATAGCAGCGTAACATAAACTCAAATCCAGTGTCTTTTTTTGGGAGGTGTATTCCCATGCACCTTTTCACACCCACACTTGGGTATACGCTACCTGATTTTGGCTATTTGCTCTTGTCCTCCTCCTTCTCCTCATCCTTACCACCATATCACCAGGGTGACCATGGTCCGTGATGCAACACCCACATAATTTTTTAAAGGGTGTTTATGATGCCCGTAAAATTTTTTTTTTATACAGTATGTTCATGTATACCCCCCAGGGGTAAATGTTTGTCAGCCCATACACTTAGTGCATGGGCATTACAAGTATAGGAGACCTGCTCCTTTCTAATGGGAACATTTTTTATGAGGCCCTCCTCCATGTCTCTTCCAAGGGGCATTGGAGTGCCTCCCAATTTTTGACAGCCCTTGCATTCACTGCATAGGCCAACACTATGGGAGACCCACTTCCTAATAATGGGAATATTTTTTATGAGGCCCTCTACATGTCTTCCAAGGGGCTGTTACGCTCGCGCCCGGACTGACTGGCGTGAGCGTGATTAGTGATCCCACTGTACCATGAACCGAGGAGTTCCTGGAGGGGTGTAGCTAAGTATCAACCCAATCCGACCAAGGTCACACGGCAGCTCAATTGACTCCATGAACCAGGGAGGAACCGAGCATAGGGACCAGGTGCTACTCCAGGTCAAACCCCGGTCACAGCTGTTGACCCACACCGGGGAATGCAGGAACAGGCAGGTTAAACTGGCATATTGACTGGTGGGTACTGGCAGGCATGGCTGGTATGCAGACAGGTGGATATTGACAGGCACAGCAGGTATGCAGACAGGTGGGCACTGGCCGGCACGGCTGGCATGCAGACAGGTGGGCACAGGGAGGCACGGCTGAAAAGCAGACAGGCGGGTACTGGCAAGTAGAAACGTAGGCAGGATAGGGACCAGTACAGACTGGGATACAGGAACAGAGCCGCAGGTGCGGTAGACAAGCAGAGCAGAGCAAAACTCGCAGATGCGGTGAACAAGCAAGGCAGAGCAAAACCCGCAGATGCGGTAGACAAGCAAAGCAGAGCAAAACCCGCAGATGCAGTGAAGACGCAAAGTAGAGCAAAACCCGCAGATGCGGTAGACAAGCAAAGCAGAGCAAAACCCGCAGATGCGGTGAACAAGCAAAGCAGAGCAAAACCCGCAGATGCAGTGAACAAGCAAAGCAGAGCAAAACCGCAGATGCGGTGAACAAGCAAAGCAGAGCAAAACCCGCAGATGCGGTGAACAAGCAAAGCAGAGCGAAACCGCTTGTGCGGTGAGCAAGCAGAGCAAAGCAAAACCCGCAGATGCGATAGACAGGACAGGGCTCTGTTCACATGGAACAGACTGGAAAACCCAAGAAGATAGCTTGAGCACAGGAGATAGATACAGATGGAGGGAAACAGAACGAGCAGAACCAGATACACACAAGGTACTTACAATGAAGTAGCGAGTGGACACAAGACTCACAAAAGGAAGTACAGAGACAACGAGTTGGAGTTAGGTGCAGGTTCAGATACTGGAGGAAAGAAGGAAGATACAGACATAGAGACAAACAAGAAACGGACTAGGACACTGTTCAGACAGGATCTGAACCATGAACAAGATACAGGAACAAGCCAGGGAACTCAGCCCCAGGGTGGCAGAAACGGACTAGAAGTCAGAGATACAGGAAGCGGCCCTGGGTACTCAGCCCCCAGGGTGGCGGGAACAGACTGAAGGTCAGAGGTACAGGTAGCGGCCCTGGGTACTCAGCCCCCAGGGTGGCAGAACAGACTAGATACAGGACAGGACCTGGCAACTCAGTTGAAAAAGACAAACTGAGTGAAAGTGTTGCTCAGGCCCCTCCTACTCGGTGGAGGGGGTTTAAGTATCCAGTGACTCACAGCAATAGGCTGGGGATGCATTAGGACTGTGCACGCAGTAGCTATAAGAAACAAGCAGAAAGCCGCGCTGACGCCCTAAGCATTCAGACAAGAGACATGGACACAGCAGGTACTGGAACAAAGAGTGCAGCGTGGACTGACAGGTAAGATTGCAGTCTTGCATGGTGGAGGTGGTGCACCATGCAAGCACGCCGCCAGGGATGTTACAGGGGCATGAGAGTGCCTCCAAATTTTTGGCAACCCTTGCATTCATTGCAGAGGCAAACACAATGAGAAACCCACTTCCAAATAATGGAAACATTGCTTTCAGGAGGCCCTCTGACCTCTATTTCTCTTCCAAGGGGCATTGGAGTGCCTCCAAATTTTTGGCAACCCTTGCAGTCACTGCATAGGCAAACACAATGGGAGACCCACTTACTAATAATGGGAACATTGTTTTCAGGAGGTCCTCTGACCTCCACGTCTCTTCCAAGGGGCATTGGAGTGCCTCCAAATTTTTGGCAACCCTTGCATTCGCTGCATAGGATAACAAAATGGGAGACCCACTTCCTAATAATGGGAACATTGTTTTCAGGAGGCCCTCTGACCTCCACGTCTCTTCCAAGGGGCATTGGAGTGCCTCCCAATTTTTGGCAGCCCTTGCATTCACTGCATAGGCCAAGGTACTCCCTCAGCATCTTCTCAAACTTTCGACTCCTTGTGAGAGTACTCCACGCCTCAGGGCTTGTGCGATGGGATGGGCTGAGAAAATTCTCCCAGAACTTTGACAGTGTTCCCCTGCCTTTGCTGGATTGAAGTTGTGTCTCTCTCGCCTGTACTCCTTGGTTGTCCAACGAAGTGTGACCTCTGCCGCCAGCTTTTTCAGATGGGAATTTTTTTAACAGTTCGGCAACAAGGGCCTTCTGGTACAGCCCCATTTTTATAGACCTGTCCGCCTCAGGAATAAGAGATATAAATTTCTCCTTGTAGCGTGGGTCTAGAAGTGTCACCAACCAGTAATGATTGTCATCCAAAATTTTGAGAACGTGAGGGTCATGGGAAAGGCAGCGTAACATAAACTCAACCATGCGTGCCAGACTACTAACAGGCAAGACTTCCATGTCCTCACCAAGAGGATGACTCAACATGCTCTACTCCTCCTCCTCCTCCCTGTCCTCTGGCCATCCACGCTGAACAGACGGTATGACAGCTGTGCAGGTAGTACCATCTATAGCGCATGAAACTAGCTCCTCTTCTTCCTCCTTTTCCTCAGCTTCATTGTCCCCCAATCCACGTTGGGATGAGATGAGGCTGAGCTGTGTGTAATCACCCTGTATGGTTCCTTGCTCCATCTCATTGTGCTCCGACTGCAATGCATCCTCTTTGATTGTGAGCAAAGACCATTTCAGGAGACAGAGAAGCGGGATGGTGATTCTAATTATGGCGTCATTGCCGCTCACCATCTTGCTGGAGTCCTCAAAGTTTTGGAGGATGGTACATATGTTTGACATCCATGTCCACTCCTGAGGTCTTATGTGTGGAGTCTGAACTGAATACCGACGGCCTTGTTGATGCTGGTACTCAACAACTGCCCTCTTCTGCTCACAAATCCTTCCCAACATCTGTAGTGTAGAGTTCATCACACACAATCTGTGACCCGGTGGCTGCAAACGCTGCTGAAACACGGCATGGGATATTTCTTTTTTTGGGAGAAATTACATAATAAATTGATAGATTTAATATAACCTAATATCTCTTGTAAAAATTTAAAATTTGGTGCTCAATTAAAATTTTAGTCCAATGAATTTTGACTTAATAGCATTTTTAATTCTTTCATTCCATTTTGCCTTACTGTGAAACACCTGAAGGGTTAACAAACTTATTGAATGCAATTTTGAATACTTTGAGGGATACATTGTTTAAAACATGATCACATTTAGGAATTTACAATATATAGGCCCCTCAAAGTCACTTAAAAAGTGAATAGGTCCCTAAAATTTACGGTTCTGGAAATTTCCTTAAAAATATGAAAACTTAATATTAAAATTATAAGTTTTCTAATATGATAAAAAACACAACAGCATTTGATATGCTGTCAAAGTATACTGTATATATGGTTAATGTTATTTTTTTAAAAATATTTTGTGCAATATGACTATCTATTCTAGACCTCATTGACACATCCGGCAGCACAAGTGACAAGGGTGACAAGGGACAATAGAAGTCTATGGGTCTGTGAAAAACTTGTACAGCACATGGATGGCAACCATGTGCTGTCCGTGTTTAGCATTGCAAAGTATAGGAGAAGCTTTGTCATTTATTTCTTTATCCATCAGTGAAAAACATTGATGACACACTAATGGTAAAAACAGACACATCGACTGTACACTGATGGCACATTAATGCAAAACACTGATGACACCGGTACCAATTTTCACATAGGTATTTAAACACAGATTTGTGAATGAGGCCTCTGGAGCATAAAAATTCAGAAATTTTCACTAAATTTTAGATATTTTCATAAGTAAATACAAAACATATTGATCTAAATCTACCACCAACATAAAGTACAATGTTTAACAAAACAAGATTTGAGAAATGGGGCTTTGTCAAGAAAGCCCAAATTAACTGCCAATGAAAGGAATTAGAGTGTTCAAAGACAAAGTCTTGGCACAGTAGCAGACAAAACAGTAAGATAATATTACAAATTCAAACTTTCTGAAAAGTAAAAAGTTAGTGATTTGTATCTAGAGTTTTAATAGATGCCACTATTAAGTAAATTTGGCATTATGAAGCCGGTCTAAAAAGTGAGAAAATTACATCTATATCTGCTATGAGCAGGGGCAATTTTTTGCCAAAACTTGGTCCATTTTTTGTTTTATTAACTTTTACTAAAGCATTCCAGGTGACAAAATGTTTGTGGTGTTTGCAAGATGAATAAGGAACATGACATGTGGCAGCGGATAAGAATAACGTGCTTGGTTCTTTTCTCTACTGCAGTGAAAACACAGTCTTACAAAGTATCTACTTGTAATGCTGCTCAGATATATAGAATCGTTTTGGATAAGCTGCTCTGAGACAAAGGCACTGTGATGTAGAAGTATACAGTTATTCATCACTTTATGCTTTGTAACACAGTAATAGCTATTGTAATTTTAAGGTGACAAAAACATCTGTTGCTAACATCTTCATATCTTAGTGAAAATGAAATTAATAAAGAAAAATCCTGAGTCATTTGTAAACTATACTGTAAAAAGGATATTTTCAACTACAGTATGTACTGTAACTAGTTCAAGGTTTGTGTGTCACTTAAAGTGTGACTCCAGTATTTCGAGATGCACAAGCAATTTTTTTTTAAAGAGAAATTTCCATAACTCTGAAATTTAAACACAGTTGTTTGCTTACCAAAATGTGCAAGTTGGTTAACCCCTTAGTGACCGAGCTAATTTTGACCTTAATGACCAGACCAAATTTTAGAAATCTGACCACTGTCACTTTATGTGGTAATAACTGTGGAATGCTTAAACGTATCCCAATGATTCTGAGATTGTTTTTGACATATTGTACTTCATGATAGTGGTAAAATTAGTTTGATATAACTTGCTTTTAGTTGTAAAATATCGCAATTTTGGTAAAAAAAAAAGTTTTCAAACTTTCAATCTTTATATCCTTAAACCAGTTAGTAATCCTGTACAAAATAATAAATAACATTTCCCATATGTCTACTTTACATCTGCATAATTTTTCAAACATCATTTCATTTTGCTAGCATATTAGAGGGGCTAAAAGTTTAGCAGCAATATCTAATTTTTTCAACAAATTTACAAAACCTTTTTCTTTAGGGACCTATTCAGATTTCAATGTACTTTGAGGGGCCTATATATCGGAAACTCCCCAAATGTGATACCATTATAAAAATCGCACCTCTCAAATACTTCAACATTGTGGTCAGGAATTTTTTTAACCCTTCAGGTGCTACATAGGAATTAATGCGAAGTGGAATGAAAAAAAAAATAAATTTTATCTCTAAAATGTTGTTTTAGCCCCAATTTTTTTACTTTTGCAAGAGTTAATACAAAAAGTGGACCCACAATTTTTTACCCACTTTCTTATGAGCGCTTCAATACCCCACATATAGTCAAAAAGTTCTGTTTGGACAAACGGCAGAGCTCAGAACAGAAGGAGCAATATTTGAATTTTGGAACACAAATTTGGCTTAAAGAGATTGCGGGCACCATGTCACATTTCAAAGGACCCTAAGGTGCCTAAACAGTAGAAACCCCAAAACTGACTCCATTTTGGAATCTACATCCTTCAAGGATTTTATCCAGAAGTATAGTGAGCATTTTAAACACACAAGTACTACACAAAATTTGATAACATTAGGTAGTCATATTGAATATGTCGCCCTATTGTCATTATTTTTTTTGTAACTTTTGAAAAAACCTAATTCTAACCTTAACCCTAAACCTAACCCTAAGCCTAACCCTGAGCCTAACCCTGAGCGTAACTCTAGTGGCAAAGAATGAAAGAAATAAAAATTATCAAATAAAAAAATATATTTTTTTATCTGACTAGGGGGAGATGATCACTGGGGTGCACAGCAAGGCACAGCCCAAGTCCTGCCACTTCGCATGTGCCTGCCATTTTGCTTTGGGCGGGAACAGGAGGAGAGTCAGGGGATGATGGTTCCGGTACTAAGATACCGTGGGGGGCCTGAGGACACCATTTCTCTCTTCTATGACATGTTAGATCATGTCAGATGAGAGAGAAATTATTTTTATACTGGATCTCACTTTTTTTATGTTTTTCGCCATCTTTCATTGAATCGGAGACCGAAAAAAACAGCCCATGATCATGTTTTTCAGGGACTCGACTACCGCAAATCTGGGGGGTGCAATTCTCTCATTCCCTTTCACCATTTTAAAACGACAATGAGGGAATAAAGCCCCTTAGCAGCCGCCGGTTTTATGCGTGTCGATGGTCGTTAAGGGGTTAGAATACTTTTTTTATCCCACTTCATTGCTGTAATACAGTGTTCAAATGCAGGTGCTTGCTTTTTAGATGAGATTGTACCTAGAATTTCTGGTTCCATCTCATTTTGTAAAGACTTTTGCCCATATTTTATTTTTTTACCTCTAACATAAAATGTATATTTTTTATATATTTTGAATATCTAAATTAATTGTCTGCATTGGGTACCATATACAACATAACAATACTGCTCGCTGTTGTCGAATGTTCGTTTCTAGACATTAACAAACCTGCAGCAGCTTTGCAATTTGGCATTTTCAGTTTCCTTAAATTATGTTTCAGTAATTTGCTAAGTTGCTTAACCCTAAGTAAATCATTTTACTTTTTGCCTACCTGTTTCAATATTCCATTTGGCAATGGTATACCATGTAACTAAGTATCGTCTCTTTTTCCTGTTTTGGCAGTTCTCCCTAAACTTCTGGAACTTGTTTTTACATAGTCCTTTTAGTCCAAGGGGAAATAATGTGCTTTAACCCAAAATTGTAAAAAAAAATATTACAGTTAATTGACATTTAACTGTGCAGGTCTATTTAAATTGTCAAATTGGAGACACATACACACCACATTAATATCACAGGCAGGCTGTCATTGAATTATCATTTCTGTCCTTCACATCATCTCTGACAGTGCCTAGCATTTCAAGTTGATGTCATATTAGTTGTCTAAGTTTGTGAACAAAGTTTAGAAACAAATTAAATGTTATCCTCATGTCCAAACATGACATGAGCAACAGACATTGTAGGGTAATAGAAAAAGAAAACTAATATCACAGATAAGAATGTGTTTCCTGTTATAAGCAGGAACACCACCGGCACTGCTGGCAGCAACCATCCCAGCTGTATTAGTACCAAACGCAAATCACAGTTGTCCTCCTTTTTCCTCTGTCAAGCATATCAACAATATAGGATGTCTATGGCATAATGAATTATATAGTTGTTAAAATAAGTATTTGATACACTGACGATTTTGCAAGTTTTCCCACTTACAAATAATTGAGAGGTCTGTAATTTTTACAGTAGGTACACTTCAACTGTGAGAGACAGAATCTAAAGAATAAATCCAGAAAATCACATTGTATAATTTTAACATAATTTGCATTTTATTGTATGAAATAAGTATTTGATACAATAGAAAAATAGAACTTAATATTTGGTACAGAAACATTTGTTTGAAATTACAGAAGTCAGATGTTTTCTGTAGTTCTTGACCAAGTTTGCACACACTGCAACAGGGATTCTGGCCAACTCCTCCATACAGATCTTCTCCAGATCTCTCAGGTTTTGGAGCTGTTGCTGGGCAACATTGAGTTTCAGCTACCTCCAAAAATTTTCTAGTGGGTTCACGTCTGGAGACTGGCTAGGCCAGCCACTCCAGGACCTTGAAATGCTTCTTACAGAGTCCCTTCTTAGTTGCCCTGGCTGTGTTTCGGGTCATTGTCATGCTGGAAGACCCAGCCACGACCCATCTTCAATGATCTTACTGAGGGAAGGAGGTTGTTGGCCAAAATATTGTGATATATGATCCCATCCATCCTCTCTTCAATACAGTGAAGTCATCCTGTCCCTTTTTCTGAAAAGCACCCCCAAAATGTGATGTTTCCCCCACCATACTTCATGGTTGGGACCGTGTTCTTGGGGTTGTACTTATCCTTCTTCTTCCTCAAAACACGGCAAATGGAGTTGATACCAAAAGGTTCTATTTTGGTCTCATCTGAGCACATAACATTCTCCCATGCCTCCTCTGTATCATCCAGATGGTCATTGCAGAATTTCAGAAGGGCCTGGACATCTGCTGGCGTGAGCAGGGGAACCTTGCGTGCCCTGCAGGATTTTAATCCATGACTGCATAGTGTTACTAACGTTAATGTTTGAGACTGTGGTCCCAGCTCTCTTCAGGTCATTGACCAGGTCCTCTCGTGGAAGATTGACAATCATCTTGTGTTTCTTCCATTTTCTAATAATTGTGCCAACGGTTATTGCCTTCTTAGAGGGAACTTGTCATGTCCTGTGTACTACGTAAACTGCCCCCATTGCTTTGTTAGTGATGCAATGTGCATCATTAACACGCTTTTTTCATTAAAATCGGCGTTATTATCATGAGTATAAAGCACTTTATATGTTTCTATCACACCTGCTCATTTAGTCATAGGGGTGTGATTCCTCGCATTCAGGCTGGGCTGGCGCCGCCCACGCATTTGAATTCTGCTCCCGGTTTGCGCTGACATAAGTATGGGGTGCTTGTGCAGTATGTCATGGCCAGCTAGCAAAGCTTGCAGTGCTTGGAGCCGTGCATGCGCTGTGATGAGAGGCTCCCTGAGCGTGCGCAGTGAGGCTGTGTGGTTCCCAGCTTTACTGTGCATGCGCTGTGATGAGCAGTTCTGGCGGTACACAGTGAAGCTGGGAACTACACAGCTTCACTGAGCATGCAGGGAGACACTCGTCACAGCACATGCGCGAATCTCAATGCTACAAGCTTTGCTGGCTGGCCATGACATACTGCGCTAGTGCCCCATACTTACAGCGCAAGCCGGAAGCAGAATTCGAATGCGTGGGCGGCGCCAGCCCTGACTGAATGCGAAGAATCACACCCCTACAACTAAATGAGCAGGTATGATATAAACATATAAAGTGATTTATACTCATGAAATTAATGCAGATTTTAATGAAAAAAACATCACTAACAATGCAATGGGGGCATTTTACATAGTACACAGGACATGACAGGTACCCTTTAACATGCCACTTGCCTATTGTCCTGTACCCCATTCCAGCCCTGTGCAGGTCTACAATTTTGTCCGTGGTGTCCTTAGACAGCTCTTTGGTCTTGGCCATGGTGGAGAGGTTGGAGTGTGATTAAGTGCATGAACAGGTAGACATCTACAGGTAATGAGTTCAAACAGGTGCAATTAATATAGGTAATGAGTGCAGAGTGGAAGGGCTTCTTAAAGAAAAACTAACAGGTCTGTGAGAGCCAGAATTATTTCTGGTTGTTAGGTGGTCAAATACTTATTTCATGCAATAAAATGCAATTTAATTATTTAAAAATAATGCAATGTGATTTTCTGTTTTTTATTTTTAGTTTCTGTCTTCACACTTGAAGTGTATCTGGGATAAAAATTACAGACCTCTCCATTCTTTGTAGGTGGGAAAACTTGCAAAATCGGCAGTGCATCAAATACTTATTTTAACCACTGTATGTCGTATCACTAATCTCAATCAAAATAGGATGATGTAGCCACTATCAGCGACACCATCAGCTTGAGTTTGTGATCTGCTCAAACCTCTGCCATCATAATACTTAATGTTGTGCAGAGCTTTATATCCATTCTGTCAATTACACCTGTTTCTCTTATGCTCCATAATCCTCTAACCCACAGCCCCAACAGGCTAAGGAACATACTACACTAGAACTACTTATTCCAGTTGATTTATTTGAAGACATGAACAGTCAGTCTTTTTTCTCGGATGACATGGGGCCTGAAGAGATGAAGAATAAGATTTTAGTGCTAATCTGTGTTGCTAGCTCTGTGATACCGTGCTGATAGGCACAAGGGCAAGGTAAATCTCTAGTCAGGTGGCAAGGAGCTCAGATGACCATCTCCCACACTGAGGCAACCGTCAACTGAATCAGGCATAACAATGAAAATGATGATGATTCTGAGATGGACAAGTCCTTGGAACTGGACAGGGGTATTGAGGAGGTGATTTCATAGAGAAGGAGGTTTTTGGCCACAGCGATACACAGCGTAGACAGGCAATGTGTGGATAAAACATCAGCTGAGACAAAATCTTCTTATTCTGTGGTCAGTTGTAGAGGAGGTACTGTTGAGATTATTGTTGATGTAGGAGGCTCAACAGGGCCTGGAACCTGTAGTGGTGGTTGGGTTGATAACTAGTTCTATGTGCATGAATTTTGTGTGTGAATTCTTTTTCACATTGTGGGAGGACTAATCTACTGCATTATGTAGGCTGTGCTATTGGAAAATTTGCCTGGCACATCCTGGCATACACCGATTAGTAACTATATCACTCCATCAGCACATGAAAAGGCATCACCAGCTCATGTGGGAAAAGTAAACTGAACCGCAAAATGAGCAAGACTCAAGTTATCCTTCTTCCTGTCCCATGATCATCCTTCTAGTAACCAGTCTGCACCCGCATGTAGTGCACCATCATTATCATCACCCACAGCTTTTCTTACACTTCCTCCTCTACCTCCATTGCATCATCTGTTATCCCTTTGTCTGCCCAAAAAACATGAATTCAGCCATCCAATTACATGGAAATTGTACTCCCACATACTGGAGTTCAACACAATTGATGACAACCAACTGAATTGTACTGCATTTTGCAAATGAATAACATGTATTCAGGCTTAATGGAAGGTTTGTAGCCTTTATTATTTATTGTATTAACAAACCTGCCATGTTTGGGTACAAAATGCAACATTTTTACAAGAACAAAATGTATCATGTTACTTATATACATTTTCCAATACAACATACATAGAACTCACTTTTTTAAAAAAAAAATTGGGATAAATTCAGTTTTATTGTGACTGCATTGTTGTGAATTTTCCTGGCAACACCCTGGTCATATTTTTGAGAAAGGGCAATATTTTTAAAATAATCATTCTAAAATTCTTCGAATTCCATAAGTGAAATTTTGTTAAAAAAAATTGGAGTCTTGGGAATTGGCCTATTACCAGGAAAATCTGTATTCCCTAATTGGTAAACATTTTGCACAGCAATGATTGATGACGGCATATATGACCAGATGACCACTATGTACTCGCTGCAAAGTCAACACTTCCCCACGCATGTAACCCCTGTGCAGAGCAGTTTAAAAAGGGGAAAAATGACAGAAAAAGCTGCAATGTTTAAAATAACTGCAATTTTTTTTACAAAGTTAACTATTTTTCTAATAAACAAGGCCACAGCAGTAACAATTACAATATATGAGACAAGATGGACCTCTTACGATACTGGCGTAGTACTGCTGGAAACCAGTGGCCAAAGTAGCATGAGCAGGAACAGCAAGCGGTAGTAGAAGTTCTTGGAGTTAGCAAAGGAGTTGTAGGAAATAATCTGTAGATAGGTGAGAACAGTCTGGGTAAGAATGTTCAGGAGCTGGAGACTGAAACTAGACTAAGAGCTAGACACAATACTCAAGCAATGAGTGCGAGATTCATGAGGCTTTAAGTAGGCCCAAAGAGGAAACAAGATGGATCCCACAGGTTCAGAATCTGTCATCTTAGTAAATGGCAATTGCTGAACACAACAGCAGCTTTCAGTGGTAAGGATTGGAATTGCAGCACAATTATTAAGGTGAACAATAGCAGCCACTAGTGTTCAAACTGTAGAAGGACAACAGGAATTCTGACATTACTCCCTCCTTTCAATAGCGGCTTCCAGACAATGCTTGGCTTGGTTTATGTGGGTATTTTTGGTGAAACTCTTTAAGCAGTTGAGGAGCATTATCTACATGTTCCCAGGAGTTATCTTCATTGCCATACCCTTGCCACTTTATTAAGTACTGCAACTTGTTTCTGAATATTCTGGAATCCAGGACCTTTTCAACTGTGTAATATTCTTGCCCATCCACTTGAATAGGATCAGGAGGAGGTAGACGACACCCTGGAAAAGGTTTTGGAACAAATGGCTTTAGTAAGGAGACATGAAACACTGGATGTATCTTCATTTTTCTGGGCAGTTGAAGGTCAAAAGCTACTGAGCTAACTTTTCCAATTATTTTAAATCGACCAATACATTTTTGACTCAGTTTTGGTGAGGGTATATGGAGTTTCAAATTCTTGGTGGAAAGCTATACTTCATCACCCACTTGGAAGCTTGGAGAAGGTTTGCGAGATTTACCTGCTGCTTCCTTATATTTCTCCTGGGCAATTCCTAAAGTGTTTTTTAGTATTTCCATATTCTGTTGCAAGGATTGTATTCTGTCGGTGACAGCAGGGATAGGCGTTTCTCTGGAAAAATTAGGAAGGATACCTGGATGGTACCCAGAATTTGCAATGAATGGTGTTTGTTTGGGCAAAGCATTTTGAGAATTGTTGCATGAAAATTCTGCTATAGGAAGCAAATCAACTTAGTCATCCTGGCAATGACAAATGTATCATCTGAGATATTGCTCTAAGGTGTGGTTTTGTGCATTCAGTCTGACCATTAGATTGGGGATGGAATGCAGAATATAAAACGATATCAATGTCCAATGCAGCACAAAATTTTTTCCAGAATCTCTATGTAAATTGTGTTCCACGATCACGATCAGAAACGACTTCGTCTGGAACCCCATGAAGATGAAACACATTTTGAATTACAAGACCAGCAGTCTCTTTAGCAGAAGCTAAACCAGTGCAGGGGACAAAATGTGCTGCTTTGGTAAGTCAATCCACCACTACTATGATTGAACTCTTTCACTTTGAAACTGGTAGTTCCACAATAAAGTCCATAGATATAGAGCCACAAGGATGAGATGGAATTTTCAGAGGCTGCAATAATATCATTGATGATGTGGGGGGAATTTTATACGTGGTACAGGTGCTACAGGAAGATACATATTGTTTAACATCTTTTTGGCAATTGGGCCACCAAAAGAAATGAGACAGAAATTCTTGTGTCTTTTTAATTCCTTTGTGTCCTGCTAACTTGGAATCATGGATTAGTTTTAATACTTTAAGTCTCACAGTTTCTTGAGCATCGATGCAATGATTATGAGTTCGTACTTTATTTTGAAAGGCAAGAGATATATCATCTTGTGGATGCAGAAGAATTGGGTCTGTCTCGTATGCTTACGGTATATCTTTCAGCAAATCTTTGTTATGGATCACCCCCAGGAAGTTGGACTCAGGCAGAATAGTTGTTGGTGGTGCTGCTGTAGAAGGATCTTTGGAGATAAAGCATCAGCTTTACCATTATGGGAGCCAGGTCTGTAAGAAATAACAAAGTTGAATTGGTTAAGAAAGAGACTACATCGAGGCTGTCGGGAGGACAAACATTTGGCAGACCTGATAAATCAAGGTTATTATGGTCAGTTAGAACAACAATTTGTTGAGCTGCTCCTTCTATATGATGTCACCATTCCTTGAAAGCAGCAATGATAGCTAAGAGCTCTTTGTTTCCTACATCATAATTCTTCTCTGACACGGTTAAACTTCTGGAGAAATGAGCACAAGGATGTAGCAAATCTTTTGTTCCTGTTCTTTGTGATAGAATGGCCGCTTTGGCATCGTCTGAAGCACCCACTTTAAAGCATTAAAGGCATGTTCAGGATTGGAATGAATTAGTATAGGAGCTGTGGTGAACTTCGTCTTCAGGCAAGAAAAAGCATCTTGTGCTTGAGGAGCCCAAACAAACGATATGCCTTTCTTTGTTAATTCGGAGACTGGTGCAATTATACCTGAAAAATTCTTAATGAAATATGTGAAAAAGTTGGCAAAGCCCACAAAACATTGAACTTCTTTCACGTTTTTTGGCGTTGGCTACTCAGTGATAGCTTGAATCTTGCTTGAGCCTATTTGCAATCTTTGATTAGAGATTATATAGCCTAAGAAGTGGATCTCTGTTTGATGGAACTCACATTTTCCAGCTTAATTTAAAGATGATGGGTAACGTAAAGATGATGGGTTCTTAGATGCTCTAGCACAGTTTTCACATGATTCTGATGCTCTTCTGCAGAATTAGAAAAGATTAGTATATCATCTAGATAAATGACTACAAATTGATCAAGCAAGTCTCAGAAAATGTCATAAACGAAATGCTGAAACATTGCAGGAGCATTGCACAGTCCAAATTATATGACTAACTACTCATAGTGTCCATAACATGATCTGGATGCCCCTCGAAGACTCAGTTTTGCGAATAACTTTGCATGACGAACTCAGTCTAGCAATTCAGGGATCAAAGGCAATTCTTTACAATAATTGTATTCAATTCTCTGTAATCAATGCAGGGTCTTAAGGAACAGTCTTTCTTTTTAACAAAAAATATAGGTGCACCTGCTGGTGTTGAAGATGGACGAATAAACCCTATAGCTAAATTTTGATCAATGTATTCCTTGAGTGTCTTAAATTCCTGCTCTGCCAGTGGGTAAATGCTTTTAAATGGTATTGCTGCTCCAGGCAATAGATCAATTGGACAATCATATGGGCGGTGAGGATGGAGTTTGTCAGCGATTTTCTTGTCACATACATCATCAAATTCCTTATACATAGATGGTAGTTTAAAAGATTGTTCGGGATCCTCTACAACCTCTTCATTTGGTGAAGCCTGTGGGAAGTGTACAGTAGATGGAAAAGGTACTTCTTTGGTTCCCAATTGATGGTGGGATTTTGAGTCTGTAGCCATGACAACCCCAGGATTATTGGAAAATGTGGAGATGAGATTAGTAGGAAAGTTATAACCTCATGGTGATTAGTTTCCATAACTATCTCCAGGGGTTCAGTCTCTTGATTCACTGGTCCCGAATTTAGTGGAGATCCATCAGCAGTTTCCATAATAGATGAAAATCTGTTTTGACCCCATGTTCCTTTGCGAAGGAGCTGTCCATAAATTTTCCATTTACTCCTGAATCAACCATGGCACATGTGGAAATCCATTGAGAATCAACTTGAAACTTGATAGAAATGTACTAAGGGACTGGGCTGTACATAATAAATGTGTGCACTATATATTAAGGGATGGAGTTATAGATAATGAGGCTATGTTCACACATCCTTGTGAAGTGTCTGTGTACCTCACAATTTTTTTCCGGACAGCACACAAACCTATTATGTACTATGCTGATCCTGAAAATTGGATCAGAATAGAACATACTCTGAGTATCATGGATCTCATTCTGTGATATGTGATTTTCACAGATGTGTGAATTGATTTATGAAACTCTAAGGATTTATATGTTGTCCTATAAAAAAATTGGGCAGCTCACAGACATTTCATATGTAATAGATCAAAGCTTAATGATCCATATGGCCATATTGTGTCCCACAGAAAATTATAAGTCAAAGTTGTACCACTTAGTATGATACCAACCAAAGTGAACTAAGTAGTCAGTCATTGACACTGAATGATATATTGGTAGAAAAGTATATAAAATTAATAGGATAGAATTGACATACAGTACAGACCAAAAGTTTGGACACACCTTCTCATTTAAAGATTTTTCTGCATTTTCATGCCTATGAAAATTGTACATTCACACTGAAGGCATCAAAACTATGAATTAACACATGTGGAATTATATACTTAACAAAAAAGTGTGAAACAACTGAAAATATGTCTTATATTCTAGGTTCTTCAAAGTAGCCACCTTTTGCTTTGATGACTGCTTTGCACACTCTTGGCATTCTCTTGATGAGCTTCCAGAGGTAGTCACCGGAAGTGGTTTTCACTTCACAGGTATGCCCTGTCAGGTTTAGTAAGTGGGATTTCTTGCCTTATAAATGGGGTTGGGACCATCAGTTGTGTTGTGCAGAAGTCAGGTGGATACAGAGCTGATAGTCCTACTGAATAGACTGTTAGAATTTGTATTATGGCAAGAAAAAAGCAGCTAAGTAAAGAAAAACGAGTGGCCATCATTACTTTAAGAAATGAAGGTCAGTCAGTTCGAAAAATTGGGAAAACTTTGAAAGTGTCCCGAAGTGCAGTTGCAAAAACCATCAAGAGCTACAAAGAAACTGGCTCACATGAGGACCGCCCCAGGAAAGGAAGACCAAGAGTCACCTCTGCTTCTGAGGATAAGTTTATCCGAATCATCAGCCTCAGAAATCGCAGGTTAACAGCAGCTCAGATTAGAGACCAGGTCAATGTCACACAGAGTTCTAGCAGCAGACACATCTCTACAACAACTGTTAAGAGGAGACTTTGTGCAGCAGGCCTTCATGGTAAAATAGCTGCTAGGAAACCACTGCTAAGGACAGGCAACAAGCAGAAGAGACTTGTTTGGGCTAAAGAACACAAGGAATGGACATTAGATCAGTGGAAATTTGTGCTTTGGTCTGATGAGTCCAAATTTGAGATCTTTGGTTCCAACCACCGTGTCTTTGTGCGACGCAGAAAATGTGAACGGATGGACTCTACATGCCTGGTTCCCACTGTGAAGCATGGAGGAGGAGGTGTGATGGTGTGGGGGTGCTTTTCTGGTGACACTGTTGGGTATTTATTCAAAATTGAAGGCATACTGACCCAGCATGGCTACCACAACATCTTGCAACGGCATTAGGTTCCATCCGGTTTGCATTTAGTTGGATCATCATTTATTTTTCAAGAGGACAATGACCTCGAACACACCACCAGACTGTGTAAGGGCTATTTGACCAAGAAGGAGAGTGATGGGGTGCTACGCCAGATCACCTGGCCTCTACAGTCACCAGACCTGAACCCAATTGAGATGGTTTGGGGTCAGCTGGACCACAGAGTGATGGCAAAAGGGCCAACAAGTGCTAAGCATCTCTGGGAACTCCTTCAAGATTGTTGGAAGACCATTTCCGGTGACTACCTCTTGAAGCTCATCAAGAGAATGCCAAGGAGTGTGCAAAGCAGTCATCCTAGCAAAAAGTGGCTACTTTAAAGAACCTAGAATATAAGACATATTTTCAGTTGTTTCACACTTTTTTGTTAAGTATATAATTTCACATGTGTTAATTCATAGTTTTGATGCCTTCAGTGTGAATGTACAATTTTCATAGTCACGAAAATACAAAAAAATCTTTAAATGAGAAGGTGTGCCCAAACTTTTGGTCTGTACTGTATAAGCAATGAAATAAAAACAGATACCTCTTTTGTGAGGGACGCCATAGGGTACAGACCCAGTACTTGAAGTTATAATGACCATATGTCAAAATTAGATGCTCGCCAATTAATATTACTAAAAGATGATTCAACTCCACAGGAGGTTAATTGTGCTGCTAATGTGCATGTGCATATAAAGAAAAGAAGAATACAGTACAGTTAGACAATATATCCTGCTTATAGATCAATCACTGTGGGTGTCATACTAAAATTCTAAAGTGCTAATGCAAAATGACATTCCCACATGCTACTAAATCCGATACATGGCTACTGGAGTAACTGGAACACTGCTCCTATTTGCTAACACATGCCACTGCCACAATAACACTGGCTATATGCAAGCCCAAAATGATCCCTTAATAGGTTAGAAGGTAGAAGACAAAGATTAATTGGACATTTACTGGTCTGGTGTCTGTACCACGTCTGGTGTCTGTTCCACGTACCACAGACATTTCATAAGTATGTGGGTAAGTAGCCTTAAGGAGGTTGTTTTATAAACAATACTATTACTCTAAAGTTACAGCCCCACTATCAGTATTTGGTCAGTATTTTTCCTCAGTATTTGTAAGCCCAAACCAGGAGTGGGTCAAAAATGCAGAATTGGTGACTTGTTTCTAATATATCTTTTCTCTGATTGTTCCTCACCTGGTTTTGACTCCCACTCCTGAGAAAAAATACTGACTAAATACTGATAGTGGGGCCGTAGCATTATAATATTTCCGCAAGTCGTACGGTATAGATATAAAATAAATATTTAGTAGCTTACCACTGATGTCATATCTGATTAGAGTCATTTCCTGTTGCTTATTTTTTCATCTGGTTAGAATTTCATGTCGACATCTTCCAGCCATGAGTCATCGTATCACATTGATCACCCCAGCCCTGAAAACATACAGGTGCATCTCACTAAATTAATATATCATCAAAAAGTTAATTTATTTCAGTTTTTCAATGCAAAAAGTGAAACTCATATATTATATAGAGTCATTACAAACAGAGTGATCTATTTCCAGTGTTTACTTCTGTTAATGTTGATTCTTATAACAAAAATCATATATCTAGCATTGGGATCATTGACAATGTTGATTACCTCATGTGTTAAGTTTTCATGAATAAGAATGGCTACACCTTTGCTTTTGGCAAAGGTATAGTTGCAAAGGTACCAGTGGGTGTAATATTTATTTTTACAGATGGGGGTGTGGTGTTGCTTGAAATGGGTCTCCTATAGACAGGCAATCTGTACCTTTTTCTTTTGAAGGAGTCTAAGTATGTGGGCCCTCTTCTCCGGTACGTTCAGCCCCCTCACGTTGAAGGAGGCAAGTTTAAGTGCCGCCATGGACTTAATGCCCCATGTGGTCCGACACTCTCAACACTACTCTAGAAACCAAAGGAAAAAGACTGTTGACAACAATGTTATATCTCTGAGATGGCTGCGGGAAGTAGACCGGGTAAGGAAAGATTTTTAACAAAAAAGGCAGTGGTGAAATATTCACTGTCATGGTTATAACTAACCAAAATATGTAGAACCAAGCTGGGTAAAGTCCCATATCGCTCGGTAGAGTCCCTATGAGGGGAAAGTGACAGCCAGGCTTAACAAAAGGAAGGGGGGTGCACTCCGAAGTGATAAACAATTTTTGACTAGACCTGACCAACTGGCTAGGCACAACGTTCAAAAATATAACTCATTCATTTCTGAGAACTGTAATTAGAACATTAATTGGAACATAAGGGTTATCAGCATATGAACTAGCTAAGGCAATAACAAGTAGGCCCCAGCTAAGTGTTTCCCAGCATACAGTTACCCACTAACAAGTATCACACAGGCATAATAGTATTCATATTGTGTAAACATAACAATATGCCTATTATATAGGACACAGGTTATAATTAAATCTTGAATATTTCAATCCGGGTCTCTTGGGGGAGATCTGTTCACTGGTTTTGGCTTCCGTGGTCATCCAGTGAGTTACACTGGCTGCCCTCAGAAGCCAGCACCTGCAGAGGGGGGAGGGGGGCCGGGTTTTCACTGAACTTCACATGTCTGCTTATCTGCACTGTGGAGAGAAGTCCTGAAGCCATCTTGATTTTACAGGAAGGCCCTGATGAGGCTTCCCTTTGGCTATCTGTGGCATGGTGAGCAGTGTTATTCCCATCCGCCTTAGTGAGATAGTGAGTCTGGGCGCTTGGCAGGGGGAGGGGGGAGTTTGAATAGTTTTACTGGCCTGTAACACCTGTGTCACAGAGAGTTCAGCTGTCTCCTGTGTGTGAGGTACTTCTGAGCTTCTGCTTCTGAGTAGATAAGCCTGAATGTCTCCTTGGGAGGCAGAGGAGGAATGATGAGCTTTAGATGAGCTTTTCTTTGTTTTGCCCATACTTTATGTGCCAGTTGGACAGCTTTTTAAGATCTTGGAGTGGAGGAGCCCTGCACCACAGTCTTCACTGCTCCATGGCTGGCCACGCCCCAGTCCGCATTTTTTTTAACCAAATTCAATCCCCTTTCCATAAACGACAAAATAAATAATGTCATGTAGGCACACGACCAAAAAGCCAGCACCTACAACAGGGCGCTATATAGTGGTGGCATTTACAGATAAAAAAATTAACTAGTAAAACAGATATGGAAAAAAAAATATTTGCTAAACGCACACTTTATGAGGTAAATTGTCACAGATAAAGGTCAGGAATTTAGGGACTTTTCTTTTGCATTTTTTAAAAAGCAATTATCCACCAGTTACAAAAAAGATTGGACAAGAAATGTAAAAACCGAGTACTGTCACTTTTGACAAGCAACTATGCTGTCTGAGACTGATTTCACATTTTCTTTCTGTAAACTATATTGAGCAATTTTGCTGCTTCATTCTAGTGCATTAAGAATTAAAAAATGTGTTATTATAATTCAAAAGCAGCAGGACAAAAGTCAACTACATCATTCGTACATCACAGAGTCTGTGACTGCTGCTAGCACCTCTCTTCTCTCTCCCTCATCAACTGAATCTCTGTATTATTTACAGACTACTCCTCTTATCTTCTGCAGTACTGCAATTATACAACAGATTACTGGCTGAAGCATTTGTCCAATGCTTTAGGTTATTCACTTGCTTTATGTATTTCAGACCTCTGAGCTTTCACGTCCTCTCACTATTCTAAAATCATCCTAAAATGGCTGCTGCATTCCCTGCTTAGGTTTTTATTCAGGCTATGATAGTCCCTCAAGATAACTGCAAGAAATTATGGGAAAGCACGTGCAGTCATGTCTAAAATCATGTCTTCTGTGATTGAGGCAATCTTCTGCAATATGTAGCAAGGTAGTGGGTATTTGTTTGTTGATTTACTTGAATCAAATTGCTAATTGTTTGAATTCACAAGAGCCAGCAAAAAAATGGACTCATGGGGACCTATACATTTTTTAAAAATCATCTTAAATTTGATTCACATTTCTACTCACCTGTATTAAGCCCTCGCCATTTATTGTGCTGCCTCTGCTCCCAAACTCCCAAGTGCTCCATGCCAGTTTTGGTCCTCCCAATGCTCCTTTCTGGCTCTAAAGCCATTGGTTGACCTTACACAGTCATGTGAGATGGACAAAAATCACATAATTTTCATCAATGACATGCATCAAGCCTTCATGTGACTGGTTGAAGCCAGTCCTTGGCCTCAACATTTGGAAAGGAGCACCGGAAGAATCAAAGACCAATGTGGAGGACCTGGTAGGAGTTATAAAGACAGATGAGTGCCTAGGACTAGTGAGTATATTTTATTTTATAATTTTAACCTATGCCGGGTCCTCAAAAGAAGACTGCAAAATATAGGGAATTTTGCAATGAATTTGATATTCTTAGGGATTGATTTGCTTATCTTCACTGATAAGGCAAATATTTTTTTTTTCATTTGCTTTGGAATGGTTAGTGAACTTTGTATTATACATGTATTATATTCTAAACGTATGCAATGAGACTGATTATGGCTAAGTTTTATGCAGAGTTGTAATAAAACTTCTCTAACGGTAAAGTTAGGCCTCGATTGTACCTCAGCATGCCGGTGATTTTAAAGAGTTTTTATCTGTCAGATTCGATAATTTCAGAAAAATAAAATTTGTCATTTTCCAACTTTATTACAGAATTTATTACTGTACATACTACAGTGTAGTCGAGCCTGTAAAGCTGTACACATAAGCTGTATAGCTTTGCTAGCTGTGTAGAGAAAGCTACTTTCTGTTTATAATACCCACTACTCATATCAGCCCATAACATGGCAGCACAAAAAAATAAATCTGAGCTTTTAATTGTTGTTATGGGCTAGAAGGCTTGTTCTCATCTAAGCAGGAGTTATACTTGAGATAAAGTAATCTTCCTTATTTATTTTGTTGGTGTTCACCAGGAAGTACTCTTTTGTATTATCAGTCTGATCCTCTGAATGATCATTTAGTGAGATTTTGTACTTTTTAATGTTTATTGTAATTTGAATAACACCTCTAATGATGAACAGCATGAAGCTGTTGATATTAGATAAATGGAATTATGCTCATTAACTCCTAGAGAAATATAATCTTCACATAGTAACCATGGAGTTTACTAATATTTCATGAGTACAGTGAATATTTTCTATTACACAGCTTCTGTTATTCAAAACCCCTTCCAGAAAAAATCCAAAGGTAACTAATGTTTTTCTACCTGCTCAGCTTAGAAAAAAGCTTATGTAATAGATGCTTTTCCAACAGTCTTATTTGTGCTCCTTTCAAATTCTTCAATGATTGAATCTTTGTGGCATTTTCTAATCCCGACCTTAAGTATTCTACTTGATTTCTGAAATATTGTACTTGATGCTTATCTTCTACAATAGATTAATCTTTAACATTGATGATGTAAATTAAGCGCATTTGTGTCGCTGTAAGGATATACTTTCTCAGCCGTGCTAATGAAAGTAAGTGGCTATTTGGACAGACGTCCAATTATATTTGGACAGCTCTCCAATTATATGTCCTTTTAAAAAATCTTGGCTAGAATTTGAAAGGTACTTTGTTCTAATTTATAAGCATAAGATAAAGTTGAAATGTTTTCCTTTTTTTTCTTTTATCACAGAATATATAATAGCAATCAATTGGTGTATGTTTAGTCTATATATATATATATATATCTATCTATCTATGTAATCAAATTATATTTATACAGAGTTATTGCATGAATCAAAACAGATACGTACAATTTTAATCAGAAACTCATTTTAATTACAGCTTGAAATTTTCAATAATGAGTGTCTAAACATTTGTGAGCTAACTAAATTGATAAAAAAAATTATAATACTTTTTACAAACATTATAACTGTAGTTAAATATTTAATGTGATTAAATATTCCATCCTAAAACAAAACAAAAACTATAAGGCTTTGTTCATACACAGCATAGTTACATTGTAGATGTTTACAGAAATCCATGTACATGCGGCAAAAAACAAACCTATTCACAACTGTAAAAGTTGAAAGTATTTGTTCCGGAAAAATGTTTTTTCTGTAGCATTAACATTTTGCCAAATATACAATTAGTAATTATTTTACTATGAATATTGTTTTTTTAGGACATGTTTAAAATTTAGCTATTACTAATCTCAGATCAGTGGCAAGGCAGAAAAAGCTAAAAACATTTAGCAATTACAATCAAACCTTTCATCCAAAAGTGAAAATTCATCTTAAACGAGGGTAGCCTTCTCAAAGAAGATGGCATATATATATATAATATATAGTGGAATTAAAATCTATCACAGAAAATCTGGTCTGTATTAGGGTTTGCCATTCAGAAAAAGTTGCTATTTTGGAAAGTTTTCTTTATATTCGACCTCGAAACCAGGGGTCAGATAGAATGGAGAATATTTAATAAGCTTAAAATGCCAAAATTCAGGCTCCATTTGGATCAAATATTGTCGCAAGTCACATATATGTTGAGCCTCTTTAGACAAAAAAGCAGGACCTAGAAATAGACCAAAATAATTTGCACCATTATTTTGCTGCAAACTTCCGGTGCAAAAAAATAAACTAATAGGTGGTTTAAAGTTAGAAAAATGTGTCTAAAGATATACCAAATTTATCTAACAGGATAATCTACTTTGATAAATTTGGTCCATTTGAAGACTTGTCTAGTCTAAGCTTACATTGTCTAAATGTTTTTGTAAATCTGCCTCAATGTCTTAGATGATAGATGTTGTATTGGATGCCGAAGATGAACACAGGTTTGCAAGACACACTCATGGGGTATAAGAAGCAAAGAGCAAATAATAATAATAATTTTTATTTCTAAAGCACCAACATATTCCACAGCACTTTACATTTCAGAGGGGACTTGTACAGACAATAAAGACATAACAGCATAACACATAATTCAACAGATACCAAGAGGAGTGAGGGCCCTGTTCACAAGCTTACAATATATGAGGAAATAGAGGAGACATCAAAGGTATATGGTGAAAATTTCTTGCATTATATGGTCCAGCCATCAATATAATAAATAGGGTATTCATATAATGCCGCATGAATCGGTCACCAGCCCGTATCTGTACAGTCACCAGCTAGTATTTCTACAGTACAGATACAGAGTGGTATAAAGTGCATGGATTGTGTGTTGAACAGATGGTACAAGGGTCATGATTTGGAAGAATATGTTGAAAGGACAAAATGGCAATAGTTACATAAGTGAGGTGAGGTGATAGGCCAATCTAAAGAAATGTGTTTTTAGGCCACACTTAAAGCTGTTGGTATTGGGAATTATTTGAATTATCCTGTGTAGTGTGTTCCAAAGAATTGGCATAGCACATGATATGTTGTGGAGACAGGAGTAGAATGTTCGGATTATTGAGAATGTTAGCATTAGATCATTAGTGTAATGTTGGGCATGGGTAGGGTGATAGACAGAGATGATGGAGGAGATGTAGAGTGGTGCTGAACTATTGAGCGCTTTGTGGGTGAGAGTAATAAGTTTATATTGGACCCTGTAGTGGATGGGCAACCAGTGCAATGACTGGCACAGGGTAGAGGCAGCGGTGTAGCAGTTGGAAAGGAATATAATTCTTACTGCTGCATTCAGGATGGATTCATATAAAGCAATCAATAAGTATCCATTTGGCTATACCTCAGGCAGGCAGTAAGGCATTAGAAAGCATACATGTATTTGTAACAAAAAAAAGTTAAAACTGAATGATTATGAAAAATTCCATAATGGGACAAAAAAATATTTGTTAAATAAAAAATCACATTGTGGGTTCAATTGGAGTTACAAAAAAGTCAATAAAATAAGTATTAGTTAAAGTATTGAACCAAAAAGACATTTTTCACCCTATGGCACAAAAACTGTAGGGGAACAAAAGACCATCGGGTGATACCCTTTTGGGTGCAAGGAAAGTAAAAGGAAGGTGCTCACTTGAGCAGGTTGTGTGCAGGCAAAACTCCTATGAACACCTGAATATATCAGCTTCTGCTGCCTCATGCCTGGGGGATGGTCTCCTCCAAGATAGTCGATCAATTAGGACAATAACACGATATCAGGCTGCGCTTCTGTAATAAACAATCATTTGCATCAAGAAGAGTTAACCGATTTTATTTCCACAACTTGTTTCATCGCTGGACTAGCATCTTTTTCAAGTAAGAAAACCAATTGCAATTGTTTTTTTCACTTGAAAAAGATGTTATTCCAGTGTTGAAACGCGTTGTGGAAATAAAAAGCGTTCAACTTATCTTGGTCCCAAGGATTCTTCATTGCAGCAGTACAGCCTGATATTGTGTTATTGTTCTATTTGGTCATTGTTAACCCTATGGCATACCATATGGACAGCACCACAGAATTCTACAACATGCTATAATCATGAGTATAGATTTTGATAATCCCACAACCCCTAATAAGTACTTGGGATAAACAAATAATATATCGAAGGTCTTGTGAAATATTTTACTTTACACCACACAGAGAAATGAACAAAGGCTTACACAAGGCTTTGAGGTGATATCTTCAAATGGCTCATTGTTCTGTCCTCGCTACGTTACCCTGAGGTGTGTGTATAGTCTGACAGGAAGCTAAACCAATTTACAATAGTCCAATAAGAAGGCTGTATCTTAAAGTCTGTGCAGTTTATTGACCATTTGTGAATACATTCAGTGAAACTAGGAGGAATGAAACAACAAGGTATCAGTACATGTATACAGGTAACACAGAAATACATGAGGCAAATGGCTGAACAGTTTATAAACAACATGTGTTAAACCAGCCTGCTGTCCTGTTTTATAAATGCAACTGACTAATGCAGAGTTGGGAGTCTTAGGTATCTGGTGACTGCAAACAAGTACCACTTAATCCTTCTTACCAGTGATGCTATAATGAAGGGGAATAAAATGGCGGATGTTCTCTGAATACCAGTCTGTGAGGTATTGAGCTTCTTCTTTCCAAAATTGACAACTACAAAGCAAGAGATAGGAAGAGCAGAGGGACAAAAAGCTAGTGCTGATAAGTAAATTCAGCAACTAGATGGAGTGTGTGTACTGAAAACAAACTCAATAATAAAACTTAATGCTGAAGGCATGACACTTGTCTTGTTAAAGTTAGTGGATTGTGAACAAAGTGAATTTAAAAAAGGAGTTGAAAGCATGAGTTGAAATAAATGGTTCAATACCCGTAAGTACTTATTTTTTCTCTACCTTTTATTTGCTGTTTCTGTTTGAATAGTGGATAGCAGGATCGGAGGTTTCCCTTATTGCACAGTCTGCCATATTGATGCACAACTAGAACAAGAGTTCAGGACGAATATCACTGAGGCCTCCTTCACATGTCCTGATATTATTGGTACTGGAAAAACCAATACCGGTGATATCCATGTCCGTGTGTCATCAGTGTGCTAAATTAGACAATTAAAACAGATATTCAACTCTTAAATGTTTAAGAAAAAAATACAACATCCTGGACCATTACCAAAAAAGTCAGGCCAAAAAAAATAGGTAAGTTCACATCTAAAAAGTGACCACCAGCAACAGGCCGCTAAATTCGGGTGGATTTTATGGGTCTAATATTGTAATATTACAACAATGAAGTGTGCCAAAAAACATATTTTTTACAACATGCACACTTTGTGAGGTAGACAGTTGTTTTTAAATGTTTGGATTATGGCGATTTTTGTCTTAAAAAATAATATGGCTTGCTTGTGTCACAAGCCAGGAAGCACATAAGGCTTGGTTTATGGATTTTGGTTTAGTAGCAAAATTAGGACAGAGGGGTATTAAAATGCCTTCCTTGTTTGCAGTGTGTGAGGAATAGTAAAAAAAAAGCAAAGGCTGTTATTAAGTTAATGTTACTGCAGTATATCAAAGATCAATCAATTCACAGTCACACTGACTATGCAGATTCAGTACTTCCCTGTATCATTTGAATCTTTGGATTATTATTCACAGACTAAGACTACCACTCCCATTTTCAACATGCTTCAGCACTGTAGTAGTACAACACAATTAGGTTCGGCCTTTTTATTCCATATGTGAATTAGTTGTGCATTCTGACCTCCTATCATTATGCTGGAAAAGCCTAAAATGGCTCTGCTTGGTTTGCCATCATCTTTGATAGTTCCTGAGATAGTTCCTGAGATAGTTCCCTTCAAGAAATTCAACTCAAAGTTGATACTCCGTGGATTGATCCACTCATCTCAAATCTCTACTCTTCAGAACTGAATAGGACTTATGCAAAATCATGATGTTGCATAAGGCCTAATCAGTGCCGGAGATGAACGGTGAAGTGAATATAATATTTTATTATTTTTTAACCCCTTTCAGCATTAATAATGCTCCAGCAAAAAGGTAGTTGGCTATTTTGCTGGATTCAAGCCCATCGAATCAGCAAAAAATTGGATTTTGCTAATCCAAATTTTTGGTGAATTTTGTAGTGAATTCAGTTTTGAATTGATCCACTCATAGAATTTTATGTATAGCTTAAATTATTCTTTAACTTACGTGTTTTTAAGTATTCACTATTCTTATGGTAACTTTATCATTTACAATTTGGGTGTTTGTGTATAATGCTTCACTGTATAACTATTCAAGTAGATATACAGACTGTATATATTTTTTTTAAATCAAATAAGATTTTTATTGATTTTTTTCCCAAAACAACATAAACAAACATTAACACAAATTCCCATATAACCCCCCCCCCCCTTTGTTCGGTCTAGACCTTTCTGATAAAATTTAATAATTAATGGTACAAAAATTAGAGGCTGCAATATTTTCCAAAGTTAATTACACCTATATTATTTATCACATTATCAATACAAAGACAATGAACATGTGCATAGAAACGTGGGAGTAGATTGTTGTACAGCATTTTATGATGTGCTCTCATCTATTTTCCATAGACCCATATTCATCCTGTGTAACTTTGGTTGTGATATATTTAATGTAACATTCCAATGTATAGCTTATTTAAAAGTGAGAAATTTACCCAGATATAGAACCTAGTAATGACAAAATCGATGCACCATGATAGGCTTTTCATCTTCCCCATATCTTATAATATTTGTGCAAAGCTTTCCTTTTTTAGAATACCCCTTCCTCTAACCGAACCAATAAATGCATCTTCTCACTAAATTCTCTACATTTTGGAGGAGAATTGCTTAACCAGTGTGCTGCTATAATTTTTCTTATTTGGTAAAGTGACCTTTTATTAGCCAATCTTTCATTTTCGTCTTCAATTACTCCATCTACATACCCCAGCACAGAAACTTTAAGTTGCATTGAGATATTTATATTAAAGACACCAGTTAAGTAACCAACAGTGCGTTTCCAAAAATTTTCAAGAGCGTTACATACCCAAAACATATGTAAAATATCAGAGGGACCCATCCCACTGCTCTCACTCCTATTTTATGAAGAAATTTAGGAGTTCTATACACCCGGTGTAATAGGTATAACTGTGACAATCTCCGGGCTTCACTAGTGGACAGCTGTGGAACTAAGGGCATTATTATGTCCCAATGATAAGGATCAATTATACCAATATCCTCTCCCATTTTTCTTTAAGTCTTAGTGGATGTTTTGAAATAAAGTGTTCTAGTAGTATTCTGTAGAATCTAGAGATGGCTCTTTTTATATGGCTCTGGTTTGTAACCATGGAGAATAATAAATAATTATCTATTTTAAGTTTTCTGATTTTGTCTTGTTTAAGCCAAGCATGTTATATTTGGAGATATTGGAAGAAATACTTATTTGAGAGGAGAAATTCCTCTTTTAGCTGTTGGAAACTTTTAAATACCCCACTTATCTGGAGTTGGGCCATAGTAGCCAGACAAGTTTTTGTCCAGGGGCTAATGCCCTCTAATCTAAACATCTCTGGAAGTCTAGGGTTTTGCCATATAGGGGTAAACGGAGTTTATCCATCTATGTCTAACTGCTTAGCTTTTTCCCATTTTTTATCATAAGGAGCACCATTAGAAGCTTCTTTTTCTGCCTTCCCTTGTAGCCAACCTCCAAAAAGGGGATAATCGCGATACCTTCTGCATGATCTTGCAACACGGTCACAATATTACCCTACAGTAGTTTGAACTGTTGAAGTTGTGTTGCTAAGAAATACAGCCATGGATTTGGTGCAGCAAGACCTCTCCCCTATTTTTCCCTCTGCAATGTGTCATATTTAATGCGAGCACTCCCCTTCCTCCAAATCAGTTCCTTAAACATAGCCTGAAATTTGTAAAAGTGTTTCAGGGGAAGCCATACTGGGGTGTTGTGGATGATATAAAGCAGTTGGGGCATCAGTATAATCTTAACCAGGTTCGTTCGTCCAATTACCGATAAGGGTATTTTGCACCAGGTAATGATTTTTTGTTGAAACTTGGCGTATAAGGGGAGCAGATTCAAAGAGACAAAGGCTCTAATATTAACAGATATATGAATTCCTAGATATTTAAATTCCCATCCCCTGTCAAGCGTGTTTGGTGTACTTTAGAGTTTTGAGATAATTAATCTACCGACATTAATATAGACTTATCCCAATTGATTTGAAGCCTCGAATGATCTCCAAATTCATTTACCATTGCAATAGTGTTACCAAGGAGTAGTTATTTCTGATCCAAAACCTAAGTCGGGCCTCATGCACATGGCTGAGCCATGGGCAAGTAGGCTGTACAAAGGCAAACCCAGTTGATATAATGACAACCTACAAAAGCTGTTGACAGTCTTTGTACTACCATATACCGTACTACCTTCATACAGTGTTCCACTGCATATAAATTTTAAATGTAGAAATATTTTGTGCAAAGAATACCTATAATGCAACAAATCATGGAAATTGGCACAGAATACAGAATGCTCTCCCAGTTAATCCAAATCTAAGGTGTATAACCAAGTTCCAGCATCACCTCAAGCAAAAATTAAAAAAATATATATTCATAGGGACACCTCTTTATGTCTGCATAGTTAACTAATTGGTGAGGTTAACCCTATAATGAATCAAGTGCTGACTAGTGTTGAGCGAGCATGCTCGACACTGCTCGGTACTCGCCCGAGCATCTCGCTACTCGGGATGTTCGGCGAGCACCGAGCATTTCCGGGTTACTCGGGCGGGAGCTTGGGTCTCCGCCCTGCATGTTTGGCGCTCTTTACAGAGCCAATGAACATGCAGGGATTGCCAGTCAGTCACTGTAATGCCGCAGCCATGTTGTTTGTGGACATTACAGAGATTGTCTGGCCGCACAGCGTCACCTCGAATATTTAAAACCAGGCGCCGCCATCATGGACAAAGTCGCTTCGGATTAGACAGTGTAGGGACAGCGCTGCTGAGCTAGGGAGAGATTTATCCTGTGAAATAGTTAGTGTAGGGTCTGTAAAGGCTGCCAGATCAAACAAACAGTCCTTCTCAGGACTAATATCCATCCCAGATATCAGTCAGACAGGCAGGCTGTTTAGGAGACGCAGTGGGGTTATACCAGCAAACGCTGCATTACAGTCCTGTGTGCTCCTGTTTCTGAAATTGCTGGACTTAGCTCCAGGTCTCAGGGGCCAGGAAAAATCCCTTTTTCTCATCTAAATCCTCTTTTTTTTTTCCTCCTTCACACTGTACAAATACCCGTCTTATTAACCTATTGGTGTCCCCCCCCCCCAAAAAAAAGTGTGTCTCTGATTTTTCAGACACAAATATATCTGTTGAAAAGAGTCTGGTATAGGCCACAAAAACATAAGGGTGGTTTTGCAGTTCCACGGGTGAAATCTCTGTATTATCCAGTTTTGTGCCTTTTGTACCTAAAAAAACCCAGTTTTAGTGTGTCGCTCACTGTTCAGCCGCAAATATATATATATTTCAAAAAGTCTGGTATACACCAGTAAATTATAACTGTGGTTTTGCTGTTCCACGGTAAAAAATCTATATTATCCTGCTTTTGGCATTTTTTGCCGTAAAAAATAAATAATAGTGTCTCCTGATTATTCAGACACAAATATATCTGTTGAAAATAGTCTGGTATACACCAGTAAATTATAACTGTGGTTTTGCTGTTCCATGGTAAAAAAATCTCTATTATCCTACTTTTGGCATTTTTTGCCGTAAAAAATAAATAATAGTGTCTCCTGATTGTTCATACACAAATATATCTGTTGAAAATAGTCTGGTATACACCAGTAAATTATAACTGTGGTTTTGCTGTTCCACGGTAAAAAATCTCTATTATCCTGCTTTTGTAATTTTTTGCCGTAAAAAATAAATAATAGTGTCTCCTGATTGTTCAGACACAAATATATCTATTGAAAATAGTCTGGTATACACCAGTAAATATTAACTGTGGTTTTGCTGTTTCATGGTTAAAAATCTCTATTATCCTGCTTTTGTCATTTTTTACCATATAAAATAAATAATAGTGTCTCCTGATTGTTGAGACACAAATATATCTGTTGAAAATAGTCTGGTGTAGGCCAGAGAAGTACAAGTGTGGTATTGCAGTTCCACGGGTCAAATCTCTGTATTATCCTGCTTTTCGCAATTTTTGGCCGTAAAAAATAAATAATAGTGTGTCCTGATTGTTCAGACACAAATATATCTGTTGAAAATAGTCTGGTATACACCAGTAAATTATAACTGTGGTTTTGCTGTTCCACGGTAAAAAATCTCTATTATTCAGCTTTTGGTATTTTTTCTGTAAAGAAAAACAGTAATATTTTCTCCCTGATTGTTCAGATTGTTTAAAAGAGTCGGGTGTAAGCCAGAGAAATAGAACTGTGGTTTTTCTCTTCCACGGTTCTAAACTACTTTTATTACCCTTTTCCCATTGATAGTGCGAGTGTAAGCTATTTTACTTCCTTTATAATGGGCAAGGCGCGTGGCAAGGGACGTGGAAGTGGACGTTCTGGTGATGGTGCATGCAGAGGACGGGGCCGTGGCCAAGGTGAAAATGTGCCACAACCAATAGCCATATCTTCTCGCTCCCACTTCTTGACCGAATTACTAGGGAAGCACAGAACAACACCAGTGTTGCGAACTGATCAGTGTGAACAGGTTATTAATTGGATAGCAGACAATACTTCCAGTTACCTGGGCACCACCACCTCCGGCCTGTCTTCCACACGGTCGACTCTTAGTAGCCGTGCGTCTCGACCGCATACTCCTCCTCACCCTGATGCTCCTTCCTCCCACCATGCCGAGTGTCGTCAGACAGCAACTGATCCCACACTTGGACACTCTGAAGAGCTGTTCACTGGTCCATTTCCAGATTTGTGCCCCTCGCCTGCTCCGCTTGAAGTGGTGGAAGAGGAGATCCCATGTAGCGATGCACAAATATTTGAACAGCCACGGCCACAGGAAGTCGACGCTGGCAATTTGTCACAAGAGGTGGATGATTACGAGACACAATTGCCAGGAAGTGAGGAGGAGGATCGTAGTGCGCAAGTGGAAGAGGAGGAGGTGGTGAATGATCTAGTAACTGACCGGGCAACCGTTCCCTTTAACACCAACAAGAAGGATGTTGCCAGTACAAGCGGTAGGTCTTCCAGAGTCTGGAATTTTTTTAAAGACTCTGCTGATAACCCCAAAAAGGCCATTTGTACCACCTGCCATGCCAGCATCAGCAGGGGTGACAAAACTACCAGCCTGACCACCACCAGCATGATCAGGCACATGGCAGCAAAGCACCCGACTTTGTGGGGCGAACCCCAGGGTCCACGACCAGTGTCAGCAGGTGTCACCACTGCTTCTTCCACTGTTGTGCGTGCAATAGAACCCCCTGTTGTGTGTGCAAGGCAATCCCCTGTCCATACTGCATGCAAAGATGCCCCCTCCTCTCAGTCTTCATTTGTTATGGCAATTTCTCAAGAAATAGCATCAACGTCCACGTCCCACCGCAGCGTTCAATTCTCCATATCCCAGACCTTTGAACGAAAGCGGAAATTCGCAGCTAACGCCCCATAGGCCACAGTCCTAAATTCACACATTTCACGACTGCATGCGTTGGAAATGCTGCCTTTTAGGCTGGTGGAGACAGAATCCTTCCGCAACCTTATGGTGGTGGCTGTCCCTCGGTACTCGGTCCCCAGCCGACACTATTTTGCCCAGTGTGCCATCCCCGCACTACACAAGCACGTGTCCCAAAACATCTGCCGTGCCCTCAATAACGCAGTTACTGGTAGAGTCCACCTGACAACGGACACGTGGACAAGTGGTTGTGGCCAGGGACGGTACATCTCCCTGACGGCACACTGGGTAAACATAGTGGAAGCCGGGACCCAGTCGGACCTTGGGACGGAACACATCCTCCCCACACCGAGGATTGCGGGCCCTATGTCAGTCAGTGTTGCGCCCACAGTGTACAGCTCCTGCACATCATCCTCCTCCTCCTCCTCATGTTCAGCCTCCATCTCAGATATCAACACATCAGTTACAAGCTAGAAGCACTGCAGTACTGCCTCCGCCAAGCGGCAACAGGCTGTGCTGAAACTCATATGCTTAGGTGAGAAACCTCACACTGCTTGTGAGTTGTGGACAGCTGTGAAAGAGCAGGCAGATATGTGGTTGAGACCGCGGAACCTACATCCAGGCATGGTCGTGTGTGACAATGGCCGTAACCTGGTGGCGGCTCTGAGGTGAGGCGAGATCACACACGTACCATGCCTGGCTCATGTGCTTCATCTCGTGGCTCAGCGGTTTCTTAAATCGTACCCCGAGTTGCCAGATCTGCTCGTCTAAGTACGCCGCCTGTCAGCTCATTTTCGCAAGTCGGCTGCAGCTTCCATCTCCCTTGCTGTGTTGCAGCAGCGTTTGCTGCTTCCGTCTCACCGACTGGTGTGTGATGTCCCCACACGTTGGAACTCTACTTTCCACATGTTGCAAAGGATTTGTGAGCAGAAGAGAGCAGTTGTGGAGTACCAGCTGCAACAAGGCCGTCGATATTCAGGTCAGACTACAAACATAAGACCTCTGGAGTGGACCTGGATGTCTGACATCTGTACCATCTTGACAAACTTTGAGGAGTCCACCCAGATGGTGAGTGGCGATGATGCCATCTTTAGCGTCAGCATTCCACTTGTCTTTCTTTTGCAACGCTCTCTGCAGAGAATTAAAGAGGAGTCATTGCAGCCAGAGTATGATGAGATGGATCAAGAAGCCGTAGCGCTCGATTACACACAGCCCAGCCTCATCTCATCCCAGCGTGCATTGGGGGACAATGAGTGAGAGGAGGAGGAGGAGGAGGAAGAAGAACAGGAGCTTGTGTCATGCACTGTAGACGGTAGTACCTGTACAACTGTCATACCGTCGGATCAGCGTCGGTGGCCTGAGGACAGGAGGGAGGAGGAGGAGGAGGAGGAGAGCATGGTCAGTCATCATCTTGGTGAGGACACGGAAATCTTGCCCGTTACCAGTCTGGCACGCATGGCTGACTTTATGTTACGCTGCCTTAACCATGACCCTCACATTGTCAAAATGTTGGGTGACAGTCATTACTGGTTGGTGACACTTTTAGACCCCCGCTACAAGGAGAACTTTCACTCTCTTATTCCTGAGGTGGAGAGGTCTACAAAAATGGGGCAGTACCAGAAGGCCCTTGCTGCAGAACTGTTAAAAAAGTTCCCATCTGAACACGCTAGCGGCAGAGGTTACAGTTCGTTGACCAACCAAGGCGTACAAGCGAGAGAGAGGCAACTCAAATCAAGCAGAGGCAGGGGAACACTGTCAACATTCTGGGACAGTTTTCTGAGACCTGCCCAGCTAACAGGCCCTGAGGCGCGGGGTACTCTCAAAAGGAGTGGAAAGTTTCAAAAGATGGTGAGGGAGTACCTTGCCGACAGTACCAGTGTCCTCCGTGATTCCTCTGTGCCTTTTAATTATTGGGTATCCAAGCTGGACACTTGGAATGAACTCGCTCTGTACGCCTTGGAGGTCATGGCCTGCCCTGCCGCTAGCGTGTTATCGGAGCGTGTTTTTAGTGCCGCTGGGGGAATTATAACTGATAAGCGCACTCGCCTGTCAACTGACAATGCTGACAAGCTGACCCTTATCGAAATGAACAAGGGCTGGATTGGGCCAGACTTCTCATCACCACCAAATGACAGCAGAGTAACATAAAGTCAAATCCACTGTGTTTTTTCGGGAGGTGTATTCACATCCACCACTTCACACCCACACATGGGTATACACTTCCTCATTTCGGCTGTTTTATGTTCTTCTCCTTCTCCTCAGCCTCCACCACCACTATACCACCAGGGTGACCGTGGTCCGCGTTGCCATTATTGAATGTTCCTCCGTCCTTATTTTTGTCAGCTTTTGCTTGGAAGGCATAAGCAAAGACTGTTGAAGACCCACTCCCCAATAATGGGAATAATATTTTTAAGATGCTGTACTGCATGGCTCTTGTATGGGGCATTGCAAGTTCCTCCATCCTAATTTTTGGCAACTTTTGCTTGGAAGGCATAAGCAAAGACTATGGGAGACCCACTCCCCAATAATGGGAATAATGTTTGTAATATGCTGTACTGCATGGCTCTTGTAAGTGGCATTAAAAGCGTCTTGTTAAGCTACTGGGACCTCCACGTCTCCTCTGAGGGGCATTAAAAGCGTGTTGTTATACCACTCTGACCTCCACGTCTCTTCCAAGGGGCATTAAAACCGTCTTGTTATACCACTCTGACCTCCACGTCTCTTCTGAGGGGCATTAAAAGCATCTTATTAAGCTACTGCGACCTCCATGTCTCTTCCGAGGGGCATTAAAACCATCTTGTTAAACTACTGCGACCCCCACCACTATTCCAAGGGGCATTAAAAGCGTCTTGTTATACCACTCTGACCTCCACGTCTCTTCTGAGGGGCATTAAAACGGTCTTGTTAAGCTACTGGGACCTCCACGACTCTTCGAACGGGCATTGCATTTCCTCATAATTTTTGGCAGCTTTTGCTTGGAAGGCATAATCAAATACTATGGGAGACCCACTGCCCAATAATGGGAATAATGTTTGTAATATGCTGCACTGCATTGTTCTTGTAAGGGTATTGCAAGTTCCTATGTCCTAATTTTTGGCAGCTTTTGCTTGAAAGGCATAAGCAAAGACTATGGCAGACCCACTTCCCAATAATGAGAATAATGTTTGTAATATGCTGTACTGTATGGCTCTTGTAAGGGGCATTAAAACCGTCTTGTTAAGCTACTGCGACCTCCACATCTCTTCTGAGGGGCATTAAAAGCATCTTGTTGAGCTCCTGGGACCTCCACGTCTCTTCTGAGGAGCATTAAAAGCGTGTTGTTATACCACTCTGACCTCCACATCTCTTCCAAGGGGCATTAAAACCATCTTGTTATACCACTCTGACCTCCATGTCTCTTCTGAGGGGCATTAAAACCGTCTTGTTAAGCTACTGCGACCTCCACCACTTTTCCAAGGGGCATTAAAAGCGTCTTGTTATGCTACTGCAACCTCCACGTCTCTTCCGAGGGGCATTAAATCTGTCTTGTTAAGCTACTGCAACCTCCATGTCTCTTCCAAGGGGCATTAAAAGAGTCTTGTTAAGCTACTGTGACCTCCACCACTTTTTCAAGGAGCATTAAAACCATCTTGTTAAGCTACTGTGATCTCCATGTCTCTTCCGAGGGGCATTGAAATGTTGTTTTTAATTACCTCTAACCTCCACGACTCTTCCAACGGGCATTGCATTTCCTCCTAATTTTAGTCAGCTTTTGCTTTTCAATGCAAAGGCGAAAACTAACGGAGACCCACTCCCCAATAATGGGTAGAAGGTTTTTAGTACGCTGTAATCCTCATCTGTTTCAAGGGGCATTGCAGTTCCCCATAATTTTTGGAAAGCCTTCCATTCACTGCTTAGGCTAACAGTGTACAGGAGACCCAGTTGCTATAAATGGAAAAAACTGTTTAGTTAAGGTCCTCTGACCTCCATGTCACTTCCAAGGGGCATTGGAGTGACTCGAAATGTTTGGTAGGCATTGCACTCACTGTATTCCCTATAACTGTGTAGCAGAACAGCTCCTTTTGTTACAGAAACATATCCTACAACATCCTAAGACATATGTGGTTGACTGGCCTGATATTGATGTGAATGGTCCCTGTTCCTCCTGCTCTTTCTCCTTTGCCACCATCTCATCCATAATTTATCACCTGAAGCTTTGTTTTATCAGGAGTCATAGAACTGGCATAGTAGCAGGAAAACATCCAGCAATTCTCGTAGGAGGTAGAATATGCGCCAAAACGCTGACCACCTAAGGCCTAGCCGCTACTACATACATGCGCTTGCATTCCAAGAAAACAAAGCAGATGCTAACTTCTATCATCATCATGCTCCTCACCTTGGCACTCTCAACTCCCCTGATGGAGAAGCCAGGGCCCACCGGAGGAGTCTGGTTCTCTGGTGGGCTCGTCCAATGCTGCCCTAAAGCAGGCCAGTCTAAGAAAAGTGTGTGGGTCGATAACAGGAGAAATCGGGGCGGCTGGGGACCGTTTATGGACACCCGGCTGCCCCCAGGCGGCTGGGGACCGTGTGTGGACACCCGGCCGCCGGGCGGCTGGGGACTGAGTATGGATAAAAGGGCCGCCAACGCAGCCATGACATGGTGGCCGGCGTCTGCCTCCACATGTCTAAAAGGCCCAGTTTCAAGTGCAAGCAAGCTAGCAGTATGGTATTGCAGCCTGGGGGTGGGTGGGTGGCAGGTTGCACACTTACGCTTGCATTCCAACAAAACAAAGCAGATGCTAACTTCTATCATCATCATCATCATGCTCCTCACCTTGGCACTCTCAACTGCCCTGATGGAGAAGACAAGGCCCACCGGAGGAGTCTGGTTCTCTGGTGGGCTCGTCCAATGCTGCCCTAATGTAGGCCGGGCTAAGAAAAGTCTGTGGGGATGTTCTGCAGAGAAATCGGGGCGGCTGGAGACCGTTTATGGACACCCGGCCGCCCCCAGGCGGCTGGTGACCGTGTGTGGACACCCGGCTGCGGGGCGGCTGGGGACCGAGTGTGGACACCCGGCTGCCCCCTGGCGGCTGGGGACCGAGCGTGGACACCCGGCCGCCGGGCGGCTTGGGACTGAGTATGGATACCTCGCTGCCGAAGCAGCCATGAGGTAGTGGCCAGCTTCGGCCTCCTCAAAACTAAAAGGCCCTATTTAAAGTGCAAGCTAGTAGTATGGTATTGCAGCCTGTGGGTGGGTGGGTGGTTGGCTGCATATTTGCGCTTGCATTGCAAGGAATGGGGGAGGTACAATTGAACACTGCCCTGGGACAAGAACTTGCACGGGGATAGTTGCAAGTCTGCATCTTCTGATGCGGCAAGGATCACTTCTGATGGGAACACTTTTAGGCAGTGACCTGGAAGTCAGAGATGCTTCCAGGGGTCTTCCCCATGCTGTCCCCATGTCTTTTCAGCACTGTATGCATGTGTCACATAGCACATGGCCAGATAAGGTTGTAAAATGTTAAAATGACATTTCCCGGTGAATGCATTTGTCACAGTTGAAAACAATACAAAAGTGCAAAAACGCATAAAAAATGCTACTTGTGAACATAGCCCAAGGTGTGGAGGAGTATTTTTGTTTTAGGTTATTTATTTTACCTTATACACAAGTCTTTACCCTGGAAAAGAAATTCCTTAACATATTTCACAGGAAAAAAGTTTCACTTTCGTTTTTGAACGTTTTATTATGAGCCTGTAAATGTGGTTTAATACCTTTGACCACGTTGTTGACAACAGTGACCTGGGGGTCAGAAATGCTTCCTGGGGTGATCCGCATGCTGTCCCCATGTCATTTGAGCACTGTCACTATCGTTTTGGGCACTTGTTAGTAGTGTTGAGCCACCCCCGTAGTGTTCCAGTTCGGTTCGTCGAACACCCGTGTGTTCGCCGAACTGTTCGTCGAACTGTTCGTCGAACACCTTCGAACCCCGTTAAAACCAATGGCAGGCAAACAAAAACACATAGAAACACATAGAAAACACCTTCAAAGGTGTCCAAAAGCTGACAAACTGCTCAGAAGACACAACTAACACATGGAAAAGTGACAAGTACATATAGTCATGCGAAAAGAAAAGAGGTGGAGGAGTAAAAGGAGGGGGAGACACAGATATAGGCATGTCATGCCCTTCTAAAATCCAAAAAGTGAGAAGCCGACACGTTCAGTCCGCTCCTGCCCGTGCCACCTCCGTGTCGCCGGGATTGTGCCAGAGCCGCGGTGAACCCTGACGGCCAGCCCCCCTCTCCCAGTACTGGTGCCTGTCCGCTGGTGGGTCGAGCGAGCCCCCCTGTGGTGGAGGCAGCTCTAAGCTTTTTAATTTAAATTGTTTCTCTAATTTGAATAAATACACTTTAAATCCATTTACAAGGATCTATTGGAGGGCAAGTCTCATGCCAGCAGCCGCGTAATTCCAGCTCCAGTAGCGTCCACTAAAGCTGCTGCAGTTAAAAAGCTTTTATAAGGATCGAGCTCGGCTGTCCACCGCAAGGCATCCTAGTGCCAGTCCGAGCCCCTATGCCTTGGGGTGCCTCCTGATGCTCTTAACTGAGTATCCCGTGGTCCCGAAGCATTTCCTTTGAAAAAATGAAGTGTCCAAACTACAGGTGGTGTAGCTTGCTTAACAGCCGGGATAATCCGCTGACTAGCAGACCCTGCTACTAGGCACAAAGTATTTCCTGGGCTAGATGCAGTTAAAAATTTGTAATTAGATACTCTCGTTGGATGCTGAGAAAGCATTCCATAGAGTCTCCTGGCACGCCATATATGATTCTCTTAAAAAGCTTGGGGTAGGGGTCTAGGGGACCCTTTTATAGCCAAAATCACGGCCCTGTATCGCAAAACGTCACCTAGGCTGAAGATAAATGGAACTGTAGCACCCTGAGGGCTCGGTTGCTACAGAGGTATGGCACCTCACCCAGAGGTGTGATATCTCACTCTCAGGTAAGGATGTAGTGTGGATCAGGACCCGACACCTGCATGCATTACACCACATTGCCATGGGGCAGGGCGACCAATATGCCCCTGAGATGGGCACGACAGTCCCTGTCCCTGGCTGGAGTGGGGGGAGGGAACACTGAGGAAGGGGAACCCTGTAGTGCAGGAGCAGGGAGGAAGCAGTTCCTGGGTGCATTGAGAAGGAAGTATAAAAGGTGGGCACCATCTTAGTTCAGTGCAGAGAAGTCTGAGCAGAAGTGGCAGGGAGCAGGGGCTCTGCATGAGCTCTGTTCCGGAGGCGGGCCTAGTAACAGAGGCCCAGGCCTGGAAGAGGGAGAAGGAAGGAAGAGGAGCGGAGAAGGCTCCAGGAATGAGGAACGAAGGGATCTCAGGGGTGCGGACGGGCGAGTCGCCACCGCACGCCCGAATCCACCTGCGTGGAGGGGTCAGGCCAAAGGGGGAGACCGGTCCCCGAAACTAGTGGAGGCAGGAAACGACCCTCAGCTAGAAACAGGAGGCTGTGACATTTTATGTGGCGCAGCCCCTCGCTACACCCGCTAGGAAGGCACCACATAGGGTCAGGGAAACGGGCGCCAAGTTTACCAAGAGGAGGCCCGAGGCAGCCGGACAGAAGGGTTGGTAAGAAAGGCCAGACAAAGGACACACAAAGGGGGTCCTGTGAAGCACTCCAAAGTTATCTGGGAGTTGTCTGAGCCCCTCACCTGGTGAGCACAGTACGACGTGGGCAGCTGTTATCTGCAGACGTGGTCTGGATAATAAGAACTGTGAGTAAAGGCCCTGGACTGCATCACTGACTCCGTGTCATTACTGCTGCTGCCCTGCACCATCACCCCCATCCTCCGCATACACTGACCTGAGGCTATACTCCTCCCGTGGGGAGTTATGCTACGCTCTGCTGCACCCACAACACCAGCCTCAGCGGTCTGCCCTGGAGCGGCGGTTCACTCTGACCGCAATCCACGGGTGGCGTAGTCGGACATTTAAACATCAAAACCACATAAATAGTTCCGCCACTGGTTTGACCGCCCTGAGCCACGGAACCGGGTTGCCGCCACGGAGACTACAACCACCAGCATCCACCAAAAAGGGTCCGGCTCCGGGTGTCCCAAGGCCCAGGGGGCGCGTCAGAACATTTTCATCACCTTTCACAATCACCAATGGGACAAGGCATCGATGTTCTCTGTCCCCTCTCTTATACATCCTAGTGACGGAGCACCTGCTCTCATCAATTCGCCATAACCCCAATATTAGGTGGATTGAGGTGGGAGGCACCGAGTACAAGTGCTCTCTATTTGCTGATGATGTCCTAGTATATATCACTCAATCACATATATCCATCCATGCTGTTATGGCTGAAATAGATCACTTTGTTACATGGTCAAATTTTAAAATCAATGCAGCGAAGTCTGAGGCCCTCGATGTCTCCCTCCCCAAATCCATATAGGATTCCATCCAGTCCAGCTTTCCCTTTGCCTGGCCCTCACAGGGTATCAAATACTTAGGAATTCCTATTCATAGAGACCTCTCCCATCTATGTTATCTTAATTTTGGGCCCTTTATTGAACAACTCCATACAGACCACGGTTGGCAAGTTAGAACTGTAAGATTCACTACGTAAACCACTGGTGTTTTGTGGAAAAGCACATGTACACTGTGTTCCAAATTATTATGCAAAAAGTGTTTAGGAGTGATAAGGGAAGAATTTGTTTGTTTGTCAGTTAAACTCATTGATGGTGATGTGTGTCAGGGCTCTTTATATCACTGTAAGCAATTGCAGACACCTGTGCTAATTAGTTTGGCAGGTGTGTCCAATGAAAGGCAAGACTACTTAAGAAGGCTGTCTCACATTATTAAGCAGCCTACATTTTCTGCCAAAATGGGAAAGAAAAAGGATGTGTCGGCTGCTGAGAAGCAACAAATTGTGGAGTGTTTAGGTCAAGGCATGACTACAATCAACATTGTGCGATGATCAGGATGAAGTGTCTTGGCAATCAAGAAGTATGTAGCTGATTCACAGTACACACGTGTGCGTGCTGATAAGGGCAAATTGAGGACTCTTTCCTACAGGCAATTACGTCAGGTTGAAAGAGCAGCGGCAAAAAAGCCTTGTGATAGCAGCAGACAAGTTTTTGAAGCTGCTTGTGCCTCCAACGTCCCCCGAACAACAAGATGCAGGGTCCTTCAGAGGTTTGCAGCTGTGCATACGCCATCCTGTTGACCTCCTCTATCCACTTCACACAAGCAGAAACGGCTCCAGTGGGCCAAACATTACATGAAGACTGATTTCAAAACTGTTTTGTTCACGGATGAGTGCCGTGCAGCGCTCGATGGTCCAGATGGATGGAGTGGAGGATGGCTGGTTGATGGACACCCCACGCAAACACGGCTACAGCGCCAACAAGGAGGAGGTGGAGTAATGTTTTGGGCTGGAATCATGGGGAGAGAGATTGTCGGCCCCTTTAGGATCCCTGAAGGCGCTAAAGATGAACTCCATAATGTATGTGGATTTTCTCAAACAGCACTTCCTGCCATGGTTCAAGAAGAAGAACCGTGTATTTCACAGCAAGATCATTTTTCTGCATGATAATGCACCATCTCATGCTGCACATAAAACATCTGCATCTCTGGCTGATATGGGCATAAAAGGGGACAAACTTATGGTGTGACCCCCATGCTCCCCTGACCTCTACCCCATTCAGAACCTTTGGAGCACCATTAAAAGGAGTGTCTATGATGGCGGGAGGCAGTTCACATCTAAGCAACAGCTCTGGGAGGGTATTCTGTCCTCATGCAAAACAATTGAAGCAGAAACCATCCAAAACCTGACAAATTCAATGGACGAGAGAGGTCAGAAGCTCCTTTCGAACAAGGGGTCCTATGTGAAAATGTAACATCACCTAGAATAAAGTTTTGAGTTGAAAACTGTTTGATTTCAGTTTCTAACAACCTGCTAATGCTTATAATTTCAAAAATGACCATTTTTTTGGTCTTTATTAAAATGAAAAGGTTGATCGAAAAGTTTGGGGGATCTAAGAGTGTGGCAACCCAGTATTCATGATTACTTCGAATTCTGACAATATGAGGGTCATGCTGCAGGTAGTGCAGCAAGAAGGCACTTATGTGTCTTGCGCATCTCGGAGCCCCAAAATTATTTTCCGGGCTAGATGCAGCTAAAAATTATTATTAATTTTAAATCTGGTGAAGCTTTAGTATAGATGGCCTAATAGGATCAGTGCTGCACACTGCTACAAAGCCCAAATTATTTTCCAGTCAAGATACAGATAAACATGATTAGTAATTTTAAATCTGGTGGAGCTTATTATAGATGGCCTAATAGAATCAGTGCTGCACACTGCTACAAAGCCCAAATTATTTTCCAGCCAAGATACAGATAAACATGATTAGTAATTTGAAAGCTTAAAACGGTTGGTAGGGTGATTTTAACCAATCATCAAGCTTTTACTCTCCCCAGGATGACACAGGGGTAGAAAAGTCATTTCGGATCCATGATTTGTTCATCTTTATGAACGTGAGTCTGTCTACATTATCAGTGGAGAGCCGCGTGCGCTTATCTGTCAGCACACCACCAGCAGCGCTGAACACACGTTCAGACAGAACGCTGGCTGCGGGGCATGACAAGATATCCAAGGCGTAAGTGGCTAGCTCCGGCCATTTATCCAGATTGGAAGCCCAAAAAGAGCAAGGGTCCAGTGACACAGTCGTGGCTTCAATGTTTACTTGGAGATACTCCTGTACCATCGTCTCTAGGCGTTGACTATGTGTCAGACTTCTTGTCTCCTGTGGCCTTGCAAAGGATGGGCTAAAAAAGTGGTGAAATGATTCCGCAAAATTGATGTTACCAGCAGATACTGTGGTTCTGTTTCGGTTTGAGTGCTGAACACTTGACGGTCCCACGGTTGGCAAGTTGGAACTGTGAGATTCACTACGTGCACCACTGGTATTTTGTGGAAAAGCACATGTAAGATTCTGCAACAGTCTCTGCTGATACTCCTGCATGCGTGCATCCCTTTCTATGACACAAATAATTTCGGCAAATTTACTTTTGTACCGGGGATCTAACAGTGTGGCAACCCAGTAGTCAGGATTATTTCTAATTCTCACAATTCGAGGGTCATGTTGCAGGTAGTGCAGCAAGAAGGCACTCATGTGTGTTGCACATCCAGGAGCACCAAGTCCCTGTTGTGTTGGTGGCGAGGTAACAATCATGCTTCCTTCCTCTGTCCTCTCCCCCCAACCTCGCACAACAGAAATGTGATCAAGGTCTCCCTCATCTGATGAGTCTTCCATCAGTTCGTCCTCCACTTCTTCCTGGGCTCCTGCACCTTCCTCACTAGTTTGGCTGCTACCATGCGCCCTGGTAAAACCATCTCCCCCACCCTCACATGCCTGCCGCCTTGGTGCTGCCGACCGTCTGGACCTTGCAGATGTTAGCCCTTCCGCATACAACTCCTCCTCCTCTACTTCCTCCACCTCCTCTTGTGCCACCACCTGACTCCGAATTCTGTTTAACATGTGCTCCAGCATGTAAATCACCGGAATAGTCATGCTGATAATGGCATGGTCAGCACTAAACATCTTCGTCGCCATTTCAAAACTGTGCAGAAGGGTGCATAGGTCCCTGATCTGAGACCACTCCTCCAGCGTGATTTGCCCCACCTCTGGATCTCGTTGGCCCAGGCTATACGTCAGAACGTATTGCACCAGGGCTTGTCGGTGCTGACACAGTCGCTGCAACATGTGCAGAGTTGAATTCCACCGGGTAGGCACATCGCATTTTAGCCGGTGAAGTGGCAGGCCCAACGACTTCTGTAGAGATGTAAGTCGCTGAGCTGCGGGATGCGAAAGGCGAAAGTGAGCACACAGCGACTGTGCCCTCTGCAGAAGGCCATCTAGTCTGGGATAGTGGGCTAAAAATTGCTGGACAACCAGGTTCAACACGTGAGCCATACAAGGCACGTGTGTGACATTGCCCCGGCGAAGGGCCGCACCCAGGTTTGCAGCATTGTCGCACACGGCCTTCCCTGGTTTCAGGTCCAGTGGAGACAACCATTCATGAAATTGGTTCTCCAGAGCTGACCACAACTCCTCAGCTGTGTGACTCACATTTCCCAGACATTTCAATATAAAAACCGCCTGATGACGTTGAGCCCTACTGCCAGCATAGTAAGGAGGTGTGCAGGATCCCTTCTGCGCAGTTAGAAAGCTTGTGGCATGACCAGACAAGCTTTGGCTGCAGGTGGAAGACCGAGAGGAGGTTGAGGAGGCAGAAGCAGTGGAGGAACTTTGACATAAAGAGGATTGACGCACAACTCGTGGGGACGGCAAGACTTGGACAGCAGCCCCTTGTCCTGCTGTCACCATAGTTACCCAGTGCCCAGTCAACGACATGTAACGCCCCTGTCCATGCCTACTCGTCCAAGTGTCTGTGGTGAAATGCACCATGTCACACACAGAGTTTCTCAAAGAAGCGGTGATGTTGTGTGCGACATGCTGGTGGAGCGCAGGCACACCTTTCTTTGAGAAGTAGTGCCGACTGGGCATCTGGTACTGGGGCACTGCGACGGACATAAGGTCTCGAAAATCCTCTGTGTCCACCAGGCGGAAAGGCAGCATTTCTGTAGCCAAGAACTTGCAGATGGTGAAATTCAACCTCTTAGCTTTCTCATGGCTAGGAGGAAATGGTCTTTTACTTGTCCACATCTGAGGGACCGAGGGCTGGCTATTGTGCTTAGAAGGGGTTGATAAGGGTGTCCCAGGCAAACTGCCGGTCTGTGAGGAAGATGCAGGCGGACATGTTAGGTTGCCTTGATCCAAAGGTGGTGCTATCGATGTCGGACAGCGCTCAACACCAGCTGGTGTTACCACCTCCAAAGAAAATGATGACCTGCCAATCACGCTGGCTGTTGCGGGTAAAGAGGTGGCAGGTCTGCGCCCCAAAACAGGTGTGACTGCTGTCCCCCCAGTCACAGAGGATGAAGAGGCCACGGATGCACAAGATATGGCAGACGGTGGTTGGCCCGGCCGGCTAGGCCGCATTGTAGCACACTGAGCTTCCCACTGCAACTTATGCTTCATGTCCATGTGCCGGTTCATGCATGAAGTACTCAAACTATGTATTTTTTGGCCTCTACTTAGCTTTTGCTGACAAATGTTACAGATAACACGAGTTGGGTCATCTTTATCGATCTGAAAAATGCCCAGGCTATGCAAGGCTTAGCACCCATGCGACCTGAAGAGCCACCACGACTTGTGGTGAGAGGCAGAGTTGTGTTTGAGGATGCAGTTGTTGAAGTGCTTCCAGTACTACGTCTCTGTCCAGGAAGGCGCAACCTGACCTCGTCGTCACTAGCATCTTTCTCCACCTCCTCTGCTGACCTCATCTCTTGGCTGACTGTGGGTTGACAGTAAGTGGGATCTCCAACCTCATCATCATCACCCTGTGCGTTATCACACCCGTCGTCCTCAGAGCCAACCTGTTCCTGCCCTGACAAAAAACTAAAGTTATCGCTCCAATCAGGTATTTGAGTCTCATCATCGTCTTCCTCATTGTCTCCACCAACAGGAGTTACAGTTTGGGAATGAGGGTCTACATTATGGTCAGAACCTTCTGCGTCTGGTCCTGGATCCGACTCATAAAGATTCTGGGCATCAGTGCAGATCATTTCCTCGTCTGGATTCACAGAAGCGCTGGAGTCGACCTCTGATTCCCAGGCTATAGTATGAGTAAACAGCTCTGCAGACTCAACCATCTGTTCTACCTTATACTCAGACGGGCAGCTGGAGATTTGGGAGCTGTGAGGAAGCAAGTGCGATTGGGGTGACACCTTTGAGGACTGGAGTATTTGTGATGTTGAAGTTGATGTGGAGGAGAGCCCACTTAAAGGAGCACTTGATATCCGTTGAAGCACCTGCTGTTTTTGTGCCTCATCTGGAATTTGTAGCGATTGGCGTGGCCGTAAGAAAGGGATCTTATCACATTGTCCGCTAAAAGAAGTAGACATTTTAGTTTGGCTGGAAGATGGTCTTTCTTCTGCAGATGTTACTGTTGCTTTAACACCTACCCCACGGACACAACCTTTTTTCCCCTTCCTAACACGCCTATTCCCCTTTCCACCAGCAGCAGGCCTTTTTCCACTCATTTTGGTGGTTAACTAATTAACAACTCTGGAGTTGTTTGCACAAAAAAACAATGGATGGGAACCAAGCAGAGCTGAGTGGCCAAACTGTGGTATTAGGCCAAAACTATTGGCTGGGTTAGATGCAGAAAAAAATTATATTCAATTTGCAACCTGATGGAGGTCAGTATAGATGGACTAATAGAGAAAGTCCCACACACTGCTAGAAGGCCAAATATTTTTTCAGAGCTAGATGCAGAAAAAAATATATTCAGTTTGCAACCTGATGGAGGTCTGTATAGATGGATTAATAGAACAAGTCCCACACACAGCTAGAAGCCCAATATTTTTTCAGAGGTAGATGCAGAAAAAATATATTCAGTTTGTAACCTGATGGAGGTCAGTATAGATGGACTAATACAACAAGTCCCACACACAGCTAAAAGCCCAATATTTTTTCAGAGGTAGATGCAGAAAAAAATATATTCAGTTTGCAACCTGATGGAGGTCTGTATAGATGGATTAATAGAACAAGTCCCACACACAGCTAGAAGCCCAATATTTTTTCAGAGGTAGATGCAGAAAAAAATATATTCAGTTTGCAACCTGATGGAGGTCAGTATAAATGGACTAATACAACAAGTCCCTCACACAGCTAGAAGCCCAATATTTTTTCAGAGGTAGATGCAGAAAAAAATATATTCAGTTTGCAACCTGATGGAGGTCTGTATAGATGGATTAATAGAACAAGTCCCACACACAGCTAGAAGCCCAATATTTTTTCAGAGGTAGATGCAGAAAAAAATATATTCAGTTTGCAACGTGATGGAGGTCTGTATAGATGGATTAATAGAACAAGTCCCACACACAGCTAGAAGCCCAATATTTTTTCAGAGGTAGATGCAGAAAAAAATATATTCAGTTTGCAACCTGATGGAGGTCAGTATAGATGGACTAATACAACAAGTCCCACACACAGCTAGAAGCCCAATATTTTTTCAGAGGTAGATGCAGAAAAAAATATATTCAGTTTGCAACCTGATGGAGGTCTGTATAGATGGACTAATACAACAAGTCCCACACACAGCTAGAAGCCCAATATTTTTTCAGAGGTAGATGCAGAAAAAAATATATTCAGTTTGCAACCTGATGGAGGTCTGTATAGATGGACTAATACAACAAGTCCCTCACACAGCTAGAAGCCCAATATTTTTTCAGAGGTAGATGCAGAAAAAAATATATTCAGTTTGCAACCTGATGGAGGTCAGTATAGATGGACTAATACAACAAGTCCCACACACAGCTAGAAGCCCAATATTTTTTCAGAGTTAGATGCAGAAAAAAATATATTCAGTTTGCAACCTGATGGACGTCTGTATAGATGGATTAATAGAACAAGTCCCACACACAGCTAGAAGCCCAATATTTTTTCAGAGGTAGATGAAGAAAAAAATATATGCAGTTTGCAACCTGATGGAGGTCAGTATAGATGGACTAATACAACAAGTCCCACACACAGCTAGAAGCCCAATATTTTTTCAGAGCTAGATGCAGAAAAAAATTATATTCAATTTGCAACCTGATGGAGGTCAGTATAGATGGACTAATAGAATGAGGCTATGCCCAAAAGATTTTACTTCACTAGGTGCAGTAAAAAAATTGGTATTCTATACACAGGTGGTATATCTTGCAACACAGATAGGCTACTCCACTGACTAACACTGCAATAGACCAAAAAGGATTAGCTTTGCTAGATTCAGCCAAATGCTGTGAAAAAAACTTGCACAGCACTGGCACAGACCTGCCTGGCAAAAACTGATAGGAACTGATGTAACCTAGTCCTGAAAAGGACTCCAATTACAATTAGTCTTTACTCCCACAATCTATCTATTTAAGAGCACAGACCTGCCTGATAAAAGTCGTAGGAAATGCTGTAACCTAGTCCTTAAAAGGACTGCAATCACAACTATTCCCTACTCCCAAGCTATCTGTAGATTTGTGCGAAAATTGGCTTGAAATTAACAAGGTATAGCGCACACAGCAACAGCGGTGCCGTCTAACACGCAGCTGCAGCAGTGAGAAAATGGTGGCGACGGGGAAAATGGCTTGGTCTTATAGGGCAAGGACATGTGACATACACTGCCAATGACACATGCCCTTGCTTGTGTGAAAAAAAGCACTTCGCTCCGTGTGTGCGCTGCTGATAGGCTGACAGATTGCACCTCCCCACTGTAAATGCGGGAAAGAGAAAAAAAAAATGGAGATCTTCATTGTTCCTGCAGAGATCCATCCCCTGCCCCTCCCCCCACCCCGCTGTACACTCAAACTGCGTATTAACATTAATTTTCATCATTACTGAGAAAAAATCCAGTTATGATTTTGGTGCACGAACAGTTATCGAACATAGCCTCGAACAGCCGAATTTTTCTCAAATTGTTCGTGTTCGCCGAACGGCTCGAACACCGCCCAAAACAGCTCGAATTTGAGATTTGCGAACAGTTCGAGTAGAACAACGCTCATCTCTACTTGTTAGGCTTTTAAAAGACTGCTGGGGGTGCCGCCGCAAAAATGCTCGGGTCTCCCATAGACTAACAGTTTGCTCATTGCTCGGGTCGAGCACCCGAGTATCACGGCGAGCTTGGCCCGAGCTTCGAGCACCGGAGCATTTTTGTGCTCGCTCAATACTAGTGCTGACACATACAATAACCAAAATAAAATACAGTGCAGCTATTTACAGATTAAGGGGGCAAATCAATAGCACTTATTCAAGATGTTAAAGGGAATCTGTCAGCAGGTTTTAGTACAACCAACTGATCCAAAAGGCACCGAATTAATCTGCATTACAAAAACCTAACACATATTAGATCAGTTGGGGGTACTAAAACCTGCTGACTAATGATGGGTGAACCCGTGACTGTTTGGGTTCGGCTAATTAAGCCGAATGCAGAACAGTTTATTAAAAGTTCGGGGTTTGAGTACCAGAACAGTACCCGAACCCCGAACCCGAACACGGACCCCATTCATGTGAATGGGGGAGCCGAATATACCTGTTTCTCACGCTGTCATTTGCATGACAGAGCAGGAAACACAGGCTCTGATTGGCGGTAATAGCATTATCGTGGTTAGAGAGCTGTGGCATCATGCTGACAGGTGTCACCATGATCCTACAGCTGTAATAGTGACCCATGGTAAAAAGTTTACCGCGGGTCATAGGCGTCGGTGCCGACTGATGGTACTACTACCACCATCAGCCGGCGCCTACTAACATAGGAAACCGCGAGCGCAGGCACCGCTGGATGGGAGCAGTAGACTCTCACCAGTGGTGCCTGTGCTGAAAGTAAAAAAAAAAATGCAAAAATTAATAAAAAAATATTCAAATAAAAATAAAACACATTATACTCACCTACGCCTTGTCCCTGATGTTCTGCGCCCGTGCAAAAAATAAAAAAACACCATATACTCACCTTACAGATAATCCCCGAAGCCCATGATCACCTGTAATAAGGGTAAAATAATAAAGCAACCTCATCCTCACCTGTCCGCCGCAGTCCAAATAGTGAGGGTCCCACGATGATCCCATGAATAGAACGACCGCATTGTAAAATGTGACCGCTCTGTTCAGCAGCCGGCAATACACTGACGCTCAGTGCCGGCAAATGAGGTCAGCGCATGCGCGGTGATCATTTTCCCACACTCACGCTGACTTCAATGAGTTGAACTGAGTTTATGTAACATGAAATAAGCTCAGCTCATTGACGCCAGTGCGAGTCTCTGAGGAGCGCAAATATTCTTGCGCTCCTCAGTTTCTCTGCAGAATGGCAGGCTGGATGGTCATGTCCAGCTACTTTCCAGCCTGCCATCCATTTGTAGCAGAGCTGGACACATCATGGGACACATGGATGTTCCTCACGTTGGAAAGGTAAGGATGAGGATCATTTATTATTTTACTTTCATTGCAGGTGACAATGGCTTCAACTGGAATGGGCGTGATGGTAAGTATGGTTTAATTTAGAACATTAAAAGGTGTCTGTCTTTATTTCAAGCAAAGTATTTTATTCTGGGTGTGGGTTTCTTTATTTTACATTTCACTTCCGTTGTGGGGTTAGTAATGGGGCGTCTTATAGATGCCTCTCCGTTACTAACCTGGGCTTGATATCAGCTGGCAATATAAGCTGACATCAACTCCAACCTTATAACCCCGAGCTGAGGGTTGCTGTTTCTAGCTTTGGAGGGGGCCAATATTTATGGCTCCTTCCTAGACTTTTAATATCAGCCCCCAGCTGTCTGCATAGCCTTTGCTAGCCGTTAAAATAGGGGGACCCCACATCATTTTTTTGAGGGGTCCCCCATTTTAATAGCCAGTAAAGGCTAAGTATTCAGCTGGGGGCTGATATTAGTAGACTGGGAAGCTCCATGGATATTACCCCCTTCCCAGGCTAAAAACATCCGCCCCAGCTGTCTGCTTTACCTCTGCTGGTTAATAGAATTACGGGGGACCCCACACCATTTTTTTTCCAGAAATTTACTCATTTATTAAATTACATGAACAGTAAGGTACACACACAAAGCATGGATTATATATCTCACATATTTATATCTATCTGTATATCTATCTATTATCTATGCAGTGGGTACGAAAAGTATTCAGTTCCCTTTCAATTTTTCACTCTTTGTTTCATTGCAGCAATTTGGCAAATTCTAAAAAGTTATTTTTTTTCTCATTAATGTACACTCTGCACCCCTTTTTGACTGAAAAAAAACAGAAATGTAGAAATTTTTGCAAATTTATTAAAAAAAGAAAAACTGAAATATCACATGGTCATAAGTAGTCAGACCCTTTGCTCAATATTAAGTAGAAGCACCCCTTTGAGCTAGTACAACCATGAGTCTTCTTGGGAATGATGCAACAAGTTTTCCACACCTGGATTTGGGGATCCTCTGCCATTCTTCCTTGCAGATCCTCTTCAGTTCCATCAGGTTGGATGGTGAACGTTGGTGGACAGCCATTTTCAGATCTTTCCAGAGATTCTCAATTGGGTTTAGGTCAGGGGTCTGGCTGGGCCAGTCAAGAATGGTCACAGAGTTGTTCTGAAGCCACTCCTTTGTTATTTTAGCTGTGTGCTTAGGGTCATTGTCTTGTTGGAAGGTGAACCTTTGGCCAAGTCTGAGGTTCAGAGCACTCTGGAAGAGGTTTCAATCCAGGATATCTCTGTACTTGGCCGCATTCATGTTTCCTTCAATTGCAACCAGTCGACCTGTCACGGCAGCTGAAAAACACCCCCATAGCATGATGCTGCCACCAACATGTTTCACTGTTGGGATTGTTTTGAGCAGGTGATGAGCAGTGCCTTGTTTTCTCCACACATACCGCTTAGAATTATCACCAAAAAGTTCTATCTTCGTCTCATCAGACCAGAGAATCTTATTTCTCATAGTCTGGGAGTCCTTCATGTGCTTTTGAGCAAACACTCTGCGGGCTTTCATATGTTTTGCACTGAGGAGAGGCTTCCGTTGGGCCACTCTGCCATGAAGGCTTGACTGGTGGAGGGCTGCAGTGATAGTTGACTTTGTGGAACTTTCTCCCATCTCCCTACTGCATCTCTGGAGCTCAGCCACAGTGATCTTGGGGTTCTACTTTACCTTACTCACGAAGGCTCTTCTCCCACAATTGCTCAGTTTGGCTGGACAGCCAGGTCTAGGAAGACTTCTGGTGGTCCCAAACTTCTTTCATTTAAGGATTATGGGGGCCACTGTGCTCTTAGGAACCTTGAGTAATGTATAAATTATTTTATAACCTTGGCCAGATCTGTGCCTTGCCACAATTCTGTCTCTGAGCTCCTTGGGCAGTTCCTTTGAGCTCATGATTCTCATTTGGTCTGACATGCACTGTGAGCTGTGAGGTCCTATATAGACAGGTGTGTGCCTTTCCAAATCAAGTCCTTTGTGTTTAATTAAACACAGCTGGACTCCAATGAAGGAGTAGAACCATCTCAAGGAGGATCACAAGGAAATGGACAGCATGTGACTTAAATATGAGTGTCTGAGCAAAGGGTCTGAATACTTATGACCATGTGATATTTCAGTTTTTCTTTTTTAATAAATTTGCAAAAATTTCTACATTTCTGTTTTTTATCAGTTAAGATGGGGTGCAGAGTAGTGTTGAGCCACCCCCGTAGTGTTCGAGTTCGGTTCGTCGAACACCCGTATGTTCGCCGAACTGTTCGTCGAACTGTTCATCGAACACCTTCGAACACCGTTAAAACCAAAGGCAGGCAAACAAAAACACATAGAAACACATAGAAAACACCTTCAAAGGTGTCCAAAATCTGACAAACTGCTCAGAAGACACAACTAACACATGGAAAAGTGACAAGTACATATAGTCATGCGAAAAGAAAAGAGGTGGAGGAGTAAAAGGAGGGGGAGACACAGATATAGGCATGTCATGCCCTTCTAAAACCAAAAAAGTGCGAAGCCGACACGGCCAGTCCGTTCCTGCCCGTACGACCTCCGTGTCGCCGGGTTTGTGCCAGAGCCGCGGTGGACCCTGACGGCCAGCCCCCCTCTCCCAATACTGGTGCCTGTCAGCTGGTGGGTCGAGCGAGCCCCCCTGCGGTAGAGGCATGTCTAATCTTTTTAATTTAAATTGTCTCTCTAATTTGAATGAGTACACTTTAAATCCTTTTACAAGGATCTATTGAAGGTCAAGTCTCATGTCAGCAGCAGCGGTAATTCCAGCTCCAGTAGCGTCCACTTAAGCTGCTGCAGTTAAAAAGCTTTTATAAGGATCGAGCTTGGCGGTCCACTGCAAGGCGTCCTACCGCCAGTCTCAGCCCCTGTGCCTTCTGGTGCCTCCCCGATGCTCTTCACTGAGTGTCAAGGGGGCCCGAACCATTTCCTTTGAAAAAATTAAGTGTCCAAACTACAGGTGGTGTAGCTTGCTTAACAGCTGGGATAATCTACTGACTAGCAGACACTGCTACTAGGCACAAAGTATTTCCTGGGCTAGATGCAGTCAAAAATTTGTAATTAGATACTCTCGTTGGATGCTGAGAAAGCATTGCATAGAGTCTCCTGGCATGCCATATATTATTCTCTTAAAAAGCTTGGGGTAGGGGTCTAGGGACCCTTTTATAGCCAAAATCACGACCCCGTATCGCAATACATCACCTAGGCTGAAGATAAATGGAACATTTTCATCACCTTTCATAATCACCAATGGGACAAGCAGGGATGTCCTCTGTCCCCTCTCTTATACATCCTAGTGACGGAGCACCTGCTCTCATCAATTCGCCAAAACCCCAATATTAGGTGGATTGAGGTGGGAGGCACCGAGTACAAGTGCTCTGCATTTGCTGATGATGTCCTAGTATATATCACTCAATCACAAATATCCATCCCTGCTGTTATGGGTGAAATAGATCACTTTGCTACATGGTCAAATTTTAAAATCAATGCAGCGAAGTCTGAGGCCCTCGATGTCTCCCTCCCCAAATCCATACAGGATTCCATCCAGTCCAACTTTCCCTTTGCCTGGCCCTCACAGGGTATCAAATACTTAGGAATTCGTATTCATAGAGACCTCTCCCGTCTATGTTATCTTAATTTTGGGCCCTTTATTGAACAACTCCATACAGACCACGGTTGGCAAGTTAGAACTGTAAGATTCACTACGTGAACCACTGGTGTTTTGTGGAAAAGCACATGTACACTGTGTTCCAAATTATTATGCAAAAAGTGTTTAGGAGTGATAAGGGAAGAATTTGTTTGTTTGTCAGTTAATCTCATTGATGGTGATGTGTGTCAGGGCTATTTATATCACTGTAAACAACTGCAGACACCTGTGCTAATTAGTTTGGCAGGTGCATCCAATGAAAGGCAAGACTACTTAAGAAGGCTGTCCCACATTATTAAGCAGCCTACATTTTCTGCCAAAATGGGAAAGAAAAAGGATGTGTCGGCTGCTGAGAAGCAACAAATTGGGGAGTGTTTAGGTCAAGGCATGACTACAATCAACATTGCCAAGACACTTCATCCTTATCATTGCACAATCAAGAAGTATGTAGCTGATTCACAGTACACACGTGTGCGTGCTGATAAGGGAAAATTGAGAATTCTTTCCTACAGGCAATTACGTCAGGTTGAAAGAGCCGCGGAAAAAAAGCCTTGTCAAAGCAGCAGACAAGTTTTTGAAGCGGCCGGTGCCTCCAACGTCCCCCGAACAACAAGATGCAGGGTCCTTCAGAGGTTTGCAGCTGTGCGTAAGCCATCCTGTCGACCCCCTCTATCCACTGTAAACAAGCAGAAACGGCTCCAGTGGGCCAAACAATACATGAAGACTGACTTCAAAACTGTTTTGTTCACGGATGAGTGCCGTGCAATGCTCGATGGTCCAGATGGATGGAGTGGAGGATGGCTGGTTGATGGACACCCCATGCAAACACGGCTACGGCGCCAACAAGGTGGAGGTGGAGTAATGTTTTGGGCTGGAATCATGGGGAGAGAGATTGTCGGCCCCTTTTGGATCCCTGAAGGGGTAAAGATGAACTCCATAATGTATGTGGAGTTTCTCAAACAGCACTTCCTGCCATGGTTTAAGAAGAAGAACCGTGTATTCCGCAGCAAGATCATTTTCATGCATGATAATTCACCGTCTCATGCTGCACACAACACATCTGCATCTCTGGCTGATATGGGCATAAAAGGGGACAAACTTATGGTGTGACCCCTATGCTCCCCTGACCTCAACCCCCTCTGGAGCATCATCAAAAGGAGTGTCTATGATGGCAGGAGGCAGTTCACATCTAAGCAACAGCTCTGGGAGTGTATTCTGTCCTCATGCAAAACAATTGAAACAGAAACCATCCAAAACCTGACAAATTCAATGGACGAGAGAGTTCAGAAACTCCTTTCGAACAAGGGGTCCTATGTGCAAATGTAACATCACCTAGAATAAAGTTTTGAGTTGAAAACTGTTTGATATCAGTTTCTAATAACCTGCTAATGCTTAGAATTTCAAAAATTACCATTTTTTTGTTCTTTATTAAAATGAAAAGGTTGATCGAAGAGTGTGGGGGATCTAAGAGTGTGGCAACCCAGTAGTCAGGATCATTTCGAATTCTGACAATCTGAGGGTCAGAAGCCCCAAAATTATTTTCCAGCCAAGATACAGATAAACATGATTAGTAATTTTAAATCTGGTGGAGATTAGTATAGATGGCCTAATAGAATCAGTACTGCACACTGCTACAAGCCCAAATTATTTTCCAGCCAAGATACAGATAAACATGATTAGTAATTTTAAATCTGGCGGAGTTTAGTATAGATGGCCTAATAGAATCAGTACTGCACTCTGCTACAAGGCCCAAATTATTTTCCAGCCAAGATACAGATAAACATGATTAGTTATTTGAAAGCTTAAATTGGTTGGTGAAGTGATTTTAACAAATCATCAAGCTTTTACTCTCCCCAGGATGACACAGGGGTAGAAAAGTCATTTTGGATCCATCATTTGTTCATATTTATGAAAGTGTGTCTATCTACATTATCAGTGGAGAGCCGCATGCGCTTATCTGTCAGCACACCACCAGCAGCGCTGAACACACGTTCAGACAGAACGCTGGCTGCCGGGCATGACAAGATCTCCAAGGCGTAAGTGGCGAGCTCCGGCCATTTATCCCGATTGGAAGCCCAAAAAGAGCAAGGGTACATTGACACAGTCATGGCTTCAATGTTTACTTGGAGATACTCCTGTACCATCGTCTCTAGGCGTTGACTATGTGTCAGACTTCTTGTCTCCTGTGGCCTTGCAAAGGATGGGCTAAAAAAATGGTGAAATGATTCCGCAAAATTGATGTTACCAGCAGATAATGTGTTTCTGTTACGTTTTGAGTGCTGAACACTCGACGGTCCCACAGTTGGCAAGTTGAAACTGTGAGATTCACTACGTGCACCACTAGTGTTTTGGAGAAAAGCACATGTAAGATTCTGCAACAGTCTCTGCTGATACTCCTGCATGCGTGCATCCCTTTCTATGGCAGGAATAATTTCTGCAAATGTACTTTTGTACCAGGGATCTAACAGTGTGGCAACCCAGTAGTCAGGATTATTTCTAATTCTCACAATTCAAGGGTCATGTTGCAGGTAGTCCAGCAAGAAGGCACTCATGTGTCTTGAGCATCCAGGAGCACCAAGTCCCTGTTGTGTTGGTGGCGAGGTAACAATCATGCTTCCTTCCTCTGCCCTCTCCCCCCAACCTCGCACAACAGAAATGTGATCAATGTCTCCCTCATCTGATGAGTCTTCCATCAGTTCGTCCTCCACTTCTTCCTGGGCTCCTGCACCTTCCTCACTAGTTTGGCTGCTACCATGCGCCCTGGTAAAACCATCTCCCCCACCCTCACATGCCTGCCGCCTTGGTGCTGCCGACCGTCTGGACCTTGCAGATGTTAGCCCTTCCGCATACAACTCCTCCTCCTCTACTTCCTCCACCTCCTCTTGTGCCACCACCTGACTCTGAATTCTGTTTAACATGTGCTCCAGCATGTAAATCACCGGAATAGTCATGCTGATAATGGCATCGTCAGCACTAAACATCTTCGTCGCCATTTCAAAACTGTGCAGAAGGGTGCATAGATCCCTGATCTGAGACCACTCCTCCAGCGTGATTTGCCCCACCTCTGGATCTCGTTGGCCCAGGCTATACGTCACAACGTAATGCACCAGGGCGTGTGGGTGCTGCCACAGTCGCTGCAACATGTGCAGAGTTGAATTCCACCGGGTAGGCACATCTCATTTTAGCCGGTGAAGTGGCAGGCCAAACGAATTCTGTAGAGATGTAGTCGCTGAGCTGCGGGATGCGAACGGTGGAAGTGAGCACACAGCGACCATGCCCTCTGCAGAAGGACATCTAGTCCGGGATAGTGGGCTAAAAATTGCTGGACAACCAGGTTCAACACGTGAGCCATACAAGGCACGTGTGTGACATTGCCCCGGAAAAGTGCTGCACCGATGTTTGCAGCATTGTCGCACACGGCCTTCCCTGGTTTCAGGTCCAGTGGAGACAACCATTCATGAAACTGGTTCTCCAGAGCTGACCACAACTCCTCAGCTGTGTGACTCACATTTCCCAGACATTTCAAAGTAAAAACCTCCTGATGACGTTGAGCCCTGCTTCCAGCATAGTAAGGAGGTGTGCAGGATCCCTTCTGTGCAGTTAGAAAGCTTGTGGCATGACCAGACAGGCTTTGGGTGCAGGTGGAGGACCGAGAGGAGGTTGAGGAGGCAGAAGCAGTGGAGAAACTTTGAGATAAGAGGATTGACGCACAACTCGTGGGGACGGCAAGACTTGGACAGCAGCCCCTTGTCCTGCTGTCACCATAGTTACCCAGTGCCAAGTCAACGACATGTAATGCCCCTGTCCATGCTTACTCGTCCAAGTGTCTGTGGTGAAATGCACCCTGTCACACACAGAGTTTCTCAAAGAAGCCGTGATGTTGTGTGCGACATGCTGGTGGAGCGCAGGCACACCTTTCATTGAGAAGTAGTGCCGACTGGGCAACTGGTACTGGGACACTGCGACGGACATAAGGTCTCAAAAATCCTCTGTGTCCACCAGGCGGAAAGGCAGCATTTCAGTAGCCAAGAGCTTGCAGGTGGTGAAATTCAACCTCTTAGCTTTCTCATGGCTAGGAGGAAATGGTCTTTTACTTGTCCATATCTGAGGGACCGAGGGCTGGCTGTTGTGCTTAGACGGGGGTGAGAAGGGTGTCCCTGGCAAACTGCCGGTCTGTGAGGAAGATGCAGGCGGACATTTTAGGTTGCCTTGATCCAAAGGTGGTGCTATCGATGTCGGACAGCGCTCAACACCAGCTGGTGTTTCCACCTCCAAAGAAAATGATGACCTGCCAATCACGCTGGCTGTTGCGGGTAAAGAGATGGCAGGTCTGCATCCCAAAACAGGTGTGACTGCTGTTCCCCCAGTCACAGAGGATGAAGAGGCTGCGGATGCACAAGATGTGGCAGACGGTGGTTGGCCCGGCCGGCTAGGCCGCATTGTAGCACAGTGAGCTTCCCACTGCAACTTATGCTTCATATCCATGTGCCGGTTCATGCATGAAGTACTCAAACTATGTATTTTTTGGCCTCTACTTAGCTTTTGCTGACAAATGTTACAGATAACCCGAGTTGGGTCATCTTTATCGATCTGAAAAAATGCCCAGGCTATGCAAGGCTTAGCACCCATGCGACCTGAAGAGCCACCACGACTTGTGGTGAGAGGCAGAGTTGTGTTTGAGGATTCAGTTGTTAACGTGCTTCCAGTGCTACGTCTCTGTCCAGGAAGGCGCAACCTGACCTCGTCGTCACTAGCATCCTCCTCCACCTCTTCTGGTGACCTCATCGACTGGCTGACTGTGGGTTGACAGTAAGTGGGATTTCCAACCTCGTCATCATCACCCTGTGTGTTATCACACCTGTCGTCCTTAGAGCCAACCTCTTCCTGCCCTGACAAAAAACTCAAGTTGTCGCTCCAATCAGGTATTTGAGTCTCATCATCGTCTTCCTCACTGTCTCCTCCAACAGGAGTTACAGTTTGGGAACGAGGGTCTACATTATGGCCAGAACCTTCTGCGTCTGGTCCTGGATCCGACTCATAAAGATTCTGGGCATCAGTGCAGATCATTTCCTCGTCTGGATTCACAGAAGCTCTGGAGCCGGCCTCTGATTCCCAGGCTATAGTATGAGTAAACAGCTCTGCAGACTCAACCATCTGTTCTACCCCATACTCAGACGGGCAGCTGGAGACTTGGGAGCTGTGAGGAAGCAAGTGCGATTGGGGTGACACCTCTGAGGACTGGAGTATTTGTGATGTTGAAGTTGAGGTGGAGGAGAGCCCACTTAAAGGAGCACTTGATATCCGTTGAAGCACCTGCTGTTTTTGTGCCTCATCTGGAATTTGTAGCGATTGGCGTGGCTGTAAGAAAGGGATCTTATCACATTGTCCGCTAAAAGAAGTAGACATTTTAGTTTGGCTGGAAGATTGTCTTTCTTCTGCAGATGTTACTTTTGCTTTAACACCTACCACACAGACACAACCTTTTTTTCCCTTCCCAACACGCCTATTTCCCTTTCCACCAGCAGAAGGCCTTTTTCCACTCATTTTGGTGGTTAACTAATTCACAACTCTGGAGTTGTTTGCACAAAAAACAATGGATGGGAACCGAGCAGAGCTGAGTGGCCAAACTGTGGTATTAGCCCAAAAATATTGGAAGGGTTAGATGCAGATAAAAATTATATTGAATTTGCAAGCTGGTGGAGGTTAGTATAGATGGATTAATAGAACAAGTCCCACAAACTGCTTCAAGCCGAAATATTTTTTCAGAGCTAGATGAAGAAAAAAATTCTATTGAATTTGCAACCTGGTGGAGGTTAGTATAGATGGACTAATAGAACAAGTCCCACACACTGCTACAAGCCGAAATATTTTTTCAGAGCTAGATGCAGATAAAAAATTATATTGAATTTGCAACCTGGTGGAGGTTAGTATAGATGGACTAATAGAACAAGTCCCACACACTGCTACAAGCCGAAATATTTTTTCAGAGCTAGATGCATAAAAAAATTATATTGAATTTGCAACCTGTTGGAGGTTAGAATAGATGGACTAATAGAACAAGTCGCACACACTGCTACAAGCCAAAATATTTTTTCTCAGCTAGATGCATAAAAAAATTATATTGAATTTGCAACCTTTTGGAGGTTAGTATAGATGGAGTAATAGAACAAGTCCCACACACTGCTACAAGCCGAAATATTTTTCAGAGCTAGATGCATAAAAAAATTATATTGAATTTGCAACCTAGTGGAGGTTAGTATAGATGGACTAATAGAACAAGTCCCACACACTGCTACAAGCCGAAATATTTTTTCAGAGCTAGATGCATAAAAAAATTATATGGAATTTGCAACCTGGTGGAGGTTAGTATAGATGGACTAATAGAACAAGTCCCACACACTGCTACAAGCCGAAATTTTTTTTCAGAGCTAGATGCATAAAAAAATTATATGGAATTTGCAACCTGGTGGAGGTTAGTATAGATGGACTAATAGAACAAGTCCCACACACTGCTACAAGCCAAAATATTTTTTCAGAGCTAGATGCAGATAAAAATTATTTTGAATTTGCAACCTGGTGGAAGTTAGTATAGATGGACTAATAGAACAAGTCCCACACACTACTACAAGCCGAAATATTTTTTCACAGCTAGATGCAGAAAAAAAGTATATTGAATTTGCAACCTGATGGAGGTTAGTATAGATGGACTAATAGAACAAGTCCCACACACTGCTACAAGCCGAAATATTTTTTCAGAGCTAGATGCAGAAAAAAATTATATTGAATTTGCAACCTGGTGGAGGTTAGTATCGATGGACTAATAGAACAAGTCCCACACACTGGTACAAGCCGAAATATTTTTTCAGAGCTAGATTCAGATAAAAATTATTTTGAATTTTCAACCTGGTGGAGGTTAGTATAGATGGACTAATAGAACAAGTCCCACACAGTGCTACAAACCGAAATATTTTTTCACAGCTAGATGCAGATAAAAATTATTTTGAATTTGCAACCTGGTGGAGGTTAGTATAGATGAACTAATAGAACAAGTCCAACACACTGCTACAAGCCGAAATATTTTTTCAGAGCTAGATGCAGAAAAGAATTATATTGAATTTGCAACCTGGTGGAGGTTAGTATAGATGGACTAATAGAACAAGTCCCACACACTGCTACAAGCCGAAATATTTTTTCAGAGCTAGATGCATAAAAAAATTATATTGAATTTGTAACCTGGTGGAGGTTAGTATAGATGGACTAATAGATCAAGTCCCACACACTGCTACAAGCTGAAATATTTTTTCAGAGCTAGATGCATAAAAAAATTATATTGAATTTGCAGCCTGGTGGAGTTTAGTATAGATGGACTAATAGAAAAAGTCCCACACACTGCTACAAGCCGAAATATTTTTTCAGAGCTAAATGCAGATAAAAATTATTTTGAATTTGCAACCTGGTGGAGGTTAGTATAGATGGACTAATAGAAGAAGTCCCACACACTGCTACAAGCCGAAATATTTTTTCAGAGCTAGATGCAGAAAAAAATTATATTGAATTTGCAACCTGGTGGAGGTTAGAATAGATGGACTAATAGAACAAGTCCCACACACTGCTACAAGCCAAAAGATTTTTTCAGAGCTAGATGCAGAAAAAAATTATATTGAATTTGCAACCTGGTGGAGGTTAGTATAGTTGGACTAATAGAACAAGTCCCACACACTGCTACAAGCCGAAATATTTTTTCAGAGCTAGATGCATAAAAAAATTATATTGAATTTGCAACCTGGTGGAGGTTAGTATAGATGGACTAACAGAACAAGTCGCACACACTGCTACAAGCCGAAATATTTTTTCAGAGCTAGATGCATAAAAAAATTATATTGAATTTGCAACCTGGTGGAGGTTAGTATAGATGGACTAATAGAACAAGTCGCAAACACTGCTACAAGCCAAAATATTTTTTTAGAGCTAGATGCATAAAAAATTCATATTGAATTTGCAACCTAGTGAAGCTTAGTATAGGTGGACTAATAGAACAAGTCCCACACACTGCTACAAGCCGAAATATTTTTTCAGAGCTAGATGCAGATAAAAATTATTTTGAATTTGCAACCTGGTGGAGGTTAGTATAGATGGACTAATAGAACAAGTCCCACACAGTGCTACAAGCCGAAATATTTTTTCAGAGCTAGAAGCAGATAAAAATTATTTTGAATTTGCAACCTGGTGGAGGTTAGTATAGATGAACTAATAGAACAAGTCCAACACACTGCTACAAGCCAAAATATTTTTTCAGAGCTAGATGCAGAAAAGAATTATATTGAATTTGCAACCTGGTGGAGGTTAGTATAGATGGACTAATAGAACAAGTCCCACACACTGCTACAAGCCGAAATATTTTTTCAGAGCTAGATGCATAAAAAAATTATATTGAATTTGCAACCTGGTGGAGGTTAGTATAGATGGACTAATAGAACAAGTCCCACACACTGCTACAAGCTGAAATATTTTTTCAGAGCTAGATGCATAAAAAAATTATATTGAATTTGCAACCTGGTGGAGTTTAGTATAGATGTACTAATAGAACAAGTCCCACACACTGCTACAAGCCGAAATATTTTTTCAGAGCTAGATGCAGATAAAAATTATTTTGAATTTGCAACCTGGTGGAGGTTAGTATAGATGGACTAAAAGAACAAGTCGCACACACTGCTACAAGCCAAAATATTTTTTCAGAGCTAGATGCATAAAAAAATTATATTGAATTTGCAACCTGGTGGAGGTTAGTATAGATGGACTAATAGAACAAGTCGCACACACTGCTACAAGCCAAAATATTTTTTTAGAGCTAGATGCAAAAAAATTTATATTGAATTTGCAACCTAGTGAAGGTTAGTATAGGTGGACTAATAGAACAAGTCCCACACACTGCTACAAGCCGAAATATTTTTTCAGAGCTAGATGCAGAAAAAAATTATATTGAATTTGCAACCTGGTGGAGGTTAGTATAGATGGAATAATAGAACAAGTCCCACACACTGCTACAAGCCGAAATATTTTTTCAGAGCTAGATGCAGCTAAAAATTATTTTGAATTTGCAACCTGGTGGAGGTTAGTATAGATGAACTAATAAAACAAGTCCCACACACTGCTACAAGCCGAAATTTTTTTTCAGAGCTCGATGCAGAAAAGAATTGTATTTAATTTGCAAACTGGTGGAGGTTAGTATAGATGGACTAATGGAACAAGTCCCACACACTGGTACAAGCCGAAATATTTTTTCAGAGCTAGATGCAGAAAAAATTTATATTGAATTTGCAACCTGGTGGAGGTTAGTACAGATGGACTAATAGAACAAGTCCCACACACTGCTACAAGCTGAAATATTTTTTCAGAGCTAGATGCATAAAAAAATTATATTGAATTTGCAACCTGGTGGAGGTTAGTACAGATGGACTAATAGAACAAGTCCCACACACTACTACAAGCCGAAATATTTTTTCAGAGCTAGATGCAGAAAAAAATTATATTGAATTTGCAACCTGGTGGAGGTTAGTATAGATGGACTAATAGAACAAGTCCCACACACTGCTACAAGCCGAAATATTTTTTCAGAGCTAAATGCAGATAAAAATTATTTTGAATTTGCAACCTGGTGGAGGTTAGTATAGATGGACTAATAGAAGAAGTCCCACACACTGCTACAAGCCAAAATATTTTTTCAGAGCTAGATGCAGAAAAAAATTATATTGAATTTGCAACCTGGTGGAGGTTAGTATAGATGGACTAATAGAACAAGTCCCACACACTGCTACAAGCCAAAAGATTTTTTCAGAGCTAGATGCAGAAAAAAATTATATTGAATTTGCAACCTGGTGGAGGTTAGTATAGTTGGACTAATAGAACAAGTCCCACACACTGCTACAAGCCGAAATATTTTTTTAGAGCTAGATGCATAAAAAAATTATATTGAATTTGCAACCTGGTGGAGGTTAGTATAGATGGACTAACAGAACAAGTCGCACACACTGCTACAAGCCGAAATATTTTTTCAGAGCTAGATGCATAAAAAAATTATATTGAATTTGCAACCTGGTGGAGGTTAGTATAGATGGACTAATAGAACAAGTCGCACACACTGCTACAAGCCAAAATATTTTTTTAGAGCTAGATGCATAAAAAATTTATATTGAATTTGCAACCTAGTGAAACTTAGTATAGGTGGACTAATAGAACAAGTCCCACACACTGCTAGAAGCCGAAATATTTTTTCAGAGCTAGATGCAGATAAAAATTATTTTGAATTTGCAACCTGGTGGAGGTTAGTATAGATGGACTAATAGAACAAGTCCCAAACAGTGCTACAAGCCGAAATATTTTTTCAGAGCTAGATGCAGATAAAAATTATTTTGAATTTGCAACCTGGTGGAGGTTAGTATAGATGAACTAATAGAACAAGTCCAACACACTGCTACAAGCCGAAATATTGTTTCAGAGCTAGATGCAGCTAAGAATTATATTGAATTTGCAACCTGGTGGAGGTTAGTATAGATGGACTAATAGAACAAGTCCCACACACTGCTACAAGCCGAAATATTTTTTCAGAGCTAGATGCATAAAAAAATTATATTGAATTTGCAACCTGGTGGAGGTTAGTATAGATGGACTAATAGAACAAGTCCCACACACTGCTACAAGCTGAAATATTTTTTCAGAGCTAGATGCATAAAAAAATTATATTGAATTTGCAACCTGGTGCAGTTTAGTATAGATGTACTAATAGAACAAGTCCCACACACTGCTACAAGCCGAAATATTTTTTCAGAGCTAGATGCAGATAAAAATTATTTTGAATTTGCAACCTGGTGGAGGTTAGTATAGATGGACTAATAGAAGAAGTCCCACACAATGCTACAAGCCGAAATATTTTTTCAGAGCTAGATGCAGAAAAAAATTATATTGAATTTGCAACCTGGTGGAGGTTAGTATAGATGGACTAATAGAACAAGTCCCACACACTGCTACAAGCCAAAAGATTTTTTCAGAGCTAGATGCAGAAAAAAATTATATTGAATTTGCAACCTGGTGGAGGTTAGTATAGATGGACTAAAAGAACAAGTCGCACACACTGCTACAAGCCAAAATATTTTTTCAGAGCTAGATGCATAAAAAAATTATATTGAATTTGCAACCTGGTGGAGGTTAGTATAGATGGACTAATAGAACAAGTCGCACACACTACTACAAGCCAAAATATTTTTTTAGAGCTAGATGCAAAAAAATTTATTTTGAATTTGTAACCTAGTGAAGGTTAGTATAGGTGGACTAATAGAACAAGTCCCACACACTGCTACAAGCCAAAATATTTTTTCAGAGCTAGATGCAGAAAAAAATTATATTGAATTTGCAACCTGGTGGAGGTTAGTATAGATGGACTAATAGAACAAGTCCCACACACTGCTACAAGCCAAAAGATTTTTTCAGAGCTAGATGCAGAAAAAAAATATATTGAATTTGCAACCTGGTGGAGGTTAGTATAGTTGGACTAATAGAACAAATCCCACACACTGCTACAAGCCGAAATATTTTTTCAGAGCTAGAAGCAGAAAAAAATTATATTGAATTTGCAACCTGGTGGAGGTTAGTATAGATGGACTAAAAGAACAAGTCGCACACACTGCTACAAGCCAAAATATTTTTTCAGAGCTAGATGCATAAAAAAATTATATTGAATTTGCAACCTGGTGGAGGTTAGTATAGATGGACTAATAGAACAAGTCGCACACACTGCTACAAGCCAAAATATTTTTTTAGAGGTAGATGCAAAAAAATTTATATTGAATTTGCAACCTAGTGAAGGTTAGTATAGGTGGACTAATAGAACAAGTCCCACACACTGCTACAAGCCAAAATATTTTTTCAGAGCTAGATGCAGAAAAAAATTATATTGAATTTGCAACCTGGTGGAGGTTAGTATAGTTGGACTAATAGAACAAGTCCCACACACTGCTACAAGCCGAAATATTTTTTTAGAGCTAGATGCATAAAAAAATTATATTGAATTTGCAACCTGGTGGAGGTTAGTATAGATGGACTAACAGAACAAGTCGCACACACTGCTGCAAGCCGAAATATTTTTTCAGAGCTAGATGCATAAAAAAATTATATTGAATTTGCAACCTGGTGGAGGTTAGTATAGATGGACTAATAGAACAAGTCGCACACACTGCTACAAGCCAAAATATTTTTTTAGAGCTAGATGCATAAAAAATTTATATTGAATTTGCAACCTAGTGAAACTTAGTATAGGTGGACTAATAGAACAAGTCCCACACACTGCTACAAGCCGAAATATTTTTTCAGAGCTAGATGCAGATAAAAATTATTTTGAATTTGCAACCTGGTGGAGGTTAGTATAGATGGACTAATAGAACAAGTCCCACACAGTGCTAAAAGCCGAAATATTTTTTCAGAGCTAGATGCAGATAAAAATTATTTTGAATTTGCAACCTGGTGGAGGTTAGTATAGATGAACTAATAGAACAACTCCAACACACTGCTACAAGCCGAAATATTGTTTCAGAGCTAGATGCAGAAAAGAATTATATTGAATTTGCAACCTGGTGGAGGTTAGTATAGATGGACTAATAGAACAAGTCCCACACACTGCTACAAGCCGAAATATTTTTTCAGAGCTAGATGCATAAAAAAATTATATTGAATTTGCAACCTGGTGGAGGTTAGTATAGATGGACTAATAGAACAAGTCGCACACACTGCTACAAGCCAAAATATTTTTTTAGAGCTAGATGCAAAAAAATTTATATTGAATTTGCAACCTAGTGAAGGTTAGTATAGGTGGACTAAAAGAACAAGTCCCACACACTGCTACAAGCCGAAATTTTTTTTCAGAGCTCGATGCAGAAAAGAATTGTATTGAATTTGCAAACTGGTGGAGGTTAGTATAGATGGACTAATGGAACAAGTCCCACACACTGCTACAAGCCGAAATATTTTTTCAGAGCTAGATGCAGAAAAAATTTATAATGAATTTGCAACCTGGTGGAGGTTAGTACAGATGGACTAATAGAACAAGTCCCACACACTACTACAAGCCGAAATATTTTTTCAGAGCTAGATGCAGAAAAAAATTATATTGAATTTGCAACCTGGTGGAGGTTAGTATAGATGGACTAATAGAACAAGTCCCACACACTGCTACAAGCCGAAATATTTTTTCAGAGCTAGATGCATATAAAAATTATTTTGAATTTGCAACCTGGTGGAGGTTAGTATAGATGGACTAATAGAAGAAGTCCCACACACTGCTGCAAGCCGAAATATTTTTTCAGAACTAGATGCAGAAAAAAAATATACTGAATTTGCAACCTGGTGGAGGTTAGTATAGTTGGACTAATAGAACAAGTCCCAAACACTGCTACAAGCCGAAATATTTTTTCAGAGCTAGATGCAGAAAAAAATTATATTGAATTTGCAACCTGGTGGAGGTTAGTATAGATGGACTAATAGAACAAGTCGCACACACTGCTACAAGCCGAAATATTTTTTCAGAGCTAGATGCATAAAAAAATTATATTGAATTTGCAACCTGGTGGAGGTTAGTATAGATGGATTAATAGAACAAGTCCCACACACTGCTACAAGCCGAAATATTTTTTTAGAGCTAGATGCATAAAAAATTTATATTGAATTTGCAACCTAGTGAAGGTTAGTATAGGTGGACTAATAGAACACGTCCCACACACTGCTACAAGCCGAAATATTTTTTCAGAGCTAGATGCAGAAAAAATTTATATTGAATTTGCAACCTGGTGGAGGTTAGTATAGATGAACTAATAGAACAAGTCCAACACACTGCTACAAGCCGAAATTTTTTTTCAGAGCTCGATGCAGAAAAGAATTGTATTGAATTTGCAACCTGGTGGAGGTTAGTATAGATGGACTAATAGAACAAGTCCCACACACTGCTACAAGCTGAAATATTTTTTCAGAGCTAGATGCAGAAAAAATTTATATTGAATTTGCAACCTGGTGGAGGTTAGTACAGATGGACTAATAGAACAAGTCCCACACACTACTACAAGCCGAAATATTTTTTCAGCTAGATGCATAAAAAAATTATATTGAATTTGCAACCTGGTGGAGGTTAGTACAGATGGACTAAGAGAACAAGTCCACACACTACTACAAGCCGAAATATTTTTTCAGAGCTAGATGCAGAAAAAAATTATATTGAATTTGCAACCTGGTGGAGGTTAGTATAGATGGACTAATAGAACAAGTCCCACACACTGCTACAAGCCGAAATATTTTTTCAGAGCTAGATGCAGATAAAAATTATTTTGAATTTGCAACCTGGTGGAGGTTAGTATAGATGGACTAATAGAAGAAGTCCCACACACTGCTACAAGCCGAAATATTTTTTCAGAGCTAGATGCAGAAAAAAAATATATTGAATTTGCAACCTGGTGGAGGTTAGTATAGTTGGACTAATAGAACAAGTCCCACACACTGCTACAAGCCAAAATATTTTTTCAGAGCTAGATGCATAAAAAAATTATATTGAATTTGAAACCTGGTGGAGGTTAGTATATATGGATTAATAGAACAAGTCCCACACACTGCTACAAGCCGAAATATTTTTTTATTGGTAGATGCATAAAAAATTTATATTGAATTTGCAACCTAGTGAAGGTTAGTATAGGTGAACTAATAGAATAAGTCCCACACACTGCTACAAGCCGAAATATTTTTTCAGAGCTAGATGCATAAAAAAATTATATTGAATTTGCAACCTGGTGGAGGTTAGTATAGATGGACTAATAGAACAAGTCCCACACACTGCTACAAGCTGAAATATTTTTTCAGAGCTAGATGCAGAAAAAAATTATATTGAATTTGCAACCTAGTGAAGGTTAGTATAGGTGGACTAATAGAACACGTCCCACACACTGCTACAAGCCGAAATATTTTTTCAGAGCTAGATGCAGAAAAAATTTATATTGAATTTGCAACCTGGTGGAGGTTAGTATAGATGAACTAATAGAACAAGTCCAACACACTGCTACAAGCCGAAATTTTTTTTCAGAGCTCGATGCAGAAAAGAATTGTATTGAATTTGCAACCTGGTGGAGGTTAGTATAGATGGACTAATAGAACAAGTCCCACACACTGCTACAAGCTGAAATATTTTTTCAGAGCTAGATGCAGAAAAAATTTATATTGAATTTGCAACCTGGTGGAGGTTAGTACAGATGGACTAATAGAACAAGTCCCACACACTACTACAAGCCGAAATATTTTTTCAGCTAGATGCATAAAAAAATTATATTGAATTTGCAACCTGGTGGAGGTTAGTACAGATGGACTAATAGAACAAGTCCACACACTACTACAAGCCGAAATATTTTTTCAGAGCTAGATGCAGAAAAAAATTATATTGAATTTGTAACCTGGTGGAGGTTAGTATAGATGGACTAATAGAACAAGTCCCACACACTGCTACAAGCCGAAATATTTTTTCAGAGCTAGATGCAGATAAAAATTATTTTGAATTTGCAACCTGGTGGAGGTTAGTATAGATGGACTAATAGAAGAAGTCCCATACACTGCTACAAGCCGAAATATTTTTTCAGAGCTAGATGCAGAAAAAAAATATATTGAATTTGCAACCTGGTGGAGGTTAGTATAGTTGGACTAATAGAACAAGTCCCACACACTGCTACAAGCCAAAATATTTTTTCAGAGCTAGATGCATAAAAAAATTATATTGAATTTGAAACCTGGTGGAGGTTAGTATATATGGATTAATAGAACAAGTCCCACACACTGCTACAAGCCGAAATATTTTTTTATTGCTAGATGCATAAAAAATTTATATTGAATTTGCAACCTAGTGAAGGTTAGTATAGGTGAACTAATAGAATAAGTCCCACACACTGCTACAAGCCGAAATATTTTTTCAGAGCTAGATGCATAAAAAAATTATATTGAATTTGCAACCTGGTGGAGGTTAGTATAGATGGACTAATAGAACAAGTCCCACACACTGCTACAAGCTGAAATATTTTTTCAGAGCTAGATGCAGAAAAAAATTATATTGAATTTGCAACCTGGTGGAGGTTAGTATAGATGGACTAATAGAACAAGTCCCACACACTGCTACAAGCCGAAATATTTTTTCAGAGCTAGATGCATATAAAAATTATTTTGAATTTGCAACCTGGTGGAGGTTAGTATAGATGGACTAATAGAAGAAGTCCCACACACTGCTACAAGCCGAAATATTTTTTCAGAGCTAGATGCAGAAAAAAAATATATTGAATTTGCAACCTGGTGGAGGTTAGTACAGTTGGACTAATAGAACAAGTCCCACACACTGCTACAAGCCAAAATATTTTTTCAGAGCTAGATGCAGAAAAAAATTATATTGAATTTGCAACCTGGTGGAGGTTAGTATAGATGGACTAATAAAACAAGTCGCACACACTGCTACAAGCCGAAATTTTTTTTCAGAGCTAGATGCATGAAAATATTATATTGAATTTGCAACCTGGTGGAGGTTAGTATAGATGGACTAATAGAACACGTCCCACACACTGCTACAAGCCGAAATCTTTTTTCAGAGCTAGATGCGGAAAAAAATTATATTGCATTTGCAACCTGGTGGAGGTTAGTATAGATGGACTAATAGAACAAGTCCCACACACTGCTACAAGCCAAAAGATTTTTTCAGAGCTAGATGCAGAAAAAATTATATTGAATTTGCAACCTGGTGGAGGTTAGTATAGATGGACTAATAGAACAAGTCCCACACACTGCTACAAGCCGAAATATTTTTTCAGAGCTAGATGCATATAAAAATTATTTTGAATTTGCAACCTGGTGGAGGTTAGTATAGATGGACTAATAGAAGAAGTCCCACACACTGCTGCAAGCCGAAATATTTTTTCAGAGCTAGATGCAGAAAAAAAATATATTGAATTTGCAACCTGGTGGAGGTTAGTATAGTTGGACTAATAGAACAAGTCCCAAACACTGCTACAAGCCGAAATATTTTTTCAGAGCTAGATGCAGAAAAAAATTATATTGAATTTGCAACCTGGTGGAGGTTAGTATAGATGGACTAATAGAACAAGTCGCACACACTGCTACAAGCCGAAATATTTTTTCAGAGCTAGATGCATAAAAAAATTATATTGAATTTGCAACCTGGTGGAGGTTAGTATAGATGGATTAATAGAACAAGTCCCACACACTGCTACAAGTCGAAATATTTTTTTAGAGCTAGATGCATAAAAAATTTATATTGAATTTGCAACCTAGTGAAGGTTAGTATAGGTGGACTAATAGAACACGTCCCACACACTGCTACAAGCCAAAATATTTTTTCAGAGCTAGATGCAGAAAAAATTTATATTGAATTTGCAACCTGGTGGAGGTTAGTATAGATGAACTAATAGAACAAGTCCCACACACTGCTACAAGCCGAAGTTTTTTTTCAGAGCTCGATGCAGAAAAGAATTGTATTGAATTTGCAACCTGGTGGAGGTTAGTATAGATGGACTAATAGAACAAGTCCCACACACTGCTACAAGCTGAAATATTTTTTCAGAGCTAGATGCAGAAAAAATGTATATTGAATTTGCAACCTGGTGGAGGTTAGTACAGATGGACTAATAGAACAAGTCCCACACACTACTACAAGCCGAAATAATTTTTCAGCTAGATGCATAAAAAAATTATATTGAATTTGCAACCTGGTGGAGGTTAGTACAGATGGACTAATAGAACAAGTCCACACACTACTACAAGCCGAAATATTTTTTCAGAGCTAGATGCAGAAAAAAATTATATTGAATTTGCAACCTGGTGGAGGTTAGTATAGATGGACTAATAGAACAAGTCCCACACACTGCTACAAGCCGAAATATTTTTCAGAGCTAGATGCATATAAAAATTATTTTGAATTTGCAACCTGGTGGAGGTTAGTATAGATGGACTAATAGAAGAAGTCCCACACACTGCTACAAGCCGAAATATTTTTTCAGAGCTAGATGCAGAAAAAAAATATATTGAATTTGCAACCTGGTGGAGGTTAGTATAGTTGGACTAATAGAACAAGTCCCACACACTGCTACAAGCCAAAATATTTTTTCAGAGCTAGATGCAGAAAAAAATTATATTGAATTTGCAACCTGGTGGAGGTTAGTATAGATGGACTAATAGAACAAGTCGCACACACTGCTACAAGCCGAAATATTTTTTCAGAGCTAGATGCATAAAAAAATTATATTGAATTTGCAACCTGGTGGAGGTTAGTATATATGGATTAATATAACAAGTCCCACACACTGCTACAAGCCGAAATATTTTTTTATTGCTAGATGCATAAAAAATTTATATTGAATTTGCAACCTAGTGAAGGTTAGTATAGGTGAACTAATAGAATAAGTCCCACACACTGCTACAAGCCGAAATATTTTTTCAGAGCTAGATGCATAAAAAAATTATATTGAATTTGCAACCTTGTGGAGGTTAGTATAGATGGACTAATAGAACAAGTCCCACACACTGCTACAAGCTGAAATATTTTTTCAGAGCTAGATGCAGAAAAAAATTATATTGAATTTGCAACCTGGTGGAGGTTAGTATAGATGGACTAATAGAACAAGTCCCACACACTGCTACAAGCCGAAATATTTTTTCAGAGCTAGATGCATATAAAAATTATTTTGAATTTGCAACCTGGTGGAGGTAAGTATAGATGGACTAATAGAAGAAGTCCCACACACTGCTACAAGCCGAAATATTTTTTCAGAGCTAGATGCAGAAAAAATATATATTGAATTTGCAACCTGTTGGAGATTAGTACAGTTGGACTAATAGAACAAGTCCCACACACTGCTACAAGCCAAAATATTTTTTCAGAGCTAGATGCAGAAAAAAATTATATTGAATTTGCAACCTGGTGGAGGTTAGTATAGATGGACTAATAAAACAAGTCGCACACACTGCTACAAGCCGAAATATTTTATCAGAGCTAGATGCATGAAAATATTATATTGAATTTGCAACCTGATGGAGGTTAGTATAGATGGACTAATAGAACACGTCCCACACACTGCTACAAGCCGAAATCTTTTTTCAGAGCTAGATGCAGAAAAAAATTATATTGCATTTGCAACCTGGTGGAGGTTAGTATAGATGGACTAATAGAACAAGTCCCACACACTGCTACAAGCCAAAAGATTTTTTCAGAGCTAGATGCAGAAAAAAATTATATTGAATTTGCAACCTGGTGGAGGTTAGTATAGATGGACTAATAGAAGAAGTCCCACACACTGCTACAAGCCGAAATATTTTTTCAGAGCTAGATGCAGAAAAAAAATATATTGAATTTGCAACCTGGTGGAGGTTAGTATAGTTGGACTAATAGAACAAGTCCCACACACTGCTACAAGCCAAAATATTTTTTCAGAGCTAGATGCAGAAAAAAATTATATTGAATTTGCAACCTGGCGGAGGTTAGTATAGATGGACTAATAGAACAAGTCGCACACACTGCTACAAGCCGAAATATTTTTTCAGAGCTAGATGCATAAAAAAATTATATTGAATTTGCAACCTGGTGGAGGTTAGTATATATGGATTAATAGAACAAGTCCCACACACTGCTACAAGCCGAAATATTTTTTTATTGCTAGATGCATAAAAAATTTATATTGAATTTGCAACCTAGTGAAGGTTAGTATAGGTGAACTAATAGAATAAGTCCCACACACTGCTACAAGCCGAAATATTTTTTCAGAGCTAGATGCATAAAAAAATTATATTGAATTTGCAACCTGGTGGAGGTTAGTATAGATGGACTAATAGAACAAGTCCCACACACTGCTACAAGCTGAAATATTTTTTCAGAGCTAGATGCAGAAAAAAATTATATTGAATTTGCAACCTGGTGGAGGTTAGTATAGATGGACTAATAGAACAAGTCCCACACACTGCTACAAGCCGAAATATTTTTTCAGAGCTAGATGCATATAAAAATTATTTTGAATTTGCAACCTGGTGGAGGTTAGTATAGATGGACTAATAGAAGAAGTCCCACACACTGCTACAAGCCGAAATATTTTTTCAGAGCTAGATGCAGAAAAAAAATATATTGAATTTGCAACCTGGTGGAGGTTAGTACAGTTGGACTAATAGAACAAGTCCCACACACTGCTACAAGCCAAAATATTTTTTCAGAGCTAGATGCAGAAAAAAATTATATTGAATTTGCAACCTGGTGGAGGTTAGTATAGATGGACTAATAAAACAAGTCGCACACACTGCTACAAGCCGAAATATTTTTTCAGAGCTAGATGCATGAAAATATTATATTGAATTTGCAACCTGGTGGAGGTTAGTATAGATGGACTAATAGAACACGTCCCACACACTGCTACAAGCCGAAATCTTTTTTCAGAGCTAGATGCGGAAAAAAATTATATTGCATTTGCAACCTGGTGGAGGTTAGTATAGATGGACTAATAGAACAAGTCCCACACACTGCTACAAGCCAAAAGATTTTTTCAGAGCTAGATGCAGAAAAAAATTATATTGAATTTGCAACCTGGTGGAGGTTAGTATAGATGGACTAATAGAACAAGTCCCACACACTGCTACAAGCCGAAATATTTTTTTAGAGCTAGATGCATAAAAAATTTATATTGAATTTGCAACCTAGTGGAGGTTAGTATAGGTGGACTAATATAACAAGTCACACACACTGCTACAAGCCAAAATATTTTTTCAGAGCTAGATGCATAAAAAAATTATATTGAATTTGCAACCTGGTGGAGGTTAGTATAGATGGACTAATAGAACAAGTCCCACACACTGCTACAAGCCGAAATATTTTTTCAGAGCTAGATGCAGATAAAAATTATTTTGAATTTGCAACCTGGTGGAGGTTAGTATAGATGAACTAATAGAACAAGTCCCACACACGGCTACAAGCCGAAATTTTTTTTCAGAGCTAGATGCAGAAAAGAATTGTATTGAATTTGCAACCTGGTGGAGGTTAGTATAGATGGACTAATAGAACAAGTCGCACACACTGCTACAAGCCGAAATATTTTTTCAGAGCTAGATGCATAAAAAATTTATATTGAATTTGCAACCTGGTGGAGGTTAGTATAGATGGACTAATAGAACAAGTCCCACACACTGCTACAAGCCAAAATATTTTTTCAGAGCTAGATGTATAAAAAAATTATATTGAATTTGCAACCTGGTGGAGGTTAGTATAGATGGACTAATAGAACAAGTCCCACACACTGCTACAAGCCGAAATATTTTTTCAGAGCTAGATGCAGAAAAAAATTATATTGAATTTGCAACCTGGTGGAGGTTAGTATAGATGGACTAATAGAACAAGTCCCACACACTGCTACAAGCCGAAATATTTTTTCAGAGCTAGATGCATATAAAAATTATTTTGAATTTGCAACCTGGTGGAGGTTAGTATAGCTGGACTAATAGAACAAGTCCCACACACTGCTACAAGCCAAAATATTTTTTCAGAGCTAGATGCAGAAAAAAATTATATTGAATTTGCAACCTAGTGGAGGTTAGTATAGATGGACTAATAAAACACGTCGCACACACTGCTACAAGCCGAAATATTTTTTCAGAGCTAGATGCATAAAAATAATATATTGAATTTGCAACCTGGTGGAGGTTAGTATAGATGGACTAATAGAACAAGTCCCACACACTGTGTTAGAACCTTGCTCTTAGGTTTTTTTTTCCTTTGCTTGTCACATGACCTTGTTGGCCTATTTAAGCCTGCTCCGCCCTTCTGGCTTTGCTGGACTTCATTGTATAACTACTTTCTAGCTAGCCTGTGCTCTGTATCTTACTCTGTTAGTTTGCTTGGTCTACAGACCTCTATGTTCTATATGTTTTGTTTGTTCGTCTGTCTGCTACTATTTCTGTTAGGAGGTGTCCCATATTCCTCCCAGTCCTTAGTACTTGTAGGGATTCCTTCCCCACATCTATAGGTCTCCGTACAGACTAGCTTAGGACTTTAGCAGGTCTGATCGCAGGATCAGGTTCCCTGTTACATCGTAGGTGTAGTGCCGGCGTCCCTGCCCTCTGCTAGGCAGGGACGCTGCTCCTCTCACCGCTCTGCTCCGTGCCCAGCATCCTCCCCCCGCTCTGCTGTCAGCGCGCGCTCCGTCCCGGCGTCCTCCTCCTGCTCTGCTCTCAGCGCGCGCTCCTTCCCGGCCCCTGTGCTTAGGGCGCGCGCGCGCGCGCTCCCCTCCTCTTAAAGGGGCCGCGCGCGCCGCCCTAAAGAGTCCCCGGCCAATGGCCGGAGGACTTCATCTTATATAAGGCACCTCCTCCAAAATGGAGGTGCCCGAGCAATGTTGTTTGCACCTGTGTCTCACCTGTGCTTCAGCCCTCAGGTCCCGTTGCCAGTTACCTGCCAGTTACCTGCCTGATTCCTGCCAGTTACCTGCCTGATTCCTGCCTGAATACTTGTTACCTGTCTGCCAGTCTGAGGTCCGACGGTCTGCCTTACTACTCCTGTCAGTCTGTCTAAGGACCAGCCTGCCCGCTCACCTGGGAGCGCATATCAGCTACCTGCCTGCTTGCCTGAGGTCCGACGGTCTGCCTTACTACTCCGGTCAGTCTGTCTATGGACCAGCTTGCCCGCTCACCTGGGAGCGCTTCTCCGTTACCTGCCTGCTTGCCAGCCCGGAGGCTCCGTTGTCACGTGCTGTGACCACCAGCTATCTCAGAGACTCTTGCCCGCTCACCTGGGAGCGCATCTCCGTTACCTGCCTGCTTGCCAGCCCGGAGGTCCCGTTGTCACGTGCGGTGACCACCAGCTATTCCAGAGACTCTTGCCCGCTCACCTGGGAGCGCTTCTCCGTTACCTGCCTGCCTGCCAGCCCGGAGGCTCCGCCGTCACGTGCCGTGACCACCTGCTATTCCAGAGACTCTCGCTTGCTCACCTGGGAGCACCCATCTACCATCTGCCTGCTAGCCTACCCGGAGGCTCTGCCATCACAGGTCGTACCTACCCCTTACCCAGAGACTGCCCTGATCACTTGCCGTATCTCCCTGTCCGTTCACCCAGAGACTGCCCTGATCACTTGCCGTATCTCCCTGTCCATTCATCCAGAGACTGCCACCCGCTCCCTTACAAGGGCCGCCCCCTTGTATAGTAGCTCAGAGGTTCCGCCTCCCGGACCCGTTACAGTTTGCTCGGGCCATGGAACCCGGTGGCACCCAAGCTCCCTCGCTCACGGACCTGTGTCATGAACTATCCCGTCAAAGGTCCCAACAGGAGTCCATCCTGGGTCACCTGCGGAATGTCAATACTCGCCTGGACACTCTGACTGCACCACCTGCAGCCACTGCCAGTACCATGACTCGCAACCCGGCAGCTCCGCTACCCACTAATTCCATGGTAACCTATCCCGGACCCCGGCTGTCTGCACCTCCTCGCTTCGGAGGTGACTCCGCCCAGGCTCGGGGCTTCATAAATCAGTGCACCCTGCACTTTGAACTTTTGTCCCATCAGTTTAATTCCGACCGGGCCAAAATTGCCTTTATCATGTCCCATCTCACCGGGGAGGCCCTGGCCTGGCTAAATCCTCTATGGGAGAGAGGAGACCCCCTGGTGTCCAACTTGCCTGCTTTTCTCTCAGCTTTCCGGAAAGTCTTCGACGAACCCGGACGGAAGACCTCATCCGCATCCTCTCTGCTACGCCTCCGTCAGGAGGGTCTCACCGTGGGCCAATATGCCATACGGTTCCGCACCCTTGCCTCGGAGCTGGCCTGGGATAACGACGCTCTGGTATCCGTCTTCTGGGAGGGTCTGTCCGGTCGTATTAAAGATGAACTTGCTGGTCGGGACATTCCTACCTCTCTCGATGATCTAATAACCCTTGCCACCCGGATTGACCTACGGTTCCAGGAGCGTGCCAAAGAGGTCACCCGTGAGAGAAGGATTCCACGTTTAGCTCCTACTTTCCAGAAACCCGTCATTCCCTCCGTTTCTCCCCAGGTACACTCTCCTGAGCCTATGCAGGTCGACCAGACCAAGATGGTCAAAACCCGTCAGGACTCACGCCGTGCCGAGGGGAGCTGCTTCTACTGTGGCAGTAAGGAGCACCGGATCCGTGCCTGCCCGGAGAGGTCGGGAAACGCCTGTGTCTAGGTTCGCTCAGAGAGGTCCACCTAGACAAGAATAAATCCTCTCCATCCCTGCTGTTGTCTGTTTCGATCATCTACGGGGAGAACCGTTATTTCGAACTAGCCCAACTTGACTCTGGAGCAGCCGGGAACCTTATTTCACAGTCCCTGGTTGAGAAATACCGCATCCCCACCAAACCTCTGGCTGTACCCTTGTCTGTCGCTGCCGTGGATGGGGGCCTCTTACCTCGCCCCATTCAACTCATCACCGAATCCATTACCCTGCAGGTGGGAATGCTGCATACTGAAAGTATCTCCTTTCATGTTCTGCCTGGACTCTCTCACGCCCTCTTGCTAGGTCTGCCCTGGCTCCAGAGACATGCACCCGTGCTAGACTGGCAAACCGGAGAGGTCCTTCGCTGGGGACAAGACTGTCATAAAACCTGCCTGGTTCCCGTCCATCCCGTCCGTCCCTCTCCTACCCCAGCTAATCTACCTGGACTTCCGATTCCTTATTGGTCTTATGCAGATGTCTTTAATAAAAAGGAGGCAGAGACATTACCACCACATAGACCATACGACTGTCCCATCGATCTGCTACCCGGTACTACTCCTCCCCGTGGGCGTATCTATCCTTTATCCGCTGCTGAGACCCGGTCAATGTCCGAATATATTGAGGAGAATCTGGCCAGAGGATTCATCCGGAAATCTACCTCCCCGGCGGGAGCAGGCTTCTTTTTCGTCAAAAAGAAGGACGGCTCTCTCCGTCCCTGTATAGACTATAGAGGCCTAAACCTGATCACGGTGAAGAATAAGTACCCCCTTCCGCTCATTCCAGAATTATTTGATCGTCTGAGGGGGGCTAGGATCTTCACCAAACTGGACCTTCGTGGGGCGTACAACCTGGTTCGTATTCGTCAGGGGGATGAATGGAAGACGGCATTCAACACCCGGGACGGCCACTATGAATACCTGGTAATGCCCTTTGGTCTCTGTAACGCTCCTGCCGTCTTTCAAGAGTTGGTCAATGACATCTTCCGGGACCTTCTCTACTCCTGCGTAGTGGTGTACCTGGACGACATCTTGGTCTTCTCTCCGGATCTCCAGACTCACCGGAGGGACGTTCGTCAGGTCCTGCTCAGGCTAAGGCAGAACCATCTCTACGCTAAATTTGAGAAGTGCCTCTTTGAGCAGACCTCGCTTCCGTTTCTGGGCTACATTATCTCTCAGACCGGCCTACAAATGGATCCTGAGAAACTGTCTGCCATCGAGAAATGGCCCCGACCGGAGGGGTTGAAGGCCATTCAGCGATTCCTGGGCTTCGCCAACTACTACCGCCTCTTCATACCACACTTCTCTTCCCGGACAGCCCCAATTTCTGCGCTCACCCGTAAAGGTACTAATCCCAAAGAGTGGCCACCCGAAGCAGAGGAGGCCTTTCTTTCCCTTAAACAGGTCTTCTCTTCCGCCCCGGTGCTGCATCGCCCAGATGGCAACAAGCAGTTCTTCCTGGAAGTTGACGCCTCCTCCTCTGGAGCCGGAGCGGTACTTACTCAAAAATCATCTTCCGGGAGGATGGTAACTTGTGGCTTCTTCTCAAAACTCTTCTCCTCCTCTGAGCGCAACTATTCCATAGGAGACCGAGAGTTATTGGCCATCAAACTGGCATTGGAGGAGTGGCGTTACCTGCTCGAGGGGGCTCTTCACCCGGTAATAATTTACACTGACCACAAGAACTTGGCTTACCTCCAGCATGCCCAGAGACTTAACCCGCGCCAAGCCCGGTGGTCCTTGTTTTTTGCTCGTTTTGATTTTGTCCTTCATTTTCGCCCGGCTGACAAAAACGTCAAGGCGGACGCCTTGTCTCGATCCTTTCTGGTGTCTGATCTCGAGGAGGATCCGAAACACATCATCGATCCCGCCAGAGTAATGCAGGTGGCTCCCGTGAGTCTAAATCGTCTTCCTCCTGGTAAGACGTTCGTACCAGTACCTGATCGGGAGAAGATCCTACACTGGGGTCATTCGTCTAAACTAGCTGGCCACGCCGGTCAGAAAAAGACCCTCCAGCTTATTACCCGGCACTACTGGTGGCCTAACCTGCACAAGGATGTAATTGACTTTGTTTCTGCCTGTGTGTCCTGCGCCCGCAACAAAGTTCCGAGACACCTGCCGGCCGGCCGCCTCCTACCTCTGCCAGTACCTGCTGCCCCCTGGCAGCATATAGCGATGGACTTCATAACTGATCTGCCCGTCTCTGCCGGTTGTACGGTCATTTGGGTGGTCGCTGACCGCTTTTCCAAGATGGCTCACTTCATTCCACTGCCAGGTCTTCCGTCTGCACCCGAGCTGGCTAAAGACTTTATTCGCCACATCTTCCGTCTTCATGGCCTGCCCCGTCACATCGTGTCGGATCGAGGAGTACAGTTCACTTCCCGTTTCTGGAGAGCCACTTGTAAATTGCTGGACGTCACCCTGGACTTCTCCTCCGCTTACCACCCACAGTCTAATGGTCAAGTGGAGCGGATCAATCAGAACCTGACCAGTTACCTTCGGCACTTCGTTAATGCCCACCATTCTGACTGGGTGGATCTCCTGCCATGGGCCGAATTCTCGTACAACAATCACGAGAGCGAGTCTTCCTCCAAATCCCCGTTTTTTGTAGTCTACGGTCAGCATCCTCGGATCCCGTTTCCCGTCTCCACCTCGGTGGACAATCCGGCTGCGGAATCTCTTGTTAACAAATTTTCCTCCATATGGGAGAGTACCCGGGCCGCACTCCTTCTGTCATCCGAGCGTATGAAAAGACACGCTGACAAAAAACGTCTGGACCCTCCTCAATTCCGCCCTGGGGATAAAGTCTGGCTCTCGTCCAAATATGTCCGGCTCAAGATCCCTTCCTATAAGTTAGGGCCTCGGTTCATCGGCCCACTGGAGGTCATCAGTCAGATCAACCCGGTGGCCTATAAATTGAAACTCCCGGCCAACTTACGGATCCCTAACTCCTTCCATGTATCTCTCCTCAAACCTGTGGTGCTTAACTCTTTTTCCAAGTCTACAGGTACGCCTCCTGCTCCGGTTTCTGCTGAGGACGAGTTTGAGGTAGAGAACATTCTTGCCACCAAAAGGGTAAGAGGAAAGACCTTTTTCCTGGTAGATTGGAAGGGGTTTGGTCCTGAGGAGAGAACGTGGGAGCCCCGGGAGAACATCCATGCCCCTCTCATCCTAGCTAAATTTCTGTCTGGCCTAAAAAAGGGGGGGCCTAAAGGGGGGGGTACTGTAGTGCCGGCGTCCCTGCCCTCTGCTAGGCAGGGACGCTGCTCCTCTCACCGCTCTGCTCCGTGCCCAGCATCCTCCCCCCGCTCTGCTGTCAGCGCGCGCTCCGTCCCGGCGTCCTCCTCCTGCTCTGCTCTCAGCGCGCGCTCCTTCCCGGCCCCTGTGCTTAGGGCGCGCGCGCGCGCGCTCCCCTCCTCTTAAAGGGGCCGCGCGCGCCGCCCTAAAGAGTCCCCGGCCAATGGCCGGAGGACTTCATCTTATATAAGGCACCTCCTCCAAAATGGAGGTGCCCGAGCAATGTTGTTTGCACCTGTGTCTCACCTGTGCTTCAGCCCTCAGGTCCCGTTGCCAGTTACCTGCCAGTTACCTGCCTGATTCCTGCCAGTTACCTGCCTGATTCCTGCCTGAATACTTGTTACCTGTCTGCCAGTCTGAGGTCCGACGGTCTGCCTTACTACTCCTGTCAGTCTGTCTAAGGACCAGCCTGCCCGCTCACCTGGGAGCGCATATCAGCTACCTGCCTGCTTGCCTGAGGTCCGACGGTCTGCCTTACTACTCCGGTCAGTCTGTCTATGGACCAGCTTGCCCGCTCACCTGGGAGCGCTTCTCCGTTACCTGCCTGCTTGCCAGCCCGGAGGCTCCGTTGTCACGTGCTGTGACCACCAGCTATCTCAGAGACTCTTGCCCGCTCACCTGGGAGCGCATCTCCGTTACCTGCCTGCTTGCCAGCCCGGAGGTCCCGTTGTCACGTGCGGTGACCACCAGCTATTCCAGAGACTCTTGCCCGCTCACCTGGGAGCGCTTCTCCGTTACCTGCCTGCCTGCCAGCCCGGAGGCTCCGCCGTCACGTGCCGTGACCACCTGCTATTCCAGAGACTCTCGCTTGCTCACCTGGGAGCACCCATCTACCATCTGCCTGCTAGCCTACCCGGAGGCTCTGCCATCACAGGTCGTACCTACCCCTTACCCAGAGACTGCCCTGATCACTTGCCATATCTCCCTGTCCGTTCACCCAGAGACTGCCCTGATCACTTGCCGTATCTCCCTGTCCATTCATCCAGAGACTGCCACCCGCTCCCTTACAAGGGCCGCCCCCTTGTATAGTAGCTCAGAGGTTCCGCCTCCCGGACCCGTTACAGTAGGGATTCAGCTGAGTTCTATCGTAGGGACAGATCTCCTCTCTTTCCTTAGCTCTGGTAGCAGAACATAACAGTATGTCCAGCCTGCAAATTCTCTAAAAAGATTTTTCTGTTCCATCATGGTGTCGGTTCAGGATTTGGCTCATCGCCTGCAGGGACTCTCTCTGGAGGTGGCCGAGCTCCGTCAGCTCGTGAGTAACTGTCCTGGAGCACATTTCTTGGAGCCTAAGGTATGTTTGCCGGATTTATTTTTTGGTGAACATCGAGAATTTTTTTCATTTAAAAATGCTTGCTTATTGTATTTTCGTTTGAGACCCAAGTCGTCTGGGGATGAATCCCAGCGCATAGGGTTCATAATGTCACTTTTGCGCAAAGAGCCTCAGGAGTGGGCCTTTTCTTTGCAACCTAGTGATACATGCTTCAGATCAGTGGATAGTTTTTTTTCTGCTTTGGGACTATTATATGATGATCCTGACCGTGCTGCATCAGCTGAGACTGAGTTGAGACGTTTGAAACAGGGATCAGGTAATGTGGAAAAATATTGTACTCATTTCCGTCGTTGGTCTACTCAAATAGGGTGGAACGATTCTGCTCTGAAAAGTCTATTTCTTGCTGGGCTCAGTGAAAGGGTTAAAGACCTGCTAATTGCTTATCCTACACCTGAAGATTTGCAACAGGCTATGCAATTAGCCATACGGTTGGATAGGAGACTGCGTGCTAGGGTTAATGAGAGCAAATCCTCTGCTATGTCAGTTTCTTGTTATGAGAATGTGTGTACTAACAGTGGTGAACCGATGGAGATTGGATCGGTGGCACCTCGCTCTCAAGAAAAAGACCGTCGATTTTCTGAAGGCTTGTGTTTCTATTGCTGAAAATCTGGTCATTTGATTAAAGGCTGTGAGCTTCGTATGAAGAAAGAAAAAAAAATGGTCAGTCATGCCCGTATTGCCTGTTTAAATTCCAAGGGTGTATTTTTAGCTGCTTCCACGAATGCTCAGGAAAAATTAATGGAATTTCGGGTGTTTGTCGATTGTGGGTCTACTCTGAATGTAATTGATGGGGGATTCTTGGAAAGACTCAATTTAAAACCTGAACCTTTATCATCCCCCATTGCTGTGGTTTCTGTGGATGGTTCCCCTTTGAAGAATATTACTCTCAAGGTCTGTGAATTTCCTCTCACTATTAATGGTGTTCACCATGAGAAATTGGATTTGGTAGTTTTGAATAACTTGCCTTCTCCAGTAATATTGGGATTGCCCTGGTTAAAATTTCACAATCCTGTACTGGATTGGTCTACCAATGAAATTAAATCCTGGAGCCATAAATGTTATGACAAGTGTTGTAACGGGCGTATTGCAGCTTTGGATAGGGGAGAATTGCCTGTTCCTATTCAGGATTTTTGGAGAGTTTTTTCTGAGAAGGAATCGCAGGTTTTGCCTCCCCATAGAGACTATGATTGTTCTATTGAATTTGTCCCTGGAGCGACTCTTCCTAAAAGTCGTTTATTTAACCTTCCTATTCCTGAGAGGAAAGCTTTGGAGGAATACATACAGACAAGTTTGGCCGCCGGTCACATTAGGCCCTCTAAGTCTCCTGTGGCGGTTGGATTTTTTTTTGTAAAAAAAAAGGACGGCGGTTTACGTCCTTGTCTGGATTTTCGTGAGATTAACAAAATTACTGTAGGCAATCCTTACCCACTGCCATTGATTCCTGATCTGTTTAACCAGTTAATGGGGGCCAAGTGGTTCTCTAAAATTGACCTTAAGGGGGCATACAATCTGTTGCGCATGAAGGAGGGTGATGAATGGAAGACTGCTTTTAACACTACTGTGGGTCATTTTGAGAATCTGGTTATGCCTTTTGGTCTTACTAATGCTCCTGCATTTTTTCAGAATCTTATTAATGACATCCTGAGACCTTTGATCGGCAAAAATGTGGTTGTGTATTTGGATGACATTTTGATTTATTCGCCGGATCTAGAGTCTCATTGGCGGAGCGTACGTGAGGTATTACAGTTGTTAATGGACAATTCGCTTTTTGCTAAGCTGGAGAAATGTGAGTTCGCTGTACAGAGAATTAGTTTTTTGGGTTACATTATCTCCAGCGAAGGTTTTGAGATGGACCCGGTTAAAGTTCAAGCTGTACAGGAATGGCCTAGGCCTATTGGTTTGAAATCGATACAGAGGTTTTTAGGTTTCGCCAATTATTACAGAAAATTCATAAAAAATTTTTCTAGTATTGTCAAACCTCTGACCGATCTCACCAGGAAAGGTGCTGATGCGGTTCAGTGGTCTTCTGAGGCCATTGAAGCTTTTGTGTATCTCAAGGAGAGGTTCACCTCTGCTCCCATCCTTATGCAGCCTGATGTGACTAAGCCGTTTTTGGTTGAGGTTGATGCTTCCTCTGTGGGGGTTGGCGCAGTATTGTCTCAGGATAACGGGGATGGATTACATCCCTGTGCCTTTTTTTCAAAAAAATTTTCGGAGACTGAACTGAATTACGATATTGGTAATCGGGAATTATTGGCTATTAAACTCGCATTTGAACACTGGCGTCACTTCTTGGAAGGTGCGGAATTTCCCGTTCAGGTTCTTACGGATCATAAAAATCTGATATATCTTGATGCTGCCAAGCGCCTGAATGCCCGTCAGGCTAGGTGGGCACTGTTTTTCTCGCGGTTTAATTTCTCTGTTACTTACATCCCTGGTACTAAGAATGTAAAGGCGGATGCCTTGTCTCGCAGTTTTTCTCCCATAGTCGGTGCTGAGAAAGAGGAGAACATTTTACAAGAAGGTGTTGTGATAGCTGCTTTGGACTCCGTTTTGGAAGATGAGATTCTTAAAGCACAGGAGAATGCCCCATCTAACACTCCCCATGGGAGGTTGTTTGTGCCTGGGACCTTTAGGAGAGATTTATTTGTTGAGTGTCATGAATCTCGGTTGGCAGGTCATCCCGGAATCTCTGAGACCAAGAGACTGGTGGGTGGCAGTTTTTGGTGGCCTGGATGGCAGAGGGAAGTCATTAAGTGGGTGCGTCAATGTACTATATGTGCTAGATCTAAGTCCTCTCATACTCCTGTGGCGGGGTTGCTTTGTCCTTTGGAGGTTCCCAGTGCTCCTTGGACACACTTGGATATGGACTTTATAACTGACCTTCCCTCCTCTGAGGGTTTTACTGTCATCTGGGTGGTCGTGGACCGTTTTAGTAAGATGTGTCACTTGGTTCCCTTTGTCAAACTGCCCTGCGCTAAAACTCTCGCTAAGGCTTTTGTCAAGGAAATTGTCAGACTTCATGGCGTTCCTACTGACATTGTTTCTGAAAGGGGTCCTCAGTTCGTGGCTCGTTTTTGGCGTGCTTTTTGTGACAGGTTGGGAGTTCATTTGTCGTTCTCGTCCGGATATCATCCTGAATCTAATGGCCAGACAGAAAGGAAAAACCAGGATGTTGAGCAGTTCTTGCGTTGTTTTGTGGCAGACAATCAAGAGGGGTGGTCTGAGTTTCTGCCACTTGCTGAATTTGCTCTGAACAATCATACATCTTCTTCTGCTGGTTGTTCGCCTTTTTTTTGTTGTTCTGGGAGACATCCGTCGTTTGGGTCGTTCTCCAAGTTGGGATCTGCCGTGCCTGAGGAGAAGAATTTTTCCGGTGATTTGGAGAGAGTTTGGACGGATGTGCGTGGTAATCTTCAGGAGGCCAACAGAAAATCTAAGGACTACTTTGATAGGAAACGACAGGAGGTTTTGTTCGCTGTTGGTGACATGGTTTGGTTGTCCTCTAGGAATCTGTGGTTCAGGATTCCTTCTAAGAAATTGGGTCCCAAGTTTGTAGGGCCCTTTAAGGTGCTTCAGGTTGTCAACCAATCTGCTGTTAGGTTGGAGGTTCCTACCTCCTGGAGAATTAATCCGGTATTTCATGTCTCTCTGTTGAAAAAAGCTGTTGTATCAGATTGTGACGCCTCTGCCTCTGTTCCTCCGGTGGTGGAGGACGGGGAATATGAAATTTCTCGCATCCTTAACTCTAGACTGTATAGAGGTAGTTTGCAGTATCTTGTGGCCTGGAAAGGTTTCGGACCCGAGGATAACTCTTGGGTGAGGTCGGATGATGTTTCCGCGTCCAGACTTATCACAGCGTTTCACAGGAGATTTCCTGATAAGCCTGGTCCTAGGGGATCCGGAGGATCCTCTTAGAAGGGGGGGTACTGTTAGAACCTTGCTCTTAGGTTTTTTTTTCCTTTGCTGGTCACATGACCTTGTTGGCCTATTTAAGCCTGCTCCGCCCTTCTGGCTTTGCTGGACTTCATTGTATAACTACTTTCTAGCTAGCCTGTGCTCTGTATCTTACTCTGTTAGTTTGCTTGGTCTACGGACCTCTATGTTCTATATGTTTTGTTTGTTCGTCTGTCTGCTACTATTTCTGTTAGGAGGTGTCCCATATTCCTCCCAGTCCTTAGTACTTGTAGGGATTCCTTCCCCACATCTATAGGTCTCCGTACAGACTAGCTTAGGACTTTAGCAGGTCTGATCGCAGGATCAGGTTCCCTGTTACATCGTAGGGATTCAGCTGAGTTCTATCGTAGGGACAGATCTCCTCTCTTTCCTTAGCTCTGGTAGCAGAACATAACACACTGCTACAAGTCAAAATATTTTTTCAGAGCTAGATGCAGAAAAAAATTATATTGATTTGCAACCTAGTGGAGGTTAGTATAGATGGACTAATAGAACAAGTCCCACACACTGGTACAAGCCGAAATATTTTTTCAGAGCTAGATGCATAAAAAAATTATATTGAATTTGCAACCTAGTGGAGGTTAGTATAGATGGACTAATAGAACAAGTCCCACACATTGCTACAAGCCAAAATATTTTTTCAGAGCTAGATGCAGAAAAAAATTATATTGAATTTGCAACCTGGTGGAGGTTAGTATAGATGGACTAATAGAACAAGTCCCACACACTGGTACAATCCAAAATATTTTTTCAGAGCTAGATGCAGAAAAAAATTATAATGAATTTGCAACCTGGTGGAGGTTAGTATAGATGGACTAATAGAACAAGTCCCACACACTGCTACATGCCGAAATACTTTTTCAGAGCTAGATGCAGAAAAAAATTATATTGAATTTGCAACCTGGTGGAGGTTAGTATAGATGGACCAATAGAACAAGTCCCACACACTGGTACAATCCAAAATATTTTTTCAGAGCTAGATGCAGAAAAAAATTATAATGAATTTGCAACCTGGTGGAGGTTAGTATAGATGGACTAATAGAACAAGTCCCACACACTGCTACAAGCCAAAATATTTTTTCAGACATAGATGCAGAAAAAATTATATTGAATTTGCAACCTGGTGGAGGTTAGTATAGATGGACTAATAGAACAAGTCCCACACACTGCTACAAGCCGAAATATTTTTTCAGAGCTAGATGCATAAAAAAATGATATTGAATTTGCAACCTGGTGGAGGTTAGTATAGATGGACTAATAGAACAAGTCCCAAACACTGCTACAAGCTGAAATATTTTTTCAGAGCTAGATGCAGAAAAAAATTATATTGAATTTGCAACCTGGTGGAGGTTAGTATAGATGGACTAACAGAACAAGTCCCACACACTGCTACAAGCCGAAATATTTTTTCAGAGCTAGATGCAGAAAAAAATTATATTGACTTTGCAACCTGGTGGAGGTTAATATGGATGGACTAATAGAACAAGTCCCACACACTGCTACAAGCCAAAATATTTTTTCAGAGCTAGATGCAGAAAAAAATTATATTGAATTTGCAACCTGGTGGAGGTTAGTATAGTTGGACTAATAGAACAAGTCCCACACACTGCTACAAGCCGAAATATTTTTTCAGAGCTAGATGCAGATAAAAATTATTTTTAGTTTGCAACCTGGTGGAGGATAGTATAGATGGACTAATTGAACAAGTCCCACACACTGCTACAAGCCAAAATATTTTTTCAGAGTTAGATGCAGAAAAAAATTATATTGAATTTGCAACCTGGTGGAGGTTAGTATAGATGGACTAATAGAACAAGTCCCACACACTGCTACAAGACAAAATATTTTTTCAGAGCTAGAAGCAGAAAAAAATTATATTTAATTTGCAACCTGGTGGAGGTTAGTATAGATGGACTAATAGAACAAGTCCCACACACTGCTACAAGCCGAAATATTTTTTCAGAGCTAGATGCAGATAAAAATTATTTTGAATTTGCAACCTGGTGGAAGTTAGTATAGATGGACTAATAGAACAAATCCCAAACACTGCTACAAGCTGAAATATTTTTTCAGAGCTAGATGCAGAAAAAAATTATATTGAATTTGCAACCTGGTGGAGGTTAGTATAGATGGACTAATAGAACAAGTCCCACACACTGCTACATGCCGAAATACTTTTTCAGAGCTAGATGCAGAAAAAAATTATATTGAATTTGCAACCTGGTGGAAGTTAGTATAGATGGACTAATAGAACAAGTCCCACACACTGGTACAATCCGAAATATTTTTTCAGAGCTAGATGCAGAAAAAAATTATATTGAATTTGCAACCTGGTGGAGGTTAGTATAGATGGACTAATAGAACAAGTCCCACACATTGCTACAAGCCGAAATATTTTTTCAGAGCTAGATGCATAAAAAAATTATATTGAATTTGCAACCTGGTGGAGGTTAGTATAGATGGACTAATAGAACAAGTCCCACACACTGCTACAAGCCGAAATATTTTTTCAGAGCTAGATGCAGAAAAAAATTATATTGAATTTGCAACCTGGTGGAGGTTAGTATAGATGGACTAATAGAACAAGTCCCACACACTGCAACAAGCCGAAATAATTTTTCAGAGTTAGATGTAGATAAAAATTATTTTTAGTTTGCAACCTGGTGGAGGAGAGTATAGATGGACTAATAGAACAAGACCCAAACACTGCTACAAGCTGAAATAATTTTTCAGAGCTAGATGCAGAAAAAAATTATATTGAATTTGCAACCTGGTGGAGATTAGTATAGTTGGACTAATAGAACAAGTCCCACACACTGCTACAAGCCAAAATATTTTTTCAGAGTTAGATGTAGATAAAAATTATTTTGAATTTGCAACCTGGTGGAGGTTAGTATAGATGGATTAATAGAACAAGTCCCACACACTGCAACAAGCCGAAATAATTTTTCAGAGCTAGATGCAGAAAAAAATTATATTGAATTTGAAACCTGGTGGGGGTTAGTATAGATGGACTAAAAGAACAAGTCCCACACACTGCTACAAGCCGAAATATTTTTTTCAGAGCTAGATGCAGAAAAAAATTATATTGAATTTGAAACCTGGTGGAGGTTAGTATAGATGGACTAATAGAACAAGTCTCACACACTTCTACAAGCCGAAATATTTTTTCAGAGGTAGATACAGAAAAAAATTATATTGAATTTGCAACCTGGTGGAGGTTAGTATAGATGGACTAATAGAACAAGTCCCACACATTGCTACAAGCCGAAATATTTTTTCAGAACTAGATGCTGAAAAAAATTATATTGAATTTGCAACCTGGTGGAGGTTAGTATAGATGGACTAATAGAACAAGTCCAACACACTGCTACAAGCCGAAATATTTTTTCAGAGCTAGATGCAGAAAAAAATTATATTGAATTTGCAACCTGGTGGAGGTTAGTATAGATGGACTAATAGAACAAGTCCCACACACTGCTACAAGCCGAAATATTTTTTCCGAGCTAGATGCAGAAAAAAATTATTTTGAATTTGCAACCTGGTGGAGGTTAGTATAGATGGACTAATAGAACAAGTCCCACACACTGCTACAAGCCGAAATATTTTTTCAGCGCTAGATGCAGAAAAAAATTATATTGAATTTGCAACCTGGTGGAGGTTAATATAGATGGACTAATAGAACAAGTCCCACACACTGCTACAAGCCAAAATATTTTTTTAGAGCTAGATGCAGAAAAAAATTATATTGAATTTGCAACCTGGTGGAGGTTAGTATAGTTGGACTAATAGAACAAGTCCCACACACTGCTACAAGCCGAAATATTTTTTCAGAGTTAGATGCAGATAAAAATTATTTTTAGTTTGCAACCTGGTGGAGGATAGTATAGATGGACTAATAGAACAAGTCCCACACACTGCTACAAGCCGAAATATTTTTTCAGAGCTAGATGCAGATAAAAATTATTTTGAATTTGAAACCTGGTGGAGGTTAGTATAGATGGATTAATAGAACAAGTCCCACACACTGCTACAAGCCGAAATAATTTTTCAGAGCTAGATGCAGAAAAAAATTATATTGAATTTGAAACCTGGTGGGGGTTAGTATAGATGGACTAAAAGAACAAGTCCCACACACTGCTACAAGCCGAAATATTTTTTCAGAGCTAGATGCAGAAAAAAATTATATTGAATTTGAAACCTGGTGGAGGTTAGTATAGATGGACTAATAGAACAAGTCCCACACACTTCTACAAGCCGAAATATTTTTTCAGAGCTAGATACAGAAAAAAATTATATTGAATTTGCAACCTGGTGGAGGTTAGTATAGATGGACTAATAGAACAAGTCCCACACACTGCTACATGCCGAAATATTTTTTCAGAACTAGATGCTGAAAAAAATTATATTGAATTTGCAACCTGGTGGAGGTTAGTATAGATGGACGAATAGAACAAGTCCAACACACTGCTACAAGCCGAAATATTTTTTCAGAGTTAGATGCAGAAAAAAATTATATTGAATTTGCAACCTGGTGGAGGTTAGTATAGATGGACTAATAGAACAAGTCCCACACACTGCTACTAGCCGAAATATTTTTTGAGAGCTAGATGCAGAAAAAAATTATATTGAATTTGCAACCTGGTGGAGGTTAGTATAGATGGACTAATAGAACAAGTCCCACACACTGCTACAAGCCAAAATATTTTTTCAGAGCTAGATGCAGAAAAAAAATATATTGAATTTGCAACCTGGTGGAGGTTAGTATAGATGTAGTAATAGAACATGTACCACACACTGCTACAAGCCAAAATATTTTTTCAGAGCTAGATGCAGAAAAAAATTATATTGAATTTGCAACCTGGTGGAGGTTAGTATAGATGGACTAATAAAACAAGTCGCACACACTGCTACAAGCCGAAATATTTTTTCAGAGCTAGATGCATAAAAATAATATATTGAATTTGCAACCTGGTGGAGGTTAATATAGATGGACTAATAGAACAAGTCCCACACAATGCTACAAGCCGAAATATTTTTTCAGAGCTAGATGCAGAAAAAAATTATATTGAATTTGCAACATAGTGGAGGTTAGTATAGATGGACTAATAGAACAAGTCCCACACACTGGTACAAGCCGAAATATTTTTTCAGAGCTAGATGCATAAAAAATTATATTGAATTTGCAACCTAGTGGAGGTTAGTATAGATGGATTAATAGAACAAGTCCCACTCATTGCTACAAGCCGAAATATTTTTTCAGAGCTAGATGCAGATAAAAATTATTTTGAATTTGCAACCTGGTGGAAGTTAGTATAGATGGACTAATAGAACAAGTCCCAAACACTGCTACAGGCCGAAATATTTTTTCAGAGCTAGATGCAGAAAAAAATTATATTGAATTTGAAACCTGGTGGAGGTTAGTATAGATGGACTAATAGAACAAGTCCCACACACTGCTACATGCCGAAATACTTTTTCAGAGCTAGATGCAGAAAAAAATTATATTGAATTTGCAACCTGGTGGAGGTTAGTATAGATGGACTAATAGAACAAGTCCCACACACTGGTGCAATCCAAAATATTTTTTCAGAGCTAGATGCAGAAAAAAATTATAATGAATTTGCAACCTGGTGGAGGTTAGTATAGATGGACTAATAGAACAAGTCCCACACACTGCTACAAGCCGAAATATTTTTTCAGAGCTAGATGCAGAAAAAAATTATATTGAATTTGCAACCTGGTGGAGGTTAATATGGATGGACTAATAGACCAAGTCCCACACACTGCTACAAGCCAAAATATTTTTTCAGAGCTAGATGCAGAAAAAAATTATATTGAATTTGCAACCTGGTGGAGGTTAGTATAGTTGGACTAATAGAACAAGTCCCACACACTGCTACAAGCCGAAATATTTTTTCAGAGCTAGATGCAGATAAAAATTATTTTTAGTTTGCAACCTGGTGGAGGATAGTATAGATGGACTAATAGAACAAGTCCCACACACTGCTACAAGCCAAAATATTTTTTCAGAGTTAGATGCAGAAAAAAATTATATTGAACTTGCAACCTGGTGGAGGTTAGTATAGATGGACTAATAGAACAAGTCCCACACACTGCTACAAGCCAAAATATTTTTTCAGAGCTAGATGAAGAAAAAAATTATATTGAATTTGCAACCTGGTGGAGGTTAGTATAGATGGACTAATAGAACATGTACCACACACTGCTACAAGCCAAAATATTTTTTCAGAGCTAGATGCAGAAAAAAATTATATTGAATTTGCAACCTGGTGGAGTTTAGTATAGATGGACTAATAAAACAAGTCGCACACACTGCTACAAGCCGAAATATTTTTTCAGAGCTAGATGCATAAAAATAATATATTGAATTTGCAACCTGGTGGAGGTTAATATAGATGGACTAATAGAACAAGTCCCACACACTGCTACAAGCCGAAATATTTTTTCAGAGCTAGATGCAGAAAAAAATTATATTGAATTTGCAACATAGTGGAGGTTAGTATAGATGGACTAATAGAACAAGTCCCACACACTGGTACAAGCCGAAATATTTTTTCAGAGCTAGATGCATAAAAAATTATATTGAATTTGCAACCTAGTGGAGGTTAGTATAGATGGATTAATAGAACAAGTCCCACTCATTGCTACAAGCCGAAATATTTTTTCAGAACTAGATGCTGAAAAAAATTATATTGAATTTGCAACCTGGTGGAGGTTAGTATAGATGGACTAATAGAACAAGTCCAACACACTGCTACAAGCCGAAATATTTTTTCAGAGCTAGATGCAGAAAAAAATTATATTGAATTTGCAACCTGGTGGAGGTTAGTATAGATGGACTAATAGAACAAGTCCCACACACTGCTACAAGCCGAAATATTTTTTCCGAGCTAGATGCAGAAAAAAATTATTTTGAATTTGCAACCTGGTGGAGGTTAGTATAGATGGACTAATAGAACAAGTCCCACACACTGCTACAAGCCGAAATATTTTTTCAGCGCTAGATGCAGAAAAAAATTATATTGAATTTGCAACCTGGTGGAGGTTAATATAGATGGACTAATAGAACAAGTCCCACACACTGCTACAAGCCAAAATATTTTTTTAGAGCTAGATGCAGAAAAAAATTATATTGAATTTGCAACCTGGTGGAGGTTAGTATAGTTGGACTAATAGAACAAGTCCCACACACTGCTACAAGCCGAAATATTTTTTCAGAGTTAGATGCAGATAAAAATTATTTTTAGTTTGCAACCTGGTGGAGGATAGTATAGATGGACTAATAGAACAAGTCCCACACACTGCTACAAGCCGAAATATTTTTTCAGAGCTAGATGCAGATAAAAATTATTTTGAATTTGAAACCTGGTGGAGGTTAGTATAGATGGATTAATAGAACAAGTCCCACACACTGCTACAAGCCGAAATAATTTTTCAGAGCTAGATGCAGAAAAAAATTATATTGAATTTGAAACCTGGTGGGGGTTAGTATAGATGGACTAAAAGAACAAGTCCCACACACTGCTACAAGCCGAAATATTTTTTCAGAGCTAGATGCAGAAAAAAATTATATTGAATTTGAAACCTGGTGGAGGTTAGTATAGATGGACTAATAGAACAAGTCCCACACACTTCTACAAGCCGAAATATTTTTTCAGAGCTAGATACAGAAAAAAATTATATTGAATTTGCAACCTGGTGGAGGTTAGTATAGATGGACTAATAGAACAAGTCCCACACACTGCTACATGCCGAAATATTTTTTCAGAACTAGATGCTGAAAAAAATTATATTGAATTTGCAACCTGGTGGAGGTTAGTATAGATGGACGAATAGAACAAGTCCAACACACTGCTACAAGCCGAAATATTTTTTCAGAGTTAGATGCAGAAAAAAATTATATTGAATTTGCAACCTGGTGGAGGTTAGTATAGATGGACTAATAGAACAAGTCCCACACACTGCTACTAGCCGAAATATTTTTTGAGAGCTAGATGCAGAAAAAAATTATATTGAATTTGCAACCTGGTGGAGGTTAGTATAGATGGACTAATAGAACAAGTCCCACACACTGCTACAAGCCAAAATATTTTTTCAGAGCTAGATGCAGAAAAAAAATATATTGAATTTGCAACCTGGTGGAGGTTAGTATAGATGTACTAATAGAACATGTACCACACACTGCTACAAGCCAAAATATTTTTTCAGAGCTAGATGCAGAAAAAAATTATATTGAATTTGCAACCTGGTGGAGGTTAGTATAGATGGACTAATAAAACAAGTCGCACACACTGCTACAAGCCGAAATATTTTTTCAGAGCTAGATGCATAAAAATAATATATTGAATTTGCAACCTGGTGGAGGTTAATATAGATGGACTAATAGAACAAGTCCCACACAATGCTACAAGCCGAAATATTTTTTCAGAGCTAGATGCAGAAAAAAATTATATTGAATTTGCAACATAGTGGAGGTTAGTATAGATGGACTAATAGAACAAGTCCCACACACTGGTACAAGCCGAAATATTTTTTCAGAGCTAGATGCATAAAAAATTATATTGAATTTGCAACCTAGTGGAGGTTAGTATAGATGGATTAATAGAACAAGTCCCACTCATTGCTACAAGCCGAAATATTTTTTCAGAGCTAGATGCAGATAAAAATTATTTTGAATTTGCAACCTGGTGGAAGTTAGTATAGATGGACTAATAGAACAAGTCCCAAACACTGCTACAGGCCGAAATATTTTTTCAGAGCTAGATGCAGAAAAAAATTATATTGAATTTGAAACCTGGTGGAGGTTAGTATAGATGGACTAATAGAACAAGTCCCACACACTGCTACATGCCGAAATACTTTTTCAGAGCTAGATGCAGAAAAAAATTATATTGAATTTGCAACCTGGTGGAGGTTAGTATAGATGGACTAATAGAACAAGTCCCACACACTGGTGCAATCCAAAATATTTTTTCAGAGCTAGATGCAGAAAAAAATTATAATGAATTTGCAACCTGGTGGAGGTTAGTATAGATGGACTAATAGAACAAGTCCCACACACTGCTACAAGCCGAAATATTTTTTCAGAGCTAGATGCAGAAAAAAATTATATTGAATTTGCAACCTGGTGGAGGTTAATATGGATGGACTAATAGACCAAGTCCCACACACTGCTACAAGCCAAAATATTTTTTCAGAGCTAGATGCAGAAAAAAATTATATTGAATTTGCAACCTGGTGGAGGTTAGTATAGTTGGACTAATAGAACAAGTCCCACACACTGCTACAAGCCGAAATATTTTTTCAGAGCTAGATGCAGATAAAAATTATTTTTAGTTTGCAACCTGGTGGAGGATAGTATAGATGGACTAATAGAACAAGTCCCACACACTGCTACAAGCCAAAATATTTTTTCAGAGTTAGATGCAGAAAAAAATTATATTGAACTTGCAACCTGGTGGAGGTTAGTATAGATGGACTAATAGAACAAGTCCCACACACTGCTACAAGCCAAAATATTTTTTCAGAGCTAGATGAAGAAAAAAATTATATTGAATTTGCAACCTGGTGGAGGTTAGTATAGATGGACTAATAGAACATGTACCACACACTGCTACAAGCCAAAATATTTTTTCAGAGCTAGATGCAGAAAAAAATTATATTGAATTTGCAACCTGGTGGAGTTTAGTATAGATGGACTAATAAAACAAGTCGCACACACTGCTACAAGCCGAAATATTTTTTCAGAGCTAGATGCATAAAAATAATATATTGAATTTGCAACCTGGTGGAGGTTAATATAGATGGACTAATAGAACAAGTCCCACACACTGCTACAAGCCGAAATATTTTTTCAGAGCTAGATGCAGAAAAAAATTATATTGAATTTGCAACATAGTGGAGGTTAGTGTAGATGGACTAATAGAACAAGTCCCACACACTGGTACAAGCCGAAATATTTTTTCAGAGCTAGATGCATAAAAAATTATATTGAATTTGCAACCTAGTGGAGGTTAGTATAGATGGATTAATAGAACAAGTCCCACTCATTGCTACAAGCCGAAATATTTTTTCAGAGCTAGATGCAGATAAAAATTATTTTGAATTTGCAACCTGGTGGAAGTTAGTATAGATGGACTAATAGAACAAGTCCCAAACACTGCTACAGGCCGAAATATTTTTTCAGAGCTAGATGCAGAAAAAAATTATATTGAATTTGCAACCTGGTGGAGGTTAGTATAGATGGACTAATAGAACAAGTCCCACACACTGCTACATGCCGAAACACTTTTTCAGAGCTAGATGCAGAAAAAAATTATATTGAATTTGCAACCTGGTGGAGGTTAGTATATATGGACTAATAGAACAAGTCCCACACACTGGTGCAATCCAAAATATTTTTTCAGAGCTAGATGCAGAAAAAAATTATAATGAATTTGCAACCTGGTGGAGGTTAGTATAGATGGACTAATAGAACAAGTCCCACACACTGCTACAAGCCAAAATATTTTTTCAGAGCTAGATGAAGAAAAAAATTATATTGAATTTGCAACCTGGTGGAGGTTAGTATAGATGGACTAATAGAACATGTACCACACACTGCTACAAGCCAAAATATTTTTTCAGAGCTAGATGCAGAAAAAAATTATATTGAATTTGCAACCTGGTGGAGTTTAGTATAGATGGACTAATAAAACAAGTCGCACACACTGCTACAAGCCGAAATATTTTTTCAGAGCTAGATGCATAAAAATAATATATTGAATTTGCAACCTGGTGGAGGTTAATATAGATGGACTAATAGAACAAGTCCCACACACTGCTACAAGCCGAAATATTTTTTCAGAGCTAGATGCAGAAAAAAATTATATTGAATTTGCAACATAGTGGAGGTTAGTATAGATGGACTAATAGAACAAGTCCCACACACTGGTACAAGCCGAAATATTTTTTCAGAGCTAGATGCATAAAAAATTATATTGAATTTGCAACCTAGTGGAGGTTAGTATAGATGGATTAATAGAACAAGTCCCACTCATTGCTACAAGCCGAAATATTTTTTCAGAACTAGATGCTGAAAAAAATTATATTGAATTTGCAACCTGGTGGAGGTTAGTATAGATGGACTAATAGAACAAGTCCAACACACTGCTACAAGCCGAAATATTTTTTCAGAGCTAGATGCAGAAAAAAATTATATTGAATTTGCAACCTGGTGGAGGTTAGTATAGATGGACTAATAGAACAAGTCCCACACACTGCTACAAGCCGAAATATTTTTTCCGAGCTAGATGCAGAAAAAAATTATTTTGAATTTGCAACCTGGTGGAGGTTAGTATAGATGGACTAATAGAACAAGTCCCACACACTGCTACAAGCCGAAATATTTTTTCAGCGCTAGATGCAGAAAAAAATTATATTGAATTTGCAACCTGGTGGAGGTTAATATAGATGGACTAATAGAACAAGTCCCACACACTGCTACAAGCCAAAATATTTTTTTAGAGCTAGATGCAGAAAAAAATTATATTGAATTTGCAACCTGGTGGAGGTTAGTATAGTTGGACTAATAGAACAAGTCCCACACACTGCTACAAGCCGAAATATTTTTTCAGAGTTAGATGCAGATAAAAATTATTTTTAGTTTGCAACCTGGTGGAGGATAGTATAGATGGACTAATAGAACAAGTCCCACACACTGCTACAAGCCGAAATATTTTTTCAGAGCTAGATGCAGATAAAAATTATTTTGAATTTGAAACCTGGTGGAGGTTAGTATAGATGGATTAATAGAACAAGTCCCACACACTGCTACAAGCCGAAATAATTTTTCAGAGCTAGATGCAGAAAAAAATTATATTGAATTTGAAACCTGGTGGGGGTTAGTATAGATGGACTAAAAGAACAAGTCCCACACACTGCTACAAGCCGAAATATTTTTTCAGAGCTAGATGCAGAAAAAAATTATATTGAATTTGAAACCTGGTGGAGGTTAGTATAGATGGACTAATAGAACAAGTCCCACACACTTCTACAAGCCGAAATATTTTTTCAGAGCTAGATACAGAAAAAAATTATATTGAATTTGCAACCTGGTGGAGGTTAGTATAGATGGACTAATAGAACAAGTCCCACACACTGCTACATGCCGAAATATTTTTTCAGAACTAGATGCTGAAAAAAATTACATTGAATTTGCAACCTGGTGGAGGTTAGTATAGATGGACGAATAGAACAAGTCCAACACACTGCTACAAGCCGAAATATTTTTTCAGAGTTAGATGCAGAAAAAAATTATATTGAATTTGCAACCTGGTGGAGGTTAGTATAGATGGACTAATAGAACAAGTCCCACACACTGCTACTAGCCGAAATATTTTTTGAGAGCTAGATGCAGAAAAAAATTATATTGAATTTGCAACCTGGTGGAGGTTAGTATAGATGGACTAATAGAACAAGTCCCACACACTGCTACAAGCCAAAATATTTTTTCAGAGCTAGATGCAGAAAAAAAATATATTGAATTTGCAACCTGGTGGAGGTTAGTATAGATGTACTAATAGAACATGTACCACACACTGCTACAAGCCAAAATATTTTTTCAGAGCTAGATGCAGAAAAAAATTATATTGAATTTGCAACCTGGTGGAGGTTAGTATAGATGGACTAATAAAACAAGTCGCACACACTGCTACAAGCCGAAATATTTTTTCAGAGCTAGATGCATAAAAATAATATATTGAATTTGCAACCTGGTGGAGGTTAATATAGATGGACTAATAGAACAAGTCCCACACAATGCTACAAGCCGAAATATTTTTTCAGAGCTAGATGCAGAAAAAAATTATATTGAATTTGCAACATAGTGGAGGTTAGTATAGATGGACTAATAGAACAAGTCCCACACACTGGTACAAGCCGAAATATTTTTTCAGAGCTAGATGCATAAAAAATTATATTGAATTTGCAACCTAGTGGAGGTTAGTATAGATGGATTAATAGAACAAGTCCCACTCATTGCTACAAGCCGAAATATTTTTTCAGAGCTAGATGCAGATAAAAATTATTTTGAATTTGCAACCTGGTGGAAGTTAGTATAGATGGACTAATAGAACAAGTCCCAAACACTGCTACAGGCCGAAATATTTTTTCAGAGCTAGATGCAGAAAAAAATTATATTGAATTTGAAACCTGGTGGAGGTTAGTATAGATGGACTAATAGAACAAGTCCCACACACTGCTACATGCCGAAATACTTTTTCAGAGCTAGATGCAGAAAAAAATTATATTGAATTTGCAACCTGGTGGAGGTTAGTATAGATGGACTAATAGAACAAGTCCCACACACTGGTGCAATCCAAAATATTTTTTCAGAGCTAGATGCAGAAAAAAATTATAATGAATTTGCAACCTGGTGGAGGTTAGTATAGATGGACTAATAGAACAAGTCCCACACACTGCTACAAGCCGAAATATTTTTTCAGAGCTAGATGCAGAAAAAAATTATATTGAATTTGCAACCTGGTGGAGGTTAATATGGATGGACTAATAGACCAAGTCCCACACACTGCTACAAGCCAAAATATTTTTTCAGAGCTAGATGCAGAAAAAAATTATATTGAATTTGCAACCTGGTGGAGGTTAGTATAGTTGGACTAATAGAACAAGTCCCACACACTGCTACAAGCCGAAATATTTTTTCAGAGCTAGATGCAGATAAAAATTATTTTTAGTTTGCAACCTGGTGGAGGATAGTATAGATGGACTAATAGAACAAGTCCCACACACTGCTACAAGCCAAAATATTTTTTCAGAGTTAGATGCAGAAAAAAATTATATTGAACTTGCAACCTGGTGGAGGTTAGTATAGATGGACTAATAGAACAAGTCCCACACACTGCTACAAGCCAAAATATTTTTTCAGAGCTAGATGAAGAAAAAAATTATATTGAATTTGCAACCTGGTGGAGGTTAGTATAGATGGACTAATAGAACATGTACCACACACTGCTACAAGCCAAAATATTTTTTCAGAGCTAGATGCAGAAAAAAATTATATTGAATTTGCAACCTGGTGGAGTTTAGTATAGATGGACTAATAAAACAAGTCGCACACACTGCTACAAGCCGAAATATTTTTTCAGAGCTAGATGCATAAAAATAATATATTGAATTTGCAACCTGGTGGAGGTTAATATAGATGGACTAATAGAACAAGTCCCACACACTGCTACAAGCCGAAATATTTTTTCAGAGCTAGATGCAGAAAAAAATTATATTGAATTTGCAACATAGTGGAGGTTAGTATAGATGGACTAATAGAACAAGTCCCACACACTGGTACAAGCCGAAATATTTTTTCAGAGCTAGATGCATAAAAAATTATATTGAATTTGCAACCTAGTGGAGGTTAGTATAGATGGATTAATAGAACAAGTCCCACTCATTGCTACAAGCCGAAATATTTTTTCAGAGCTAGATGCAGATATAAATTATTTTGAATTTGCAACCTGGTGGAAGTTAGTATAGATGGACTAATAGAACAAGTCCCAAACACTGCTACAGGCCGAAATATTTTTTCAGAGCTAGATGCAGAAAAAAATTATATTGAATTTGCAACCTGGTGGAGGTTAGTATAGATGGACTAATAGAACAAGTCCCACACACTGCTACATGCCGAAACACTTTTTCAGAGCTAGATGCAGAAAAAAATTATATTGAATTTGCAACCTGGTGGAGGTTAATATGGATGGACTAATAGACCAAGTCCCACACACTGCTACAAGCCAAAATATTTTTTCAGAGCTAGATGCAGAAAAAAATTATATTGAATTTGCAACCTGGTGGAGGTTAGTATAGTTGGACTAATAGAACAAGTCCCACACACTGCTACAAGCCGAAATATTTTTTCAGAGCTAGATGCAGATAAAAATTATTTTTAGTTTGCAACCTGGTGGAGGATAGTATAGATGGACTAATAGAACAAGTCCCACACACTGCTACAAGCCAAAATATTTTTTCAGAGTTAGATGCAGAAAAAAATTATATTGAATTTGCAACCTGGTGGAGGTTAGTATAGATGGACTAATAGAACAAGTCCCACACACTGCTACAAGCCAAAATATTTTTTCAGAGCTAGATGAAGAAAAAAATTATATTGAATTTGCAACCTGGTGGAGGTTAGTATAGATGGACTAATAGAACAAGTCCCACACACTGCTACAAGCCGAAATATTTTTTCAGAGCTAGATGCAGATAAAAATTATTTTGAATTTGCAACCTGGTGGAAGTTAGTATAGATGGACGAATAGAACAAGTCCCAAACACTGCTACAAGCTGAAATATTTTTTCAGAGCTAGATGCAGAAAAAAATTATATTGGATTTGCAACCTGGTGGAGGTTAGTATAGATGGACTAATAGAACAAGTCCCACACACTGCTACTTGCCGAAATACTTTTTTAGAGCTAGATACAGAAAAAAATTATATTGAATTTGCAACCTGGTGGAGGTTAGTATAGATGGACTAATAGAACAAGTCCAACACACTGGTACAATCCAAAATATTTTTTCAGAGCTAGATGCAGAAAAAAATTATATTGAATTTGCAACCTGGTGGAGGTTAGTATAGATGGAGTAATAGAACAAGTCCCACACATTGCTACAAGCCGAAATATTTTTTCAGAGCTAGATGCATAAAAAAATTATATTGAATTTGCAACCTGGTGGAGGTTAGTATAGATGGACTAATAGAACAAGTCCCACACACTGCTACAAGCCGAAATATTTTTTCAGAGCTAGATGCAGAAAAAAATTATATTGAATTTGCAACCTGGTGGAGGTTAGTATAGATGGACTAATAGAACAAGTCCCACACAATGCTACAAACCGAAATATTTTTTCAGAGCTAGATGCAGATAAAAATTATTTTGAATTTGCAACCTGGTGGAGGTTAGTATAGATGGATTAATAGAACAAGTCCCACACACTGCTACAAGCCGAAATAATTTTTCAGAGCTAGATGCAGAAAAAAATTATATTGAATTTGAAACCTGGTGGGGGTTAGTATAGATGGACTAAAAGAACAAGTCCGACACACTGCTACAAGCCGAAATATTTTTTCAGAGCTAGATGCAGAAAAAAATTATATTGAATTTGAAACCTGGTGGAGGTTAGTATAGATGGACTAATAGAACAAGTCCCACACACTTCTACAAGCCGAAATATTTTTTCAGAGCTAGATACAGAAAAAAATTATATTGAATTTGCAACCTGGTGGAGGTTAGTATAGATGGACTAATAGAACAAGTCCCACACACTGCTACAAGCCGAAATATTTTTTCAGAACTAGATGCTGAAAAAAATTATATTGAATTTGCAACCTGGTGGAGGTTAGTATAGATGGACTAATAGAACAAGTCCAACACAATGCTACAAGCCGAAATATTTTTTCAGAGCTAGATGCAGAAAAAAATTATATTGAATTTGCAACCTGGTGGAGGTTAGTATAGATGGACTAATAGAACAAGTCCCACACACTGCTACAAGCCGAAATATTTTTTCAGAGCTAGATGCAGAAAAAAATTATATTGAATTTGCAACCTGGTGGAGGTTAGTATAGATGGACTAACAGAACAAGTCCCACACACTGCTACAAGCCAAAATATTTTTTCAGAGCTAGATGCAGAAAAAAAATATATTGAATTTGCAACCTGGTGGAGGTTAGTATAGATGTACTAATAGAACATGTACCACACACTGCTAAAAGCCAAAATATTTTTTCAGAGCTAGATGCAGAAAAAAATATATTGACTTTGCAACCTGGTAGAGGTTAGTATAGATGAACTAATAGAACAAGTCCAACACACTGCTACAAGCCGAAATATTTTTTCAGAGCTAGATGCAGATAAAAATTATTTTGAATTTGCAACTTGGTGGAGTTTAGAATAGATGGACTAATAGAACAAGTCCCACACACTGCTACAAGCCGAAATATTTTTTCAGAGCTAGATGGAGAAACAAATTATATTGAATTTGCAACCTGGTGGAGGTTAGTATAGATGGACTAATAGAACAAGCCCCACACACTGCTACAAGCCGAAATATTTTTTCAGAGCTAGATGTAGATAAAAATTATTTTGAATTTGCAACCAAGTGGAGGTTAGTATAGATGGACTAATAGAATGATGCTATGCCCAAAAGGTTTTACTTTACTAGGTGCTGTAAAAAAATTAGTATTCTATACACAGGTGGTGTAGCTTGCAACACAGATAGGCTACTCCACTGACTAACACACACTGCAAGAGGCCAAAAAGGATTTGCTTTGCTAGATTTAGCCAAATGCTGTGAAAAAAACTTGCAAAGGACAAAAACAGACCTGCCTGGCAAAAAGTGATAGGAACTGATGTAACCTAGCCCTCAAAAGACTGCAATTACAATTAGTCTTTACTCCCAACCTATCTATTTAAGAGCACAGACCTGCCTGATAAAAGTGATAGGAACTGATGTAACCTAGCCCTGAAAAGGACTGCAATTACAATTAGTCTTTACTCTCAACCTATCTATTTAAGAGCACAGACCTGCCTGATAAAAGTCGTAGGAAATGATGTAACCTAGTCCTTAAAAGGACTGCAATCACAACTATTCCCTACTCCAAAGCTATCTGTAGATTTGTGCGAAAATTGGCTTGAAATTAACAAAGTATAGCGCAAACAGCAACAGCGGTGCCGTCTAACATGCAGCTTCAGCAGTGAGAATTGGTGGCGACGGGAAAATGGCTGGGTCTTATAGGGCAAGGATATGTGACATACACTGCAAATGACACTTGCCCTTGCTTGTGTGAAAAAAAGCAGTTCGCTCCATGTGTGCGCTGATGATAGGCTGACAGATTGCACCTCCCCACTGTAAATGCGGGAAAGAGAAAAAAAAATGGAGATCTTCATTATTCCTGCAGAGAGCCATCCCCTGCCCCTCCCCCCGCCCCGCTGTACACTCAAACTGCGTATTAACATTAATTTTCAGCATTACTGAGAAAAAATCCAGTTATGATTTTGGTGCACGAACAGTTATCGAACATAACCTCGAACAGCCGAATTTTTTTCAAATTGTTTGTGTTCGCCGAACGGCTCGAACACCGCCCAAAACAGCTCGAATTTGAGATTGGCGAACAGTTCGAGTCGAACTCCGCTCATCTCTAGTGCAGAGTGTACTTCAATGAGAAAAAAAAATTAACTTTTTAGAATTTACCAAATTGCTGCAATTAAACAAAGAGTGAAAAATTTAAAGGGATCTGAATACTTTCCGTACCCACTGTATCTATCCATATAACTATTAAATATCTATTTATCCATATATATATCAATCGATATATTATCTATCTATCTATCTATCTATCTGTCTATCTATCCATTATCTATATATATATATATATATACACTGCTCAAAAAAATAAAGGGAACACTCAAATAACACATCCTAGATCTGAATGAATGAAATATTCTTATTGAATACTTTGTTCTGTACTAGAGATGAGCATTGTTCTACTCGAACTGTTCGCCAATCTCAAATTCGAGCTGTTTTGGGCGGTGTTCGAGCCGTTCGGCGAACACGAACAATTTGAGAAAAATTCGGCTGTTCGAGGTTATGTTCGATAACTGTTCGTGCACCAAAATCATAACTGGATTTTTTCTCAGTAATGATGAAAATTAATGTTAATACGCAGTTTGAGTGTACAGCGGGGTGGGGGGAGGGGCAGGGGATGGATCTCTGCAGGAACAATGAAGATCTCCATTTTTTTTTCTCTTTCCCGCATTTGCAGTGGGGAGGTGCAATCTGTCAGCCTATCAGCAGCGCACACACGGAGCGAAGTGCTTTTTTTCACACAAGCAAGGGCATGTGTCATTGGCAGTGTATGTCACATGTCCTTGCCCTATAAGACCAAGCCATTTTCCCCGTCGCCACCATTTTCTCACTGCTGCAGCTGCGTGTTAGACGGCACCGCTGTTGCTGTGTGCGCTATACCTTGTTAATTTCAAGCCAATTTTCGCACAAATATACAGATAGCTTGGGAGTAGGGAATAGTTGTGATTGCAGTCCTTTTAAGGACTAGGTTACAGCATTTCCTACGACTTTTATCAGGGAGGTCTGTGCTCTTAAATAGATAGGTTGTGGGAGTAAAGACTAATTGTAATTGGAGTCCTTTTCAGGACTAGGTTACATGAGTTCCTATCAGTTTTTGCCAGGCAGGTCTGTGCCAGTGCTGTGCAAGTTTTTTTCACAGCATTTGGCTGAATCTAGCAAAGCTAATCCTTTTTGGCCTATTGCAGAGTGTGTTAGTCAGTGGAGTAGCCTATCTGTGTTGCAAGATATAACACCTGTGTATAGAATACCAATTTTTTTACTGCACCTAGAGAAGTAAAATCTTTTGGGCATAGCATCATTCTATTAGTCCATCTATACTGACCTCCATCAGGTTGCAAACTGAATATAATTTTTTTCTGCATCTAGCTCTGAAAAAATATTTGGGCTTCTAGCATTGTGTGGGACTTGGTCTATTAGTCCATCTATACTGACCTCCATCAGGTTGCAAATTAAAAATAATTTTTTTCTTCATTTAGCTCTGAAAAAATATTTGGGCCTCTAGCAGTGTGTGGGACTTGTTCTATTAGTCCTTCTATACTGACCTCCAGCAGGTTGCAAATTGAATATAATTTTTTTCTGCATCTAGCTCTGAAAAAATAGTTGGGCTCCTAGCGGTGTGTGGGACTTGGTCTATTAGTCCATCTATACTGACCTCCATCAGGTTGCAAATTAAAAATAATTTTTTTCTGCATCTAGCTCTGAAAAAATATTTGGGCTTCTAGCAGTGTGTGGGACTTGGTCTATTAGTCCATCTATACTGACCTCCATCAGGTTGCAAATTAAAAATATTTTTTTCCTGCATCTAGCTCTGAAAAAATATTTGGGCTTCTAGCAGTGTGTGGGACTTGGTCTATTAGTCCATCTATACTGACCTCCATCAGGTTGCAAATTAAAAATAATTTTTTTCTGCATCTAGCTCTGAAAAAATATTTGGGCTTCTAGCAGTGTGTGGGACTTGGTCTATTAGTCCATCTATACTGACCTCCATCAGGTTGCAAATTAAAAATAATTTTTTCCCTCATTTAGTTCTGAAAAAATATTTGGGCTTCTAGCAGTGTGTGGGACTTGTTCTATTAGTCCTTCTATACTGACCTCCAGCAGGTTGCAAATTGAATATAATTTTTTTCTGCATCTAGCTCTGAAAAAATAGTTGGGCTTCTAGCGGTGTGGGGGACTTGGTCTATTAGTCCATCTATATTGACCTCCATCAGGTTGCAAATTAAAAATAATTTTTTTCTGCATCTAGCTCTGAAAAAATATTTGGGCTTCTAGCAGTGTGTGGGACTTGGTCTATTAGTCCATCTATACTGACCTCCATCAGGTTGCAAATTAAAAATAATTTTTTTCTGCATCTAGCTCTGAAAAAATATTTGGGCTTCTAGCGGTGTGTGGGACTTGGTCTATTAGTCCATCTATACTGACCTCCATCAGGTTGCAAATTAAAAATATTTTTTTTCTGCATCTAGCTCTGAAAAAATATTTGGGCTTCTAGCAGTGTGTGGGACTTGGTCTATTAGTCCATCTATACTGACCTCCATCAGGTTGCAAATTAAAAATAATTTTTTTCTGCATCTAGCTCTGAAAAAATATTTGGGCTTCTAGCAGTGTGTGGGACTTGGTCTATTAGTCCATCTATACTGACCTCCATCAGGTTGCAAATTAAAAATAATTTTTTTCTTCATTTAGCTCTGAAAAAATATTTGGGCTTCTAGCAGTGTGTGGGACTTGATCTATTAGTCCTTCTATACTGACCTCCAGCAGGTTGCAAATTGAATATAATTTTTTTCTGCATCTAGCTCTGAAAAAATAGTTGGGCTTCTAGCGGTGTGTGGAACTTGGTCTATTAGTCCATCTATACTGACCTCCATCAGGTTGCAAATTAAAAATAATTTTTTTCTGCATCTAGCTCTGAAAAAATATTTGGGCTTCTAGCAGTGTGTGGGACTTGGTCTATTAGTCCATCTATACTGACCTCCATCAGGTTGCAAATTAAAAATAATTTTTTTCTGCATCTAGCTCTGAAAAAATATTTGGGCTTCTAGCGGTGTGTGGGACTTGGTCTATTAGTCCATCTATACTGACCTCCATCAGGTTGCAAATTAAAAATAATTTTTTTCTGCATCTAGCTCTGAAAAAATATTTGGGCTTCTAGCAGTGTGTGGGACTTGGTCTATTAGTCCATCTATACTGACCTCCATCAGGTTGCAAATTAAAAATAATTTTTTTCTGCATCTAGCTCTGAAAAAATATTTGGGCTTCTAGCGGTGTGTGGGACTTGGTCTATTAGTCCATCTATACTGACCTCCATCAGGTTGCAAATTAAAAATAATTTTTTTCTGCATCTAGCTCTGAAAAAATATTTGGGCTTCTAGCAGTGTGTGGGACTTGGTCTATTAGTCCATCTATACTGACCTCCATCAGGTTGCAAATTAAAAATAATTTTTTTCTGCATCTAGCTCTGAAAAAATATTTGGGCTTCTAGCGGTGTGTGGGACTTGGTCTATTAGTCCATCTATACTGACCTCCATCAGGTTGCAAATTAAAAATAATTTTTTTCTGCATTAGCTCTGAAAAAATATTTGGGCTTCTAGCAGTGTGTGGGACTTGGTCTATTAGTCCATCTATACTGACCTCCATCAGGTTGCAAATTAAAAATAATTTTTTTCTTCATTTAGCTCTGAAAAAATATTTGGGCTTCTAGCAGTGTGTGGGACTTGTTCTATTAGTCCTTCTATACTGACCTCCAGCAGGTTGCAAATTGAATATAATTTTTTTCTGCATCTAGCTCTGAAAAAATAGTTGGGCTTCTAGCGGTGTGTGGGACTTGGTCTATTAGTCCATCTATACTGACCTCCATCAGGTTGCAAATTAAAAATAATTTTTTTCTGCATCTAGCTCTGAAAAAATATTTGGGCTTCTAGCAGTGTGTGGGACTTGGTCTATTAGTCCATCTATACTGACCTCCATCAGGTTGCAAATTAAAAATAATTTTTAACTGCATCTACAGTACCTCTGAAAAAATAATTGGGCTTCTAGCAGTGTGTGGGACTATTTGTATTAGTCCATCTATACTGACCTCCATCAGGTTGCAAATTCAAAATAATTTTTTTCTGCATCTAACCCAGCCAATAGTTTTGGCCTAATACCACAGTTTGGCCACTCAGCTCTGCTCGGTTACCATCCATTGTTTTTTTGTGCAAACAACTCCAGAGTTGTGAATTAGTTAACCACCAAAATGAGTGGAAAAAGGCCTGCTGCTGGTGGAAAGGGGAATAGGCGTGTTGGGAAGGGGAAAAAAGGTTGTGTCCGTGGGGTAGGTGTTAAAGCAACAGTAACATCTGCAGAAGAAAGACCATCTTCCAGCCAAACTAAAATGTCTACTTCTTTTAGCGGACAATGTGATAAGATCCCTTTCTTACGGCCACGCCAATCGCTACAAATTCCAGGTGAGGCACAAAAACAGCAGGTGCTTCAACGGATATCAAGTGCTCCTTTAAGTGGGCTCTCCTCCACATCAACTTCAACATCACAAATACTCCAGTCCTCAAAGGTGTCACCCAAATCGCACTTGCTTCCTCACAGCTCCCAAATCTCCAGCTGCCCGTCTGAGTATGAGGTAGAACAGATGGTTGAGTCTGCAGAGCTGTTTACTCATACTATAGCCTGGGAATCAGAGGTTGACTCCAGCGCTTCTGTGAATCCAGACGAGGAAATGATCTGCACTGATGCCCAGAATCTTTATGAGTCGGATCCAGGACCAGACGCAGAAGGTTCTGACCATAATGTAGACCCTCATTCCCAAACTGTAACTCCTGTTGGTGGAGACAATGAGGAAGACGATGATAAGACTCAAATACCTGATTGGAGCGACAACTTTAGTTTTTTGTCAGGGCAGGAACAGGTTGGCTCTGAGGACGACGGGTGTGATAACGCACAGGGTGATGATGATGAGGTCGGAGATCCCACTTACTGTCAACCCACAGTCAGCCAAGAGATGAGGTCAGCAGAGGAGGTGGAGGAAGATGCTAGTGACGACGAGGTCAGGTTGCGCCTTCCTGGACAGAGACGTAGTACTGGAAGCACGTCAACAACTGCATCCTCAAACACAACTCTGCCTCTCACCACAAGTCATGGTGGCTCTTCAGGTCGCATGGGTGCTAAGCCTTGCATAGCCTGGGCATTTTTTCAGATCGATAAAGATGACCCAACTCGTGTTATCTGTAACATTTGTCAGCAAAAGCTAAGTAGAGGCCAAAAAATACATAGTTTGAGTACTTCATGCATGAACCGGCACATGGACATGAAGCATAAGTTGCAGTGGGAAGCTCAGTGTGCTACAATGCGGCCTAGCCGGCCGGGCCAATCACCGTCTGCCATATCTTGTGCATCCGCGGCCTCTTCATCCTCTGTGACTGGGGGGACAGCAGTCACACCTGTTTTGGGGCGCAGACCTGCCACCTCTTTACCCGCAACAGCCAGCGTGATTGGCAGGTCATCATTTTCTTTGGAGGTGGTAACACCAGCTGGTGTTGAGCGCTGTCCGACATCGATAGCACCACCTTTGGATCAAGGCAACCTAACATGTCCGCCTGCATCTTCCTCACAGACCGGCAGTTTGCCGGGGACACCCTTATCAACCCCGTCTAAGCACAATAGCCAGCCCTCGGTCCCTCAGATGTGGACAAGTAAAAGACCATTTCCTCCTAGCCATGAGAAAGCTAAGAGGTTGAATTTCACCATCTGCAAGCTCTTGGCTACAGAAATGCTGCCTTTCCGCCTGGTGGACACAGAGGATTTTCGAGACCTTATGTCCGTCGCAGTGCCCCAGTACCAGATGCCCAGTCGGCACTACTTCTCAAAGAAAGGTGTGCCTGCGCTCCACCAGCATGTCGCACACAACATCACCGCTTCTTTGAGAAACTCTGTGTGTGACAGGGTGCATTTCACCACAGACACTTGGACGAGTAGGCATGGACAGGGGCGTTACATGTCGCTGACTGGGCACTGGGTAACTATGGTGACAGCAGGACAAGGGGCTGCTGTCCAAGTCTTGCCGTCCCCACGAGTTGTGCGTCAATCCTCTTTATGTCAAAGTTCCTCCACTGCTTCTGCCTCCTCAACCTCCTCTCGGTCTTCCACCTGCACCCAAAGCCTGTCTGGTCATGCCACAAGCTTTCTAACTGCGCAGAAGGGATCCTGCACACCTCCTTACTATGCTGGCAGTAGGGCTCAACGTCATCAGGCGGTTTTTACATTGAAATGTCTGGGAAATGTGAGTCACACAGCTGAGGAGTTGTGGTCAGCTCTGGTGAACCAATTTCATGAATGGTTGTCTCCACTGGACCTGAAACCAGGGAAGGCCGTGTGCGACAATGCTGCAAACCTGGGTGCGGCCCTTCGCCGGGGCAATGTCACACACGTGCCTTGTATGGCTCACGTGTTGAACCTGGTTGTCCAGCAATTTTTAGCCCACTATCCCAGACTAGATGGCCTTCTGCAGAGGGCACGGTCGCTGTGTGCTCACTTCCGCCATTCGCATCCCGCAGCTCAGCGACTTACATCTCTACAGAAGTCGTTGGGCCTGCCACTTCACCGGCTAAAATGCGATGTGCCTACCCGGTGGAATTCAACTCTGCACATGTTGCAGCGACTGTGGCAGCACCGACAAGCCCTGGTGCAATACGTTCTGACGTATAGCCTGGGCCAACGAGATTCAGAGGTGGGGCAAATCACGCTGGAGGAGTGGTCTCAGATCAGGGTCCTATGCACCCTTCTGCACAGTTTTGAAATGGCGACGAAGATGTTTAGTGCTGACGATGCCATTATCAGCATGACTATTCCGGTGATTTACATGCTGGAGCACATGTTAAACAGAATTCGGTGTCAGGTGGTGGCACAAGAGGAGGTGGAGGAAGTAGAGGAGGAGGAGTTGTATGCGGAAGGGCTAACATCTGCAAGGTCCAGACGGTCGGCAGCACCAAGGCGGCAGGCATGTGAGGGTGGGGGAGATGGTTTTACCAGGGCGCATGGTAGCAGCCAAACTAGTGAGGAAGGTGCAGGAGCCCAGGAAGAAGTGGAGGACGAACTGATGGAAGACTCATCAGATGAGGGAGACCTTGATCACATTTCTGTTGTGCGAGGTTGGGGGGAGAGGACAGAGGAAGGAAGCATGATTGTTACCTCGCCACCAACACAACAGGGACTTGGTGCTCCTGGATGCGCAACACACATGAGTGCCTTCTTGCTGCACTACCTGCAACATGACCCTCGAATTGTGAGAATTAGAAATAATCCTGACTACTGGGTTGCCACACTGTTAGATCCCCGGTACAAAAGTAAATTTGCAGAAATTATTCCTGCCATAGAAAGGGATGCACGCATGCAGGAGTATCAGCAGAGACTGTTGCAGAATCTTACATGTCCTTTTCCACAAAATACCAGTGGTGCACGTAGTGAATCTCACAGTTCCAACTTGCCAACCGTGGGACCGTCAAGTGTTCAGCACTCAAACCGTAACAGAACCACAGTATCTGCTGGTAACATCAATTTTGCGGAATCATTTCACCACTTTTTTAGCCCATCCTTTGCAAGGCCACAGGAGACAAGAAGTCTGACACATAGTCAACGCCTAGAGACGATGGTACAGGAGTATCTCCAAGTAAACATTGAAGCCACGACTGTGTCACTGGACCCTTGCTCTTTTTGGGCTTCCAATCTGGATAAATGGCCGGAGCTAGCCACTTACGCCTTGGAGATCTTGTCATGCCCCGCAGCCAGCGTTCTGTCTGAACGTGTGTTCAGCGCTGCTGGTGGTGTGCTGACAGATAAGCGCACGCGGCTCTCCACTGATAATGTAGACAGACTCACGTTCATAAAGATGAACAAATCATGGATCCGAAACGACTTTTCTACCCCTGTGTCATCCTGGGGAGAGTAAAAGCTTGATGATTGGTTAAAATCACCCTACCAACCGTTTTAAGCTTTCAAATTACTAATCATGTTTATCTGTATCTTGACTGGAAAATAATTTGGGCTTTGTAGCAGTGTGCAGCACTGATCCTATTAGGCCATCTATACTAAAGCTTCACCAGATTTAAAATTAAAAATAATTTTTAGCTGCATCTAGCCCGGAAAATAATTTTGGGGCTCCGAGATGCGCAAGGCACATAAGTGCCTTCTTGCTGCACTACCTGCAGCATGACCCTCATATTGTCAGAATTCGAAGTAATCATGACTACTGGGTTGCCACACTCTTAGATCCCCCAAACTTTTCGATCAACCTTTTCATTTTAATAAAGACCAAAAAAATGGTCATTTTTGAAATTATAAGCATTAGCAGGTTGTTAGAAACTGAAATCAAACAGTTTTCAACTCAAAACTTTATTCTAGGTGATGTTACATTTTCACATAGGACCCCTTGTTCGAAAGGAGCTTCTGAACTCTCTCGTCCATTGAATTTGTCAGGTTTTGGATGGTTTCTGCTTCAATTGTTTTGCATGAGGACAGAATACCCTCCCAGAGCTGTTGCTTAGATGTGAACTGCCTCCCGCCATCATAGACACTCCTTTTAATGATGCTCCAAAGGTTCTGAATGGGGTAGAGGTCAGGGGAGCATGGGGGTCACACCATAAGTTTGTCCCCTTTTATGCCCATATCAGCCAGAGATGCAGATGTTTTATGTGCAGCATGAGATGGTGCATTATCATGCAGAAAAATGATCTTGCTGTGAAATACACGGTTCTTCTTCTTGAACCATGGCAGGAAGTGCTGTTTGAGAAAATCCACATACATTATGGAGTTCATCTTTAGCGCCTTCAGGGATCCTAAAGGGGCCGACAAACTCTCTCACCATGATTCCAGCCCAAAACATTACTCCACCTCCTCCTTGTTGGCGCTGTAGCCGTGTTTGCGTGGGGTGTCCATCAACCAGCCATCCTCCACTCCATCCATCTGGACCATCGAGCGCTGCACGGCACTCATCCGTGAACAAAACAGTTTTGAAATCAGTCTTCATGTAATGTTTGGCCCACTGGAGCCGTTTCTGCTTGTGTGAAGTGGATAGAGGAGGTCGACAGGATGGCGCATGCACAGCTGCAAACCTCTGAAGGACCCTGCATCTTGTTGTTCGGGGGACCTTGGAGGCACAAGCAGCTTCAAAAACTTGTCTGCTGCTATGACAAGGCTTTTTTGCCGCTGCTCTTTCAACCTGACGTAATTGCCTGTAGGAAAGAGTCCTCAATTTGCCCTTATCAGCACGCACACGTGTGTACTGTGAATCAGCTACATACTTCTTGATTGCCAAGACACTTCATCCTGATCATCGCACAATGTTGATTGTAGTCATGCCTTGACCTAAACACTCCACAATTTGTTGCTTCTCAGCAGCCGACACATCCTTTTTCTTTCCCATTTTGGCAGAAAATGTAGGCTGCTTAATAATGTGAGAGAGCCTTCTTAAGTAGTCTTGCCTTTCATTGGACACACCTGCCAAACTAATTAGCACAGGTGTCTGCAATTGCTTACAGTGATATAAAGAGCCCTGACACACATCACCATCAATGAGTTTAACTGACAAACAAACAAATTCTTCCCTTATCACTCCTAAACACTTTTTGTATAATAATTTGGAACGCAGTGTACATGTGCTTTTCCACAAAACACCAGTGGTTCACGTAATGAATCTTACAGTTCTAACTTGCCAACCGTGGTCTGTATGGAGTTGTTCAATAAAGGGCCCAAAATTAAGATAACATAGATGGGAGAGGTCTCTATGAATAGGAATTCCTAAGTATTTGATACCCTGTGAGGGCCAGGCAAAGGGAAAGTTGGACTGGATGGAATCCTATATGGATTTGGGGAGGGAGACATCGAGGGCCTCAGACTTCGCTGCATTGATTTTAAAATTTTACCATGTAACAAAGTGATCTATTTCAGCCATAACAGCATGGATGGATATATGTGATTGAGTGATATATACTAGGACATCATCAGCAAATAGAGAGCACTTGTACTCGGTGCCTCCCACCTCAATCCACCTAATATTGGGGTTATGGCGAATTGATGAGAGCAGGTGCTCCGTCACTAGGATGTATAAGAGAGGGGACAGAGGACATCACTGCCTTGTCCCATTGGTGATTGTGAAAGGTGATGAAAATGTTCTGACGCACCCCCTGGGCCTTGGGACACCCGGAGCCGGACCCTTTTTGGTGGATGCTGGTGGTTGTAGTCTTCGTGGCAGCGACCCAGTTCCGTGGCTCAGGGCGGTCAAACCAGTGGCGGAACTATTTATGTGGTTTTCATGTTTAAATGTCCGACTACGCCAGCCGTGGATTGCGGTCAGAGTGAACCGCCGCTACAGGGCAGACCACTGAGGCTGGTGTTGTGGGTGCAGCAGAGCGTAGCATAACTCCCCTCGGGAAGAGTATAGCCTCAGGGCAGTGTATGCGGAGGATGGGGGTGATGGTGCAGGGCAGCAGCAGTAACGACACGGAGTCAGTGATGCAGTTCAGGGCCTTTACTCACAGTTCTTATTATCCAGACCACGTCTGCAGGTAACTGCTGCCCACGTCGTACTGTGCTCACCAGGTGAGGGGCTCAGACAACTCCCAGATAACTTTGGAGCATTTCACAGGACCCCCTTTGTGTGTCCTTTGTCTGGCCTTTCTTACCAACACTTCTGTCCGGCTGCCTCGGGCCTCCTCTTGGTAAACTTGGCGCCAGTTTCCCTGACCCTATGTGGTGCCTTCCTAGCGGGTGTAGCGAGGGGCTGCGCCACATAAAATGTCAGAGCCTCCGGTTTCTAGCTGAGGGTCGTTTCCTGCCTCCACTAGTTCGGGGACCGGTCTCCCCCTTTGGCCTGACCCCTCCACGCAGGTGGATTCGGGCGTGCGGTGGCGACTCGCCCGTCCGCACCCCTGGGATCCCTTTATTCCTCGTTCCTGGAGCCTTCTCCGCTCCTCTTCCTTCCTTCTCCCTCTTCCAGGCCTGGGCCTCTGTTACTAGGCCCGCCTCCGGAGCAGAGCTCATGCAGAGCCCCTGCTCCCTGCCACTTCTGCTCAGACTTCTCTGCACTGAACTAAGATGGTGCCCACCTTTTATATTCCCTTCTCAATGCACCCAGGAACTGCTTCCTCCCTGCTCCTGCACTACAGGGTTCCCCTTCCTCAGTGTTCCCTCCCCCCACTCCAGCCAGGGACAGGGACTGTCGTGCCCATCTCAGGGGCATATTGGTCGCCCTGCCCCACGGCAATGTGGTGTAATGCATGCAGGTGTCGGGTCCTGATCCACACTCCATCCTTACCTGAGAGTGAGATATCACACCTCTGGGTGAGGTGCAATACGTCTGTAGCAACCGAGCCCTCAGGGTGCTACAGTTCCATTTATCTTCAGCCTAGGTGATGTATTACGATACAGGCCTGTGATTTTGGCTATAAAAGGGTCCCCTAGACCCCTACCCCAAGCTTTTTAAGAGAATCATATATGGCGTGCCAGGAGACTCTATGGAATGCTTTCTCAGCATCCAACGAGAGTATCTAATTACAAATTTTTAACTGCATCTAGCCCAGGAAATACTTTGTGCCTAGTAGCAGTGTCTGCTAGTGAGCGGATTATCCCGGCTGTTAAGCAAGCTGCACCACCTGTAGTTTAGACACTTAATTTTTTCAAAGGAAATGCTTCGGGACCATGGGATACTTAGTGAAGAGCATCAGGAGGCACCCCAAGGCATAGGGCCTGGGATTGGCAGTAGGATGCCTTGCGGTGGACAGCCGAGCTCGATCCTTATAAAAGCTTTTTAACTGCAGCAGCTTTAGTGGACGCTACTGGAGCTGGAATTACCGCGGCTGCTGGCATGAGACTTGCCCTCCAATAGATCCTTGTAAATGGATTTAAAGTGTATTCATTCAAATTAGAGAGACAATTTAAATTAAAAAGCTTAGAGCTGCCTCCACCACAGGGGGGCTCGCTCGACCCACCAGCGGACAGGCACCAGTATTGGGAGAGGGGGGCTGGCCGTCAGGGTTCACCGCGGCTCTGGCACAAACCCGGCGACACGGAGGTGGCACGGGCAGGAGCGGACTGGCCATGTCGGCTTCTCACTTTTTGGATTTTAGAAGGGCATGACATGCCTATATCTGTGTCTCCCCCTCCTTTTACTCCTCCACCTCTTTTATTTTCGCATGACTATATGTACTTGTCACTTTTCCATGTGTTAGTTATGTCTTCTGAGCAGTTTGTCAGCTTTTGGACACCTTTGAAGGTGTTTTCTATGTGTTTCTATGTGTTTTTGTTTGCCTGCCATTGGTTTTAACGGTGATCGAAGGTGTTCGACGAACAGTTCGACGAACAGTTCGGCGAACACATGGGTGTTCGACGAACCGAACCGAACTCGAACACTACGGGGGTGGCTCAACACTATTCTGTACAAAGTTGAATGTGCTGACAACAAAATCACACATAAATCATCAATGGAAATCAAATTTATTAACCAATGGAGGCCTGGATTTAGAGCCACCCCCAAAATTAAAGTGGAAAAACACACTACAGGCTAATCCAACTTTGATGTTGGCGAATGCTTTAGTCCAGGTCTGGGAGAAAATCCCACAGGAGACCATCCGCAACCTCATCAGGAGCATGCCCAGGCATTGTAGGGAGGTCATACAGGCACGTGGAGGCCACACACAATACTGAGCCTCATTTTGACTTATTTTAAGGACATTACATCAAAGTTGGATCAGCCTGTAGTGTGTTTTTCCACTTTAATTTTGGGGGTAACTCCAAATCCAGGCCTCCATTGGTTAATAAATTTGATTTCCATTGATTATTTTTGTGTGATTTTGTTGTCAGCACATTCAACTTTGTACAGAACAAAGTATTCAATATAAAATAGATTGATATATATATATATACAGAACAGACCAAAAGTTTAGACACACCTTCTCATTTAACATTATTTCTGTATTTTCATGACTATGAAAATTGTACATTCACACTGAAGGCATCAAAACTATAAATTAACACATGTGGAATTATAAACTTATATTCTAGGTTCTTCAAAGTAGCCACCTTTTGCTTTGATGACTGCTTGGCACACTCTTGGCATTCTCTTGATGAGCTTCAAGAGGAAGTCACCGGAAATGGTCTTCCAACAATCTTGAAGGAGTTCCCAGAGATGCTTAGCACTTGTTGGCCTTTTTGCCTTCACTCTGCGGTCCAGCTCACCCCAAACCCTCTCGATTGGGTTCAGGTCTGGTGACTGTGGAGGCCAGGTCATCTGGCATAGTACCCCATCACTCTCCCTCTTGGTCAAATAGCCCTTACACAGCCTGAAGGTGTGTTTGGGGTTATTGTCCTGTTGAAAAATTAATGATGATCCAACTAAATGCAAACCGGATGGAATAGCATGCCGCTGCAAGATGCTGTGGAAGCCATGCTGGTTCAGTATGCCTTCAATTTTGAATAAATCCCCAACAGTGTGAATAAATCCCCAACAGTGTCACCAGCAAAGCACCCCCACACCATCACACCTCCTCTTCCATGCTTCACGGTGGGAACTAGGCATGTAGAGTCCATCCGTTCACCTTTTCTGCGTCGCACAAAGACATGGTGGTTGGAACAAAAGATCTCAAATTTGGACTCATCAGACCAAAGCACAGATTTCCACTGGTCTAATGTCCATTCCTTGTGTTCTTTAGCCCAAACAAGACTCTTCTGCTTGTTGCCTGTCCTTAGCAGTGGTTTCCTAGCAGCTATTTTACCATTAAGGCCTGCTGCACAAAGTCTCCTCTTAACTGTTGTTGAAGATATGTGTCTGCTGCTAGAACTCTGTGTGGCATTGACCTGGTCTCTAATCTGAGCTGCTGTTAACCTGCGATTTCTGAGGCTCGTGACTCGGATAAACATCCTCAGAAGCAGAGGTGACTCTTGGTCTTCCTTCCCTGGGGCGGTCCTCATGTGAGCCAGTTTCTTTGTAGCGCTTGATGGTTTTTGCAACTGCACTTGGGGACACTTTCAAAGTTTTCCCAATTTTTCGGACTGACTGACCTTCATTTCTTAAAGTAATGATGGCCACTCGTTTTTCTTTACTTAGCTGCTTTTTTCTTGCCATAATACAAATTATAACAGTCTATTCAGTAGGACTATCAGCTGTGTACCCACCAGACTTCTGCACAACACAACTGATGGCCCCAACCCCATTTATAAGTCAATAAATCCCACTTATTAAACCTGACAGGGCACACCTGTGAAGTGAAAACAATTTCCGGTGACTACCTCTTGAAGCTCATCAAGAGAATGCCAAGAGTGTGCAAAGCAGTCATCAAAGCAAGAGGTGGCTACTTTGAAGAACCCAGAGTATAAGACATATTTTCAGTTGTTTCACACTTTTTTGTTAAGTATATAATTCCACATGTGTTAATTCATAGTTTTGATGCCTTCAGTGTGAATGTACATTTTTCATAGTCATGAAAATACAGAAAAATCTTTAAATGAGAAGGTGTGTCCAAACTTTTGGTCTGTACTGTATATAGATAGAAAGAGATATATGGATAGATAAATAGATTTATAGATGGATAGATAATAGTTAGATATATAGATATATTGATAGATAGATAATAGATATATCAATAGATACATAGATTAATAGACATAAGGATAGATAGATAATAGATAGAATGATAGATAGATAATTAGATAGGTCGATAGATAATAGATTATATCTATTTATCTATTATCTATCGACCTATCATTCTATCGATCTATCTATCTATAGATATAAATAAGTGAGATATATAATCAGTGCTTTGCGTGTGTACCTTACTGTTCATGTCCTTTATTAATAAATGACTAAATTCCTGTAAAAAAATGACGTGGGGTCCCCCATAATTTTATTAACCAGCAGAGGGAAAGCGGACAGCTGGGGCTGATGTTTTTAGCCTGGGATGGGGTAATACTCATGAGGCTTCCCAGGCTACTAATATCAGCCCCAAGCTGTATTCTTAACCTTTGCTATTTAAATGGGGGACCCCCCCAAAAAATTGACTTAGGGTCCCCTTATTTTAACAGCTAGCAAAGGCTATGCAGACAGCTGAGGGCTGATATTAATGGCTTAGGAAGGGGCCATGAATATTGGCTCCCTCCGAGGCTACAAACAGCAGCCTTCAGCAACCCCTGAAATGGCGCATCGATAGGATGCGCCAATTCTGGCATTTAGCCTTGCTCTGCCCATTGCTTTGTAGCCGTGGCAGTGGGGTTATAGGGTTGACGTTGATGTCAGCTTATAATGCCATCTGACTTCAAGCCTTGGTTAGTAATGGAGAGACATCTGTAAGACGCCCCCATTACTAACCCCATAGTGAGGGTGAAATGTAAAATAAAGAAACCCACACCCAGAAACAAATACTTTATTTGAAATAAAGACAGACACCTTTTAATGTTCTAAATTAAACCATACTTACCATAACGCCAATTCCAGGAGAAGCCATTGTCTCCTGCAATGAAAGTAAAATAATAAAGCAACCTTATCCTTACCTTTCCGACATGAAGAACATCCATGTGTCCTACGATGTGTCCAGCTCTGCTACATCTGGATGGCAGGCTGAATTGTACCTGGACGCGACCATCCAGCCTCCCATCCTGCAGAGACACTGAGGAGCGCAAGCACATTTTACCATGTGACCGTTCTATTCATGGGATCGTCGTGGGACCCTCGATATTTTGACTGTGGCGGACAGGTGAGGATGATGTTGCTTTATTATTTTACCTTTATTACAGGTGATCATGGGCTTCGGAGATTAGCTGTAAGGTGAGTATGTGGTGTTTTTTTATTTTTTGCAAGGGTGGAGATCATCAGCGACAAGGCGTAGGTGAGTATAATGTGTTTTATTTTTATTTGAATTTTTTAAATTAATTTTAACATTATTTTTTTACTTTCAGCACATGCACCGCTGGTGAGAGACTACTGCTCCCATTCAGCGTGCCTGTGCGTGCTATTTCCTAGGGCAGTAAGCACAGGCTGATGGTGGTAGTAGTACAATCAGCCGGCGCCAATGACTCACGGTAAGCTATTTACCGCTGGTCACTGTCACAGCTGTGGGATCATGGTGACACCTGTCAGCATGATGCCACAGCGCTCTGACTGCGTTAAAGATATTACTGCCGATCAGAGCCTGTGTTTCCTGCGCTGTCCCGAGGAAGTCCATGTTCGGGGTCTGTGCTCGAACAGTAGTTGTTCGGTACGGACTCCGAACTTTACTGGTCAGGTTCGCCCATCACTGGTCGGGTTCACCCATGACAGGCTTCCTTTAATGTAATCCTCAATTCTGGGTAGTTTGTTTTGGGGAGGGATATGTCCAAAATAGCAGCAATGGTCTGACTAACATCAAGCAACGCCAAAAGAAAGTAGTTGGTTATATATCAAAGTAAGATAAAATCAGGATAAGGTCAATTCAGGATGACAATGAATATCAAAATACAAACTTTAGTAAGCAAAACTCAATACCTAAGCAAAGTGCTGAGAATAGCATGGCTTAATAATGAACCACTTTCTGACTGAAAATATTCAGATCTAGTTTGAACATACTGGTGTTAGTGGAAAGGTTTCAGAAATATTTACAAAAAGCTCTGATTATCTAGGGATTCTGACTAGAAACATAAAGCATTCAAAATGATGAACAGTGATATCCTGTGGTGAGCTCCAGACATAACCAGCAGAAGTAAATAAGATGGTAGTCAGTAGTTGGAATATTGTAATCTATTCTGTCATTTCAGGTAGATGAAAGTAAACCACCAAATTCCGCGTTTACAAAAAGTTGGTCAATGATAAAATAGCTTCCAATTTAACTATTTCCTTACACAAAATTGGGAATGTGCTTGTTCAGATGACCAGAACATTTTTGCAATGTATCAGGAAAGAGAGCGTAAAGCACATCACATCTTACGTGAAGGTATTTTTCATACCAGACTCAGGTCCCAATTCATTAAGACTGGCATTCTGTATGCCAATCTTAATAAGGGGAGTGGAGAAATAGGATGCACTGAACTCAGTAAGAGGCGCATGCCTCTTAATGAATTTGTCACATCTTATTAGTCCAGTGCACCTCCATGCATCAAATCAGAAATGCTAACATTTCTGTCATAAGAAACTCTGCCATTTTTAGGAATTTGAGGGGCGACAAAACAAAGCCATGCACTGTGCCATCCCAACTCTTTTCCAGCTCCCCCATTTTTGCATAAATACGTTTTGTGTTGCACAAAATGTTTCTGACCTTTCACAGAGTGTTTTATGCCAGTCTTTAGAAGTAAACATTTTTATGTATCAGCACAACAGCCTTTTACTGATTAAACATACTTTATATAATAAGTCCCACAATATTTCAGAATATTGTTAATACTACTGCAAAGACTGTATAATGAAACCTATGTTGTTTTTTAAAGGGTCAAATTCCTTCAATAGTGAATGTGTGTATGTTTACCATCCTTTAGAAAGTCAAAGGAAATTTACAAAAAACACATGAAATCATCTATATGAAATCATCTATCTGTCCATCCCAGTTGTCCGTCCCAGTTTTCCCTCATATCAAAATCTTCTTCAATTTCAGGTTCATACCAACCATGCACATAATAGCCTCGGTCAGGACTGCACACATGCTGGCAGGCGACCAGTCCATGTATTATTTATCCTATATAGTATATCAAGGCTGCATTATACAATATATGTACATTCTACCTTTTGTGTCTCCCACATTTCCTCATAGACTGTAAGCTTGCGAGCAGGGCCCTCACTCCTTTCGATATGAGTTATGTTTATTCTGTATTGTTTGTATAAGTCCCCCCTAAAATTTGTAAAGTGCTGCGGAATATGTTGGCTCTATAAAAATAAAAATCATTATTATTATTATTATTATACGTTTTCTAAAAAAAACAACAACAAAAAGAGAACTAGAGGTCCTAGTTAATAAATAAGGAAATGATAAACTGCTAAATCTATACAAAGGCATTATATACAGTGGGGAAAAAAAGTATTTGATACACTGCCGATTTGGTAAGATTTCCCACCTACAAAGAATGGAAAGGTCTGTAATTTTTATTGTAGGTACTAGTGTTGATAGAGTATACCTCATTAACCCTTTTGGCAAGCACCCTCAGGTGCTCGCCGAGTATTTTGGCGTGCTCGGTGTTTCATTCATTGTCACCGCACCTGCAAGTGTCATGGCTGTTAGACAGCTGTGACACATGCAGAGATAGCCCTGCGAAACTGTGAGAGACAGAATCTAAAAATAAAAACTAGAAAATGACATTGTATGATTTTTAAATAATTAAATTGCATTTTATTGCATGAAATGAGTATTTGATCAGCTACCAACCAGCAAGAATTCTGGCTCTCACAGATCTGTTAGTTTTTCTTTAAGAAGATATTCTACTCATTCGCCCATTATCTGTATTAATTGTACCTGATTGAACTCGTTAACTGTGTAAAAGACACCTGTCCGCACACTCAATCAATCACACTCCAACCTCTTCAACATGGCCAAGACCAAAAAGCTGTCTAAGGACATCAGGGACAAAATTGTAGGCCCGGACAAAGTTGGGATGGGTTACAGGACAATAGGCAAGCAGCTTGGTGAGATGGCAACAACTGTTGGCACAATTATTAGAAAATGGAAGAAACATAAGATGACTGTCAATCTTGCTTAGTCTGGGGCTCCATGCAAAATCTCGCCTCATGGGGTTAGGATGATTCTGAGAAAGGTCAGGAATCAGCCCAGAACTACATGGGAGGACCTGGTCAATGGCCTGAAGAAAACTTGGACCACAGTCTCAAACATTATCGTTAGTAACGCACTACGCCGTCATGGATTAAAATCCTTAAATGCATGGAAGGTCCCCCTGCTCACATCAGCACATGTCCAGGCCCATGTGAAGTTCCCCATTGACCATCTGGATGATCCAGAGACAGCATAGGAGAAGGTCATGTGATCAGATGATACCAAAATAGAACTTTTTGGTATCAACTCCACTCGCTATGTTTGGAGGAAGAAGAAGGATAAGTACAACCCCAAGAACACCGTCCCAACCATGAAGCATGGTGGGAGAAACATCATGCTTTGGGTGTGTTTTTATGAACAGGAACAAGATGACTGCATCGTATTGGAGGGAGGATGGATGCGGTTGCAAGATTTTCACCAATAACCTCCTTTCCTCAGTAAGAGCATTGAAGATGGGTCGTGAATGGGTTTTACAGCATGAAAATGACCCTTAACTAACAGTCAGGGCAACTAAGGAGTGGCTCCCTAAGAAGCATTTCAATATCCTGGAGTGGCCTAGCCAGTCTCCAGACCTGAACCCAATAGAAAATCTTTGGAGGCAGATGAAACTCAATGTTTCCCAGCAACAGCCCTGAAACCTGAAAGGTCTGGAGACCTGTATGAAGGAGTGATACAAAATCCTTGCTGCAGTGAGTGCAAACTTGATCAAGAACTACAGGAAACGTTTGACCTCTGTAATTGTAAACAAAGTCTATTGTATCAAATACTTATTTCAGGCAATAAAATGCAAATTAATTATGTAAAAATCATACAATGTTATTTTCTGGATTTTTTTTAAGATTCTGTCTCTCACAGTTGAAGTGTACCTACGATAACAATTACAGACCTCTCTATTCTTTGTAGGTGGGAAAACTTGTATCAAATACTTATTCTCCCCACTATATATGCCCAAAATCATTAGGTGATTTGTATTTTGATGAATATTTTTATTATTAAACAACTACAGTGCTGTTGGTCAATACAATAGGTTAATAAACCTAAATATTTGAAACAGTAAAAGTGAGGTTTTGTCTTCCTTAAGTGAATATCTACGTGTGCAGAGTTATTGAGAAACTATTAGTGTGGGGAATTATTATGCAACTAAATGAAGAAAAATAAGTCTTACTATCTCAATTATTTATTTTGTTTTAACCCCTTACCAACATATAACATTCATGTGAAGACAGGCGGTCTCCCGTGGGTAGAATACTACTCAGACAACACAGGGTGAGGGTAAAACAGTGTGACAATGCTTTATTGAACCACCAAACAGACAATAAACATATAGAACAGTCCCAGCAAATACCCAAGATGCTGCAAAATTACTGAGCGTTATCCTTCCGCTGACTTGCCGGGATTAAAACCACTGTGACTTTGGGGCTTCCAGAGCCAACAACCCCACCAATGGCACCCCACTTTTGGCAGGCACCCACAGAGAGGGGGTAATGACAATCTTAGGAAGCTGACAGGCCATTGAGGTACGTGACCAGGTGACCGGAGGGTCCCAACCTGGCTTCTCCAAACGTCTCCATGGGTTCTAGGTGACCGACGAGTCCCAACCTAGCTACCCCAAACATATCCATGGGACCAGGAGACTAGAGGGTCCCAACCTGGTTTCCCCAAATGTATCCCTGTGGGTAGATGACTGGAGGGTCATAATCCTGGCTTCGTCGAGCTTATCAATGGGTTACAGTGATGATTAATGGAGCACAACTGTGTTCTTCCAGCTGGGGCCATGGTCCCCTAAGCTGACATCCTGTAGAGTCAAGTCTGTGTCCCTATTGATGGAGCGATGTGTCCTGGTTGCTGTTCTGAAGAGTCTCTCTTGGCTGTTATTTAGTAAAAGTTCCTTTTAGAAGGATAGGGGTCCTTTTTATATAAACATCTGTGGTACATGTCATCAGCCAAAGGTCAGGAAGGGAGGTGGTAGGGGCTCATCTCCCATTTTTTCAGCATTTAATTGATCTGCATAGTTCATTTTTCCTGTTTTGCAGGTCAACAAGCCACAGGGCCCACACAATGGTCAATTAACTTATTTAGCAAACATCCAGTGTTCAATGACCCTGCGTCCCTCTCTTGCAAAGTTAGCAGACAATAAGTTACAGTAAGTATTAACTCAAGTGTTAACATTTAGGCTTATTCAAACAATATTGTGTTTTTTTTGACCATCCAAAGAAAAACACATAAATTCAAAAGTCAACATAAAGATAATAGCGTATGTCTCCTGGCTTACAGAATTTACATCTGGATAATTAACATTAAATTCGGTGTCATCACAGTTCAGTTACGTCATATGCCGGCTCCTTTACTTTGAGCTCCTGCTTATAACAGCTGCACATAGAGAGGTGCTCTGCCCATAGTTGTTACCCTGATAAATTCTGCTGTCAATCTCTGACTGCAGCATTTACAGAGCACCAGAAGGAGGGTGTGTTTTTCTATGGGCCCCCGTAATGTGAATGTCATGACGCTATTCCTGTGAATGCTAGCTTCTGGCTGACCTTTAAGGGGACTAACAAATACATTGAAAAATGAAAAAAAAAATTAAAAACATGAAAAGAATAAAAAAATAATAGTTCAAATAAACCCCTTTTCCCCTATTAAAAATAAATAAAAAATATGCATATTTGGTATCGCTACCTCCGTAAAAATCTAATCTATCAAAATATGAAATTAATTAACCTGATCGATAAAAGTCATAATGAGAAAAAAAATCAAAGTGCCATAATTAGATTTTTTAGCCGCCACAACACAGCCAAAAAAATGTAATGAGAGGCAATCAAAACATCATATCTACACAAAAATGGTCTCTATAAAACCATCAGCTCAGGATGCAAAAAAGCCCTCAAAGAGCTCCATAGACCAAAAATTGAAAATGTTACAATCTCGAAAAATTGTGACACAAGCAATTTTTTATATATATGTACACATTTTTGAATTTTCTTTCACCACTTAAAGAAAAATTAAGAAAAGATGTGCATTAATATCTCTATAATCATACTGACCTTGAGAATCATTTTGCTGGTAATTTTTACCGTATAGGGAACACTATTCATATATCCCCCAAAAACTAATCTGAAATGTGGCAGTTAACGTGCATCTTTTTTTTCAACACTTTTTTTGTGACCCTGTTGTCTAATTTTAACAAAACTTTTGATATTTCTGTGATCTCTTAACATTATCTTAATTTAAAGAGTGCTGCATCCCTCTGTAAGACTTTTAACAATTTTTGACTTTTCAGGTGCATCTCACTAAATTAGAATATCATCAAAAAGTTTATTTATTTCAGTTCTTCAATACAAAAAGTGAAACTCATATACTGTATTATATAGATTCATTACAAAGTGATCTATGTCAAGTGTTTATTTCTGTTTATGTTGATGATTATGGCTCACAGCCAATGAAAATACAGAAGTCATTTTCTCAGTAAATTTAAATAATTAACAAAAAACACCTGTAAAGGCTTCCTAAGCATTTAAAAAGGTCCCTTAGTCGGTTTCAGTAGGCTCCTCAATCATGAGGAAGACTGCTGACTGGACAGATGTCCAAAAGGCAGTCATTGACACATTCCACAAGGTCCCAGAGTTCCAATTTTCATTTGAAAATCAAGGTCCCAGAGTCTGGAGGAAGAGTGGAGAGGCACACAATCCAAGCTGCTTGAGATCTAGTGTGACGTTTCCACAATCAGTGATGGTTTGGGGAGCCAGGTCATCTGGTGGTGTTTTATCAACACCAAAGTCAGCGCAGTCGTCTACCAGGAAATTTTAGAGCACTTCATGCTTCCCTCTGCTGACAAGCTTTTTGGAGATGGAAATTTCATTCTCCAGCAGGACTTGGCACCTGTCCACACTGCCAAAAGTACCAATACTTGGTTTAAAAACAACAGTATTACTGTGCTTGATTGGCCAGCAAACTCGCCTGACCTTAACCCCATAGAGAATGTATGAGGTATTGTCAAGAGGAAGATGAGAAACACCAGACCCAACAATGCAGACGAGCTGAAGGCTGCTATCAAAGCAACATGGGCTTCCATAACACCTCAGCAGTGCCACAGACTGATCGCCTACATGCCACGCCGCATTGATTCAGTAATTGATGCAAAAGGAGCCCCGACCAAGTATTGAGTGAAATTACTGAATATACATTTCAGTAGTTCAACATTTCGGATTTTAAAAACATTTTTCAAGCTGTTGTTATAAAGTATTCTAATTTATTTAGACAATGACGTTTGTGTTTTCATTGGCTGTAAGCTATAATCATCAACATTAACTGAATTAAATGCTTGAAATAGATCACTGTTTGTAATGACTATATAATATGAGTTTCACTTTTTGTATTGAAGAATTGAAATAAATTTACTTTTTGATGATATTCTAATTTAGTGAGATGCACCTGTATATATCTTTTTTAACCAATTTTGAGGAAAACAAGCTGCCTAATAATTCTGCACACATTGATGAAGGGTGTTGACATCCTTAGGTCACACCATCCCTCATTACACAAATACACATCCCGTGATATGCTTCACACTAATAAGAATTCAGTAAGCTTGAATTTAGAAAACACGCATAAAAATTATATGATGATATGGTCAAAATACTCACTCGCATAGTAAATGACACACAGTGCAAAACGTTGTAATGAAAGAGTGCTTTCAAAATACAAGTGTTGATAGATTATTTTATCACAAAATTCAAAGTGATAGAACAAAAGTGAATTCTAAATTAAAGTAATATTTGGTGTTATCATGCTCTGCCTTAAAAACAGCATCAATTCATCTAGCTACATTTGCACACAGGCCTTGAAGAAACTCAGCAGAGAAGGTTGTTCGAAACATCTTGGAGAAATACCTACTGATTGTCTGTGGATATAGACTTGCGCAAATCCTTCTGTATCTTCATGTAATCACAGAAAAGATACCGAAGAGATCAGAACTCTGTAGGGGTCATATCAAGACTACTTCTTCTTTATGCTGCATATAACTTTTGGAGTCATACACTACCCTAATGGTATTTCATGATAGATAAGTATCTGCAAGTTTTTCTAAACAATGAGGACAATCCTGATAACATTTCCAACTTAATTTTCAGCAATGCAGCTCTGTACTTGTAAGGAACTTCCAACATGCTTCAGTGTTGCCTGTGTAACTGTGGCATCCATCTTAGAAATTAATATTACATCTATTTTCTTAATAGAGTTCTGCACACTCAATGGTTTTGTGCTAAATTTCTGAAAAGATACATTTTCCCCATATGCACTGACTCTTAGAATATCTCTGAGGAAACATTGTTTAATCTGCAAAGTTTTTATTTGTGCCTTTGACACTTGCTACAGAGAAATAATGCAATATCCTGCTCACATAGACATAGTTTGAGACACACACACTCACATGGCAGTATGACCACTCTATGTTAATTAGAAGCTTGAAATGTAAGCCTATAACATGTTAGAAATGAATATTCAACTAAGTATAGGATTGAATTCTTAACCAATCAGTAGTAAGATGTTAATACAAACCAATAAAATGACATTTCTTTGGTGGAGAATGCTATCACTACAATAGCATCACCGTACTGCAGACCCTTTTGCAGACCAGGATTCAGGAACAACCGTGGTAAGTAACCTATTACGTTACTGCCTGCCTTTTGTAGCCCTGTTCATAACTCTGTAGTTTGGTCACATGATGTTGTGCCTGCCCCGTGTCACAGTGAATGAAAAATAGTTTTTCTTTTTGCTGCTATTATATGTGCCTTACTGTCTACCCAGGTGTATGATTCTGTGAGAAGTTCTGTGAGTGGCTGAGATAAGGGAACTTGGAGATACCTGGTTCATGCTATCATCTCGCTGTTAAGACAACTCCTGAGGGCGCCCCTGGGAGCGGTGCGGTGAGTAGTTTATCAGACTCCGAGAATTCAGAGTGAAGTTGAAGTGGTGTATAAAGCCATCCCGAATGAAAGCTAGGATCTCTGCAGTTCTTGAGACATACTTGAAGTTGTGATGTCTGTCCTCTATGTCATGTAAATTCATATGGAAGTTTGTGCATGAGCAGTTGTTGTAGTCCTGTGCAAAGGTCTAGTGTGAAGTGCTCATATGACTTCAGGTTTTGACACAGGGCTTGCCATAATAATCTGTGTGGTAGTGCCAATTTTCTGTTGCTTCCTTAACAATAGAAATAATGTAGGTGGGTTCATGGGGTTTCCAGTAAAGAAACCTCCTGAGGAAGACCAAGCAGCTTTGAGACTGCCTTGCAGTGCAGTATGCAATTTTGGGAGCTTTTGGACAAGCATCTGGTGCTGCCAGGAAAGAGCCCCTACAGTACACCTCTGTTTCCTTTTAAGATGAAAGTAGAAAAAGGCCAGCTACCTACTTATCATATGGTCCATGACCTAAGAGCTGTGAATGATATCACTGTTATTAATACCCCACAGGTGCGGAATCCTCACACTCTGCTGAACCAAAAACCATCCTCTGCTGAAAGCTTTACTGTAATAGACTTGGCAAATGCTTTCTTTTCTGTACCCATCGCCGAAGATTCCTGGAAATAGTTTTTGCCTTCTCTTTCTGGGGGAAACAGTATATCTGAAATGTACTGCCTCAGGGGGGCGCAAACTCCCCTGCCATTTCCACCTCTATACAGACTGTCCTTCAGTTTTGAATTCCTAAACATTCCTCCACTGTCCTACTGCAGTATATTGATGATCTCTTGCTGTGCTGTAATAATCCATCAGTTTGTGCTAAAGAGACTTTGTCTTTGCTCTTTTTCTTGTCCAAGAATGGTTGCAAGTAGTGATGAGTGAGCACTAAAATGCTCGGGTGCTTGATGCTCGGGTCGAGCACATTGGAATACTCGGGTGCTCGACCCGAGCAACGAGCCCAATGTAAGTCTACGGGAAACTCGAGCATTTTTCAGGCGGCTCCCCCCAGCGGTCTGCAGAGGGACTAAAAGTTGCCGAAATCGATGGGAACAGTGCTCAAATGACATGGTGACAGCATGGGGAAGACCCCTGGAAGCATTTCTGACTCCCAGGTCACTTCTGTCAACAACGTTGTCAGAGGTATTACGCCACTTTTACGGACTCACAAGAAAACATACAAAAACTAAACCAAAATGGATTTTCCTGGGAAACATGTTAAGGAACATCCTTTACAGGGTAATGACTTGTATATAAAGCAAAATAAATAACCAAAAACAAAAATGCTCCTCCAAACCTTGGGCTATGTTCACACGAATCGTTTTTGATGCGTTTTTTCACTTTTGCATTGCTTTCAACCGTGACAAATGCATACACCAGGAAATTTAATTTTAACATTTTACAACCTTATCTGGCCATGTGGTGTGTGAGATATCAACAGACAAATCGTGTTTCATTTATGAAGGAGGGACTCTGAAAGTCACAAAGCCTATTTTTATAGGGCCATCAGGCGGCCCTTGCTATTCTTAAAGGGCCAGCAGTTGGCCCACAATATTCTTAGAGAGCCATCAGCCGGCTATGTTTTATTGTTCCCATTACTACAGAGAGGCTCACCTATACTGTTATTGCGTATGCAGTGAGTGGCAGGGCTTCCCAAAATTTGGATGCACCCAAATACCACTTTGAAAATTTGGATGCACCCCAATACCCCTTTGAAGAGACTTAGAGGAGCGCCTCCTGAAAACAATGTTCCCAATATTAGGAAGTAGGTCTCCCATTGTGTTTGCCTATGCAGTGAATGCAAGGTTGCCAAAAATTTGGAGGCACTCCAATGCCCCTTGGAAGAGATGTGGAGGTCAGTGGGCCTCCTGAAAACAATGTTCCCATTATTAGGAAGTGAGTCTCCCATTGTGTTTGCCTATGCAGTAAATGCAAGGGTTGCCAAAAATTTGAAGGCATTCCAAAGCCCCTTGGAAGAGACGTGGAGGTCAGAGGGCCTCCTGAAAACAATGTTCCCATTATTAGGAAGTGGGTCTCCCATTGTGTTTGCCTATGCAGTGAATGCAAGGGTTGCCAAAAATTAGGAGGCACTCCAATGCCCCTTGGAAGAAACGTGGAAGACGGCCTCATAAAAAAATGTTCCCATTAGAAAGGAGTGGGCCTCCTATACTTGTAATGCCCATGCACTAAGTGTATGGGCTGACAAATATTTACCCCTGAGGTGTATACATGAACATACTGTATTAAATTTTTTTTTACGGGCATCATAAACACCCTCTAAAAAAATTATGTGGGTGTTGCATCACGGACCACGGTCACCCTGGTGATATGGTGGTGGAGGATGAGAAGAAGGAGGAGGACAAGAGCAAATAGCCAAAATCAGGAAGCATATACCCATGTCTGGGTGTGAAAAGGTGCATGGGAATACACCTCCCAAGAAAAGACCCTGGATTTGAGTTTATATTATGCTGCTATCATTCGATGGTGTTGAGAAGACTGGCCCAATCCAGCCCTTGTTCATTTTTATAAGAGTCAGCCTGTCAGAATTTTCAGTTGACAGGCGGATGCGCTTATCAGTTATAATTCCACTAGAAGCACTAAAAACCCGCTCTGATAAAACGCTGGCGGCAGGGCAGGCCAGGACCTCCAAGGCATAGAGAGCCAGTTCATTCCACGTATCCAGCTTGGATACCCAATAATTAAAAGGCACAGAGGAATCACTGAGGACATTGGTACAGTTGGCAAGGAACTCCCTCTGCATCTTCCCATACTTTGCACTCCTTTTGAGAGTACCCCGCGCCTCAGGGCTTGTGCGATGGGAGGGGCTGAGAAAAATCTCCCAGAACTTTCCCTGCCTCTGCTGGATTGAAGTTGTGTCTCTCTCGCCTGTACTGCTTGGTTGTCCAACGAAGTGTGACCTCTGCCGCCAGCGTTTTCAGATGGGAATTTTTTTAATAGTTCAGCAACAAGGGCCTTCTGGTACAGCCCCATTTTTGCAGACTTTTCGGCCTCAGGAATAAGAGATATAAAGTTCTCCTTGTAGCGTGGGTCTAGAAGTGTCAACAACCAGTAATGACTGTCACCCAAAATTTTGAGAACGCGAGGGTCATGGGAAAGGCAGCGTAACATAAACTCAGCCATGCGTACCAGACTACTAACAGGCAAGACTTCTGTGTCCTCACCAAGAGGATGACTGACAATGCTCTCCTCCTCTTCCTCCTCTCTGTCCTCTGGCCATCCACGCTGAACAGACAGTATGACAGCTGTGCAGGTAGTACTGTTTATAGCGCATGAAACTAGCTCCTGTTCTTCCTCCTCCTCTTCCTCATAGTCCCCCAATCCACGTTGGGATGAGATGAGGCTTGGCTGTGTGTAATCACCCTGTATGGTTCCTTGCTCCATCTCATTGTGCTCCGCCTGCAATGCATCCTCTTTGATTGTGAGTAGAGAGCATTTCAGAAGACAGAGAAGCGGGATGGTGATGCTAATTATGGCGTCATCACAACTCACCATCTTGGTGGAGTCCTCAAAGTTTTGGAGGATGGTTCATATGTCTGACATCCATGTCCACTCCTGAGGTCTTATGTGTTGAGCCTGAGCTTAATACCGACATCCTTGTTGATGCTGGTACTCAACAGCTGTCCTCTTCTGCTCACAAATCCTTCCCAACATCTGCAGTGTAGAGTTCCAAGGCGTGGGGACATCACACACCAGTCTGTGAGCCGGAAGCTGCAAACGCTGCTGAAACACGGCAAGGGCGGAGGAAGCTGTAGGTGACTTTCTAAAATGGGCACACAAGCGGCGTACTGTGACTGATGTGGTCATTTCGGAGATTGAGGCTGAAGTGGGGGAGGAGGCTGAGGAGGATGAGGTGCAGGAGCTGTAGACAATGGGGGAAACCCTGATTGACCTAGGGCCCGCAATCCTTGGCGACGGGAGGACGTGTTCCGTCCCAAGGTCCAACTGGGTCCGGGCTTCCACTATTTTAACCCAGTGTGCCATCAGCGAGATGTTCCGTCCCTGCCCATAAGCACTTGTCCACTTGTCCGTGGTTAGGTGGACTATGCTGGGAACTGCATTGTTGAGGGCACGGCTAATGTTTTGGGACACGTGCTTGTGTAATGCGGGGACGGCACACCAGGAGAAATAGTGGCGGCTGGGGACCGAGTACTGAGGGACGGCCCCCGCCATAAGGTTGCGGAATGCTTCCGTCTCCACGAGCCTAAAAGGCAACATTTCAAGCACAAGCAGTAGTGAAATGTGAGAATTTAGTAGTGTGGCCTGTGGGGCGTTGGCTGCGTATTTTCACTTGCACTCCAATGACTGGGGTATGGACAACTGAATGCTGCTCTGGGACAAGGGCATAGACGTGCTTGCTGATGCTGCTACTTGAGAGTGTGCAATGACAGGTGCAGGGCAGGAGGCATCTTCGCATGCACCATGGAAAGGGGATTGGATTGCATGCACAACAGCGGAAGAAGCAGTGGTGCCACCTCATGACACTGGCCCACAAAGTCGCGTGCTTTGCTGCCATTTGCCTGATCATGCTTGTGGTGGTCAGGCTGGTCGTTTTGCCACGCCTGCTGATGCTGGCCTGGCAGGTGGCGCAAATGGCCTTTTTGGGGTTATCGGCAGAGTCTTTAAAAAACAACCAGATTCGGGAAGACCTAACAGTCGTACTGGCAACTTCATTCGTGTTGGTGTTACGGGGAATGGTTGCTTGCCTTCTGTCTGCTGCCACCGCACTGCTTCTTCCTGCCTGTTCGGGTGCTCTGCCTCCCTCCCCCTGTGTGCTGCTGTCCTCGCTCTGCATATCCTCCTGCCAGATTGGGTCAGTTACTATATCATCCATCACCTCGTCTTCCACTTCCGCACCCAGGTCCTCCTCCTGACTTTCCGGCAATGGTGTCTCATCATCGTCCACCTCTTGTGAAACTTTCCAACCATCGCCTTTGTGTGACCGTGGCTGCTCAAATATTTGGACATCGCTACATGCGATCTCCTCTTGCCCCGCTTCAAGTGGACCGGGCGAGAGGCCCGAATCTATAAATGGAAAAGTGAACAGCTCTTCAGAGTGTCCAAGTGTAGGATAATTTGACCCCGGGCACTCGGCATGGTGGGAGGAAGGAGGATCAGGGTGAGGAATATGCGGTCCAGACTCACGGCTACTGAGACTTGACCGTGTGGAAGACTGGGTGGTGGTGGTGGTGGTGGCTAAGTGACTGGAAGCATTAGCCGCTGTCCAACCAACAACCTTTTGACACTACTTTGGGTTCAATAGTGGTGTGCTGCGGTCCCCTAGGAATTGGGACAGGAAGATCGGAAGAGAAGATGTGGGCGTTTATTGTGGCACAATTTCAGCTTGCCCACGGCCTTGTCCTTGGCCTCTGCATGCACCATCACCATCACGTCCAGTTCCCCGTTCCTTGCCACGTGCCTTGCTCATTTTAAATGGAGGACAATATCTTCCACGCTCACTACAAATGACTGAATTTGGAGTGAACTTATATATGATCCGTGTGACTGACAAACCACAGTTTTAAATACCTGGCTTGTAGGTAACTATTATGAACAGAAAACTGGTGTCAATTGCTTCACTGACACACTAAAACAAATTTTTAATGGAGGTCAGAAATGGCAGTATTTTCTGAAAACGTATATGTGATCCGTGTGATGGAGAAAACACGGTTTTAAATAGCTGGATTTTTAGCGCTATAATATGGAAAGGACCTGGCTATATTCTGCAGTGCCAACAAGCAAATGGCACAGAAAAACAGTGTTCTCTGGATTGCTTTTTAAGCAAATAATGAGGATTAAGATTAGTGTTGAGCCACCCCCGTAGTGTTCGAGTTCGGTTCGGTTCGTCGAACACCTGTGTGTTCGCCGAACTGTTCTTCGAACTGTTCGTCGAACACCTTCGAACACCGTTAAAACCAATGGCAGGCAAACAAAAACACATAGAAACACATAGAAAACACCTTCAAAGGTGTCCAAAAGCTGACAAACTGCTCAGAAGACACAACTAACACATGGAAAAGTGACAAGTACATATAGTCATGCGAAAAGAAAAGAGGTGGAGGAGTAAAAGGAGGGGGAGACACAAATATAGGCATGTCATGCCCTTCTAAAATCCAAAAAGTGAGAAGCCGACACGTTCAGTCCGCTCCTGCCCGTGCCACCTCCGTGTCGCCGGGTTTGTGCCAGAGCCGCGGTGAACCCTGACGGCCAGCCCCCATCTCCCAATACTGGTGCCTGTCCGCTGGTGGATCGAGCGAGCACCCCTGTGGTGGAGGCAGCTCTAAGCTTTTTAATTTAAATTGTCTCTCTAATTTGAATGAATACACTTTAAATCCATTTACAAGGATCTATTGGAGGGCAAGTCTCATGCCAGCAGCCGCGTAATTCCAGCTCCAGTAGCGTCCACTAAAGCTGCTGCAGTTAAAAAGCTTTTATAAGGATCGAGCTCGGCTGTCCACCGCAAGGCATCCTACTGCCAGTCCCAGCCCCTATGCCTTGGGGTGCCTCCTGATGCTCTTCACTGAGTATACCGTGGTCCCGAAGCATTTCCTTTGAAAAAATTGTGTCCAAACTACAGGTGGTGTAGCTTGCTTAACAGCCGGGATAATCCGCTGACTAGCAGACACTGCTACTAGGCACAAAGTATTTCCTGGGCTAGATGCAGTTAAAAATTTGTAATTAGATACTCTCGTTGGATGCTGAGAAAGCATTCCATAGAGTCTCCTGGCACGCCATATATGATTCTCTTAAAAAGCTTGGGGTAGGGGTCTAGGGGACCCTTTTATAGCCAAAATCATGGCCCAGTATCACAATACGTCACCTAGGCTGAAGATAAATGGAACTGTAGCACCCTGAGGGCTCGGTTGCTACAGAGGTATTGCACCTCACCCAGAGGTGTGATATCTCACTCTCAGGTAAGGATGGAGTGTGGATCAGGACCCGACACCTGCATGAATTACACCACATTGCCGTGGGGCAGGGCGACCAATATGCCTCTGAGATGGACACGACAGTCCCTGTCCCTGGCTGGAGTGGGGGGAGGGAACACTGAGGAAGGGGAACCCTGTAGTGCAGGAGCAGGGAGGAAGCAGTTCCTGGGTGCATTGAGAAGGGAGTATAAAAGGTGGGCACCATCTTAGTTCAGTGCAGAGAAGTCTGAGCAGAAGTGGCAGGGAGCAGGGGCTCTGCATGAGCTCTGCTCCGGAGGCGGGCCTAGTAACAGAGGCCCAGGCCTGGAAGAGGGAGAAGGAAGGAAGAGGAGCGGAGAAGGCTCCAGGAACGAGGAATGAAGGGATCCCAGGGGTGCGGACGGGCGAGTCGCCACCGCGAGCCCGAATCCACCTGCGTGGAGGGGTGAGGAAAAAGGGGGAGACCGGTCCCCGAAACTAGTGGAGGCAGGAAACGACCCTCAGCTAGAAACCGGAGGCTCTGACATTTTATGTGGTGCAGCCCCTCGCTACACCCGCTAGGAAGGCACCACATAGGGTCAGGGAAACTGGCGCCAAGTTTACCAAGAGGAGGCCCGAGGCAGCGGGACGGAAGGGTTGGTAAGAAAGGCCAGACAAAGGACACACAAAGGGGGTCCTGTGAAGCGCTCCAAAGTTATCTGGGAGTTGTCTGAGCCCCTCACCTGGTGAGCACAGTACGACGTGATCAGCCGTTACCTGCAGACGTGGTCTGGATAATAAGAACTGTGAGTAAAGGCCCTGGACTGCATCACTGACTCCGTGTCATTACTGCTGCTGCCCTGCACCATCACCCCCATCCTCCGCATACACTGCCCTGAGACTATACTCCTCCCGTGGGGAGTTATGCTACGCTCTGCTGCACCCACAACACCAGCCTCAGCGGTCTGCCCTGCAGCGGCGGTTCACTCTGACCGCAATCCACGGGTGGCGTAGTCGGACATTTAAACATCAAAACCACATAAATAGTTCCGCCACTGGTTTGACCACCCTGAGCCACGGAACCGGGTCGCCGCCACGAAAACTACAACCACCAGCATCCACCAAAAAGGGTCCGGCTCCGGGTGTCCCAAGGCCCAGGGGGTGCATCAGAACATTTTCATCACCTTTCACAATCACCAATGGGACAAGGCAGGGATGTCCTCTGTCCCCTCTCTTATACATCCTAGTGACGGAGCACCTGCTCTCATAAATTCGCCATAACCCCAATATTAGGTGGATTGAGGTGGGAGGCACCGAGTACAAGTGCTCTCTATTTGCTGATGATGTCCTAGTATATATCACTCAATCACATATATCCATCCATGCTGTTATGGCTGAAATAGATCACTTTGTTACATGGTCAAATTTTAAAATCAATGCAGCGAAGTCTGAGGCCCTCGATGTCTCCCTCCCCAAATCCATATAGGATTCCATCCAGTCCAACTTTCCCTTTGCCTGGTCCTCACAGGGTATCAAATACTTAGGAATTCCTATTCATAGAGACCTCTCCCATCTATGTTATCTTAATTTTGGGCCCTTTATGGAACAACTCTATACAGACCACGGTTGGCATGTTAGAACTGTAAGATTCACTACGTGAACCACTGGTGTTTTGTGGAAAAGCACATGTACACTGTGTTCCAAATTATTATGCAAAAAGTGTTTAGGAGTGATAAGGGAAGAATTTGTTTGTTTGTCAGTTAAACTCATTGATGGTGATGTGTGTCAGCGCTCTTTATATCACTGTAAGCAATTGCAGACACCTGTGCTAATTAGTTTGGCAGGTGTGTCCAATGAAAGGCAAGACTACTTAAGAAGGCTGTCTCACATTATTAAGCAGCCTACATTTTCTGCCAAAATGGGAAAGAAAAAGGATGTGTCGGCTGCTGAGAAGCAACAAATTGTGGAGTGTTTAGGTCAAGGCATGACTACAATCAACATTGTGCGATGATCAGGATGAAGTGTCTTGGCAATCAAGAAGTATGTAGCTGATTCACAATACACACGTGTGCGTGCTGATAAGGGCAAATTGAGGACTCTTTCCTACAGGCAATTACGTCAGGTTAAAAGAGCAGCGGCAAAAAAGCCTTGTCATAGCAGCAGACAAGTTTTTGAAGCTGCTGGTGCCTCCAACGTCCCCCGAACAACAAGATGCAGGGTCCTTCAGAGGTTTGCAGCTGTGCATACGCCATCCTGTCGACCTCCTCTATCCACTTCACACAAGCAGAAACGGCTCCAGTGGGCTAAACATTACATGAAGACTGATTTCAAAACTGTTTTGTTCACGGATGAGTGCCGTGCAGTGCTCGATGGTCCAGATGGATGGAGTGGAGGATGGCTGGTTGATGGACACCCCACGCAAACACGGCTACAGCACCAACAAGGAGGAGGTGGAGTAATGTTTTGGGCTGGAATCATGGGGAAAGAGATTGTCGGCCCCTTTAGGATCCCTGAAGGCGCTAAAGATGAACTCCATAATGTATGTGGATTTTCTCAAACAGCACTTCCTGCCATGGTTCAAGAAGAAGAACCGTGTATTTCACAGCAAGATCATTTTTTTGCATGATAATGCACCATCTCATGCTGCACATAAAACATCTGCATCTCTGGCTGATATGGGCATAAAAGGGGACAAACTTATGGTGTGACCCCCATGCTCCCCTGACCTCTACCCCATTCAGAACCTCTGGAGCATCATCAAAAGGAGTGTCTATGATGGCGGGAGGCAGTTCACATCTAAGCAACAGCTCTGGGAGGGTATTCTGTCCTCATGCAAAACAATTGAAGCAGAAACCATCCAAAACCTGACAAATTCAATGGACGAGAGAGTTCAGAAGCTCCTTTCGAACAAGGGGTCCTATGTGAAAATGTAACATCACCTAGAATAAAGTTTTGAGTTGAAAACTGTTTGATTTCAGTTTCTAATAACCTGCTAATGCTTATAATTTCAAAAATGACCATTTTTTTGGTCTTTATTAAAATGAAAAGGTTGATCGAAAAGTTTGGGGGATCTAAGAGTGTGGCAACCCAGTAGTCATGATTACTTCGAATTCTGACAATATGAGGGTCATGTTGCAGGTAGTGCAGCATGAAGGCACTTATGTGTCTTGCGCATCTCGGAGCCCCAAAATTATTTTCTGGGCTAGCTGCAGCTAAAAATTATTATTAATTTTAAATCTGGTGGAGCTTAGTATAGATGGCCTAATAGGATCAGTGCTGCACACTGCTACAAAGCCCAAATTATTTTCCAGCCAAGATACAGATAAACATGATTAGTAATTTTAAATCTGGTGGAGCTTATTATAGATGGCCTAATAGAATCAGTGCTGCACACTGCTACAAAGCCCAAATTATTTTCCAGCCAAGATACAGATAAACATGATTAGTAATTTGAAAGCTTAAAACGGTTGGTAGGGTGATTTTAACCAATCATCAAGCTTTTACTCTCCCCAGGATGACACAGGGGTAGAAAAGTCGTTTCGGATAAATGATTTGTTCATCTTTATGAACGTGAGTCTGTCTACATTATCAGTGGAGAGCCGCGTGCGCTTATCTGTCAGCACACCACCAGCAGCGCTGAACACACGTTCAGACAGAACGCTGGCTGCGGGGCATGACAAGATCTCCAAGGCGTAAGTGGCTAGCTCCGGCCATTTATCCAGATTGGAAGCCCAAAAAGAGCAAGGGTCCAGTGACACAGTCATGGCTTCAATGTTTACTTGGAGATACTCCTGTACCATCGACTCTAGGCGTTCACTATGTGTCAGACTTCTTGTCTCCTGTGGCCTTGCAAAGGATGGGCTAAAAAAGTGGTGAAATGATTCCGCAAAATTGATGTTACCAGCAGATACTGTGGTTCTGTTACGTTTTGAGTGCTGAACACTTGACGGTCCCACGGTTGGCAAGTTGGAACTGTGAGATTCACTACGTGCACCACTGGTGTTTTGTGGAAAAGCACATGTAAGATTCTGCAACAGTCTCTGCTGATACTCCTGCATGCGTGCATCCCTTTCTATGGCAGGAATAATTTCGGCAAATTTACTTTTGTACCGGGGATCTAACAGTGTGGCAACCCAGTAGTCAGGATTATTTCTAATTCTCACAATTCGAGGGTCATGTTGCAGGTAGTGCAGCAAGAAGTCACTCATGTGTCTAGCGCATCCAGGAGCACCAAGTCCCTGTTGTGTTGGTGGCGAGGTAACAATCATGCTTCCTTCCTCTGTCCTCTCCCCCCAACCTCGCACAACAGAAATGTGATCAAGGTCTCCGTCATCTGATGAGTCTTCCATCAGTTCGTTCTCCACTTCTTCCTGGGCTCCTGCACCTTCCTCACTAGTTTGGCTGCTACCATGTGCCCTGGTAAAACTATCTCCCCCACCCTCACATGCCTGCCGCCTTGGTGCTGCCGACCGTCTGGACCTTGCAGATGTTAGCCCTTCCGCATACAACTCCTCCTCCTCTACTTCCTCCACCTCCTCTTGTGCCACCACCTGACTCCGAATTCTGTTTAACATGTGCTCCAGCATGTAAATCACCGGAATAGTCATGCTGATAATGGCATCGTCAGCACTAAACATCTTCGTCGCCATTTCAAAACTGTGCAGAAGGGTGCATAGGTCCCTGATCTGAGACCACTCCTCCAGCGTGATTTGCCCCACCTCTGGATCTCGTTGGCCCAGGCTATACGTCAGAACGTATTGCACCAGGGCTTGTCGGTGCTGCCACAGTCGCTGCAACATGTGCAGAGTTGAATTCCACCGGGTAGGCACATCGCATTTTAGCCGGTGAAGTGGCAGGCCCAACGACTTCTGTAGAGATGTAAGTCGCTGAGCTGCGGGATGCGAACGGCGGAAGTGAGCACACAGCAACCGTGCCCTCTGCAGAAGGCCATCTAGTCTGGGATAGTGGGCTAAAAATTGCTGGACAACCAGGTTCAACACGTGAGCCATACAAGGCACGTGTGTGACATTGCCCCGGCGAAGGGCCGCACCCAGGTTTGCAGCATTGTCGCACACGACCTTCCCTGGTTTCAGGTCCAGTGGAGACAACCATTCATGAAATTGGTTCTCCAGAGCTGACCACAACTCCTCAGCTGTGTGACTCACATTTCCCAGACATTTCAAAGTAAAAACCGCCTGATGACGTTGAGCCCTGCTGCCAGCATAGTAAGGAGGTGTGCAGGATCCCTTCTGCGCAGTTAGAAAGCTTGTGGCATGACCAGACAGGCTTTGGGTGCAGGTGGAAGACCGAGAGGAGGTTGAGGAGGCAGAAGCAGTGGAGGAACTTTGACATAAAGAGGATTGACGCACAACTCGTGGGGATGGCAAGACTTGGACAGCAGCCCCTTGTCCTGCTGTCACCATAGTTACCCAGTGCCCAGTCAGCGACATGTAACGCCCCTGTCCATGCCTACTCATCCAAGTGTCTGTGGTGAAATGCACCCTGTCACACACAGAGTTTCTCAAAGAAGCGGTGATGTTGTGTGCGACATGCTGGTGGAGCGCAGGCACACCTTTCTTTGAGAAGTAGTGCCGACTGGGCATCTGGTACTGGGGCACTGCGACGAACATAAGGTCTCGAAAATCCTCTGTGTCCACCAGGCGGAAAGGCAGCATTTCTGTAGCCAAGAGCTTGCAGATGGTGAAATTCAACCTCTTAGCTTTCTCATGGCTAGGAGGAAATGGTCTTTTACTTGTCCACGTCTGAGGGACCGAGGGCTGGCTATTGTGCTTAGACGGGGTTGATAAGGGTGTCCCCGGCAAACTGCCGGTCTGTGAGGAAAATGCAGGCGGACATGTTAGGTTGCCTTGATCCAAAGGTGGTGCTATCGATGTCGGACAGCGCTCAACACCAGCTGGTGTTACCACCTCCAAAGAAAATGATGACCTGCCAATCACGCTGGCTGTTGCGGGTAAAGAGGTGGCAGGTCTGCGCCCCAAAACAGGTGTGACTGCTGTCCCCCCAGTCACAGAGGATGAAGAGGCCGCGGATGCACAAGATATGGCAGACGGTGGCTGGCCTGGCCGGCTAGGCCGCATTGTTGCACACTGAGCTTCCCACTGCAACTTATGCTTCATGTCCATGTGCCGGTTCATGCATGCTGTACTCAAACTATGTATTTTTTGGCCTCTACTTAGCTTTTGCTGACAAATGTTACAGATAACACGAGTTGGGTCATCTTTATCGATCTGAAAAAATGCACAGGCTATGCAAGGCTTAGCACCCATGTGACCTGAAGAGCCACCACGACTTGTGGTGAGAGGCAGAGTTGTGTTTGAGGTTGCAGTTGTTGACGTGCTTCCAGTACTACGTCTCTGTCCAGGAAGGCACAACCTGACCTCGTCGTCAATAGCATCTTCCTCCACCTCCTCTGCTGACCTCATCTCTTGGCTGACTGTGGGTTGACAGTAAGTGGGATCTCCAACCTCATCATCATCACCCTGTGCGTTATCACACCCGTCGTCCTCAGAGCCAACCTGTTCCTGCCCTGACAAAAAACTAAAGTTGTCGCTCCAATCAGGTATTTGAGTCTCATCATCGTATTCCTCATTGTCTCCACCAACAGGAGTTACAGTTTGGGAATGAGGGTCTACATTATGGTCAGAACCTTCTGCGTCGGGTCCTGGATCCGACTCATAAAGATTCTGGGCATCAGTGCAGATCATTTCCTCGTCTGGATTCACAGAAGCGCTGGAGTCGACCTCTGATTCCCAGGCTATAGTATGAGTAAACAGCTCTGCAGACTCAACCATCTGTTCTACCTCATACTCAGACGGGCAGCTGGAGATTTGGGAGCTGTGAGGAAGCAAGTGCGATTGGGGTGACACCTTTGAGGACTGGAGTATTTGTGATGTTGAAGTTGATGTGGAGGAGATCCCACTTAAAGGAGCACTTGATATCCGTTGAAGCACCTGCTGTTTTTGTGCCTCATCTGGAATTTGTAGCGATTGGTGTGGCCGTAAGAAAGGGATCTTATCACATTGTCCGCTAAAAGAAGTAGACATTTTAGTTTGGCTGGAAGATGGTCTTTCTTCTGCAGATGTTACTGTTGCTTTAACACCTACCCCACGGACACAACCTTTTTTCCCCTTCCCAACACGCCTATTCCCCTTTCCACCAGCAGCAGGCCTTTTTCCACTCATTTTGGTGGTTAAATAATTCACAACTCTGGAGTTGGTTGGGTTAGATGGAGAAAAAAATTATATTTGATTTGCAACCTGATGGAGGTCAGTATAGATGGACTAATAGAACAAGTCCCACACACAGCTAGAAGCCCAAATATTTTTTCAGAGGTAGATGCAGAAAAAAAATATATTCAGTTTGCAACCTGATGGAGGTCAGTATAGATGGACTAATAGAGAAAGTCCCACACCCTGCTAGAAGGCCAAATATTTTTTCAGAGCTAGATGCAGTTAAAAAATTATTTTGAATTTGCAACCTGATGGAGGTCAGTATAGATGGACTAATAGAGAAAGTCCCACACACTGCTAGAAGGCCAAATATTTTTTCAGAGCTAGATGCAGAAAAAAATTATATTCAGTTTGCAACCTGATGGAGGTCAGTATAGATGGACTAATAGAACAAGTCCCACACACAGCTAGAAGCCCAAATATTTTTTTCAGAGGTAGATGCAGAAAAAAATTATATTCAGTTTGCAACCTGATGGAGGTCTGTATAGATGGATTAATAGAACAAGTCCCACACACAGCTAGAAGCCCAATATTTTTTCAGAGGTAGATGCAGAAAAAAAATTATTTTTAATTTGCAACCTGATGGAGGTCAGTATAGATGGACTAATAGAGAAAGTCCCACACACTGCTAGAAGGCCAAATATTTTTTCAGAGCTAGATGCAGAAAAAAATTATATTCAGTTTGCAACCTGATGGAGGTCAGTATAGATGGACTAATAGAACAAGTCCCACACACAGCTAGAAGCCCAAATATTTTTTCAGAGGTAGATGCAGATAAAAATTATTTTTAATTTGCAACCTGATGGAGGTCAGTATAGATGGACTAATAGAGAAAGTCCCACACACTGCTAGAAGGCCAAATATTTTTTCAGAGCTAGATGCAGATAAAAATTATTTTTAATTTGCAACCTGATGGAGGTCAGTATAGATGGACTAATAGAGAAAGTCCCACACACTGCTAGAAGGCCAAATATTTTTTCAGAGCTAGATGCAGATAAAAATTATTTTTAATTTGCAACCTGATGGAGGTCAGTATAGATGGACTAATAGAGAAAGTCCCACACACAGCTAGAAGGCCAAATATTTTTACAGAGCTAGATGCAGGAAAAAATTATATTCAGTTTGCAACCTGATGGAGGTCAGTATAGATGGACTAATAGAACAAGTCCCACACACAGCTAGAAGCCCAAATATTTTTTCAGAGGTAGATGCAGAAAAAAATTATTTTTAATTTGCAACCTGATGGAGGTCAGTATAGATGGACTAATAGAGAAAGTCCCACACACTGCTAGAAGGCCAAATATTTTTTCAGAGCTAGATGCAGATAAAAATTATATTCAGTTTGCAACCTGATGGAGGTCAGTATAGATGGACTAATAGAGAAAGTCCCACACACTACTAGAAGGCCAAATATTTTTTCAGAGCTAGATGCAGAAAAAAATTATATTCAGTTTGCAACCTGATGGAGGTCAGTATAGATGGACTAATAGAACAAGTCCCACACACAGCTAGAAGCCCAAATATTTTTTCAGAGGTAGATGCAGATAAAACTTATTTTTAATTTGCAACCTGATGGAGGTCAGTATAGATGGACTAATAGAGAAAGTCCCACACACTGCTAGAAGGCCAAATATTTTTTCAGAGCTAGATGCAGATAAAAATTATTTTTAATTTGCAACCTGATGGAGGTCAGTATAGATGGACTAATAGAGAAAGTCCCACACACTTCTAGAAGGCCAACTATTTTTTCAGAGCTAGATGCAGAAAAAAATTATATTTAGTTTGCAACCTGATGGAGGTCTGTATAGATGGATTAATAGAACAAGTCCCACACACAGCTAGAAGCCCAATATTTTTTCAGAGGTAGATGCAGAAAAAAAATATATTCAGTTTGCAACCTGATGGAGGTCAGTATAGATGGACTAATAGAGAAAGTCCCACACACTGCTAGAAGGCCAAATATTTTTTCAGAGCTAGATGCAGAAAAAAATTATATTCAGTTTGCAACCTGATGGAGGTCAGTATAGATGGACTAATAGAACAAGTCCCACACACAGCTAGAAGCCCAAATATTTTTTCAGAGGTAGATGCAGATAAAAATTATTTTTAATTTGCAACCTGATGGAGGTCAGTATAGATGGACTAATAGAGAAAGTCCCACACACTGCTAGAAGGCCAAATATTTTTTCAGATCTAGATGCAGATAAAAATTATTTTTAATTTGCAACCTGATGGAGGTCAGTATAGATGGACTAATAGAGAAAGTCCCACACACTGCTAGAAGGCCAAATATTTTTTCAGAGCTAGATGCAGAAAAAAATTATATTCAGTTTGCAACCTGATGGAGGTCAGTATAGATGGACTAATAGAACAAGTCCCACACACTACTAGAAGCCCAAATATTTTTTCAGAGCTAGATGCAGAAAAAAATTATATTCAATTTGCAACCTGATGGAGGTCAGTATAGATGGACCAATAGAATGATGCTATGCCCAAAAGATTTTACTTCACTAGGTGCAGTAAAAAAATTGGTATTCTATACACAGGTGGTATATCTTGCAACACAGATAGGCTACTCCACTGACTAACACACTCTGCAATAGGCCAAAAAGGAGTAGCTTTGCTAGATTCAGCCAAATGCTGTGAAGAAAACTTGCACAGCACTGGCACAGACCTGCCTGGCAAAAACTGATGTAACCTAGTCCTGAAAAGGACTGCAATTACAATTAGTCTTTACTCCCACAATCTATCTATTTAAGAGCACAGACCTGCCTGATTAAAGTCGTAGGAAATGCTGTAACCTAGTCCTTAAAAGGACTGCAATCACAACTATTCCCTACTCCCAAGCTATCTGTAGATTTGTGCGAAAATTGGCTTGAAATTAACAAGGTATAGCGCACACAGCAACAGCGGTGCCGTCTAACACGCAGCTGCAGCAGTGAGAAAATGGTGGCGACGGGGAAAATGGCTTGGTCTTATAGGGCAAGGACAGGTGACATACACTGCCAATGACACATGCCCTTGCTTGTGTGAAAAACAGCAGTTCGCTCCGTGTGTGCGCTGCTGATAGGCTGACAGACTGCACCTCCCCACTGCAAATGCGGGAAAGAGAAAAAAAAATGGAGATCTTCATTATTCCTGCAGAGATCCATCCCCTGCCCCGCCCCCCACCCCGCTGTACACTCAAACTGCGTATTAACATTAATTTTCATCATTACTGAGAAAAAATCCAGTTATGATTTTGGTGCATGAACAGTTATCGAACATAACCTCGAACAGCCGAATTTTTCTCAAATCGTTCGTGTTCGCCGAACAGCTCGAACACCGCCCAAAACAGCTCGAATTTGAGATTGGCGAACAGTTCGAGTAGAACAACGCTCATCTCTAATTAAGATCCAAAATAAGTATTCCTGGCCCCTGAGACCTGGATCTTTGTCTAGAAATATCTAACAGCAGCAGAAGGCAGAACTGGAATGAAGCCTCTTGTGCTATATGCACTGCAGTCTGCTATATACACTGCCTGTCTATATACACTGCCTGCCTTATATCTCTGTAGATGTATTAGTCCTCAGAAGGACTATTTGTTAAGATGGATATGTGTAATATATGGGTTTTCTCCCTACACTACCTAATACACAAGCAAATCTCTCCCTAGCTCAGCAGCACATCTCCCTACTCTGCCTGATTCCTGAGTGACTGTGATGAGCACGGCGGCGCCAGGTCTGATATAGTCCTGATGAAGCTGTGCGGCCAGCCAATCACTGTAATGCCACAACCACCATGGCTGTGGCATTACAATGAGTGGCAGGCAATCCTTGCATGTTGATTGGTGCTCTAAAGAACGCCAAACATACAGGCAGAGGACCCGAGAATCCCCCCGAGCATCTCGCAAGTACTCGGCGAGCTCCGAGCATCTTGAGTACTGAGATGCTTGGGCGAGTACCGAGTACTTGCGAGTATGCTCGAGCATCACCAGTTGCAAGGGCTCTAAAGACAAACTTCAACTCTGCCTCTCCACAGTCACCTTCCTCGGTTATTGTATCTCACCCGGCGTAAAACACTTGACCCAGGAAAGAATTGCTTTGATATAGAAACACAAGATTCCTCACTCATTTAGGTCCCTAAGGGCATTCATTGGGCTTGTCAGTTATTGCCACCCATGGATCATCAATTGCTCCACACTTCTGCAACCATTGTATGATTGTTTGATCATTGACCCCTTTTGTCCTGCTCCCGAAGCCTTGGCATCATTCCATGACCTCAAGGCAATCGTGACTAAGTCACTCACATTGGGAAGCCCGGCTTATAACAAACTATTCACCTCATTTTGTCACGACGAGTGTGATGGGTTTACTACTGGGGAGCTCACACAACTTCATGGTGGTAATCAGCATCCTGTCACATACTTTTCTGTCAGGCTGGACAGTGTAGCCACTGCCTTGCCCACATAGAGATATGAGATTATGAGGAATGCAAAACTTGTAACATGTACAACAAAGTTTGTCCTATTCACCATGCTGCTTTACATGACTGTAAAGACTTGATGCTTGCTGAAACGCAAGGTAAACTGTTATTATGTTCCTTTAACTAAGCCTGATGTTGAGTATTTTGTAGATGTCTCCAGGTGTTCGAATGAGGAACAAGGACACTTTGTCATCGGGTATGAAGTAATCCAAGATGGTAATGTACTCAAAAAAAAACCACTCTCTGCCAGTGAATCTTCACAGGAGGCAGAGCTGAAGGCTGTTATGATCTGCTACAAGCACTAAGGAAAGACAGGAGATCTGTCCCTACAATAGAACTAAACTGGATCCCTACGATGTAACGGGGAACCTGATCCTGCGATCAGACCCGCTAAAGTCCTCGGCTAGTCTGTACGAAGACCTATAGATGCAAGGGAGGGATCCCTACAAGAACTAGGGACTGGGATAAAGTTGGACACCTCCTAGCAGAAATTGTAGCAGTCAAAGACAAACACACAACAAAGAACATAGAGGTCCGAAGACCTAGCAAAACTAACAGAGAACGGTAACAGAGCACCAAGCTAGCTCAAGAGTAGTAAATACAATGAAGTCCAGCAAGGCCAGGAGGGCGGAGCCGGATTAAATAGGCAAAAATGGTCATGTGACCAGCAAACTAGAAAAAACCTAACAGGAGAGTTCTAACAGTACCCCCTCTTCTAAGAGGATCCTCCGGATCCCCTAGGACCGGGCTTATCAGGAAACCTCCTGTGAAATGCTCTGACAAGTCTGGAAGCAGAAACATCATCCGCCCTCACCCATGAGTTATCCTCGGGTCCGAAACCCTTCCAAGCGACGAGATACTGCAAACTCCCTCTATACCGTCTAGAATTTAGGATGAGGGAAATTTCATATTCCCCATCCTCCACCACCGGAGGAACAGTGGCAGAGGCATCACCAACCGACACATCAGCTTTTTTCAACAGAGAAACATGAAACACAGGATTAATCTTCCAGGAGGTAGGAACCTCCAACCTAACAGCAGATTGGTTAACTATCTGAAGCACCTTAAAGGGCCCTACAAACTTGGGACCCAATTTTTTCGAAGGAATCCTCAATCGCAGATTCTTAGAGGACAACCAAACCATGTCACTAATAGCAAACGAAACCTCTTGCCGTTTCCTATATAAGTACCTCTTAGATTTTTTGTTAGCCTCCTGAAGATTATCACGCACATCCGTCCAAACTCTCTCCAAATCACTGGAAAAACTCTCCTCCTCCGGCACAGCCGATACCAATTTGGAGAATGACCCAAAATACGGATGTCTCCCAGTACAACAAAAAAAAGGCGAACACCCAGCAGAAGAGGATGTATGGTTGTTAAGAGCAAATTCAGCAAGTGGCAGAAACTCAGACCACCCCTCTTGATTGTATGCCACAAAGCAACGCAAGAACTGTTCAACATCCTGGTTCTTTCTTTCTGTCTGGCCATTAGACTCAGGATGATATCCGGATGAAAACGACAAATGAACTCCCAACCTGTCACAAAAGGCACGCCAAAAACGAGCCACGAACTGACGTCCCCTATCAGAAACAATGTCAGTAGGAATGCCATGTAGTCTGACAATTTCCTTGACAAAGGCCTTAGCGAGTGTCTTAGTGCAAGGCAGTTTGATGAAGGGAACCAAGTGACACATCTTGCTAAAACGGTCCACGACCACCCAGATGACCATGAAACCTTCAGAGGGGGGACGGTCAGTAATAAAGTCCATAGCCAGATGTGTCCAAGGTGCACTAGGAACCTCCAGAGTGCAAAGTAACCCCACAGCAGGAGCATGCGAAGACTTAGATCTAGCACACACAGTACATTGACACACCCACTTAATGACTTCCTTCTGCCATCCAGGCCACCAAAAACTGCGACCCACAAGTCTCTTGGTCTCATAAATTCCTGGATGACCTGCCAATCGAGACTCATGACACTCAACAAACAAATCTCTCCTAAAGGTCCTAGGCACAAACAACCTCCCATGGTTAGTGCTAGATGGGGCATTCTCCTGAGCTTTAAGAATCTCATCCTCCAAAACGGAGTCCAAAGCAGCAATCACAACACCTTCTTGTAAAATGCTCTCCTCCTCCTCCTCAGCACTGACCATGGGAGAAAAGCTGCGAGACAAAGAATCCGCTTTAATATTCTTGGTACCCGGGATGTAAGTAACGGAAAAATTAAACCGCGAGAAAAAAAGTGCCCACCTAGCCTGACGGGCATTCAAGCGCTTGGCAGCATCAAGATAGATCAGATTTTTATGATCAGTGAAAACCTGAATGGGAAATTCAGCACCTTCCAAGAGATGACGCCAATGTTCAAATGCGAGTTTAATAGCCAGCAATTCCCGATTACCAATATCGTAATTAAGTACAGTCTCAGAAAATTTTTTTGAAAAAAAGGCACAGGGATGTACTCCATCCTTGCTTTCCTGAGACAACACCGCACCAACCCCCACAGAAGAAGCATCAACCTCAACCTAAAACGGCTTAGTCACATCAGGCTGTATAAGGATGGGAGCAGAGGTGAACCTCTCCTTTAGAAACACAAAAGCTTCAATGGCCTCAGAAGTCCACTGAACCGCATTAGCACCTTTCCTAGTGAGATCGGTCAGCGGTTTGACAATAATAGAAATTTTTTTTATGAATTTTCTGTAATAATTGGCAAAACCCAAAAACCTCTGTATCGATTTCAAACCAATAGGCCTAGGCCATTCCTGCACAGCTTGAACTTTAACCGGGTCCATCTCAAAACCTTCACTGGAGATAAAGTAACCCAAAAAACTAATTCTCTGTACAGCGAACTCACATTTCTCTAGCTTAGCTAAAAGCGAATTGTCCATTAATAACTGTAAAACCTCACATACGCTCCGCCAATGAGACTCCAGATCAGGCGAATAAATCAGAATGTCATCCAAATACACAACCACATTTTTGCCGATCAAAGGTCTAAGGATGTCATTAATAAGATTCTGAAAAAATGCTGGAGCATTGGTAAGACCAAAAGGCATAACCAGATTCCCAAAATGACCCACAGGAGTGTTAAAAGCAGTCTTCCATTCATCACCCTCCTTCATGCGCAACAAATTGTATGCCCCGCGGAGATCAATTTTAGAGAACCACTTGGCCCCCACTAACTGGTTAAACAAATCAGGAATCAATGGCAGTGCGTAAGGATTGCGTACAGTAATTTTATTAATCTCACGAAAGTCCAGACAAGGACGTAAACCGCCATCTTTTTTTAACAAAAAAAAATCCAACAGCCACAGGAGACTTGGAAGGCCTAATGTGACCAGCGGCCAAGCTTGTCTGTATGTATTCCTCCAAAGCCTTTCTCTCAGGAATAGTAAGATTAAATAAACGACTTTTAGGAAGAGTAGCTCCAAGGACAAATTCAATGGTACAATCATAGTCTCTATGGGGAGGCAAAATTTGTGACTCCTCCTCAGAAAAAACTCTCCAAAAATCCTGAATAGGTACAGGTAATTCCCCTTTTTCCACCGCAGCAATACGTCCGTTACAACACTTGTCATAACATTTAGGGCTCCAGGACTTAATTTCATTGGTAGACCAATCCAGTACAGGATTATGCAATTTTAACCAGGGCAACCCCAATATTACTGGAGAAGGCAAATTATTCAATACTACCAAATCCAAATTCTCTTGATGAACACCATTAATAGTGAGGGGAAACTCACAGACCTTGTGAGTAACACTCTTCAAGGGAGAGCCATCAACAGAAACCACAGCAATAGGGGATGACAAAGGTTTAGGTTTTAATGTAAGTTTTTCCAAGAATCCCCCATCAATCACATTCAGAGTAGAACCACAATCCACAAATACCCGAAATTCAATTAATTCTTCCTGAGCAGCGGTAGTAGCAGATAGGAATACTCCCTTTGTATTTAAACAGGCTATACGTGCATAACTGACCATTTTTTTTTCTTTATTCATACGAAGCACACAGTTCTTAATGAAATGACCAGAATTTCCGCAATAGAAGCACAAACCTTCAGAAAGCCTGCGGTCTTTTTCCTGAGAGCGGGGTGTCATCGCCCCAGTCTCCAACGGCTCTCCTTTGTCAGCACAGACCCTCTCAAGACTCGGAGCTGACATAGCAGAGGATTTGCTCTCATTAACCCTTGCACGCAGTCTCCTGTCCACCCATATAGCTAATTGCATAGCCTCCTGCAAGTTTCCAGGTGTGGGATAAGCAATCAGCAAATCTTTAACCCTTTCACCTAGCCCCGCAAGAAACAAACTTTTCAAAGCTGAATCGTTCCACCCCACCTGGGCAGACCACCGACGGAAGTGAGAACAATACTTTTCCACATTACCTGATCCCTGCCTCAAACGTCTCAATTCAGACTCAGCAGATGAGACACGATCAGGATCATCGTACAACAAACCCAAAGCAGAAAAAAAAAACTATCCACTGATCTAAAGCACGGATCACTAGGTTGGAGAGAAAAAGCCCATCCCTGAGGATCCTTGTGCAAAAGTGACATTATGAACCCTATGCGCTGTGATTCATCACCAGAGGATCCGGGTCTTAAACGAAAATACAATAAACAAGCATTTTTAAAAGAAAAAAAATCTTGTTGTTCACCAAAAAATAGATCAGGCAGACGTACCTTTGGCTCTACCAAATGTGCTCCAGAACAGCTACTCACGTGTTGTTGGAGCTCGGCCACCTCCAGAGAGAGTCCCTGCAAGCGTTGAGCCAAATCTTGAACCGAGACCATGATGGAAACTGGAGGTCTTTCCTTAGAGAAATTTTTTTGGCTGGACTTACTATTATGATCTGCTACAAGCACTAAGGAAAGACAGGAGATCTGTCCCTACAATAGAACTAAACTGGATCCCTACGATGTAACGGGGAACCTGATCCTGCGATCAGACCCGCTAAAGTCCTCGGCTAGTCTGTACGAAGACCTATAGATGCAAGGGAGGGATCCCTACAAGAACTAGGGACTGGGATAAAGTTGGACACCTCCTAGCAGAAATTGTAGCAGTCAAAGACAAACACACAACAAAGAACATAGAGGTCCGAAGACCTAGCAAAACTAACAGAGAACGGTAACAGAGCACCAAGCTAGCTCAAGAGTAGTAAATACAATGAAGTCCAGCAAGGCCAGGAGGGCAGAGCCGGATTAAATAGGCAAAAATGGTCATGTGACCAGCAAACTAGAAAAAACCTAACAGGAGAGTTCTAACAAAGGCACTCACTGATGCATGTACATTGGGTAAAGGGTTGAGAATTACCTACTAAGCAGACAGTAGCTATGCATTTAGCATAGCACATGATTTGGGAGTAAATTGAAAAACTAGGGTTTTCTGACCTCCTCTGGCAAACCAATTAAGAACTCTGACGCTGTGCAGAAATTGTTGAAAGCCTTAGAACTGCCAATAGAAGTAGCAATAGTTAAGGTACCTTCACATACACAAGCTGACACTCCATAGCTATAGGGAACTCCGTATCAGACCAAGCAGCAGCTGCTTTACCTTTAATGCCCCTGCGAGGGGCGTTCATAAAAGATTTCCCCTGACCCACGTCTATTTATCACAGGACGCTGAAACTTCACATGTGTAATGATATAAGTGTCCATAGGTTACGTGCCAATTTGCAACTCAAAACTGATAATGGTCTTGATTTTACAGGTACTGAAGTGGTGTGAGGTTTGATAATGGACCCAGTGGAATACAGAGCAGTCATCAAGTTCCTTTACTTGAAAGGCCGCACACGAAAGGCGACGTTCAATGAGATGAAAGAGGTTTATGGTGATGATTCCCCATTATATGATGAAGTCAAGCATCATCAATTGAAATGTGGTCGGACTTCGGTGCAAACAGCTCCAATTCCAGGGCAACCCCACTCTGCTATTGATGAACACACCATCCAGCAAGTGGAGGTCGCCATTTTGGAAAATCGATGCTTAACCATTCGCCACCTAGTCCAGAATGTCAAGATTAGTGTGGGGTCGGTTCGTGAAAAAAATCATCCAAGAACATGTTCACATGCATAGAGTATCCCGCTCGCTGGGTTCCCCGGCTGCTCACACCTTTCAGGAAGCAGGAATGAGTCGAATGCTCTTCGGCTCTATTGACAATGTGCCATGGAAACCAGGAGGACTTTTTCAACAGACTGATCACACAGGATGAAAGCTGGGTCCATCACTATGATCCTGAGAGTAAAGTCCAGGCGATGTAATGGAAGCATCATGACTCACTGCCTCCAAAGAAGGCACGTGCCGAACTCTCGGCAGGCAAGGTCAAGCTCACAGTATATTGGGACTAGCACGGAGTAGTATTGATGGTTTTCCTAGCAAAAGGTACCATAATCACTGGGGAATACTATGCTTCACTGCTGTGGAAATTGCGGGAGGCCATCAAAACCAAGAAATGTGGCATGCTCACCAAAGGTGTCCGCCTTCTGCAAGACAATGCACCAGTTCACAAGTCACATGTTACCCAAATGGAAGCATGCTCCTGTGGCTTTGAAATGCTACCGCATTCCACTTATTCACCTTATTCACTGACCTCGAACCATTGGACTTCCACCTCTTTCCAAAAATGAAGTTATTTTTGAAGGGCAAGCATTTTCCAGATGATGAGACTCTGATTTCCGAAGTCACAACGTGGCTTTTGGAGCAACCTGTCCACTTCTACAAGCGAGGTGTTTACAGTTGCTTAAAGAGATGGGAGAAGTGTGTGTCCCCAGGTGGCACATATGTAGAGAAGGAATAATAACTGTGCCAAGTTTCATTGCTCTCAGTCCACAGGAAGTGGGTCAGGGGAAATCTTTAATGAATGCCCCTCGTATCTCCACTGGTTCCACCTTTAGCTCCAGACCTATCACTTTTAAAGCAATTGCAGGCCTAGATAATGCCTCAAGACAAAAAGGTATGGTTGGAGGTGGGTGCCAAGGAAGGGGATGGACTCTAGATGGTAGGAACCAGGGTATGTTTATCCAGAAACTTGTACCCCATGATTGCCAAATTAGCATACAGCCCTCCCACACTTGTCAAAGGGAAATATGTCCTCCCTAGTCCTGAGCCATTGATTTGCTCTAGGGATTCAGACACACTTCGCCAGATATGTCCAGAGATGTCTCACTAGTGCAAAGTAGCTAAAAACCCTATAAAAATTAGCTTTCAATAATTCATTTAAAAAAGCAAATCAAACAAAATCCAATAACAAGGCGGTAAAGGAGTCCACTAGATTATGTTAGTAATCATATGTCAGAGGGCACACAGCATAATTGTCAAAAAACATTTGGAAAATTCTAAGGCAGATAGATAATTATAGATAAGCGAACCTTTTGATGTTTGGGTTCATCGGCTAAACCCGAACATCAAAAAAGGTTTGTGTTTGGGCACCTAAGACCAAACATGAACCCGAACAGGGCCACAAACAACTTTAGCTTCCTGCACTGTCATTTGCATGACAGCGAGGGAAACAGGTGCTGTGATCGGCGGTAACATCAGTACTGTCAGATGTCAGCGTGATGCCGCAGCTATGACAGTGACCTACGGTAAAAAGCTTACTGTGTGTCACAGGCACCAGCTGATGGGACTACTTCTCCCATCAGCCAGAGCCTGCTGTCACTATTAACAATGAGCGCAAGCACTGCTGATGAGAGGAGTAATCCCATCAGCTTCGCTTGCGCAGTGAAAATAAATAAAACAAGTTACAATTAATAATTCTTTAAATGAAAATAAACACATTAAACTTACAAAGACCTTGTCCCCGATGCCCTCATCCCCTGAAAAAGAAACAAAAAAAACACCATATATTCAACTTAACGCCTAATCCCCGATGATCTCGTCTCCTGTAATAAAGAAAAAATAATAAACCACCATAATCCTCACCTGTCCTCCGTAGTACACATAATAGCAAGTGTCCCACATCAATCTCATGAATAGGATGGTCACATTGTGAAATGTGACTGCTCTATTCAGCAGCCGGCGATACACTGACAGGAGCGTTATCGTTCCAGCAGTGTATCGCAAGTAGCTTCCGGCAGAGCGGTCACACGAGTTCATCAGCTGATGAACTCATGTAACCTCACTTACAGCAGCACTGCTTATGGTTGCAGTGCTGCCATAAGTGAGGTCACCGAAGCTCATCAGCTGATTGAACTCAGATGACCTCTCTGCCGGCAGTTTAGCCTGTATACTGACACACGAGTGATTACACTCCGGTGTCAGTGTATAGCCTGCTGTCATCTAGAACAATCACATCAGTGACCCATATCGCCGTGGGACACTCTGGATTGTCATCACGTCAGATAGGTGAGAGATATGTTTTTTTTAATTTTTGGTTTGTTACAGGTGACAAGCACTTCAGCAGATTAGGCATTAGGTAAGTATTATTTTTTTGTAAATTAAGAATTAATAATAAAAAAAGTGTCGTTATTTCCAATAAAGGATTTTTTTCTGGCAGTGTTTATATTTCTCAAATTTTACTATAGGATTAGTAATGGGGGTGTCTTATTACTAACCTGGGGGATCTCCATTACTAACCTGGGCTTCATGTCAGCTGCCAATACAAGGCTGACAGGAACCCCAACCCTATTACCCCACTTGCCAACGCTGCAGGGAAAGTTGGAAGAGCGAGGCTAAGGACCAGATTTGGTGCATCTTATGGATGTGACATTTTTAGGGCCGCTGAGGGCTGATATTATTAGCCTCGGAGGGGGCCAATATCCATGGCCCCTTCCCTGGCTATAAATATCAGCTCACAGCTGTCTGTTTAGCCTTTGCTGATTATATTTTATAGGGGGACCCCACGTCAATTCTTTTCTGGGGTCCCCCTGTTATCTAGCCAGTAAAGGCTAAGCAAACAGCTGTGAGCTGTTATTAATAGCCAGGGAACATCTTTTCCTAAGGCCCCTTCCCTGGCTAGCAATATCAGCCCCCAGTGGTCAGCTTTCCCTCTGCTAGTTATGAAAATGGTTAGGGAGCCCACGCCATTTTTTAAATTTAATTCTTCATTTTATTTCATTTATAAGTAGAGATGAGCGTTGTTCTACTCGAACTGTTCGCCAATCTCAAATTCGAGCTGTTTTGGGCGGTGTTCGAGCCGTTCGGCGAACACGAACAATTTGAGAAAAATTCGGCTGTTCGAGGTTATGTTCGATAACTGTTCGTGCACCAAAATCATAACTGGATTTTTTCTCAGTAATGATGAAAATTAATGTTAATACGCAGTTTGAGTGTACAGCGGGGTGGGGGGAGGGGCAGGGGATGGATCTCTGCAGGAACAATGAAGATCTCCATTTTTTTTTCTCTTTCCCGCATTTACAGTGGGGAGGTGCAATCTGTCAGCCTATCAGCAGCGCACACACGGAGCGAAGTGCTTTTTTTCACACAAGCAAGGGCATGTGTCATTGGCAGTGTATGTCACATGTCCTTGCCCTATAAGACCAAGCCATTTTCCCCGTCGCCACCATTTTCTCACTGCTGCAGCTGCGTGTTAGACGGCACCGCTGTTGCTGTGTGCGCTATACCTTGTTAATTTCAAGCCAATTTTCGCACAAATATACAGATAGCTTGGGAGTAGGGAATAGTTGTGATTGCAGTCCTTTTAAGGACTAGGTTACAGCATTTCCTACGACTTTTATCAGGGAGGTCTGTGCTCTTAAATAGATAGGTTGTGGGAGTAAAGACTAATTGTAATTGGAGTCCTTTTCAGGACTAGGTTACATGAGTTCCTATCAGTTTTTGCCAGGCAGGTCTGTGCCAGTGCTGTGCAAGTTTTTTTCACAGCATTTGGCTGAATCTAGCAAAGCTAATCCTTTTTGGCCTATTGCAGAGTGTGTTAGTCAGTGGAGTAGCCTATCTGTGTTGCAAGATATACCACCTGTGTATAGAATACCAATTTTTTTACTGCACCTAGTGAAGTAAAATCTTTTGGGCATAGCATCATTCTATTAGTCCATCTATACTGACCTCCATCAGGTTGCAAATTAAAACTAATTTTTATCTGCATCTACAGTACCTCTGAAAAAATATTTGGGCTTCTAGCAGTGTGTGGGACTTGTTCTATTAGTCCATCTATACTGACCTCCATCAGGTTGCAAACTGAATATATTTTTTTCTGCATCTACCTCTGAAAAAATATTGGGCTTCTAGCTGTGTGTGGGTCTTGTTCTATTAATCCATCTATACTGACCTCCATCAGGTTGCAAACTGAATATATTTTTTTCTGCATCTAGCTCTGAAAAAATATTTGGCCTTCTAGTAGTGTGTCGGACTTTCTCTATTAGTCCATCTATACTGACCTCCATCAGGTTGCAAATTAAAACTAATTTTTATCTGCATCTACAGTACCTCTGAAAAAATATTTGGGCTTCTAGCTGTGTGTGGGACTTGTTGTATTAGTCCATCTATACTGACCTCCATCAGGTTGCAAACTGAATATATTTTTTTCTGCATCTACCTCTGAAAAAATATTTGGCCTTCTAGTAGTGTGTCGGACTTTCTCTATTAGTCCATCTATACTGACCTCCATCAGGTTGCAAATTAAAAATAATTTTTATCTGCATCTACAGTACCTCTGAAAAAATATTTGGGCTTCTAGCTGTGTGCGGGACTTGTTGTATTAGTCCATCTATACTGACCTCCATCAGGTTGCAAACTGAATATATTTTTTTCTGCATCTACCTCTGAAAAAATATTTGGCCTTCTAGTAGTGTGTCGGACTTTCTCTATTAGTCCATCTATACTGACCTCCATCAGGTTGCAAATTAAAACTAATTTTTATCTGCATCTACAGTACCTCTGAAAAAATATTTGGGCTTCTAGCATTGTGTGGGACTTGTTCTATTAGTCCATCTATACTGACCTCCATCAGGTTGCAAACTGAATATAGTTTTTTCTGCATCTACCTCTGAAAAAATATTGGGCTTCTAGCTGTGTGTGGGTCTTGTTCTATTAATCCATCTATACTGACCTCCATCAGGTTGCAAACTGAATATATTTTTTTCTGCATCTACCTCTGAAAAAATATTTGGCCTTCTAGTAGTGTGTCGGACTTTCTCTATTAGTCCATCTATACTGACCTCCATCAGGTTGCAAACTGAATATAATTTTTTTCTGCATCTAGCTCTGAAAAAATATTTGGCCTTCTAGTAGTGTGTCGGACTTTCTCTATTAGTCCATCTATACTGACCTCCATCAGGTTGCAAATTCAAAATAATTTTTTTCTGCATCTAACCCAGCCAATAGTTTTGGCCTAATACCACAGTTTGGCCACTCAGCTCTGCTCGGTTACCATCCATTGTTTTTTTGTGCAAACAACTCCAGAGTTGTGAATTAGTTAACCACCAAAATGAGTGGAAAAAGGCCTGCTGCTGGTGGAAAGGGGAATAGGCGTGTTGGGAAGGGGAAAAAAGGTTGTGTCCGTGGGGTAGGTGTTAAAGCAACAGTAACATCTGCAGAAGAAAGACCATCTTCCAGCCAAACTAAAATGTCTACTTCTTTTAGCGGACAATGTGATAAGATCCCTTTCTTACGGCCACGCCTATTGCTACAAATTCCAGATGAGGCACAAAAACAGCAGGTGCTTCAACGGATATCATGTGCTCCTTTAAGTGGGCTCTCCTCCACATCAACTTCAACATCACAAATACTCCAGTCCTCAAAGGTGTCACCCAAATCGCACTTGCTTCCTCACAGCTCCCAAATCTCCAGCTGCCCGTCTGAGTATGAGGTAGAACAGATGGTTGAGTCTGCAGAGCTATTTACTCATACTGTAGCCTGGGAATCAGAGGTCGACTCCAGCGCTTCTGTGAATCCAGACGAGGAAATGATCTGCACTGATGCCCAGAATCTTTATGAGTCGGATCCAGGACCAGACGCAGAAGGTTCTGACCATAATGTAGACCCTCATTCCCAAACTGTAACTCCTGTTGGTGGAGACAATGAGGAAGACGATGATAAGACTCAAATACCTGATTGGAGCAACAACTTTAGTTTTTTGTCAGGGCAGGAACAGGTTGGCTCTGAGGACGACGGGTGTGATAACGCACAGGGTGATGATGATGAGGTCGGAGATCCCACTTACTGTCAACCCACAGTCAGCCAAGAGATGAGGTCAGCAGAGGAGGTGGAGGAAGATGCTAGTGACGACGAGGTCAGGTTGCGCCTTCCTGGACAGAGACGTAGTACTGGAAGCACGTCAACAACTGCATCCTCAAACACAACTCTGCCTCTCACCACAAGTCATGGTGGCTCTTCAGGTCGCATGGGTGCTAAGCCTTGCATAGCCTGGGCATTTTTTCAGATCGATAAAGAGGACCCAACTCGTGTTATCTGTAACATTTGTCAGCAAAAGCTAAGTAGAGGCCAAAAAATACATAGTTTGAGTACTTCATGCATGAACCGGCACATGGACATGAAGCATAAGTTGCAGTGGGAAGCTCAGTGTGCTACAATGCGGCCTAGCCGGCCGGGCCAACCACCGTCTGCCATATCTTGTGCATCCGCGGCCTCTTCATGCTCTGTGACTGGGGGGACAGCAGTCACACCTGTTTTGGGGCGCAGACCTGCCACCTCTTTACCCGCAACAGCCAGCGTGATTGGCAGGTCATCATTTTCTTTGGAGGTGGTAACACCAGCTGGTGTTGAGAGCTGTCCGACATCGATAGCACCACCTTTGGATGAAGGCAACCTAACATGTCCGCCTGCATCTTCCTCACAGACCGGCAGTTTGCCGGGGACACCCTTATCAACCCCGTCTAAGCACAATAGCCAGCCCTCGGTCCCTCAGATGTGGACAAGTAAAAGACCATTTCCTCCTAGCCATGAGAAAGCTAAGAGGTTGAATTTCACCATCTGCAAGCTCTTGGCTACAGAAATGCTGCCTTTCCGCCTGGTGGACACAGAGGATTTTCGAGACCTTATGTCCGTCGCAGTGCCCCAGTACCAGATGCCCAGTCGGCACTACTTCTCAAAGAAAGGTGTGCCTGCGCTCCACCAGCATGTCGCACACAACATCACCGCTTCTTTGAGAAACTCTGTGTGTGACAGGGTGCATTTCACCACAGACACTTGGACGAGTAGGCATGGACAGGGGCGTTACATGTCGCTGACTGGGCACTGGGTAACTATGGTGACAGCAGGACAAGGGGCTGCTGTTCAAGTCTTGCCGTCCCCACGAGTTGTGCGTCAATCCTCTTTATGTCAAAGTTCCTCCACTGCTTCTGCCTCCTCAACCTCCTCTCGGTCTTCCACCTGCACCCAAAGCCTGTCTGGTCATGCCACAAGCTTTCTAACTGCGCAGAAGGGATCCTGCACACCTCCTTACTATGCTGGCAGTAGGGCTCAACGTCATCAGGCGGTTTTTACATTGAAATGTCTGGGAAATGTGAGTCACACAGCTGAGGAGTTGTGGTCAGCTCTGGAGAACCAATTTCATGAATGGTTGTCTCCACTGGACCTGAAACCAGGGAAGGCCGTGTGCGACAATGCTGCAAACCTGGGTGCGGCCCTTCGCCGGGGCAATGTCACACACGTGCCTTGTATGGCTCACGTGTTGAACCTGGTTGTCCAGCAATTTTTAGCCCACTATCCCAGACTAGATGGCCTTCTGCAGAGGGCACGGTCGCTGTGTGCTCACTTCCGCCGTTTGCATCCCGCAGCTCAGCGACTTACATCTCTACAGAAGTCGTTGGGCCTGCCACTTCACCGGCTAAAATGCGATGTGCCTACCCGGTGGAATTCAACTCTGCACATGTTGCAGCGACTGTGGCAGCACCGACAAGCCCTGGTGCAATACGTTCTGACGTATAGCCTGGGCCAACGAGATTCGGAGGTGGGGCAAATCACGCTGGAGGAGTGGTCTCAGATCAGGGACCTATGCACCCTTCTGCACAGTTTTGAAATGGCGACGAAGATGTTTAGTGCTGACGATGCCATTATCAGCATGACTATTCCGGTGATTTACATGCTAGAGCACATGTTAAACAGAATTCGGAGTCAGGTGGTGGCACAAGAGGAGGTGGAGGAAGTAGAGGAGGAGGAGTTGTATGCGGAAAGGCTAACATCTGCAAGGTCCAGAAGGTCGGCAGCACCAAGGCGGCAGGCATGTGAGGGTGGGGGAGATGGTTTTACCAGGGCGCATGGTAGCAGCCAAACTAGTGAGGAAGGTGCAGGAGCCCAGGAAGAAGTGGAGGACGAACTGATGGAAGACTCATCAGATGAGGGAGACCTTGATCACATTTCTGTTGTGCGAGGTTGGGGGGAGAGGACAGAGGAAGGAAGCATGATTGTTACCTCGCCACCAACACAACAGGGACTTGGTGCTCCTGGATGCGCAACACACATGAGTGCCTTCTTGCTGCACTACCTGCAACATGACCCTCGAATTGTGAGAATTAGAAATAATCCTGACTACTGGGTTGCCACACTGTTAGATCCCCGGTACAAAAGTAAATTTGCAGAAATTATTCCTGCCATAGAAAGGGATGCACGCATGCAGGAGTATCAGCAGAGACTGTTGCAGAATCTTACATGTGCTTTTCCACAAAATACCAGTGGTGCACGTAGTGAATCTCACAGTTCCAACGTGCCAACCGTGGGACCGTCAAGTGTTCAGCACTCAAACCGTAACAGAACCACAGTATCTGCTGGTAACATCAATTTTGCGGAATCATTTCACCACTTTTTTAGCCCATCCTTTGCAAGGCCACAGGAGACAAGAAGTCTGACACATAGTCAACGCCTAGAGACGATGGTACAGGAGTATCTCCAAGTAAACATTGAAGCCACGACTGTGTCACTGGACCCTTGCTCTTTTTGGGCTTCCAATCTGGATAAATGGCCGGAGCTAGCCACTTACGCCTTGGAGATCTTGTCATGCCCCGCAGCCAGCGTTCTGTCTGAACGTGTGTTCAGCGCTGCTGGTGGTGTGCTGACAGATAAGCGCACGCGGCTCTCCACTGATAATGTAGACAGACTCACGTTCATAAAGATGAACAAATCATGGATCCGAAACGACTTTTCTACCCCTGTGTCATCCTGGGGAGAGTAAAAGCTTGATGATTGGTTAAAATCACCCTACCAAACGTTTTAAGCTTTCAAATTACTAATCATGTTTATCTGTATCTTGACTGGAAAATAATTTGGGCTTTGTAGCAGTGTGCAGCACTTATCCTATTAGGCCATCTATAATAAGCTCCACCAGATTTAAAATTAAAAATAATTTTTAGCTGCATCTAGCCCGGAAAATAATTTTGGGGCTCCGAGATGCGCAAGACACATAAGTGCCTTCTTGCTGCACTACCTGCAGCATGACCCTCATATTGTCAGAATTCGAAGTAATCATGACTAAGGGGTTGCGACACTCTTAGATCCCCCAAACTTTTCGATCAACCTTTTCATTTTAATAAAGACCAAAAAAATGGTCATTTTTGAAATTATAAGCATTAGCAGGTTGTTAGAAACTGAAATCAAACAGTTTTCAACTCAAAACTTTATTCTAGGTGATGTTACATTTTCACATAGGACCCCTTGTTCGAAAGGAGCTTCTGAACTCTCTCGTCCATTGAATTTGTCAGGTTTTGGATGGTTTCTGCTTCAATTGTTTTGCATGAGGACAGAATACCCTCCCAGAGCTGTTGCTTAGATGTGAACTGCCTCCCGCCATCATAGACACTCCTTTTAATGATGCTCCAAAGTTTTATGTGCAGCATGAGATGGTGCATTATCATGCAGAAAAATGATCTTGCTGTGAAATACACGGTTCTTCTTCTTGAACCATGGCAGGAAGTGCTGTTTGAGAAAATCCACATACATTATGGAGTTCATCTTTAGCGCCTTCAGGGATCCTAAAGGGGCCGACAATCTCTCTCCCCATGATTCCAGCCCAAAACTTTACTCCACCTCCTCCTTGTTGGCGCTGTAGCCGTGTTTGCGTGGGGTGTCCATCAACCAGCCATCCTCCACTCCATCCATCTGGACCATCGAGCGCTGCACGGCACTCATCCGTGAACAAAACAGTTTTGAAATCAGTCTTCATGTAATGTTTGGCCCACTGGAGCCGTTTCTGCTTGTGTGAAGTGGATAGAGGAGGTCGACAGGATGGCGTATGCACAGCTGCAAACCTCTGAAGGACCCTGCATCTTGTTGTTCGGGGGACGTTGGAGGCACAAGCAGCTTCAAAAACTTGTCTGCTGCTATGACAAGGCTTTTTTGCCGCTGCTCTGACGTAATTGCCTATAGGAAAGAGTCCTCAATTTGCCCTTATCAGCACGCACACGTGTGTACTGTGAATCAGCTACATACTTCTTGATTGCCAAGACACTTCATCCTGATCATCGCACAATGTTGATTGTAGTCATGCCTTGACCTAAACACTCCACAATTTGTTGCTTCTCAGCAGCCGACACATCCTTTTTCTTTCCCATTTTGGCAGAAAATGTAGGCTGCTTAATAATGTGAGAGAGCCTTCTTAAGTAGTCTTGCCTTTCATTGGACACACCTGCCAAACTAATTAGCACAGGTGTCTGCAATTGCTTACAGTGATATAAAGAGCCCTGACACACATCACCATCAATGAGTTTAACTGACAAACAAACAAATTCTTCCCTTATCACTCCTAAACACTTTTTGCATAATAATTTGGAACGCGGTGTACATGTGCTTTTCCACAAAACACCAGCGGTTCACGTAGTGAATCTTACAGTTCTAACTTGCCAACCGTGGTCTGTATGGAATTGTTCAATAAAGGGCCCAAAATTAAGATAACATAGATGGGAGAAGTCTCTATGAATAGGAATTCCTAAGTATTTGATACCCTGTGAGGGCCAGGCAAAGGGAAAGTTGGACTGGATGGAATCCTATATGGATTTGGGGAGGGAGACATCGAGGGCCTCAGACTTCGCTGCATTGATTTTAAAATTTTACCATGTAACAAAGTGATCTATTTCAGCCATAACAGCATGGAAGGATATATGTGATTGAGTGATATATACTAGGACATCATCAGCAAATAGAGAGCACTCGTACTCGGTGCCTCCCACCTCAATCCACCTAATATTGGGGTTATGGCGAATTGATGAGAGCAGGTGCTCCGTCACTAGGATGTATAAGAGAGGGGACAGAGGACATCCCTGCCTTGTCCCATTGGTGATTGTGAAAGGTGATGAAAATGTTCTGACGCACCCCCTGGGCCTTGGGACACCCGGAGCCGGACCCTTTTTGGTGGATGCTGGTGGTTGTAGTCTTCGTGGCGGCGACCCGGTTCCGTGGCTCAGGGCGGTCAAACCAGTGGCGGAACTATTTATGTGGTTTTGATGTTTAAATGTCCGACTACGCCACCCGTGGATTGCGGTCAGAGTGAACCGCCACTACAGGGCAGACCGCTGAGTCTGGTGTTGTGGGTGCAGCAGAGCGTAGCATAACTCCCCACGGGAGGAGTATAGCCTCAGGGCAGTGTATGCGGAGGATGGGGGTGATGGTGCAGGGCAGCAGCAGTAACGACACGGAGTCAGTGATGCAGTCCAGGGCCTTTACTCACAGTTCTTATTATCCAGACCACGTCTGCAGGTAACGGCTGCCCACGTCGTACTGTGCTCACCAGGTGAGGGGCTCAGACAACTCCCAGATAACTTTGGAGCACTTCACAGGACCCCCTTTGTGTGTCCTTTGTCTGGCCTTTCTTACCAACACTTCTGTCCGGCTGCCTCGGGCCTCCTCTTGGTAAACTTGGCGCCAGTTTCCCTGACCCTATGTGGTGCCTTCCTAGCGGGTGTAGCGAGGGGCTGCGCCACATAAAATGTCAGAGCCTCCGGTTTCTAGCTGAGGGTCGTTTCCTGCCTCCACTAGTTCGGGGACCGGTCTCCCCCTTTGGCCTGACCCCTCCACGCAGGTGGATTCGGGCGTGCGGTGGCGACTCGCCCGTCCGCACCCCTGGGATCCCTTCATTCCTCATTCCTGGAGCCTTCTCCGCTCCTCTTCCTTCCTTCTCCCTCTTCCAGGCCTGGGCCTCTGTTACTAGGCCCGCCTCCGGAGCAGAGCTCATGCAGAGCCCCTGCTCCCTGCCACTTCTGCTCAGACTTCTCTGCACTGAACTAAGATGGTGCCCACCTTTTATGCTCCCTTCTCAATGCACCCAGGAACTGCTTCCTCCCTGCTCCTGCACTACAGGGTTCCCCTTCCTCAGTGTTCCCTCCCCCCACTCCAGCCAGGGACAGGGACTGTCGTGCCCATCTCAGGGGCATATTGGTCGCCCTGCCCCACGGCAATGTGGTGTAATGCATGCAGGTGTCGGGTCCTGATCCACACTCCATCCTTACCTGAGAGTGAGATATCACACCTCTGGGTGAGGTGCAATACGTCTGTAGCAACCGAGCCCTCAGGGTGCTACAGTTCCATTTATCTTCAGCCTAGGTGACGTATTGCGATACAGGGCCGCGATTTTGGCTATAAAAGGGTCCCCTAGACCCCTACCCCAAGCTTTTTAAGAGAATCATATATGGCGTGCCAGGAGACTCTATGGAATGCTTTCTCAGCATCCAACGAGAGTATCTAATTACAAATTTTTAACTGCATCTAGCCCAGGAAATACTTTGTGCCTAGTAGCAGTGTCTGCTAGTCAGCGGATTATCCCGGCTGTTAAGCAAGCTACACCACCTGTAGTTTAGACACTTAATTTTTTCAAAGGAAATGCTTCGGGACCATGGGATACTCAGTGAAGAGCATCAGGAGGCACCCCAAGGCATAGGGGCTGGGACTGGCAGTAGGATGCCTTGCGGTGGACAGCCGAGCTCGATCCTTATAAAAGCTTTTTAACTGCAGCAGCTTTAGTGGACGCTACTGGAGCTGGAATTACGCGGCTGCTGGCATGAGACTTGCCCTTCAATAGATCCTTGTAAATGGATTTAAAGTGTATTCATTCAAATTAGAGAGACAATTTAAATTAAAAAGCTTAGAGCTGCCTCCACCACAGGGGGGCTCGCTCGACCCACCAGCGGACAGGCACCAGTATTGGGAGAGGGGGGCTGGCCATCAGGGTTCACCGCGGCTCTGGCACAAACCCGGCGACACGGAGGTGGCACGGGCAGGAGCGGACTGGCCGTGTCGGCTTCTCACTTTTTGGATTTTAGAAGGGCATGACATGCCTATATCTGTGTCTCCCCCTCCTTTTACTCCTCCACCTCTTTTATTTTCGCATGACTATATGTACTTGTCACTTTTCCATGTGTTAGTTGTGTCCTCTGAGCAGTTTGTCAGCTTTTGGACACCTTTGAAGGTGTTTTCTATGTGTTTCTATGTGTTTTTGTTTGCCTGCCATTGGTTTTAACGGTGTTCGAAGGTGTTCGACGAACAGTTCGACGAACAGTTCGACGAACAGTTCGGCGAACACACGGGTGTTCGACGAACCGAACCGAACTCGAACACTACGGGGGTGGCTCAACACTATTTATAAGCAATGAATGAATTTTGGAGCTAAATAATGATATTTGAAAAAAGAAACTTGGGACATCGCTTTCTTGGATTACAGTCGGACCTAGGGTGACTATATTGGGTTAATTTAAATGATTAAGACTATGTGCGCACATTGAGCATTTGACTGCAGACATTTATAGAAGATGTCTGCATCTCTTGACAGCAAAAATGCTCTTTTAGAATTATCTAAACCATTCTCCAGTCAATAAGACTGGGTGATTGGGACAAAAAAATTCTCCAGAGGGAAACGCGTTGGATTTTTCCACTTGAGTTTATGAGTCCAGGGGGTCTGAACAAGCAACTCAGTTTCTCTAGCTATATTTCAGGGTGTAAATCTTTTCTTCTTAGCAGTGGATGATACCTGACTGTATTGGTCTCTAAGAGGCCACGTCGCTATATCATGACCCCTAACGGTTAGGCAGGGACGCTGTTCCCCTCACCTCTCCACTCCGTGCCCGGCGTCCTCCTCCCGCTCTGCTGGCAGCGCGCGCTGCTTCCCGGCTACTGTGCTTAGGGTGCGCGCGCGCTCCCCCTCTCTTAAAGGGGCCGCGCGCGCCGTCCTAAGGAGTCCCTGGCCAATGGCCGGAGGACCTCTCCATATATAAGGCACCTCCTCCAAAATGGAGGTGCCCGAGCAATGTTGTTGCAAAGCCTTCACTCTGCTTCAGCCCTCAGGTCCCGTTACCAGTTACCTGCCAGTCACCTGCCAGATTCCTGCTTGATACCTGCCTGATATCCGTTTACCTGCTTGCAAGCCTGCGGTCCGACGGTCTGCCTTCCGACACCTGTCAGTCTGACTATGGACCAGCCTGCCCGCTCACCTGGGAGCGCTCATCTGATACCTGCCTGCTAGCCTACCTGGAGGCTCCGCTGTCACTTGCCCTGACCACCTGCCTGTCCAGAGACTCTTGCCTGCTCACCTGGGAGCGCTCACCTGCTGCCTGTCTGCTAGCCTACCTGGAGGCTCTGCCGTCACTTGCCGTGTCCACCTGCCTGTCCAGAGACTCTTGCCTGCTCACCTGGGAGTGCTCACCTGCTACCTGTCTGCTAGCCTACCTGGAGGCTCTGCCGTCACTTGCCGTGACCACCTGCCAGTCCAGAGACTCTTGCCCGCTCACCTGGGAGCGTCCGCCTGCTACCTGCCTGCTAGCCTACCTGGAGGCTCTGCCATCACCTGCTGTGACCACCTGCCTGCCCAGAGACTCTTGCCCGCTCACCTGGGAGCGCTCACCTGCTACCTGCCTGCTAGCCTACCTGGAGGCTCTGCCGTCACTTGCCGTGACCACCTGCCTGTCCAAAGACTCTCGCCTGCTCACCTGGGAGCACTCACCAGCCACCTGCCTGCTGTCCTTCTACCCAGAGACTGTCCCTGTCACTTGCCGTGAGTACCCGTCCTTCTACTCAGAGACTGTCCCTGTCACTTGCCGTGACTACCTGCCCTTCTACCCAGAGACTGTCCCTGTCACTTGCCGTGACTACCTGCCCTTCTACCAAGAGACTGTCCCTGTCACTTGCCGTGACTACCTGCCCATCTTCCCCGGGAGCCACCCGCTTCCTTACAAGGACCGCCCCCTTGTATAGTTGCTCAGAGGTTCCGCCTCCCAGACCCGTTACAATTTGCTTGTTTCTAGTTAGTGTAGGTGTACCAAACTATATTAGAGACACATATCCATCTCAACAAACAGTCCTTCTGAGGACTAATCTATCGGCAGAGATATCAGGCAGGCAGTGTATATAGGCAGGCAGGGTATATAGCAGACTGCAGTGCACATAGGCCAAGAGGCTCCATTCCAGTTTTGTCTGTTGCTGCTGTTAGATATTTCAAGAAATAGGCCCAGGTCTCAGGGGCCAGGAATAATTTTTTTTTGGATCTTAATCCTCATTATTTGCTTAAAAAGCAATCCAGAGAACACTGTTTTTCTGCGCCATTTGCTTGTGGGCACTGCAGAATACAGCCAGGTCCTTTCCATATTACAGTGCTAAAAACCCAGCTATTTAAAACTGTGGTTTATCCGTCACACGGATCACATATAATTGCGCTGAAAATACTGACTTTTCTGGCATCCATTAAAAATTTGTTTCAGTTTGTCAGTGAAGCAATTGACACCAGTTTGCTGTTCAAAATAGTTACCTACAGGCCAGATATTTAAAATCCGTCACACGGATTACATATAAGCTCCCTCCAAATTCAGTCATTTGTAGTGAGCTTGGAAGATATTGTCCTCCATTTAAAATGGGTAAGGCATGTGGCAAGGAACGAGGAACTGGACGTGAAATTGTGCCACAACAAACACCCGCATCTTCTCGCTCGACCTTCCTGTCCAAATTAATAGGGGACTGCAGAACACCACTATTGAACACAGAGCAGTGTGAAAAGGTTATTGGTTGGATAGCAGATAATGCTTCCAGTCAATTAGCCACCACCACTACCTTGTCTTCCACACGGTCAAGTCTCAGTAGCTGTTAGTCTGGACCGCATATTCCTCACCCTGAACCTCCTTCCTCCCACCATGCCGAGTGCGCAGAGACGACTGATGCCACACTTGGACACTCCCAAGAGCTGTTCACTTTTCCATTTATAGATTTGGGCCTCTCGCCCTATCCACTTGAAGAAGGGCAAGAGGAGATCGCATGTAGCGATGCCCAAATATTTGAGCAGCCATGGTCACACGAAGGCGACGGTGGGAAACTGTCACAAGAGGTGGACGATGATGAGACATAATTGTCAGATAGTCAGGAGGAGGACCAGAGTGCAGAAGTGGAAGACGAGGTGATGGATGATATAGTAACTGACCCAACCTGGCAGGAGGACTCGCAGAGCGAGGACAGCAGCACACAGGGGGAGGGAGGCAGAGCACCCCAACAGGCAGGAAGAAGCAGTGTGGTGGCCGCAGAAAGAAGGCAGGCAACCGTTCTCCGTAGCACCTACACGAAGGAAGTTTCCAGTACAACTGTTAGGTCTTCCCGAATCTGGTTGTTTTTTAAAGACTCTGCCGATAACCCCAAAAAAGGCCATTTGCACCACCTGCCAGTCCAGCATCAGCAGGGGTAGCAAAACGAACAGCCTGACCACCACCAGCATGATCAGGCACATGGCAGCAAAGCACCCAACTTTGTGGGTCGAACTCCAGGGTCCAGGACCAGTGTCATGAGGTGGCACCACTGCTTCTTCCGCTGTTGTGCATGCAAGCAAATCCCCTGTCCATGGTGCATGCAAAGATGCCTCCTGCCCTGCACCTGTCATTGCACACTCTCAAGTAGCAGCATCAGGAAGCACGTCCACGTCCTTGTCCCAGCGCAACATTCAGTTGTCCATACCCCAGTCATTGGAACGCAAGTGCAAATACGCAGCCAACACCCCACAGGTAACACTACTAAATTCCCACATTTCGCGATTGCGCTAGAAATGTTGCCTTTTGGAGACAGAAGCATTCCGCAACCTGATGGCGGCGGCCGTTCATTGGTACTGGAGTCCCCAGCCGCCACTATTTCTCCCGGTGTGCCGTCCGCGCATTACACAAGCACGTGTCCCAAAACATTAGCCATGCCCTTAACAACACAATTACTGGGAAAGTCCACCTAACCACGGACACTTGGACAAGTGCTTGTGGGCAGGGATGGTACATCTCGCTGATGGCTCACTGGGTTAACATAGTGGAAGTTGGGACCCAGTCGGACCTTGGGACGGAACACGTCTATAACGGGTCAGGGAGGTGGAACCTCTGAGCAACGATACAAAGGGGCAGTCCGTGTAAGGAAGCGGGTGGCTCCCAGGGTAGGCAGGCAGGTAGTCACGGCAAGTGACGGGAACAGTCTCTGGGTAGAAGGGCAGGAGGTCACTGCAAGTGACGGGAACAGTCTCTTGACAGGCGGGTGGTCACGGCAAGTGACGGCTAAGCCTCCAGTTAGGCTAGCAGGCGAGTAGCAGGTGGACACTCCCAGGTGAGCGGGCAAGAGTCTCTGGTCAGGCAGGTGGTCACAGCAAGTGATGGCTAAGCCTCCAGGTAGACCAGCAGGCAGGTAGCAGGTGGACGCTCCCAGGTGAGCGGGCAAGAGTCTCTGGGCAGGCAGGTGGTCACAGCAGGTGATGGCAGAGCCTCCAGGTAGGCTAGCAGGCAGGTAGCAGGCGGACGCTCCCAGGTGAGCGGGTAAGAGTCTCTGGACAGGCAGGTGGTCACAGCACGTGATGGCAGAGCCTCCAGGTAGGCTAGCAAGCAGGTAGCAGGCGGACGCTCCCAGGTGAGCGGGTAAAAGTCTCTGGACAGGCAGGTGGTCACAGCACGTGACAGCAGAGCCTCCAGGTAGGCTAGCAGGCAGGTAGCAGATGAGCGCTCCCAGGTGAGTGGGCAATCAGATCCATAGACAGACTGGCAGGGCTGGTAGGCAGACTGTTGGACCGCAGGAATGCAAGTAGATAGACAAGTAACAGGCAGGTATCAAGCAGGATTCTGGCAGGTAACTGGCAGGTAACTGGCAGGTATCTGGTAACGGGACCTGAGGGCTGAAGCAGAGTGATAAGCTATGCAGCAACATTGCTCGGGCACCTCCATTTTGGAGGAGGTGCCTTATATATGGTGAGGTGCTCCGGCCATTGGCCGGGGACTCCTTAGGACTGCGCGCACGACCCCTTTAAGAGAGGAGGAGCGCGCGCGCCCTAAGCACAGTGGCCGGGAATCAGCGCGTGCTGCCAGCAGAGCGGGAGGAAGACGCCAGGCACGGAGTGGAGAGGTGAGGGGAACAGCGTCCCTGCCTAGCAGGAGGCAGGGACGCCGATGCTACAACGTCCACCCGACGCCAAGGATCGCAGGCCCAGGGTCAATCATGGTTGCCCCCACAGTTAAAAAAGCTCCTGCACCTCATCCTCCTTAGCCTCCTCCTCTTCAGCCTCCATCTCTGTAATGACCACATCAGTCACAAGCTGGAAGTACTGCAGCACTGCGTCGGCCTAGCGGCAACAAGCTATGTTGAAGCTAATATGCTTAGTTGACAAACTGCACAATGCTGAAGAGTTGTGGACAGCTCTGAAAGAGCAGGTAGATCTGTGGCTCACACTACTGAACCTACAGCCAGGCATGGTCAAGTGTGACAATGGCCAGATCCTGGTGGCGGCTCTGAGGCGAGGCAAGCTCACACACGTACCATGCCTGGCCCATGTGTTTAACCTCGTGTTTCAGCGATTTATCAAATCCTACCCGGAGCTGCCGGATCTGCTTGTCAAAGTACGCCGCCTGAGTGCCCAATTTAGAAAGTCAGCTACAGCTTCCGCCACCTTTGCCGTGCTTCAGCAGCATTTGCAGCTTCCGGCTCACAGACTGGTGTGTGATGTCCCCACGCGTTGGAACTCTGCAGATGTTGGGAAGGATTTGTGAGCAGAAGAGGACAGCTGTTGAGTACCAGCATCAACAAGGATGTCGGTATTAAGTTCAGACTCCACACATAAGACCTCAGGAGTGGACATGGATGTCAGACATATGTACCATCCTCCAAAACTTTGAAGACTACACCAAGATGGTGAGCAGCGAAGATGCCATAATTAGCGTCACCATCCAGCTTCTTTGTCATCTGAAATCCTCTCTGCTCACAATCAATGAGGATACATTGCAGGAGGAGCACGATGAGATGGAGCAAGGAACCCGTAAGTCTTGCCTGTTAGCAGACTGGCACGCATGGCTGAGTTTATATTAGACCCACGCTACAAGGAGAACTTGATATCTCTTATTCCTGAGGTCTACAAAAATGGGGCAGTACCAGAAGGCCCTTGTTGCGGAACTATTTAAAAAATTCCCATCTGAAAAAGATGGTGGCTGAAGTCACAGTTCGTTGGACATTCAAGGACTACAGGCGAGAGAGACACAACTCCAATCCAGCAGAGGCAGGGGAACACAGTCAAAGCTCTGGGTGAATTTTCTCAGCCCCTCCCATCGCACATGCCCTGAGGCGCGGGGTACTCTCACAAGGAGTGCAAAGTTTGGGAAGATGCTGACCGTACCAACGTGCTCCGTGATTCCTCTGTGCCTTATAATTATTGGGTATCCAAGCGGGATACGTGGAATGAACTGGCTCTCTACGCCTTTGAGGTCCTTATATAACTGATTTATAACGGAATTATAACTGATAAGCGCATCCGCCTGTCAACTGAAAATGCTGACAGGCTGACTCTTATAAAAATGAACAAGGGCTGTATTGGGCCAGACTTCTCAACACCACTGAATGATAGCAGCGTAACATAAACTCAAATCCAGTGTCTTTTTTTGGGAGGTGTATTCCCATGCACCTTTTCACACCCACACATGGGTATACGCTTCCTGATTTTGGCTATTTGCTCTTGTCCTCCTCCTTCTCCTCATCCTCCACCACCATATCACCAGGGTGACCGTGGTCTGTGATGCAACACCCACATAATTTTTTAAAGGGTGTTTATGATGCCCGTAAAAAAATTTTTTTATACAGTATGTTCATGTATACCCCCCAGAGGTAAATGTTTGTCAGCCCATACACTTAGTGCATGGGCATTACAAGTATAGGATACCCGCTCCTTTCTAATGGGAATATTTTTCATGAGGCCCTATAAGTCCCTTCCAATGGGGCATTGGAGTGCCTCCCAATTTTTGGCAGCTCTTGCATTCACTGCAAAGGCCAACACTATGGGGAGACCCACTTCCTAATAATGGGAACATTTTTTCATGAGGGCCTGTACTTCTCTTCCAAGGAGCATTGGAGTGCCTCCCAATTTTTGGCAGCCCTTGCATTCACTGCATAGGCCAACACAATGGGAGACCCTCTCCTTTCTAATGGGAATTTGTCATTACTGTGGCCCTGCTCTATGTGTCTTTAAATTCTTAGTGGGTTTTTTCCTAAATTTGGTCAGCTGTTGGACTCACTGTATACCCTATAACTGTATAGCAGACCCTCTCTTTTCTAATGGGAACATGTCGTACTCGTTACCGTGGCCCTACTCTATGTGTCTTTAAATTCTCAGTGGGGTTTTTCCTAAATTTGGTCAGCCGTTGGATTCACTGCATACCCTATAACTGCATAGCAGACTCTCACTTTTCTAATAAAAACATGTCGTACTCATTACTGTGGCCCTGTTCTAGGTGTCTTTAAATTCTTAGTGTGGTTTTTCCTAAATTTGGTCAGCTGTTGGACTCACTGCATACCCTATAACTATATAGCAGTCCCTCTCCTTTCTAATGGGAACATGTCGAACTAGTTATTGTGGCCCTGCTCTATGTGTCTTTAAATTCTTAGTGGTGTTTTTCCTCAATTTGGTCAGCCGTTGGACTCACTGCATACCCTATAACTGTATAGCAGACCTTCTCCTTTCTAATAGGAACATGTTGTACTCGTTACTGTGGCCCAGCTCTATGTGTCTTTAAATTCTTAGTGGGATTTTTCCAAAATTTTGCCAGCCCTTGCAGCCACAGCATGGGCATTACCACTATAGGAGACCCGCTCCTTTATAATGGGAACATTTTTTTTACTGAGACCTTCCTCTATGTCTCTTCAAAGGGGTATTGGATTGCGTCCGAATTTTTGGCAGCCCTTGCAGTCACTGCATACGCAATAACAGTATAGGAGACCAACTCGTTAATAATGGGAACAACAAAGCATAGCCGGCTGATGGCTCTCTAACAATAGCGAGGGCCGACTGATGGCCTTTTAGGAATAGTAAGGGCCGCCTGATGGCCCTATAAAAATAGGCTTTCAGAGTCCCTCCATCATAAATGAAACAGGATGCGTCTCATGATGTGTCACACACCACATTGCCAGGTAAGGTTGTAAAATGTTAAAATGACATTACCCTGTGAATGCATTTGTCTTAAAAAATAACGTAAAAAAAAAATAGTAGGATCTTTCTTTAGTATAAAAAACAGAGTCGCCAATGTAACCTCAATGTAATCACATTGTTCAGCTCCTGCACCTCCTCCTCCATCTCTGAAATGACCACATCAGTCACAAGCTGCAAGCACTGCAGCACTGCCTTGGCCAAGTGGCAACAGTCTGTGCTGAAGATAGCATGTTTAATGCTTAGGTGATAAACCGCTCAGCGCTGCAGAATTATTGAAATCTGTAACACATCAGCCTGATCTGTGGCTCTCACCACTGAACATACAGCCAGGCATGGTCGTGTGTGACAATGGGCGGAACCTGGTGACAGAGAAAGGACAGCTGGAGTAGATACGGTTTCCCTCTATGCCAATCCTTTCACCGAGCTAAAGAATGTGGCTGTGGTGAAATACAACTCCCACTGAGAAGCTGTTTCAGATTGAAAAACATTGGGCCCACCAGAGGATTTGATTCTGAGGGCTCACCTTTCTCCCCCGCTCAAGAGCCCCATAGTAGCTGCAAAGTTAGTGCTATCATGAACTCTCCTGATGTAGAAGCCAGGTCACACCAGAGGATTCTCTTGTGGGACCGTCCAACCCTGCCGAGAAGCAGTCCTGGCTAAGAAAAGTGTGTGGAAAGGTTCCCGGACACTCTATGGCTGCTTTTTTACTGAGGTGGAAACCCACGCAAACACGGGGAGAACATACAAAATCCTTGCAGATCCCTTGCTGGGATTTGAACCCAGGAACCCAGCGCTGCAAGGCTTCAGTGCTAACCACTGATCCAATGTGCTGCCGTTCACCCTCTGATATCTAACAGACTGGAGAAACTTGCACCTACTGCCACTCTATTTTCAGCTCCTTTGTGAGAAACTAATGTATTTGGGCAGCCACTCAGTCTACCAAATAAAATTCCTATGAAGGAAATTGGGGATGGCTTCGCTACTGGTACTGGGGGCACTGCTAATACCATGGCGTCGTACCATAGTTTACTGGAAATATTCCAGGCTGTTAGGAGGCAAGCAGATTCCCACAGAAAAGTACCAGCAGTAATATTCAGGGACTCGTGCTTGTAGAAGGCGGAGACAACATCGGGAGAAATAGTGGCGGCTGGGGACCGAGTATGGACACCCGGCCGCCGCCGGCATGAGGTTGTGAAAAGCTTCCGCCTCCACGAGCTTAAAAAGATACATTTCAAGTGCAAGCAGCTGCCCAGAAATCTGGCAGTTTAATATTGCGGCCTGTGTGTGGGTGGGTTGGTGGCTGGCTGCATACTTGCGCTTGCATTCTAAGTAACAGAAAACTAAGCAGATGGTGGCCTCTATCATCATGGCTTCACCTCGGCACTATGAACTCTCCTGAAGGAAAAGCCAGGGCCCACCGGAGGAGTCTCCCGTTCTCTGTTGTGTCCGTCCAACCCTACCAAGAAGAAGCCCTGGCTAAGAAAAGTGTGGGAGAAGGTTCCCGGACACTCTATGTCTGCTTTTTTAATGTGGATTGGACGTACTTATGCATGTTATTTCTCAAACCGCATTGCAATTCAGGCCATTGCCCAACTCTGTAGTCATGAAATTAAAGGCGCAAAGAAAGATGTTTGTGTGTCGAAGCACCACCGGCAAGTGGGAGCTGATGTTGGATGGGCTGCCATTGCTTCTGCAAGAAGCTGCATTAGAAGACTTCCTGGGAGAAATGACACCCAGAGTAGATACGGTTTCCCTCTATACCTGTCCTTTCACCAAGCTAAAGAATATGGCTGTGGTGAAATACAACTCTCAGCGAAAAAAGCTGTGGACTAGCTCTGTACCGTCCCTGGCCACATTCACCTGGCACATTCACCTGTCCACGTGTTTGTGGTTAGGCGGTCCTTCCCAGTTAGTGCACTGGGGAGGGCACGGTTAATGTTTTGGGACCTGTGCTTGTGGAAGGTGGAGATGATACCGGGAGAAATAGTGGCAGCTGGGGACCGAGTATGGACACCCGACCACCACCGGCATGAGGTTGTGAAAAGCTTTTGCCTCCACAAGCCTAAAAGTCCACATTTCAAGTGAAAGCAGCTTTAGAGGACTTCCTGGGAGAAATGACACCCAGAGTTGATTCGGTTTCCCTCTATGCCAGTCCTTTCACCAAGCTAAAGAATATGGCTGTGATGAAATACAACTCTCAGCAAAAAAAGCTGTGGACTGGCTCTGTACCGTCCCTGGCCACATTCACCTGGCACATTCACCTGTCCACGTGTTTGTGGTTAGGCGGTCCTTCCCAGTAAGTGCACTGGGGATGGCACGGGTAATGTTGCAGGACCCATGCTTGTGGAAGGTGGAGGCGATACTGGGAAAAATAGTGGCGGCTGGGGACCGAGTATGGATACCCGGCTGCCGCCATAAGATTGTGGACAGCTTCCACCTCCACGAGTCTAAAAGGCCACATTTCAAGTGCAAGCACCTGTCAAAAATTTGGCAGTATAGTATTGCAGCCTGTGGGTGGGTGGCTGACTGCATACTTGCGCTTGCATTCCAAGGAATGGAGTAGGGACAACTGAATACTGCACTGGGACAAGGACATGGACGGTGATTGTTGCAAGTCTGCAATGACAGGTGCATGGCGGGAGGCATCTTCGCATGCGCCAAGGATCACTTATGATAGGCACACTTTTAGGCAGTGATTTGTGAGTCAGAGATGCTTCCAGGGGTCTTCCCCATGCTGTTCCTATGTCTTTTCAGCACAGTATACATGTGTCTGATGATGTGTCACACACCACAAGGCCAGATAAGGTTGTAAAATGTTAAAATGACATTTTCCAGCGAATGCATTTGTCTTGCTTGAAAGCAATGCAAAAGTGCAACAACGCATCAAAAGCGTTATGTGTGAACATAGCCTAAGGTGTGGAGGAGCATTTTTGTACATTTAGTTTGTCTTATATTCAAGTAATTACCCTGGAAAGGATGCTCCTTAACATATTTCCCAGGAAAATCCATTTTGATTTTGTTTTTGTATGTTTTATTGTGAGTAAAAGTGGCGTAATACCTCTGACAACGTTGTTGACAGCCCGTGACCTGGGAGCCAGAAATTCTTCCAGGGGTCTTCCCCATGCTGTTCCCATGTTATTTGAGCACTGTTCCCATCGATTTGGGCAATTTTTAGGCCCTCTGCAGACCGCTGTGGGGAGTACTTTATAATTTTATTTGGTGTATGTGTAACTACACGGTGGACCATTTATATTTATACACCTAAATTAAATGGGAATGGTTGGTGATATCAACTTTCTGTTTGTGGCACATTAGTATATGAGAGGGGTAAAACTTTTCCAGAAGGGCGGTGACCATGGCGGCCATTTTGAAGTCACCCATTTTGGATCCAACTTTATTTTTTTCAATGGGAAGAGGGTCATTTGACACATCAAACTTATTGAGAATTTCATAAGAAAAACAATGGTGTGCTTGGTTTTAGTGTACCTTTATTCTTTCATGATTTTTTTACAAGTTTATGACCACTTATAAAATGTGTTCAAAGTGCTGCCCATTGTGTTGGATTGTCAGTGCAACCCTCTTCTCCCACTCTTGACACACTGATAGCAACACCGCAGAAGAAATGCTAGCACAGGCTTCCAGTATCCGTTGTTTCAGATGCTGCACATCTCGTATCTTGATTGTATGATGTGATATATGGGGTACAAAGATAGTGGGGCTATTCTTCATCAATGGAAGCCTCAATGCCACTGGATATCTGAAAGTGCATTCCAATATGCGGAATGCATCAAACTTCTGCATATTGAATGTTTCAGTAATGCATTAAACTTTGTAGACAAGTCATCCCTATATAGGGCGGTTTGAAATAATCAATCCCTGGCTCAGCCAACACAGTATGAATATTGATGAGCGAGAACCGTAAAATTCGTAATCACTATACTTGTAACGAGTACTTTGTAATAATCGCGTATTCGTTTCGAATAGCGAGTACAATGTAAGTCAATGGGAAATGCGAGTAATTTTCTGCTGGACCCTACAAAGGGGGTCTGAGGAAAAGGCTGAAATGGATGGGAAAGTGATGAAACAGAATGGGAAGAGGCTGGAGAATGTGCCTGCATGCATTTCTGACTCACATATGGTTTCTGGGAATAAGTTTGTCGCAGTATTACGCCACTTTTACAGACATACAAGAAGAACTACCAAACCTTACCTAAATTGCATTTAACAGGCCAAAAAGGTTAAGAAACATTTTTTCCCACATAATCACTTGTATATAGGGCTAAATAAACAAGAGAAACCAACAAAATATCCCTTTTAGCATTTGTTCACACATACTGTTGTGTTTTTTTTACAATCGCCTTTTACAATTGGGAGGGCCCTGACTTTTCCTTTTTGCACTTTACAAGCACAGCTAGAATGCACCAGTAGGTATGTTGATCTTTGACCTGAGAGGCCTCAGGTGGCTCTGTAACATGCGTTTTGGAGGGACAGCTGTTACTTAGACATTTGGGCGGTCCGTCCATCATTGACATTCAGATAGTGGAATACATATTCCATAGCAGTTTACAATGTGCCCATTGTAGCATTGGGCTTGACCCTCCTCCTCCTCCTCCTCCACCACCATGTGATACTGTGGCCCTAAATACAAATGTTCAGAGGGCCTGCAGTAGGCAGGAAAGCTGAGTTTTGTGATAGCCCTCGTGTGGCCCTGTAACATACATTTTGAACTGCCCTCCTCTAGAAATTTTGAAGGTGCCTCTTGTGTACATTTGAGAGTGCCCTCACTTATTCATATTGTAGGGCCCTCACTATTATTTAACTCATTTAAGGGCAGAGACTACAGAAAAAATGACCAAGAGACATGGAGTACTAGAAGGTAGTAATGAGTGCGGCCTACGATCCTCAGATATGGCTGAACTCTGTGAACCGGAAAAATAAAGCTGCACTAGTCAACTGGATGACGAGCTCAAATATATCACTTGTGCAATTCAATGGACAAAGGATATATGGTGCCCCCCTTCCAGGATGAGTTGGAGAAGCTTCTCCAAATGGCTTAGAGATTTTGATTGTCAATATTCCCCAGATTATATTGCAAGAGAATACTTCTTGATACTGTACTACTTGGTCCAGTGCAGAATGTGCATCGAATTTCTAAAAATTACTCCTGGGTAGAGATGAGCGTTGTTCGACTCGAACTGTTCGCCAATCTCAAATTCGAGCTGTTTTGGGCGGTGTTCGAGCCGTTCGGCGAACACGAACGATTTGAGAAAAATTCGGCTGTTCGAGGTTATGTTCGATAACTGCTCGTGCACCAAAATCATAACTGGATTTTTTCTCAGTAATAATGAAAATTAATGTTAATACGCAGTTTGAGTGTACAGCAGGGCGGGGGGAGGGGCAGGGGATGGATCTCTGCAGGAATAATGAAGATCTCCATTTTTTTTTCTCTTTCCCACATTTACAGTAGGGAGGTGCAATCTGTCAGCCTATCAGCAGCTCACACACGGAGCGAAGTGCTTTTTTTCACACAAGCAAGGACATGTGTCATTGGCAGTGTATGTCACATGTCCTTGCCCTATAAGACCCAGCCATTTTCCCCGTCGCCACCATTTTCTCACTGCTGCAGCTGCGTGTTAGACGGCACCGCTGTTGCTGTGTGTGCTATACCTTGTTAATTTCAAGCCAATTTTTGCACAAATCTAGAGATAGCTTGGGAGTAGGGAATAGTTGTGATTGCAGTCCTTTTAAGGACTACGTTACATCATTTCATACGACTTTTATCAGGCAGGTCTGTGCTCTTAAATAGATAGGTTGTGGGAGTAAAGACTAATTGTAATTGCAGTCCTTTTCAGGACTAAGTTACATCAGTTCCTATCAGTTTTTGCCAGGCAGGTCTGTGCCAGTGCTGTGCAAGTTTTTTTCACAGCATTTGGCTGAATCTAGCAAAGCTAATCCTTTTTGGCCTATTGCAGAGTGTGTTAGTCAGTGGAGTAGCCTCTCTGTGTTGCAAGATACATCACCTGTGTATAGAATATCAATTTTTTTACTGCACCTAGTGAAGTAAAATCTTTTGGGCATAGCATCATTCTATTAGTCCATCTATACTGACCTCCATAAGGTTGCAAATTGAAAATAATAATTTTTTTCTGCATCTAGCTCTGAAAAAATATTTGTCCTTCTAGCAGTGTGTGGGACTTGTTCTACTAGTCCATCTATACTGACCTCCATCAGGTTGCAAATTTAAAATAATTTTTTGTCTGCATCTAGCTCTGAAAAAATATTTGGGCTTCTAGCAGTGTGTGGGACTTGTTCTATTAGTCCATCTATACTGACCTCCATCAGGTTGCAAATTAAAAATATTTTTTTGTCTGCATCTAGCTCTGAAAAAATATTTGGCCTTCTAGCAGTGTGTGGGACTTGGTCTATTAGTCCATCTATACTGACCTCCATCAGGTTGCAAATTAAAAATAATTTTTTGTCTGCATCTAGCTCTGAAAAAATATTTGGCCTTCTAGCAGTGTGTGGGACTTGTTCTATTAGTCCATCTATACTGACCTCCATCAGGTTGCAAATTAAAAATAATTTTTATCTGCATCTAGCTCTGAAAAAATATTTGGGCTTCTAGCAGTGTGTGGGACTTGTTCTATTAGTCCATCTATACTGACCTCCATCAGGTTGCAAATTAAAAATTTTTTTTATCTACATCTAGCTCTGAAAAAATATTTGGCCTTCTATCAGTGTGTGGGACTTGTTCTATTAGTCCATCTCTACTGACCTCCATCAGGTTGCAAATTAAAAATAATGTTTTGTCTGCATCTAGCTCTGAAAAAAATATTTGGCGTTCTAGCAGTGTGTGGCACTTGTTCTATTAGTCCATCTATACTGACCTCCATCAGGTTGCAAATTAAAAATAATTTTTATCTGCATCTAGCTCTGAAAAAATATTTGTCCTTCTAGCAGTGTGTGGGACTAGTTCTACTAGTCCATCTAAACTGACCTCCATCAGGTTGCAAAGTGAATATAATTTTTTTCCGCATCTACCTCTGAAAAAATATTTGGGCTTCTAGCTGTGTGTGGGACTTGTTCTATTAGTCCATCTATACTGACCTCCATCAGGTTGTAAATTGAATATAATTTTTTTCTGCATCTAGCTCTGAAAAAATATTTGTCCTTCTAGCAGTGTGTGGGACTTGTTCTACTAGTCCATCTATACTGAACTCCATCAGGTTGCAAATTAAAAATAATTTTTATCTGCATCTAGCTCTGAAAAAATATTTGTCCTTCTAGCAGTGTGTGTGACTTGTTCTACTAGTCCATCTATACTGACCTTCATCAGGTTGCAAACTGAATATAATTTTTTTCTGCATCTACCTCTGAAAAAATATTTGGGCTTCTAGCAGTGTGTGGGACTTATTTTATTAGTCCATCTATACTGACCTCCATCAGGATGCAAATTAAAAATAATTTTTATCTGCATCTAGCTCTGAAAAAATATTTGGCCTTCTAGCAGTGTGTGGGACTTGTTCTATTAGTCCATCTATACTGACCTCCATCAGGTTGCAAATTAAAAATAATTTTTTGTCTGCATCTAGCTCTGAAAAAATATTTGGCCTTCTAGCTATGTGTGGGACTTGTTCTATTAGTCCATCTATACTGACCTCCATCAGGTTGCAAATTGAATATAATTTTTTTCTGCATCTAGCTCTGAAAAAATATTTGTCCTTCTAGCAGTGTGTGGGACTTGTTCTACTAGTCCATCTATACTGACCTCCATCAGGTTGCAAATTCAAAATAATTTTTTGTCTGCATCTAGCTCTGAAAAAATATTTGGCCTTCTAGCAGTGTGTGGGACTTGTTCTATTAGTCCATCTATACTGACCTCCATCAGGTTGCAAATTAAAAATTTTTTTTATCTACATCTAGCTCTGAAAAAATATTTGGCCTTCTATCAGTGTGTGGGACTTGTTCTATTAGTCCATCTCTACTGACCTCCATCAGGTTACAAATTAAAAATAATGTTTTGTCTGCATCTAGCTCTGAAAAAAATATTTGGCGTTCTAGCAGTGTGTGGCACTTGTTCTATTAGTCCATCTATACTGACCTCCATCAGGTTGCAAATTAAAAATAATTTTTATCTGCATCTAGCTCTGAAAAAATATTTGTCCTTCTAGCAGTGTGTGGGACTAGTTCTACTAGTCCATCTAAACTGACCTCCATCAGGTTGCAAAGTGAATATAATTTTTTTTCGCATCTACCTCTGAAAAATTATTTGGGCTTCTAGCTGTGTGTGGGACTTGTTCTATTAGTCCATCTATACTGACCTCCATCAGGTTGTAAATTGAATATAATTTTTTTCTGCATCTAGCTCTGAAAAAATATTTGTCCTTCTAGCAGTGTGTGGGACTTGTTCTACTAGTCCATCTATACTGACCTCCATCAGGTTGCAAATTAAAAATAATTTTTATCTGCATCTAGCTCTGAAAAAATATTTGTCCTTCTAGCAGTGTGTGTGACTTGTTCTACTAGTCCATCTATACTGACCTTCATCAGGTTGCAAACTGAATATAATTTTTTTGTGCATCTACCTCTGAAAAAATATTTGGGCTTCTAGCAGTGTGTGGGACTTATTTTATTAGTCCATCTATACTGACCTCCATCAGGATGCAAATTAAAAATAATTTTTATCTGCATCTAGCTCTGAAAAAATATTTGGCCTTCTAGCAGTGTGTGGGACTTGTTCTATTAGTCCATCTATACTGACCTCCATCAGGTTGCAAATTAAAAATAATTTTTTGTCTGCATCTAGCTCTGAAAAAATATTTGGCCTTCTAGCTATGTGTGGGACTTGTTCTATTAGTCCATCTATACTGACCTCCATCAGGTTGCAAATTGAATATAATTTTTTTCTGCATCTAGCTCTGAAAAAATATTTGTCCTTCTAGCAGTGTGTGGGACTTGTTCTACTAGTCCATCTATACTGACCTCCATCAGGTTGCAAATTCAAAATAATTTTTTGTCTGCATCTAGCTCTGAAAAAATATTTGGCCTTCTAGCAGTGTGTGGGACTTGTTCTATTAGTCCATCTATATTGACCTCCATCAGGTTGCAAACTGAATATCATTTTTTTCTGCATCTAGCTCTGAAAAAATATTTGGGCTTCTAGCAGTGTGTGGGACTTGGTCTATTAGTTCATCTATACTGACCTCCATCAGATTGCAAATTGAATATAATATTTTTCTGCATCTAGCTCTGAAAAAATATTTGGCCTTCTAGCAGTGTGTGGGACTTGTTCTATTAGTCCATCTATACTGACCTCCATCAGGTTACAAACTGAATATAATTTTTTTCTGCATCTACCTCTGAAAAAATATTTGGGCTTCTAGCTGTGTGTGGGACTTGTTCTATTAGTCCATCTATACTGACCTCCATCAGGTTGCAAATTGAAAATAATTTTTTTCTGTATCTACCTCTGAAAAAATATTTGTCCTTCTAGCAGTGTGTGGGACTTGTTCTACTAGTCCATCTATACTGACCTCCATCAGATTGCAAATTCAAAATAATTTTTTGTCTGCATCTAGCTCTGAAAAAATATTTGGCCTTCTAGAAGTGTGTGGGACTTGTTCTATTAGTCCATCTATATTGACCTCCATCAGGTTGCAAACTGAATATAATTTTTTTCTGCATCTACCTCTGAAAAAATATTTGGGCTTCTAGCTGTGTGTGGGACTTGTTCTATTAGTCCATCTATACTAACCTACATCAGGTTGCAAATTGAATATAATTTTTTTCTGCATCTAGCTCTGAAAAAATATTTGGGCTTCTAGCAGTGTGTGGGACTTGGTCTATTAGTCCATCTATACTGACCTCCATCAGGTTGCAAATTGAATATAATATTTTTCTGCATCTAGCTCTGAAAAAATATTTGGGCTTCTAGCTGTGTGTGGGACTTGTTCTATTAGTCCATCTATACTGACCTCCATCAGGTTGCAAATTGAATATAACTTTTTTCTGCATCTAACCCAGCCAATAGTTTTGGCCTAATACCACAGTTTGGCCACTCAGCTCTGCTCGGTTCCCATCCATTGTTTTTTTGTGCAAACAACTCCAGAGTTATGAATTAGTTAACGTGTTGGGAAGGGGAAAAAAGGTTGTGTCCGTGGGGTAGGTATTAAAGCAACAGTAACATCTGCAGAAGAAAGACCATCTTCCAGCCAAACTAAAATGTCTACTTCTTTTAGTGGAGAATGTGATAAGATCCCTTTCTTACGGCCACGCCAATCGCTACAAATTCCAGATGAGGCACAAAAACAGCAGGTGCTTCAACAGATATCAAGTGTTCCTTTAAGTGGGCTCTCCTCCACATCAACTTCAACATCACAAATACTCCAGTCCTCAAAGGTGTCACCCCAATCGCACTTGCTTCCTCACAGCTCCCAAATCTCCAGCTGCCCGTCTGAGTATGAGGTAGAACAGATGGTTGAGTCTGCAGAGCTGTTTACTCATACTATAGTCTGGGAATCAGAGGTCAGCTCCAGCTCTTCTGTGAATCCAGACGAGGAAATGATCTGCACTGATGCCCAGAATCTTTATGAGTCGGATCCAGGACCAGACGCTGAAGGTTCTGACCATAATGTAGACCCTCATTCCCAAACTGTAACTCCTGTTGGTGGAGACAATGAGGAAGATGATGATGAGACTCAAATACCTGATTGGAGCGACAACTTTAGTTTTTTGTCAGGGCAGGAACAGGTTGGCTCTGAGGACAACGTGTGTGATAACGCACAGGGTGATGATGATGAGGTTGGAGATCCCACTTACTGTCAACCCACAGTCAGCCAAGAGATGAGGTCAGCAGAGGAGGTGGAGGAGAATCCTAGTGATGACGAGGTCAGGTTACGCCTTCCTGGACAGAGACGTAGTACTGGAAGCACGTCAACAACTGCATCCTCAAACACAACTCTGCCTCTCACCACAAGTCGTGGTGGCTCTTCAAGTCACATGGATGCTAAGCCTTTCATAGCCTGGGCATTTTTTCAGATCGATAAAGATGACCCAACTCGTGTTATCTGTAACATTTGTCAGCAAAAGCTAAGTAGAGGCCAAAAAATACATAGTTTGAGTACTTCATGCATGAACCGGCACATGGACATGAAGCATAAGTTGCAGTGGGAAGCTCACTGTGCTACAATGCGGCCTAGCCGGCCGGGCCAGCCACCATCTGCCATTTCTTGTGCATCCGCGGCCTCTTCATTCTCTGTGACTGGGGGGACAGCAGTCACACCTGTTTTGGGGCGCAGACCGGCCACCTCTTTACCCGCAGCAGCCAGCGAGATTGGCAGGTCATCATTTTCTTTGGAGGTGGTAACACCAGCTGGTGTTGAGCGCTGTCCGACATCGATAGCACCACCTTTGGATCAAGGCAACCTAACATGTCCGCCTGCATCTTCCTCACAGACCGGCAGTTTGTCGGGGACACCCTTATCAACTCCGTCTAAGCACAATAGCCAGCCCTCGGTCCCTCAGATGTGGACAAGTAAAAGACCATTTCCTCCTAGCCATGAGAAAGCTAAGAGGTTGAATTTCACCATCTGCAAGCTCTTGGCTACAGAAATGCTGCCTTTCCGCCTGGTGGACACAGAGGATTTTCGAGACCTTATGTCCGTCACAGTGCCCCAGTACCAGATGCCCAGTCGGCACTACTTCTCAAAGAAAGGTGTGCCTGCGCTCCACCAGCATGTCGCACACAACATCACCGCTTCTTTGAGAAACTCTGTGTGTGACAGGGTGCATTTCACCACAGACACTTGGATGAGTAGGCATGGACTGGGGCGTTACATGTCGCTGACTGGGCACTGGGTAACTATGGTGACAGCAGGACAAGGGGCTGCTGTCCAAGTCTTGCCGACCCCACGAGTTGTGCGTCAATCCTCTTTATCTCAAAGTTCCTCCACTGCTTCTGCCTCTTCAGCCTCCTCTCGGTCCTCCACCTGCACCCAAAGCCTGTCTGGTCATGCCACAAGCTTTCTAACTGCGCAGAAGGGATCCTGCACACCTCCTTACTATGCTGGCAGTAGGGCTCAACGTCATCAGGCGGTTTTTACTTTGAAATGTCTGGGAAATGTGAGTCACACAGCTGAGGAGTTGTGGTCAGCTCTGGAGAACCAATTTCATGAATGGTTGTCTCCACTGGATCTAAAACCAGGGAAGGCCGTGTGCGACAATGCTGCAAACCTGGGTGCGGCCCTTCGCCGGGGCAATGTCACATACGTGCCTTGTATGGCTCACGTGTTGAACCTGGTTGTCCAGCAATTTTTAGCCCACTATCCCGGACTAGATGGCCTTCTGCAGAGGGCACGGTCGCTGTGTGCTCACTTCCGCCGTTCGCATCCCGCAGCTCAGCGACTTACATCTCTACAGAAGTCGTTGGGCCTGCCACTTCACCGGCTAAAATGCGATGTGCCTACCCGGTGGAATTCAACTCTGCACATATTGCAGCGACTGTGGCAGCACCGACAAGCCCTGGTGCAATACGTTCTGACGTATAGCCTGGGCCAACGAGATCCAGAGGTGGGGCAAATCACGCTGGAGGAGTGGTCTCAGATCAGGGACCTATGCACCCTTCTGCACAGTTTTGAAATGGCGACGAAGATGTTTAGTGCTGACGATGCCATTATCAGCATGACCATTCCGGTGATTTACATGCTGGAGCACATGTTAAACAGAATTCGGAGTCAGGTGGTGGCACAAGAGGAGGTGGAGGAAGTAGAGGAGGAGGAGTTGTATGCGGAAGGGCTAACATCTGCAAGGTCCAGACGGTCGGCAGCACCAAGGCGGCAGGCATGTGAGGGTGGGGGAGATGGTTTTACCAGGGCGCATGGTAGCAGCCAAACTAGTGAGGAAGGTGCAGGAGCCCAGGAAGAAGTGGAGGACGAACTGATGGAAGACTCATCAGATGAGGGAGACATTGATCACATTTCTGTTGTGCGAGGTTGGGGGGAGAGGACAGAGGAAGGAAGCATGATTGTTACCTCGCCACCAACACATCAGGGACTTGGTGCTCCTGGATGCGCTACACACATGAGTGCCTTCTTGCTGCACTACCTGCAACATGAACCTCGAATTGTGAGAATTAGAAATAATCCTGACTACTGGGTTGCCACACTGTTAGATCCCCGGTACAAAAGTAAATTTGCAGAAATTATTCCTGCCATAGAAAGGGATGCACGCATGCAAGAGTATCAGCAGAGACTGTTGCAGAATCTTACATGTGCTTTTCCACAAAACACCAGTGGTGCACGTACTGAATCTCACAGTCCCAACTTGCCAACCGTGGGACCATCGAGTGTTCAGCACTCAAACCGTAACAGAAACACAGTATCTGCTGGTAACATCAATTTTGCGGAATCATTTCACCACTTTTTTAGCCCATCCTTTGCAAGGCCACAGGAGACAAGAAGTCTGACACATAGTCAACGCCTAGAGACGATGGTACAGGAGTATCTCCAAGTGAACATTGAAGCCATGACTGTGTCACTGGACCCTTGCTCTTTTTGGGCTTCCAATCTGGATAAATGGCCGGAGCTAGCCACTTACGCCTTGGAGATCTTGTCATGCCCCGCAGCCAGCGTTCTGTCTGAACATGTGTTCAGCGCTGCTGGTGGTGTGCTGACAGATAAGCGCACGCGGCACTCCACTGATAATGTAGACAGACTCACGTTTATAAAGATGAACAAATCATGGATCCGAAACGACTTTTCTACCCCTGTGTCATCCTGGGGAGAGTATGATGATTGGTTAAAATCACCTCACCAACCATTTTAAGCTTTCAAATTACTAATCATGTTTATCTGTATCTTGGCTGGAAAATTATTTGGGCTTTGTAGCAGTGTGCAGTACTGATTCTATTAGGCCATCTATACTAAGCTCCACCAGATTTAAAATTACTAATCATGTTTATCTGTATCTTGGCTGGAAAATAATTTGGGCTTTGTAGCAGTGTGCAGTACTGATTCTATTAGGCCATCTATACTAAGCTCCACCAGATTTAAAATTAATAATAATTTTTAGCTGCATCTAGCACGGAAAATAATTTTGGGGCTCCGAGATGCGCAAGACACATAAGTGCCTTCTTGCTGCACTACCTGCAACATGACCCTCAGATTGTCAGAATTCGAAGTAATCCTGACTACTGGGTTGCCACACTCTTAAATCCCCCACACTCTTTGATCAACCTTTTCATTTTAATAAAGACCAAAAAAATGGTCATTTTTGAAATTATAAGCATTAGCAGGTTATTAGAAACTGAAATCAAACAGTTTTCAACTCAAAACTTTATTCTAGGTGATGTTACATTTGCACATAGGACCCCTTGTTCGAAAGGAGCTTCTGAACTCTCTCGTCCATTGAATTTGTCAGGTTTTGGATGGTTTCTGCTTCAATTGTTTTGCATGAGGACAGAATACCCTCCCAGAGCTGTTGCTTAGATGTGAACTGCCTCCCGCCATCATAGACACTCCTTTTGATGATGCTCCAGAGGTTCTGAATGGGGTAGAGGTCAGGGGAGCATGGGGGTCACACCATAAGTTTGTCCCCTTTTATGCCCATATCAGCCAGAGATGCAGATGTGTTATGTGCAGCATGAGACGGTGCATTATCATGCATAAAAATGATCTTGCTGTGGAATACACGGTTCTTCTTCTTGAACCATGGCAGGAAGTGCTGTTTGAGAAACTCCACATACATTATGGAGTTCATCTTTACCCCTTCAGGAATCCTAAAAGGGCCGACAATCTCTCTCCCCATGATTCCAGCCCAAAACATTACTCCACCTCCTCCTTGTTGGCGCTGTAGCCGTGTTTGCGTGGGGTGTCCATCAACCAGCCATCCTCCATTCCATCCATCTGGACCATCGAGCGTTGCACGGCACTCATCCGTGAACAAAACAGTTTTGAAATCAGTCTTCATGTAATGTTTGGCCCACTGGAGCCGTTTCTGCTTGTGTGAAGTGGATAGAGGAGGTCGACAGGATGGCGTATGCACAGCTGTAAACCTCTGAAGGACCCTGCATCTTGTTGTTCGGGGAACGTTAGAGGCACCAGCAGCTTCAAAAACTTGTCTGCTGCTATGACAAGGCTTTTTTGCCGCTGCTCTTTTAACCTGACGTAATTGCCTGTAGGAAAGAGTCCTCAATTTGCCCTTATCAGCACGCACACGTGTGTACTGTGAATCAGCTACATAATTCTTGATTGCCAAGACACTTCATCCTGATCATCACACAATGTTGATTGTAGTCATGCCTTGACCTAAACACTCCACAATTTGTTGCTTCTCTGCAGCCGACACATCCTTTTTCTTTCCCATTTTGGCAGAAAATGTAGGCTGCTTAATAATGTGGGACAGCCTTCTTAAGTAGTCTTGCCTTTCATTGGACGCACCTGCCAAACTAATTAGCACAGGTGTCTGCAATTGCTTACAGTGATATAAAGAGCCCTGACACACATCACCATCAATGAGTTTAACTGACAAACAAACAAATTCTTCCCTTATCACTCCTAAACACTTTTTGCATAATAATTTGGAACACAGTGTACATGTGCTTTTCCACAAAACACCAGTGGTTCACGTAGTGAATCTTACAGTTCTAACTTGCCAACCGTGGTCTGTATGGAGTTGTTCAATAAAGGGCCCAAAATTAAGATAACATAGATGGGAGAGGTCTCTATGAATAGGAGTTCCTAAGTATTTGATACCCTGTGAGGGCCAGGCAAAGGGAAAGTTGGACTGGATGGAATCCTGTATGGATTTGGGGAGGGAGACATCGAGGGCCTCAGACTTCGCTGCATTGATTTTAAAATTTTACCATGTAACAAAGTGATCTATTTCAGCCATAACAGCAGGGATGGATATATGTGATTGAGTGATATATACTAGGACATCATCAGCAAATAGAGAGCACTTGTACTCGGTGCCTCCCACCTCAATCCACCTAATATTGGGGTTATGGCGAATTGATGAGAGCCGGTGCTCCGTCACTAGGATGTATAAGATAGGGGACAGAGGACATCCCTGCCTTGTCTCATTGGTGATTATGAAAGGTGATGAAAATGTTCTGACGCGCCCCCTGGGCCTTGGGACACCCGGAGCCGGACCCTTTTTGGTGGATGCTGGTGGTTGTAGTCTCCGTGGCAGCGACCCGGTTCCGTGGCTCAGGGCGGTCAAACCAGTGGCGGAACTATTTATGTGGTTTTGATGTTTAAATGTCCGACTACGCCACCCGTGGATTGCGGTCAGAGTGAACCGCCGCTGCAGGGCAGACCGCTGAGGCTGGTGTTGTGGGTGCAGCAGAGCGTAGCATAACTCACCACGGGAGGAGTATAACCTCAGGGCAGTGTATGCGTAGGATGTAGGATAGGGGTGATGGTGCAGGGCAGCAGCAGTAATGACATGGAGTCAGTGATGCAGTCCAGGGCCTTTACTCACAGTTCTTATTATCCAGACCACGTCTGCAGGTAACGGCTGCCCACATTGTACTGTGTTCACCAGGTGAGGGGCTCAGACAACTTCCAGATAACTTTGGAGCACTTCACAGGACCCCCTTTGTGTGTCCTTTGTCTGGCCTTTCTTACCAACCCTTCTGTCCGGCTGCCTCGGGCCTCCTCTTGGTAAACTTGGCGCCAGTTTCCCTGACCCTATGTGGTGCCTTCCTAGCGGGTGTAGCGAGGGGCTGCGCCACATAAAATGTCACAGCCTCTGGTTTCTAGCTGAGGGTCGTTTCCCGCCTCCACTAGTTTCGGGGACCGGTCTCCCCCTTTGGCCTGACCCCTCCAAGCAGGTGGATTCGGGCGTGCGGTGGCAACTCGCCCGTCCGCACCCCTGGGATCCCTTCATTTCTCGTTCCTGGAGCCTTCTCCGCTCCTCTTCCTTCCTTCTCCCTCTTCCAGGCCTGGGCCTCTGTTACTAAGCCCGCCTCTGGAGCAGAGCTCATGCAGAGCCCCTGCTCCCTGCCACTTCTGCTCAGACTTCTCTGCACTGAACTAAGATGGTGTCCACCTTTTATACTCCCTTCTCAATGCACCCAGGAACTGCTTCCTCCCTGCTCCTGCACTACAGGGTTCCCCTTCCTCAGTGTTCCCTCCCCCCACTCCAGCCAGGGACAGGGACTGTCGTGCCCATCTCAGGGGCATATTGGTCGCCCTGCCCCACGGCAATGTGGTGTAATGCATGCAGGTGTCGGGTCCTGATCCACACTCCATACTTACCTGAGAGTGAGATATCACACCTCTGGGTGAGGTGCAATACCTCTGTAGCAACCGAGCCCTCAGGGTGCTACAGTTCCATTTATCTTCAGCCTAGGTGACGTATTGCGATACAGGGCCGTGATTTTGGCTATAAAAGGGTCCCCTAGACCCCTACCCCAAACATTTTAAGAGAATAATATATGGCGTGCCACAAGACTCTATGGAATGCTTTCTCAGCATCCAACGAGAGTATCTAATTACAAATTTTTAACTGCATCTAGCCCAGGAAATACTTTGTGCCTAGTAGCAGTGTCTGCTAGTCAGCGGATTATCCCGGCTGTTAAGCAAGCTACACCACCTGTAGTTTGGACACTTAATTTTTTCAAAGGAAATGCTTCGGGACCACGGGATACTCAGTGAAGAGCATCAGAAGGCACCCCAAGGCATAGGGGCTGGGACTGGCAGTAGGATGCCTTGCGGTGGACAGCCAAGCTCGATCCTTCTAAAAGCTTTTTAACTGCAGCAGCTTTAGTGGACGCTACTGGAACTGGAATTACGCGGCTGCTGGCATGAGACTTGCCCTCCAATAGATCCTTGTAAATGGATTTAAAGTGTATTTATTCAAATTAGAGAGACAATTTAAATTAAAAAGCTTAAAGCTGCCTCCACCACAGGGGGGCTCGCTTGACCCACCAGCAGACAGGCACCAGTATTGGGAGAGGGGGGCTGGCCGTCAGGGTTCACCGCGGCTCTGGCACAAACCCGGTGACACGGAGGTGGCACGGGCAGGAGCGGACTGGCCGTGTCGGCTTCTCACTTTTTGGATTTTAGAAGGGCATGACATGCCTATATCTGTGTCTCCCCCTCCTTTTACTCCTCCACATCTTTTCTTTTCGCATGACTATATGTACTTGTCACTTTTCCATGTGTTAGTTATGTCTTCTGAGCAGTTTGTCAGCTTTTGGACACCTTTGAAGGTGTTTTCTATGTGTTTCTATGTGTTTTTGTTTGCCTGCCATTGGTTTTAATGGTGTTCGAAGGTGTTCGACGAACAGTTCGACGAACAGTTCGGCGAACACACGGGTGTTCAACGAACCGAACTCGAGCACTACGGGGGTTGCTCAACACTACTCCTGGGGCTGGGGGCTGTGTCATAGGTGCAGGAAGATTCCATGACAATGGCCTCCCTTGACAAACATTACCTACGATGGAGTACTGTAGTAGTTGTGGCCCTCAATTCAAGATTTCAGAGGGTCACAATGTGGCACAACCTGTGACAAGCGCCTCCAATGACAAATATTAGTTTGGTAGGACTACTGTACATTCCAGATTTTTCCACTGCACAATGTGCATAGGGTTTGTGAAAATTAGCCCTATGGGCTGAGTCATGGTTGACGCAGGAAGCCACCATCTCAAGGGCCTCCAATCACAAATAGTAGTTAGGAAGGAGTAGGAATACTGTCCTGGTTTGTCCACTGAAAAATGTGCATAGGATTTGTAAAAATTAGCCCTATGGGCTGTGTCATGGTTGACTCACTATTTTGGCTATGCCTGTGACAGCTAGCTTGGCTTGTGCCATCAACATCTGAAAATCTGTCAACAAAACCCAAAATGCCAAAAAAGCCTGCTGTCAAGGGACGTGGACGTGGTGTTGTCAGTGGTGCGCGAGAAGGCAATCAGTCTGTGTCAGGTCAGAAGAAGCTTGATGCATCCACTATGTTCCTGGAAAAAGTTCCCAGTCTGGAACGTAAATGTGTGTGAAAGCCAGAAGAGTGAGAGCAGATTCTGTCTTGGATAGCAGACAAGGCCTCAACGCATTTGTCAAGCAGCAAAAAATCTTCCACGACCACACAGTCTACTGTGGATACACGAAAGGCTGGCTCTTCCAATCCTGAAGCTGGATCTCCTTCCTCCCACCATTATAAGTCACAGGAGACATATGACCCCAAGCTTGGCCACTCCGAGGATCTGTTTGGTATGTATCCTTTGGTTGGCTCTGGCCTATCACCGTGCAGCATTGAAGAGGGATAAGAGGAGGTGGCGTGCATTGATACTCAAGTATTTGAGGACCTACGACCAGAAGAAAGCCACTTGGAGGAACGTCATTTACTGTCTTCAGAGGTGGAGGCTGATGATGATGAGACACAGTTGCCATCAGGACAGCCTACAATGTCAACTGGGAAGGAGGATGAGATAGAAGATGAGGTTGTCGATGATGAGTCCACTGATCCGACCTGGACCGTTGGCACGCATAGCCATGACAGCATCAAAGAGGAAGATGGATATGTAGCACCAACACAGGCACCAAGGGGTCATGGTTTGCCCAGAGTGAGAACTGGGTCAACTGTTCCCAAGAGCACCCCCGCTGTGCGACATGTCAGGGCTAGGGGGCGTTCAGCTGCTGTTTGGAATTTTTTTTCTGAAAGTCCTTCAGAGGAAAACATTGTAGTCTGTAGCATCTGCCATACCAAGTTGAGCAGAGGCCAGGGCAAAGGCAACCTGAGCACCACTAGTATGAGAAACCACATGGCAGCCAAGCACTCCAGTAGGTGGGCGGAACACCAGGGTACCAAATCTGCGTCTGCAGGTCAAACCAGTAATAATAATAATAATAATAATAATACTCTTTATTTATATAGCGCCAACCTATTCCGCAGCTCTTTACAATTCAGAGGTTCATACTCAACAGTCATAAGTAACATAGCTAAAGATAATTCAATAATTAAAGCAAAAATAATGATGACTCTGCTCGTAAGAGCTTACGATCTACAATGAGGTGGGGGTGACACAAAGAACAGGGTCTTATTTACAATGATGGTCCAGCCATCTTAAGGGGATGAGGGATAGATAAAGGCTGCATGAGCTCATCACTAGCCAGTATCTGTAGTGCTTTTTGGTTCGGTGGAGACTTATGCCATGTTGCCTGGGCTATGTGCTTCCGAATCTGCTGTTCAAGAAGCAGGCGCTCATACCTCCTGCCCACAAGCTGCGGTTGCTCATACACAACAAACATCAACCACATCCACTTCCTTGTGCCAGCAAAGTGTCCAATTGTCCGTGCCTGAGAGCTTGGAAAGAAAGCGGAAATACCCAGCCACACACCCACAGGCAGAAATACTAAACTCGCACATTGCCAAATTTCTAGCTGTGGAGATGTTGTCGTTTAGGCTTGTGGGAGCACAGTCTTCCGTGATCTCTTGGCTGTGGCTGCCCCACGATACAGTGTTCCCTGCCGCCACTATTTTGCCCGGTGTATCTTCCCTGCATTACACAAGCATGTGTTAAGCAATCTGAACCATGCTCTCACCAACGCCATAACCCAGAAGGTCCACCTAACCACAGACACCTGGACAAATTGTTGTGTATAGGGATGATACATTTCTGTCACAGCACACTGGGGGAACCTGGTGGAGGGTGGGACAAAGGCGTAAACTGGAACATCACATATCCCACCCATGTTAAGAATAGAGGGCCCAACTTCTGTCAGGGTTTCCACCTCTTCATATTCCACTTTCTCTCTCCTCTTCTCCTGCTCCTCATCCTCTGCTGAATTACCCTCCCCATTACTGCCAAGCTGGGACCTGTGCAGCAGTGCATCGGCAAAGTGACAAGACGCTCTGCTAAAACTGATCTGTTTAGGTCAGAAAGCACACACTGCAACAGAGCTGTGGCAAGCTTTAAAACAACAGACCAATTAGTGGCTCTCCTCGCTGCACCTCCAACCTGGTCTGGTCGTCTGCGATAATGGGCGTAACCTGGTGGCGGCTTTAAAGATCGACAAGCTGGTACACGTGCCATGCATGGCTCATGTGCTGAACCTAGTTGTTTAGAAATTTCTGAAAACTTTCCGTGACTTGCCATACCTACTTGAGAAGGTGCGCTTTATTAGTGCCCATTTCCACCATTCCTCTACTGCTTTTGCTGCTTTTACAGCACTGCAAAAGCTCTTGAATTTGCCAAGTCACCGACTCATTTGCGACCTGCCCACGCAGTGGAACTCAACATATCATATGTTCGTGAGGATTAGTGAACAGCAGAGGGCAGTAGCTGAATACTAGCTTCAGCATGCCGATCAGACTGAGAGTCAGCCACCACACATAACAACGTTGAGTGGGTGTGGATCGCTGACATTTGTGAGGTTCTTGAGAACTTTGAGTACTGCACAAACCTTGTGAGCGGTGATTAGGCTATTATCAGCGTAATCATCCCGCTGCTGTGTCTCTTGAAATAATCACTGCATAATCTCAAAGAGGAAGCTTTGAATGCCCAGCATGTTGTTATGGAGCCAGATTTCCCAATGGGTGATACTACCCAGCCTAGCCAATATTCTGAGGCAACATTGGGTGATGAGGAGGAAGATGAGGAGGGAGAGGACTTGTTTTTCAGTGCCACAGAGGGGACACCCAACCAAAGCTTCAGTTGCTGAAAACATGACCCTCAGACAATGCTGGTGGCAGAGGTACCGGCTCTTTTCAACACCAAGGGATAATGGGGAGAGACAATAACACCAGCTCCAACAGAGGTGGGGGGAAAATGTGCACAAATTGGGCAATTTTCAATAGACCAGCACAGTAGTAAAGGCTATCTGTGCCTCTAACAATGCCAAGGAGGAATAAGTTGCAGAACATGTTAAAGGGGTGCTTAAGGGACCATACGTGTATCCTTTCTGATTCTTCAGCCCTTTATTGGGTGTCTAAGCTGAACACTAGGAAATGTTTGGACTACTGCTTTGTGCAGGTCAAGCAAAGATTTTTTACTTACACTAACATGGACAGAAGGCAGGCTCTGACCCCTAAAACAGAAGGGAAAATAGACCAGTGCTAAACACACAATGCTAATTCTGTGTGTGCAGGAAAAATATTGCTTTGCCTCTGACAAGAGCTGTTTTAAGATGGACACTGGAAGAATACTTTATCCTCTCCCTAGCTAATACACAAGCTCTCCCCTGTTCTCAGGCTTTGTTGTGAGTCTTCAGCTCTGAAAAGAGCTATTTTGGTGGTATTATGGAGCTAGTGAGCGGCTCCTTTAAACACAGAACTAGTACACATTGCAGGTAGCAATTACAAGGGCTTTTGTTTGATTACGAGGCCTAAACACTCTCCCTAACAGTTCAGCGATCTCTCCCTATGCTTATAGAATGCAGGCTCCAGATGCAATGTGCACAAAATGGCAGCGGCAGGGCTTAAATAAACCCTATGACGCTGGGTGGCCAGCCAGTCACAGTAATGTCACAACCAAGATTTCTGCGGCATTACTGTGATTAATTAAGAAGCCCAGCATGTTAAGTGGCTGTAAAGGAGGCGCCAAAACTGCAGGGCAGGATATCCGAATATAGTGAGGAGAGTACACAAATACTTGCCGAATAACCATTAACCCGAATACCATACTATTCGTGCGAATAGCGAATAGTAACGAATACACTCGCTCATCACTAAGTATGAACCATCTTGGTGTATGTATTCACCACAATTATATCCCACATACCTGATATCTCTCTAATATAGTTTATATACTTAAATATGTCCAGAGAAAATGATTCTGTATAATTAGAGAGGTCTCTCAAGATAATGCGATATCCTATGATAAGGATATTCATAATAAGGACAGCCCATAGAAAATGGAAAATAAGGCTCTTTTCTTTACAAAGAAAAAACCAAAACAAAAAGACTGAAAGCCACAAACATAGCAAGAGAGGTGCATCACACACAGATCCTATCCTTAAAGGAATGGAGCAAACAACAAATGCTCATTAAGTCCCTTTAGTGACACACTGTTTATTCTAAAAATCCACTCACTATCTACCATGATCACCTTTTCTGATGTTTTGTCTTATTAATTTGAATTTAATAAAGTTTTGATTTTAGGGGTTTATGTTAAATTTGAGAATAATTGCCCTCCAAAGTTACTGACCAAACTTACATTGGCCTGACAGGAGAGGTCCTTCTCCGCGACAGCCCATCTGGATTTGGGCTCCACTGGCAATTTCATTCATCAGGGTCTGATCCATCGACTTCAGCTCCCTACACCACAGTTGGATCACCCCCTGACTATTGCCTCCATTGATGGACAGCTCCTTGCAGAGACAGTTCGATTCATCATGCTGCCAGTCACGCTGTGGATTGCAGTTGTGCATACTGAAAAGATATCCTTCTACAAGGTCCAAGATCTATGAAATCTGATATCCTAGGCCTTCAATAGTTGTGTCTGTATATGCTGATTATTGACTGGTCCTCCAGTCAGGTGCTTCATTGGGAACCATAGTGTTTTTTCAACTGCCTTGCCAAGGTCAAGTCCAAGACTTCACTTCCTGTGCCTTTGATTCTTGTATCTCTGCCTATCCACTATAGTGCGTTTGTCGACTTTTTCTGTGAAAAGAAGACAGAGAACCTGCCATCCCACAGACCTTATGACTGTCCCATAGGCCTTCTACCTGGTACTTCACCACCGTGGGTTTGAGTGTATCCTCTATCCCTACCTGAGCCATGTCAGAGTACATTCAAGAGAATTTAACCAAGGGATTCATCCGTAAGTCCTCTTCCTCTGCTGAGGGTGACTTCTTTGTGACTAAGAAGGATGGTTCCCTACGCCCTTGTATAGACTATCGAGGTATTGACAAAATCGCTTTAAAGAACAAGAACACTATGCCTTTGATTTCAAAGTTATCTGACAGAATCCAGAGCTAAGATCTTCACCAAATTGGATCTGCGAGGGGCTTACAACTTGATTAGTATCCGTAAGGGCAACAAATGGCCTTTAATGCTTGTCTGTGCAACACGCCCTCCATGTTTCAGGAGTTCATTAAAGACATCTTCTGGGATCTCTTCTACGTTACTGTGGCGGTGTATTTGGACGACATCCTGAATTTCTCTCCTGATCTACAGTACAGACCAAAAGTTTGGACACACCTTCTCATTTAAAGATTTTTCTGTATTTTCATGACTATGAAAATTGTACACTCACACTGGAGGCATCAAAACTAGGAATTAACACATGTGGAATTATATACTTAACAAAAAAGTGTGAAAATACTGAAAATATGTCTTATATTCTAGGTTCTTCAAAGTAGCCACCTTTTGCTTTGATGACTGCTTTGCACACTCTTGGCATTCTATTGATGAGCTTCAAGAGGTAGTCACCGGAAATGGTTTTCACTTCACAGGTGTGCCCTGTCAGGTTTAATAAGTGGGATTTCTTGCCTTATAAATGGGGTTGGGACCATCAGTTGTGTTGTGCAGAAGTCTGGTGGATACACAGCTGATAGTCTTACTGAATAGACTGTTAGAATTTGCATTATGGCAAGAAAAAATCAGCTAAGTAAAGAAAAACAAGTGGGCATCATTACTTTAAGAAATGAAGGTCAGTCAATGCAAAAAATTGGGAAAACTTTGGAAGTGTCCCCAAGTGCAGTTGCAAAAACCATCAAGCGCTACAAAGAAACTGGCTTATATAAGGACCGCCCCATGAAAGGAAGACCAAGAGTCACCTCTGCTTTTGAGGATAAGTTTATCCGAGTCACTAGCCTCAGTCAAATCGCAGGTTAACAGCAGCTCAGATTAGAGACCAGGTCAATGCCACACAGAGTTCTAGCAGCAGACACATCTCTTCAACAACTGTTAAGAGGAGACTTTGTGCGCAAGGCCTTCATGGTAAAATAGCTGCTAGGAAACCACTGCTAAGGACAGGCAACAAGCAGAAGAGACTTGTTTGGGCTAAAGAACACAAGGAATGGACATTAGACCATTTGAAATCTGAGCTTTGGTCTGATGAGTCCAAATTTGAGATCTTTGGTTCCAACCACCGTGTCTTTGTGCGACGCAGAAAAGGTGAACGGATGGACTCTACATCCCTGGTTCCCACCGTGAAGCATGGAGGAGGAGGTGTGATGGTGTGGGGGTGCTTTGCTGGTGACACTGTTGGGAATTTATTCAAAATTGAAGGCATACTGAACCAGCATGGCTACCACAGCATCTTGCAGCGGCATGCTATTCCATCCGGTTTGCGTTTAGTTGGACCATCATTTATTTTTCAACAGAACAATGACCCAAAACACACCTCCAGGCTGAGTGTGGGCTATTTGACCAAGAAGGAGAGTGATGGGGTGCTACGCCAGATGACCGGGCCTCCACAGTCACCAGACCTGGACCCAATCGAGATGGTTTGGGGTGAGCTGGACCGCAGAGTGAAGGCAAAAGGGCCAACAAGTGCTAAGCATCTTTGGGAACTCCTTCAAGATTGTTGGAAGACCATTTCCGGTGACTACCACTTGAAGCTCATCAAGAGAATGCCAAGAGTCCGCAAAGCAGTCATCCTAGCAAAAAGTGGCTACTTTGAAGAACCTTGAATATAAGACATATTTTCAGTTGTTTCACACTTTTTTGTTAAGTATATAATTCCACATATGTTAATTCATAGTTTTGATGCCTTCAGTGTGAATGTACAATTTTCATAGTCAAGAAAATGCAGAAAAATCTTTAAATGAGAAGGTGTGTCCAAACTTTTGGTCTGTACTGTACCTACCCAAAGGCATGTCTGTCAGGTTCTGCAGCCTCTACAGGAGAACAATTTGTTTGCCAGGCTACCCAAATGTGTCTTCGAAAAAGCCCTCCTTGCCTTTCCTCTGCTACACTGTTTCCAGCCAGGGTTTTCAAAATGGATCCTGAAAAAGGTTTCTGCTGTTCTCTCCTGGCCTTGTCCCCAAGGTTCGCATGCCATCCAGTGGATCATGAGTTTCGCTAACTTCTACAATTTACTCCACACTTCTGGTTCCTCATGGCACCTACCTCTGCCTTAACCAAGAAGATAGCTAATGCCAAAGTCTGACCTGAGTTGGCCATATCTGCCTTCCAGCATTTTAAAGAGGTCTTCGCTAGTGATCTGGTGCTACATCACCCTGATCCTAACAAGCAGTTTCTTTTGGGGGTAGATGCCTCTTCTATAGGTGCTGGGGCAGTGCTCCTGCAAAGAGCTTTTTTGAGGAAGTCCATGTGAGGAACTGGCCACGGACTAAAGACTATTAGACCAATGGACATACAGTGGAGGTCACGGCTCTAAGGGATGCAGAACCGGTTATGTCAATCTTATTGTTGTGTTTCATTAGAGATTTGCTTGATCATCAGTTTAAGGTGCACAAATCTCTCCTGGAAAGTGATCAGCCTCAGGAATCGATGTTTCCATTCAGTGACAGTAAGCAGATGAAGACGTGCAGACTGGATCTTATGTATACATAAGGCCAGACATGAGATTGGTAATCAGGTAAAGCAATCATTCCATTACTCTCTCAGGGGCCTTAATTAAGCCATTGTTCTCCCATTCACTAGTCCCATTATGTGGATGAGGATAGTAGACCCAGTGGAACTATCACCACAGGGGATCTCACAAGCAGTCCCAGGTGATGGGCTCGGCCTCAGTAAAATATCTTCACCAATGCACAGTTAGCTTTTGGGGAGGGGTGTTTCCCAAGGGCCAAACTCTATTCCAGGGGACAGCTAAGGGTATTTAGGACACTGACGAGCGAATGGGGGGTTGTTACCGGCTGGATCTGGATACACGTGCTACAGTCGTGGTATCTGTCATCAGGAGGAGCATAGGCTGTGACTGTGGAGTATATAGTTATGAGATACTAAAGCTGTGGGCCAACCAAAAGTTGGGACACAGTGACTATCGCCTGGTACGGGACCAGTGGAACTATTTATTCTGGGTTGAGGTCTTGTGGACTGGGGGCATCTCATTGTGGTCATCTAACAGCTGTTGCTGTAAGACCATGGATGGAAGAAATAAAACTAATTGCATTGTTAACCTGCCTAGGTGATTATTAATAAAACCCACAATCTCAAATCTTCACAGTCTATCTCTTGTGTTTTTTTCTCCAAACTGTTTTTGCTAGCTGAGCAAAAACAGTTACCATTGGGAATTGTAAGCTCTGGTTGTTAAGATGGTACTCAAGGAATGACGACATCTACTGGAAGGTGCCAGCTCTTCAAAATTAATATAGAGTGGGAACGGAAAGTATTCAGACCCCATTAAATTTTTCACTCTTTGTTTCATTGCAGCCATTTGGTAAATTCTAAAAAGTTCATTTTTTCTCATTAAAGTACACTCTGCACCACATCTTGACTGAAAAAAAACAGAAATGTAGAAATTTTTGCAAATTTATTAAAAAAGAAAAACTGAAATATCACATGGTCATAAGTATTCAGACCCTTTGCTCAGACACTCATATTTAAGTCACATGCTGTCCATTTCCTTGTGATCCTCCTTGAGATGGTTCTACTCCTTCATTGTGGTCCAACTGTGCTTAAGTAAATTGATAGGACTTAATTTGGAAAGGTCCAGCATAAAAAGAAAAATAGTGAGGCACCAGTCACAATGTGCAGCCTTCAAATGTCGAGCACTAGTCGCTGCACTCTACATATGAAAGAGTGTTAGCCTAAAAATCACATAGACAAGGCACTAGCTGTGTGCATGCGAACCAGGTGGTGCAAATTCCATATATAGTAAAACCTGAGCAGTCAAAGCTGTAGAAATGGAAGTGGACCCGTTGAAGCGCATGACCAGCGTGAAACGGCCGTTGTCCTCTCACTCCCGCACCCCAGAACCTGCACCACCACTCTACATGTGTAATCCCGAACAGGAAATATTATCAAGCAACACTGTTGGTGAGTGCATTATCTGTTCCATTTCTACAGCTTTGACGTCTTGATTTGGAAAGGCACACACCTATCTACATAAGACCTCACAGTTCACAGTGCATGTAAGACCAAATGAGAATCTTAAGCTCCAAGGAACTGCCCAAGGAGCTCAGAGACAGAATTGTGGCAAGGCACAGATCTGGCCAAGACCAAGATTACAAAAGAATTTCTGCATTACTCAAGGTTCCAAAGAGCACAGTGGCCTCCATAATCCTTAAATGGAAGAAGTTTGGGACCACCAGAAGTCTTCCTAGACCTGGCTATCCAGTCAAACTGAGCAATCATGGGAGAAGAGCCTTGGTGAGAGAGGTAAAGAAGAACCCCAAGATCACTGTGGCTGAGCTCCAGAGATGCAGTAGGGAGATGGGAGAAAGTTCCACAAAGTCAACTATCACTGCAGCCCTCCACCAGTTGGACCTTTATGGCAGAGTTGCCCGACAGAAGCCTCTCATCAGTGCAAGACATATAAAAGCCTGCATAGAGTTTGCTCAAAAACACATGAAGGACTCCCAGACTATGAGAAATAAGATTCTCTTGTCTGATGAGACTAAGATAGAACTTTTTGGTGATAATTTTAAGCGGTATGTGTGGAGAAAACCAATCACTGCTCATCACCTGCTCAATACAATCCCAACAGTGAAACATGGTAGTGGCAGCATCATGCTATGGGGGTGTTTTTCTGCTGCAGGGACAAGACGACTGGTTGCAATTGAAGGAAACATGAATGCGGCCAAGTACAGAGATATCCTGGATGAAAACCCTTTCCAGAGTGCTCTGGACCTCAGACTTGGCTGAAGGTTCACCTTCCAACAAGACAATGACCATAAGCACATAGCTAAAATAACAAAGGAGTGGCTTCAGAAAAACTCTGTGATCATTCTTGACTGGCCCAGCCAGAGCCCTGACCTAAACCCAATTGAGCATCTCTGGAGAGACCTGAAAATTGCTGTCCACCAACGTTCACCATCCAACCTGACGGAACTGAAGAGGATCTGCAAGGAAGAATGGCAGAGAATCCCCAAATCCAGGCGTGAAAAACTTGTTGCATCATTCCCAAGAAGACTCATGGCTGTATTAGCTCAAAAGGGTGCTTCCACTCAATAGTGAGCAAAGGGTCTGAATACTTATGACCCTGTGATATTTCAGTTTTTCTTTTTTAATACATTTGCAAAAAATTCTACATTTCTGTTTTTTCAGTCAAGATGGGGTGCAGAGTGTACATTAATGAGAAAAAAAAATGAACTTTTTAGAATTTACCAAATGACAGCAATGAAACAAAGAGTGAAAAATTTAAAGACACTAGACAGATTGACATATACAGTAGTATACCACAAGAAATCTCAACTATACAACACAGAACACAAAACATCATATACACATTCACATCCTTTGTTCCAGCAGGATTCATATTAGTATTTGCACATCAAAAGAACATGCTCAATATGTTTATTAATGGTCTCTAGAGGTCTCATATATAATGCATTGTTTGTGGTTTCAAATTAAAAAGAGAATTAATACCTATGAAGAAATAAAATACATTAAACATTATTATTAGGTACACATAACAGCTGGTAAACCTTAATGTCTTATGAATTTATTACCTTGAGAAAAATCTTTTAAAACAACAACAAACAAATGCAGCAACTGTAAGTTGACCTTTAGGGAATTAAAATTCCTTTTAGTGATTAAAACATGTATGTTCTGCTTGGAGAATTGTCTGTCAAATATAACAAACTTGTGTCATAAAAGTCAAATAAATGAGGCCCATAGGAATGGAGATCATAATAAGGAATTTATGATTAAATGTACAAGTAAAAGCACAATAAATGGAATAATGATAATTCTATATCGAGTGATTCCCAACAGAACAGTCATGAATTTCATAAAGTAGTCTTCTATCCATTAGCAATGGAAATGACAATGTAGTGTCTGCGTATAAATATAGTTATTGATCATATCCTTTATGTGTGGACTCGTTATGTTAAATGGTGTAAAAAGTATCACATCTGTTAAGAATTTTTTGATGCATTATTGTAATGATGCAGAGCCAAATGTTATTACAAATGATAACAATAACTCAATATGATATATAAAGGTATTAATTTTAACTTATTAACTCACATACCAAATATGTGTAGGGTTTTTTTTATTTTAGTGGGGAAAAAAATTCAGAAATGTGTACAAAAAAAAGTTTTGCTACTGTCGCCACTTTCTGAGACCCATAATGTTTTCAATTTTCAGGATACGGTGCTGTGTGAGGGCTTGTTTTTTGCACCTTCAGCTGATGTTTTTATTGAAGCCATTTTGGGGTAGATACAATGTTTTGATCACTTCTTATTGGATTTTATTGCAATGTTGCAGAGGCGAAAAAAAACACAATTCTGGTGGTTTTATTTTTTTTCTTGTTAAGCTGTTTACTGATCAGACTAATCTATTTTATATTTTGATAGATCGGACTTTTGCAAATGCAGCGATTTTTTATATTTTTAAAAACTTTTTTACTTTTTACTGTATTTAATAGTCCTCTGAGAGGACTTGAAGCTGCAATCATATGATCGCTTATGCATCAGCACTGCTATATATGGTGAAAATCACAATCTCTCATGAACTCCAGCTAAACACTGGCTTTCATAGGAAAATTGGCATGACAAGCACGGAGGGCTTCAACAGACCTCTGACTGTCATAACAACGCATCAGCACCCTGCTATCATATCGCGGGCACTTCGATGTGTGCGTGGAATGACGTGGCCCCCTTCCGATGCATGATAAATGGCGCTGTCACAGATTGACAGTGGCATTTAACAGGTTAATAGCTGTGGGCGGCTGATAAATGCACATGATGGCTAATTATATCAGCTATAATTTGCCAGGACACATTCCAATTGTCGAAATGTTGGAATTCTTCTAATATTCACTAATGCCAGATCCTAATAAATATACTCACCTTTGCTAATGAAAAAGACCTCATATTTTTCTATGCTGAGGGTACCTTTATAGATTTAAAACATAACATGCTTGCTACATGAATGGAGGATGGATGTCTAGGCATCTATCTTGACTGTGGCCACTGTCAAGTGCGTATCTTTTGAATATTTGCACCCCACACTGGGCACAAACACAGTATGTACTAGCATTAGTTTGAACAAACTGTCAGCAAATTTTGCTAGGCCATGCCCATACCCATAAAAGAATAAAAACCACATATACAGTATATCTTGTTTTATATGCATTCTTTTGGTTTACTTACCTCACCAGGTCCTATCCTGTGGCAATGTGCACATCACGTTTAGCTTTCTGGCATGTAGAGACTGTTTTAGTGATTCACAGTTTACTCTCCACTTCCCAGCAAAAATCTCTATGATCATTGCTGGAGGGAAGCTGAATGTGGTGTAATTGAGGGAGAGAGTAGACTGTGTAGAGTTTTAAATGCAGTTATATTAGCTGTTAAGAAAGAAATGTGCATTCACTAATCTGCTGGACTGTAGTTACCAGAGAACTTCACCTTAAGGGACAAAGCAGTAAAGCAATGTGCTTTGGTCCCCCTCCCTGACTGTGCCATAAATGTGCAGCACAGTGGAGATGCTGGAACAGCTGTTTCAGCTGTATATTAGAGCCAATACTGTGCTGCATTGGTAAGTAATAATCTTGGACCCCAATTCATTTAGACTGGCAATTTTCACACCTTTTCATAAATCAGGAGCATCTGAAGAGTGAAGTGCACCTCTGTGTGTCAAAGACTGGATTAAGATTTCTGGTGTAGGGAATGCCACAGCTCGTCATGAATTAGAAAAGCTCTAGCATCATGCCCCTGCTGAATCCCAGTTCAGCACCCGCTCCTCCTATTTTGTCAGAGGTGAGAGAAAAACGTGCAAAAACGACAAAATTTTGTGACTTTTCAAAGCAATTTATGTCACAATTGTGGCAATTTTTTTTTATGTATTTGGGCCTAAGAGATCTGTTAGGGCATTGTGGCATTGATGTATAAGCAGTAGTGATGAGCGAGGGTGCTCGACACTGCTCGGTACTTGCCCGAGCATTACACTGCTCGACATGTTTAGCGCTCGGCGAGTAATTCTGGGTTGCTCGGGCGGAAGCTCGGGTCCCCGCCCTGCATGTTTGGTGCTCTTTAGAGAGCCAATAAATATGCAGGGATTGCTTGCCACCCACTGTAAGGCTGTAGCCATGTTGGTTGTGGCATTACAGTGATTGGCTGGCCGCATAGCGTCATCAGGTCTATAAAAGACCTGGTGACGCTAGGCTCATCACAGTTTATCATCGAAACAGGCAGAGTAGGGATAGGTGCTGCTGTGTAAGGGACTGGATTGGCAGTGTAATATTGAGATATAGGTAGTGGTACTCCAGGAGTATATATATATCCATATGAACTAACAGTCCTTCTGAGGACTAATCCAGCTTCATGTATTCAGTGGTTATAGCAGGAGTTAGGCAGGGAGGGTTTGTGGCAGTGTATATAGCACATGAGGTTCCATTGCACGTTCTGTCTGCTCCTGCTGTTACAGATATCCGTAGACATAGCCCCAGATATCAGGGGCCAGGGCTATTTTTTTTTTATCTTAATCCTGATTATTTGCTTAAAAAGCAATCCAGAGTACACCATTTTACTGCTCCATTTGCTTGTTCACAGAATACAGACAGATTTTTTTATTTTATTCGCATTACTGTATTATGGAAGCAGAGAAACTTTTTTCAATGATCAGACATCATCCCATATGAATGGCGTCATAATACAGAAATTTTGTGGAGCGTGCCAAATATTCCACTCCATTTAAAGTCAGCCAGCTGTGTTTCGTTGAACCAATTGATACTTGGTCGCTGACAAACACCATAATATTAGGCGACTGCCTGAAACCGTGGCCATCAGACGTTATCCCATATGAGTGCCATAATAATACAGAAATTTTGTGGAGCGTGCCAAATATTTCACTCCATTTTAAGGCAGTCAGCAGTGTTTTGTTGAACCAATTGACACTTGGTTGCTGACAAATACCATACAATTAGGTGGCTGCCTGAAACCGTGGCCATCAAATATGATCCCATATGACTGCTCTAATAATACAGAAATTTTGTGGAGCGTGTCAAATATTACACTCCATGTAAAGTCAGCCAGCTGTGTTTTGTTAAACCAATTGACAATTGGTCGCTGACAAATACCACACTATTAGGTGACTTCCTGAAACCGTGGCCATCAGACGTTATCCCATATGACTGCTCTAATAATCCAGCAATTTTTGTGAGTGTGTCAAATATTATACTCCATTTAAAGCATTGCAGTTGTGGGTTCAAACCTATTCACAGTTGGTTGCTGACAAATAGCATATCTGGGAACAATGTTATCAAACAATGACTTGTATATAATGTTAAATAAATACTAAAAAAAAAATTATGGACTGTGGAAGACATTTATGCGACCAAAATGAGCACTCAGCTGGAGCTGATGATACCACCTAGCACCTGTCCCTATTGTAAATGCATCTAACAGCATTATTGATAGGGAACAAAATAGATTTAAACATTTTTTTGGGCAGCACCAGCAGCATGCAGTATAAGGCAATAATACCTGGCTGGATCGGTGTAATACGCTATCCACACTGCGATACCTCACCCATAAACGAATTTCAGATACGACAGTTAATATTCTAGAATATAGAATCTATTTGAATTGTCCTTCCCATTATTATGAAGTGGGTCTCCGATACTGTTATTTCATATGCAGCAATTTAAAGGGCTGCCAAAAATTAGGACGCACTCCAATACACATTTGAAGAGACGTAAAAAAATAAAATCAAAGTAAAAACACAGCAGGATCTTTAGTATAAAAAACAGACTCGCCAATGTAACCTCAATGTAATCACATTGTTCAGCTCCTGCACCACCTCCTCCTCCTGTTCGGCCTCCATCTCTGAAATTACCACATCAGTCACAAGCTTGAAGCACTGCAGCACTGCCATGGTCAAGCGGCAACATGTTGTGCTGAAGATAATTTGCTTATGCTTAGGTGACAAACCGCACACCACTGTAGAGTTATTGAAAGCTGTAAAACAGCAGGCAGATCTGTGGCTGGTCACGTGTGACAAAGGCATGGTCTGGTGTGACAATGTCTGGAACCTGGTGGTGGAGAAATGACAGCCGAAGTAGATACAGTTTCGCTTTATGCCAGTCCTTTCACTGAGCTAAAGAATATGGCTGTGATGAAATACAACTCTCACCGAGAAGCAGTGTCAGACTGAAGAACATTCGCCCCACCAGAGGATTTGATTCTGAAGGCCCACCTTTCTCCCCTGCTCAAGAACCCCATAACAGCTGCAAAGTTTGCACTATGAACTCTCCTGAAAGAGAAGAAAGGGACCACAGGAGGATTCTTTGGTACTCTGGTGGGCCTGTCCAACCCTGCCAAGAAGCAGCCCTGGCTAAGAAAAGTCTGTGTGAAGGTTCCGGCCCGGACACTATATGGCTGCTTTTTTACTGAGGGGGAAACCAATGAAAACACGGGGGGAACATACAAATTCCTTGCAGATGTTGTCCTTGGTGGGATTGCAAGGCTTCAATGCTAACCACTGAGCCACTGTGCAGCCCTCTCTGTTTTCCCTCTGATATATATAACATGCTGGAGAAACTTGTACCTACTGACACTCAGTATCTTCATCTACTTTGTGAGAAACTAATGTATTTGGCCAGCCTCTCAGTCTACCCAAAAAAATTCCTGAGAAGGAAATTGTGAATGGCTTCGCTACTGGCACTGGGGGCACTGATAATACCATATTTCACTGGAAATATTCCAGGCTGATTGGAGCCAAGCTGATTCCAACAGAAAAGTGACAGCAGCAAGCTAAGGAGATGGTGGCCTCTATCATCATCACAACCTGCAAGGTTTGCACTATGAACTCTCCTGAAGGAGAAGCCACCTACTGTTGAAACCTTTAAAAGGAAGCTGAAGACCCACCTCTTCCGACAAGCCTATAATCTGCAGTAACCCTCGCTCCAACATACCACTGCATGACCCGCTGTACCCTCACCTACTGTATCCTCACCCATCCTTTGTGCACCCTCACGGGCAGGGTCCTCTCTCTTCTTGTACCAGTCGGTGACCTCTTTCCACATGGAATAAATGGAGCTATAATAATAAATAATAATAATTTTTCTACTTGTACTGTGGGTCAATTGATGGGTCAATTGATGGCACTTTCCCGGTGTCTGTCCCTAAATTGATGTGTTTTGGCAGCTCTTGGTCCCGATTGAAGGTGTTGTGCTTGCCTTTGGTTTTGGACCCCTATTGAATCCAATGGCGATTGGCAATGTTCGGCTAATATTCAACAATTACATTGGTGAATATTGCAAAAACGGCGATCGTAATCTGAAACGAATATTGAAATATTTGCTCGTCTCCAATCAGAAACACTCTTAAAAAATTATGTGGGCATGGCATGATGGTCACCCTGGTGATATGGTGGTGGAGGATGAGAAGAAGGAGGAGGGAGACATAAAAGAACAATTCCTGGAGCGTATACCCATGTCTTGGTGTGAAGGCTTGCATAGGAAAAGATCCCCCCAAAAAAAACACTGGATTTGATTTTATGTTCTGATTTTTTTATCCGATGGTGTTGAGAAGTCTGGCCCCATCCAGGTCTTGTTCATTTTGATAAGAGTCAGCCTGTCAGCATTGTCAGTTGACAGGCAGATGCGCCTATCAGTTACATTAGTTATAATGCCCCCGGCGGCACTAAAAACCATCTCTGACAAGACGCTTGCGGCCAGGATCTCCAAGGCATAGAGAGACAGTTCATGCCAGCTTGGATACCCAACAGTTGTAAGGCACAGAGAGGAATCATTGAGGATGCTGATACAGTCGCCAAGGTAGTCCTTCAGCATCTTCCAAAACTTTTCCCTTCTTGTCAGAGCACCCTGTGCATCAGGGCCTGGGTGCTGGGAGGGTCTGAGAAAACTGTCCTAGACCTTTGACAGCATTCCGCTGACTCTGCCGCAATTGGTTTGTGACTTCCTTGCTTGTACTCCTTGGTTGTCCAATGAAATGTCTGTGACCTCTCCCGCCAGTGTTGTCAGATGGGAATTTTTTTTTTATAATTATTCAAGAACAGCCTGAACTTAATATCTCCAAAAATGAACTCCTTTGGTTTCCTCCCTCTACTAACCTACCTATATCTGACTTTTACTAACCTACTTACAGTACAGACCAAAAGTTTGGACACACCTACTCATTTAAAGATTTTTCTGTATTTTCATGACTTTGAAAATTGTACATTCACACTGAAGGCATCAAAACTATGAATTAACACATGTGGAATTATATACTTAACAAAAAAAGTGTGAAACAACTGAAAATATGTCTTATATTCTAGGTTCTTCAAAGTAGGCACCTTTTGCTTTGATGACTGCTTTGCACACTCTTGGCATTCTCTTGATGAGCTTCAAGAGGTAGTCACCGGAAATGGTTTTCACTTCACAGGTGTGCCCTGTCAGGTTTAGTAAGTGGGATTTCTTGCCTTATAAATGGGGTTGGGACAATCAGTTGTGTTGTGCAGAAGTCAGGTGGATACACAGCTGATAGTCCTACTGAATAGACTGTTAGAATTTGTATTATGGCAAGAAAAAAGCAGCTAAGTAAAGAAAAACGAGTGGCAATCATTAGTCTGAAAAGTTGGGCAAACTTTGAAAGTGTCCCCAAGTGCAGTTGCAAAAACCATCAAGCGCTACAAAGAAACTGGCTCACATGAGGACCGCCCCAGGAAAGGAAGACCAAGAGTCACCTCTGCTTCTGAGGATAAGTTTATCCGAGTCACCAGCCTCAGAAATCGCAGGTTAACAGCAGCTCAGATTAGAGACCAGGTCAATGCCACACAGAGTTCTAGCAGCAGACACATCTCTACAACAACTGTTAAGAGGAAACTTTGTGCAGCAGGCCTTCATGGTAAAATAGCTGCTAGGAAACCACTGCTAAGGACAGGCAACAAGCAGAAGAGACTTGTTTGGGCTAAAGAACACAAGGAATGGACATTAGACCAGTGGAAATCTGTGCTTTGGTCTGTTGAGTCCAAATTTGAGATCTTTGGTTCCAACCACCGTGTCTTTGTGCGACGCAGAAAAGGTGAACGGATGGACTCTACATGCCTGGTTCCCACCGTGAAGCATGGAGGAGGTGTGATGGTGTGGGGGTGCTTTGCTGGTGACACTGTTGGGGATTTATTCAAAATTGAAGGCATACTGAACCAGCATGGCTACCACAGCATCTTGCTGCGGCATGCTATTCCATCCGGTTTGCGTTTAGTTGGACCATCATTTATTTTTCAACAGGACAATGACCCCAAACACACCTCCAGGCTGTGTAAGGGCTATTTGACTAAGAAGGAGAGTGATGGGGTGCTACGCCAGATGACCTGGCCTCCACAGTCACCAGACCTGAACCCAATCGAGATGGTTTATGGGTGAGCTGGACCGCAGAGTGAAGGCAAAAGGGCCAACAAATGCTAAGCATCTCTGGGAACTCCTTCAAGATTTTTGGAAGACCATTTCCGGTGACTACCTCTTGAAGCTCATCAAGAGAATGCCAAGAGTGTGCAAAGCAGTCATCAAAGCAAAAGGTGGCTACTTTGAAGAACCTAGAATATAAGACAAATTTTCAGTTGTTTCATACTTTTTTGTTAAGTATATAATTCCACATGTGTTAATTCATAGTTTTGACACCTTCAGTGTGAATGTACAATTTTCATAGTCATGAAAATACAGAAAAATCTTTAAATGAGAAGGTGTGTACAAACTTTTGGTCTGTACTGTACCTATACTTGACTTTGTAATTTCCTTTACGTGCTGTCACCATAACTCCCACTCAGCATGGCTGCTGTCTTGGAGTCATATTTGACACACAACTGGAAGCTGCAAACGCAGGTGAAGCCCTGCCAGGGCGGCAGAAACTCTAGCTGACTGTCTGAAATGGGCACACGCGCGGCGTACTTTCACAAGCCGCTGTGGCAGATCAGGGTAGGTTTTGAGAAACAGCTGAAGCACTAAGTTGAGCACATGGGCAAGGCATGTAACGTGTTCGATCTTGCCTAGCTTTAGAGCCGCCACCAAGTTCTCTGATACAGCTTTCAGCAACTCTGCAACGGTGTGCAGTTTGTCACCTAAGCATACAGTCCTGCTTATTGTTATTGGCACCCATGAAGTTTAAGTATATAACCTGGAATATAAATCAAGTGATGGAGATGGAGGCTGAAGAGGAGGAGGAAGTGTTGTAGATGCTGTACAATGTGGGGGCAAATCTGATTGACTCAGGACCCACAATCCTATGCATCGGAAGGATATATTCCGTCCCAGGGTCCAACTGGGTCCCGGCTTCCACAATATTAACCCAGTGAAATGTGTCAGTGAGTTGTATCATCCCTGGTCACATTCACTTGTCCACGTGTTTGTGGTTAGGCGGTCCTTCCATTAAGGGTGCTGGGGAGGGCACGGGTAAAGTTCTGGGACCCGTGCTTGTGTAAGACACTGCCAGAAATAGTGGCAGCTGGGGACCGAGTACCAAGCCCTGACTGCCACCATGAGGTTGTGGAAAGCTTCCACCTCCATGAGCCTAAAAGTCAACTTTTCGAGTACAAGCAGTCCAGAAATTTGGCAGTTTAGTATTGCAGCCTGTGTGCGAGTGGGTGGCTTGCTGCATACTTGCGCTTGCATTCCAAGTACCAGAAAGCTAAGGAGATGGATGGCCTCTATCATCATCATGATGAATTTGCTCGCAATCTAGGAGACTGACCACTGCTGCTGTCTACCTTGTGAACATTGTTGTCTTGAAGCTTGATTGACCCAGGGCCCGCAATCCTATGTGTCGGGAGGACATATTCCGTCCCATGGTCCCACTGGGTCCTGGCTTCCACAATATTAACCCAGTGAAATGTGTCAGTGAGATGTACCGTCCCTGGCCAAATTCACTTGTCCACGTGTTTGTGTTTAGGCGGTCCTTCCCACTAAGTGCGCTGGGGAGGGCATGAATAATGTTCTGGGACCTGTGCTTGTGTAAAGCGGGGATGACACTGGGAGAAATAGTGGCGGCTGGGGACCAAGTACCGAGCCCCGGCTGCTGCCATGAGGTTGTGGAAAGCTTCTGCCTCCATGAGCCTAAAAGGAAACTTTTCGAGTGCAAGCAGTCCAGAAATGTGGCACTTTAGTATTGCGGCCTGTGGGTTGGTGGGTTATTGGCTGCATATTTGCACTTGCATTCCAAGAACTGGGGTAGGGACAACTGAATGCTGTGCTGGGACAAGGATGTGGACAGTGATGGTTTCAAATCTGCAACGGCAGATGCAGGGCGAGAGGCATCTTTGCATGTGCCATGGACAGGGGATTGACATGCACGCATAACAGCGGAAGAGGCAGTCGTGTCACCCACAGACACTGTTTCTGGATCTTGGCATTCGACCCAGCTAGTCGGGTGATTTGCTGTGATGTGAATGAGCATGCTGGTAGTGGTCAGTCTGGTAATTTTGGTGCACTTGCTGATGCTAGCCTGGCACATGTTTCAAATGGCCTTTTGGGGGTTATCTAAACAGTCTTTAAAAAAGAACCAGAGACGGGAAGACCTAACAGTTGTACTGGCAACTTCCGTTGTGTTGGTGTTCTGGGGAGCACTTGCCCACTTTGTGTCTGTGGCAACTACCCTGCTTGTTCCAGCCTGTAGTGGTGCTGTGCTTCCCTCCCCCTGTGTGCTGCTGTCCTTGCTCTGCATGTCACCTTGCTAGGTTGGGTCTGTGACTTCATTGTCCGCCGCTTCGTCTTCCACTTCCACATTCTGGTCCTCCTCCTGACTTTCTGTCCATTGTGTCTCATCATCATCCACCTCTTGTGACAATAATTGCACTTTCCTACCTTCACCATAGGGTGACCATGGCTGCTCAAATCACTACATGTGATCTTCTGTTGCTCTGATTGAAGCTGGCCGAGCGAGAGGCCCGAATCTCTCAATGGAAAAGTGAACAGCTCTTGGGGTAACCCTGGATTTCTCCTTCAAACCACATATCCAAGCTCTTCCGAGCGGATCGGGCGAGAGGCCAGAATCTATCAATAAAAAGATGAACAAAACAGCTCTTTGGAGTGTCCAAGTGTGGGATCAGTTGTCTCAGGGCACTCGGAATGGTGGGAGGAAGGAGGATCAGGGTGAAGAAGATGCCAACTCCAAGTAAAAAAAGTCTCCCAGATCTGCACATTCCTAAACCACGAATCTACAAAAACACTAGTACACGCCCTCATCATCTCCCATCTCGATGACTGCAACCTCCTGTTCTGTGAGCTCTCTTCTAACACTCTCTCATTCTTCCAATCTATCCTAAACTCTCTTGCCCAACTAATCCACCTGTCCCCTCGCTATTCCCTGGCCTCTCCTCTATGTCAATCCCTTCTCTGGCTCCCCATTGCCCAAAGACTCCAGTTAAAAACCCTAACCTTGGCATGCAAAGCCATCCAAAATATGCCTCCTCCATATATCTGTGACCTAGTCTCCCGATACTTACCTTCACGCAACCTCCGATCCTCACAAGATCTCATTCTCTACTCCCCTCTTATCTCCTCTTCCCACAATCGCATACAAGATTTCTCCAGTGCTTCCCCCCTTCTCTGGAACTCTCTACCCCAACATTTCTGACTCTCACCTACTGTTGAAACCTTCAAAAGGCACCTGAAGACCCACCTCTTCCGATAAGTGTACAACCTGCAGTAACCATCGCTCCACCATATCACTGCATGACCAGCTCTATCCTCAACTACTGTATCCTCACCCATCCCTTGTAGACTGCGAGCCCTTGCGGGCAGGGTCATCTCTCCTTTTGTACCAGGCGACGACCTCTTTTCATATGTAAAGCGCCATGGAATAAATGGCGCTATAATAATAAATAATAATAATTTTGCTACTTGTACTCTGGGTCAATTGATAGCACTTTCCCGGTGTCTGCCCCTAAATTGATGTGTTTTGGCAGCTTTTGGTCCCGATTGAAGGTGTTGTGCATGCATTTGGTTTTGGCCTCCATTGAATCCAATGGCATTTGGCAATGTTCAGCTAATATTCAACAGTATCACATAATGTCACATTTTTGTTCAAGATTTTTGTAATTGGTTTTGCAATGTATACCCCATTCTACATGTAAAGTGCCATGGAATAAATGGAGAAAAAGTAATAATAATAATGTGGTCCAGACTAGCGGCCACTGAGACTGGACCATGTGGAAGACAGGGTGATGGTGGTGGCAAACTAACTGGAAATATTATCTGCTATCCAACCAATAACCTTTTCACACTGCTCTTGCTTCAATAGTGGTGTTTTGTGGCCCCCTAGAAATTGGGACAGGAAGGTTGTTTGACATAATGTGGGTGTTTGTTGTGCTCCCTCAGCAGGAACAGCTTCATCTTGCCCATGGCTTCGGCCTCTGCGTGCACTATCACCATCACCATAACATCCACTTCCCAGTCCCTTGCCACACACCTTGCCCATTTTAAATGGAGTTTAATATTTGTCACATTGCCCAAAATGTCTGTATTATTACCGCAGTAATATAAGATCATGTCTGATGACCACAGTTTTAAGCAGTGACTTGGGAGCTAGAGATGCTTCCAGGGGTCTTCCCCATGCTGTTCCCATGTCTTTTCAGCACTGTATCGATGTGTCTGATCATGTCTCACACACCAAATGGCCAGATAAAATAGTAAAATGTTAAAATGACATTGACCGGTGAATGTATTTTTCACCATTGAAAGCAATGCAAAAGTCCATCAAAAACACTATGTGTGAACATAGCCCAAGGTGTGGAGGTGCATTTTTGTTTTTGTTTATTTATTTTACCTTATATACAAGTCATTACCCAGGAAAGGCTGTTCCTTTACATTTTCCCTGGAAAATCCATTTTGGTTTAGTTTTTGTATGTTGTATTGTGTGCCTACAAAAGTGGTGTAATACTCTGACAATATTGTTCACAGCAGTGATCTAAGAGTTAAAAATGCTTCCAGGGGTCTTCCCCATGCTGTCCCCATGTCATTTCAGCAATGTTCCCATTGATTTGGGCAGTTTTTAGGCCCCGTGTAGACCTCTGGGGGGGGCCGCCGAAAAAATGCTTGAGTTTCCCTAAGAAGCCTTAAAGAAGCGCCTTACCCTCCCCAGCGACACTAAAATCCTGCTCAGACAAGATGGTAGCGGCGGGGCAGCATAACACCTCCAAGGCATAGAGGGACAGCTTATGCCAGGTGTCCAGCTTTGAGACCCAATAGTTGTAAGTCACAGAGTGGTGATGGGCAAGCACTAAAATGCTCGGGTGCTTGATGCTCGGGTCGAGCACATTGCTATACTCGGGTGCTCGACCCGAGCAATGAGCCCAATGTAAGTCTATGGGAAACTCGAGCATTTTTCAGGAGGCTCCTAAAAATTGCCCAAATCGATGGGAACAGTGCTCAAATGACATGGGAACAGCTTGGGGAAGACCCCTGGAAGCATTTCAGACTCCCAGGTCACCTTTGTCAACAACGTTGTCAGAGGTATTACGCCACTTTTACGGACTCACAAGAAAACATACAAAAACGAAACCAAAATCGATTTTCCTGGGAAATATGTTAAGGATCATCCTTTCCAGGGTAATGACTTGTATATAAAGCAAAATAAATAACCAAAAACAAAAATACTCCTCCACACCTTGGGCTATGTTCACACTTAGCGTTTTTGATGTGTTTTTGCACTTTTGCATTGCTTTCAACCGTGACAAATACATTCACCAGGAAATGTCATTCTAACGTTTTACAACCATGGCCATGTGGTGTGTGAGATATCATCAGACACATCGTGTTTCATTTATGAAGGAGGGACTCTGAAAGTCACAAAGCCTATTTTTATAGGGCCATCAAGGCGGCCTTTACTATTCTTAAAGGGCCAGCAGTCGTCCCTCATTATTCTTAGAGAGTCATCAGTCAGCTATGTTTTATTGTTCCCATTAATAAAGAGTTGGTCTCCTATACTGTTATTGCATATGCAGTGAGTGGCAGGGCTGCCCAAAATTTGGATGCACCACAATACCACTTTGAAGAGACTTAGAGGAGGGACTCCTGAAAACAATGTTCCCATTATTAGGAAGTAGGTCTCCCACTGTGTTTGCCTATGCAGTGAATGCAAAGGGTTGCCAAAAATTTGGAGGCACTCCAATGCCCCTTGGAAGAAACGTGGAGGTCAGAGGGCCTCCTGAAAAAAAATGTTCCCAGTATTAGGAAGTGGGTCTCCCATTATGTTTGCCTATGCAGTGAATGCAAGGGTTGCCAAAAATTTGGAGGCACTCCAATGCCCCTTGTAAGAGACGTGCAAGAGGGCCTCATAAAAAATGTTCTCATTAGAAAGGATCGGGTCTCCTATACTTGTAATGCCCATGCACTAAGTGTATGGTCTGACAAACATATACCCCTGGGGGGTATACATGAACACACTGTATAAAATTTTTTTTTTTACTGGCATCATAAACAGCCTTTAAAAAAATTATGTGGGTGTTGCATGATGGACCACGGTCACCCTGGTGATATGGTGGTGGAGGATGAGGATGAGGAGAAGGAGAAGGAGGAGGACAAGAGCAAATAACCAAAATCAGGAACCGTATGCCCATGTGTGGGTGTGAAGAGTGTTACGGGTCCGGGTGGTGGAACCTCTGTGCCGCGGTGCAAGGAGGGACCCAGAGGGGCGTAACTAAGTATCAACCCGAACCGACCCTGGTCGGACGGCAGCTAAAGACTCCGTGACCAGGGAGGATCCGGGCAGAGGGACCATGTGCTACTCTGGGGATGACCTTGTAAGTAGAGATGAGCGTTGTTCTACTCGAACTGTTCGCCAATCTCAAATTCGAGCTGTTTTGGGCGGTGTTCGAGCCGGTAGGCGAACACGAACAATTTGAGAAAAATTCGGCTGTTCGAGGTTATGTTCGATAACTGTTCGTGCACCAAAATCATAACTGGATTTTTTCTCAGTAATGATGAAAATTAATGTTAATACGCAGTTTGAGTGTACAGCGGGGCGGGGGGAGGGGCAGGGGATGGATCTCTGCAGGAACAATGAAGATCTCCATTTTTTTTTCTCTGTCCCGCATTTGCAGTGGGGAGGTGCAATCTGTCAGCCTATCAGCAGCGCACACACGGAGCGAAGTGCTTTTTTTCACACAAGCAAGGGCATGTGTGATTGGCAGTGTATGTCACATGTCCTTGCCCTATAAGACCAAGCCATTTTCCCCGTCGCCACCATTTTCTCACTGCTGCAGCTGCATGTTAGACGGCACCGCTGTTGCTGTGTGCGCTATACCTTGTTAATTTCAAGCCAATTTTCGCACAAATATACAGATAGCTTGGGAGTAGGGAATAGTTGTGATTGCAGTCCTTTTAAGGACTAGGTTACAGCATTTCCTACGACTTTTATCAGGCAGGTCTGTGCTCTTAAATAGATAGATTGTGGGAGTAAAGACTAATTGTAATTGGAGTCCTTTTCAGGACTAGGTTACATGAGTTCCTATCAGTTTTTGCCAGGCAGGTCTGTGCCAGTGCTGTGCAAGTTTTTTTCACAGCATTTGGCTGAATCTAGCAAAGCTAATCCTTTTTGGCCTATTGCAGAGTGTGTTAGTCAGTGGAGTAGCCTATCTGTGTTGCAAGATATACCACTTGTGTATAGAATACCAATTTTTTTACTGCACCTAGTGAAGTAAAATCTTTTGGGCATAGCATCATTCTATTAGTCCATCTATACTGACCTCCATCAGGTTGCAAACTGAATATAATTTTTTTCTGCATCTAGCTCTGAAAAAATATTTGGGCTTCTAGCAGTGTGTGGGACTTGGTCTATTAGTCCATCTATACTGACCTCCATCAGGTTGCAAATTAAAAATAATTTTTTTCTTCATTTAGCTCTGAAAAAATATTTGGGCTTCTAGCAGTGTGTGGGACTTGTTCTATTAGTCCTTCTATACTGACCTCCAGCAGGTTGCAAATTGAATATAATTTTTTTCTGCATCTAGCTCTGAAAAAATATTTGGGCTTCTAGCGGTGTGTGGGACTTGGTCTATTAGTCCATCTATACTGACCTCCATCAGGTTGCAAATTAAAAATAATTTTTTTCTGCATCTAGCTCTGAAAAAATATTTGGGCTTCTAGCAGTGTGTGGGACTTGGTCTATTAGTCCATCTATACTGACCTCCATCAGGTTGCAAACTGAATATAATTTTTTTCTGCATCTAGCTCTGAAAAAATATTTGGGCTTCTAGCAGTGTGTGGGACTTGGTCTATTAGTCCATCTATACTGACCTCCATCAGGTTGCAAATTAAAAATAATTTTTTTCTTCATTTAGCTCTGAAAAAATATTTGGGCTTCTAGCAGTGTGTGGGACTTGTTCTATTAGTCCTTCTATACTGACCTCCAGCAGGTTGCAAATTGAATATAATTTTTTTCTGCATCTAGCTCTGAAAAAATATTTGGGCTTCTAGCGGTGTGTGGGACTTGGTCTATTAGTCCATCTATACTGACCTCCATCAGGTTGCAAATTAAAAATAATTTTTTTCTGCATCTAGCTCTGAAAAAATATTTGGGCTTCTAGCAGTGTGTGGGACTTGGTCTATTAGTCCATCTATACTGACCTCCATCAGGTTGCAAACTGAATATAATTTTTTTCTGCATCTAGCTCTGAAAAAATATTTGGGCTTCTAGCAGTGTGTGGGACTTGGTCTATTAGTCCATCTATACTGACCTCCATCAGGTTGCAAATTAAAAATAATTTTTTTCTTCATTTAGCTCTGAAAAAATATTTGGGCTTCTAGCAGTGTGTGGGACTTGTTCTATTAGTCCTTCTATACTGACCTCCAGCAGGTTGCAAATTGAATATAATTTTTTTCTGCATCTAGCTCTGAAAAAATATTTGGGCTTCTAGCGGTGTGTGGGACTTGGTCTATTAGTCCATCTATACTGACCTCCATCAGGTTGCAAATTAAAAATAATTTTTTTCTGCATCTAGCTCTGAAAAAATATTTGGGCTTCTAGCAGTGTGTTGGACTTGGTCTATTAGTCCATCTATACTGACCTCCATCAGGTTGCAAATTAAAAATAATTTTTTTCTTCATTTATCTCTGAAAAAATATTTGGGCTTCTAGCAGCGTGTGGGACTTGTTCTGTTAGTCCATCTATACTGACCTCCATCAGGTTGCAAATTAAAAATAATTTTTTTCTGCATCTAGCTCTGAAAAAATATTTGGGCTTCTAGCAGTGTGTGGGACTTGGTCTATTAGTCCATCTATACTGACCTCCATCAGGTTGCAAATTAAAAATAATTTTTTTCTGCATCTAGCTCTGAAAAAATATTTGGGCTTCTAGCAGTGTGTGGGACTTGGTCTATTAGTCCATCTATACTGACCTCCATCAGGTTGCAAATTGAATAAAAAAATTTTCTGCATCTAGCTCTGAAAAAATATTTGGGCTTCTAGCGGTGTGTGGGACTTGGTCTATTAGTCCATCTATACTGACCTCCATCAGGTTGCAAATTAAAAATATTTTTTTTCTGCATCTAACCCAGCCAATAGTTTTGGCCTAATACCACAGTTTGGCCACTCAGCTCTGCTCGGTTACCATCCATTGTTTTTTTGTGCAAACAACTCCAGAGTTGTGAATTAGTTAACCACCAAAATGAGTGGAAAAAGGCCTGCTGCTGGTGGAAAGGGGAATAGGCGTGTTGGGAAGGGGAAAAAAGGTTGTGTCCGTGGGGTAGGTGCAGAAGAAAGACCATCTTCCAGCCAAACTAAAATGTCTACTTCTTTTAGCGGACAATGTGATAAGATCCCTTTCTTACGGCCACGCCAATCGCTACAAATTCCAGATGAGGCACAAAAACAGCAGGTGCTTCAACGGATATCAAGTGCTCCTTTAAGTGGGCTCTCCTCCACATCAACTTCAACATCACAAATACTCCAGTCCTCAAAGGTGTCACCCAAATCGCACTTGCTTCCTCACAGCTCCCAAATCTCCAGCTGCCCGTCTGAGTATGAGGTAGAACAGATGGTTGAGTCTGCAGAGCTGTTTACTCATACTATAGCCTGGGAATCAGAGGTCGACTCCAGCGCTTCTGTGAATCCAGACGAGGAAATGATCTGCACTGATGCCCAGAATCTTTATGAGTCGGATCCAGGACCAGACGCAGAAGGTTCTGACCATAATGTAGACCCTCATTCCCAAACTGTAACTCCTGTTGGTGGAGACAATGAGGAAGACGATGATAAGACTCAAATACCTGATTGGAGCGACAACTTTAGTTTTTTGTCAGGGCAGGAACAGGTTGGCTCTGAGGACGACGGGTGTGATAACGCACAGGGTGATGATGATGAGGTCGGAGATCCCACTTACTGTCAACCCACAGTCAGCCAAGAGATGAGGTCAGCAGAGGAGGTGGAGGAAGATGCTAGTGACGACGAGGTCAGGTTGCGCCTTCCTGGACAGAGACGTAGTACTGGAAGCACGTCAACAACTGCATCCTCAAACACAACTCTGCCTCTCACCACAAGTCGTGGTGGCTCTTCAGGTCGCATGGGTGCTAAGCCTTGCATAGCCTGGGCATTTTTTCAGATCGATAAAGATGACCCAACTCGTGTTATCTGTAACATTTGTCAGCAAAAGCTAAGTAGAGGCCAAAAAATACATAGTTTGAGTACTTCATGCATGAACCGGCACATGGACATGAAGCATAAGTTGCAGTGGGAAGCTCAGTGTGCTACAATGCGGTCTAGCCGGCCGGGCCAACCACCGTCTGCCATATCTTGTGCATCCGCGGCCTCTTCATCCTCTGTGACTGGGGGGACAGCAGTCACACCTGTTTTGGGGCGCAGACCTGCCACCTCTTTACCCGCAACAGCCAGCGTGATTGGCAGGTCATCATTTTCTTTGGAGGTGGTAACACCAGCTGTTCTTGAGCGCTGTCCGACATCGATAGCACCACCTTTGGATCAAGGCAACCTAACATGTCCGCCTGCATCTTCCTCACAGACCGGCAGTTTGCCGGGGACACCCTTATCAACCCCGTCTAAGCACAATAGCCAGCCCTCGGTCCCTCAGATGTGGACAAGTAAAAGACCATTTCCTCCTAGCCATGAGAAAGCTAAGAGGTTGAATTTCACCATCTGCAAGCTCTTGGCTACAGAAATGCTGCCTTTCCGCCTGGTGGACACAGAGGATTTTCGAGACCTTATGTCCGTCGCAGTGCCCCAGTACCAGATGCCCAGTCGGCACTACTTCTCAAAGAAAGGTGTGCCTGCGCTCCACCAGCATGTCGCACACAACATCACCGCTTCTTTGAGAAACTCTGTGTGTGACAGGGTGCATTTCACCACAGACACTTGGACGAGTAGGCATGGACAGGGGCGTTACATGTCGCTGACTGGGCACTGGATAACTATGGTGACAGCAGGACAAGGGGCTGCTGTCCAAGTCTTGCCGTCCCCACGAGTTGTGCGTCAATCCTCTTTATGTCATTTTTCCTCCACTGCTTCTGCCTCCTCAACCTCCTCTCGGTCTTCCACCTGCACCCAAAGCCTGTCTGGTCATGCCACAAGCTTTCTAACTGCGCAGAAGGGATCCTGCACACCTCCTTACTATGCTGGCAGTAGGGCTCAACGTCATCAGGCGGTTTTTACATTGAAATGTCTGGGAAATGTGAGTCACACAGCTGAGGAGTTGTGGTCAGCTCTGGAGAACCAATTTCATGAATGGTTGTCTCCACTGGACCTGAAACCAGGGAAGGCCGTGTGCGACAATGCTGCAAACCTGGGTGCGGCCCTTCGCCGGGGCAATGTCACACACGTGCCTTGTATGGCTCACGTGTTGAACCTGGTTGTCCAGCAATTTTTAGCCCACTATCCCAGACTAGATGGCCTTCTGCAGAGGGCACGGTCGCTGTGTGCTCACTTCCGCCGTTCGCATCCCGCAGCTCAGCGACTTACATCTCTACAGAAGTCGTTGGGCCTGCCACTTCACCGGCTAAAATGCGATGTGCCTACCCGGTGGAATTCAACTCTGCACATGTTGCAGCGACTGTGGCAGCACCGACAAGCCCTGGTGCAATACGTTCTGACGTATAGCCTGGGCCAACGAGATTCAGAGGTGGGGCAAATCACGCTGGAGGAGTGGTCTCAGATCAGGGACCTATGCACCCTTCTGCACAGTTTTGAAATGGCGACGAAGATGTTTAGTGCTGACGATGCCATTATCAGCATGACTATTCCGGTGATTTACATGCTGGAGCACATGTTAAACAGAATTCGGAGTCAGGTGGTGGCACAAGAGGAGGTGGAGGAAGTAGAGGAGGAGGAGTTGTATGCGGAAGGGCTAACATCTGCAAGGTCCAGACGGTCGGCAGCACCAGGGCGGCAGGCATGTGAGGGTGGGGGAGATGATTTTACCAGGGCGCATGGTAGCAGCCAAACTAGTGAGGAAGGTGCAGGAGCCCAGGAAGAAGTGGAGGACGAACTGATGGAAGACTCATCAGATGAGGGAGACCTTGATCACATTTCTTTTGTGCGAGGTTGGGGGGAGAGGACAGAGGAAGGAAGCATGATTGTTACCTCGCCACCAACACAACAGGGACTTGGTGCTCCTGGATGCGCAACACACATGAGTGCCTTCTTGCTGCACTACCTGCAACATGACCCTCGAATTGTGAGAATTAGAAATAATCCTGACTACTGGGTTGCCACACTGTTAGATCCCCGGTACAAAAGTAAATTTGCAGAAATTATTCCTGCCATAGAAAGAGATGCACGCATGCAGGAGTATCAGCAGAGACTGTTGCAGAATCTTACATGTGCTTTTCCACAAAATACCAGTGGTGCACGTAGTGAATCTCACAGTTCCAACTTGCCAACCGTGGTCTGTATGGAATTGTTCAATAAAGGGCCCAAAATTAAGATAACATAGATGGGAGAGGTCTCTATGAATAGGAATTCCTAAGTATTTGATACCCTGTGAGGGCCAGGCAAAGGGAAAGTTGGACTGGATGGAATCCTATATGGATTTAGGGAGGGAGACATCGAGGGCCTCAGACTTCGCTGCATTGATTTTAAAATTTTACCATGTAACAAAGTGATCTATTTCAGCCATAACAGCAGGGATGGATATATGTGATTGAGTGATATATACTAGGACATCATCAGCAAATAGAGAGCACTTGTACTCGGTGCCTCCCACCTCAATCCACCTAATATTGGGGTTATGGCGAATTGATGAGAGCAGGTGCTCCGTCACTAGGATGTATAAGAGAGGGGACAGAGGACATCCCTGCCTTGTCCCATTGGTGATTGTGAAAGGTGATGAAAATGTTCTGACGCACCCCCTGGGCCTTGGGACACCCGGAGCCGGACCCTTTTTGGTGGATGCTGGTGGTTGTAGTCTTCGTGGCGGCGATCCGGTTCCGTGGCTCAGGGCGGTCAAACCAGTGGCGGAACTATTTATGTGGTTTTGATGTTTAAATGTCCGACTACGCCACCCGTGGATTGCGGTCAGAGTGAACCGCCGCTACAGGGCAGACCGCTAAGGCTGGTGTTGTGGGTGCAGCAGAGCGTAGCATAACTCCCCACGGGAGGAGTATAGCCTCAGGGCAGTGTATGCGGAGGATGGGGGTGATGGTGCAGGGCAGCAGCAGTAACGACACGGAGTCAGTGATGCAGTTCAGGGCCTTTACTCACAGTTCTTATTATCCAGACCACGTCTGCAGGTAACGGCTGCCCACGTCGTACTGTGCTCACCAGGTGAGGGGCTCAGACAACTCCCAGATAAAATTGGAGCGCTTCACAGGACCCCCTTTGTGTGTCCTTTGTCTGGCCTTTCTTACCAACACTTCTGTCCGGCTGCCTCGGGCCTCCTCTTGGTAAACTTGGCGCCAGTTTCCCTGACCCTATGTGGTGCCTTCCTAGCGGGTGGAGCAAGGGGCTGCGCCACATAAAATGTCAGAGCCTCCGGTTTCTAGCTGAGGGTCGTTTCCTGCCTCCACTAGTTCAGGGACCGGTCTCCCCGTTTGGCCTGACCCCTCCACGCAGGTGGATTCCGGTGTGCGGTGGCACCTCGCCCGTCCGCACCCCTGGGATCCCTTCATTCCTCGTTCCTGGAGCCTTCTCCGCTCCTCTTCCTTCCTTCTCCCTCTTGCAGGCCTGGGCCTCTGTTACTAGGCCCGCCTCCGGAGCAGAGCTCATGCAGAGCCCCTGCTCCCTGCCACTTCTGCTCAGACTTCTCTGCACTGAACTAAGATGGTGCCCACCTTTTATACTCCCTTCTCAATGCACCTAGGAACTGCTTCCTCCCTTCTCCTGCACTGCAGGGTTCCCCTTCCTCAGTGTTCCCTCCCCCCACTCCAGCCAGGGACAGGGACTGTCGTGCCCATCTCAGGGGCATATTGGTCGCCCTGCCCCACGGCAATGTGGTATAATGCATGCAGGTGTCGGGTCCTGATCCACACTCCATCCTTATCTGAGAGTGAGATATCACACCTCTGGGTGAGGTGCAATACGTCTGTAGCAACCGAGCCCTCGGTGCTACAGTTCCATTTATCTTCAGCCTAGGTGACGTATTGTGATACAGGGCCGTGATTTTGGCTATAAAAGGGTCCCCTAGACTCCTACCCCAAGCTTTTTAAGAGAATCATATATGGCGTGCCAGGAGACTCTATGGAATGCTTTCTCAGCATCCAACGAGAGTATCTACTTACAAATTTTTAACTGCATCTAGCCCAGGAAATACTTTGTGCCTAGTAGCAGTGTCTGCTAGTCAGCGGATTATCCCGGCTGTTAAGCAAGCTACACCACCTGTAGTTTGGACACTTAATTTTTTCAAAGGAAATGCTTCGGGACCACGGGATACTTAGTGAAGAGCATCAGGAGGCACCCCAAGGCATAGGGGCTGGGACTGGCACTAGGATGCCTTGCGGTGGACAGCCGAGCTCGATCCTTATAAAAGCTTTTTAACTGCAGCAGCTTTAGTGGACGCTACTGGAGCTGGAATTACGCGGCTGCTGGCATGAGACTTGCCCTCCAATAGATCCTTGTAAATGGATTTAAAGTGTATTCATTCAAATTAGAGGGACAATTTAAATTAAAAAGCTTAGAGCTGCCTCCACCACAGGGGGGCTCTCTCGACCCACCAGCGGACAGGCACCAGTATTGGGAGAGGGGGGCTGGCCGTCAGGGTTCACCGCGGCTCTGGCACAAACCCGGCGACACGGAGGTGGCACGGGCAGGAGCGGACTGGCCGTCTCGGCTTTTCACTTTTTGGATTTTAGAAGGGCATGACATGCCTATATCTGTGTCTCCCCCTCCTTTTACTCCTCCACCTCTTTTCTTTTCGCATGACTATATGTTCTTGTCACTTTTCCATGTGTTAGTTGTGTCTTCTGAGCAGTTTGTCAGCTTTTGGACACCTTTGAAGGTGTTTTCTATGTGTTTCTATGTGTTTTTGTTTGCCTGCCATTGGTTTTAACGGTGTTCGAAGGTGTTCGACGAACAGTTCGACGAACAGTTCGGCGAACACACGGGTGTTCGACGAACCGAACTCGAACACTACGGGGGTGGCTCAACACTACTTGTAAGAGAGCAGGTGGCTCCCACGGGTCAGATGGCTGGGACTCACCGGTATGACGGATGGACACAGCAAGTAGGCAGAAGTCTCTGGTTAGCTGACAGGTGGTCACAGTACGTGACAGCAGAGCAAGTAGTAGTCTCTAGGTTTACCAGGCAGGTGGTCACAGCAAGTGACGGCAGAGCCTCCAGGTAGGCTGGCAGGTAACAGGTGGGTAGCAGGTGAGCGCTCCCAGGTGAGCGGGTTAGCAGGCACGGCAGATAGCAGGCAGGAAACTGGCAGGTGCTTCCTGGTAAGCAGATGGACTTGCCCATAGACAGACTGGCGGATGACAGGAGACAGACTGTCGGGCTGGAGAGTAGGCAAACTGGCAGACAGGACAGGTAATCAGGCTGGCAACGGGACCTGAGGGCTGAAGCAGAGGTAAGTATACTTGTGCAACAACTTTTCCTCGGGCACCTCCATTTTGGAGGAGGTGCCTTAAATATGGGAGGTCCTCCGGCTATTGGCCGGGGATTCCTTAGGACGGCGCGCGCGGCCCCTTTAAGAGAGAGGGAGCGCGCGCGCCCTAAGCACAGTGCCCGGGAATGAGCACGCGCCAGCCGCTGCAGAAAGAGGAGCGCTGGAGGACGCCGCGTGGGGAGCGGGGAGGTGAGAGGGACGGTGTCTCTGCCTGGCAGGAGGCAGAGAAGCCGATGCTACAAAGAGGTGCATGGGAATACACCTCTCAAAAAAAAGACACTGGATTTGAATTTATGTTACACTGCTATCATTCGGTTGTGTTGAGAAGTCTGGCCCAATCCAACCCTTGTTCATTTTTATAAGAGTCAGCCTGTTAGCATTTTCAGTTGACAGGCGGATGCGCTAATCAGTTATAATTCCACCTGCAGCACTAAAAACCTACTGTGATAAAACGCTGGCGGCAGAGCAGGCCAGGACCTCCAAGGCATAGAGAGCCCGTTCATTCCACGTATCCAGCTTGGATACCCAATAATTATAAGGCACAGAGGAATCACGGAGGACATTGGTACGGTCGGCAAGGTACTCCCTCAGCATCTTCCCAAACTTTGCACTCCTTGTGAGAGTACCCCACGCCTCAGGGTCCGTGCGATGGGAGGGGCTGAGAAAATTCTCCCACAACTTTGACAGTGTTCCCCTGCCTCTGCTGGATTGAAGTTTTGTCTCTCGCCTGTACTCCTTGGTTATCCAACGAACTGTGACCTCTGCCACCAGAATTTTCAGATGGAATTTTTTTAATAGTTGCGCAACAAGGGCCGTCTGGTACTGCCCCATTTTTGTACACCTGTCCGCTTCAGGAATTAGAGATATAAAGTTCTCCTTGTAGCGTGGGTCTAGAAGTGTCACCAACCAGTAATGACTGTCACCAAAAATTTTGAGAACGCGAGGGTCATGGGAAAGGCAGTGTAACATAAACTCAGCCATGCATGCCAGACTGCTAACTGGCAAGACTTCCGTGTGCTCACCAAGAGGATGACTGACCATGGTCTCCTCCTCCTCTCTGGCCATCTACGCTGAACAGACGGTATGACAGTTGTACCGGTAGTACCATCTATAGTGCAGGAAACTAGCTCCTGTTCTTCCTCCTCCTCCTCCTCCACTTCCTCATTGTCACCCAATCGACTTTGTGATGAGATGAGCCTGGACTGTGTGTAATCACCCTGTATGGTTCCTTGCTCAATCTCATCGTGCTCCGCCTGCAATGCATCCTCTTTGATTGTGAGCATAGAGCATTTCAGAAGACAGAGAAGCGGGATGGTGATGCTAATAATGGCGTCATCGCTGCTCACCATCTTGGTGGAGTCTTCAAAGTTTTGGAGGATGGTACATATGTCTGACATTCATGTCCACTCCTGAGGTCTTATGTGTGGAGTCTGAACTGAATACCGACGACCTTGTTGATGCTGGTACTCAACAACTGCCCTCTTCTGCTCACAAATCATTCCCAACATCTGAAGTGTAGAGTTCCAACGCGTGGGGACATCACACACCAGTCTGTGAGCCGGAAGCTGCAAACGCTGCTGAAACACGGCAGGGGAGGCGGTAGCTGTAGGTGACTTTCTAAAATGGGCACACAGGCGGCGTACTTTAACAAGCAGATCCAGCAGCTCCGGGTAGGATTTGAAAAACCGCTGAACCACGAGGGTAAGCACATGGGCAGGCATGGTACGTGTGTGAGCTCGCCTCCTCTCAGAGCTGCCTCCAGGTTCCGGCCATTTTCACACATGTTTCACCCATGTTTTGGGACACGTGCTTGTATAATCCGGGGACGGCACACCGGAAGAAATAGTGGCCGCTGGGGACCGAGTACCGAGGGATGGCCGCCGCCATCAGGTTGCGGAATGCTTCCGTCTCCTCGAGCCTAAAATGCAACATTTCGAGCGCAAGCTGTCGTGAAATGTGGGAATTTAGTAGTGTGGCCTGTGGGGCGTTGGCTGCGTATTTGCGCTTGTGTTCCAAGGACTGGGTTATGGACAACTGAACGCTGCACTGGGACAAGGACGTGGATGTGCTTCCTGATGCTGCTACTTGAGAGTGTGCAACGACAGGTGCAGGGCAGGAGGCATCTTTGAATGCACCATGGACAGGGGATTGGCTTGCATGCACAACAGCGGAAGAAGCAGTGGTGCCACCTGATGACACTGTTCCTGGACCCTGGGGTTCGTCCCACAAAGTCGGGTGCTTTGCTGCAATGTGCCTGATCATGCTGGTGGTGGTCAGGGTGGTCGTTTTGCCACCCCTCCTGTTGCTGGCCTAGCAGGTGGTGCAAATGGCCTTTTTGGGGTTATCGGCAGAGTCTTTAAAAAACTACCAGACTTGGGAAGACCTAACAGTTGTACTCGCAACTTCCTTCGTGTTGGTGTTTCAGGAAACGGTTGCCTGCCTTCTGTCTGCTGCCACCACACTGCTTCTTCTTGCCTGTTGGGGTGCTCTGTCTCCCTCCCCCTGTGTGCTGCTGTCCTCGCTCTGCATGTCCTCCTGCCAGGTTGGGTCAGTTACTATATCATCCACCACCTCGTCTTCAACTTCCGCACCCTGGTCCTCCTCCTGAGTTTCTGGCAATTGTGTCTCATCATCGTCCAACCTCTTGTGACACTTTCCCACCGTCGCCTTAGTGTGACCGTGGCTGCTCAAATATTTGGGCATTGCTACATGCGATCTCCTCTTGCCCCGCTTCAAGTGGACCGGGCGAGAGGCCCAAATCTATAAATGGAAAAGTGAACAGCTCTTCGGAGTGTCCAAGTGTGGGATCAGTTGTCTCTGGACACTCGACATGGTGAGAGGAAGGAGGATCAGGGTGAGGACTATGCGGTCCAGACTCACGACTACTGAGACTTGACCATGTGGAAGACAGGGCGGTGGTGGTGGCAAAATGATTGGAAGCATTATCCGCTATCCAACCAACAACCTTTGGACACTTCACTGGGTTCAATAGTGGTGTGCTGCGGTCCTCTAGGAATTGGGACAGGAAGGTCGGGCGAGAAGATGTGGGTGTTTGTTGTGGCACAATTTCAGCTTGCCCACGGACTTTTCCTCGGCCTCTGCATGCACCATCACCATCATGTCCAGTTTGCCGTCCCTTGCCACGTGCCTTGTCCATTTTAAATGGAGGACAATATCTTTCACGCTCACTACAAATGGCTAAATTTGGAGCGAACTTATATGTAATCCGTGTGATGGAGAAAGCACAGTTTTAAATACCTGGCCTGTAGGTAACTATTTTGAACAGCAAACCAGTGTCAAAAACTTTGCTGACACACGGAAAATAAAATTTAATGGAGGCCAGAAATGACAGTATTTTCTGAAAACGTATATGTGAGCCGTGTGACGGAGAAAACACAGTTTTAAATATCTGGCCTGTAGGTAACTATTTTGAACACCAAACTGGCGTCAATTGCTTCACTGACACACTGAAACAAATTTTTAATGGATGCCAGAAATTGCAGTATTTTCAGCGCAATTATATGCGATCCATGTGATGGACAAACCACAGTTTTAAATAGCTGGATTTTTATCCCTGTAATATGGAAAGGACCTGGCTGTATTCTGCAGTGCCAACAAGCAAATGGCGCAGAACAACGGTGTTCTCTGGAATGCTTTTTAAGCAAATAATGATGATTAAGATCCCAAAAAAAAAATTATTCCTGGCCCCTGAGACCTGGGCCTATTTCTAGAAATATCTAACAGCAGCAGCAGGCAAAACTGGAGTGGAGCCTCTTGTGCTATGTGCACTGCAGTCTGCTATATACACTGCCTGCCTGTCTATATACACTGCCTGCCTGATATCTCTGCAGATGGATTAGTCCTTAGAAGGACTGTTTGTTGAGATGGATATATGTCTCTAATATAGTATGGTACACCTACACTAACTAGAAACAAGCAAATCTCTCCCTAGCTTAGCAGCACTTCTCCCTACACTGTCTGATTCCGGAGTGACTCTGACGAGCATGGCGGCGCCAGGTCTGATATAGACCTGATGACGCTGTGCGGCCAACCAATCACTGTAGTGCCACAACCAACATGGCTACGACACTACAGTGAGTGGCAGGCAATCCCTGCATGTTCATTGGCTCTGTAAAGAGCGCCAAACATGCAGGGAGGAGACCCGATCTCCCGCCGAGGAACCCCAGAAATACTCGGCGAGCGCCGAGCATCTCGAGCAGTGAGATGCTCAGGAGAGCACCGAGCAGTAACGAGCATGCTCGCTCATCACTATCACAGAGGAATTAGGGAGTACACTGGTTTTGTCGGCCAAGTATTGCTTGACCATCTTTAAAAACTTGTTAAAAATGCCCGATCACCAGGCCCTGAACACTGAGAGAGTGTCATGAAATTGGCACAGGCCTTTGACAGTGTGCTGCTTCCTCTGCTGTAACTGGTGTGTGTCTCCCCCGCCTTTCCTCCTTGATTGGGCAAGGAAGCTTGCCCACTGCCACTAACGTTGTCTAATGAGAATCTTTGGCAACATATATTGCACAATTGCCTTCTGGTATAGCATCATTTTAGTAGACCTCTCCACTTCAGGAAGAAGAGATGCAAGGTTCTCCTTGTAGCGTGGGTCTAGCAGGGTGAACAACCAGTACCCTTTTTTGGCTAAGATGAAAATAACATGAGGGTCATGGGAAAGGCAGCGGTTTATAAAGTTGGGCATACAGTATGTGCCAAGCCCCCTACAGCCAGCACTTCCCTGTCTCCACCATGATGACTACTCTCCATTGCCTTCTATGTCTCTTCCTCCTCATTCCCCTTCTCTGCCCATTTAGGAGAGACAGGATGAAGCTTGTGTGGGTACAATCCTTTGTTGCGCTAGTAACCAGCTCCTGTTCCTCCTACTCCTCAGCCTCCACCTCTTCATTGTTACCCAATTAGCGCTGAGAAGATGAGATGAGGTTGGGCTGGGTAGTATCTCCTTGTCTCATGTCTTCCTCCATCTCCACCTGGTACGCATGCAAATCTTCATCTTTAATTGTGAGCAGCGACTGTTTAAATAGGCACAGAAGCGGGATTGTTGCCCTGATTATGGCGTCATCCCCGCTCAACATCTTTGTGGAGTCCTCAAAGTCTTGGAGAAAAAAAATGCCAGACATCCATGCCCACTCTTCAGTTGTTACTTGCGGAGGCTGCCCAGAATACCGACGGGTGTGTTGGAGCTGGTATTCCACAACTGGCCTCTGCTGCTCACAAAGCCTTGCCAACATGTGCAGTGTGGCGTTCCAGTGCGTATTGACATCGCACCCAGCCAGTGAGCTTACACTTGCATGTGCTGCTGCAGCACTGCCAGAGCAGCGGCAGCTCTAGCCGACTTGCAGAAATGAGCTCTAATGTGGTGTACCTTGACTAAAAGCTCTGGAAAAGCTGGGCAGGTTTTTAGAAACTGCTGAACCACCAAGTTGAACATGTGGGCCAAGCATGGTATGTGTGTAAAGTTGACAAGCTTGAAAGCTGCCACCAGGTTACAGCCATTGTCACACATGACCATGCCTGGTTGGAGGTTCAGCAGTGAGAACCACAGATCTCTCTGGTCTGTTATTCCTTTCAATAACTCTGTCACTGTGTACTGTTTTTTTCCTAGACAAATTAGCTTCAGCAGAGCCTGTTGCCACTTCGCTGAGGCTGTGCTACAGAGCTTCCAGCTTCCGGCTGATGTGAACGACGTCCTCTGAGATAACAAATCACAGATGGAGGATGAGGAGAAGCAGGAGGTGGTGCAGGAACTGGTGTAGGAGGTGGAGAAAACCCTGATAGAAGTATGGCCATCAATCATCAGCATCTGTAGCACATGTGCCATTCCAGGTTGGGACTCGTCCTCAGTCTCCGCAATGTTTACCCAGTGTGCTGTCAGGGAAATATAGCATCCCTGGACACAAGCGCTTGTCCATTTATCGATCGTTAAGTGGACAATCTCAGTTAGTAAGGGCACGGGTGATGTTCCTGGACACGTTCTAGTACAAGGCGAGGATGCCACACTGAGAGAAAAGTGGTGGCTGGGAACTGAGTGCCGAAGGACAGCTGCCACCATGTGTCGGTGGAAATCCTCCATGTCTGCAAGCCTGAAAAGCAACATTTCCATTCTAAGCAGCAAGGAAATGGGCCTGATTAGCATTTGGGCCGGTGGGTGGGTGGATGGGAACTTTCTTTTTTGATACAAGGCCTGGGGTAGAGACTGCTGAACCCTGTGCTGGGACAAGTTTTTGTCAGTGAATGATGATGGTGCCTCAGAACATGCAGTGCTAGCTGCAGGGCGGGAGGCAACTGTGCCAGTCTCATGTATAGGGGATTAGGAAGCAACTAGCACAGGTGATGAGGCAGTGGTGTCACCTGCTGGCATCAATCTTGGACCCAGGCATTCTGCCCACCGATTCGGGTGCTTAGATGACATGTGAATGATCATGCTGGTGGTGGTTAGGCTCTTAGTGGTCAAGTACCCCTACTAATCTTGGCATGTCTCAGGTTGCAAGTGACCATTTCTTGAACTCTCTTTAAAATAGTCCTAGACTGGGGAATACTTCTCGTCTCCTTATCCTTCTCTTCCTGTCTCCTGATCCATCTCTTCTTGTCTCCTGATCCCTCTCTTCCTGTCTCCCTGATTCCTCTCTTCTCATCTCCTGATCCCTCTCTTCCTGTCTCCCTGATTCCTCTCTTCTCGTCTCCTGATCCCTCTCTTCCTGTCTCCCTGATTCCTTTCTTCTCATCTCCTGATCCAGCAGAGTGTCGGTGCTCTGCGGAACAGTTGCCCACGTTCTCCCTCTGGTCACCCCACTGTCTCTTCCTGCCTGTTACGGTGCTGCCAATATCTCCCCTTCAGTGCTCTTAGCCTCGCTCTGTATGCCAGCTCCCCAAGCAGGGACGGTGATTTTGTCATCCACCACCTTGTCTTCTACTGCCTCACCCTGGTCTTCCTGACTTAGTGACTTAACAACAACCTGACTTATTGGCAATTGTGTCTCATCATCATCTTCCTCCTTAGACAAAATTTGGCATTCCACACCGTCATTTTCTTGCGGCCATTGCTGCTCTAAGTTTTGAGTATCACTAAACAGCATCTCCTTCTGTTCCTCTTGGACCATAAAGGGTGAGAGGACACAATCAGGAAATCATGTTGTAAAGAGCTCCTTGGCATGTCCTAGTGTGTGATCATTAGTCTCCTGGGATTCAACTTGGTGGGAGGAAGGAGGATCAGGTTGAGGATTAAGTGATCCAGACTGTTGGCTGGTGAGACTGGACTGTATGGAAGACTGAGTGGTGCTGCCAAACATGCTGGAAGCATTATCTGCTGTCCAACTGACCACCAGTGTGTTCTCACTGGTATGGCTTCAGAAATGGTGTACCGTGCAAAGGGGGACAGGAACCTAAATGTCGTGGATGGGCGTGTTTTTTGTGCTCCAGCAACAGGCATAGTCACACCTGTCCCATGTCCTTGGCATCTGGGTGCACTATCATCAGCACTTCCCCATCCCTTACAGCACGCCTAAACCATTTTCTAATTACTAGGTCTCTTGAAACTAAGTTTATTTTTAGTAAAAAAAAAAGGTCACCTGCAGCAGGCAAAGCGTTTTTTTTGGATTTTAATGCCACCGTAATATAACACAAAGCATGTAAAATTGTATGGATGACAAATTCAATCCAGAAAATTTTTTGAATGTTTTTCTGCAGTGCCTTCTTGCTGCACTACCTGCAACATGACCCTCGAATTGTGAGAATTAGAAATAATCCTGACTACTGGGTTGCCACACTGTTAGATCCCCGGTACAAAAGTAAATTTGCAGAAATTATTCCTGCCATAGAAAGAGATGCACGCATGCAGGAGTATCAGCAGAGACTGTTGCAGAATCTTACATGTGCTTTTCCACAAAATACCAGTGGTGCACGTAGTGAATCTCACAGTTCCAACTTGCCAACCGTGGTCTGTATGGAATTGTTCAATAAAGGGCCCAAAATTAAGATAACATAGATGGGAGAGGTCTCTATGAATAGGAATTCCTAAGTATTTGATACCCTGTGAGGGCCAGGCAAAGGGAAAGTTGGACTGGATGGAATCCTATATGGATTTAGGGAGGGAGACATCGAGGGCCTCAGACTTCGCTGCATTGATTTTAAAATTTTACCATGTAACAAAGTGATCTATTTCAGCCATAACAGCAGGGATGGATATATGTGATTGAGTGATATATACTAGGACATCATCAGCAAATAGAGAGCACTTGTACTCGGTGCCTCCCACCTCAATCCACCTAATATTGGGGTTATGGCGAATTGATGAGAGCAGGTGCTCCGTCACTAGGATGTATAAGAGAGGGGACAGAGGACATCCCTGCCTTGTCCCATTGGTGATTGTGAAAGGTGATGAAAATGTTCTGACGCACCCCCTGGGCCTTGGGACACCCGGAGCCGGACCCTTTTTGGTGGATGCTGGTGGTTGTAGTCTTCATGGCGGCGATCCGGTTCCGTGGCTCAGGGCGGTCAAACCAGTGGCGGAACTATTTATGTGGTTTTGATGTTTAAATGTCCGACTACGCCACCCGTGGATTGCGGTCAGAGTGAACCGCCGCTACAGGGCAGACCGCTAAGGCTGGTGTTGTGGGTGCAGCAGAGCGTAGCATAACTCCCCACGGGAGGAGTATAGCCTCAGGGCAGTGTATGCGGAGGATGGGGGTGATGGTGCAGGGCAGCAGCAGTAACGACACGGAGTCAGTGATGCAGTTCAGGGCCTTTACTCACAGTTCTTATTATCCAGACCACGTCTGCAGGTAACGGCTGCCCACGTCGTACTGTGCTCACCAGGTGAGGGGCTCAGACAACTCCCAGATAAAATTGGAGCGCTTCACAGGACCCCCTTTGTGTGTCCTTTGTCTGGCCTTTCTTACCAACACTTCTGTCCGGCTGCCTCGGGCCTCCTCTTGGTAAACTTGGCGCCAGTTTCCCTGACCCTATGTGGTGCCTTCCTAGCGGGTGGAGCAAGGGGCTGCGCCACATAAAATGTCAGAGCCTCCGGTTTCTAGCTGAGGGTCGTTTCCTGCCTCCACTAGTTCGGGGACCGGTCTCCCCCTTTGGCCTGACCCCTCCACGCAGGTGGATTCCGGTGTGCGGTGGCACCTCGCCCGTCCGCACCCCTGGGATCCCTTCATTCCTCGTTCCTGGAGCCTTCTCCGCTCCTCTTCCTTCCTTCTCCCTCTTGCAGGCCTGGGCCTCTGTTACTAGGCCCGCCTCCGGAGCAGAGCTCATGCAGAGCCCCTGCTCCCTGCCACTTCTGCTCAGACTTCTCTGCACTGAACTAAGATGGTGCCCACCTTTTATACTCCCTTCTCAATGCACCTAGGAACTGCTTCCTCCCTTCTCCTGCACTGCAGGGTTCCCCTTCCTCAGTGTTCCCTCCCCCCACTCCAGCCAGGGACAGGGACTGTCGTGCCCATCTCAGGGGCATATTGGTCGCCCTGCCCCACGGCAATGTGGTGTAATGCATGCAGGTGTCGGGTCCTGATCCACACTCCATCCTTATCTGAGAGTGAGATATCACACCTCTGGGTGAGGTGCAATACGTCTGTAGCAACCGAGCCCTCGGTGCTACAGTTCCATTTATCTTCAGCCTAGGTGACGTATTGTGATACAGGGCCGTGATTTTGGCTATAAAAGGGTCCCCTAGACCCCTACCCCAAGCTTTTTAAGAGAATCATATATGGCGTGCCAGGAGACTCTATGGAATGCTTTCTCAGCATCCAACGAGAGTATCTACTTACAAATTTTTAACTGCATCTAGCCCAGGAAATACTTTGTGCCTAGTAGCAGTGTCTGCTAGTCAGCGGATTATCCCGGCTGTTAAGCAAGCTACACCACCTGTAGTTTGGACACTTAATTTTTTCAAAGGAAATGCTTCGGGACCACGGGATACTTAGTGAAGAGCATCAGGAGGCACCCCAAGGCATAGGGGCTGGGACTGGCACTAGGATGCCTTGCGGTGGACAGCCGAGCTCGATCCTTATAAAAGCTTTTTAACTGCAGCAGCTTTAGTGGACGCTACTGGAGCTGGAATTACGCGGCTGCTGGCATGAGACTTGCCCTCCAATAGATCCTTGTAAATGGATTTAAAGTGTATTCATTCAAATTAGAGGGACAATTTAAATTAAAAAGCTTAGAGCTGCCTCCACCACAGGGGGGCTCTCTCGACCCACCAGCGGACAGGCACCAGTATTGGGAGAGGGGGGCTGGCCGTCAGGGTTCACCGCGGCTCTGGCACAAACCCGGCGACACGGAGGTGGCACGGGCAGGAGCGGACTGGCCGTCTCGGCTTTTCACTTTTTGGATTTTAGAAGGGCATGACATGCCTATATCTGTGTCTCCCCCTCCTTTTACTCCTCCACCTCTTTTCTTTTCGCATGACTATATGTTCTTGTCACTTTTCCATGTGTTAGTTGTGTCTTCTGAGCAGTTTGTCAGCTTTTGGACACCTTTGAAGGTGTTTTCTATGTGTTTCTATGTGTTTTTGTTTGCCTGCCATTGGTTTTAACGGTGTTCGAAGGTGTTCGACGAACAGTTCGACGAACAGTTCGGCGAACACACGGGTGTTCGACGAACCGAACTCGAACACTACGGGGGTGGCTCAACACTACTTGTAAGAGAGCAGGTGGCTCCCACGGGTCAGATGGCTGGGACTCACCGGTATGACGGATGTACACAGCAAGTAGGCAGAAGTCTCTGGTTAGCTGACAGGTGGTCACAGTACGTGACAGCAGAGCAAGTAGTAGTCTCTAGGTTTACCAGGCAGGTGGTCACAGCAAGTGACGGCAGAGCCTCCAGGTAGGCTGGCAGGTAACAGGTGGGTAGCAGGTGAGCGCTCCCAGGTGAGCGGGTTAGCAGGCACGGCAGATAGCAGGCAGGAAACTGGCAGGTGCTTCCTGGTAAGCAGATGGACTTGCCCATAGACAGACTGGCGGATGACAGGAGACAGACTGTCGGGCTGGAGAGTAGGCAAACTGGCAGACAGGACAGGTAATCAGGCTGGCAACGGGACCTGAGGGCTGAAGCAGAGGTAAGTATACTTGTGCAACAACTTTTCCTCGGGCACCTCCATTTTGGAGGAGGTGCCTTAAATATGGGAGGTCCTCCGGCTATTGGCCGGGGATTCCTTAGGACGGCGCGCGCGGCCCCTTTAAGAGAGAGGGAGCGCGCGCGCCCTAAGCACAGTGCCCGGGAATGAGCACGCGCCAGCCGCTGCAGAAAGAGGAGCGCTGGAGGACGCCGCGTGGGGAGCGGGGAGGTGAGAGGGACGGTGTCTCTGCCTGGCAGGAGGCAGAGAAGCCGATGCTACAAAGAGGTGCATGGGAATACACCTCTCAAAAAAAAGACACTGGATTTGAATTTATGTTACACTGCTATCATTCGGTTGTGTTGAGAAGTCTGGCCCAATCCAACCCTTGTTCATTTTTATAAGAGTCAGCCTGTTAGCATTTTCAGTTGACAGGCGGATGCGCTAATCAGTTATAATTCCACCTGCAGCACTAAAAACCTACTGTGATAAAACGCTGGCGGCAGAGCAGGCCAGGACCTCCAAGGCATAGAGAGCCCGTTCATTCCACGTATCCAGCTTGGATACCCAATAATTATAAGGCACAGAGGAATCACGGAGGACATTGGTACGGTCGGCAAGGTACTCCCTCAGCATCTTCCCAAACTTTGCACTCCTTGTGAGAGTACCCCACGCCTCAGGGTCCGTGCGATGGGAGGGGCTGAGAAAATTCTCCCACAACTTTGACAGTGTTCCCCTGCCTCTGCTGGATTGAAGTTTTGTCTCTCGCCTGTACTCCTTGGTTATCCAACGAACTGTGACCTCTGCCACCAGAATTTTCAGATGGAATTTTTTTAATAGTTGCGCAACAAGGGCCGTCTGGTACTGCCCCATTTTTGTACACCTGTCCGCTTCAGGAATTAGAGATATAAAGTTCTCCTTGTAGCGTGGGTCTAGAAGTGTCACCAACCAGTAATGACTGTCACCAAAAATTTTGAGAACGCGAGGGTCATGGGAAAGGCAGTGTAACATAAACTCAGCCATGCATGCCAGACTGCTAACTGGCAAGACTTCCGTGTGCTCACCAAGAGGATGACTGACCATGGTCTCCTCCTCCTCTCTGGCCATCTACGCTGAACAGACGGTATGACAGTTGTACCGGTAGTACCATCTATAGTGCAGGAAACTAGCTCCTGTTCTTCCTCCTCCTCCTCCTCCACTTCCTCATTGTCACCCAATCGACTTTGTGATGAGATGAGCCTGGACTGTGTGTAATCACCCTGTATGGTTCCTTGCTCAATCTCATCGTGCTCCGCCTGCAATGCATCCTCTTTGATTGTGAGCATAGAGCATTTCAGAAGACAGAGAAGCGGGATGGTGATGCTAATAATGGCGTCATCGCTGCTCACCATCTTGGTGGAGTCTTCAAAGTTTTGGAGGATGGTACATATGTCTGACATTCATGTCCACTCCTGAGGTCTTATGTGTGGAGTCTGAACTGAATACCGACGACCTTGTTGATGCTGGTACTCAACAACTGCCCTCTTCTGCTCACAAATCATTCCCAACATCTGAAGTGTAGAGTTCCAACGCGTGGGGACATCACACACCAGTCTGTGAGCCGGAAGCTGCAAACGCTGCTGAAACACGGCAGGGGAGGCGGTAGCTGTAGGTGACTTTCTAAAATGGGCACACAGGCGGCGTACTTTAACAAGCAGATCCAGCAGCTCCGGGTAGGATTTGAAAAACCGCTGAACCACGAGGGTAAGCACATGGGCAGGCATGGTACGTGTGTGAGCTCGCCTCCTCTCAGAGCTGCCTCCAGGTTCCGGCCATTTTCACACATGTTTCACCCATGTTTTGGGACACGTGCTTGTATAATCCGGGGACGGCACACCGGAAGAAATAGTGGCCGCTGGGGACCGAGTACCGAGGGATGGCCGCCGCCATCAGGTTGCGGAATGCTTCCGTCTCCTCGAGCCTAAAATGCAACATTTCGAGCGCAAGCTGTCGTGAAATGTGGGAATTTAGTAGTGTGGCCTGTGGGGCGTTGGCTGCGTATTTGCGCTTGTGTTCCAAGGACTGGGTTATGGACAACTGAACGCTGCACTGGGACAAGGACGTGGATGTGCTTCCTGATGCTGCTACTTGAGAGTGTGCAACGACAGGTGCAGGGCAGGAGGCATCTTTGAATGCACCATGGACAGGGGATTGGCTTGCATGCACAACAGCGGAAGAAGCAGTGGTGCCACCTGATGACACTGTTCCTGGACCCTGGGGTTCGTCCCACAAAGTCGGGTGCTTTGCTGCAATGTGCCTGATCATGCTGGTGGTGGTCAGGGTGGTCGTTTTGCCACCCCTCCTGTTGCTGGCCTAGCAGGTGGTGCAAATGGCCTTTTTGGGGTTATCGGCAGAGTCTTTAAAAAACTACCAGACTTGGGAAGACCTAACAGTTGTACTCGCAACTTCCTTCGTGTTGGTGTTTCAGGAAACGGTTGCCTGCCTTCTGTCTGCTGCCACCACACTGCTTCTTCTTGCCTGTTGGGGTGCTCTGTCTCCCTCCCCCTGTGTGCTGCTGTCCTCGCTCTGCATGTCCTCCTGCCAGGTTGGGTCAGTTACTATATCATCCACCACCTCGTCTTCAACTTCCGCACCCTGGTCCTCCTCCTGAGTTTCTGGCAATTGTGTCTCATCATCGTCCAACCTCTTGTGACACTTTCCCACCGTCGCCTTAGTGTGACCGTGGCTGCTCAAATATTTGGGCATTGCTACATGCGATCTCCTCTTGCCCCGCTTCAAGTGGACCGGGCGAGAGGCCCAAATCTATAAATGGAAAAGTGAACAGCTCTTCGGAGTGTCCAAGTGTGGGATCAGTTGTCTCTGGACACTCGACATGGTGAGAGGAAGGAGGATCAGGGTGAGGACTATGCGGTCCAGACTCACGACTACTGAGACTTGACCATGTGGAAGACAGGGCGGTGGTGGTGGCAAAATGACTGGAAGCATTATCCGCTATCCAACCAACAACCTTTGGACACTTCACTGGGTTCAATAGTGGTGTGCTGCGGTCCTCTAGGAATTGGGACAGGAAGGTCGGGCGAGAAGATGTGGGTGTTTGTTGTGGCACAATTTCAGCTTGCCCACGGACTTTTCCTCGGCCTCTGCATGCACCATCACCATCATGTCCAGTTTGCCGTCCCTTGCCACGTGCCTTGCCCATTTTAAATGGAGGACAATATCTTTCACGCTCACTACAAATGGCTAAATTTGGAGCGAACTTATATGTAATCCGTGTGATGGAGAAAGCACAGTTTTAAATACCTGGCCTGTAGGTAACTATTTTGAACAGCAAACCAGTGTCAAAAACTTTGCTGACACACGGAAAATAAAATTTAATGGAGGCCAGAAATGACAGTATTTTCTGAAAACGTATATGTGAGCCGTGTGACGGAGAAAACACAGTTTTAAATACCTGGCCTGTAGGTAACTATTTTGAACACCAAACTGGCGTCAATTGCTTCACTGACACACTGAAACAAATTTTTAATGGATGCCAGAAATTGCAGTATTTTCAGCGCAATTATATGCGATCCATGTGATGGACAAACCACAGTTTTAAATAGCTGGATTTTTATCCCTGTAATATGGAAAGGACCTGGCTGTATTCTGCAGTGCCAACAAGCAAATGGCGCAGAACAACGGTGTTCTCTGGAATGCTTTTTAAGCAAATAATGATGATTAAGATCCCAAAAAAAAAATTATTCCTGGCCCCTGAGACCTGGGCCTATTTCTAGAAATATCTAACAGCAGCAGCAGGCAAAACTGGAGTGGAGCCTCTTGTGCTATGTGCACTGCAGTCTGCTATATACACTGCCTGCCTGTCTATATACACTGCCTGCCTGATATCTCTGCAGATGGATTAGTCCTTAGAAGGACTGTTTGTTGAGATGGATATATGTCTCTAATATAGTATGGTACACCTACACTAACTAGAAACAAGCAAATCTCTCCCTAGCTTAGCAGCACTTCTCCCTACACTGTCTGATTCCGGAGTGACTCTGACGAGCATGGCGGCGCCAGGTCTGATATAGACCTGATGACGCTGTGCGGCCAACCAATCACTGTAGTGCCACAACCAACATGGCTACGACACTACAGTGAGTGGCAGGCAATCCCTGCATGTTCATTGGCTCTGTAAAGAGCGCCAAACATGCAGGGAGGAGACCCGATCTCCCGCCGAGGAACCCCAGAAATACTCGGCGAGCGCCGAGCATCTCGAGCAGTGAGATGCTCAGGAGAGCACCGAGCAGTAACGAGCATGCTCGCTCATCACTATCACAGAGGAATTAGGGAGTACACTGGTTTTGTCGGCCAAGTATTGCTTGACCATCTTTAAAAACTTGTTAAAAATGCCCGATCACCAGGCCCTGAACACTGAGAGAGTGTCATGAAATTGGCACAGGCCTTTGACAGTGTGCTGCTTCCTCTGCTGTAACTGGTGTGTGTCTCCCCCGCCTTTCCTCCTTGATTGGGCAAGGAAGCTTGCCCACTGCCACTAACGTTGTCTAATGAGAATCTTTGGCAACATATATTGCACAATTGCCTTCTGGTATAGCATCATTTTAGTAGACCTCTCCACTTCAGGAAGAAGAGATGCAAGGTTCTCCTTGTAGCGTGGGTCTAGCAGGGTGAACAACCAGTACCCTTTTTTGGCTAAGATGAAAATAACATGAGGGTCATGGGAAAGGCAGCGGTTTATAAAGTTGGGCATACAGTATGTGCCAAGCCCCCTACAGCCAGCACTTCCCTGTCTCCACCATGATGACTACTCTCCATTGCCTTCTATGTCTCTTCCTCCTCATTCCCCTTCTCTGCCCATTTAGGAGAGACAGGATGAAGCTTGTGTGGGTACAATCCTTTGTTGCGCTAGTAACCAGCTCCTGTTCCTCCTACTCCTCAGCCTCCACCTCTTCATTGTTACCCAATTAGCGCTGAGAAGATGAGATGAGGTTGGGCTGGGTAGTATCTCCTTGTCTCATGTCTTCCTCCATCTCCACCTGGTACGCATGCAAATCTTCATCTTTAATTGTGAGCAGCGACTGTTTAAATAGGCACAGAAGCGGGATTGTTGCCCTGATTATGGCGTCATCCCCGCTCAACATCTTTGTGGAGTCCTCAAAGTCTTGGAGAAAAAAATGCCAGACATCCATGCCCACTCTTCAGTTGTTACTTGCGGAGGCTGCCCAGAATACCGACGGGTGTGTTGGAGCTGGTATTCCACAACTGGCCTCTGCTGCTCACAAAGCCTTGCCAACATGTGCAGTGTGGCGTTCCAGTGCGTATTGACATCGCACCCAGCCAGTGAGCTTACACTTGCATGTGCTGCTGCAGCACTGCCAGAGCAGCGGCAGCTCTAGCCGACTTGCAGAAATGAGCTCTAATGTGGTGTACCTTGACTAAAAGCTCTGGAAAAGCTGGGCAGGTTTTTAGAAACTGCTGAACCACCAAGTTGAACATGTGGGCCAAGCATGGTATGTGTGTAAAGTTGACAAGCTTGAAAGCTGCCACCAGGTTACAGCCATTGTCACACATGACCATGCCTGGTTGGAGGTTCAGCAGTGAGAACCACAGATCTCTCTGGTCTGTTATTCCTTTCAATAACTCTGTCACTGTGTACTGTTTTTTTCCTAGACAAATTAGCTTCAGCAGAGCCTGTTGCCACTTCGCTGAGGCTGTGCTACAGAGCTTCCAGCTTCCGGCTGATGTGAACGACGTCCTCTGAGATAACAAATCACAGATGGAGGATGAGGAGAAGCAGGAGGTGGTGCAGGAACTGGTGTAGGAGGTGGAGAAAACCCTGATAGAAGTATGGCCATCAATCATCAGCATCTGTAGCACATGTGCCATTCCAGGTTGGGACTCGTCCTCAGTCTCCGCAATGTTTACCCAGTGTGCTGTCAGGGAAATATAGCATCCCTGGACACAAGCGCTTGTCCATTTATCGATCGTTAAGTGGACAATCTCAGTTAGTAAGGGCACGGGTGATGTTCCTGGACACGTTCTAGTACAAGGCGAGGATGCCACACTGAGAGAAAAGTGGTGGCTGGGAACTGAGTGCCGAAGGACAGCTGCCACCATGTGTCGGTGGAAATCCTCCATGTCTGCAAGCCTGAAAAGCAACATTTCCATTCTAAGCAGCAAGGAAATGGGCCTGATTAGCATTTGGGCCGGTGGGTGGGTGGATGGGAACTTTCTTTTTTGATACAAGGCCTGGGGTAGAGACTGCTGAACCCTGTGCTGGGACAAGTTTTTGTCAGTGAATGATGATGGTGCCTCAGAACATGCAGTGCTAGCTGCAGGGCGGGAGGCAACTGTGCCAGTCTCATGTATAGGGGATTAGGAAGCAACTAGCACAGGTGATGAGGCAGTGGTGTCACCTGCTGGCATCAATCTTGGACCCAGGCATTCTGCCCACCGATTCGGGTGCTTAGATGACATGTGAATGATCATGCTGGTGGTGGTTAGGCTCTTAGTGGTCAAGTACCCCTACTAATCTTGGCATGTCTCAGGTTGCAAGTGACCATTTCTTGAACTCTCTTTAAAATAGTCCCAGACTGGGGAATACTTCTCGTCTCCTTATCCTTCTCTTCCTGTCTCCTGATCCATCTCTTCTTGTCTCCTGATCCCTCTCTTCCTGTCTCCCTGATTCCTCTCTTCTCATCTCCTGATCCCTCTCTTCCTGTCTCCCTGATTCCTCTCTTCTCGTCTCCTGATCCCTCTCTTCCTGTCTCCCTGATTCCTTTCTTCTCATCTCCTGATCCAGCAGAGTGTCGGTGCTCTGCGGAACAGTTGCCCACGTTCTCCCTCTGGTCACCCCACTGTCTCTTCCTGCCTGTTACGGTGCTGCCAATATCTCCCCTTCAGTGCTCTTAGCCTCGCTCTGTATGCCAGCTCCCCAAGCAGGGACGGTGATTTTGTCATCCACCACCTTGTCTTCTACTGCCTCACCCTGGTCTTCCTGACTTAGTGACTTAACAACAACCTGACTTATTGGCAATTGTGTCTCATCATCATCTTCCTCCTTAGACAAAATTTGGCATTCCACACCGTCATTTTCTTGTGGCCATTGCTGCTCTAAGTTTTGAGTATCACTAAACAGCATCTCCTCTTGTTCCTCTTGGACCATAAAGGGTGAGAGGACACAATCAGGAAATCATGTTGTAAAGAGCTCCTTGGCATGTCCTAGTGTGTGATCATTAGTCTCCTGGGATTCAACTTGGTGGGAGGAAGGAGGATCAGGTTGAGGATTAAGTGATCCAGACTGTTGGCTGGTGAGACTGGACTGTATGGAAGACTGAGTGGTGCTGCCAAACATGCTGGAAGCATTATCTGCTGTCCAACTGACCACCAGTGTGTTCTCACTGGTATGGCTTCAGAAATGGTGTACCGTGCAAAGGGGGACAGGAACCTAAATGTCGTGGATGGGCGTGTTTTTTGTGCTCCAGCAACAGGCATAGTCACACCTGTCCCATGTCCTTGGCATCTGGGTGCACTATCATCAGCACTTCCCCATCCCTTACAGCACGCCTAAACCATTTTCTAATTACTAGGTCTCTTGAAACTAAGTTTATTTTTAGTAAAAAAAAAAGGTCACCTGCAGCAGGCAAAGCGTTTTTTTTGGATTTTAATGCCACCGTAATATAACACAAAGCATGTAAAATTGTATGGATGACAAATTCAATCCAGAAAATTTTTTGAATGTTTTTCTGCAGTGTTATATTGTTAGGGGGACGGTTGCAAACAACTTTATTAATAATGGAAAGCAACCGAACCCGGGGTCCGCGATGCAGCCTGGAAGACTGCGGCCGAACACCTTCCGGGTAAGAAGGTAAAACAACCAACTAATATATAAATCCCTCCAGTGTTACTGCACGCGGGACGGGAAAAGGGATTCACACTATCTCCATTAACTGCACGAGAGAAGTGCGTCAAATAATGTAGCCGTAGCCCTGTTAACTGCACAGAGGCTACACAGCAGGCGCTAGGACGTGTGTGTTACTCACGCCGGCGTATACTTGCTTCCAGTAGGTGTGCTACTGGACTGCGGAGTAACTCTCCATGTGACTAACAGGCGGTGCCAGGAATACGGAGTCCGCAGTCTGCTCGGGGTGTATAGCGACCCCCTTGTTGGAGCCAGACTGTCAAACAGAACTACCTGCCTCCCTCCATCTATGACTCCCTATGCCCAGCTAAACCTGCCTGTCTGAAGCTAGAGCAGCAATAGAGCATGTAGCGCCCAAACAGACAAGCGTCCACACAGGAACACAACCTTAGCTCAATGATCAGAGCGCACCGCCATGTTTGTGGACGGGCTATTTAAAGACTAAGCCCTGCCCACCATCGCATTATTGGTCACACTACTGATGACGTCACGCGCGGCCAAGCAGGCGGTGCCAGGTCACCGGATCAGCTGACACCAAACCACCAATCACGGTCCGCCATGTCACGGGCATGCTCAGTGCAGTGCATCCTGGACTTAGGCTGTAGTAGCCCTGTTCCCCTCCGCAACCTATGCTTAACACTACTAGGAACAAAGACCCAAGAGACAACTTGTACATCTCATACACCAGCTAAGCGTTGGGACCGACGGCGATGCTGAGTAGCATCTGCCCCAGCTGGACCAGCATGGGAGACCACAGAATCCACTGATGATTCTGAACCAATTTTAGATCCAGCAAACGCCTGACGCCTAACATATATATCACTGTAATGTAACACAAAGCACATAATACTCTATGGTTGTCAAATTTAATCCATAAAAATTATTGAACTTTTTTGGATTGTTATATAGCACCAAAATTTAACTTAAAGCATGCAAAACTCTGTGGATGACAAATTCAATCCAGAAAATTTTTTGAACGCTTTTTTGAGTGTTATACACTGCTCAAAAAAATAAAGGGAACACTCAAATAACACATCCTAGATCTGAATGAATAAAATATTCTCATTGAATACTTTGTTTTGTACAAAGTTGAATGTGCTGACAACAAAATCACACAAAAATCATCAATGGAAATCAAATTTATTAACCAATGGAGGCCTGGATTTGGAGTCACCCCCGAAATTAAAGTGGAAAAACACACTACAGGCTGATCCAACTTTGATGTAATGTCCTTAAAACAAGTCAAAATGAGGTTCAGCATTGTGTGTGGCCTCCACGTGCCTGTATGACCTCCCTACAATGCCTGGGCATGCTCCTGATGAGGTTGCGGATGGTCCTGTGGGATCTCCTCCCAGACCTGGACTAAAGCATCCGCCAACTCCTGGACAGTCTGTGGTGCAACGTGACGTTGGTGGATGGAGTGAGACATGATGTCCCAGATGTGCTCAATTGGATTCAGGTCTGGGGAACGGGCGGGCCAGTCCATAGCTTTAATGCCTTCATCTTGCAGGAACTGCTGACACACTCCAGCCACATGAGGTCTGGCATTGTCCTGCATTAGGAGGAACACAGGGCCAACCACACCAGCATATGGACTCACAATGTGTCTGAGGATTTCATCTCGGTACCTAATGGCAGTTAGGCTACCTCTGGTGAGCACATGGAGGGCTGTGCGGCCCTCCAAAGAAATGTCACTCCACACCATTACTGACCCACTGCCAAACCGGTCATGCTGAAGGATGTTGCAGGCAGCAGATCGCTCTCCACGGCATCTCCAGACTCTGTCAAGTCTGTCACATGTGCTCAGTGTGAACCTGCTTTCATCTTTGAAGAGCACAGGGTGCCAGTGGCGACTTTGGCAATCCTGGTGTTCAGTGGCAAATGCCAAGCATCCTACATGGCGTTGGGCTGTGAGCACAACCCCCATCTGTGGATGTCGGGCCCTCATACCACCCTCATGGAGTCAGTTTCTAACCATTTGTGCAAACACATGCACATTTGTGGCCTGCTGGAGGTCATTTTGCAGGGCTCAGGAAGTACTCCTCCAGTTCTTCCTTGCACAAAGGAGGAGGCAACGGTCCTGCTGTTGGGTTGTTGCCCTCCTATGGCTCCCTCCATATCTCCTGGTATCTGCTCCATGCTCTGGACACTGTGCTGACAGACAGAGCTACCCTTTTTGCCACAGCTCGCACTGATGTGCCATCCTGGATGAACTGCACTACCTGAGCAACTTCTGTGGGTTGTACTGTAGACATCGCCTCATGCTACTGTACCTCTAGGGGTGAGAGCAATGGCAAAATGAAAAAGTGACCAAAACAACAGCCAAAAAGGATGAGAACAGAGAAATGGTCTGTGGTCACCACCTGCAGAACCACTCCTTTATAGGGGGTATCTTGCTAATTGCCTATCATTTCTACCAGTTGTCTGTTCCATTTGCACAACAGCAGGAGAAATTAATTCTCAATCAGTGTTGCTTCATAACTAGACAGGTAGATTTAACAGAAGTGTTATTGACTTGGAGTTACATTGTGTTGTTAAGTGTTCCCTTTATTTTTTTTAGCAGTGTATATCACCGTAGTATAACACAAAGCACATAATACTCTATGGATGACTAATTGAATCCAGAAAGATTTTGAACACTTTTTTTGGAGTGTTATATACCACTGAAATGTAACAAAAAACACGTAATACTCTATGGATGACTAATTGAATCCAGAAAAAAATCTGAACGCTTTTTGGAGAGTTATTTACCATCAAAATGTAACATAAAGATCATAATACTCTATGGATGACTAATTGAATCCAGAAAAATGTTTGAATGCTCTTTTGGAGTGTTATATTCAACTGAAATGTAACACAAAGCATGTATTACTCTATAGATGAGTAATTGAATACAGAAAAAAATGTGAACTTTTTTTTGTAGGGTTATATACCTCCATAATGTAACACAAAGCTCATAATAATCTATGGATGACAAATTCTATCCACAAAATATTTTTGAACTTTTTTTGAGTGTTATATATCACCGTAGTGTAACACAAAGCACACAATATTCTATGGATGACTAATTGAATCCAGAAAAAATTTTGACCGCATTTTTGGAGTGTTACATACCATCATAATGTAATACAAAGCACAATATTTTCTGTGGATGACTAATTGAATGCAGAAAAAATTTGAACTTTTTTTAGAGTGTTATATGACACCGTAATGTAACACTAAGCATGTTAAACTGTATGGATGACAAAATAGTAAATTATTTCATCCGAAAAACTGCCGCAGCTATATATTTAACAATGAACTGCAAAGCCCTAAGCTCTGTCTAGAGACTGTATTCAGCCACTCTCCCTGATCCTGCAACTGTCCCTCTCTAAGCTAAATGCAGAATGTATCTGATACAAACAGCAAAGAACAGATTTAGCCCTTACAAGGACTGTTAATATGATGGTTCAGCATCAGCACCAATACCAATACTAGAGTACTCGGATTCTTTAAACTGTGCACACATAGGCCTGGACAACCACTCTCTCCCTCCAATAAGACTTGTCCGTGAGCTGTGCAGTGGTGTCAGTGTGCCGAGCGTGGTGGCGCCTGTTCTTTTATAACCACTGATGATGTAATGTGACCAGCCAATCACAGTAATGCCACTACCAAGATGGCTACAGTATTTCAGTGACTGACTGGCAATCCCTGCATGTTTATTGACTGTGTAACATGCAGGGCGGGGATTCGAGTTTCAAATCCGAGCACCCAGATACTTGCGTGATATCCGAATATCACAGAGTACATTCCTTCAGCCCTAATAATGACCAAGTTTAAATAAAAAAACATGCATTATCAGTGAACGTTTTGAAAAATTAAAACCAATGGCAGAATTGCTGTTTCTTGTTCATCACCATCCCCATTTACAGAAAAAAAAATCCACAAATCCTATAAAATATAATATATACAGTACAGACCAAAACTTTGGACACACCTTCTCATTTAAAGATTTTTTTGTATTTTCATGACTATGAAAATTGTACATTCACACTGAAGGCATCAAAACTATGAATTAACACATGTGGAATTATATACTTAACAAAAATGTGTGAAACAACTGAAAATATGTCTTATATTCTAGGTTCTTCAAAGTAGCCACCTTTTACTTTGATGACTGCTTTCCACACTCTTGGCATTCTCTTGATGAGCTTCAAGAGGTAGTCACCGGAAATGGTCTTCCAACAATCTTGAAGGAGTTCCCAGAGATGCTTAGCACTTGTTGGAATGTGTGAATGTACAATTTTCATAGTCATGAAAATACAAAAAAATCTTTTGGTCTGTACTGTACATCAACAAGAAAATTAAAAAGTTGTTTCTCAAAATGTGGCAAAAGAAAAACATGATTTTGATAAAAATGTTTTTTATTTAGCAAAAGTAGTAAAATATTTAAAAATATATTTATTTTGTATCACTATACTTGTAATAACCCTCAGAATCAAGACAACTACAGTATGCAGCAAAGTAAACTCCTTAAAACTTTTTTCATTCTCTCCTCAAAAAAGTAAATAGAAGTAAATCAGTTCATTAAATATCTTAAAATTGTGCCTGCAAAAAATACAGCACTTCCTACAAAAAAATTCTTCCTTACAACAGAAAGATTAAAAATTGAGCTTTTGAAATGCTGATGAAAATAAAACATAGGGGTTTATGGCCAAAAATAGCAGTGTCTGTCAGGGGTTAATAAATGTACAATATGATTATGCAATCTCTAAAATAAGGAATTGTTATTTTCAGGATACATAAGTGCAATACTTTGTTTTTTTAATTTCCTTTGAAAACTACAATAAATATTTAGGTGTAACATACAAATTTGGTGTTAATTTGTCATTAATCTAAAATTGGCCTCAGCCTTTGTGATGTTCTGCCATTGTTCGTATTTACAACATATCAGGTTTCTTAACCATAGGTATACTTTATAACTGTGGACACATACAGTGTAGATCGCTGCTAATAGAGTTAAATAAATATCTTCTTACGTGGTTATATGCAAAGACTAAAATTACTGAATTATATAATCAGAATACATTAACATTCATACCGGAGTACTCATATCAGAGTTTCAGTTCAGTTGCAGGAGGATCCCAAAGCAGACATGAGAAAGCAAGTGATAGGAGCTGACATCATAAGAATAGGTTTACTGTCATTCTCTTGCCTCAGTGTCACTTCTTGACATGCTCTTAAAAGAACTGAAATCAATACGTGACAGTTACCTCCGGCTAAAAAAAATTCAACTATTTGTATGTCCTGTCTATTAAATCCTTCTAGATAAATATAGTATTCAGTAACTCCTGCACAGATATTTCAGTCATGCAAGTGAATAAGAAAGACTATTAAAACTTGTAAAATTATTGTAATCTGATTTTTTTTTTTAAGTATGCTTGGAATTTAGGATGTGTACAGCCATCATTGGGCAAATAGAAAAGAAATTGAGTGACTTTTCTATGAAAAATTCCTTTATGACCACAAAGTTTCTCCTTTGCTGAAGGCTAAAACATATGAGTATATATATAGATGCACAGTCATACATACAGAGAGTTGCATAGTTGTTCCTCAAATTACACTTATCTTAGAGTGCAGCATTCTGGGCCATTGTAACTCTAAATAACATTCAACTTTTATGTATGTATACGTGGCTGGAGGAAAATTCCCTGCAACTTTCAATGTTGGAAACTTTGTTTTTGCATTGCATATTAATATTCGTGAACTATTTTCTATCATTCCTTTTTATTTCACTATGTTTGAGCATAGGTCCTAAATGTGATCAATGGCAGACTAATCAGCGGATACCGCAGGTCATGGTTTAGGCTATGCAGATTGCTCACAGCACTGGCTCACTGTTGTGTTGAAAAACAGCTTTCAAGGTCCATTATGTAGGCCTCATTATGGGGTCACCCACGTGATCTTCAGGCCAATCTCTGTCTATAATTGTAACCAAGATAAAAGCGGGACTCATTGCTGAAGATGATAGACCTAATTCGGATTCCATTTCCATTTTGGTTTGCACAATGATAGGCTTTGAGAGGTGACATGAGGTAATTTGCAACACTTATAGTCTAATGTCTGGCTTGTAGCCCAATGTTGTGCAGAATGGGTAAATACACACCATTTTTCTAATCTGACGAGACCACCTGGGGAACACCATGAAGAGTTCTTCACGAGTGAATATCACACCAGTAGTATTCCCAGGATTACAGTGTGGGGTGGTATAATGTACATTACCCGGAACCACTAGACTTAATTCCAGATACAATAACAACTCAACGCTACATTAATTTAGTCATGGAACCAGTGGTACGGCCATTTCTCTAAAGTGTCCCAGGAGCTATTTTTCAACACTATGCAAGGTCACATGTTGCTCATTATACATTAAGCAGCCTGTGTGGACTAAACGTACTACCATGACCTGAAGGATCTCTGGACTTCTCACCCACTTACCACATCTGGAATTTCATAGGCAGCAACTGCAAAGTTAGCATCTCACAGCGGATCTTGATGATTTAGATGCCCAAGTGCATTCTGTATGGTAGAATATACCTCAGACAATCATTAGTAACCTTGTATCTCTGCGCATAGAGGTCATAATTACTACATACACACAAATAGATTGAGATGTTTCAAAACTTTGGTTTCCATTTTTTCATCATTTCCATATCATTAATATGTGTATCAACACTATGATTTTCATGATCTTATGAATTTTTCTTCTTGGTGTTACAATTTCAATATTGAGGAGTGTATATACATGTAATTGTATTTCATCTCGATTTGTTTTTGTTTTCTAGTTATTAGTATACACCCAGTGAAATATATTGTAGAGAGAGGCAATGAATAATAATAGGATAAAAAGATGGGAGAGAGGGTAAATAGGGGGCACTAGAAAACTTCATAGGCAAATGGTTAAATGGAGTCTGTCACTCCAAAAATGCTAGCTAAACCAATTTACAGGAAACTTAGCCCCTATAGTATTGTTTTCAGTTGCTTAGTTGGCATAAAAAATATACATATATTTTGTATACAAATCAGTGGGTTTAGTGCACCATTGGCATGGCCAAGGGTTCAATGTACAGTTATGCCCCCTCAATTTGCAATTGAGAACTGTCATATCTTGATTTCCAGCACATTCTGCAACCCAGCATACATAGTGTTATTCCTCGCTTACACTGCTGGCTCCTGCTTGCAGTATAGTATGGAGCAGTGGCCACAGACAGGATACAATGATGAGAGGCAGCAATGACATTATGTAAGTGCTGCTGCAGTGTCAGTGCGTAGCTATATTGACTGACAGCACTGAACTCAATCAGTGATCCTGCATCCCCATGGTCACAGCAGTCACGCTCATATTATGTCATTGCCGGCACTCATAGATGTCTTCTGTCTGCGACCACCGCTCGGTATTGTACTGTAGACAGGAGTTAGTAATGAGAGCCAGCAATAACACTATGTGCGCCGCAAGGTACATTGTCAATCGAGATATGACAGTGCTCAAAATTAAAATTGAGGGGTTGGTGCCCTCAAATGCATCTGAAATAAATCATTTTTATGCTAACTAAACCACTGAAAGCAATTGAAAGCAATTGTATAGGTGTGCTGAGTTTCCTACATACTTGTATAATTAGTTTAATTACTGTTTTGGGGTGAAAGAGCCCTTTTAATTTATGGTGTCTTTATTTATTTCCTTTATTTATTTTACTTTCTTATATCACGCTCTTAATTTCCATCGCACTTTACTGACATTATATGGTCAGATGCATAGCTAAGTGAGTAAAGAATCCCTGGAACGCTGTATGCAGAATGTGAGGGGAGGCAACTGGGATTTGGGAATCATATATCATTAAAAATCAAATGGAAAAATCCAGCTCTCAGTATCATGTGTTGTCCAGTATGCAGGGAACAATGTTCTGACCAAACGAGAAAAATTTCAGGAAAAACAGTAGATTCCCGCCTTCAAAAAGAACGCCTGATCTTATTCGAAATGTGTTGACTTTGAATTTCCTGTCCCCTTAACATCATATTTGACATTGAGTTTTTAAACCAAATAAAGTTGGATACATTTTTCATCAGAAGCTGGAACCTACTGTTTTTCCTCAAATCATAAATCAGTGCCTTATTCCAGGAGAATTCCTTGATGTAGCAGTGCCTTCTTCCATATGCTGCCAAGCTAAATATGCATCCAGCCTGTGAGGAGCACGCAACAAGTGCCATCCTCTTCTGCCTTGAATATTGACCTGCTACTGGAAGGTAGAAGAGGACTGAGAAAGTAACAGATGTCAGAAGCAAAATGGGCCCTTCAGTTGTTCTTCATTGAGCCAGCTTGACACTGCTTTGCTGGCTCCTGCTCCAGAAGTCATATGTAACAAAAAAAAACAGTAGGAGGCAACATATATGTGCAATGTTGCCACTTTTTGGACCAAAGATTATCTCTCTTCTGAAATAAAGATCAAAACTATTTCTGGTTTAGCCTGACTAGGCCTCCCTTCCTTCGGGACCCTGATAGTCCGTAGTTCTGTCTGAGTTTTACAGTGCTCACTGCAGCTGAAAGAAAAGAAGACATCATAATACACCAGTGGACAGCAAATGGTCCTCCGGTCCACCGGTGGGCCAGTTAGATGCTGTGTACTATACTCTTATCTAGCTGTGCTACATGTACTGAATGCTCTATACCAGTACAACATGTACTGAACGGCTGCCTATATGCCCTACATGCTCCTTTGGGCATCGGGTAAGGATGGCTCCATTTTAATACAACTATATACTGTGTTTACTATACGCAACTCTAAAGAAACTTTTGTTAAAACTACTTTCGTTTGTTATAGGTCATGTTGTTATACTGTATATTTAATAGCTGCTTTATAAGGTAAAATGTTTATGCGTGATGTTGAACAATGGAGGGTTAAAAAGCAAAGTAACATAAATTAGGAAACTATTTTCAAGCCTAGCCTTAAGCAAACTCTATGACAAAATAATTGGCAACAAGTCTGCTTTTGGTTAATATTAAAATATAGCCTAAAAAGAAACAAAAAAGAAAAAATGAATTTCTTATCCATTAAAATATTTGCTACTGCCATTTGACTTTCAGGTAAAGTACTACATGTTTAATATTGTCCTTTAATATGACATTGTTCAAACACATCACAGTTTTTTACCAAAAATTACCATTTTAGTTAAGTATGGTAGGCAAACAAAGACTAATACTTCAAAGACAGATCATCAAACAGCAAATCGTTCATATTTGACAGCAAATACAACTAAACCCTTGGTCTTTTCTCTGTCAGTGGAATAATAGTCAAACTCATAGCCTAAGGCATCAAGCTGAGTAACCTTGCAAATGACAAGTAAAATCTGAATAGAATAAAATCTCAATTTTGTCATCATTGGGGAAGTAACAACATGAAAATGATCCACTTCATTATATATTAGAACATGCTGTTATGCTACTAAAACATATGGTATACAAATCCCATAAGGCAAACAAAACAGTTATAAAGATTTAGCTCACAGGCCTAAGTTACATTTTATGCACACATTTTCAGAGGTATGAAACAATTTGGATAAGTCTGTAAAATGTTTATTTTATCCAAAATATACTGTAATCCTCTATCAGTTGTGGAGGTAGTTTCCTATTAAATGAATACATAGCAACTGTTTAGGAAATCAGGGCTATAAAGAAATGTTTCAAAAAGAGGTTTCCACACATTCAACACTCATAATAATTAAAACATTTTAAAGACACAGAGACATGGTATGCCCAAGACAGGGTTAAAATGTCTTAAAAACATGCAGACTAATTAATTGCTAAAATTTATTGTTTATTGATTGCTATTGGTAATGGCTGTGCAGATTTATAAATAAACCTGCAGGGTGGAAACCACAGGTCCGCCCACACACAGTGGCCATTAGCTGACAATTTTTATTCATAATCATGTGGTCATTTTCCGCCACTGAATGTTGATGCCCCACAATATGACCATTAACAATAAGAAACCAATTAATTAATTTTTACTCATCAGTTTGGAACCCGCCATGGCCCTAAGGTTTTCAGTTGCTCTATTATTATTTTTTTATTTAAACAGGTCAATAATATTATGCAGAAATTTTTTATCTTTTTATCTCTTGCGTTAAAAAAGATTTTTTTTTATTCTAAATAGATGTAGCAAACATTACTTTAACACATAACATGTTACATCAAAAAATCTAAATCTTATAGCGATTGTCTGGGGAGTAGGGATGAGCGGACCCGTGGATGTTCGAGCTTGTTGGGTTCGACTGAACTGTGGTTCAAAGTTCGGTTCGGCATCCGTACTTGACTCCGAACTTGAACCCAATAGAAATCAATGGGGACTTGTTCGGGGCTTTAAAATCGCTGTAACATGGTTATAACAAAAGGAAGCAAAATGAGGGTAAGAGCAGGACAATTGCCTTGCAAACAAATGTGGATAGGAAAATGACTTAAAATAACATAGAATAAAAAAAATGATTATCTTGAACCAGGAGGCGGAGATTCAAGTGAAGAAGAGGTGATGGTGTAGGTGGAAGAGGCAAAGATAGTCAACACTGTTTTTGTGTTTTGTTTTTTTTTACTTTGGGGGGGTACTATGAAAACAGGCAGTATAATAATCTGCTGGCCACTCTCTCTTTATACAGGCCGTGTAATAAACTGATGCTCTCTTCATTCATTGCACAACAAAAAAGTGCAAATAGGGGATGTGTTGCTTCTGGTGGTGGTGTAGCTGCTGCAGGGAGAAATAAGATGTGGTCGATCTGTGCCTACTACACGCCCAAATGAAACACCTTCCTCAGTGCACGCAGATGATAGGACGTTCTGCGTAATTTCATAGACCCGAGTACTGCTGGAAGAATAATGAGGCCAGAACAAGTAGGGGTGGTTTTAGATTGGAAGGCTGAGAGTGCCTTCAGTTCCTTTGCTTTGGCTTCCGCCTGGTTCCCTGCAGAAAGTGCAGATTTTGCACATGCAGCCCATGGGCATCTGTCTTTCACCTCACCTTCTTGCAAATCAAGCAAGCAGTCTGAGCCCCAAGTCATGCAGCAGCCACTTCTGCTTTTTGATGATGCTGCTGGCTGTGGTTTCATGGGCCATCCGCCTGGCCCTGCCCAACAAGTGGAAGAGATTAAGAGCACTAATGCCCAACCACTTGTTTTGTTTGAGGATGAGTACGTGGAAGGGGTAGTGCAAACGGTCAGTGGACAACCGCAGTACATCTCTGGTGATGAAACACAGGTACCAACAGCTGTGGCTTTCTGCTGTGTGTAGACCGGCAAGGAGGGCAGGGATGAGGACTGGGTGGAGCATCAAGGGTGAATTATTATTATTTCATTTTAGAGCATTAATGATTCTATGGTGCTGTACACGAGAAGGGGTTACATAAAAAACACAAATAGAAATTACAATAAACAAACTAACAATTACAGACAGTTACAGAGGGAAGAAGAACCTAACCTTGCAGCCTTATATTCTACAGGATAATGGGGAAGGAGACAGTAGGTTTGGGGGTTGCAGCAGTTCCAGTGTTGGTCAGGCAGCAGCTCCGTTAGTGGTGAGGTGGCAGCGGGGTCATTGCAGGCTGTAAGCTGTTCTGAAGAGATTGTTTTTCAAGTTTAGCTTCAAAGTTTGAAATGTAGGGGATAATCGGATGTGTTTGCCACAGAATTCTAGAGGATGGGGGGGACTCTCTGGAGAAATTTTTGTAAGTGATTAGATGAGGAATGTAGGATTGTGGAGGAGAGAAAGAGGTCTTGGGAGGATAAATGTTCTTAACCTGAGCACCACCTGCATGATGAGGCATCTGAATGAAAGCACGAGCTGCAGTGGAGTACACATCTGAAAAACTACCCCTGACGAAGGCCGTAGCCGAAACGCACATCAAAGTGGACACCACTTGGACAGAGAGTTTGAAATTGTAAGTTTCTAGATTACTTGTACTAAGGATATATCAGTATATTTAAGAAGGCGAGCATTATAGGAATCAGATATTAATTTACGCTTGACAGTTATGATGAATCTATATTGAATAATGCATTCTGTCTTGCACATATATTTGTGGTACTGTTTCTCTGCCTTTAGATTATTATATACCTGATAAAGCCATCAACACTGTTTATGTTACAATCTTGTCCTTGCACTAGCACTTTATATATATCTTGGAATCCATATATAATATCAGTATGGTTATGCACTAGCACTTTTTATTTTTTTTTATTTATATATACTAACTGTGCAAATTATTTTTGGCTTCGTATATATACTTAACTACCTCATCTGACTAAACTACTTTCCTTTGGGCACAGGTCAATATTTTCCTAGGTGTGCATCTCTTGCTTTTATGCTTTCATGTTTTCATGGTTTTATGGTACTGGTTTGTCATTCTATTTGTTTTTACCTGATTCTAATAAAGCATGATTATATTTCACTAACTTTAATGTATTGCGACTTTTATGGCTGGATTTGTTCTTTCTCTTACCTAAAAAAACAGGAAAGATCTGAGCCTCCTCCTGCTCTATCTTCTGCTGCAATTTCAGTCTCTTCCTCCCGCTCTTGAGAAACAGGGCCACTTGGATTCCCGCAAAGAGAGGATGTGTTTGCCACAGAATTCTAGAGGATGGGGGGGACTCTCAGGAGAAATTTTTGTAAGTGATTAGATGAGGAATGTAGGATTGTGGAGGAGAGAAAGAGGTCTTGGGAGGATAAATGTTCTTAACCTGAGCACCACCTGCATGATGAGGCATCTGAATGAAAGCACGAGCTGCAGTGGAGTACACATCTGAAAAACTACCCCTGACGAAGGCCATAGTCGAAACGCACATCAAAGTGGACACCACTTGGACAGAGAGTTTGAAATTGTAAGTTTCTAGATTACTTGTACTAAGGATATATCAGTATATTTAAGAAGGCGAGCATTATAGGAATCAGATATTAATTTACGCTTGACAGTTATGATGAATCTATATTGAATAATGCATTCTGTCTTGCACATATATTTGTGGTACTGTTTCTCTGCCTTTAGATTATTATATACCTGATAAAGCCATCAACACTGTTTATGTTACAATCTTGTCCTTGCACTAGCACTTTATATATATCTTGGAATCCATGTATAATATCAGTATGGTTATGCACTAGCACTTTTTATTTTTTTTTATTTATATATACTAACTGTGCAAATTATTTTTGGCTTCGTATATATACTTAACTACCTCATCTGACTAAACTACTTTCCTTTGGGCACAGGTCAATATTTTCCTGGGTGTGCATCTCTTGTTTTTATGCTTTCATGTTTTCATGGTTTTATGGTACTGGTTTGTCATTCTATTTGTTTTTACCTGATTCTAATAAAGCATGATTATATTTCACTAACTTTAATGTATTGCGACTTTTATGGCTGGATTTCTTCTTTCTCTTACCTAAAAAAACAGGAAAGATCTGAGCCTCCTCCTGCTCTCTCTTCTGCTGCAATTTCAGTCTCTTCCTCCCGCTCTTGAGAAACAGGGCCACTTGGATTCCCGCAAAGAGAGGATGTGACAGCACCACCACCAGCAGTGTCACCACCACCACCAGCAGTGTCACCAAGCATCTCCACACCATCCCATTGAAGCGTTCAGCTGTACATCTGCCAAACACTGGATCCCATATTCTATGTGTGGCATCACAAGTGATTTATAAAGGGCTAACAATACATTGGGATCAAGGGAACCACAGTAAGTGATTCCCAGCCACCACTACTTGTCCAGGCGGGCCATTCCTGCCCTGTACGAACATGTTGCGGACAAAATCAGGTGTGCACTGCCCAATCCTATCAGTGTAAAGGTCCAGATAACCACTGATAAATGAAAAAGTAAGCACGGGCAAGAACGTTATATCTCTCTAACTGCCCACTGGGTAATTGTTGTGGCGGCTGGGCCTGAGGAAGAAAGTGTTTTGGTGTCTGTCCTATTGCCACCGAGGATTGTTGGATGTGTTTTGGATGTTTCTCTGTCCATGTTGCCTCCTCCTCCTACTCCACTTCCTCCATTGCCTCCTCATCTAGTCAGCGTAACACCTGCACCGCCAGGGGGAAAAGACAGCAGACTGTTCTGAAACTCATTTGTTTGTGGGAAAAAATCCCACACTGCGCAGGAGCTGTGGACAAGAATTAGTGATGAGCAAGCATGCTCATTACTACTCATTACTCGCTTGAGCATCACAGTGCTCGGGATGCTCGCTACTCGGTGAGTATTTTTTAATGTTCGGGCGGGAGCTCGAGTCCCCACCCAACAAGTTTTGCACTTATAAGGCAGCCAATTAACATGCAGGGATTGCCTGACAGTCACTGTAATGCCGTAGCATAGCGTTGGTTGGGGCATTACAGTGATTGGCTGGCCGCATTGCATTATCGAGTCTATATAAGACCCGGGACCCTATGCTCGTCACAGTCTTTCTATCAAACCGGAATAGTAGGGAGAGGTGCTGGTGAGTGAGGGTGAGAATTATCGCTTATTTTAGGCAGGGGTTCCACACCACTATTATTTATTTAATCTACACTAACAGTACTTGTAAGGGCTCATTTTGATGAATATTAAAACTGCTGATAGCAGTAGTTAGGTAGAGTTTGTGGAGAGCTAGTGTAGTACAGAATAGGGTTCATTGCACATTCTTTCTACTGCTGGAATTCATATCAATATCCCTAGATATCAGGGCTAATAATATTCTTTTTGCTCTTTATACTGATCATTTTTGTGAAAAGCAATATAATACACCATTTATACTGGACCATTCGCTTGTTTACAGCATACAGCCAGATTTGGTTGATTTGAATAGCATTGCTGAATTGTGCAAGCAGAGAAACTTGTCCATCATCTCAGGTGGTCAAATATTACTACGGTAATAATCCTGAATTTTTTTGAAAGCTACGAAATATTATACTCCATTTAAAGTGTGCCAGTTGTGCGTTCAAAACATATCCAGACTTGGTCGCTGACAAATATCATCGCTATACCGCCACTGCATAGAAACTTGGTCACCAGACATGATAAAATATTACTGTGGTAATAATCCTGAAGATTTTTGCAAGCTGCAAAATATTTTATTCAATTTAAAGTATGCCAGTTGCACATTGAAAACATATCCAGACCTGGCTGCTGACAAATAGCATCTCTAAACTGCCACTGCATAAAAACTTGGTCATCAGAGGTGATCAAATATTACTGCGTTAATAATCGTGAAATTTTTTGGAAGCGGACAAATATTATACTCCATTTAAAGTGTGCCAATTGTGCGTTAAAAACATATATCCAGATTTGGCCGCTAACTAATAGCATTGCTATATCGCTATTACAGAAAACCTGGTCATCAGAGGTGATCAAATATTACTGCGGTAACAATTGTGAAATTTTTGGAAGCGGCCAAATATTATACTCCATTTAAATTGTGCCAGTTGTGCGTTCAAAACATATCCAGACTTGACTGCTGATCAATAGCATCACTATAGCGCTATTGCAGAGAAACTTGTCCATCTGTGGTCAATTATTACTACGGTAATAATTGTGACATTTTTTACAAGCTGAAAAATATTATACTTACTTTAAAATGGGCAAGTCACGTGGTAAGGGACGGGGAAGTGGACGTGATGTTGATGGTGCACGCAGAGGCTGACGCCATGAGCAAAGTGAAACTGTGCCTGCTGCGGGAGCACAACAAGCACCCACATCATGTCAACCTAGCTTCCTGTCCCACTTTCTAGGGTGCCGTGGAACACCACTCTTAAAATCAGACTAGTGTGAAAAGGTTGTTGGTTGGATAGCAGATAATGCTTCCAGTCAGTTAGCTACCACCACCCTGTCTTCCACACGGTCAAGTCTCAGTAGCTATGAGTCTGGGCCACATAATCCTCTCCCTGATCCTGCTTCCTCCCACCATCCCACCGTGCCCGGAGACAAATAATCCCACACTTGGACACTCTGAAGAGCTGTTGTGCGTGTATGGCAATCCCCTGTCCAAGATGCAGGCAAAGATGCCTCCTACCCAGCACTTGGCGTTGCACCATCAGAAACAACATCCACGTCCTTGTCCCAGCTCAGCGTTCAGTTGTCCCCAGTTGTCCCTACCCCAGTCCTTGAAATGCAAGTACAAATACACTGCCACCAACCCACAGGCCACAATACTAAACTGCCACATTTCCAGACTGCTTGCACTGGAAATGTTGCCTTTGAGGCTTGTGGAGACGGAAGCTTTCCGTAACCTCATGGTGGCATCTGTCCCTCGGTACTCGGTCCCTAGTCAACACTATTTCTCCTGGTGTGTCCTCCCTGCCTTACTCAAGCATGTATCCCAGAACATTACCTGTACCCTCACCAATGCAGTTACTGTGAAGGTCCACCTAACCACAGACATATGGACAAGTGCTTGTGGCCAGGTTACGCTACATTTCACTGACAGCACAAAGAATGATTATTATGAAAGCTGAGACCCAACCGGTCCCTAGGACAGAACATGTGCTACTGACATTGAGGATTGTGGGCACTGGTTCAATCAGTATTGCCCCCACCTTCTACAGAAGTTCCTGCACTTCCTCCTCCTCTTGAGCCTCCATCTTCGAAATGACCACATCAGTCACAAGTTGGAAGCACTGCAGCACTGCCTCGGCCTAGCAGCAACAGGCTCTGCTGAAGCTAACCTGTTTAGGTGACAAATAGTAATGAGCGAACGTGCTCGCAACTGCTTGGTAATCGCCCGAGCATCACTGTTGCAAGAGGTGGATGATGATAATGATGAGACACAATTTCCAGAAAGTCCGGAGGAGTACCAGGGTGCAGAGGTGGAAGACAAGGTGGTGGATGATATAGTAACTGACCCAACCTGGCAGGGGAAAATACAGAGCGAGGACAGCAGCACACATGGGGAGGGAGGCATAGCACCATAACAGGTAGGAAAAAGCAGTGTGGTGGCCACAGACACAAGGCGGGAAAGTGTTCCTCGTAACTCCAACATGACGAAAGTTGCCAGTACAACTGTTAGGTCTTCATGAGTCTGGTTATTTTTTAAAGACTCTGCAGATAACCCCACGAAGGCCATTTGCACCACCTGTCATGCCAGCATCAGCAGGGGTAGCAAAACTAGCAGCCTGACCACCACCAGCATGATCAGGCACATGGCAGCAAAGCACCTGACTAAGTGGGCCGAACCCCAGGGTCCAGCATCAGTGTCTGTGGGTGACACCGCTGCTTTTTCTGCTGTTGTGCGTGCATACCAATCTCCTGTCCATTGCACACTCTCAACTAGCACCATCAGTAAGCACGTCCTCATCCTTTTCCCAGCACAGCGTTCAGTTGTCCCTAACCCAGTCCTTAGAATGCAAGCGCAAATACGCAGCCAACACCCCACAGGCCACACTACTAAATTCACACATTTCGCTAATGCTTGCGCTCGAAATGTTGCCTTTTAGGCTCATGGATATGGAAGCTTTCCGCAACCTGATGGCGGCGGCCGTCCCTTGATACTCGGTCCCCAGCCACCACTATTTCTCCTGGTGTGCCATCCCCGCATTACACGAGCACGTGTCCCACAACATTAGACGTGCCCTCAACAATGCAGTTACTGGGAAAGTCCACCTAACCACGGACACATGGACAAGTGCTTGTGGGCAGGGACGGTACATCTCGTTGACGGCACACTGGGTTAATATAGTGGAAGTCGGGACCAAGTCAGACCTTGGGACGGAGTACGTCTTCCCGACGCCGAGGATTGCCGTTCCTGGGTCAATTAGGGTTGCCCCCACATTCTACAGCTCCTGCATCTTTTCCTCCTCCTCTTCAGCATCCATCTCTGAAATGATCACATCAGTCGCAAGCTGGAAGCACTGCAGCACTGCCTTGACCAAGCAGCAACAGGCTGTGATGAAGCTAATATGCTTAGGTGACAAACCGCACAACGCTGAAATGCTGAAGAGTTGTGGACAGCTCTGAAAGAGCAGGCAGATCTGTGGCTGACACCGCTGAACCTACGGCCAGACATGGTTGTGTGTGACAATGGCCGGAACCTGGTGGTGGCTCTGAGGCGAGGCGAGCTCACACACGTACCATGCCTGGCCCATGTGCTTAAACTCGTGGTTCAGCGGTTTCTCATCTGTCAGATCTGCTTGTCAAAGTAAGCCACCTGTGTGCCCATTTTAGAAAGTCAGCTACAGCCTCCGCCGCCCTTGCCATGCTTCAGCAGTGTTTGCAGCTTCCAGCTCATCGACTGATCTGCGCTGTCCCCACGCATTGGAACTCTATATTGCAGATGTTGGGAAGGATTTGTGAGCAGAAGAGGGAAGTTGTTGACTACCAGCATCAACAAGGCCGTCGGTATTCAGTTCAGACTCCACACATAAAATCTCAGGAGTGGACATGGATGTGAGACATAGAGTGGGTACGGAAAGTATTCAGACCCCTTTAAATTTTTCATTCTTTGTTTCAATGCAGCCATTTGGTAAATTCTAAAAAGTTCATTTTTTTCTCATTAAAGTACACTCTGCACCCCATCTTGACTAAAAAAAACAGAAATGAAGAAATTTTTGCAAATTTATTAAAAAAGAAAACCTGAAATATCACATGGTGATAAGTATTCAGACCCTTTGCTCAGTTTTGTGTAGTAGCACCCTTTTGAGCTAGTACAGCCATGAGTCTTCTTGGGAATGATGCAACAAGTTTTTCACATGTGGATTTGGGGATCGTCTGCCATTCTTCCTTGCAGATTCTCTCCAGTTCCGTCAGGTCTGGCACACAAGGCTGAGTTTATGTTACGCTGCCTTTCCCGTGACCCTCGCATTGTCCAAATTTTGGGTGACAGTCATTATTGGTTGGTGACACTTCTAGACCCACGCTCCAAGGAGAATTTTCTGTCTCTTATTCCCTTGCAGGACAGGCCTAATAAAATGGTGCAGTACGAGAAGGCCATTGTTGCGGAATTATTAAAAATTCCCATCTGAAAATGCTGGCGGCAGAGGTCACAGTTCGTTGGACAACCAAGGAGTACAGGCGAGAGAGACACCAATGCAATTGAGCAGAGGCAGGGGAACACTGTCAAAGTTCTGGGAGAGTTTTCTCAGACACACCCATCGCACAAGCCCTGATGTGCAGGGTACTCTCTCAAAGAGGGAAAAGTTGCCAAAGATGCTGAGGGAGTACCTTGTCGACCATACCAACGTCTTCCATGATTCCTCTGTGCCTTATAATTATTGGGTATCCAAGCTGGACACGTGTCATGAACTGGCTCTCTATGCCTTGGAGGTCCTGGCCTGCCCTGCTGCTAGCGTTTTGTCAGAGCAAGTTTTTAGTGCCGCCAGTGGAATTATAACTGATAGGCGCATCCGCCTGTCAACTGAAAATGCTGGCAGGCTGACTCTTATAAAAAATGAACAAGGGCTAGATTGGGCCAGACTTCTCAACACCATCAAATTATAGCAGCGTAACATAAACTCAAATACAGTGTCTTTTTTCGGGGAGGTCTAACTCTATTCCCATGCACCTCTGTCTTCACACCCGGACATGGGTATATGCTTCCTGATTTTGTCTATTGGTTCTTGTCCTCCTCTTTCTCCGCATCCTCATCCTCCAGCACCATATCACAGCCATATGTACCATATCAACATATCTACATCTCAAGGGACATTGGAGTTCCTCCAAATTTTTAGCAGCCGTTTCTTCACTGCATAGGCGAACAGTATGGGAGACATATTCCTAATAATGGTAACATTGTTTTCAGGAGGCCCATCAACTTCTACGTCTCTTGCAAGGGGCATTGGAGTTCCTCCAAATTTTTGGCAGCCGTTGCTTCACTGCATAGGCAAACAGTATGGGAGACACACTTCCTAATAATGGGAGAATTTTTTGCAGGAGGCCCTCTGACCTCTATGTCTCTTGCAAGGGGCATTGGAGTTTCTCCAAATTTTTGGCAGCCGTTGCTTCACTGCATAGGCAAACAGTATGGGAAACCCACTTCCTAATAATAGGAATATTGTTTTCAGGAGGCCCTCTGACCTCTACGTCTCTTGCAAGGGGCATTGGAGTTCCTCCACATTTTTGGCAGCCGTTGGATTCACTGCATACCCTATAACTGAATAGTAGACCATCTCCTCTCTTATGGTAACATGTCATACTCATTACTGTGACCCAGCTATATGTGTCTTTAAATTGTTAGTGGGGTTTTTCCTAAATTTTGGCAGCCGTGGGACTCACTGCATACCCTATAACTGAATAGCAGACCCTCTCCTTTCTAATGGGAACATGTCGTTACTGTGGCCCAGCTCTATGTGTCTTTAAATTGTTAGGGTTTTTTCTAAATTTTGGCAGTCGTTGCACTCACTGCATACCCTATAACTGTATAGCAGACCCTCTCCTGTCTAATGGGAACATTTCGCTACTATGGCCCAGCTCTATGTGTCTTTAAATTGTTAGTAGGGTTTTTCCTAAATTTTGGCAGCCGTTGCAGTCACTACATACCCTCTAACTGAATAGCAGACCCTGTCCTTTCTAATGGGAACATGTCATTACTGTGGCCCAGCTCTATGTGTCTTTAAATTGTTAGTAGGGTTTTTCCTAAATTTTGACAGCCGTTGGACTCACTGCATACCCTATAACTGAATAACAAACCCTCTCCTTTCTAATGGGAACATGTCGTACTCGTTACTGTGGCCCAGCTCTATGTGTCTTTAAATTCTTAGTGGGTTTTTTCTCAAATTATGGCAAACCTTGCAGTCACACCATGGGCATTATCACTATAGGAGACCCGCTCCTTTTTAATGGGAACATTTTTTTTACTGAGACCCTCCTCTATGTCTCTTCAAAGGGGTATTGGGTTGCATCCAAATTTTTGCCATCACTTGCAGTCATTGCATACGCAATAACAGTATAGGAGACCCACTCATTAATAATGGGAACAACAAAGCATAGCCGGCTGATGACTCTCTAACAATAGCGAGGACCGACTGCTGCCCCTTTAAGAATAGTAAGGGCCACCTGATGGCCCTATAAAAATAGGCATTGTGACTTTCATAGTTCCTCCATCATACATGAAACAGGATGCGTCTGATGATGTGTCACACACCACATGGCCAGATAAGGTTGTAAAATGTTAAAATGACATTTCCTGGTAAATGCATTTGTCTTGGTTGAAAGCAATGCAAAAGTGCAAAAATGCATGAAAAATGCTACGTGTGAGCATAGCCCAAGGTGTGGAGGAACATTTTTGTTTTTTTATATTTATTTTGCCTTATATACAAGTCATTAACCTGGAAAGGATGTTCCTTAACATATTTCCCAGGAAAATCCATTTTGTTTTTGTTTTTGAGTGTTTTATTGTGAGTCTGTAAAAGTGGCGTAATACCTCTAACAACGTTGTTGACAGCAGTCACCTGGGTCTTCCCCATGCTGTTACCATGTCATTTGAGCACTGTTCCCATCGATTTGGGCAATTTTTAGTCCCTCTGCGGATCGCTGGGGGGATCCGCTAGAAAAACCTCGAATTTCCCATAGACTTACATTGGGCTCGTTACTCGGTCCGAGCACTCGAGCATTCCAATTTGCTCGACTCAAACAACGAATACCCGAGCAATTTAATGCTCGCTCATCACTAGTGAAAAACTGCACACCACTGCTGAGTTGTTGAAAACTGTAACAGAGAAGGAAGATCTGTGGTTCTCATCCCTGAACCTACAACCAGGCATGGTCGTGTGTGACAATGGCTGGAACCTGGTGGCGGCTCTGAAGCTTGGCAACCTCGCACAAATACCATTCCTGGCCCATGTGCTCAACTTAGTGGTTCAGCAGTTTCTCAAAACCTACCCTGATCTGCCTGAGCTGCTTGCTAAAGTATGTCACGTGCGTGCCGATTTTCTGAAAGTCAGCTACAGCTTCCGCCGCCCTGGCAGTGCTAAAGCAGCATTTGCAGCTTCCAACTCACCGACTGCTGTGCGATGTCACCACGGATTAAGAGTCAATATTGCATATGTTGGCAAGGATTTCAGGTTCTTCAGGTTCATTTTGAAGATTTCCACGGTAGGCGAGAGCCTGATATCTTGGTGTAGACAGTTCCAAAGTAGGGGGGATGCATGGGAGAAATCTTGCATGCGATTGCGGGAAGAGGAGATAAGAGGGGAGTAGAGAAGGAGATCTTGTGAGGATCGGAGGTTGCGTGAAGGTAAGTACCGGGAGACTAGGTCACAGATGTATGAAGGAGACAGGTTGTAGATGGCTTTGTATGCCAAGGTTAGGCTTTTGAACTGGAGTCCCTGGGCAATGGGGAGCCAGTGAAGGGATTGACAGAGAGGAGAGGCCATGGAATACCGGGGTGGACAGGCGGATTAGTCAAGCAGCAGAGTTTAGGATAGATTGGAGGGGACCAAGTGTGTTAGAAGGGAGGCCACAGAGCAGGAGGTTGCAGTAGTAGAGACGGGAGATGATGAGGGCATGCACAATTATTTTTGCAGATTCTTGTTTAAGGAATGTGTGGATCCGGGAGATTTTTTTTACCTGGAGTCGGCATATTCCTCAGTTGTCCCTCTGCATTCAATTGTCCCTACCCCAGTCCTTGGAATGCAAGTGCAAATACTATACTGCCACATTTCTCGACTGCTTACTCTAGAAATTTTGCCTTTTAGGCTCGTGGAGGTGGAATTTTTCCGCAACCTCATGGCGGTACTCGGTCCCCAACAGCCATTATTTCTTCTGGTGTGCCGTCCCTGCCTTATACAAGCATGGGTCCCAGAACATTACCAGTACCCTCACCAACGCAGTTACTAGAAAGGACCACCTAACCACAGACATGTGGAGAAGTGATTGTGGCCAGGGATGGTACATCTCACTGGTGGCACACTGGGTTAATATTGTGGAAGCCAGGACCCAGAAAGACCCTGGGATGGAACACGTCCTCCCGACGCAGAGGATTGTGGGCCCTGGGTCAATCAAGCTTCAACACAATGTTCACAAGTTAGACAGCAGCGGTGGTCGGTCTCCTAGACAACGAGCAAACTCTTTCATGATGATAGAGGCCACCATCTCCTTAGCTTGCTGGTTTTCACAAATAATTTGGAGACTCGTGGACCTTTGGGTCCAGCAAAGGTTAATGTTAGTCTCTTGCTGCAGCCTTTTGTTTACGGTCAGCTCATGTTGGTTGGTGCCACTTCCATGTCCCTTTAAATAGCTACATGATTAATCAGTTGATCACTGGTAATAGTTCATTCTATGCTGACCTCTTTGAAGGAGTAAGTCTCTGGAGAAGCTGTGGTGTTCATTGATATTGCAGCGGTGACGTTTTCTGTTGGAGAGATAGTGTATTTTATGTTTTTATCTTCCCATTGTTTGTCTTCCCTTCCTTGTGTTGTCCTATTGTAGGGGTGAGACTAGTGTCTCACTGACCTGCACACTAGCCAGGTTAAGTCAAGGGCCAGTGAGGGCTTAGATACTTGATCGCTCACGGGGGAAAGTACCTGTCTAGGGACGATAGAGGAGCTTAGGGACAGACACAGGTTGGTGTCAGGATGTGTCCCTTCCCTTGTTCCCTACCACTAAGCCTCTCCTTCCCCCCTCTATCTCCAGTTGCATCCATGTGTTGTCCTGTCTGATGGACTTCCCCTTGTTGTTCTGTGACACTGGTACTTTTCTGTGGGAATGAGCTTGTCTCCAACCAGCGAGGAATATCCAGTGAATTATGGCATGCCATGGTTTGGTATTAGCACCCAGTACCAGGAGCAAAGCCATCCACAATTTTCATCTCAGGAATTTTATTTGGTAGACTGGATGCCCAAACATTAGTTTCTCACAAAGGAGCTGAAGACACTGAGTGAGAGTAATTGCAAGTTTCTCCAGCATAACCTCTTTGTTAGATATCAGAGGGAGAACAAAATTGGGCTTTGCCCATGTGCCAGATTGCAGATCTTAAGTCTTATAGATTGCTGGAGCCAGTCCACAATAAAACAGAAGCCAAAGAATGTCCAGAAACCTCACACAGACTTTTCTTAGCCAGGGCTGCTTCTCTGTGAGAGTTGTATTTCACCACAGCCATATTCTTTAGGTCAATGAAAGGACTGGCATAGAGGGAAACCATATCTACTCTGGCTGTTATTTCTCCCAGGAAGTCCACTATTGCAGCTTGTTCCATAAGCTTCGACACACAAAGATCTTATAAAACGCTGGTAAAGCACAGCCAGAGTGGCGGAAGTTGTAACTGACTTTCTGAAATGGGCACACACACGTTGTACTTTCACTTGCAGCTCTGGCAGATCTGGGAAGGTTTTGAGAAACCACTGAACCACTAAGTTGAATACATGGGCCAACCATTGTACATGTGCGAGGTTGCCAAGCCTCAGAGCCGCCACCAGGTTCCAGCCATTGTCACACATGACCATGCCTGGCGGTGTTCAGCGGTGAGAGCCACAGATCTGCCTGCTCTGTTACAGCTTTCAACAACTCTGCAGCGGTCTGTGGTTTGTCAGTAAAGCATATTATCTTCAGCACAGCCTGTTGCCACTTGGCAGTTGCAGTGCTGCAGTGCTTCCAGCTGGCGACTGATGTGGTCATTTCGGAGATGGTAGCCGGAGAGGAGCAGGAGGTGCAGGAGCTGTACCATGTGATTACATTGAGGTTACATTGGGGAGTCTGTGCTTTATACTAAAGATCCTGCTGTGTTTTGATATATATACAGGGTGGGCCATTTATACGGATACACTTAAATTAAATGGGAATGGTTAGTGATATTAACTACCTGTTTATGGCACATTACTATATGGGAGGGGAAAAACTTTTCCAGATGAGTTGTGACCCTGGCGGCCATTTTGAAATTGGCCATTTTGGATCAAACTTTATTTTTTTAATGGGAATAGGGTCATGTGACACATCAGACTTATTGAGAATTTCATAAGAAAAACAATGGTGTGCTTGTTTTAACGTAATTTTATTCTTTCATGAGTTTTTTACTTGGCAGCCTGGATTGTGTGCCTCTCCACTAGTGTTGAGCCACCGCCATAGTGTTCGAGTTCGGTTCGGTTCGTCGAACACCCGTATGTTCACTGAACTGTTCGTCGAACTGTTCGTCGAACACCGTCGAACACCGTTAAAACCAATGGCAGGCAAACAAAAAAACATAGAAACACATAGAAAACACCTTCAAAGGTGTCCAAAACCTAACAAACTGCTCAGAAGACACAACTAACACATGGAAAAGTGACAAGTACATATAGTCATGCGAAAAGAAAAGAGGTGGAGGAGTAAAAGGAGGGGGAGACACAGATATAGGCATGTCATGCCCTTCTAAAACCAAAAAAGTGGGAAGCCGACATGGCCACTCCGTTCCTGCCCGTGTGACCTCCGTGTCGCCGGCTTTGTGCCAGAGCCGCGGTTGACCCTGATGGCCAGCCCCCCTCTCCCAATACTGGTGCCTGTCCCTGGTGGGTCGAGCGAGCCCCCCTGTGGTGGAGGTCGGTCTAAGCTTTTTAATTTAAATTGTCTCTCTAATTTGAATGAATACACTTTAAATCCTTTTACAAGGATCTATTGGAGGACAAGTCTCATGCCAGCAGCCGTGTAATTCCAGCTCCAGTAGCGTCCACTAAAGCTGCTGCAGTTAAAAAGTTTTATAAGGATCGAGCTTGGCGGTCCACCGCAAGGCGTCCTACCGCCAGTCCCAGCCCCTATGATTTGGGGTGTCTCCCCGATGCTCTTCACTGAGTGTCCCGGGGTCCCGAACCATTTCCATTGAAAAAATTAAGTGTCCAAACTACAGGTGGTGTAGCTTGCTTAACAGCTGGGATAATCCGCTGACTAGCAGACACTGCTACTAGGCACAAAGTATTTCCTGGGCTAGATGCAGGTAAAAATTTGTAATTAGATACTCTCGTTGGATGCTGAGAAAGCATTCCATAGAGTCTCCTGCCACGCCATATATTATTCTCTTAAAAAACTTGGGGTAGGGGTCTAGGGGACCCTTTTATAGGCAAAATCACAGCCCTGTATCGCAATACGTCACCTAGGCTGAAGATAAGTGGAACATTTTCATCACCTTTCACAATCACAATGGGACAAGGCAGGGATGTCCTCTGTCCCCTCTCTTATACATCCTAGTGATGGAGCACCTGCTCTCATCAATTCGCCATAACCCCAATATTAGGTGGATTGAGGTGGGAGGCACCGAGTACAAGTGCTCTGCATTTGCTGATGATGTCCTAGTATATATCACTCAATCAGATATATCCATCCCTGCTGTTATGGCTGAAATAGATCACTTTGTTACATGGTCAAATTTTAAAATCAATGCAGCGAAGTCTGAGGCCCTCGTTGTCTCCCTCCCCAAATCCATACAGGATTCCATCCAGTCCAACTTTCCCTTTGCCTGGCCCTCACAGGGTATCAAATACTTAGGAATTCGTATTCATAGAGACCTCTCCCGTCTATGTTATCTTAATTTTGAGCCCTTTATTGAACAACTCCATACAGACCACGGTTAGCAAGTTAGAACTGTAAGATTCACTACGTGAACCACTGGTGTTTTGTGGAAAAGCACATGTACACTGTGTTCCAAATTATTATGCAAAAAGTGTTTAGGAGTGATAAGGTAAGAATTTTTTTGTTTGTCAGTTAAACTCATTGATGGTGATGTGTGTCAGGGCTCTTTATATCATTGTAAGCAATTGCAGACACCTGTGCTAATTAGTTTGGCAAGTGTGTCCAATGAAAGGCAAGACTACTTAAGAAGGCTGTCCCACATTATTAAGCAGCCTACATTTTCTGCCAAAATGGGAAAGAAAAAGGATGTGTTGGCTGCTGAGAAGCAACAAATAGTGTAGTGTTTAGGTCAAGGCATGACTACAATCAACATTGCCAAGACACTTCATCCTGATCATCGCACAATCAAGAAGTATGTAGCTGATTCACAGTTCACACATGTGCGTGCTGATAAGGGAACATTGAGGACTCTTCCTACAGGCAATTACGTCAGGTAAAAAAAGCAGCGGCAAAAAAGCCTAGTCATAGCAGCAGACAACATTTTGAAGCTGCTGGTGCCTCCAACGTCCCCCGAACAACAAGATGCAGAGTCCTTTAGAGGTTTGCAGCTGTGTGTAAGCCATCCTGTCGACCTCCTCTATCCACTGCACACAAGCAGAAACGGCTCCAGTGGGCCAAACATTACATGAAGACTGACTTCAAAACTGTTTTGTTCACCGATGAGTGCCGCGCAACGCTCGATGGTCCAGAAGGATGGAGTGGAGGATGGCTGGTTGATGGACACCCCACGCAAACACGGCTACAGCGCCAACAAGGAGGAGATGGAGTAATGTTTTGGGCTGGAATCATGGGGAGAGAGATTGTCGGCCCCTTTAGGATCCCTTAAGGGGTAAAGATGAACTCCATAATGTATGTGGAGTTTCTCAAACAGCACTTCCTGCCATGGTTCAAGAAGAAGAACCGTGTATTCCGCAGCAAGATCATTTTCATGCATGATAATGCACCATCTCATGCTGCACATGTAACACATCTGCATCTCTGGCTGATATGGGCATAAAAGGGGACAAACTTATGGTGTGACCTCCATGCTCCCCTGACCTCAACCCCATTGAGAACCTCTGGAGCATCATCAAAAGGAGTGTCTATGATGGCGGGAGGCAGTTTACATCTAAGCAACAGCTCTGGGAGGGTATTCTGTCCTCATGCAAAACAATTGAAGCAGAAATCATCCAAAACCTGACAAATTCAATGGACGAGAGAGTTCAGAAGCTCCTTTCGAATAAGGGGTCCTATGTGTAAATGTAAATGTGTGGCAACCCAGTAGTCAGGATTACTTCGAATTCTGACAATCTGAGGGTCATGTTGCAGGTAGTGCAGCAAGAAGGCACTCATGTGTCTTGCGCATCTAGGAGCCCCAAAATTATTTTCCGGGCTAGATGCCACTAAAAATTATTATTAATTTGAAAGCTGGTGGAGCTTAGTATAGATGACCTAATAGAATCAGTACAGCAAACTGCTACAAAGCCCAAATTATTTTCCAGCCAAGATACAGATAAACATGATTAGTAATTTTAAATCTGGTGGGGTTTAGTATAGATGACCTAATAGAATCAGTGCTGCACACTGCTACAAGGCCCAAATTATTTTCCTACCAAGATACAGATAAACATGATTAGTAATTTGAAAGCTTAAAATGGTTGGTGAGGTGATTTTAGCAAATCATCAAGCTTTTACTCTCCCCAGGATGACACAGGGGTAGAAAAGTCGTTTTGGATCCATGATTTGTTCATCTTTATGAACGTGAGTCTGTCTACATTATCAGTGGAGAGCCGCGTGCGCTTATCTGTCAGCACACCACCAGCAGCGCTGAACACACGTTCAGACAGAAGCTGGCTGCGGGGCATGACAAGATCTCCAAGGCGTAAGTGGCGAGCTCCGGACATTTATCCAGATTGGAAGCCCAAAAAGAGCAAGGGTCCAGTGACACAGTCATGGCTTCAATGTTTACTTGGAGATACTCCTGTACCATCGTCTCTAGGCGTTGACTATGTGTCAGACTTCTTGTCTCCTGTGGCCTTGCAAAGGATGGGCTAAAAAGTGGTGAAATGATTCGGCAAAATGGATGTTACCAGCAGATACTGTGGTTCTGTTACGTTTTGAGAGCTGAACACTCGACGGTCCCACGGTTGGCAAGTTGGAACTGTGAGATTCACTACGTGCACCACTAGTGTTTTGGGGAAAAGCACATGTAAGATTCTGCAACAGTCTCTGCTGATACTCCTGCATGCGTGCATCTCTTTCAATGGCAGGAATAATTTCTGCAAAATTACTTTTGTACCGGGGATCTAAGAGTGTGGCAACCCAGTAGTCAGGATTATTTCTAATTCTCACAATTCGAGAGTCATGTTGCAGGTAGTGCAGCAAGAAGGCACTCATGTGTCTTGCGCATCCAGGAGCACCAAGTCCCTGTTGTGTTGGTGGCGAGGTAACAATCATGCTTCCTTCCGCTGCCCTCTCCCCCCAACCTCACACAACAGAAATGTGATCAAGGTCTCCCTCATCTGATGAGTCTTCCATAAGTTCGTCCTGTACTTCTTCCTGGGCTCCTGCACCTTCCTCACTAGTTTGGCTGCTACCATGCGCCCTGGTAAAACCATCTCCCCCACCCTCACATGCCTGCCGCCTTGGTGCTGCCGACCGTCTGGACCTTTCAGATGTTAGCCCTTCCGCGTACAACTCCTCCTCCTCTACTTCCTCCACCTCCTCTTGTGCCACCACCTGACTCCGAATTCTGTTTAACATGTGCTCCAGCATGTAAATCACCGGAATAGTCATGCTGATAATGGCATCGTCAGCACTAAACATCTTCGTCGCCATTTCAAAACTGTGCAGAAGGGTGCATAGGTCCCTGATCTGAGACCACTCCTCCAGCGTGATTTGCCCCACCTCTGGGTCTCGTTGGCCCAGGCTATATGTCACAACGTATTGCACCAGGGCTTGTCGGTGCTGCCACAGTCGCTGCAACATGTGCAGAGTTGAATTCCACCGGGTAGGCACATCGCATTTTAGCCGGGGAAGTGGCAGGCCCAGCGACTTCTGTAGAGATGTAAGTCGCTGAGCTGTTTCGATGCGAACGGTGGAAGTGAGCACACAGCGACCGTGCCCTCTGCAGAAGGCCATCTAGTCCGGGATAGTGGGCTAAAAATTGCTGGACAACCAGGTTCAACACTTGAGCCATACAAGGCACGTGTGTGACATTGCCCCGGCGAAGGGCCGCACCGAGGTTTGCAGCATTGTCGCACACGGCCTTCCCTGGTTTCAGGTCCAGTGGAGACAACCATTCATGAAACTGGTTTTCAAGAGCTGACCACAACTCCTCAGCTGTGTGACTCACATTTCCCAGACATTTCAAAGTAAAAACCGCCTGATGACGTTGAGCCCTGCTGCCAGCATAGTAAGGAGGTGTGCAGGATCCCTTCTGCACAGTTAGAAAGCTTGTAGCATGACCAGACAGGCTTTGGGTGCAGGTGGAGGACTGAGAGGAGGTTGAGGAGGCAGAAGCAGTGGAGGAACTTCGAGATAAAGAGGATTGACGCACAACTCGTGAGGACGGCAAGACTTGGACAGCAGCCCCTTGTCCTGCTGTCACCATAGTTACCCAGTGCCCAGTCAGCGACATGTAACGCCCCTGTCCATGCCTACTCGTCCAAGTGTCTGTGGTGAAATGCACCCTGTCACACACAGAGTTTCTCAAAGAAGCGGTAATGTTGTGTGCGACATGCTGGTGGAGCGCAGGCACACCTTTCTTTGAGAAGTAGTGCCGACTGGGCATCTGGTACTGGGGCACTGCGACGGACATAAGGTCTCGAAAATCCTCTGTGTCCACCAGGCGGAAAGGAAGCATTTCTGTAGCCAAGAGCTTGCAGATAGTGAAATTCAAACTCTTAGCTCTGTCATGGCTAGGAGGAAATGGTCTTTTACTTGTCCACATCTGAGGGACCAAGGGCTGGCTGTTGTGCTTAGATGGGGTTGCGAAGGGTGTCCCTGGCAAACTGCCGGTCTGTGAGGAAGATGCAGGCGGACATGTTAGGTTGCCTTGATCCAAAGGTGGTGCTATCGATGTCGGACAGCGCTGAACACCAGCTGGTGTTTCCACCTGCAAAGAAAATGATGACCTGCCAATCACGCTGACTGTTGCTGGTAAAGAGGTGGCAGGTCTGCGTCCCAAAACAGATGTGACTGCTGTCCCCCCAGTCACAGAGCATGAAGAGGCCGCGGATGCAGAAGATGTGGCAGACGGTGGTTGGCCCGGCCGGCTAGGCCACATTGTAGCACAGTGAGCTTCCCACTGCAACTTATGCTTCATATCCATGTGCCGGTTCATGCATGAAGTACTCAAACTATGTATTTTTTGGCCTCTACTTAGCTTTTGCTGACAAATGTTACAGATAACACGAGTTGGGTCATCTTTATCGATCTGAAAAAATGCCCAGGCTATGCAAGGCTTAGCACCCATGCGACCTGAAGAGCCACCACGACTTGTGGTCAGAGGCAGAGTTGTGTTTGAGGATGCAGTTGTTGACGTGCTTCCAGTACTACGTCTCTGTCCAGGAAGGCGCAACCTGACCTCGTCGTCACTAGCATCCTCCTCCACCTCCTCTGGTGACCTCATCGACTGGCTCACTGTGGGTTGACAGTAAGTGGGATCTCCAACCTTGTCATCATCACCCTGTGTGTTATCACACCCGACGTCCTCAGAGCCAACCTCTTCCTGCCCTGACAAAAAACTAAAGTTGTCGCTCCAATCAGGTATTTGAGTCTCATCATCGTCTTCCTCACTATCTCCACCAACAGGAGTTACAGTTCGGGAACGAGGGTCTACATTATGGTCAGAACCTTCTGCGTCTGGTCCTGGATCCGACTCAAAAAAGATTCTGGGCATCAGTGCAGATCATTTCCTTGTCTGGATTCAAAGAAGCTCTGGAGCCGACCTTTGATTCCCAGGCTATAGTATGAGTAAACAGCTCTGCAGACTCAACCATCTGGTTCTACCCCATACTCAGCCTGGCAGCTGGAGACTTGGGAGCTGTGAGGAAGCAAGTGCGATTGGGGTGACACCTCTGAGGACTGGAGTATTTGTGATGTTGAAGTTGAGGTGGAGGAGAGCCCACTTTAAGGAGCACTTGATATCCGTTGAAGCACCTGCTGTTTTTGTGCCTCATCTGTAATTTGTAGGGATTGGCGTGGCCGTAAGAAAGGGATCTTATCACATTGTCCGCAAAAAGAAGTAGACATCTTAGTTTGGCTGGAAGATGGTCTTTCTTCCTCAGATGTTACTGTTGCTTTAACACCTACCCCACGGACACAACCTTTTTTTTCCCTTCCCAACACGTCTATTCCCCTTTCCACCAGCAGCAGGCCTTTTTCCACTGATTTTGGTGGTTAACTAATTGACAACTCTGGAGTTGTTTGCACAAAAAACAATGGATGGGAACCGAGCCGAGCTGAGTGGCCAAACTGTGGTATTAGCCCAAAAGTATTGGCTGTGTTAGATGCAGATAAAAATTATATTGAATTTGCAACCTTGTGGAGGTTAGTATAGATGGACTAATAGAATAAGTCCCACACACTGCTACAAGCCGAAATATTTTTTCAGAGCTAGATGCAGAAAAAATTATATTGAATTTGCAACCTGATGGAGGTTAGTATAGATGGACTAATAGAACAAGTCCCACACACTGCTACAAGCCGAAATATTTTTTCAGAGCTAGATGCAGAAAAAAATTATATTGAATTTGCAACCTGATGGAGGTTAGTATAGATGGACTAATAGAACAAGTCCCACACACTGCTACAAGCTGAAATATTTTTTTCAGAGCTAGATGCAGATAAAAATTATTTTGAATTTGCAACCTGCTGGAGGTTAGTATAGATGGACTAATAGAACAAGTCCCACACACTACTACAAGCCGAAATATTTTTTCAGAGCTAGATGCAGAAAAAAATTATATTGAATTTGCAACCTGATGGAGGTTAGTATAGATGGACTAATAGAACATGTCCCACACACTGCTACAAGCCGAAGCCCAAATATTTTTTCTGACCTATATGCAGATAAAAATTATTTTGAATTTACAACCTGGTGGAGGTTAGTATAGATGGACTAATAGAATGATGCTATGCCCAAAAGGTTTTACTTCACTAGGTACAGTAAAAAAATTTGTATTCTATACACAGGCGGTGTAGCTTGCAACACAGATAGGCTTCTCCACTGACTAGCACACACTGCAAGAGGACAAAAAGGATTTGCTTTGCTAGATTTAGCCAAATGCTGTGAAAAAAACTTGCACAGCACTGGCACAGACCTGCCTGGCAATAAGTGATAGGGACTGATGTAACCTAGCCCTGAAAAGGACTGCAATTACAATTAGTCTTTACTCCCAACCTATCAATTTAAGAGCACAGACTTGCCTGATAAAAGTGATAGGAACTGATGTAGCTTAGCCCTGAAAAGGACTGCAATTAGAATTAGTCTTTACTCCCAACCTATCTATTTAAGAGCACAGACCTGCCTGATAAAAGTCGTAGGAAATGATGTAACCTAGTCCTTAAAAGGACTGCAATCACAACTATTCCCTACTCCCAAGCTATCTGTAGATTTGTGCGAAAATTGGCTTCAAATTAACAAAGTATAGCACACACAGCAACAGCGGTGCCGTCTAACATGCAGCTGCAGCAGTGAGAAAATGGTGGCGACGGGGAAAATGGCTGGGTCATATAGGCAAGGACATGTGACATACACTGCCAATGACACATGCCCTTGCTTGTGTGAAAAAAAGCAGTTTGCTCCGTGTGTGCGCAGCTGATAGGCTGACAGATTGCACCTCCCCACTGTAAATGTGGGAAAGAGAAAAAAAAATGGAGATCTTCATTATTTCTGCAGAGATCCATCCCCTGCCCCTTCCCCCGCCCCGCTGTACACTCAAACTGCGTATTAACATTAATTTTCAGCAGTACTATGAAAAAATCCAGTTATGATTTTGGTGCACGAACAGTTATCGAACATAACCTCGAACAGCCAAATTTTTTTCAAATCGTTCGGGTTCGCCTAACGGCTCGAACACCGCCCAAAACAGCTCGAATTTGAGATTGGCGAACAGTTCCATTCGAACACCGCTCATCTCTACTCTCCTCTCTTCCTTCAGACTCTGGGACCTTGTGGAGTGTGTCAATGACTGCCTTCTGAACATCTGTCAAGTCAGCAGTCTTCCCTATGATTGTGGAGCCTACTGAAACAGACTAAGGGACCTTTTTAAATGCTTAAGAAACCTTTGCAGGTGTTTTTTGTTAATTATTTTAATTTACTGAGATAATGAGTTTTGTGTTTTCATTGGCTATAAGCCATAATCATCAACATTAACAGAAATAAACACTTGAAATAGATCACTCTGTTTTTAATGACTCTATATAATATATGAATTTAACTTTTTGTATTGAAAAACTGAAATAAATTAACTTTTTGATGATATTCTAATTTAGTGAGATGCACCTGTACATAAGCATCAAAACATGGTTGTATACCTAGGTACATGCAGTGGACTCCAGGGCAGTATATCTCAAAGTGTCCATATGGATCTAAATATGAGTGATGAACCATAAGGCACAATCCAAAAATGAGGCAGATATTAGCTAATTACCAGGGGCAAGTGCCAACCACTGCAGAATCTCCAACCTGTGTGCGTCAATCCCGACGTGCGTTTCGGCATGAACCTTTGTCAGGGGGCAGTGAGTTAACGGGGAACAAGCTGTAAAAAGGCTGGCACGGACCAATAGTATTGTGGTACACAACAGACTAATCATAGCCCCGCCTTGGCCGGAAGTGATGCATACAGTGTCATAGTAACTATGATACCACACGGTGTTACCCAGTGATGCTCTGCGTCCACCAGGAAGTGACGCATGCAACGTCATGGTAACCAGGACACCCGACAGTGTCGGCATCATGCGCCAAATGACGTCAGGATCAGGAGTTGATACAGTTTAAGTAGAGGAGCAATTTGCGTGCACTCTGTCAGAGTGGAGGTGCTAATGTAATAAGCATCTAGTGTCTAATTACTGTAGAGAATTAATTGATTGCATACTCAAGTGATGTGAATGCAGAATTCATTTATTTATAAGCAAAAGGATAGTCAAACCAAGTTTCAAGGTGACAGTAGTAGACGTTTCGGACACTTATTCGGCCTTAATCATTAAGTCGCTACTGTAAAATAAAGATATATATCAGATATCAGAAAGGTGTCAGGGCAAAACAGTATAAAACAATGTTCATAATTCCAAGGAGGTGAAAGGAATGAAGGAAAATGACGTAGAGAAGGGAGGAAAGGGTAGGTAAAGTGGGCTCAGATAGGTGAGGGAAAAGAGGGGGGGTGAAGGGAGAGAGAGAGGAACAAAGTGTTACAAAATGTTACCAAAATGACATATCTCCATTTTATATACAGTACATATTATGTACATACAGTATATACAGAAATACCATAAACAGTTGAATACAGGAGGTTTCCTTACTTGATCTGTGGTTTGCAATCATTACAATGCTTAGTATATTGATGAGGGTAAGGCAATGAAGTCCAGAGCAAAAGGCTGCAATACCAAGGCAATAGAGTTAAATATGTTACCCATATTGTGCCACTAAGGGGATGGGTTTTAATGTACACAGAGTGGCTAACTTAGATAAGTCCCAAGGGGATATAGGGCTACAGGAATCTATAAAATACAGCATAGGAAGTAATAAGTATACACTCAGTCATAGTGTCTAGTGTGAGTAGGCTGCGCTGACCTTCTCATTTCTTATACTGGGGTTATAGGGTGCTCCTGCGTCAGGGGTCAGGGTGGCGTTCCCATGCACATAGTACCAAACATTGGTGGCGTGGAGAGGTAAAGAGGCACTCCCGCGCCTTGCTGTGTCCATGAGGGGTGGCAGTGGGCAGGGTCTACGGTTAAATGCCGGACCGGAAATGCATCACCGGTGGGGGCGTGTCACCGGAAGTGCGAGATGTGCTGGCTATGTTTTGCCTGGGGATGCAGGCACGGCACCCAGTGTCCACGAAGTGTAACAGAGTTGCCAGGGCAGCAGTTCAGCGGCGCATGTGCAGGGGAACATGATAATATCACAGCGCAGAGTCATGAAGCTCATATATAGTGGGGTGGCCATATAGGAACAGTTTTTGTGCGGGTGGCCAGATGATAGCAAGATAGAAAAGCAGCTAAGTCCCAATAAAACCGTTTTTAACAACAGTTTAATAGGGGAGGCACAATAGGAATGGATGTTAGCAAGGTGGAGGAGCAGCTAAGTATCATTGAAGTTTATTTTGCATTTAGAAGTAAGAAATGAAAGCACTCACCCAGAGGGTAGGATGAACTCAGTGTGTCTGTAGAAAGAATGAATAAATTAATAGATCTAATCGATTTCTCTATTAAGACCTTTGGGGGATAGGGTCTGTAAAGCTTAAATCCAAATTGATTTGCGTTGTTTCAGTAATTTAATGTGATTACACTCCCTCCTAGGTCTGGGTACATGCTCAATAACCTGAAAACTGAGTTGTGCTACAGTATGTTTTGCTTTAGAGAAATGATCCGGTAGTGGTAGCCAGTTTTTACCGCACCTAATGGTGTATTTATGGCTCGCTATGCGGTTCCTTAACGTGCTGCGTGGTTTTGCCTACATATAGAAGGCCACATGGACATTTCACCATGTAAACGACAAAATTGGAGTCACAGGTGTAGAATCCCTTGATGGCATAACTTTTATTGGTCCTAGGGTGCGTGATGGTTTCAGATTTAATGATATTTGAACAAGCAGCACAATTGAGGCAGGGGAAGGTACCACGTTTATGGGCACTAAGTAGACGTTGTGAAGGAGTGGTGCTTGAGCTCCCTAGGTCGGCTCTGATGATTTTGTCTTTGATGTTTGGGGCTCTTTTAGTGCACATTAAGGCCGGGGTCGTGAAGGCTGGGATTTCAGGGTATGCTTTGGTAAGAAGGGGCCATTGTTTCCTTATAGTAGTGTGAACTTTGGACGTTAACGGATGTTAGGTATGGACAAAGGGCACCCGTTCTACTTTGGGGGTAGCTGGTAGTGTCGGTCTAGGCTCTTGTGTTCTTGATCTTTCACTTGAGAGAAGTTGGCTGGGGTAGTTCCTCTCTAGGAATCTTTATAAGATTTCCTCTAGGCATTGGAGAAGTAGGTTTGGACTGGAGACAATTAGCTTGACCCTATGAAATTGGGAACGAGGGAGGCTATTCTTAGTGGATCTGGAGTGGCCGTTTGAATAGAGTAATAGACTATTACAGTCAGTTGGTTTTGAAAAGAGATTGGTTGTAAGGGTGCCGTTATCCTCATGGATAACCAGTGTATCCAAAAAAGAGATTTGTTTCGGATTGTAATCAAGTGTAAATTGTAACTTTTGTCTGGTCGAGTTAGGTGTGGTGACAAACGAAGTAAGTTTCTCAGCTGACTCCTGCCAAATAAAGAAGATATTATCTATATAGCGATGATAGGTGGTACAGTGTTTTATGAAAAGCTCATTCGTGTAGGCAAAATCATCTTCAAATTTGTGCATTAATGTGTTTGAATAGGCTGGTGCTACATTTGAGCCCATCGCGGTCCCCCGTTCCTGTATAAAAAAATTAATCTCTAAACATGAAAAAGTTTTCATGGAGAGCTAGTGAAAGTAACTCCAGACAAAATTGGACCGAGGTGGGGGATAGGTCAGACTGTGAAAGAAAATGGGAGGCGGCCTCAAGGACCTTGTCATGGGTAATAGAAGTGTAGAGACTACTGACATCCATTGTGGCCAATAAGCTGTCTCTTGGAATGACTGGTAAGTTTTTCATTACATTCAAAAATTTGCTTGTGTCTAATAAAAAGGCTCGGTTTTTTTTGACCAATGGGGTCAAGATTTTTTCCAGGTAGATGGCCATAGAGGAGAGAATGGAGTCCGTAGAGACCACAATTGATCGGATGGGTGGGTTAGTAAGTGATTTGTGAATTTTGGGTAATATATTGAACACAGGTGTAATAGGATGTTGGTTGGTCAGAAAAGATACCGTCTTTGAATCTATCGTATGGAGATGGAGTTGTCTAGTCAGTAGCTCCTGGATTTTGGCACGAATAGTGGAAGTGGGATTGTTGTTGATCCATCTGTATGTAGCGGTGTCTGCTAGCTGTCGATAGATTTGACTAATATAGGAAGACTTGTCCATAATCACAGTGGCACCCCCTTTGTCAGCAGGTTTGATGACTATGTGTTGATTGTGTTGGAGGGATGTAAGGGCATGTTTTTCTTCACTAGAAAGGTTCTGGTGTGTCGTGAAGAGACCAAGCCATTGTTGCTGTAGTATGTTTCTGATGTCCCTCTCGATGAGTGCTATGGTTGTTTCGGCTGCATGATAGGCATGTGGAGAACTAAAAGAACTTGTATTACGCAAATCCCAGAGTGGTTATAGAGAGCTCCAGGACAGAGATGCTCCCAGGTGGAGGTACTCGGTTCACAGAGATCTCACTGGATAGTCCAAAATAATTCTTAAGGTGGATTGTACGGTAGAACCGCTGGAGGTCCTTCTCTAAATGGAATGAGTCCCAGTTAATCGTCGGACAGAAGGATAAACCCTTCTGTAGGACTGTAAGTTCAGTTGGAGTGAGGGTATAGCTCAAAATGTTCTTTACCAGGTTGGGCGCCTTACCGGGTCCTGGTTGTCATTCTTTCTCCTCCTCCTCGATCTCCTTGTTGGTCTGTGTGGTCATCCTCCTTTGCGGTTCTTCCATAAAAAGGCAGCACATTCTTGCTGGTTGAGGAGTCGTTGCCCGAACTGAAAGACCCCTGATTGCGCTGTCATGGATAAGGTCTGCGGGTATGAGGGCCTGAATAAGCGTTCCATCTATATACACGGTTGATAATGTAGTCCTCGTTGTGTCTTTGGAATTTTTGTCTTTTGCGCTCTTGAAGAGTTTTCTCGTGGTCGAGGATGATTTTGTCAGTTTTTGTCTTTAGATTGCTCTAGTCAGTGGAAGACAAATTCGCAGAGAGTTGTGTTTTAATTGCAGCGATGGTCTTTGGACTCTCCTTGATTGGCTTCTGTAAAAAATCGATAGTTAATACAATAATATCAAGTGAGCACTTGTTTAGAATCTTTTAAAATTTGTCACAATAGTCCGTTATGTCTGCGAATAGGGTTGGGCGGAGATGACTCCTCAACCCCCTGGGAATCCTTCCTTGTTTATGGTATTTGACTAGGGTTATTGAGTGTAGATTATAGGAGATGAGCTTCCGTCTTTTTCTCTTGTAGTCCCTACTTTTTATTTCCTCAGATGGAGTCTTGAGGAATTTGTTAGAGTTGGTGTCCAATGCTAATATGTTGTTGCTTGTCATATCGTCATATGCAAATGTGTCGGTAGACATTGGAGGACAGCACAAGAGCACAAGAGTTCATACAGTTCAAATAGAGCAGCAATTTGCGTGCACTCTGTCAGAGTGGAGGTGCTGATGTAATAAGCATCTAGTGCCTAATTACTGTAGAGAATTAATTCATCGCACAATCAGGTGATGTGAATGAACTTCCAGTCCAGCACTGCCCGCCAGCAGTTAACCGCAGACCCTACCCACGGTCACCACTCATAGACACTGCATGGCACGGGAGCCCCGCTTTACCTCTCCTCGCCACCAATGTTTGGTACTATGTGCATTTGAACGCCACCCTGACACCTGATGCAGGAGCACCCTATAACCCCAGTATAAGGTAAGGGCAGGTCAGCGCAGGCTACTCACACTAACCACCATGACTGAGTGTATACTTATAACCTCCTATGTTGTATCCTATTGATTCCTGTGGCCCTATATCCCCTTGAGACTTATCTAAGGTAGCCAGTCAGTGTAAATTAAAACACATCCCATTGGTTGCACAATATGGGTAACATACTTAACTTTATTGCCTTCATATTGCAGCCTTTCACTTTGGACTTCATTGCCTTACTCTCATCCATATACTAAGCACTGTCATGATTGCAAACCACAGAACAAGTAAGGAAACCTCCTGTATTCAACTGTTTATGGTATTTCTGTATATATGTATATAATATGTATATGAAATGTACAGTATATATGTTATTTTGGTAACATTTTGTTACACTGTGTGCCTCTGTCCCTCCCTTCACCCTCCCCCCCCTCTTTTCCCTCACCTATGTGAGACCACTTTACCTACCCTCCCCTCCCTTCTCTACGTCATATTCCTTCATTCCCTTTACCTCCTTGGAATTATGAACATTGTTTAATACTGTTTTGCCCTGACACCTTTATGATATACTGTACATCTTTATTTTACAGTAGCGACTTAATGATTAAGGCCGAATAAGTGTCCGAAACGTCTACTACTGTCGCCTTGAAACCTGGTTTGACTATCCTTTTGCTTATAAATAAATGAATTCTGCATTCACATCACCTGAGTGTGCGATTAATTAATTCTCTACAGGATCAGGAGTTGATCCGGAGCCAAACAGCACTGAAGATGTCAAAGGCCGGCGGACTTGCAGGGACCATGGCGCGCATGCGTGCAGTTATGGCTGAACATCACAGGAACATGTCAGGTTACATTATGCTAGCAAGGGACATAAGGGTAAGTATGTAACACAAATAGATGTTGATACAGGGATTTATAATGGAAAATACGGTGTTCCTTAAGGTGGCATTTCGATTACCTCATACACGACCGCGACATGGACAGCATGTCGCGGTCATGTATGTGGTAATCAAAATGATCTTACATGATGGTTGTAGATTTATAATTTATCTTATATGCCTCTTTTGGAAACTATGCCATTATACTGTATATCTATGGTATTGTATAGAATTTTTCATGTGGTGAACATGGTTCTGTAGTATATAAGTGTGCCACCTCAAGGAACACTGTATTCTCCATCATGAATCCCTGTATCAACAGCTCTCTAACATCAGGAAAAAAATGTTAGGAATTATTCTTTCCTGTATATTGACTTGTATATAGTGCACAATTAAAAACCTTCTCCACCCCTTAATACCCGGGCCATCTCTCACCGTATTTATCCGTTGCCTATGACTACAGTAGATGACATAGTAAAGGGGGAATTAACTACACCCGCTGGTAATCACCAGTAAATGTAATTTCAATATTTTACTACCTTATCTGGGCATATAGTGTGTGTGACATGGTCAGACACATCGTGTTTAATTTATGAAGAAGGGACTCTGAAACTCACAAAGCCCATGCTGACAATGCAAGAACTGCCAAAAATTAGAAGGAAGAGGGACTTCAATACACCCTGCATTAGACATAAAGGAGGACCTCATGCGCATTCTGTTAAATTTATTAGGTAGCAGGAATCCTAGACTCATAAAGCCTATGGACTAAGTGCAAGGGCTGTCAAAAATTAAAAGGAGGGACTGCAATCCAACATGGAAGACATGTAGAGGAGGGCCTCAGAATTTTTTTTTTCCATTTTTAAGGAGTGTGACTCCTAGACTGATAAAGCCTATGCACTAACTGCAAGGTCTGCCAAAAATTATAAGGTGGGATTGCAATACACCCTGGAAGACCTGTAGGGGAGGGCCTCAAATTTTTTTTTCCCCATTTTTAAGGAACGGGACCCCAACACTGGTAAAGCCTATGCACTAAGTGGAAGGGCTGAAAAACATTTACCCCAGGGAGTATATATATATATATATATATATATATATATATATATGAGAATTGTAAAGGTAGGCTTCATAGACACCCTGTAAAAATTATGAAGCAGGGTTTCATACACACCCTGTAAAAATTATGAAGCAGGGTTTCATACACATCCTGGAAAAATTAGCAAAGAGGGTCGCATGATAACCTTCTAGAAATTATGAGTGAGGGCCGCCTAATGACCTTCTAGAAATTATGAGCGAGGGCCACCTGATGACCCTCTAGAAATTATCAGCGAGGGCCGCCTGTTTACCCTCTAAAAATGATGAGAGAGTGCCGCATGATGACCGTCTCAAAATTTGGAGAGAGGGTCGCATGATGACCCTGTTGATATGGTGGAGGATGTATGTTGCCCTGAATAGGACTTTTGTTTTAATGGTGCAGCAATGGTATGCAAGTACTGCAATATCAGTTAAACACTACCTATATGCCTGCTTTAATCTAAGCTCTCCCTCCTAGATCAACTTTTCCTGGACTGTTTGCAGAGGGAAGTGTGCCGAGCATAGCACCACTGGGTCTGATATAAGACCCGATGACGCGATTTGGCTGGCCAATCACAGTAATAACATGGCCAACATGGCTACGGCATTACTGTGTATGGCAGGCAATCCCCGCATGTTTATTGGCTGTCTAACAGCCGCAAAACCTGTGGGGCGGGGACTCGAACATGGCGCTCGAGAACCCGTGATACTCGATCGAGTAACGTGCGAACCAAAACACCCTGATGCTTGATTATCTAGATGTGGCGAGCACACTAGCTCATCACTATAAATTATGGGTATTGTTCTATCATTTCATATTACAGTGTCACCCCTCAAATAGTTAAGTAAATGTTTTGTTAATTATCAGCATTCAGCATCAATGAAACGTAGTCACCCTTATGAGTTTAGCCTGGATTAATTTATAGGCTTGGTTTCATTACTTGTTTTAATGAAAAAATACATGCTGCTTTAATAAAGAAAATTAAATGCCCAGCGGCATGAAGCATGCAAGCATAGATTAATTTTTTCTGCTATAACCATTAAAAAAATCACACATTTTTGTAAAATGAAAACATGATATGAATTACATAACCTACACATGCAGGGATTTGTTTAGATAGCTTATATATGCCTGTCATAATAAATACAAATGGACATTCTAATATTGATTTGTGCCTACTGTTGTGCCCATCTGTTCCAATGGCACAGATACTTATAGGAGATTTTACAATGTTTTTTTATTGTCAACAAATTCAGCATAATATATATTTTTTCATTACACTAGCTTCATTCTGTTTTCTTTATTATTTGTAATTTTCCTATGTGATTTTCTTAACAAACAAGGATGAGTAGGGAAGCACTGGTCATCTCAGTTTGAATTTTTTTAAATCTATAGTGATGTGAGAAGGATGAGATTCCTTTGCTATACTGTCAGCTGAGGATAACACTCTCACAAACTAAAAATAGTATATGAAAATATAAATATATTCTGGGATTACAAAATAAGGATGAAAGAAGGGAATAAGTGATGAGCGAGTGTACTCGCCACTGCTCGGTGATCGCCCGAGCATCACCTTGCTCGACAAGCTCGGCACTCGGTAAGTTCTTCCGGGTTGTTCAGGCGGGCCCTCGGGCCCCCGCCCTGCATGTTTGATGCTCTTTAGAGAGCCAATGAACATGCAGGGATTGTCTGCCACGCACTGTAATGACATAGCCATGTTGGTTGTGGCATTACAGTGATTGGCTGGCCGCATAGCGTCATTGGGTCTATAAAAGAACTGGTGATGCTAGGCTTGTCACAGTCTTTCCCGGAAACAGACAGTAGGGAGAGGTGCTGCTGTGTGACGGACAGAATTGGTAGTGTAATAGTTAGGCATAGGTATTGGTACTCCAGGAGTATATATATATATATATATTCATCTGAACTAAGAATCCTTCTGAAGACAAATCCGCTGCATATATTAAACCTGATAGCAGGAGTTAGACAGGCAGGCAGGGTTTGTGGCAGTGTATACAGCATTGCACATTCTGTCTGCTCCTGCTTTTACAGATATCTGTAGACATAGCCCCAGATATCAGGGGTAATGGCTATTTTTTTTTTAATCTTATTCCTGATTATTTGCTTAAAAAGCATTACAGAGTACACCATTTTAGTGCTACATTTGCTTGTTAGTGTGGCACCCCAGGTCTGATCGCCACAGTGGCAGCAATGTCATGTCTGAGAGCAGGTGGCAGGTTCCCTGGTTGGAGACAATTAGCATGCAGCACCTCCTGCCTCAGTCCAGGGAGGGGAGAAACCTGCCCTTTATAAACTGGATCTGAGGCGGGGTTAGAGAGACCAGTGAGAGACCAGCCAGAGTCTAGTTCCAGAGACAGGGACAGGTCAGCATCAGGCTGAGGAGTCCCAGTAGGCAGAGGAGGAACACGAGGCCAGGAGCGGAGCTTGAAGAGCTCATCCTGACAGAGACTTGAAAAGCCGGACACTGGAGTCCGAGGCTGTGAGGGTTATAAGCCCAGCAGCAGAAAACCACCACGCAGGGGACTTCAAGTCCTCTGGCCCAAGGAAGCCCGGAGGCTCAGCCACACGAGAGGGACCACTACTGAACTGGAGGGGTGAGAAGTACGGAAGGCCCGAGTCGCCAGTCATACGGGTGAGAACAACACGGTACACTCAGAGACGTGGGTTACCACTACACTACAGCAGGATAGCCAAGAAAGAGTGAAGTCAGCACGGTAGGCCTACAAACTCCTCCTGACCAGCGGGATTTCCCAGTTGCTCTCAGACTGACCAGGCCTCCATTGTTAACCTGTATTCTGGACGGGTCCTTTAATACCACCAACAGTAAAGACCCTGACTTGCATGACAGACTCCGTGTGGTTACTGCTTCTCCCGTGCACCATCACCACCAACATCCCTATACACTGCCCTGAGGCTACACTCCTCCCGCGGGGAGTTGTACTACACTCTGCTGCACCCACAACACCAGCCTCAGCGGTCTGCCCTGCAGCGGCGGTTCATCCTGACCGCAATCCACGGGTGGCCTAGTCGGACATTTAAAATACAACAAACAGACTGCCATTCGGTTTGACCACCCTGAGCCACGGATCGGGTTACCGCCACGCGGAGACTACAACCCCCAGCATCCCACAAAAGGCCCGGTCCCGGGTTCCCCACACGGCCCAGGGGGCGCGTCAACTTTGGCGTGGTCGGCAGGATTTCGTGCCCGCCACCAACGGGTACTGCGTGCCTGAAGAAACACTGTAAAACTTACTTTGGTGGAGTTTCCCGACATCCGCAGCCGTTTCCCACCATCCGCGGCCATTTTCCCGCCATCGGGCGCCATCTTTGGGACGCCGCGTGGGAAGAAGAGGGGCGTGGACGACGAAAGCGTGCGAGAACTGAAGCCCCGCCTTACGCATGGACGCTGCGCAAGGTCCTGAAAGGAGCCGAGTGGACGCTGACGTCACCAGGACGTGACGCAAGGTCCTCCACCCCGACGATCGTCTGTGGAGCCACGGCCTACAGAAGAAAAGCAACGGAAGGTACCCCACGGTTGACTAGGGGGGAAGAGAATGACGGAAGCGGAGGGAACTGTCACCGCCAGTGCGGCAGCTGCCGCAGTAATGCCGTTCACAATGCGTTATATCCCCGGAGCGGCCTGGTTTCCCCAGTACTCAGGGGAGTCGCATACCCTTACCGACTTTAAAGAGAGATTATATAGCCTATTCAAGGTGTACCCCCTGACGGAGGAACAAAAAGTGACCATACTGATAGGCCAGTTAACCGGCGCGTCCCAACGAGAAGTAAAGTCCTGGTCAGTCAGGGACAAGGGGACCGTGAAGGAGATTTTAGCCTGTCTAAAGGACACTTTTGATACCCGCACCTCAGCAGAGATCAAAATGAGATTTTATAGGTGCAAGCAGCGGGCCCAAGACAGTATAAGAGACTATGCTCTGAATTTGCAAGAGGCCCTGGGAGCCATTAAGCAGGCAGACCCCGACAGTGTGAGGAATGCAGATGAACTACTGACCGAACAATTCATTGAGGGTCTGCTGTCCAGCACCCACCGAACTCAGTTACGCCTGATGGCCCTGCAGAACCCTGGGTTAGACTTTGCACGGTTTAAGGACAGAGACATCCGGGTACTCCGAGAACCCGTACCCGGTGGCGTTGCGGCCTCCAGGCGCCCTGCTATCACTTATCACCAGAAGGCGGCGCCCCAGTCTACAGAATCTGCAGGAGCCAACGCACAGAATAGTACCCTGTCTACAGACCTGCACTATCAGGTCCAAGAACTGACTGAAAGCGTTGCCGCACTAACCAGGACTGTGCAGTCGTTGCAGGTATCCTCTCCAGGAAAGATCCAGCTGGCTACCAGTCCGGAGGACGTCCCGTGGTGCCGACAGAAGAGGATCCCACCGTTCAGAGGGAAGCCAACGGACCACTACGACCAGGATGGACAACCCATCTGCCGCCTCTGCAGCCAGCCAGGACATATTGTGAGGTACTGTAATATCAACGGGCCCAACCTGGGGCAGAGGGCCAACCCCCAGGTATAAGATCATCAGGCCTGTCAAACTGGCATGACAAGTATGTGGGGGGACGACCGGTCTTGCCTGTGGTACTGGATGGCATTCCCATGAGTGCACTGTTGGACACCGGGTCACAGGTAACCACCATCACCTATATACTTTTCAAGCGGTACTGGGATTACACGGATATTAACCGCTACCCAGATAATGACTTGAGCATCATCACCAGCAATGGTCAGCCCGTGCCGCAGGTGGGGTTCAAGGAGGTGACCATAAAAATTGGTAAAGTCGAACTGCCGGCACAAGGACTGATCATTGTGGACATTGACCGTCGTGAAAGTCACCCTAAAATAACCTTGGGTACTAATGTAATTGAAAATTGTCTTTCAGAGATAATTGTTATATTACAGCAGGTCGCAATGAATGCCAGCTCCAGCCAGCAGCGTGTCTTACAAAAGGAGATCAGAGCCCTGATGAAGCGGCAACAGGTAGAACTGTCTGGTGGTGAGATTGGAAGCGTTAGGATGAGTGACCCATTCCCTATCGCCATGCCCCCAAAAAGTGAAATGATGATCTGGTGCCGGTCTGCAATCGGGTTAAGAGGTAGAGACTACCAAGCTATGGTAGAACCCGTTTACGCAGACAGTAGGCCCACCATTTTGACAGCACGGGGGGTGGTTGATGTCCGCCATGGGAGGGTACCAGTCCGCATCCTAAATATTGGGGAAAGAGAAGTACACTTGCCCCTGTATGCCACTCTAGCCAAATTGTTCACCATTAACCAGAACTCTGTAAAGGCCGTGGAACCCTTGCCTCCATCTCAACCAGAGGAGGGTAACGGCTCCAAGAAACTAATGGAGGACTGGTGTCAGAAACTGCATGTGGGCACCGACTCCACCCCCTCGCACCAAAAACAGGGAGTCTACTGGGTGGTTCAGGTGTACGAAAGAGTCTTTAGTAAGCACCCGCTAGACTTTGGGCAAGTAAAGGGGGTAGAACACCAAATCCCCACAGGAGACGATCCACCCATAAAAGAGGGATACCGGCCTGTACCCCCTGCACACTATCAGAATGCCAAGGGTATGTTGCGAGAAATGAAGGAGGCTGGGGTGATCAGGGATAGATGTAGCCCCTGGGCAGCTCCTCTAGTTCTTGTAAAAAAGAAAGATGGCACGATGAGGATGTGTGTAGATTATAGAAAGGTCAACAGAATAACACACAAAGATGCGTACCCGTTACCTAGGATAGAGGAGTCTTTGGCTGCACTAAAATCTGCTAACTTCTACTCTACTTTGGATCTCACTAGCGGGTACTGGCAGGTTCCTGTAGCAGAGTCAGACAAGGAGAAGACCGCCTTCACCACCCCGATGGGTCTCAGTGAATTCAACTCTATGCCGTTCGGACTCTGCAACACACCAGGGACCTTCCAGAGGCTGATGGAGTGCTGTCTGGGGCACAGAAATTTCGAGACGGTCCTACTCTACCTGGACGATCGATATCATCGTATATTCCAAGACTTATGAGGACCATCTAAAGCGCTTGGCCGAGGTGTTCGATGCCCTGGCAGGCTTCGGCCTAAAGGTGAAACCCTCCAAGTGTCATCTACTGAAGTCAAAAGTGCAGTACCTGGGACACGTGGTGAGTGCTGACGGAGTAGCCCCAGACCCTGACAAGATCACGGTGATTAAGGACTGGCCAAGACCCTCCAACATAAAGGAAGTGCGGCAGTTCCTCGGGTTGGTAGGCTACTACCGAAGATTTATCTCCGGGTTCACAAAGATGGCAGCCCCTATGCAGGACCTCCTGTTAGGTCAGTCGAAGACTAAAAGTCAGAAGCCGCCCTTTAAGTGGGACAAGCTGGAGGAGGAGTCTTTCTGCCTGCTGAAGATGGCCCTCATGGGGGATGAGATCCTGGCCTACCCTGATTACGGCCAACCTTTTATCCTCCACACCGATGCCAGTAACGTGGGGCTAGGAGCCGTACTGTCCCAGATCCAGCAGGGCAGAGAATGGGTAATTGCTTATGCTAGCAGAAAGCTGAGACCCACAGAGAGAAACCCTGAGAATTATAGCTCTTTCAAGCTAGAGTTCCTGGCATTGGTGTGGGCAGTCACCGAACGCTTCAAGCATTACCTGGCTTCTTCTAAGTTCACTGTGTACATGGACAGCAACCCATTGACACACCTCGACACTGCAAGACTTGGTTCCCTGGAGCAGAGATGGATGGCCCAGCTGTCCAATTATGAATTTACCATCAAATACCGGACAGGGCGCAAATGCCAACGCAGATGCATTGTCCAGAATGCCTCACTTGCAGGACGGGGAAGAGGATCCAGAAGAACTGGAAGAAATTGAACTCCCTGCATTCCACCATCATGGGACCACCCAGTGTTCCCACTGCGTAAAGGAGAGGTGCTCTGCCACCACTACGTTCAATCCCTTACCCCACCACGGCTGGGCAGAGACACAAGATAGTGACCCCGCAGTCCGCCTGGTAAAAGAGATGCTGACCCAGGCTGATGCCCACCTTGATCCAGATGCTCCAGAAGAGGCCAAACAGCTGTGGAAGGAGAGGAGCAAGCTGTTTCTCTATGAGGGGAGGCTGTGCCGCAGAACCGTCAACTCTCGAACACATGAGCTGATCTGGCAGGTAGTGGTCCCAAGGCGGGATGCGGCTATGGTCCTAGAGGCATACCATGACGGAGCAGGGCACTTTGGATGGAAGAAGCTGGAGTTCCTGTTGCGTGAGCGGTTCTTCTGGGTAGGCATGAGAGGGGCTATCGAGAGATGGTGCAGAGACTGTGGCCCGTGCAACCTAAGGAGGAAGGACCCCGCCAGCCAGAAGACTCCCCTGCAGCCCATCATCACAAAGCAGCCCCTTGAGCTTGTGGCCCTGGACCATGTAAAGCTGGCTCCGAGCAGATCGGGAAACGTCTACGCCCTCACAATCGTAGATCACTACTCCCGGTTCCTAGTAGTGGTCCCTGTCAAAGACTTAACAGCTCAGACGGCTGCCAGAGCCTTTCAACAGCATTTCTGCCGCCCACACGGGTATCCAGAGCAAATGTTGACTGATCAAGGTCTAGCGTTCGAGGCTGAAGTCTTCGACGAATTCTGCAACCTGTATGGCTGCAAGAAGATAAGGACAACGCCTTACCACCCCCAAATCAACGGGTTGTGTGAGAAAATGAACCAGGTAGTAATAGACCTGCTCAAGACGTTGCCCCTGGAGGAACGCAGCCTGTGGCTTGAGAAACTGCCGGATCTGGTGGACTTGTATAATCATATCCCAGTGGGTTCTAGCAACTGCACCCCGGCTTACCTAATGAGAGCAAGACCTGGTAAGCTGCCAATTGACCTGGAGAAGGGAGTCCTGACACCTGAGGACACCTCACCAGAAGCAGACTGGGACACAGAATGACAGCAGCAGTACCGGAAAGTATAGGAGTGTGTGGAGCGAAGTCTGTCTCAAGCAAGAGAAAGGCAAGAGAGGAACTACAACCAGCATGCTCCTGCTGCTCCCCTGGCACCTGGAGAGCAGGTCTTGAAGAGGAAAAGGCGGCTCCACAAGTTGGATGACCTGTGGGAGAAAGACCCCTACACCGTACTGCCGTCCAGCCATGAAAACCCAAAGGTGTGTGTTATCAGTAAGGATGGAGGAGAGACCACAGCCACTGTTTCCAGAGACCACCTGAAGAGGTGTCCCGAGCAGCTGCAAAGTGCTGATGGATGAACTCAACCCGCAGAGGAAAAGGAAGAAATGGTCAGTACAGTGCTCGGAGAATTTCCCCGGTCCTGGACACAAATCAACAGCGCCATAGTGGTAGCCGTCCTTACCTTCCTCCAGCCAACCACTCAAGAGCCCGCAGAAGAGCCAGTAGTGTTGGAAGAGCAAGTGGCCCCGGAGGCAGAATATTCCGTACCAGCAGCTAAGGAGAATCAACCCTCTGCTAGTAGTGAACCTGCCATGCCCGTGGTGAGCCAAAGAGTACGCAGAAAGCTGCCCAACCTACCCGTAACATCTGCAAACACCTCTAGTGCAGACACGAGCACACCCAATACACAGGGGGTGGAAACAGGGGACCCAAATAGAGTACCACCAGACAGTGGGTTACGTAGGTCCACCAGGAGCACTAGAGGTCAAATACCCGCTCGCTGGAGAATCTAAATGCCTTAGTATATATCTACCTGTATATTGCAAATGTTTAATGTTTGTTGCCTGGTTACTAATTATGTTTTTCTAGTTACCTCACAGGGTTCATGGACTAACAGGTTATGGACAATGAATAACCGGAACTGTCTTGTAGATAGTTGCACCTGGTGCCCTCTTTCGAAGATGGCCACGGAAGAAAAACCTGTCCGGCGTGGCCCCTTGTGGCCCAAAGTAGATAGCTTAGCCTTGTCGCCACGCCCAAGGCCAGGAACTTGGGGTTTATGGAGACCGGTCACCACACCGTTGAATTTACACCTTGTTGGGTGACATGGACACCCGGTTGCAGATAAGCTGTGACCCTCTGGAATTAAAAATGTTTATATATATGTTTATGTTATTGCTTTTACCCTGTATTTGTGTTTCCTAAAAAATGTGTTTAGTCCCTGAGTACTAAATTTCACTAGGGGGGAATGTGGCACACCAGGTCTGGTCGCCACAGTGGCAGCAATGTCATGTCTGAGAGCAGGTGGGAGGTTCCCTGGTTGTGGACAATTAGCATGCAGCACCTCCTGCCTCAGTCCAGGGAGGGGAGAAACCTGCCCTTTATAAACTGGATCTGAGGCGGGGTTAGAGAGACCAGTGAGAGACCAGCCAGAGTCTAGTTCCAGAGACAGGGACAGGTCAGCATCAGGCTGAGGAGTCCCTGTAGGCAGAGGAGGAACATGAGGCCAGGAGGGGAGCTTGACAAGCTCATCCTGACAGAGACTTGAAAAGCCGGACACTGGAGTCCGAGGCTGTGAGGGTTATAAGCCCAGCAGCAGAAAACCACCACGCAGGGGACTTCAAGTCCTCTGGCCCAAGGAAGCCCGGAGGCTCAGCCACACGAGAGGGACCACTACTGCACCGGAGGGGTGAGAAGTACGGAAGGCCCGAGTCGCCAGTCATACGGGTGAGAACAACACGGTACACTCAGAGACGTGGGCTACCACTACACTACAGCAGGATAGCCAAGAAACAGTGAAGTCAGCACGGTAGGCCTACAAACTCCCCCTGACCAGCGGGATTTCCCAGTTGCTCTCAGACTGACCAGGCCTCCATTGTTAACCTGTATTCCGGACGGGTCCTTTAATACCACCAACAGTAAAGACCCTGACTTGCATGACAGACTCCGTGTGGTTACTGCTGCTCCCGCGCACCATCACCACCAACATCCCTATACACTGCCCTGAGGCTACACTCCTCCCGTGGGGAGTTGTACTACACTCTGCTGCACCCACAACACCAGCCTCAGCGGTCTGCCCTGCACCGGCGGTTCATCCTGACCGCAATCCACGGGTGGCGTAGTCGGACATTTAAAATACAACAAACAGACTGCCATTCGGTTTGATCACCCTGAGCCACGGACCGGGTCACCGCCACGCGGAGACTACAACCCCCAGCATCCCACAAAAGGCCCGGTCCCGGGTTCCCCACACGGCCCAGGGGGCGCGTCATTAGCACTGCAGAATACTGCCAGATTTTTTCTATCATCAGACGTGATCCCATATTACAGCGATAAAAATCCAGAAATTTGTAGTGAACATGGAAAATATTGTCCTCCATTTAGAGTTTTGCATCAGTGTGTCAGTGAAGCTATTGACACATGGTCGCTGTGAAGAATATTTAAAACCGTGGGTGTCTGTCAGACGTATCACATATAACTGCAGTACAAATCCAGCCATTTGTAGGGAACATGGAAAATATTGTCCTCCATTAAGAGTTTTGCATCATTGTATCACTGAAGCTATTCACACGTGGTCGCTGTGAAAATACTAAACTACAAGCCTGCTATTTAAAACCGTGGGTGTCTGCCAGATGTATCACATATAACTGCGGTACAAATCCAGCCATTTGTTGTGAATGTTGAAAATATTGACCTCCATTTAGCGTTTGTAGCAGTGTGTCAGTGTACATCATTTTACTGCTCCATTTGATTGTTCACAGAATGCAGTCACATTTTTTTGATTTTATTCATTTTACTGTATTGTGGAAGCAGAGAAACCTTTTTCAATGATCAGACTTGGTCCCATATGAGTGCCATAATAATCCAGAAATTTTGTGGAACGTGACAAATATTCCACTGAATTTAAAGTCAGCCAGCTGTTTTTGTTGAACCAATTGACGCTTGGTTGCTGACAAATACCATACTATTAGGCGACTGACTGAAACCGTGGCCATCAGACGTGATCCCATATGACTGCCGTAATAATCCAGCAATTTTTGTGAGCGTGTTAAATATTACACTCCATTTAAAATATTGCAGTTGTGGGTTCAAAGCTATTCACAGTTGGTCGGGGAAAAATGGCATATCTGTGAACAATGTTGTCAGAGTATTACGCCACTTTTACGGTCTGACAAAAAAAAACCATACAAAAAGCAATGTAAAATGGAAATAATGTTAAGAAACATTCTTTCCAGGGTAATAATGACTTGTATATAAGCCCAAAGAAATACAAAAAAAATAAAAGTTATGGACTGTGGAAGACATTTATGCAACCTGAATGAATATGAACACTTATCTGGAGCTGATGATACCACCTAGCAGCACCTGTCCCCATTTTAAATGCATCTAGCAGCATTATCGATAGGGAATAGAATAGATTTTAATTTTTGGGGGGCAGCATGCAGTATAAGGCAATAATACCTGGCTGGTTCATTGTAATACACTATCCATACTGCGATACCTCACCCGTAAATGAATTTCAGATAAGACAGTTAATATTCTAGAATATAGACTCTATTTGAATTGTCCTTCCCATTATTAAGCAGTGGGTCTCCTATACTGTTATTGCATATGCAGCAATTTCAAGGGCTGACAAAAATTAGGAAGCACTCCAATACACATTTGAAGAGACGTAAAAAAATAAATAAATTAAAACACAGTAGGAGCTTTCTTTAGTATAAAAGCCAGACTGACCAATGTAATCTTAATGTAATTACATTGTTCAGCTCCTGAACCTCCTCCTCCTCCTCCTCCTGTTCGGCCTCCATCTCAAAATGAATATATCAGTCACAAGCTCAAAGCACTGCAGCACTGCCTTGGCCAAGCGGCAGCAGGCTGTGCTGAAGCTAATATGCCTAATGCTTATGTGGCAAACCACACACCGCTGCAGAGCTGTTGAAATCTGTAACACAGCAGACAGATCTGTGGCTCTCACCGCTGAACATACAGCCAGGCATGGTCATGTGTGACAATGGCAGGAAACTGGTGGCGGAGAAATGACAGCCAGAGTAGGTACGGTTTTCCTGTATTCCAGTCCTTTCATCCAACCTAAAAAATATGTCTGTGTGAAGGTTCCCGGACACTCTATGGCTGCTTTTTTACTGTGGATTGGACATGCTGCTTATGCATGTTATTTCTCAAACCACATTGCAGATCAGGCCATTGCAAAACTCTGTAGTCATGAAATTCAAGGCGCAAAGAAAGATCTTTGTTTGTTGAAGCACCACCGAGAAGTGCGAGCTGATGTTGGACGGGCTGCCATTGCTTATGCAACAAGCTACATTAGAGGACTTCCTGGGAGAAATGACAGCCGTAGTAGATATGGTTTCCCTCTATGCCAGTCCTTTCACCGAGTTAAAGAATATGGCTGTGGTGAAATACAACTCTCACTGAGAAGTAGTGTCAGACTGAATAACATTGGGCCCATCAGAGGATTTGATTCTGAGGGCCCACCTTTCTCCCCCACTCAAGAGCTGCAAAGTTTGCACTATATGAACTCTCCTGATGGAGAAACCTTTAAACGGAAGCTGAAGACCCACCTCTTCTGACAAGCTTACAACCTGCAGTAACCCTCGCTCCACCATATCGCTACACGACCAGCTGTACCCTCACCTACTGTATCCTCACCCATCCCTTATAGACTGTTTGTGCGCCCTCATGGGCAGGATCCTCTGTCCTCTTGTACCAGTCGGTGACCTCTTTTCACATGTAAATAAGAAATAACAATAATTATACTACTTGTACTCTATGTCAATTGCTAGCACTTTCCTGGTGTCTGCCCCCAAATTTGATGTGTTTTGGCAGCTTTTGGTCCTGTTTGAAGGTGTTGTGTATGCGTTCGGTTTTGGCCCCCATTGTATCCAAAGGCGTGCGGCAATGTTCAGTAAATATTCGACAATTACATTGGCGAATATTGCTAAAACGGCGATCGTAATCTGAAACGAATATTGAAATATTCGCTTGTCTATAATCAAACACCCCTAAAAAAATTATGTGGGCATAGCATGATGGTCACCCTGGTGATATGGTGGTGGAGGATGCAGAGAAGGAGGAGGGAGACATAAAATTCCTGAAGCGTATACCCATGTCTGGGTGTGAAAGGGTGCAGAATTCGACCATTTCTCACCTTTGATACTGCTAAAACTCTAACTGTCGCTCTTATTCACTACTTCAACTCTCTACTAATTGGTTTCCCTCTAACCAAACTGTCTCCTCTCCAATCCCTTCTGAATGCAGCAGCCAGGGTCATATTTCTATCAAGATGCTTCACCGACGCCTCTACCCTTTGCCAGTCATTGCACTGGTAAGGTTATGCAATCACTACAGAATACAATACAAACTCATCTCTCTCACCCACCCAAGCTGTCCACAGTTCTGCACCACCGTATATCTCATCCCTCATTTCTATGTATCACCCCTCCCGTACTCTCCGTTAAGCAAATAATCTGAGACTGACATCCTCATTAATCAGAATCTCACACCTCCGTCTCCAAGAATTCTCTCATGCCGTGCCAGTTTTCTGGGCCACAGTAAAGGCAGTGGAACATAAAGTCGGCCATGTCTGCCAGACTGCCAGCAGCCAAGACTTCCCTGTTCTCACCAAAAGGATGACTGTCCATTTTCTCTTCCTCCTCCTCCTCATTATCACCCAATCCACGTTGAGATGAGATTAGGCTGGGCTGAGTAGCATCACCCTGTATAGTTCTTTGCTCCGCCTGCAATGCCTCCTCTTTAATTGTGAGCAACGAGCGTTTCAGTAGTCAGAGAAGCGGGATGGTGACACTAATTATGGTGTCATCGATGCTCACCATCTTGGTGGAGACCTCAAAGTTTTGGAGGATGACACAGATGTCAGACATCCATGCCCACTCATCAGCTCTTATGTGCGGAGGCTGAACTGAATGCCGATGGGCATATTGAAGCTGGTACTCAACAACTGCTCTCTGCTGCTCAAAATCATTCCAAACATCTGCAACGTTGATTTCCAATGCGTGGTCACATCGCACACCAGTCGGTGAGCTGGAAGCTACAAATGCTGTGGAAGCCCTGCCAGATTGGTGGAAGCTGTAGCTGACTTTCTGAAATGGGCACACACACGGCATACTTTCACAAGCCGCTCTGACAGGTCCAGGTAGGTTTTGAGAAACTGCTGAACCACTAAGTTGAGCTTATGTGCCAGGCATGGTACGTGTGCATGCTTGCCTAGCTTCACAGCCACCACCAGGTTCTCTGATACAGCTTTCAACAACGCTGCAATGTTGTGCGGTTTGTCTGCATACTTATTGTTATTGGCACCCACGAAGTTTAAGTACATAATCTGGAATATCTTCTGAAAAAAATGAATCAAGTGATGGAGATGGAGGTTGAAGAGGAAGAGGAGAAGGAGGTGGTGCAGGAGCTGTAGAATGTAGGGGCAACCCTGACTGACCCAAGACCCTCAATTCTTTGTGTCGGGAGGACGTATTCGATCCCAGGGTCCCACTGGGTCCCTGTTTCAACAATATTAACCCAGTGAAATGTGTCAGGGAGATGTACCATCCCTGGCCACATTCACTTGTCCACGTGTTTGTGGTTAGGCGGTCATTCCCACTAAGTGCACTGGGGAGAGCACAGGTAATGTTCTGGGACCCGTGCTTGTGCAAGGCGGGGATGACACCAGGAGAAGCAGTGGTGGCTAGGGACCAAGTACGGAGCCCCGGCCGCAGCCATGAGGTTGTGGAAAGTTTCTGCCTCCATGAGTCTAAAAGGCAACATTTCAAGTGCCAGCAAGCAGTCCAGAAATGTGGCAGTCTAGTATTGCGGCCTGTGGGTGGGTGGTTGGCTGCATACTTGCACTTGCATTCAAAGTAACAGAAAGCTAAGGAGATGGGTGGACTCATCATGAATAATTTGCTCATTGTCTAGGAGACCGACCACTGCTGCTGTTTACCTTCTGAACATTGTGTTGAAGATTGATTGACCCAGGGCCCGCTATCCTCTGCGTCGGAACGACATATTCCATCCCATGGTCCCACTGGGTCCCTGCTTCCACAATATTAACCCTATGAAATGCGTCAGTGAGTTGTACCGTCCCTGGCCACATTCACTTGTCCACGTGTTTGTGGTTAGGCAGTCCTTCCACTAGGTGCACTGGGGAGGGCACAGGTAATGTTCTGCGACCTGTGTTTTTGTAAAGTGGGGATGACACCGGGAGAAACAGTGGCGGCTAGGGACCAAATACAGAGCCCCGGCCGCAGCCATAAGGTTGTGGAAAGTTTCCTTCTCCATGAGCCTAAAAGGCAACAATTGAAGTGCAAGCAGTACAGAAATGTGGCACTTTAGTATTGCAGCCTGTGGGTGGGTTTGTGGTTGTGTGGCTGGCTGCATACTTGCACTTGCATTCCAAGTAACAGAAAGCTAATGAGATGGGTGGCCTCATCATGAATAATTTGCTCATTGTCTAGGAGACCGACCACTGCTGCTGTATACCTTCTGAACATTGTTACAAAATAGAATGGAACTATACAAGTAGGTCAAGACCATAGTAGCAGGAGGGGTCCTTCCAAAATAGATATAATGAGCAATATAGAAAATCAGGGAGTTGTGACCCAATAATCAGAACCAATGTTGCATATAAAACATAATGACATTTATTCAATCAATTAAAATACAAGATTTGTTGCAGTCATGATAATAAGAGATAAAAGACACAAATGTGTGACAGATTTGGCACTGCTATGTAATGATAGCATCTAGTATTGCACATGGGGTGTCTAAGCATATTTAGAAAGATAAAGGATATTCCATGTAAGGAAAAATAATCCAAATGTTATATATAATCATTTAACGCACAGTGTAGTGTAGCCCTAATTAGCCAAAGGAAGGCATATATGTCCAGGAGACAAAGTAATATCCATAATAAATAGACTCACCCATACAGTGCTGCAGTGCCAAATTAGCCAGAAGAACAGGAGCCCCTACGCGCGTTTCGCATGGGCTTCGTCGGGGGGGCCTGTGTGTTCATGTGCCACATGAGTTTATATATGCCACCAGGAATACATGTGCGATATCAGATGGTAACGCGGCGCATCGGAGCGGGGCCACAGACGTCACTTCCGCCCCATCCGGCAAATCACATGAGCGATGCGTATCAGGAAGAATACTTCCTGTGACGTCAGTGACATGCATCGCCTCGTACTGATGCCATTGGGGGCGGGACATCTGTGGAGACCACGCGCATGCGCACTTCTGATGAATATCGCAATGTGAAGATATGGAGTGTCTGACAGGGTTTGTAAGGTACATATTGCAAGACAGTATATGGACTTCCTTGCACTGAGGGACATCCAAAACAAAATATAATACACAAATGCAAAATTAATCATGCCAATAAAATAAACATTTAGCATATGGTCAGCATGAATTAATGTATAGGATATACGTGGTGTCCAAAACATCAAAAATGGAGTAGTTTCTTGCTGATGACATGGGGGTTACTTTTCCATAGTAGATACATGGAAGTCACAACACAAAGGAATGAGGTTGATGGCAGACGACATGAAATGGAACATATTCTAAATAAAAATACAATAAACACAGAACATACAATAGTTAAAAAATAATACCAAGTTGACAATGTCGGAGAGCCAAAAGAAAAATGGGGAACTGTATATGAAAATCAAATCATAAAAATGGTGAAAAACTTAATTTTTGATTTAAGCCAGATGGGGTCATAGAGCCTAATTTTATTATCCATCGACATTCAAGTTGGGCTAATCGTTTTTTAAGATCTCCACCCCTGGTACCACCATGAATGTGATCGATGCTCCAAACTTTTAGGCCGTCTGGATCGCAGTCGTGGTGGGACCTAAAATGTCGTGGTATGGTCTTTAATAGCGTTATGTCCTTCACTTTTGCCACTGCCCGTATGTCCCTCACGTGTTCACGTGTACGAACACGTAATTCACGGGACGTTAGGCCCACGTAAATTAGACCACACGAGCAGGCGGCATGATATACGACATATGCCGTGCTACATGAAATGTACTTCATAATATTAAATTCCCTGCCACCTGCTGAGCAAAAAGTTGTCGTGCGGACGATATTACGACATGCCAAGCATGAACCGCACGGAAAGCAACCAAGTTTCTTCCTACCCGTGGGAAGAGGAAAGGAGGGATTTGACACATAATGACTTCTCACAAGTAAGTCTTTAATATTTTTACTTCTCCTCGCTGTAAGCAGGGGTCTCTCTGGTAGAAATTTACAAATGTTGTGGTCCGTTTTTATAATGGGACAGTGTTTGCTCAGGATATTGCGGATGTCCTTCCATCTATTGTTAAATGTGGAAATAAATATAATAGGTGGGCTACTTATCGGGTCCTGCCCCCGTCCACTCTTGCGATTGGACAAAAGTTGGATCCGACAAGTATTTTTAGCCCTATTGTATCCCTTCTTAATGCTGCGTTTGCTATAACCTCTGGTCAAAAAGCGTTCTTTTAAATATTGAGATTGTTTTTCAAATAATTCAGGTGTAGAGCAAATCCTCTTTACCCGCAAAAATTGGCCAATGGGGATCGCCTGAATTGTAGAGGACATATGGGCTGAGGTGGCATGTAAAAGCGTGTTGACTGAGGTTTCCTTCCGGAAAACATCAGTCTGGACATATCATCCACCTGTGCTGAAATTCTTATGTCCAGAAAATAAATTTCTTGTCTATCCGACCTATGAGTAAGTTTGATATTATAATGGTGTTTGTTCAATTCAACCATAAATGCCCATAAATCATCGGCATTGCCTTGCCAGATGATGAGCAGATCATCAATGTAATGATACCAGCACTGCGCCTGGGAGGCGGCACGCACGCCATCCCCAAAAACCTATCTCTCCCAGTATCCTAGGTAGAGGTTTGCGCATGATGGCGCGCACGCCGCGCCCATCGCAGTGCCATGAGTTTGCAGAAAAAAACTATCTTTAAACGTAAAATAATTATGCGTCAAGATGAACTCTAAGAGTTCCAAAATCAGGTCGCACATCTGTACGTCCAAATTACTCATGGTCAGATAGAACTTAACTGCCTCCAATCCATGCTGATGTTGTATGCATGTATAAAGAGATTCTACATCTGCTGTAACTAACAGCATGTCAAATTCCAGCGTGAGTCCATCCAACTTCCTCAGGACGTCCGTAGTGTCCCTGACATATGAGGGCAGCGTTTCGACTAAGGGGTGCAGATAATATTCAATAAATTTGCATATGGGGTCGCACAGCCCTCCTATGCCAGAGACAATCGGACGCTCCGGCGGGTTTTCTGGGTTTTTATGGATTTTGGGCAGTAGATAAAAGGTGGGGATGACCGGATAGGTGACCATCAGGCCATCAAATACCTTTTTTGGAATTATCCCCTGTGTATATGCCCTATTCAATTTTGACAGAATTTGTTAAGAGAAGTTAGTTTTGGGGTTATGTGATAGTGCTGTGTAGGCCTCTCTATCTCTAAGCTGTCTGAATGCTTCATGTTCATACATCTCAACCGGCTAGACCACCACATTTCCCCCTTTGTCCGCTGGTTTAAAGACAACGTCCTTTAATGAACTCAGCTCTTTTAGAGCCTTTCTTTGTTGTCTATTAAGGTTATCCCTAGTTCTATATGTAGGAACAGATTTTAGGTCCTCGGTAACCAATCTGCAGAATATCTCTACTTGGGGACAAAGTGAAATAGGGGTAAATGTGGTGGATCTGGGAAAAACAGATGTAGGGAACGTACCCGATGATATTCCAGCACTCTCCCTCTCCAACTCCTCCAGAATACGAATGGCCTCCCGTTCAGCCTCTGTATTGAAATCATTCAGTGGGTCCACCCTAGTATGTAGTTTATGTAAAATGATCTTCCTTAGGAAGAGATGTAAATCCTTCACTACGGTAAAAAAATCCAAATTATTATTGGGAACAAAATTTAAACCAATTTCCAATACTTCATGCTGTGTATCACTTAAAGTATGTTTAGATAAGTTAATTACCTCCATGTTGTTTGTTTTACTCTTTTTCTCAGCCGATTGAGGCGGAGTCAATTTACGTTTAAAGAAAGTCTTCTTTTTATGGGACATGGAGTGTTTATTAGATCCCAGTCTCTCAGTTAAGGTGGACCTCACACTTGAGTTCAAAGGGAGGCCATCTTCTACTGAGGAAATGGACAAGAGCGAGCCAGAGCGCATATGTGTCTTTCTTCCTGCGCTTTTACCCCTCCATTTATATACATGATTCGTTTTAAAGTCTGTACAATCCCTTTGATATTTCTTAGTTTTTACTGTTACAATCTCCTTTTCCCACTTCCGGAAATCATTATCCATGTCAGCATTTAGTTTGGACATATCATCAGGGGAAAGATGTGTACTTAGGTATTCCTGAATTGAACTGATTTCCTTTTCAATTTCCCCAAGGGTTACCTCATTAGAGCATATAAGTAAGTTCATAAAACCTCTAGAACAAGTGGAAGACAAATCTCCCCATTGTTGTTTGAATATATCATCCGAGACCACAAATGAAGGCAACACCTGTACACGCAAGCCTTTCGGTATCAGGCCCTTCACCAGATACCGCTCCAAAAAGGACTTATTCCACCACAATTTGTTTTTCATATTAAGTGAATCTCTCATTTTTGCAATCATGTCATCCACCTCACTGGTATTGCAGTTAAAACCCACATTTGTGTCATCACCAAAGACTTGATCAAGCTTTGTGAGCCATGTTTTTTCAAGTGCTCGAAGGTCCATTTGTTCCAACGGAAAAGCTGTGAAAATACACAGTAAATCAATACTACAAAATAGAATGGAACTATACAAGTAGGTCAAGACCATAGTAGCAGGAGGGGTCCTTCCAAAATAGATATAATGAGCAATATAGAAAATCAGGGAGTTGTGACCCAATAATCAGAACCAACGTTGCATATAAAACATAATGACGTTTATTCAATCAATTAAAATACAAGATTTGTTGCAGTCATGATAATAAGAGATAAAAGACACAAATGTGTGACAGATTTGGCACTGCTATGTAATGATAGCATCTAGTATTGCACATAGGGTGTCTAAGCGCATTTAGAAAGGATAAAGGATATTCCATGTAAGGAAAAATAATCCAAATGTTATATATAATCATTTAACACACAGTGTAGTGTAGCCCTAATTAGCCAAAGGAAGGCATATATGTCCGGGAGACACAGTGATATCCATAATAAATAGACTCACCCATACAGTGCTGCAGTGCCAAATTAGCCAGAAGAACAGGAGCCCCTATGCGCGTTTCGCGTGGGCTTCGTTGGGGGGCCTGTGTGTTCATTTGCCACGTGAGTTTATATATGCCACCGGGAATATATGTGCGATATCAGATGGTAACGCGGGGCGGGGCCACAGACGTCACTTCGGCCCCATCCGGCAAATCACATGAGCGATGCGTGTCAGGAAGAATACTTCCTGTGACGTCAGTGACATGCATCGCCTCGTACTGATGCCATTGGGGGCGGGACATCTGTGGAGACCACGCGCATGCGCACTTCTGATGAATATCGCAATGTGAAGATATGGAGTGTCTGACAGGGTTTGTAAGGTACATATTGCAAGACAGTATATGGACTTCCTTGCACTGAGGGACATCCAAAACAAAATATAATACACAAATGCAAAATTAATCATGCCAATAAAATAAACATTTAGCATATGGTCAGCATGAATTAATGTATAGGATATACGTGGTGTCCAAAACATCAAAAATGGAGTAGTTTCTTGCTGATGACATGGGGGTTACTTTTCCATAGTATATACAAGGAAGTCACAACACAAAGGAATGAGGTTGATGGCAGACGACATGATATGGAACATATTCTAAATAAAAATCAATATTTTAATTGATTGAATAAACTTCTGAACATTTTGTTGAAGGTTGATTGACCCATGGCCCGCAATCCTCTGCCTCAGGAGAACGTATTCCATCCCTGTGTCCCTGCTTTCACAATATTAACCCATTGAAATGCGTCAGTGAAACGTACATTCCCTGGCCACATTCACTTTTCCACGTGTTTGTGGTTATACGGTCCTTCCTACTAAGTGCACTGGGGAGGGTACAGGTAATGTTCTGCGAACCGTGCTTGTGTAAAGTGGGGACAACACCGGGAGAAATAGTGGCGGCTGGGGACCAAGTACTGAGCCCCGGTCACCGCCATGAGGTTGTGGAAAGCTTCCGCCTCCACGAGCCTAAAAGGCGATATTTCAAGTGCAAGCAGTCCAGAAATGTGGCACTTTAGTATTGCAGACTATGGGTGGTTGGTGCCTGGCTGCATACTTGCGCTTACATTCCAAGTAGCAGAAAGCTAATAAGATGGATGGCCTCATCATGAATAATTAGCTTGTTGTCTAGGAGACCGACCACTGCTACTGTCTAATTTCTGAACATTGTGTTGAAGCTTGATTGACCCAGGGCCGGCAACCCTCTGTGTCGGGAGGACGTGTTCCATCACAGGGTCCTACTTGGTCCCTGCTTCCACAATATTAACCCAGTGAAATGCGTCAGTGAGATTTACCGTCCCTGGACACATTCTCCACTTGTTTGTGGTTAATCGGTCCTTCCCACTAAGTGCACTGGGGAGGGCACAGGTAATGTTCTGGGACCCGTGCTTGTGTAAGGTGGGTGCGACACTGGGAAAAATATTGGTGGCTGGGGACCAAGTACGGAGCCCTGGCCGCCGCCGCCATGGCACCTCCATGAGCCTAAAAAGCATCATTTCAAGTGAAAGCAGTCCAGAAATGTGGCAGTTTAGTATTGCGGCCTGTGGGTGGATGTATGGCTGCATACTAGAGCTTGGATTCCAAGGACTGGGGTAGGCACAACTGAACGCTGCGCTGGGAGAAGGGCGTGGACGGTGATGGTTGCTAGTCTGCAATGACAGGTGCAGGCGGAAGGCATCTTCAAAAACAGCAAAAAGGCAATAGTACTCACCAGCCAAGGATTCAAGAAAAATGCGCAGCCGGTCCCCTTTTGCAAGAAAGAGGTAACACAGGTGCTGAATGCTGATAAACAATCACTCTCAACCTCTCACTGGAGGAGCGATTGCCCAGCATTGAAACTTGCAATAGGGTGCAATTCACACACTCGCACCACCGTGCCTGGTCAGCATCCTATTATACGCCTCTACTATTTGATTAGGCGGGATGCCCGGCACCCTATCTGTGCATCGGATACAATTCACACACTCACGGTTTCGGAAGGCATCTTCACATGCGCCATGGACAGGGGATTGGCGTGCACACACAACAGCAGTGGTGTCACCTGCAGACATTGTTTCTGGACCTTGGTGTTTGGCCCAGCTAGTCGGGTGCTTTGCTGTCATGTGCCTGAGCATGCTGGTGGTGGTCAGGCTGGTAGTTTTGGTGCTCTTGCTGATGCTAGCCTGGCAGATGTTGCAAATGGCCTTATTGGGGTTATCTAAACAGGTGTTCCCAAGTCTGGTTCTTTAAAAAGACTAACAGTTGTACTGGCAACTTCCGTCATGTAGGTGTTCCGGGGAACAGTTGCCCAACTTGTGTCTGTGGCCACCACACTGCTTGTTCCTGCCTATTATGGTGCTGCGCCTCCCTACCCCTGTGTGCTGCTGTCCTTTCTTTGCATGTTGCGTTGCCAGGTTGCGTCAGTGACTTCATTGTCCATCGCTTCATCTTCCACTTCTGCATTCTGGTCCTCCTCCTGACTTTCTGTCCATTTTGTCTCATCATCATCCATCTCTTGCGACAGTAATTGCCCTTTCCTTTCCCACCATCACCTTCGGGTGACCAAAGCTGCGCAAATCGCTACATGCACATTCTGTTGCCCTGCTTGATGCTGGCCAGGCGATAGGCCCGAGTCTATCAATGGAAAAGTGAACAGTTATTGGGGTAACCCTGGACTCTAATCTCTCCTTCAAACCGCATATCCAAGCTCTTTCCACTTCCGAGCGGACCGAGTGAGAAGCCAAAATCTATAAATGGAAAGATGAACATAACATAGTAACCGTAACATAGTTTTTAAGATTGAAGGAAGACTAAGTCCATCTAGTTCAACCCATAGCCTAACATGTTGATCCAAAGGAAGGCAAAAAAACCCATGTGGCAATCACTAAGCTCCACATTGGGGAAAAAAATTCCTTGCTGACTCCACATACGGCAATCAGACTAGTTTTCTAGATCAACGCCCTATCAAGGAATCTAGTATACAGTATATAACCTGAAATATTATATTTTTCAAGAAAGGCATCCATGCCCTTCTTAAATTTTAGTAGTGAATCACTCATTACAACATGATGCAGCAGAGAGTTCCATAGTCTCACCGCAGTAAAGAATCCGCGTCTCTGATTATGATTAAATCTTCTTTACTCTAGATGTAGAAGATGCCCCCTTGTCCCCGTCTCAGGCCTCAGAGTAAAAATATCAGTAGAATAGTCTTTGTACTGAAATTTGCCTTCTTGAAGTTTAGTGTTCTTGTAACCCCTCTATTACACATCTTATTAAAGGATACATGAAAACTTAGTATTTTGTGATCACTATTACCCAAGTGACCCCCAACTCGTATATTTGATATGCGGTCTCACCTGTTGGTAAATATTAAATCTAGAAGTGCCCCCCTTCTTGTTGGGTCCTGAACCAGTTGTGAAAGGTAATGGTCTCTCATAGTTGTCAAAACCTATTACCTTTGCTTGAACTACACGTTTCTGTTCCCCAATGTATTTCACGGTAGTTGAAGTCCCCCATAATAATGACTTCTCCTTGAGTCGCTGCTTCATCTATTTGCTTTATGAGGATATAACAGCTCTTTGGAGTGTCGAAGTGTGGGATCAGTTGTCTCAGGGCACTCGGAATGTTGGGAGGAAGGAGGATCAGGGTGAGGAAGATGCCAACTCCAAGTAAAAAAAATCTCCCGGATCCGCACATTCCTCAACCACGAATCTACAAAAACACTAGTGCATGTACTCTTCATCTCCCTCCTCGATGACTGCAACCTCCTGCTCTGTGGCCTCCCTTCTAACACTCTCGCATTCCTCCAATCTATCCTAAACTCTGTTGCCTGACTAATCCACCTGTCCCCTCGCTATTCCCTGGCCTCTCCTCTCTGTCAATCTGTCTGGGCACTTGCTCCCCATTGCCCAGAGACTCCAGTTCAAAACCCTAACCTTGGCATGCAAAGCTATGCACAAACTCTCCTCCATACATCTATGGCCTAGTCTCCCGGTACTTACCTGCACGCAACCTCCGATCCTCACAAGATCTCTTTCTTTACTCAACTCTTATCACAGTCACATATAAGATTTTTCCCGTGCATCCGCCCTTCTCTAGAACTCTCTACTCCAACATTTCTGACTCTTGCCTACTGTTGAAACCTTCAAAAGGCACCTGAAGACCCACCTGTTCCGAAAAGAGTACAACCTGCACTAACCGTTTCTCGACCATACTGATACACGACCAGCTCTAGCCTCACCTACTATATCCTCAACCATCCCTTGTAGACTGCGAGCTGTCGCAGGCAGGGTCTTCTCCTCTCCTGTACCAGTTGTCGTTACATTTTTGTTCAAGATTATTGTAATTGTTTTTTCGATGTATACCCCTTTTTCACATGTAAAGCACCATGGAATAAATGGTGAAAAAGTAATAATAATAATGTGGTCCAGACTCACGGCTACTGAGACTGGACCATGTGGAAGACAGGGTGGTGGTGATGGCAAACTGACAGGATTCATTGTCTACTATTCAACCAACAACCTTTTCACACTGCTCAGGCTTCAATAATGGTGTTCCGCGGCCCCCTAGAAATTGGGACAGGACGGTAGGTCGACATGATGTGTTTGTTGTGCTCCCTCAACAGGCACAGTTTCATCTTGCCCACAGCCTCGGCCTCTGCGTGTGCCATCACCACTACGTCCACTTCCCCGTCCCTTGCCACACATCTTGCCCATTTTGAATGGAGTTTAATATTTGTCACATTGCTAAAAATGTCTGTATTATTACTGCAGTAATATAGGATCACGTCTGATGGGCACAGTTTTAACCAGTGTCCTGGGAATCAGAGATGCTTCCAGGGGTCTTCCCCATGCTGTTCCCATGTCTTTTCAGCACTGTATGGATGTGTCTGATGATGTCTCACACTCCACATAACAAGATAAGGTAGCAAAGTGTTAATATGACATTTACCGATTGTAACGGGTCTGGGAGGCGGAACCTCTGAGCAACTTATACAAGGGGGCGGTCCTTGTAAGGAAGCGGGTGGCGACCAGGGAAGACAGGCAGGCAGTCACAGCAGGTGACCGGGACAGTCTCTGGGTAAACGGGCAGGAGGTCACGGCAAGTGCCCGGGACAGTCTCTGGGTAAACGGGCAGGAGGTCACAGCAAGTGACCGGGACAGTCTCTGAGTAAACGGGCAGGAGGTCTCGGCAAGTGACCGGGACAGTCTCTGGGTAAATGGGCAGGAGGTCACGGCAAGTGACCGGGACAGTCTCTGGGTAAACGGGCAGGTACGACCTGTGACGGCTGAGCCTCCAGGTAGGCTAGCAGGCAGATGGCAGATGAGTGCTCCCAGGTGAGCAGGCGAGAGTCTCTGGATAAGCAGGTGGTCACAGCATGTGACGGCAGAGCCTCCAGGTAGGCTAACAGGCAGGTAGCAGATGAGCGCTCCCAGGTGAGCGGGCAAGAGTCTCTGGACTGGCAGGTGGTCACAGCACGTGACGGCGGAGCCTCCAGGTAGGCTAACAGGCAGTTAGCAGATGAGCGCTCCCAGGTGAGCGGGCAAGAGTCTCTGGACTGGCAGGTGGTCACAGCACGTGACGGCGGAGCCTCCAGGTAAGCTAACAGGCAGGTAGCAGATAAGCGCTCCCAGGTGAGTGAGCAAGAGTCTCTGGACTGGCAGGTGGTCACTAGAGATGAGCGTTGTTCTACTCGAACTGTTCGCCAATCTCAAATTCGAGCTGTTTTGGGCGGTGTTCGAGCCGGTCGGCGAACACGAACAATTTGAGAAAAATTCGGCTGTTCGAGGTTATGTTCGATAACTGTTCGTGCACCAAAATCATAACTGGATTTTTTCTCAGTAATGATGAAAATTAATGTTAATACGCAGTTTGAGTGTACAGCGGGGCGGGGGGAGGGGCAGGGGATGGATCTCTGCAGGAACAATGAAGATCTCCATTTTTTTTTCTCTTTCCCGCATTTGCAGTGGGGAGGTGCAATCTGTCAGCCTATCAGCAGCGCACACACGGAGCGAAGTGCTTTTTTTCACACAAGCAAGGGCATGTGTGATTGGCAGTGTATGTCACATGTCCTTGCCCTATAAGACCAAGCCATTTTCCCCGTCGCCACCATTTTCTCACTGCTGCAGCTGCGTATTAGACGGCACCGCTGTTGCTGTGTGCGCTATACCTTGTTAATTTCAAGCCAATTTTCGCACAAATATACAGATAGCTTGGGAGTAGGGAATAGTTGTGATTGCAGTCCTTTTAAGGACTAGGTTACAGCATTTCCTACGACTTTTATCAGGCAGGTCTGTGCTCTTAAATAGATAGATTGTGGGAGTAAAGACTAATTGTAATTGGAGTCCTTTTCAGGACTAGGTTACATCAGTTCCTATCAGTTTTTGCCAGGCAGGTCTGTGCCAGTGCTGTGCAAGTTTTTTTCACAGCATTTGGCTGAATCTAGCAAAGCTAATCCTTTTTGGCCTATTGCAGAGTGTGTTAGTCAGTGGAGTAGCCTATCTGTGTTGCAAGATATACCACCTGTGTATAGAATACCAATTATTTTACTGCACCTAGTGAAGTAAAATCTTTTGGGCATAGCATCATTCTATTAGTCCATCTATACTGACCTCCATCAGGTTGCAAACTGAATATAATTTTTTTCTGCATCTAGCTCTGAAAAAATATTTGGGCTTCTAGCAGTGTGTGGGACTTGGTCTATTAGTCCATCTATACTGACCTCCATCAGGTTGCAAATTAAAAATAATTTTTTTCTTCATTTAGCTCTGAAAAAATATTTGGGCTTCTAGCAGTGTGTGGGACTTGTTCTATTAGTCCTTCTATACTGACCTCCAGCAGGTTGCAAATTGAATATAATTTTTTTCTGCATCTAGCTCTGAAAAAATATTTGGGCTTCTAGCGGTGTGTGGGACTTGGTCTATTAGTCCATCTATACTGACCTCCATCAGGTTGCAAATTAAAAATAATTTTTTTCTGCATCTAGCTCTGAAAAAATATTTGGGCTTCTAGCAGTGTGTGGGACTTGGTCTATTAGTCCATCTATACTGACCTCCATCAGGTTGCAAATTAAAAATAATTTTTTTCTTCATTTATCTCTGAAAAAATATTTGGGCTTCTAGCAGCGTGTGGGACTTGTTCTATTAGTCCATCTATACTGACCTCCATCAGGTTGCAAATTAAAAATAATTTTTTTCTGCATCTAGCTCTGAAAAAATATTTGGGCTTCTAGCAGTGTGTGGGACTTGGTCTATTAGTCCATCTATACTGACCTCCATCAGGTTGCAAATTAAAAATAATTTTTTTCTGCATCTAGCTCTGAAAAAATATTTGGGCTTCTAGCAGTGTGTGGGACTTGGTCTATTAGTCCATCTATACTGACCTCCATCAGGTTGCAAATTAAAAATAATTTTTTTCTTCATTTATCTCTGAAAAAATATTTGGGCTTCTAGCAGCGTGTGGGACTTGTTCTATTAGTCCATCTATACTGACCTCCATCAGGTTGCAAATTAAAAATAATTTTTTTCTGCATCTAGCTCTGAAAAAATATTTGGGCTTCTAGCAGTGTGTGGGACTTGGTCTATTAGTCCATCTATACTGACCTCCATCAGGTTGCAAATTAAAAATAATTTTTTTCTTCATTTAGCTCTGAAAAAATATTTGGGCTTCTAGCAGTGTGTGGGACTTGTTCTATTAGTCCTTCTATACTGACGTCCAGCAGGTTGCAAATTGAATATAATTTTTTTCTGCATCTAGCTCTGAAAAAATATTTGGGCTTCTAGCGGTGTGTGGGACTTGGTCTATTAGTCCATCTATACTGACCTCCATCAGGTTGCAAATTAAAAATAATTTTTTTCTTCATTTAGCTCTGAAAAAATATTTGGGCTTCTAGCAGTGTGTGGGACTTGTTCTATTATTCCTTCTATACTGACCTCCAGCAGGTTGCAAATTGAATATAATTTTTTTCTGCATCTAGCTCTGAAAAAATATTTGGGCTTCTAGCGGTGTGTGGGACTTGGTCTATTAGTCCATCTATACTGACCTCCATCAGGTTGCAAATTAAAAATAATTTTTTTCTGCATCTAGCTCTGAAAAAATATTTGGGCTTCTAGCGGTGTGTGGGACTTGGTCTATTAGTCCATCTATACTGACCTCCATCAGGTTGCAAATTAAAAATAATTTTTTTCTGCATCTAGCTCTGAAAAAATATTTGGGCTTCTAGCAGTGTGTGGGACTTGGTCTATTAGTCCATCTATACTGACCTCCATCAGGTTGCAAATTGAATAAAAAAATTTTCTGCATCTAGCTCTGAAAAAATATTTGGGCTTCTACCGGTGTGTGGGACTTGGTCTATTAGTCCATCTATACTGACCTCCATCAGGTTGCAAATTAAAAATAATTTTTTTCTGCATCTAACCCAGCCAATAGTTTTGGCCTAATACCACAGTTTGGCCACTCAGCTCTGCTCGGTTACCATCCATTGTTTTTTTGTGCAAACAACTCCAGAGTTGTGAATTAATTAACCACCAAAATGAGTGGAAAAAGGCCTGCTGCTGGTGGAAAGGGGAATAGGCGTGTTGGGAAGGGGAAAAAAGGTTGTGTCCGTGGGGTAGGTGCAGAAGAAAGACCATCTTCCAGCCAAACTAAAATGTCTACTTCTTTTAGCGGACAATGTGATAAGATCCCTTTCTTACGGCCACGCCAATCGCTACAAATTCCAGATGAGGCACAAAAACAGCAGGTGCTTCAACGGATATCAAGTGCTCCTTTAAGTGGGCTCTCCTCCACATCAACTTCAACATCACAAATACTCCAGTCCTCAAAGGTGTCACCCAAATCGCACTTGCTTCCTCACAGCTCCCAAATCTCCAGCTGCCCGTCTGAGTATGAGGTAGAACAGATGGTTGAGTCTGCAGAGCTGTTTACTCATACTATAGCCTGGGAATCAGAGGTCGACTCCAGCGCTTCTGTGAATCCAGACGAGGAAATGATCTGCACTGATGCCCAGAATCTTTATGAGTCGGATCCAGGACCAGACGCAGAAGGTTCTGACCATAATGTAGACCCTCATTCCCAAACTGTAACTCCTGTTGGTGGAGACAATGAGGAAGACGATGATAAGACTCAAATACCTGATTGGAGCGACAACTTTAGTTTTTTGTCAGGGCAGGAACAGGTTGGCTCTGAGGACGACGGGTGTGATAACGCACAGGGTGATGATGATGAGGTCGGAGATCCCACTTACTGTCAACCCACAGTCAGCCAAGAGATGAGGTCAGCAGAGGAGGTGGAGGAAGATGCTAGTGACAACGAGGTCAGGTTGCGCCTTCCTGGACAGAGACGTAGTACTGGAAGCACGTCAACAACTGCATCCTCAAACACAACTCTGCCTCTCACCACAAGTCGTGGTGGCTCTTCAGGTCGCATGGGTGCTAAGCCTTGCATAGCCTGGGCATTTTTTCAGATCGATAAAGATGACCCAACTCGTGTTATCTGTAACATTTGTCAGCAAAAGCTAAGTAGAGGCCAAAAAATACATAGTTTGAGTACTTCATGCATGAACCGGCACATGGACATGAAGCATAAGTTGCAGTGGGAAGCTCAGTGTGCTACAATGCGGTCTAGCCGGCCGGGCCAACCACCGTCTGCCATATCTTGTGCATCCGCGGGCTCTTCATCCTCTGTGACTGGGGGGACAGCAGTCACACCTGTTTTGGGGCGCAGACCTGCCACCTCTTTACCCGCAACAGCCAGCGTGATTGGCAGGTCATCATTTTCTTTGGAGGTGGTAACACCAGCTGGTCTTGAGCGCTGTCCGACATCGATAGCACCACCTTTGGATCAAGGCAACCTAACATGTCCGCCTGCATCTTCCTCACAGACCGGCAGTTTGCCGGGGACACCCTTATCAACCCCGTCTAAGCACAATAGCCAGCCCTCGGTCCCTCAGATGTGGACAAGTAAAAGACCATTTCCTCCTAGCCATGAGAAAGCTAAGAGGTTGAATTTCACCATCTGCAAGCTCTTGGCTACAGAAATGCTGCCTTTCCGCCTGGTGGACACAGAGGATTTTCGAGACCTTATGTCCGTCGCAGTGCCCCAGTACCAGATGCCCAGTCGGCACTACTTCTCAAAGAAAGGTGTGCCTGCGCTCCACCAGCATGTCGCACACAACATCACCGCTTCTTTGAGAAACTCTGTGTGTGACAGGGTGCATTTCACCACAGACACTTGGACGAGTAGGCATGGACAGGGGTGTTACATGTCGCTGACTGGGCACTGGGTAACTATGGTGACAGCAGGACAAGGGGCTGCTGTCCAAGTCTTGCCGTCCCCACGAGTTGTGCGTCAATCCTCTTTATGTCATTTTTCCTCCACTGCTTCTGCCTCCTCAACCTCCTCTCGGTCTTCCACCTGCACCCAAAGCCTGTCTGGTCATGCCACAAGCTTTCTAACTGCGCAGAAGGGATCCTGCACACCTCCTTACTATGCTGGCAGTAGGGCTCAACGTCATCAGGCGGTTTTTACATTGAAATGTCTGGGAAATGTGAGTCACACAGCTGAGGAGTTGTGGTCAGCTCTGGAGAACCAATTTCATGAATGGTTGTCTCCACTGGACCTGAAACCAGGGAAGGCCGTGTGCGACAATGCTGCAAACCTGGGTGCGGCCCTTCGCCGGGGCAATGTCACACACGTGCCTTGTATGGCTCACGTGTTGAACCTGGTTGTCCAGCAATTTTTAGCCCACTATCCCAGACTAGATGGCCTTCTGCAGAGGGCACGGTCGCTGTGTGCTCACTTCCGCCGTTCGCATCCCGCAGCTCAGCGACTTACATCTCTACAGAAGTCGTTGGGCCTGCCACTTCACCGGCTAAAATGCGATGTGCCTACCCGGTGGAATTCAACTCTGCACATGTTGCAGCGACTGTGGCAGCACCGACAAGCCCTGGTGCAATACGTTCTGACGTATAGCCTGGGCCAACGAGATTCAGAGGTGGGGCAAATCACGCTGGAGGAGTGGTCTCAGATCAGGGACCTATGCACCCTTCTGCACAGTTTTGAAATGGCGACGAAGATGTTTAGTGCTGACGATGCCATTATCAGCATGACTATTCCGGTGATTTACATGCTGGAGCACATGTTAAACAGAATTCGGAGTCAGGTGGTGGCACAAGAGGAGGTGGAGGAAGTAGAGGAGGAGGAGTTGTATGCGGAAGGGCTAACATCTGCAAGGTCCAGACGGTCGGCAGCACCAAGGCGGCAGGCATGTGAGGGTGGGGGAGATGATTTTACCAGGGCGCATGGTAGCAGCCAAACTAGTGAGGAAGGTGCAGGAGCCCAGGAAGAAGTGGAGGACGAACTGATGGAAGACTCATCAGATGAGGGAGACCTTGATCACATTTCTGTTGTGCGAGGTTGGGGGGAGAGGACAGAGGAAGGAAGCATGATTGCTACCTCGCCACCAACACAACAGGGACTTGGTGCTCCTGGATGCGCAACACACATGAGTGCCTTCTTGCTGCACTACCTGCAACATGACCCTCGAATTGTGAGAATTAGAAATAATCCTGACTACTGGGTTGCCACACTGTTAGATCCCCGGTACAAAAGTAAATTTGCAGAAATTATTCCTGCCATAGAAAGGGATGCACGCATGCAGGAGTATCAGCAGAGACTGTTGCAGAATCTTACATGTGCTTTTCCACAAAATACCAGTGGTGCACGTAGTGAATCTCACAGTTCCAACTTGCCAACCGTGGGACCGTCAAGTGTTCAGCACTCAAACCGTAACAGAACCACAGTATCTGCTGGTAACATCAATTTTGCGGAATCATTTCACCACTTTTTTAGCCCATCCTTTGCAAGGCCACAGGAGACAAGAAGTCTGACACATAGTCAACGCCTAGAGACGATGGTACAGGAGTATCTCCAAGTAAACATTGAAGCCATGACTGTGTCACTGGACCCTTGCTCTTTTTGGGCTTCCAATCTGGATAAATGGCCGGAGCTAGCCACTTACGCCTTGGAGATCTTGTCATGCCCCGCAGCCAGCGTTCTGTCTGAACGTGTGTTCAGCGCTGCTGGTGGTGTGCTGACAGATAAGCGCACGCGGCTCTCCACTGATAATGTAGACAGACTCACGTTCATAAAGATGAACAAATCATGGATCCGAAACGACTTTTCTACCCCTGTGTCATCCTGGGGAGAGTAAAAGCTTGATGATTGGTTAAAATCACCCTACCAACCGTTTTAAGCTTTCAAATTACTAATCATGTTTATCTGTATCTTGACTGGAAAATAATTTGGGCTTTGTAGCAGTGTGCAGCACTGATCCTATTAGGCCATCTATAATAAGCTTCACCAGATTTAAAATTAAAAATAATTTTTAGCTGCATCTAGCCCGGAAAATAATTTTGGGGCTCCGAGATGCGCAAGACACATAAGTGCCTTCTTGCTGCACTACCTGCAGCATGACCCTCATATTGTCAGAATTCGAAGTAATCATGACTACTGGGTTGCCACACTCTTAGATCCCCCAAACTTTTCGATCAACCTTTTCATTTTAATAAAGACCAAAAAAATGGTCATTTTTGAAATTATAAGCATTAGCAGGTTGTTAGAAACTGAAATCAAACAGTTTTCAACTCAAAACTTTATTCTAGGTGATGTTACATTTTCACATAGGACCCCTTGTTCGAAAGGAGCTTCTGAACTCTCTCGTCCATTGAATTTGTCAGGTTTTGGATGGTTTCTGCTTCAATTGTTTTGCATGAGGACAGAATACCCTCCCAGAGCTGTTGCTTAGATGTGAACTGCCTCCCGCCATCATAGACACTCCTTTTAATGATGCTCCAAAGGTTCTGAATGGGGTAGAGGTCAGGGGAGCATGGGGGTCACACCATAAGTTTGTCCCCTTTTATGCCCATATCAGCCAGAGATGCAGATGTTTTATGTGCAGCATGAGATGGTGCATTATCATGCAGAAAAATGATCTTGCTGTGAAATACACGGTTCTTCTTCTTGAACCATGGCAGGAAGTGCTGTTTGAGAAAATCCACATACATTATGGAGTTCATCTTTAGCGCCTTCAGGGATCCTAAAGGGGCCGACAATCTCTCTCCCCATGATTCCAGCCCAAAACATTACTCCACCTCCTCCTTGTTGGCGCTGTAGCCGTGTTTGCGTGGGGTGTCCATCAACCAGCCATCCTCCACTCCATTCATCTGGACCATCGAGCGCTGCACGGCACTCATCCGTGAACAAAACAGTTTTGAAATCAGTCTTCATGTAATGTTTGGCCCACTGGAGCCGTTTCTGCTTGTGTGAAGTGGATAGAGGAGGTCGACAGGATGGCATATGCACAGCTGCAAACCTCTGAAGGACCCTGCATCTTGTTGTTCGGGGGACGTTGGAGGCACAAGCAGCTTCAAAAACTTGTCTGCTGCTATGACAAGGCTTTTTTGCCGCTGCTGTTTCAACCTGACGTAATTGCCTGTAGGAAAGAGTCCTCAATTTGCCCTTATCAGCACGCACACGTGTGTACTGTGAATCAGCTATATACTTCTTGATTGCCAAGACACTTCATCCTGATCATCGCACAATGTTGATTGTAGTCATGCCTTGACCTAAACACTCCACAATTTGTTGCTTCTCAGCAGCCGACACATCCTTTTTCTTTCCCATTTTGGCAGAAAATGTAGGCTGCTTAATAATGTGAGAGAGCCTTCTTAAGTAGTCTTGCCTTTCATTGGACACACCTGCCAAACTAATTAGCACAGGTGTCTGCAATTGCTTACAGTGATATAAAGAGCCCTGACACACATCACCATCAATGAGTTTAACTGACAAACAAACAAATTCTTCCCTTATCACTCCTAAACACTTTTTGCATAATAATTTGGAACGCGGTGTACATGTGCTTTTCCACAAAACACCAGTGGTTCACGTAGTGAATCTTACAGTTCTAACTTGCCAACCGTGGTCTGTATGGAATTGTTCAATAAAGGGCCCAAAATTAAGATAACATAGATGGGAGAGGTCTCTATGAATAGGAATTCCTAAGTATTTGATACCCTGTGAGGGCCAGGCAAAGGGAAAGTTGGACTGGATGGAATCCTATATGGATTTAGGGAGGGAGACATCGAGGGCCTCAGACTTCGCTGCATTGATTTTAAAATTTTACCATGTAACAAAGTGATCTATTTCAGCCATAACAGCAGGGATGGATATATGTGATTGAGTGATATATACTAGGACATCATCAGCAAATAGAGAGCACTTGTACTCGGTGCCTCCCACCTCAATCCACCTAATATTGGGGTTATGGCGAATTGATGAGAGCAGGTGCTCCGTCACTAGGATGTATAAGAGAGGGGACAGAGGACATCCCTGCTTTGTCCCATTGGTGATTGTGAAAGGTGATGAAAATGTTCTGACGCACCCCCTGGGCCTTGGGACACCCGGAGCCGGACCCTTTTTGGTGGATGCTGGTGGTTGTAGTCTTCGTGGCGGCGATCCGGTTCCGTGGCTCAGGGCGGTCAAACCAGTGGCGGAACTATTTATGTGGTTTTGATGTTTAAATGTCCGACTACGCCACCCGTGGATTGCGGTCAGAGTGAACCGCCGCTACAGGGCAGACCGCTAAGGCTGGTGTTGTGGGTGCAGCAGAGCGTAGCATAACTCCCCACGGGAGGAGTATAGCCTCAGGGCAGTGTATGCGGAGGATGGGGGTGATGGTGCAGGGCAGCAGCAGTAACGACACGGAGTCAGTGATGCAGTTCAGGGCCTTTACTCACAGTTCTTATTATCCAGACCACGTCTGCAGGTAACGGCTGCCCACGTCGTACTGTGCTCACCAGGTGAGGGGCTCAGACAACTCCCAGATAACTTTGGAGCGCTTCACAGGACCCCCTTTGTGTGTCCTTTGTCTGGCCTTTCTTACCAACACTTCTGTCCGGCTGCCTCGGGCCTCCTCTTGGTAAACTTGGCGCCAGTTTCCCTGACCCTATGTGGTGCCTTCCTAGCGGGTGGAGCAAGGGGCTGCGCCACATAAAATGTCAGAGCCTCCGGTTTCTAGCTGAGGGTCGTTTCCTGCCTCCACTAGTTCGGGGACCGGTCTCGCCCTTTGGCCTGACCCCTCCACGCAGGTGGATTCGGGCGTGCGGTGGCGACTCGCCCGTCCGCACCCCTGGGATCCCTTCATTCCTCGTTCCTGGAGCCTTCTCCGCTCCTCTTCCTTCCTTCTCCCTCTTGCAGGGCTGGGCCTCTGTTACTAGGCCCGCCTCCGGAGCAGAGCTCATGCAGAGCCCCTGCTCCCTGCCACTTCTGCTCAGACTTCTCTGCACTGAACTAAGATGGTGCCCACCTTTTATACTCCCTTCTCAATGCACCCAGGAACTGCTTCCTCCCTGCTCCTGCACTGCAGGGTTCCCCTTCCTCAGTGTTCCCTCCCCCCACTCCAGCCAGGGACAGGGACTGTCGTGCCCATCTCAGGGGCATATTGGTCGCCCTGCCCCACGGCAATGTGGTGTAATGCATGCAGGTGTCGGGTCCTGATCCACACTCCATCCTTATCTGAGAGTGAGATATCACACCTCTGGGTGAGGTGCAATACGTCTGTAGCAACCGAGCCCTCGGTGCTACAGTTCCATTTATCTTCAGCCTAGGTGACGTATTGTGATACAGGGCCGTGATTTTGGCTATAAAAGGGTCCCCTAGACCCCTACCCCAAGCTTTTTAAGAGAATCATATATGGCGTGCCAGGAGACTCTATGGAATGCTTTCTCAGCATCCAATGAGAGTATCTACTTACAAATTTTTAACTGCATCTAGCCCAGGAAATACTTTGTGCCTAGTAGCAGTGTCTGCTAGTCAGCGGATTATCCCGGCTGTTAAGCAAGCTACACCACCTGTAGTTTGGACACTTAATTTTTTCAAAGGAAATGCTTCGGGACCACGGGATACTTATTGAAGAGCATCAGGAGGCACCCCAAGGCATAGGGGCTGGGATTGGCACTAGGATGCCTTGCGGTGGACAGCCGAGCTCGATCCTTATAAAAGCTTTTTAACTGCAGCAGCTTTAGTGGACGCTACTGGAGCTGGAATTACGCGGCTGCTGGCATGAGACTTGCCCTCCAATAGATCCTTGTAAATGGATTTAAAGTGTATTCATTCAAATTAGAGGGACAATTTAAATTAAAAAGCTTAGAGCTGCCTCCACCACAGGGGGGCTCTCTCGACCCACCAGCGGACAGGCACCAGTATTGGGAGAGGGGGGCTGGCCGTCAGGGTTCACCGCGGCTCTGGCACAAACCCGGCGACACGGAGGTGGCACGGGCAGGAGCGGACTGGCCGTCTCGGCTTCTCACTTTTTGGATTTTAGAAGGGCATGACATGCCTATATCTGTGTCTCCCCCTCCTTTTACTCCTCCACCTCTTTTCTTTTCGCATGACTATATGTACTTGTCACTTTTCCATGTGTTAGTTGTGTCTTCTGAGCAGTTTGTCAGCTTTTGGACACCTTTGAAGGTGTTTTCTATGTGTTTCTATGTGTTTTTGTTTGCCTGCCATTGGTTTTAACGGTGTTCGAAGGTGTTCGACGAACAGTTCGACGAACAGTTCGGCGAACACACGGGTGTTCGACGAACCGAACCGAACTCGAACACTACGGGGGTGGCTCAACACTAGTGGTCACAGCACGTGATGGCGGAGCCTCCAGGTAGGCTAACAGACAGGTAGCAGGTGAGCGCTCCCAGGTGAGCGGGCAAGCTGGTCCATAGACAGACTGACAGGTGTCGGAAGGCAGACCGTCGGACCTCAGGCTAGCAAGCAGGAAAGAGGATGACAGGCAGGAATCTGGCAGCAAACTGGCAGGAGACTGGCAGGTAACTGGCAGGTAACAGGCAACGGGACCTGAGGGCTGAAGCAGAGTAGTGAACAGTGCAACAACATTGCTCGGGCACCTCCATTTTGGAGGAGGTGCCTTATATATGGAGGGATCCTCCGGCCATTGGCCGGGGCCTCCTTAGGGCGACGCGCGCGGCCCCTTTAAGAGAGGGGGAGCGTGTGCGCGCGCCCTAAGCACAGTGACCGGGGGAGAGCGGGCGCTGCAAGCAGAGCGGGAGGAAGCCGCCGGGCACGGAGCAGAGAGGTGAGGGGAACAGCGTCCCTGCCTAGCAGGAGGCAGGGACGCCGACGCTACAGTACCCCCCGCCTTTAGGCCCCCCCTTTTTTAGGCCAGACAGAAATTTAGCAAGGATGAGAGGGGCATGGATGTTCTCTCCTCAGGACCAAACCCCTTCCAATCCACTAGAAAAAAGGTCTTTCCTCTTACCCTTTTGGTGGCCAGAATGTTCTCTACCTCAAACTCGTCTTCAGCAGAAACCGGAGCAGGAGGCGTACCTGTAGACTTGGAAAAGGAGTTAAGTACCACGGGTTTGAGAAGAGATACATGGAAGGAGTTAGGGATCCGTAAGTTGGCCGGGAGTTTCAATTTATAGGCCACCGGGTTGATCTGTTTGATAACCTCCAGTGGGCCGATGAACCGAGGCCCTAACTTATAGGAAGGAATCTTGAGCCGGACATATTTGGATGAGAGCCAGACTTTATCTCCGGGACGAAATTGTGGGGAATCCAGGCGTTTTTTGTCGGCGTGTATCTTCATCCGCTCGGACGACTGAAGGAGTGCGGATCGGGTACTCTCCCAAATGGAGGAAAATTTGCTAACGAGAGATTCCGCGGCCGGGTTGTCCACAGAGGTGGAGACAGGAAAAGGGATCCAAGGATGCTGACCGAAGACTACAAAAAACGGGGATTTAGAAGAAGATTCGCTCTCGTGATTGTTGTAAGAGAACTCGGCCCATGGTAGGAGATCCACCAAGTCTGAATGGTGGGTATTAACGAAGTGCCGGAGGTAACTGGTCAAATTCTGATTGATCCGCTCCACTTGACCATTGGACTGTGGGTGGTAAGCGAAGGAGAAGTCCAGGGTGACGTCGAGCAGTTTACATGTGGCTCTCCAGAAGCGTGAGGTGAACTGAACCCCACGATCCGACACGATGTGGAGAGGCAGACCATGGAGACGGAAGATGTGGCGGATAAAGTCTTTAGCTAGCTCGGGAACAGACGGGAGGCCTGGCAGGGGAATAAAATGAGCCATTTTGGAAAAGCGGTCAGCGACCACCCAAATGACCATACAACCGGCAGAGACGGGGAGATCTGTTATGAAGTCCATAGCTATATGTTGCCACGGGGCAGCAGGCACAGGCAGAGGAAGAAGGCGGCCGGCAGGCAGGTGTCTCGGAACTTTGTTGCGGGCGCAGGACACACAGGCAGAAACAAAGTCAATTACATCCTTGTGCAGGGTAGGCCACCAGTAGTGCCGGGTAATAAGCTGGAGGGTCTTTTTCTGACCGGCGTGCCCAGCTAGCTTAGACGAGTGACCCCGGTGTAGAATCTTCTTCCGATCGGACTCCGTTACGAACGTCTTACCGGGAGGGAGACGATTTAGGCCCACGGGGGCTACCTGCATTACTCTGGCGGGATCGATGATGTGTTTAGGCTCCTCCTCAAGATCAGACACCAGAAAGGATCGGGACAGGGCGTCAGCTTTGATGTTTTTGTCAGCCGCACGAAAATGAAGAATGAAATCAAAGGGGGCAAAAAACAAAGACCACCGGGCTTGGCGCGGGTTAAGTCTCTGGGCGCTCTGGAGATATGCCAAGTTCTTGTGGTCAGTGTAAATTATTACCGGGTGGAGAGCCCCCTCGAGCAGGTAACGCCACTCCTCCAGTGCCATCTTAATGGCCAACAATTCTCGGTCTCCTATAGAATAATTGTGCTCAGAAGAGGAGAAAAGTTTGGAGAAAAAGCCGCAGGTTACCTTTCTTCCGGAAGAAGATTTTTGGGTAAGTACCGCCCCAGTTCCGGAGGAGGAGGCGTCAACTTCTAGGAAGAATTGTTTGTTGCCGTCCGGACGATGCAGCACCGAGGCGGAGAGGAAGGCCTGTTTTAAGGAAAGAAATGCCTCCTCTGCTTCGGGCGGCCATTCTCTGGGGTTCGTACCTTTACGGGTGAGAGCAGAGATAGGGGCGGTCCGGGAAGAGAAGTGAGGAATGAACAGGCGGTAATAGTTGGCGAAGCCCAGGAACCGCTGAATAGCCTTCAACCCCTCTGGTCGGGGCCACTTCTGGATGGCAGACAGTTTCTCAGGATCCATTTGTAGACCTGTCTGAGAGATTATGTAGCCCAGAAATGGAAGAGAGGTCTGCTCAAAGATGCACTTCTCATATTTAGCGTAGAGGTGGTTCTGCCTGAGCCTGAGCAGGACCTGACGAACGTCCCTCCGGTGAGTAGGAAGATCCGGAGAGAAGACCAAGATATCGTCCAGGTACACCACCACGCAGGAGTAGAGAAGATCACGGAAGATGTCATTGACCATCTCTTGAAAGACGGCAGGAGCGTTACAGAGACCGAAGGGCATCACAAGGTACTCATAGTGGCCGTCCCGGGTATTGAATGCCGTCTTCCACTCATCCCCCTGACGGATACGGACCAGGTTATACGCCCCACGGAGATCCAGTTTGGTGAAGATTCTAGCCCCCCTCAGACGGTCAAATAATTCAGGAATAAGCGGAAGGGGGTATTTATTCTTCACAGTAATCTGGTTTAGGCCTCTATAGTCTATACATGGACGGAGTGAGCCGTCCTTCTTTTTGACAAAGAAGAAGCCTGCTCCCGCCGGGGAGGTAGATTTCCGGATAAATCCCCTGGCCAGGTTCTCCTCAATATATTCAGACATGGACCGGGTTTCAGCAGCGGACAAAGGGTAGATTCGCCCACGAGGAGGAGTAGAGCCGGGCATCAGGTCGATTGGGCAGTCGTATGGTCTATGAGGAGGTAAAGTCTCTGCCTCTTTTTTATTGAAGACATCCGCATAAGACCAATAGGGAACCGGAAGACCGGGCAGATTGGCTGGGGTAGGAGAAGGACGGGCAGGACGAACGGGAACTAGACAAGTCTTATGGCAGTCCTGTCCCCAGCGAAGGACCTCTCCGGTCTGCCAGTCAAGCATGGGTGCATGTTTCTGGAGCCAAGGCAGGCCAAGCAATAGTGCGTGAGAGAGTCCAGGCAGAACATGAAAGGAGATGCTCTCAGAATGCAGCATTCCCACCTGTAGAGTCAGAGATTCGGTGATGAGTTGGATGGGATGTGGTAAGAGACCCCCATCCACGGCGGCGACAGATAAAGGTACGGCCAGAGGTTTGGTGGGAATGTGGTATTTTTCTACCAGGGATTGAGAGATGAGATTTCCAGCAGCTCCAGAGTCAAGTTGAGCCAGTTCAAAATAGCGGTTCTCTCCGCAGGAGATAGAAACAGACAGCATCAGGGATGGAGAGGGTTTACTTTTGTCTAGGTCGACCTCTCTGAGCGATCCTAGACACAGGCGTTTCCCGACCTCTCAGGGCAGGAACGGATCCGGTGCTCCTTACTGCCACAGTAGAAACAGCTCCCCTCGGCACGACGTAAGTCTTGACGGGTCTTGACCATCTTGGTCTGGTCGACCTGCATAGGCTCAGGTGAGTGTGCCTGGGGAGTAACAGAGGGAGTGACGGGTCTCTGGAAGGTAGGGACTAGACGTGGAATCCTCCTCTCATGGGTGACCTCCCTAGCGCGCTCCTGGAACCGGATGTCAATCCGGGTGGCAAGTGTAATCAAGTCGTCGAGAGTGGTAGGAATGTCCCGACCGGCGAGTTCATCTTTAATACGGCCGGACAGACCCTCCCAGAAGACGGACACCAGGGCGTCGTTATCCCAGGCCAGCTCCGAAGCAAGGGTACGGAACCGTATGGCATATTGGCCCACGGTGAGACTCCCTTGACAGAGGCGTAGCAGAGATGAGGCGGATGAGGTCTTCCGTCCGGGTTCGTCGAAGACCTTCCGGAAAGCCGTGAGAAAGGCTGGCAGGTCGGACACCAGAGGGTCTCCTCTCTCCCATAGAGGATTTAGCCAAGCCAGTGCCTCTCCCGTGAGATGGGACATGATGAAGGCTACTTTGGCCCGGTCGGAATTAAACTGGTGGGACTGGTGCTCAAAGTGCAGGGTGCACTGGTTAATGAAGCCCCGAGCTTGAGCGGAGTCGTCTCCGAAGCGAGGAGGTGCAGAAAGCCGGATTCCAGAGCAGGATACTATGGTATTGGTGGGCAGCGGAGCAACCGGGCTGCGAGTCATGACACTAGCCGTGGTTGCTGGTGGGGCAGTCAAAGTGTCCAGGCGAGTATTGACATTCCGCAGGTGACCCAGGATGGACTCCTGTTGGGACCTCTGTCGGGACAGTTCATGACAAAGGTCCGAGAGCGAGGGAGCTTGGGTGCCACCGGGTTCCATGGCCCGAGCAAACTGTAACAGGTCTGGGAGGCGGAACCTCTGAGCAACTTATACAAGGGGGTGGTCCTTGTAAGGAAGCGGGTGGCGACCAGGGAAGACAGGCAGGCAGTCACAGCAGGTGACCGGGACAGTCTCTGGGTAAACGGGCAGGAGGTCACGGCAAGTGACCGGGACAGTCTCTGGGTAAACGGGCAGGAGGTCACAGCAAGTGACCGGGACAGTCTCTGGGTAAACGGGCAGGAGGTCTCGGCAAGTGACCGGGACAGTCTCTGGGTAAACGGGCAGGAGGTCACGGCAAGTGACCGGGACAGTCTCTGGGTAAACGGGCAGGTATGACCTGTGACGGCTGAGCCTCCAGGTAGGCTAGCAGGCAGATGGCAGATGAGTGCTCCCAGGTGAGCAGGCGAGAGTCTCTGGATAAGCAGGTGGTCACAGCATGTGACGGCGGAGCCTCCAGGTAGGATAACAGGCAGGTAGCAGATGAGCGCTCCCAGGTGAGCGGGCAAGAGTCTCTGGACTGGCAGGTGGTCACAGCACGTGACGGCGGAGCCTCCAGGTAGGCTAACAGGCAGGTAGCAGATGAGCGCTCCCAGGTGAGCGGGCTAGAGTCTCTGGACTGGCAGGTGGTTACAGCACGTGACGGCGGAGCCTCCAGGTAGGCTAACAGTCAGGTAGCAGATGAGCGCTCCCAGGTGAGCGGGCAAGAGTCTCTGGACTGGCAGGTGGTCACAGCACGTGACGGCGGAGCCTCCAGGTAGGCTAACAGGCAGGTAGCAGATGAGCGCTCCCAGGTGAGCGGGCAAGAGTCTCTGGACTGGCAGGTGGTCACAGCACGTGATGGCGGAGCCTCCAGGTAGGCTAACAGACAGGTAGCAGGTGAGCGCTCCCAGGTGAGCGGGCAAGCTGGTCCATAGACAGACTGACAGGTGTCGGAAGGCAGACCGTCGGACCTCAGGCTAGCAAGCAGGAAAGCGGATGACAGGCAGGAATCAGGCAGCAAACTGGCAGGAGACTGGCAGGTAACTGGCGGGTAACTGGCAGGTAACACGCAACGGGACCTGAGGGCTGAAGCAGAGTAGTGAACAGTGCAACAACATTGCTCGGGCACCTCCATTTTGGAGGAGGTGCCTTATATATGGAGGGATCCTCCGGCCATTGGCCGAGGACTCCTTAGGGTGACGCGCGCGGCCCCTGTAAGAGAGGGGGAGCGCGCGCGCGCCCTAAGCACAGTTCCCGGGGGAGAGCGGGAGGAAGCCGCCGGGCACGGAGCAGAGAGGTGAGGGGAACAGCGTCCCTGCCTAGCAGGAGGCAGGGATGCCGACGCTACACCGATGAATGTATTTTTCACCAAAAGTGTGAACGTGTGAACATAGCCCAAGGTGTGGTGGAGCATTTTGTTTTTGGTTATTTACTTTGCCTTATTACAAGTCATCACATTGCAAAGAATGTTCCTTAATATATTTCCCAGCAAAATCCAATTTGGTTTCGTTTTTGTATGTTTTATTGTGAGTCCGTAAAAGTGGCGTAATACTCTGACAACATTATTGACAGCAGTGACCAGGGAGTCAGAGATGCTTGCAGGGGTCTTCTCCATGCTGTTCCCATGTAATTTGAGCACTGTTCCCATAGATTTCGGCAATTTTTAGACCCTCTGCAGACCTCCGGGAGAGGCGCCGGAAAAATGCTTGAGTTTCCCATAGACTTACATTGGGCTCATTGCTCGAATCGAGCACTCGAGCATTCCAATTTGCTCGACTCAAGCAATGAGTACCCAAGCATTTTAGTGCTCGCTCATCACTAGTGGCAATAGGTATACGTCCCAATAAAATCTAGTGTTGACATAAAAACTGCAGCAGAAAGCACTTGCCAATCTATGGTGTAGTGATCGCGCTGGCTAATGCTGAGCTCCGCCACGATCACATGCGGGTGTCAGCTCTATGTGACAGCTTTCACCCCGCAGCAAAGCCCACAATCGGTGCTAGCATCGATCGCAGGCGTTTAACCCCTGTGATGCCACTGTCAATAGTGACAGCGAAATCACAGGGCATTGCAAAGGGCGTGGGCTCCCTGTCTGCTCCCATCAGCACAAGGCGATGCGATGGGGTTGTGCTGATGGTCTAAATGGTGACCAAAAAAAAAGGGATAGTTGTTCCAGCGTCTAATAAAATAATTCTTTCTTTATTTTTCGTCCATTAAAAACTTGCAAAAATTACATAGATTGCATAGACAGGGTAGGGGAGCAAGACGCTTTTTGAACGCTCACTTGCGTTCTTTATCACTGCATAGCTACACAATGAAAAGGATTTTCTAAAATACTAAAAATGTGCCAATGAAAACAGTTGGAACAAATCACATGACATAATTACTTCATTAAGCAACAGGTGCATGAAAATATTCAATAGTGATACATGGTTTCTCTCTTCAGATTAAAACCCTTTGGGCTTCTTGAATCCAAATTAAATATCCAATACGCTTCTTTTGTCAATAATTTTCGCTGTATATCTCCACCTCTTGCATGTCGAAAAAGTTTTTAAATACCTAAAACTTTCAAAGAAGACATGTCACGATTGTGCTCAATAATAAAATGCTTTGCGATAGCAGAGACATTTCTACTGGTGTTATTTGAATTAAGTATGTCATTATAATGTTCATTAAACCTAGTTTTTAATTTACGCGTAGTACAACCTATATAAAATTTATCGCATATAGTACAATTCATTTTGTATACCACGTTCTCTGAATCACAATTAATATACTGTTTGATTTTATATTCATTTGAATGATCAGAATAATGAAAAACAGAACTGCACAGTGTGTATGAACACATGCGACATTTCAGTGAACCACATTTAAACTGCCCTTTTTGCTGCAACCAAGTGCGTTTTTTATGTGTGGATCAGAAAAAAATGTTGGAGAAAGTGAGTCACCTAATGAAGGTGCCTTTTTTGCCACAACATTACAGCCTTTTTTCAAAATGCATGCTAATGTTTCATCTTCAAAAAGTATTGGTAGATGTTTAGTAAACTATTTTTTTTATTTCTGAAAATTGTGCACTATATTGCAGCGAGATGACAGGTTTACTTTTCAAAAAATCATTTTTTATTTTTGTTTTAGGACGCAACAGATCAGTCCGCTTTTTGACAGAAAATTATTTTTTTACCCCTGTCCAATACCCATTGGGGATAACCCCATTGTTTTAATCTTTTTTGAGGTTAATATTACTTCATTTTCAGCAACTATGGGATCAGAGCAATTTCTGACAATTCTTGTGAACTCACCTACTGGTATGGCTTTAACTACTTAACCGTAAGATTTCTTATAAAGTGGTTAATATCCATGATTGTCCCAAACAGGTCAAAATTTTTTTCAGGTATAAAACTAAGGCCTCTTGACAGCAAAATAAGTTGTTCATTAGAAAAATCACGAGAAGACAAATTTAATACACTTGACGTTGCAATAATTATTTCTTGTTTCTTGTAGTCATGGTGTGCGTTCCGCTTGTGTTTCCTCCCGCCCCGTCTTTTATGTTTTTTGCAACCTTTGTTATGGGAATAGCATCACCATTGCTTTCAGTTTCAGATTGAGTTGAGATTTCTGAGATGTTGGATTCTGAAAAACTGACCGAAAATGGTCTAGTTTTAGATGTGTCCGTGTTTTCTTTATTTTTCTGATTCCTTTTCTTCTTTTTAAGAATGGATTTAGGAGTACGATCACCACTAATATTACGACTCCAATCATACACATGATTCAGAGAGTAATCGAATATGTCCCTTTGAAATTTGCGTTTTTTTATTTGCATGATATTATCTTCAAGTTTAGTGACAGATTTCTGAATTTTAACAAGGGATTCATCTAGTTCTTTCTGAAACCCATTCTCAATCAAATCAGATTTTTTAATTTCAATGTCTTTCTGGATGACCTGGAGTTGTATGTTCTCAAACTTTATAATTAATTTCATGAGATTCAAAGAGCAAATATTCAAAATGCTGTTCCAGTCATTCATGAAATCCACATTGTAAACTTCAGTTGGTATCTTTTCAAGTCTCAGACCCCTCGGTATCATATCTTTATTTAGATATTTTTGTAAAGTTATTGAATCCCACCATAACTTCGACTCTTCTAGCATCAGTTTCTCCAGGTTTTTAACCGCATCAGAGAAGTCAGAGCTTGTTGGAGTACTTTCATTATCATCAAAAACACTGGCTGCTTTTTCTTCCCGTGTTTTAAACATAATGGACTTTTTTAATTGTGGACCAGGGAGTCAAGGCTAAGAATCAAACAAATATGTAGCTATGGAAACATTGAGATTCCATTTGGAAAAGTACAGTCTGTATCCTGATGTAATGCAAGAATATATATTAGATGTGACCAATTTTTTATTAAATCATAATTATTTTGTCTTTGACATAATTTTTTATTTACAGATCCAAGGTGTCTCAATGGGTGCTCGTTTCTCACCTTCTTTGGCAAATCTGACTATGTCATATTGGGAACATTGTTTTTTGTATTCAGACAGTAATCCTTTTATACCTAATTTGTCCTGGTATGGTAGATTTATTGATGAGTCTGCCATTCCAGGATTTGTTACATTTTTGAATGACAATTCATTTAATTGAACAGCACGTTCATGCCGAGCTGTGATCCCACCTCTCCTCCTCCTCCCTCTTCGGCCGCCTTCAATCCGGTTTCCTACCGCACCACTCCACCGAAACAGCCCTAACTAAAGTCACCAATGACCTACTGACCGCCAAGAGCAAGCGACACTACTCCGTCCTCCTTCTTCTCGACCTCTCCACCGCCTTCGACACATTCGACCACCCCCTCCTACTCCACATCCTAGAATCCCTTGGCATCACTGACCTAGCCCTCTCATGGATCTCCTCCTACCTAACAGACCGGACTTTCAGCGTCACCCACTCCCACACCTCATCCTCGCCCCACCCCCTTTCTGTTGGAGTTCCCCAAGGCTCAGTCCTGGGACCACTACTCTTCTCCGCATACACCCTTGGCCTGGGGAAACTCATCGAATCCCACGGCCTCCAATACCACCTCTAAGCTGACGACACCCAGCTCTACCTGTCTGGCCCCAACATTTCCGCCCTACTATCCAAAATTCCCTAATGCCTATCCGCCATCTCATCCTTCTTCTCCACCCGATTCCTCAAACTCAACATGGACAAGACCGAGATAATCTACTTCCCCCCCAACCACTCTCCCCAGCTCCACAACTTATCCATCACAATCAACGACTGCACCCTCTCACCCGTCGCCCACGCAAAGTGCCTCGGGGTAATCCTCGACTCCTCCCTCTCCTTCAAGCCCCACATCGAAGCCCTCGCCACCGCCTGCCGACTCCAACAGAGGAACATTGCCCGAATCCACTCGTTCCTTGACCAGGACTCGGCAAAAACGCTTATCCATGCCCTCATCATCTCCCGTCTCGACTACTGCAACCCCCTGCTCACTGGCCTCCCCGCTTCCTCCCTCGCACCTCTCCGCACCATCCTCAAATCCGCTGCCCGACTCATCCACCTATCTCCCCGTTTCACCCCCGCCTCCCCCCTCTGCCAAGCCCTTCACTTGCTCCCCTTTGCCCTGAGATCACAGTTCAAAACCGTAACCCTAACATACAAGGCCATACATAACCTGTCCCCTCCCTACATCTCCAACCTGGTTTCCAGATATGTCCCCCCGCACGATCTTCGCTCCTCTCAAGAAGTTCTCCTCTTCCCCCCTCTCATTTCCTCCTCCCACAACCGCCTACAAGACTTCTCTCGTGCATCCGCCATACTCTGGAACTCTCTCCCCCATCACATCCGACACTCCCCTACCCTGGGAACCTTCAAGAAAAGCCTAAAGACCCACCTCTTCCTTCCGGCCTACAGCCCACACTGAGACCCATCCGCTACACTATCTCACCCTCTCCTCTCCCCTTCCTCCTGTCTCCCCACCCACCCCCTATAGACTGTGAGCCTTCGTGGACAGGACCCCCTGCCCTACTGTACCAGTGCGCCTCGTTTGATGTTTCATGTTCGTGTCCCTGTCTGCCTCTAGACTTGTAAAGCGCCGTAGAACCTAATGGCGCTATGTAAATATTTAATAATAATAATAATAATAATAATAATTTGCGGTTTACTGTTTCTTATAGTTCAAAAGTTTTGGTGTTCTTAGATTTGATTCTTACGGGCATTCCAAGAGAAATTGTATCCACTGCTATTAATCGCAAACCATCTGCAGGTAATTACATCATGCATTTTTCTAGTAGTCAACCACAGCATGTAGCTAAAGCCATAACAGTAGGTGAGTTCACAAGAATTGTCAGAAATTGCTCTGATCCCATAGTTGCTGAAAATGAAGTAATATTAACCTCAAAAAGATTAAAACAACGGGGTTATCCCCAATGGGTATTGGACAGGGGTAAAAAATAATTTCTGACAAAAAACGGACTAATCTGTTGCATCCTAAAACAAAAGTAAAAAATGATTTTTTGAAAAGTAAACCTGTCATCTCGCTGCAATATAGTGCACAATTTTCAGAAATAAAAAAATTGTTTACTAAACATCTACCAATACTTTTTGAAGATGAAAAATTATCATGCATTTTTAAAAAAGGCTGTAATGTTGTGGCAAAAAAGGCACCTTCATTAGGTGACTCACTTTCTCCAACATTTTTTTCTGATCCACACATAAAAAAAAGCACTTGGTTGCAGCAAAAAGGGCAGTTTAAATGTGGTTCACTGAAATGTCGCATGTGTTCATACACACTGTGCAGTTCTGTTTTTCATTATTCTGATCATTCAAATGAATATAAAATCAAACAGTATATTAATTGTGATTCAGAGAACGTGGTATACAAAATGAATTGTACTATATGCAATAAATTTTATATAGGTTGTACTACACGTAAATTAAAAACTAGGTTTAATGAACATTATAATGACATACTTAATTCAAATAACACCAGTAGAAATGTCTCTGCTATCGCAAAGCATTTTATTATTGAGCACAATCGGGACATGTCTTCTTTGCAAGTTTAAGGTATTGAAAACTTTTTCCACATGCAAGAGGTGGAGATATAAAGCGAAAATTATTGACAAAAGAAGCTATTGGATATTTAATTTGGATTCAAGAAGCCCAAAGGGTTTTAATCTGAAGAGAGAAACCATGTATCACTATTGACTGTTTTCATGCACCTGTTGCTTAATGAAGTAATTATGTCATGTGATTTGTTCCAACTGTTTTCATTGCCACATTTTTAGTATTTTAGAAAATCCTTATCATTGTGTAGCCATGCAGTGTTAAAGAACGCAAGTGAGCGTTCGAAACGCGTCTTGCTCCCCTACCCTGTCTATGCAACCTTTGTAATTTTTGCAAGTTTTTAATGGATGAAAAATAAAGAAAGAATTATTTTACCAGACGCTGGAACAACTATACCTTTTTTTTTTGAGCATATTCTGGTGTGGATCCATCTGGTTCCGTGCAAGCTGGATTATAAGTACTGGGTGAGCTGGCTTTCCTTTTACTATATGTGTCTAAATGGTGACCCCCGGTTCCAAGATGGCTGCGCGGTCCTAAAGCATCCTTCAGGCAGGTGGACTGTCAGTGCCTGCTCAGAGAGCAGGCACTGAGATGCCTCCTACCTGCCTGTCAGACACTGATCACTGATCTGATGCTCTGCAGTGCAGAAGCATTGCAGAGTATCAGATGAGTGATCTGTCACTTTGAAGTTGATGTCCCATCCTGGAACAATTTAAAAAAGTAAAAAAAAAGTTTATAAAAATTAAAAAAATATTTAAAAAAAAGTCACAAAATACTGTAAAGACAAAAAAAAGAAAAAATATTCATCCAATAAATACATTTATTTATGTAAAAAAATAAAATAAACAAAAAAATACACATATTTCATTTTGCTGCGTCCGCAACAACCCGACCTATTAACCTGTCCCTCCCCTTCAGTGGACACCGTAAAAAAAAAAAAAAGGCAAAAAAACTATGTTCCTCTGCCTCTGCTGGATTGCATTTGTGTCTCTCACACCTGTACTACTTGGTTGTCCAGCGAACTGTGTCCTCTGCCGCCAGCGTTTTCAGATGGGAATTTTTTTAATAATTCTGCAACAAGGGCCTTCTTGTACTGCACCATTTTATTAAGCCTGTCCTGCAAGGGAATAAGACACAGAAAGTTCTCCTTTCAGCGTGGTCTAGAAGTGTCACTGACCAATAATGACTGTCACCCAAAATTTGGACAACGCGAGGGTCACAGGAAAGGCAGCGTAACATAAACTCAGCCATGTGTGCCAGACTTCAAAGAGGCAAGACTTCTCCTCCTCATCCTCCTCCTCTTCCTCCTCTCTGTCCTCTGGCCATCCACGCTGAACAGACGTTATGACAGTTGTGCAGGTAGTACCGTCTATAGCGCAGGAAACTAGCTCCTGTTCTTCCTCCTCCTCCTCACCTTCCTCATTATCACCCAATCCACGTTGGGATGAGATGAGGCTGGGCTGTATGGAATCACCCTGTATGGTTCCTTGCTCCATCTCATTGTGTTCCGCCTGCAATGCATCCTATTTAATTGTGAGCAGAGAGCATATCAGAAGACAGAGAAGCGGGATGGTGATGCTAATTATGGCATCATTGCCGCTCACCATCTTGGTGGCGTCCTCAAAGTTTTGGAGAATGGTACATATGTGTGACATCCATGTCCACTCCTGAGGTTTTAAGTGTGGAGTCTGAACTGAATACCGACGGCCTTGATGATGCTGGTAGTCAACAACTGCCCTCTTCTGCTCACAAATCCTTCCCAACATCGGCAATGTAGAGTTACAGAGACATCGCAGATCAGTCAGTGAGCTGGAAGCTGCAAATGCTGCTGAAGCATGGCAAGGGCAGCGAAAGCTGTAGCTAACTTTCTAAAATGGACACACAGGCAGCGTACTTTGACAAGCAGATCTGCCAGATCCGGATAGGTTTTGAGAAACCGCTGAACCATGAGGTTAAGCACATGGGCCAGGCATAGAACCTGTGTGAGCTCGCCTCCGCTCAGAGCAGCCACCAGGTTCCGGCCATTGTCACACATGACCATGCCTGGCTGTAGGGTCAGCGGTGTCAGCCACAGATCTGCCTGCTCTTTCAGAGCTGTCCACAGATCTTCAGCATTGTGTGGTTTGTCACCTAAGCATATTAGCTTCAGCACAGCCTGTTGCTACTTGGCCGAGGCAGTGCTTGCGACTGATGTGGTCATTTCGGAGATGGAGGCTGAAGAGGAGGAGGAGGTGCAGGAGCTGTAGAATGTGGGGGCAACCCTAATTGACCTAGGGCCAGCAATCCTCCGCGTCGGGAGGACGTGTTCTGTTCCACGGTCCGACTGGGTCTCGACTTCCAGTATATTAACCCAGTGTACCATCAGCGAGATGGACCTTTCTTGCCCACAAGCACTTGTCCACGTGTCCGTGGTTAGGTGGTCTTTCCCAGTAACTGGGTTGTTAAGGGCACATCTAATGTTGTGGGACACGTGCTCGTGCAATGCTTGGACGGCACACCGGAAGAAATTGTGGTGGCTGGGGACCGAGTACTGAGGGACGGCTGCCACCATCAGGTTGCGGAAAACCTCCATCTCCATGAGCCTGAAAGGTAACATTAAGAGTGCAAGCATTAGCAAAATGTGTGAATTTAGTAGTGTGGCCTATGGGGGGTTGGTTGCGTATTTGTGCTTGCATTCCAAGGACTGGGGAAGGGACAACTGAACGCTGCGCTGGGACAAGGACGTGTATGTGCTTGCTGATGGTGCTAGTTGAGAGTGTTCAACGACAGGTGCAGGGTCTGAGGCATTTTGGCATGTGCCATGGACAGGAGATTAGCGTGCACGCACAATAGCCGAACAAGCAGTGGTGTCACCCGCAGACACTGTTGCTGCACCCTGGGGATCGGCCCACTTAGTCGGGTGCTTTGCTGCCATGTGCCTGATCATGTTGGTGGTGGTCAGGCTGCTAGTTTTGCTACCCCTGCTGATGCTGGTCTGACAGGTGGTTCAAATGGCCTTTTGGGGTTATCTGTAGAGTCTCTAAAAAAAAATCTGACTCAGGAAGACCTAACAGTTGTACTGGCAACTTCCGTCGTGTTGGCAATATGAGGAATGCTTTTCTGCCTTGTGTCTGCGGCCACCACACTGCTTCTTCCTGCCTGTTGTGGTGCTACACCTCTCTCCCCCTTTGTGGTGCAGTCCTCGCTCTGTATGTCCCCCTGCCAGGTTGGGTCAGTTACTCTATCATCCACCACCTCGTCTTCCACTTCCGCACCCTGGTCCTCCTCCTGACTTTCTGGCAATTGTGTCTCATCATCATCATCATCCACCTCTTGTGACAGTATTTGCACTTTCCCAACGTCGCCTTCGTGTGACCGTGGCTGCTCCAATATTTGGACATTGCTACATGTGTTCTCCTCTTGACTCGCTTGAAGCTGGCCGGGCGAGAGGCCCGAATCTACAAATGGAAAAATGAGTATCCAAGTGTGGGATCAGTTGTCTCCGGGCACTCGGCATGGTGGGAGGAAGGAGGACAGGGTGAGAAATATGCGGTCCAGACTCACGGCTACTGAGATTTGACAAGGTGGTGGTGGTGGTGGCAAAGTGACTGTAAGCATTATCTGCTATCCAACCAACAACCTTTTGACACTGTTCTGGGTTCAATAGTGGTGTACTGCGGTCCCCTAGTAATTGGGACTGGAAGGTCGAGCGACAAGACGTGGGTGTTTGTTGTGGCACAATTTCAGCTTGCCCACAGCCATGTCCTCGGCCTCTGCATGCCCAATCACCATCAGGTCCACTTCCCCTTCGCTTGCCATGCACCTTACCCATTTTTAATGGGGGACAATGTTTTCCACCTTCATGAGAATTGGCTGATTTTAGAATGCAGTTATATGTGATATGTCTGACAGAGATCCACAAGTTTAAATAGCAGGCCTGTAATTTACTAATATTATTCCACACAGAGACCTAGTGTGAATAGGTTGACCAACACACTGCAACAGAATGGGAATAGAGAAATGTCTGATTTTGGAACAGTCTTACAGGTGATATGTCTGACAGTGAACGACGGTTTTAAATAGCAGGCCTGTAATTTATAAATACTATTCTACACAGAGAAAATAGCTTGACCGACACACTGCAACAGAATGAAAATGGACGAAATGGCTGATTTTGGAACACTCTTATAGGTGTTTTGTCTGACAGAGAACCACGGTTTTAAATAGCAAGCCTGTAATTTTCTAATTCCATTTTTTACAGACACCTAGTGTGAATAGCTTGACCGACACACTGTAACAGAATGGAAATGGAAGAAATGGCTGATTTTGGAACACTCTTATAGGTGTTATGTCTGACAGAGAACCACGGTTTTAAATAACAAGCCTGTAATTTTCTAATTCCATTTTTTACAGACACCTAGTGTGAATAGCTTGACCGACAGACTGCAACAGAATGGAAAAGGAGGCCAATATTTTCCACGTTCAGTTTAAATTTCTGGATTTTTATCGCTGAAATATGGAACAGATCTGGCTTTATTCTGCAGTGAGAACAAGCAAATGGAGCAGAAAAATGCTGCACTCTGGATTGCTTTTTAAGCAAATAACCAGCATTAAGATAAAAAAAAATTGCTCTTTCCCCTGATATCTGGTGCTATGTCTACAAATATCTGTAATTATTACAGCAACAGCAGACAGGATGTTCAATTGACCCTCTTGTGCTGTATTATACACTGCAGTCTGCCACATACACCGCCTGCCTAGCACTGATTATGTGCAGCAGGATTAGTCCTCAGAAGGACTGTTAGTTCAGATTTATATATATATATATATATATATATATATATATTATAGACCAAAAGTTTGGACACACCTTCTCATGTAAAGATTTTTCTGTATTTTCATGACTATGAAAATTGTACATTCACACTGAAGGCATCAAAACTATGAATTAACACATGTGGAATTATATACTTAACAAAAAAGTGTGAAACAACTGAAAATATGTCTTATATTCTAGGTTCTTCAAAGTAGCCACCTTTTGCTTTGATGACTGCTTTGCACACTCTTGGCATTCTCTTGATGAGCTTCAAGAGGTAGTCACCGGAAATGGTCTTCCAACAATCTTGAAGGAGTTCCCAGAGATGCTTAGCACTTGTTGGCCCTTTTGCCTTCACTCTGCGGTCCAGCTCACCCCAAACCATTTTGATTGGGTTCAGGTCTGGTGACTGTGGATGCCAGGTCATCTGGCATAGCACCCCATCACTCTCCTTCTTGGTCAAATAGCCCTTACACAGCCTGGAGATGTGTTTGGGGTCATTGTCCTGTTGAAAAATAAATGATAGTCGAAATAAACGCAAATTGGATGGAATAGCATGCCGCTGCAAAATGCTGTGGTAGCCATGCTGGTTCAGTATGCCTTCAATTTTGAATAAATCCCCAACAGTGTCACCAGCAAAGCACCCCAACACCATCACACCTCCTCCTCCATGCTTCACAGTGGGAACCAGGCATGTAGAGTCCATCCGTTCACCTTTTCTGCGTCGCACAAAGACATGGTGGTTGGAACCAAAGATCTCAAATTTGGACTCATCAGACCAAAGCACAGATTTCCACTGGTCTAATGTCCATTCCTTTTGTTCTTTAGCCCAAACAAGTCTCTTCTGCTTGTTGCCTGTCCTTAGTAGTGGTTTCCTAGCAGCTATTTTACCATGAAGGCCTGCTGCACAAAGTCTCCTCTTAACAGTTGTTGAAGAGATATGTCTGCTGCTAGAACTCTGTGTGGCATTGACCTGGTCCCTAATCTGAGCTGCTGTTAACCTACGATTTCTGAGGCTGGTGACTCGGATAAACTTATCCTCAGAAGCAGAGGTGACTCTTGGTCTTCCTTTCCTGGGGCGGTCCTCATGTGAGCCAGTTTCTTTGTAGTGCTTGATGGTTTTTGCAACTGCACTTGGGGACACTTTCAAAGTTTGCCCAATTTTTCGGACTGACTGACCTACATTTCTTAAAGTAATGACGACCAATAGTTTTTCTTTACTTAGCTGCTTTTTTCTTGCCATAATACAAATTCTAACAGTCTATTCAGTAGGACTATCAGCTGTGTATCCACCTGACTTCTGCACAACACAACTGATGGTCCCAACCCAATTTATAAGGCAAGAAATCCCACTTATTAAACCTGACAGGGCGCACCTGTGAAGTGAAAATCATTTCCAGTTACTACCTCTTGAAGCTCATCAAGAGAATGCCAAGAGTGTGCAAAGCAGTCATCAAAGCAAAAGGTGGCTACTTTGAAGAACATAGAATTTAAGACATATTTTCAGTTGTTTCACACTTTTTTGTTAAGTATATAATTCCACATGTGTTAATTCATAGTTTTAATGCCTTCAGTGTGAATGTACAATTTTTATAGTCATGAAAATGCAGAAAAATCTTTAAATGAGAAGATGTGCCCAAACTTTTGGTTTGTACTATGTATATATATATATATATATATATGTGTTGTGGAATACCTATACTAACAAGACGTTCAATTGACCCTCTTGCACTATATGCACTGCAGTCTGCCACATACCCTGCCTCCCTGCCTGACTCCTGCTATCACCACTGAATATATGCACCTGGATTAGTCCTCAGAAGGACTGTTAGTTCAGTTGGATATATATATATATATATATATATATATATATATGTTGTGGAATACCTACACTAACTATAAAGAAGCAAATCTCTCCCTAATCCAGCAGCACCACTCTCTACTCTGCCTGATTCCGGGGTACACTGTGACGTGCATAGCGGCGCCAGGTCTTATATAGATCTGATGATGCTGTGCGGCCAGCCAATCACTGTAATGCCCACAAACAACATGGCTACAGCATTACAGTGCGTGGCAGGTAATCCCTGCATTTTCATCGGCTGTCTAAAGAGTGCAAAACATGCAGGGAGGGGACCAGAGTTCCCGCCCGAGCAACCCGAAATACTCTCTGAGCTTGTCGAGCACAGTGATGCTCAGGCGAGTACCGAGCAGTGGTGAGTACGTTTGCTCATCACTAGTTGATACACTTCTTGAATGTGGTTTTGAGCACCTTGAGGGGTGCAGTTTTTAGAATGGTGTCATTTTGGGGTATTTTATGTCATATAGACCCCTCACTTCAAATGTGATGTGGTCCCTTTAAAAATGGGTTTGTAAAGTTTGTTGCAAAAATGAGAAATCGATGGTCAACTTTTAATCCTTCTAACTTTCTAAAAAAAAATTATGTTTCAAAAATTGTGCTGTTATAAAGTAAACATGTGTGAAATGTTATTTATTAACTATTTTGTGTGACATAACTCTCTGGTTTAAGGGCATAGAAATTGAAAGTTTGAAAATTGCTAACTTTTTGCCAAATTTCAGATTTTTTCACAAGTAAATGCAAATCATAGCAAAGAAATTTTACCACTATCATGAAGTAAAATATGTCACAAAAAAAACAATCTCAGAATCAGTGGGATCCGTTGAAGCGCTCCAGAGTTATTACCTCATAAAGTGACACTGGTCAGAATTTGAAAAATTGGCCTAGTCAAGAAGGGGAAAATAGCCTTTGGGGTGAAGGGATTATACAGGGTGAGCCATTTATATGGATACACCTAAATAAAATGGGAATGGTTGGTTGATATCAGCTTCCTGTTTGTAGCACATTAGTGTATGGGAGGGGGAAAACTTTTCCAGATGGGTGCTGACCATGGTGGCCATTTGAAGTCGGCCATTTTGGATCCAACTTTATTTTTTTCAAAGGGAAGAGGGTCATGTGACACATCAGACTTATTGAGAATTTCATAAGAAAAACAATGGTGTGCTTGGTTTTAGCATAACTTTATTCTTTCATGAGTTATTTACAAGTTTATGACCACTTATAGCATGACCCTCTTCCCATTAAAAAAAATAAAGTTGGATCCAAAATGGCCAACTTCAAAATGGCTTCCATGGTCACCACCCATCTGGATAAGTTTCCCCCCCTCCCATATACTAATGTGCCACAAACAGGAAGTTGATATCACCAACCATTCCCATTTTATTTAGGTGTATCCATATAAATGGCCCACCCTGTAGTTTTATTCCTTATCAGTAAAGGGTAGTGTTCTGGTTCTCTGTGGAAGAGACTGAACCTTTGAGTCATAGGTAACACGAAAGATACAGTTTGCTCCCATCTGGGCAACAGCTTATTTTGCATATGTTTTGCAAGAATCGTAGGTCTTAAAAAGTTTGTCCAGTGATTCTCACTTCAATATGTAGAAGTGAATGGCATTGCACTACTGTCCATTTACAGGCTTCACTCACGACTGGCAAGTATTGTGTATGTGCTCTATTCCAATGAATATCCCTGATGCACAAGATCTGCCAGACAGACACAATCACATTGTCAGCAGTACCTATTCCCAACAATGTGGCAGTAAGTGGTAAGGGATAATCACTTTAAGTTTAAGTTCCCACCATGTGTTTTTGATGCTGTGTATTTTTGCTGTACATAAAGTTCAGAGTCTTACAGTTCCAGCATAGTGGATGGCATCTATATCAATCTCATGCCTACTGTGTCTATTTTTTTTACCTTGCATAAACTGACCTTGCATAAACTGCATGTTGGAAACCCACAACATGTCAATTTCTCTTGTGAGTACACTGGGTTTTTTGTGTGGATTTTCCCTATAGATTTGCATTACACTGTGTGCCGAATTATTAGGCAAATGAGTATTTTGATCACATGATACTTTTTATACATGTTGTCCTACTCCAAGCTGCATAGGCTTGAGAGCCAACTACCAATTAAGTAAATCTGGTGATGTGCATCTCTATAATGAGGAGGGGTGTTGACTAATGACAGCAACACCCTATATAAGGTGTGCCTAATTATTAGGCAACTTCCTTTTCTTTGGCAAAATGGTTCAGAAGAGAGATTTGACAGGCTCTGAAAAGTCCAAAATTGTGAGATGTCTTGCTGAGGGATGCAGCAGTCTTGAAATTTCCAAACTTTTGAAGCGTGATCACCGAACAATCAAGCGTTTCATGGAAAGTAGCCAACAGGGACGCAAGAAGCGAGTTGGCCAAAAAAGGTGCAAAATAACTGCCCATGAATTGAGGAAAATCAAGCGTAAAGATGGCAAGATGCCATTCGCCCCCAGTTTTTGCATATTTCAGAGCTGCAACGTTACTGGAGTATCAAAAAGCACAAGGTGTGCGATACTCAGGGACATGGCCAAGGTAAGGAAGGCTGAAAAACGACCACCTTTGAACAAGAAACATAATATAAAACTTCAAGAATGGGCCAAGAAATATCTTAAGACTGATTTTTCAAAGGTTTTATGGACTGATGAAATGAGAGTGACTCTTGATGGGCCAGATGGATGAGCCAGAGGCTGGATCAGTAAAGGGCAGAGAGCTCCACTCCGACTCAGATGCCAGCAAGGTGGAGGTGGGGTACTGGTATGGGCTGGCATCAAAGATAAACTTGTGGGACCTTTTCAGGTTCAGGATGGAGTGAATCTCAACTCCCAAACCTACTGCCAGTTTCTGGAAGATAACTTCTTCAAGCAGTGGTGCAGGAAGAAGTTGGTATCGTTCAAGAAAAACATGATTTCATGAAGGACAATGCTCCATCACATGCATCCAACTACTCCACAGCGTGGCTGGCCAGTAAAGGTCTAAAAGAAGAAAAAATAATGACATGGCCCCCTTGTTCTCCTGATCTGAACCCCATAGAGAACCTGTGGTCCATCATAAAATGTGAGATCTACAGGGAGGGAAAACAGTACACCTCTCGGAACAGTGTCTGGGAGGCTGTGGTGGCTGCTGCATGCAATGTTGATCAAAAACAGATCAAGCAACTGACAGAATCTATGGATGGAAGGCTGTTGAGTGTCATCATAAAGAAAGGTGGCTATATTGATCACTCACTTTTTTGGTTTTTGTTTTAGCATGTCAGAAATGTTTATTTATAAATTTTGTGCACTGATATTGGTTTACCTAGTGAAAATAAACAAGTGAGATGGGATTATATTTGGTTTTTATTAAGTTGCCTAATAATTCGGCACAGTATTAGTTACCTGCACAAACAGATATCCTCCTAAGACAGCCAAATCAAAAAAAAAACACTCCAACTTCCAAAAATATTAAGCTTGGATATTCTTTTGGGTTGATTGAGAACATAGTTGTTGATCAATAATAAAAATAATCCTCTAAAATACAACTTGCCTAATAATTCTGCACACAGTGTACATGCAGAAAATACGCAGGAAAAAAACTTTTGTTTTTAGTGCATTTCCACTGGGAAAATGCACTAAAAACACATGTAATCCACACATGACTGTATCAATAAAGTTTTGTTAAAGCCAAATACCAGGAAGTATCAAAAGCAGCTATATTTAAAACATGACTTAAAAGAGACAAAAAACGCAGTAAAAAAAAGCAATACAAACACATGTAAACAAAAAAAAAGCACTAAAAAATGCAATTAAAAAAAGTTAAGTAGCCTAATTTACCTAATAGGTGTAGAATTGCTACAGGAATTCTGCAACATCAAGAACTTACCAAATACATATAGTGGCATTTGTAGCCTAAGACTTCTTATAGCCTATATCTCTCCGAAAATCAGTACCTTTCAAGAACTTCATATATAAAGCATGAGCAATGATCATACCACTCACATTTATTACAATATACTACCATTAATTGATCTAATTTAATTTGTAATAATTTGTCATACACATTTGTTAAGAAAACAATACAATTATACAAAATAAGTGGAATAACAATTTTAATACACTGCTAGATCCATAGTATTCTCCTTGTGATTATGTAAAAATAACTGTAAGGTATTGAATTAACATGCTAGACATTCTAACCATGAAATTGAGTGAGCTTTCATTTGTTTCAGAGATATGGAGATACCACTATCAGGAGCTGAGAAATTAATTTAGCCACATGTTGTTTTGTATGCCCCAGGGATGAAAGCAGGATCAGATTTTACTCAGATTCTCAAGTTCAGTTTCAATCATGGTAATAACTGTGTAAAAATCTGAAGAACCTGCAATAGCCATAATAGCACGAAGCATAGGTTTGCTAATGTATTCATTTTTTATATGTGTGTTCTTAAGCCTCTTTTTTGTAGTATATACGATTTGAATACTCAATTGGATAATATAAATTCATCATTTGCACTTCTTAACATTGAAATTGCAACACCAAGAAGGAAAAGTCATAGAGTTTTGAAAATCACAGGATCGATAGACATGGTAATGATATGTAAATGATGAAAAAAAGGGGAAACATTCAGTATCAAGTATGAGCGCCACATGCTGAAATACACGCACTTGCATACCTTGGCATGTCATCAATGAGGTTATAAATTGTTGTCTGAGGAATGTTCTGCCACTCTGGATGTACTTGGGCACACAAATCATTAAGATCAGTAATAGCAACTACTTCTGCAATTGCTGACCAATGACGACCCAGATGTTCTTAATGGGAACAAGTCCAGAGAACTGCAGGCCATGGCAGCATGTTTAGGGCAGGCAAACTGCAGCTTGATGTTGTTGTGTTGAAATATTGGGACACTATAGAGAAATGGCTGTACCACTGATCCACCAAATCAATGAAACTCCGAGCTGTTAGTGTTCCTAGAATGAAGACTGAAGGGGTCTGACTACCATACATTATGCAACCTCACACCATAATCCCAGAACTAGGACTGGTGTGATGTTCCATTATGAAGGTCTATTCAATTCCTGTCTTTGCCCATGTGGTCTTGTCAGATTAAAAAATGGCATATAATATTCCATTCTGTACGGAAATGAAATTAGACATCACATACTAATTCTATGGTGCAGTGTATACACAAACCATCAGAAGGCATTTGCACAACATAGAGCAATAGAGCAATGAGCTAGATGTCCAGCTACTAGTGTTACATTGACCTCACGTTATCACTCTCAAAAGGATATCATGGTGTAGAACAAGATGGCAATGGAGGCTGGTATTTAGGTCTAACCTCTTCAGCGAAGAGTCCTCCTTTTATTTTGAATACAATGATAGATGGAGATTGGTGTAGAGACCATGTGGACAATGCCATGAAGAGGCCTTCACAATGGAGTGTGAATATGTCCCAGGAGCCATTTTTAAACAAGAAAACGCAGGCAGATAATAAATAAATTGAGATGTATTGAAAATGTTTTTTATATTTTTTAATCATTTACATATTATTAACATGTCTGTCTTTCCTGTGATTCCACGACTTTTCCTTCTTGCTGTTGCAATTTCAATGTTGAGGAGTGTATGTTACAATGTATATTGCCTTGTGTACCATAGTATTTTTTATAGCCTCAATCATCAAGGAAAAACTCTATCACAAAAAGAGTCGTACTGGGTCAAATGCAGATTATGCACTGGGCTAGGGCCAATGTGATTATTTTTAATAATCTGAGAATAGGATAGCATTACATAATATTGACAGTCAATATCATCACTATTTTAAAGTGTCAATGTCACGAATGAACACACTGAAAGACAAAAATAGTTGTCAAAAACATATTTATAATAAAATGTTGTATTAAACTCTTATTGGTCCCCTGTAGGGCTTAGATACAGCTATAGTCATCAAAACTTCATGATGTAATCTTGCAAAAATGTGCATACCATGCAAAAAATCAGGGAAATGACAGAAATATATAAACATATTAACCATAGGCACACATTACAATATCACATACAATATTTCTGATGTTTTTTTTATCTCTGCTAAACTATAGGAACATTTTTATTTTAATGATCATTTTTTAGTTACCACTATGGGGTAGATGCTTACTATATGGTGCTATGTCAGACTTTTCCTATGGATTATAATCAACTATAACTGGCCAACTGGAACAAGGTTAATCTGATTTCCACTAGGATTTGAAGCAATAAATCTTAAAACTGTTGGCCAAATACCAAAGAATTTACTTCCATTTTGTTTATTGCATGCCCATATGTTTGACTGTAAATGTAATATTTTCAGAAAGCCAGTAAAAACAATGGCAATTTTTAGAAATATTACTGCTAATTATATGTATACATATATGTATGTGTGTGTATATATATATATATATATATATATATATATATATATATATATATATATATACAGTACAGCCCAAAAGTTTGGACACACCTTCTCATTTAAAGATTTTTCTGTATTTTCATGACTTTGAAAATTGTACAATCACACTGAAGGCATCAAAACTATGAATTAACACATGTGGAATTATATACTTAACAAAAAAGTGTGAAACAACTGAAAATATGTCTTATATTCTAGGTTCTTCAAAGTAGCCACCTTTTGCTTTGATGACTGCTTTGCACACTCTTGGCATTCTCTTGAAATGCTTCAATAGGTAGTCACCGGAAATGGTTTTCACTTCACAGGTGTGCCCTGTCAGGTTTAATAAGTGGGATTTATTGCCTTATAAATAAGGTTTGGACCATGAGTTGTGTTGAGCAGAAGTCTGGTGGATACACAGCTGATAGTCCTACTGAATAGACTGTTAGAATTTGTATTATGGCAAGAAAAAAGCAGCTAAGTAAAGAAAAACGAGTGGCCATCATTACTTTAAGAAATGAAGGTCAGTCAGTCTGAAAAATTGGGCAAACTTTGAAAGTGTCCCCAAGTGCAGTTGCAAAAACCATCAAGCGCTACAAAGAAACTGGCTCACATGAGGACCACCCCAGGAAAGGAAGACCAAGAGTCACCTCTGCTTCTGAGGATTAGTTTATCCGAGTCACCAGCCTCAATAATTGCAGGTTAACAGCAGCTCAGATTAGCGACCAGGTCAATGCCACACAGAGTTCTAGCAGCAGACACATCTCTACAACAACTGTTAAGAGGAGATTTTGTGCAGCAGGGCTTCATGGTAAAATAGCTGCTAGGAAACCACTGCTAAGGATAGGCCACAAGCAGAAGAGACTTGTTTGGGCTAAAGAACACAAGGAATGGACATTAGACCAGTGGAAATCTGTGCTTTGGTCTGATGAGTCCAAATTTGAGATCTTAGGTTCCAACCACCGTGTCTTTGTGCGATGCAGAAAAGGAGAACGGATGGACTCTACATGCCTGGTTCCCACCATGAAGCATGGAGGAGGAGGTGTGATGGTGTGGGGGTGCTTTGCTGGTGACACTGTTGGGGATTTATTCAAAATTGAAGGCATACTGAACCAGCATGGCTACCACAGCATCTTGCAATGGCATGCTATTCCATCCAGTTTGCGTTTAGTTGGACCATCATTTATTTTTCAACAGGACAATGACCCCAAACACGCCTCCAGGCTGTGTAAGGACTTTTTGACCAAGAAGGAGAGTGATGGGGTGCTACGCCAGATGACCTGGCCTCCACAGTCACCAGACCTGAACCCAATCGAGATGGTTTGGGGTGAGCTGGACCGCAGAGTGAATGCGAAAGGGCCAACAAGTGCTAAGCATCTCTGGGAACTCCTTCAAGATTGTTGGAAGACCATTTCCGATGACTACCTCTTGAAGCTCATCAAGGGAATGCCAAGAGTGTGCAAAGCAGTAATCAAAGCAAAAAGTGGCTACTTTGAAGAACCTAGAATATAAAACATATTTTCAGTTGTTTCACACTTTTTTGTTAAGTATATAATTCCACATGTGTTAATTCATAGTTTTGATGCCTTCAGTGTGAATGTACAATTTTCAAAGTCATGAAAATACAGAAAAATATTTAAATGAGAAGGTGTGTCCAAACTTTTGGTCAGTACTGTATATATATATATATATATATACATATATATATATATATATACATATATATATATATATATATATATATATATATATATATACAGTGGTGGCCAAAAGTATTGGCACCCCTGCAATTCTGTCAGATAATACTCAGTTTCTTCCTGAAAATGATTGCAATCACAAATTCTTTGGTATTGTTATCTTCATTTAATTTGTCTTCAATGAAAAGACACAAAAATTATTGTCCTAAAGCCAAATTGGATACAATTCCACACCAAACCTAAAAAAGGGGGTGGACAAAAGTATTGGCACTGTTTGAAAAATCATGTGATGCTTCTCTAATTCGTGTAATTAACAGCACCTGTAACTTACCTGTGGCACCTAACAGGTGTTGGCAATAACTAAATCACACTTGCAGCCAGTTAACATGGATTAAAGCTGACTCAACCTCTGTCCTGTGTCCATGTGTGTACCACATTGAGCATGGAGAAAATAAAGAAGACCAAAGAACTGTCTGAGGACTTGAGAAACCAAATTGTGAGGAAGCTTGAGCAATCTCAAGGCTACAAGTCCATCTCCAAAGACCTGAATGTTCCTGTGTCTTCCGTGCGCAGTGTCATCAAGAAGTTTAAAGTCCATGGCACTGTGGCTAACCTCCCTAGATGTGGACAGAAAAGAAAAATTGACGAGAGATTTCAACGCAAGATTGTGCGGATGGTGGATAAAGAACCTCGACTAACATCCAAACAAGTTCAAGCTGCCCTGCAGTCCGAGGGTACAACAGTGTCAACCCGTACTATCCGTCGGCGTCTGAATGAAAAGGGACTGTATGGTAGGATACCCAGGAAGACCCCACTTCTTACCCCGAGACATAAAAAAGCCAGGCTGGAGTTTGCCAAAACTTACCTGAGAAAGCCTAAAACATTTTGGAAGAATGTTCTCTGGTCAGATGAGACAAAGGTAGAGCTTTTTGGGAAAAAGCATCAACATAGAGTGTACAGGAAAAAATAAGAGGCATTCAAAGAAAAGAACACGGTCCCTACAGTCAAACATGGCGGAGGTTCCCTGATGTTTTGGGGTTGCTTTGCTGCCTCTGGCACTGGACTGCTTGACCGTGTGCATGGCATTATGAAGTCTGAAGACTACCAACAAATTTTGCAGCATAATGTAGGGCCCAGTGTGAGAAAGCTGGGTCTCCCTCAGAGGTCATGGGTCTTCCAGCAGGACAATGACCCAAAACACACTTCCAAAAGCACTATAAAATGGTTTGAGAGAAAGCACTGGGGACTTCTAAGGTGGCCAGCAATGAGTCCAGACCTGAATCCCATAGAACACGTGGAGAGATCTCAAAATGGCAGTTTGGAGAAGGCACCCTTCAAATATCAGGGACCTGGAGCAGTTTGCCAAAGAAGAATGGTCTACAATTCCAGCAGAGCATTGTAAGAAACTCATTGATGGTTACCGGATGCGGTTGTTCGCAGTTATTTTGGCTAAAGGTTGTGCAACCAAGTATTAGGCTGAGGGTGCCAATACTTTTGTCTGGCCCATTTTTGGAGTTTTGTGTGAAATGATCAATGATTTGATTTTTGCTTCATTCTCTTTTGTGTTTTTTCCTTGCAAGCAAATTAAATGAAGATAATAATACCAAAGAATTTGTGATTGCAATCATTTTCAGGAAGAAACTGAGTATTATCTGACAGAATTGCAGGGGTGCCAATACTTTTGGCCACCACTGTATATATATATATATATATATATATATATATATATATATATATATATATACAGTACAGACCAAAAGTTTGGACACACCTTCTCATGTAAAGATTTTTCTGTATTTTCATGACTATGAAAATTGTACATTCACACTAAAGGCATCAAAACTATGAATTAAAATATGTGGAATTATATACTTAACAAAAAAGTGTGAAACAACTGAAAATATGTCTTATATTCTAGGTTCTTCAAAGTAGCCACCTTTTGCTTTGATGACTGCTTTGCACACTCTTGGCATTCTCTTGATGAGCTTCAAGAAGAAGTCACCGGAAATGGTCTTCCAACAATCTTGAAGGAGTTCCCAGAGATGCTTAGCACTTGTTGGCCCTTTTGCCTTCACTCTGCGGTCCAGCTCACCCCAAACCATCTCGATTGGGTTCAGGTCTGGTGACTGTGGAGGCCAGGTCATCTGGCGTAGCACACCATCACTCTCCGTCTTGGTCAAATAGCCCTTACCTTCACAGCCTGGAGGTGTATTTGGGGTCATTGTCCTGTTGAAAAATAAATGATGGTCCAACTAAACGCAAACCGGATGGGATAGCATGCCGTTGCAAGATGCTGTGGTAGCCATGCTGGTTCAGTATGCCTTCAATTTTGAATAAATCCCCAACAGTGTCACCAGCAAAGCACCCCCACACCATCACACCTCCTCCTCCATGCTCCACGTTGGGAACCAGGCATGTAGAGTCCATCTGTTCACCTTTTCTGCGTCGCACAAAGACACGGTGGTAGGAACCAAAGATCTCAAATTTGGACTCATCAGACCAAAGCACAGATTTCCACTGGTCTAATGTCCATTCCTTGTGTTCTTTAGCCAAAACAAGTCTCTTCTGCTTGTTGCCTGTCCTTAGTAGTGGTTTCCTAGCAGCTATTTTACCATGAAGGCCTGCTGCACAAAGTTTCCTCTTAACAGTTGTTGCAGAGATATGTCTGCTGCTAGAACTCTGTGTGGCATTGACCTGGTCTCTAATCTGAGCTGCTGTTAACCTGCGATTTCTGAGGCTGGTGACTCGGATAAACTTATCCTCAGAAGCAGAGGTGACTCTTGGTCTTCCTTTCCTGGGGCGGTCCTCATTTGAGCCAGTTTCTTTGTAGCGTTTGATGGTTTTTGCAACTGCACTTGGAGACACTTTCAAAGTTTGCCCAATTTTTTGGACTGACTGACCTTCATTTCTTAAAGTAATGATGGCCACTCGTTTTTATTTACTTAGTTGCTTTTCAGCTACTATTCAGTAGGACTATCAGCTGTGTATCCACAAGACTTTTGCACAACACAACTGATGGTCCCAACCCCATGTATAAGGCAAGAAATCACACTTATTAAACCTGAGAGGGCACACCTGTGAAGTGAAAACCATTTCCGGTGACTACCTCTTGAAGCTCATCAAGAGAATGCCAAGTGTGCAAAGCAGTCATCAAAGCAAAAGGTGGCTACTCTGAAGAACCTAGAAAATAAGACATATTTTCAGTTGTTTCACACTTTTTTGTTAAGTATATAATTCCACTTGTGTTAATTCATAGTTTTGATGCCTTCAGTGTGAATGTACAATTTTCATAGTTATGAAAATACAGAAAAATCTTTCAATGAGAAGGTGTGTCCAAACTTTTGGTCTGTACTGTGTGTGTAAATATATATATATATATATATATATGTATATATATATATATATACTAGATTGTGGCCCGATTCTAACGCATCGGGTATTCTAGAATATGTATGCGGCCGACCGACAGTTTACCAATCAGCAGAGCGGTGTTTAAATTTGGCGCCAATATCGCTGATTGGTCGCGGCCGGCGACTATGTTAGTGAGGACCGGGGAGCGGCGCTGCCTGTGCGGGTACTTCCGCTGCGAGCAGCAGGGAGATGACCGGCTAGCGCCGTGATCTGCTTTTTTCAACAGCATTAAATAACTGAATGAACATCCTCCGAGCCCGTTGACTCCATAATTTTTGCCAGGGGTTGTATAAATATGATACTAAAAGATGTGGCACCACACGTTTAATGCTGGATACTGTGCCAAGAACCCCAAATAGCTAGAGCAGAGAAAAAAGGAGAGCAGGGTGTATCCAATTAGGCACCAGACATTCTAAATATATAGAATATAGGAAGCAGCAATGTACAAACATATATGTAATTTTTATTGAAAACACCAAACAAACACCACAAGTTAAAACATACTTAAAATACATACAAACATAGAATGATCACCTTAGGAACATACGTATATAATGGTAAGTATAATCCAAATATCATTAAGGTATGTGGGAAGACTATGAATGACCTGGTCCAATAGATTATAGAAAAAAAATTGATGAATTTGTCAAATATATAAATAGATATTGAAATACCAGCCTCAAAAAATATCCCATATTTATATACTCATTCTACATCTAAAAAACACTGAGCAAATCAGATATTAGAATATTGATGAGAATCCCATATTTTCACCCAGCTATATGAATGACACATCAAAAAATAAAGACCATGTTATACAGACCAATAGTGTCCACACATAGGAAGGGAACCAAAAAATTGAGACCCTATGCCTTGTGCCATACAAACATATCTTCCTCAGGGGTATAATGTCAGTGTTCAAACATTAGCCATATAAATAATGATGTAAAAGAGAAACACCTGTTGATTAATAGACAGACAGAAAATTGAGAAAACCGGCACCAAACTAGTGTTACAGAGGAGATGATCAAATCTCACAAGTATCCCATATAAACTACCTGATAGGGGAATCCATTCCCTATTGCATATCCAGAGCCCCATATTCAGGTGTCCGCCGGGTATGCGTGTCCTCATGGGCTGGATGTCCCATGGAAATGAATCCCAGGCAGGCCGCTACCAGCATGCGTATCACTGTAAGCAACTGGAAGTGGCCGCAAACACCGGAAATAATGTGTGTTTGCGTGTCACACCGGAACGTATACCAAAGGGTAGCAAAGGTGACATGCGCAGTATCGCTATCACAAATCAAATGCGGAGTACGCACATATCAAACACAAGGTAGCCAAGGTAAGGGAAATTATTCATATAATCTGACACTAACCCACTGCACTACAAGGGATAGATATGCTGATCATGATGCTACGATGCCTGCAGGTCATGACAAACATACTCAGTGTAAAATATTCTGAGGTTTCTAATCGTGATGTCTTTCTTGATGACTATTTTGTTCTTTTCCACTTGAGAGTATTTTCCAATATAAGAGATTGACCTCATATGGAATGTGTGCAGACACAATCCACCATGGAGACTAAAACAGAGGATTAACAATGTAAGACTCACTTTTCAGTTCTTAATTCAAACCAACTTGTAGGTAAATTATTGACACCTGTGCTTGATATAATGCAGCAGGAAATAGAAACAGAAGCAACTTCACTGCAATGTTCTTTTTCAATTATTGTTAAACTGAGAGTTTATTTACTGTGTTATTAAGATAAATTGTATTTAGTATGGTTATTACTAATTATTTTAAAGTGCAAGAAATTAATAATTGCATATTATTCCGTTGGTTAGCTCAATCCAAGGTTAGGGTCACACGACAGTATAAAAAATCGGTCTCATCCAGAATACGGTTTAGCTGAAACGCGTTGGAATGTGCTGAATTTGAGAGCCGTTACACTGCTTTTCTTGTAACTCATCCTTGGTTTTTATAATACGAAATTAAAAGTGAAGTTTTAACAAGATATTTACAACCCTGGTCCTGCTGGAGACATCTTTGCTTGTTTTTTCATTCAGAAAAGTGGGATGATTTTTTTTCTCCCTTGTCCTCCATGTGCAGTCCATATGCAATCCATGTGCAATCTGTATTTTTACAGTAGCACCTATTAACTTACAGGATCATTTACAGTTTCCAATGTTCTAGAATTGTAATGTATCCGTAAAAATCGGATGCCATTCTGTGCCATCCGTTTTTTTTTCTCACACCCATAAACTTGAATGGATGAGTCTTATCCGATTTCAGAGTCAAATCGCACCATGCTGTGATTTTTTTTCACAAAAAATTTCCGTCAGTGAAAAAAATGTCCATCTGCCCTGCCTCATTTAATAATGTGGGTCATTGTGCTATTCGATAAAAAATCGGGCAGCACTTGTGGTACCGTGTTAGCCAAAAAAATACAAAAGTATTTTTGGAGTGAAACCTTTATTGGCTAACCAGAAAATTATATTTGCAAGCTTTCAGAGTACAGAGACTCGATCATCAGGAACGTTTGGAAATGAATTATTGAGACAAGAGGACAACATTTATTATATTTATTTATTTGTTCAGCATTGTCCTTTTATAGCATCTCTAGATTTTGTGCTCTTGTTTTAGTAATCCCTTTGTAAACCTGCCTGATGAAGGAGTCTCTCTGCTCTGAAAGCTCAATCTAAAGATAATTATTTCAAACATCCTGTTAGGTGAGCTAAAATGTTCCCAGGAAAGAGGCCACCTAGTAGCACAATAAATTAGATGTTGAAACCTTGTTATAGTAATAAATAATATAAAACAAATAGTTCACTATATCAGAAATTAAGCAGCTTGGATTGTAGGTGGTGCAGTGAGATACAACAGACCAGCATGAACAGGTGAGCTGGTTAAGTTGGATAGCATGTGGAATATGGCAGAACAGTGAAGCTCGATTAGCTAATATGGCATATAAAAAACAACATGGGATTGCGGAATTGGATATGAAGATAAGCATCTTGAGTAGCAAAGCCGTGTATGCAGTAAGGCACTGTACAGAGTTACATCGTTTGAAAAAAGACCTAGGTCCAACAAGTTCAACCTTTCTCCGCCAATTATACATCTTTTGTCACTAAATTATCTATAGCCCACAATGTTGTGTGCTGAGGAAATCATCCACCCTATTTTAAAAGCTGTTATAGTGTCTGTGATCACTACCTCTTGTGGTAGGGAATTCCACAGTCTGACTGATCTAACTGTAAAGAACCCTTTCCTATTTAGCTGCCGGAATTGCCTTTCTTCCACCCATAATGAGTGCCCCCTGGTCCTTAGTATGGTGTTTGGAAGGAATAAGTCATGTGCCAGTTCTTTATATTGACCACACATGTATTTATGCATATAAATTAGATCTCTGAGACATCTTTTTCTAGCTAAACAAGCCCAACTTTTTCAACCTCTCATCATATGAGAGGCCTTCCATCCCTTGTAATAATCTAGTTGCCCACTTTTGAACTGACTTTAACTTCTGAATGTCCTTTTTAAAATGTGGAGCCCAAATCTGGATGCCATATTCTAGATGTGGCATTACAAGCGATTTATAAAGGGGTAACTATACGTTAGGATTACCGGATTTTATCTCTCTTTTTATGCACCCTAAAATCTTGTTTGCTTTTGCAGATGCTGCTTGACATTGAGTACTGCTGGTAAGGTTACTTGTAACCAGAATACCCAAGTCATTCTCCTATTCTGTAGTCCCGAGTATACTCCCATTTAATGTATATGCAGCAATAGAATTACTCTGTCCTAGGTGCATTACTCTACATTTATCCATATTAAATCTTATTTGCCAAGTGTATGCCCATTCAGACATCTTATCCAGATCGTTTTGTAATATTGTAATGTCAAAGTCAGTTTTGAATATCCTAACTAGTTTGTTGTCATCAGCAGAGACTAACACTTTACTCGCAATCCTATCAACAAGGTCATTAATAAAGAGAATAAAAAGAATCGGTCCTAGTACAGATTCTTGTGGTAGTCCACTGGTGGCTATATCCTTTGTAGAGAATGTACCATTTACGACGGCTCTTTGTATCCTGTCTTTTAGCCAGTTCCTTACCTATCTGCGTGTAGTGTCCCCTAGTCCCTGCTTCTGGAGTTTTAGTATAAGGCTGCTATGTGGTACAGTATTAAATGCCTTTGCAAAATCCAAATAAATCACATCAGCTGCATTACCAACATCCAAATTTGCACTTACCTCCTCGTAAGTTTGGTGGACATGACTTAGCTTTCATTAATCCGTGCTGGTTGTCAGTTAATATATATTTCTGCATGTCATCTCTTATAATGCCCTCAAAAACTTTTCACACTACTGGTGTACGACTAACTGGATGGTAGTTCCCTGGATCCGCTTTCTTACCTTTCTTAAATATAGGTACCACATCAGCCATCCTCCAATTATCTGGAACCAATCTTGTTATAAGAAGATGAGATACATCGGTCTGTAAATTACTGAGCTCAATTCCCTCAATGTCAGTGGATGAATGCCATCTAGCCTGGGGAATGTGTCAATATTTAATTTGCTCAAACACAGGCATACTTCTTCTTGTCTTAAACTAGTGATTTTTGCCTTGATGAATGATCCCTGGAACAGTCTGTTCTTTGGTGAACACGGATGAAAAGTGCATGTTTAATATCTCAGCCTTTTCTTTGTCCTCTATAATTATCTTGTTATTACCATCTTGTAAGGGGCCAATACTATTTTTTTTTTTGGTATTGACTAGTGATGAGCGAGCATACTCGGTATTCGGTGCTCGCCCGAGCATCTCAGTACTCGAGATGCTCAGAGCTCGCCGAGTACTTTCGAGATGCTCGGGTGGATGCTAGGGTCCCTTCCCGGCATGTTTGGCGCTCTTTAGAGCATGCTCGTCAGTCTACTCCGCAATCAGGCAGTGTAGGGAAAGGTGCTGCTCAGCTAGGAAGAGATTTGGTTGTCTATTAGTTAGTTTATTAGTTAGTTTAGGTATTCCACAAGATTCTCTACACATATCCATCTCAACTAACAGTCCTTCTGAAGACTAATCCAGCTGCAGAGATATCAGTGCAAGGCAGGCAGGCAGGGTATATAGCAGACTACAGTGCATATAGCAAGAGGGTCCAATCAAGTTTTGTCTGCTGATGCTTTTACAGATATTATATTTGTAGAAATAGCCCCAGGTATCAGAGGCCAGGAATATTTTATTTTTATCTTAATCCTGATTATTTGCTTAAAAAGCAATCCAGAGAACACTGTTTTTCTGTGCATTTGCTTGTTGGCACTGCAGAATACAGCCAGGTATTTTCCAAATTACAGCACTAAAAATCCAGCTATTTAAAACTGTGGTTAGTCCATCACATGGATCACATATAATTGCGCTGAAAATTCTGCTATTTCTGACCTTCATTGAAATTTTGCTGCAGTGTGTCAGTGAAGTTATTGACACCAGTTTGCTGTTAAAAATAATTACCTACAGGCCAGCTATTTAAAACTGTGGTTTGTTCGTCACACAGATCACATATAAGTTTGCTGAAAATTCTGCCATTTCTGGCCTCCAATTAAATTTTGTTTCAGTGTGTCAGTGAACTTATTGACACGAGGTCGCTGTTAAAAATAGTTACCTACAGGCCAGCTATTTAAAACTGTGGTTTGTCCATCACACTGATCACATATAATTGCACTGAAAATTCTGCCATTTCTGGCCTCCATTGAAATTTTGTTTCAGTGTATCAGTGAAGTTATTGACACCAGTTTGCTGTTAAAAATAATTACCTACAGGCTAGCTATTTAAAACTGTGGTTTGTCCGTCACACGGATCACATATAAGTTTGCTGAAAATTCTGCCATTTCTGGCCTCCATTAAAATTTTGTTTCAGTGTGTCAGTGAAGTTATTGACATGAGGTCGCTGTTAAAAATAGTTACCTACAGGTCAGCTATTTAAAACTGGTTTGTCCATCACACGGATCACATATAGGGGTGCTCTAAATTCTGCCATTTCTGGCCTCCATTAAATTTTGTTGCAGTGTGTCAGTGAACTTATTGAAATGAGGTCGCTGTTAAAAATAGTTACCTACAGGTCAGCTATTTAAAACTGTGGTTTGTCCATCACTCGGATTACATATAGGTTCACGCTAAATTCTGCCATTTCTGGCCTCCATTAAATTTTGTTTCAGTGTGTCAGCGAACTTATTGACACGGGGTCGCTGCTAAAAATAGTTACCTACAGGTCAGCTATTTAAAACTGTGGTTTGTCTGTCACACGGATCACATATAAGTTCACTCCAAATTCAACCATTTGTAGTGAGCGTGGAAGATATTGTCCTCCATTTAAAATGGGCAAGGCACGTGGCAAGGGACAGGGAACTGGACGTGATGGTGATGGTGCACGCAGAGGCCGAGGCCTTGGGCAAGCAGAAATTGTGGCACAACAAACACCCACATCTTCTCGCTCGGACTTCCTGTTCCAATTAATAGGGAACCGCAGAACACCACTATTGAACACAGTGCAGTGTGAAAAGGTTATTGGTTGGATAGCAGATAATGCTTCCAGTCACTTAGCCACCAACACAACCACCCTGTCTTCCACATGGTCAAGTCTCAGTAGCCGTGAGTCTGGACGGAATATTCCTCACCCTGATCATTCTTCCTCCTACCATGCCAAGTGCCCAGAGAAAACTGATCCCACACTTGGACACTCTGAATAGCTATTCATTTTTCCATTTATAGGTTCGGGCCTCTCGCCCGGTACACTTGAAGTGGGGCAAGAGGAGATCACATGTAGCAATGCCCAAATATTTGAGAAGCCACGATCATACGAAGGCGACGGTGGGAAAGTGTCACAAGAGGTGGATGATGATGAGACACAATTGCCAGAAAGTCAGGAGGATGACCAGGCTGCGGAAGTGGAAGACAAGGTGGTGGACGATATAGTAACTGACCCAATCTGGCAGGAGGACATGCAGAACAAGGACAGCAGCACACAGGGGGAGGGAGGCAGAGCACCCCAACAGGCAGGAAGAAGCAGTATGGTGGCCGCAGACAGAAGGAGGGCAACCGTTCCCCGTAACACCAACACAACAGAAGTTGCCAGTACAACTGTTAGGTCTTCCCGAGTCTGGTTGTTTTTTAAAGACTCTGCCAATAACCCCAAAAAGGCCATTTTCACCATCTGCCAGACCAGCATCAGCAGGGGTAGCAAAGCTAGCAGTATGACCACCACCAGCATGATCAGGCACATGGCAGCAAAGCACCCAACTTTGTGGGCCGAACCCCAGGGTCCAGGAACAGTGTCTTCGGGTGACACCACTGCTTCTTCCGCTGTTGTGCGAGCAAGCCTATCCCCTGTCCATGGTGCATGCGAAGATGCCTCCTGCCCTGCACCTGTCGGTGCACACTCTCAAATAGCACCATCAGCAAGCATGTCCTTGTCCTAGCGCAGCATTCAGTTGTCCATACCCCAGTCCTTGGAATCCAAGCACAAATACGCAGCCAACGCCCCACAGGCCACACTACTAAATTCCCATATTTCGAGAAAGCTTGTGCTCGAAATGTTGTGTTTTAGGTTCTTGGAGACGGAAGCTTTCCGCAACCTGATGGCGGCGGCCATCCCTTGGTACTCGGTCCCCAGCCGCCACTATTTCTCCCGGTGTGCCATCCTCACATTACACAAGCATGTGTCCCACAACATTAGCCGTGCCCTCAATAATGCAGTTACTGGGAAAGTCCACCTAACCACGGACATGTGGACAGGTGCTTGTGGGCAGGGATGGTACATCTCGCTGACGGCACACTGGGATAACATAGTGGACGCTGGGACCCAGTTGGACCTTGGGATGGAACACATCCTCCCGATGCCGAGGATTGCAGGCCCTAGGTCAATCAGGATTGCCTCCACAGTCTACATCTCCTGCACCTCATCCTCCTCAGCCTCCTCTTCCTCTTCAGCCTCCGTCTTCGAAATGACCACATCAGTCACAAGCTGGAAGCAATGCAGCACTGCCTCAGCCAAGCGGTAACAGGCTGTGCTGAAGCTAATATGCTTAGGTGACAAACCGTACTATGTTGAAGAGTTGTGGACAGCTCTGAAAGAGCAGGCAGATCTGTGGCTGACACCACTGAATGTACAGCCAGGCATGGTCATGTGTGATTATGGCCGGAACCTGGTGGCGGCTCTGAGGAGAGGCGAGCTCACACATGTACATGCCTGGCCCATGTGCTTAGCCTCGTGGTTCAGCAGTTTCTGAAAACCTACCCGGAGCTGCTGGATCTGCTTGTCAAAGTACGCCACCTTTGTGCCCATTTTAGAGTCAGCTACAGCTTCCGCCGCCCTTGCCATGCTTCAGCAGCATTTGCAGCTTCCGGCTCACCAACTTGTGTGTGATGTCCCCACACATTGGAACTCTACACTGAAGATGTTGGGAAGAATTTGTGAGCAGAAGAGGGCAGTTGTTGACTACCAGAATCAACAAGGCCGTTGGTTTTCAGTTCAGACTCCACACATAAAACCTCAGGAGTGGACATGGATGTCAGACATCTGTACTATCCTCCTAAACTTTGAGGACTCCACCAAGATGGTGATCGGCGATGATGCCATAATTAGCGTCACCATCCCGCTTCTCTGTCTTCTGAAGCGCTCTCTGCTCACAATCAAAGAGGATGCATTGCAGGCGAAGCACGATGAGATAAAGCAAGGAACCATACAGGGTGATTACACACAGCCCAGCCTCAGCTCATCCCAACGTGGATTGTGTGACAATGAGGAGGAGGAGGAGGAAGAACAGGAGCTAGTTTCATGCGCTATAGACGGTACTACCTGCATAACTGTCATACCGTCTGTTCAGCATGGATGGCCTGAGGACAGGGAGGAGGAGGAGGAGAGCATGTTCAGTCGTCCTCTTGGTGAGGACACGGAAGTCTTGCCTTTTAGCAGTCTGGCACGCATGGCTGAGTTTATGTTTCTCTGCCTAACCCTTGCGTTCTCAAAATTTTGGGTGACAGTCACTACTTGTTGGTGACACTTCTAGACCCACGCTACAAGGATAACTTTATATCTCTTATTCCTGAGGCGGACAGGTCTAAAAAAATGGGGCAGTACCAGAAGGCCCGTGTTGCGGAGCTATGAAAAAAATTCCCATCTGAAAACACTGGCGGCAGAAGTCACAGTTCATTGGACAACCAAGGAGTACAGGCGAGAGAGACACAACTTCAATCCAGCAGAGGCAGGGGAACACTGTCAAAGTTTTGGGAGAGTTTTCTCAGCCCCTCCCATCGCACAGGCCCTGAGGCGCGGGGTACTCTCATAAGGAGTGCAAAGTTTGGGAAGATGCTGAGGGAATACCTTGCCGACCATACCAACATCCTCCTCTGTGCCTTACAATTGTTGGGTATCCAAGCTGGACACATGGAATGAACTTTTTCTCTACGCTTTGGAGGTCCTGTCCTGCTCTGCTGCTAACATTTTATCAGAGCGGGTTTTTAGTGCTGCTGGTGGAATTATAACTAGTGTTGAGCATTCTGATACTGAAATATCGGGTATCGGCCGATATTCGCGGTATCGGAATTCCGATACTTAATTCCGATACTTTTACAATATCGAATACCGGAATCGGAAGTTCCCATAATGCCTGCGCTCTGCCGTTTCTCTGAAGGATGACAAGCTGGATGGCAGCGCTCAGCTGCGATCCAGCCTGTCATCAGAATGCCATCCCAGCGTGGGAGAATTCTCCTGATTGTTTAAAAGCCGGCGCGCGGTAAAAAGCCGCTGGCTTTTAAACAAGCACACAACCCCATACTACTTCCCCGCAGCCTCCCACCCCGATCCTCCGCTCCCCTCGCCACCTCCCATCCCGATCGTAAGTTAGGACCGGGCGGGGAGCGCAGCACCAAGGAGCGGGGAGCGAAGGACCCGGGCGGGGAAGCCGGCAGTGAAAAGACTTCACCGCCGGCTTTCCCGTTCTGTGCTGCGCTTTCCTGCCGGTTATTTCAAATGAACAGCTGCGGTATCAGGTGATGCCGATCAGCTGTTCATTTGAAGTCGCCGCGGTGCCCTCAGAGGGTTCATGTGAGTTCATGCTTGACTGCATTGCATGAACTCACATGAACTTTCCCACGGTCGCACAGGTCAGCCTCACCTCCCAGACCCGTCATGATTGGTGTGTGTGGGTGTCTGTGCGATGTGTGCGGGTGTGCGCGGTGTCTGTGCGATGTCTGCGGGTGTGCGCGGTGTCTGTGTGATGTGTGCGGGTGTGTGCGTGCAGGCAGACATAGGCCGATGTGACACTACTACTCCCATCGGCCTATGTCTGTCCCCCGTCCACTCGTGCCAGCAGGATCAGCTCGATGGGAACAGTAGTTCCCATCAGCCTGATCCTGCTATTTAAATTGCCCTACTGTGTCCCCAATAAATGTTAAATACATGTCATTGGTGGCCAGTGGTTACCTACAATAAATTAGTTCATACATTACCTGTCCCCGCCGATCGCCACCTAAAATAAAGTAAAAAATAAAAAACTACACCTATACTCACCTAGACACCTAATTCCCCGAAGCCCTCGATCTCCTGTAATAAAATATAAAATAATAAACCACAACCTTATCCTTACCGCTCCGTAGTAGTCCACGAGTGTCCCACGATGATCTCCAGTTTAGAGCAGCCACATAGAATGTGACCGCTCTGAACCGCTGCCGCCGCTAGAATGATGGGGCCGTAAAGCAGCCCCGTCATTGCATAAGCGGGTTCACCGGAGTTCAGGCAGCGCTGCTCCGGTTAGCTGCTTTACGGCCCTGCTGTATCGTGAGAAATTCCCACGGTACAGCAGTGCTGTAAAGGAGGTCTCCGGAGCTGCGCTGCCTGAATGCACTCCGGTGACCTCAGTCAGTGGCTCCCGCTGCCGGGAGCGGACGTGTTCCCAGCAGCGCGAGCTAACAGCAGCCATGCACAGCTGTCACCATCTCCAGATGTGACAGCTGTGCATGGGAGATCAGCGCAGGAACGTGGACAGGTAACTATTTTTTTTTAGTAAACTAAGAATTTAATAAAATTGTGTGTTTTATTTCAAATAAATTATTTTTTTCTTGGTGTAGTGTGTTTTTTCTTTTTAACACTTTGTAGGTTAGTAATGGGGGTGTCTTATAGACGCCCATCATTACTAACCTGGGCTTCATGGCAGCTGGCGCTGACATGAACCCCAGCCCTATTACCCCCTGCCACCGCACCAGGGCAGCGTGGAAGAGCGAGGCTAAGTGCCAGAATTGGCGCATACTATGGATGCGCCATTTCTGGGGCGGCTGACGGCTGGTGTTTCTAGCCAGGGAGGGGGCCAATATTCATGGCACCCTTCCTGGGCTATTAATATCAGCCCCCAGCTGTCTGCCTAGCCTTTGCTAGCTATTAAAATAGGGGGGACCCCACATCATTTTTTTGGGGGGGTTCCCCATTTTAATAGCTAGTAAAGGCTAGGTATTCAGCTGGGGGCTGATATTAGTAGTCTGGGAAGCTCCGTGGGTATTACCCCCTTCCCAGGCTTCAAACATCTTCCCCAGCTTAACCTCCGCTAGAGACTAAAATTATGGGGGATCCCACGCCAATTTTTTTTTTAAATAAATCCTTTATTTTAACACTAAATGACATTTGAGGAGTTAATAAAGATGCAGTCTCTAAATTATTATTTATTTTTTAATCAATTTTTCCCAAAAATTTTGACGTGGGCTTTGCTATATTTTTGTATGCCAGCCAGGTACAGCATCCAGATTCTATGAACGCGCCATTTTCCGGGGTGGCTGCGGACTGCAATTTGCAGCGGGGGGGGGCCCAGAAAGCTTGGGCCTCCCTGCGCTGCAGATTCCATCCCCCAGCTGCCTAGTTGTACCTGGCTGGACACAAAAATAGGGCGAAGCTCCACGTATTTTTTTTTTAAATTATTTCATGAAATTCATGAAATAATAAAGAAAAAAAGGGCTTCCCTTTATTGTTGTGTCCGGCCAGGTACAAATAGGCAGCTGGTGGTTGGGGGCAGCCCGTTCCTGCCTGCTGTACCTGGCTGGACACAAATATAGTGCAAAGCCCCACGTCAATTTTTTTTTAATTATTTCAGGAAATTCATGAAATAATTAAAAAAAAATTGATGTGGGGCTGCGTCCTATATTTGTGTCCAGCCAGGTACAGCAGGCAGGAAAGGGCTGCCCCCAACCACTAGCTGCCTATTTGTACCTGGCCGGACACAACAATATAGGGAAGCCCTTTTTTTAAAAAATTATTTCATGAAATAATTAAAAAAAAATTGACGTGGCGCTTCGCACTATATTTGGGTCCAGCCAGGTACAGCAGGCAGGAACGGGCTGCCCCCAACCACCAGCTGCCTATTTGTACCTGGCCGGACACAACAATATAGGGAAGCCCTTTTTTTCTTAATTATTTCATGAATTTCATGAAATAATTTAAAAAAAAATACGTGGGGCTTCGCCCTATTTTTGTGTCCAGCCAGGTACAGCAGGCAGGAACGGGCTGCCCCCAACCACCAGCTGCCTAGTTGTACCTGGCCGGACACAACAATATAGGGAAGCCCTTTTTTTCTTAATTATTTCATGAATTTCATGAAATAATTAAAAAAAAAAATACGTGGGGCTTCGCCCTATTTTTGTGTCCAGCCATGTACAACTAGGCAGCTGGGGGCTGGAATCTGCAGCGCAGGGAGGCCCAAGCTTTCTGGGCCCCACCCGCTGCAAATTGCAGTCCGCAGCCGCCCCGGAAAATGGCGCGTTCATAGAAACGCCATCTTCTGGCGCTGTACCCAACTCATCCAGGGCCCTGGTGCGGTGGCTCACTGGGTAATAAAGGGGTTAAGGCCATCTTGGCATTATCAGCTGGCCCTAAGCCCGAAATTCATGGGGTCACGCCAATATTAGACATGACCACCATGAATTTCTAGTAAAGTATTTAAAAAAAACACAACACCCAGAATAAAGTCCTTTAATTGAAATAAAGACACAATTCTTTATTGTTCTAAATTAAACTATACTTACCATCACGCCCATTCCAGCTGAAGCCAACGATCTCCTGCAATAAAAGAAAAATAATAAACCAACCTCATCCTTACCTTTCCATGGTTCCCAGGACAGCTTCAGCTCTGCTACATCGAGATGACAGGCTGGACCGCAGCAGAACGCTGCCATCCAGCCTGTCATCCCGCAGACACTGAGAAGCGCAGGCTTGCTTGCGCTCCTCAGTGTCTCTCTGTGACGGCATAAAGATGAGCCGAGGTCATGTCCAATGAACTCGGCTCACCTCATGCACGTCACTGACAGTGTGGGAAAATTCTCCTGCACTCAGCGCTTCAGCGTCAGAATTCTCCCACGCTGTCAGTGACGTACATGAAGTGAGCTGAGTTCATTGGACATGACCTCACCTCATTCACGTCACTGACAGCGTGGGGAAATTCTCACGCTGAAGCGCTGAGTGCAGGAGAATTTTCCCACGCTGTCAGTGACGTGCATGAGGTGAGGTCATGTCCAATGAACTCGGCTCACCTCATGCACGTCACTGACAGCGTGGGAAAATTCTCCTGCACTCAGCGCTTCAGCGTGAGAATTCTCCCACGCTGTCAGTGACGTGCATGAGGTGAGCCGAGTTCATTGTCGGCTCATCTGGATGACGTCACAGAGAGACACTGAGGAGCGCAAGCATGCCTGCGCTTCTCAGTGTCTGCGGGATGACAGGCTGGATGGCAGCGTTCTGCTGCGGTCCAGCCTGTCATCTCGATGTAGCAGAGCTGGAGCCGTCGTGGGAACCATGGAAAGGTAAGGATGAGGTTGCTTTATTATTTTTCTTTTATTGCAGGAGATCGTTGGCTTCAGCTGGAATGGGCGTGACGGTAAGTATGGTTTAATTTAGAACAATAAAGAATTGTGTGTTTATTTCAATTAAAGGACTTTATTCTGGGTGTTTGTGGTTTTTTTTTAACTTTCACTATGAGGTTAGTAATGGGGGTGTCTTATAGACGCCTCTCCATTACTAACCTGGGCTTGATGTCAGCTGGCATTATAAGCTGACATCAACCCCAACCCTATTACCCCACTGCCACCGCTACAGGGCAGTGGGAAGAGCGAGGCTAAGTGCCAGAATTGGCACATCCTATGGATGCGCCATTTCTGGGGCGGCTGACGGCTGGTGTTTCTAGCCTGGGAGGGGGCCAATATTCATGGCTCCCTTCCTGGGCTATTAATATCAGCCCCCAGCTGTCTGCCTAGCCTTTGCTAGCTATTAAAATAGGGGGGACCCCACGTCATTTTTTTGGGGGGTCCCCCATTTTAATAGCTAGTAAAGGCTAGGTATTCAGCTGGGGGCTGATATTAGTAGCCTGGGAAGCTCCGTGGGTATTACCCCCTTCCCAGGCTTCAAACAACTGCCCCAGCTGTCTGCTTAACCTCCGCTAGAGACTAAAATTAAGGGGAACCCCACGCCAATTTTTTTTTAAATAAATCCTTTATTTTAACACTAAATGACAAGTACACTAATCAACACTGTCACTGTACTTCATATATATGTGACTGACATGTTTCTATTTATCTAATCTATGTATGATTCTCTATTCCTTCTATTCTAAATTGTCGGGTACAGATGCTGAATTGCCGGCCGGCTTTCTTAAAGAGACGGTGCATGAAAACACTATTATTTTTTTATATAAATCCTTTACACTAAATGACAAGTACAGTAACCAACACTGTCACTGTACTTCATATATATGTGACTGACATGTTTCTATCTATCTAATCTATGTGTGAAGCTCTATTCTGTCTGTTATAAATTGTCGGGTACCACTGCTGAATTGCCGGCCGGCTTTTTTAAAGAGACGGTGCATGAAAACACTATTATTTTTTAAATAAATCCTTTACACTAAATGACAAGTACAGTAAGCAACACTGTCACTGTACTTCATATATATGTGACTGACATGTTTCTATCTATCTAATCTATGTGTAAAGCTCTATTCTTTCTGTTGTTCTGTTGTAAATTGTCGGGTACCGGTGTATGCGCTGATGAATTGCCGGCTTTTCGCATACATTCTACATTATTCTTAGTTGTTTTACTGCATGTAGAATTAACCTACAAGGAAAGAAAGGGTTTATTTTCATTCCGATGTTAGTGTCCTATTGACTTGCATTGGTTTCCGGTATCGGAATCGACGATATCCGATACTTTTTGAGTATCGGTCCGATCCAATCCGATACGATATTTCCTGATATCGGAAGGTATCGCTCAACACTAATTATAACTGATGAGCGCATCCGCCTTGCAACTGAAAATGCTGACAGGCTGACTCTTATAAAAATGAACAAGGGCTGGATTGGGCCAGACTTCTCAACACAACTGAATGATAGCAGCGTAACATAAACTCAAATCTAGTGTCTTTTTTTGGGAGGTGTATTCTCATGCACCTTTTCACACTCACACATGGGTATACCCTTCCAGATTTTGGCTATTTGCTCTTGTCCTCCTCCTTCTCCTCATCCTCATCCTCCACCACCATATCACCAGGATGACCGTGGCCAATGATGCAACACCCACATAATTTTTTTAAAGTCTGTTTATGATGCCCGTAAAAAAATTTTTTTATACAATATGTTCATGTATACCCCCCAGGGATAAATGTTTGTCTGCCCATACACTTAGTGCATGGGCATTACAAGTATAGGAGGCCAGCTCCTTTCTAATGGGAACATATTTTTATGAATCCCTCCTCCACGTCTTTTCCTAGGTGCATTGGAGTCATTTTCCTGGCTGCTAGGAGCAACATCCTGCTGTAGTGATCCTGTAAAGAACTTGGTAAAGCAAAGCTTAGTGTGTGGGCAGGCACCTTGGAACAGCAAATCCATGTAGGCATATAAATACCTTGATACAGTGTAATCAAGTTTGCAAAAAGGCATCTTGGAACTTTACAGGCATGTACACATTCAGGCACTGTGGTAAATGAGAGCTGAGTGTGTAGGCACTTTGGAACTGTAGAACCATGCATGTGCAGAGCCAAGTTTTTCAAGTAGCGCAAGAAGTGCAAAAATCCAATAAGGTGGTAGAGATGAGCAAATATGTTCGGAAAGTGTTCATTTTTTTCAAATTCAGCACGGACATTGCACATTCGGATTCATGATTGGACCCCCAAGCGCTTGTATTCAAAATCGACAAATTACGGCCAAGGTGAGGTAAATGATCGTGTTTCCACTAGTGTATTTTTTAGGACTTTGGCTAGGATAGTGGTACTGTATGATGAGCGGCGGACGGAGGAACGGCGGACTGTTATTCTTAATTTTTTTTTACTTAATGTGTGGAGATTCCGTCAAGCCAATCAGGGCGCAGGAACCATCCACAACATCCAGATACAAGGCTTGTGTCATTGGCTGCTGAAGTCACATGTCCCTTTTCATATAAAGAGTGGACATGTTGTTTTGACGCCATTTTGACAATGTTACAGCGCAGAGAGGCTGCTCCTTGATAGCGAGAGAGTGAGATAGTTAGCTATGCGGGTGCTTGCAAGTCAGATAGTAGAGATAGATAGGATCCTGTGTGGTAGACCTTCCAGCAGAGCAATCGTTTTTGCTATTAGTGTGGTCCAGACAGAGACACTAGGCCACATTTCAGCATAAACTCTGTTGTGCTGATATTGTGCTCTATGCAGGAGTACACCTTTAAAACTGAAAGGTGTACGGCCATGCTGTAGGCCCCTGGGCTGGGTGGAGGAGGTGTTCGGCGGTGAGAGACTGCGGCGGCCTACGGGCTTTTACAAAATGTCGGCAGAGTCAACGCACTTCCCCTCGTTTTCACTGCAGTGGACATTGGGAAAATGGCCGCCAGGGGCAGTACATGCACAGATTGAGATCTCAGCTACCGAGGTCTTGTTTCCCGAGATCTCGGCTCCCAAGATCTCAATCTGCACATGTGATGCCTCTGGTGGCCATTTTCCCGAAGTTCACCACAGTAAAAACAATGAGAAGTGCAGTGACTCCGCTGACATTTTATAAAAGCTTGGAGCCCTCCGCAGCCTCTCACTACTGAACACCCCTCCTCCCATCTCGGTGCCCGCAGCTTTTCCCCACTCCAGCCGCCACCAGCTTACTGCAGCAGTTAACCTGCCTCCTGGGACTCCGCTACACCGCAGCTGCCCCCCTCTTCCTGGTAAACTACCGTAAAAACGGACAATAAGATGCACCACTATTTTTTTAAAAATATGTTTTTTTGTTTTCTGCGTCTTATGGTCCAATGCGTCTTGTAATACACAAAATAAGGTAACTGTCTATGCTGTTTTTCTATATGTCATAACAGAACTAATTTTTCTTCCTCTAACAATGAAGAAATATTCCCTATAAAAAGCTTTATGACATGTCAAAATGATTTTGTTATCTATCTTATTGAATATTGAGACTTAAGACACACAGATTCAATGTTCTCAAGGGTTTCATTTTCCATGGCCTCTCAAGACTTTGTGCCATAGCTCGCAATAAATGTTTTAAAGGACTATGCATTACCTCGATTGAGCACATACCCCCTAATATCCCCAACCACAATGAACACCTAAACAGAAAAGAGGTGTTCTGGATATATAAACTTAAGATTTTTTAAATAATTGTAATCATTTTTTTTCAATAATTAATAAATCATGTTACACTATATTTATTATTATTATTATTATTATTATTATTATTATTATTATTTTATTAGGAAGTCTGTGAACACCCATTTAATGTTTGTTCTAACTAATCTTTACTTTCACATGGTTGTATATATAATGCATTTATAACAATTATTTTATTTTCATACCACTATCATAGCATTTTTATTATTTTTAGGATTTCATACTTATCCTTGGTCTGCCACAAACCTTTTTTTCCTTTATTTTTCTTTTATTCCTGACTTACATTCCCAGCACATTCATTTCATTTTTTACTTTTGAAGTTTTTCTGCTTCGTTGCTTCCTTCTTTCCTTGTTATTAACACATTCTTTTCCATGTGAGATGTTATACAATTCTTATACACTTCCACATACTTCACTCTATATTCACCGCTTAACATTTTATTCATATGGCATATATACAGTATGCAGATAAAATATATTGTAAATATATTTTATTACCGGTATATCATATACCTAGCACCATTCCCTACAATTTATCCTCTTGGTAAACTTTTCATTTTCACAACTATTGAGTGGCTCACGTACGTCATGAAACTCACTCTATCACAGTATACACAATGATCACACATGGACAGGTTCACCTCCACTATATTCACCTTATTTTTTGAGTAAAAAAAAAAAGTTTCTTTCCTTTATTTTTATTTTTTATTTTTTGCACACAATTTTAAATCATTTGTTAATTTCAACGCATTTTATATAACAAGTTGTCAATTTTTATTTATTTCTTCTTCCGTGTGATGATGACGTATTCCGGTCTTATGATATCAGAGGTCCATTTTTGTGCGCCTTTATTTGAATACTGTGTCTATTTATATCGGCACTTGTTGGCTGTACTCATCATTGTGGTTTGTCCTGATGAAGAAGTGTGATACTTCAAAACGCATTGACAAATAAACCGCATTCCTGCATTTTTGTTTCCTGCTCATCACTGCCCCATTCGGCAGTGCAGATTTTAACCCATTTTTTTCCAGCTTCACATGTTCTTCAGTTCTTGTGTCTGCAGCAGCCTTCTAAAACATATAGAGTGGTTGTGACTTCACAACCACATCAGATGATGACATTTTCCCACATTTGTCCTTATTCTATTCTAATAAGACCCTATGACGCTCATTGCCTTTCCAGCTCTTCTAATCCATTGCAGACATTTTGGCTCACATAGCTGGATGTTTTTTGTCTGGAATTGGTGATTTTATGTTTTTAATCTGTGCATCAATAAAACTTATTTTACTATTGGAACTTGTTGTTCAATTGTGTGCATCGAACTCTGTACCCTGCTGTGGGCTACCTTTATAGGATTGGTTTACATCTGTAGGAGATACAAGCACCAATAAATAACTACCAGTTTTAACAGCGAATGTACATGATCAGGTAATGTCTGTGATGTTATAGGAATATTGGCAGAAATGACAATTTACATAACACGGTATATGCGAAGCATGTAGCATTATTAAAAGTTTACAATTAAAAGTGATTAGTAATGTAATATATAACATTATGTGTTTATTATGCAAAGTGTATATGCTGTACAACTCTTCACTATTAGAAGACTATATTTATCAACAAGGGGATAGTGTTTATTCTTTTGTGCACTATTTTAATCTTGGCATTCTAATATTGTAAAGCACATGCCTCAAAATATCAGTCACTCAAAAAATATATATATATATTACGCCTATCTGCAATATTACTGTACATTAAGGACTTGAGGTAGTTCTACTGGTCTTTCATACTGCTAAGATCTAAAAACCGTCATGGCCACTGTGCATGAACAATCACCACTAGGAGCACACAGGTAAGAACTCTGACCCCAGCATTTGACCTTGTAGTGCCACAGTCAAATATAAATAATTACATTTTTAGAGATGACAAATACATTATAGAATCGATTTTACATCACCATAAAAATATTGTAAAATTCACAAGCTCAGCACACCCATATGATGCTTGTTATTATGAGAATACCATTTTCAATACCTTGTATCTATGTATTCTTACATATTTCATTTAAGTAACTTTTGGTTAATTAAATCACTGTGTATGTCAAAAGAAAGTAAATATTTAATAACACTTAAAGTGAACTAAAGTGTCTTCCTGTCTTACAGCCAACATTGCAAAATTAAAGTGCTTTATAGTTTAAAGTTCAATGAAGAAAAGTAACAAATTTACATAAAATTATACAGCCATATAAGTTTTGTTTGGAAAACAAGTACAACATTTGTCCATGATACATTAATGGTGTTGGAGTATTTTGTCACCATTATACTGTAAATTAAATTGGCAAAGTAAATGTGTGTGGTTATAATTTATTAATTTGTGATCCTATTTAAATAGTTGTAATGTGACATAAAGTATTTTTCCATGAAGAGTTTCACATTTTCAGCAAATTAAATTGGAGGTAGATTGTGGGTGTTTGTACATGGAGTTTTTTGAGAATTTTCTTTGGAGTGGGTCTGCTTGAAAAACTGCATGAAAAATTACTTCATATTCATTCCTGTTGTAAAAATACTTTGATCACCATGTGTACAGTCTTCTGAGCATTTTTTTTCAGGTTTTGAAAAACACCTAGTGAAAAGAAAAGAGAGAGCATGTCACTTCTTTGAATCAGCTTGATTTGGCTTCAAATTGGGGACTGTCTAATCAAAAGACATCATAAAAATGTTTCAGGAAAACAATTTCCAAAAATGCTTAAAAACAGCTTCAGAAAATGCTTTAGTTAACAAACTCCTTCAAAAACTCCTCCAGTACGTAGCATGTCCTGTAGCGATTTCCACTAGAAAACTCTAGTTTTGACCATTTAAAAAACTCAGCTTGCTCATAACCTGAGAGTATGTGTAAGACTGTTGGACTGTCATGTTGTGTTGCTACCCCTTAAGACACCAATTGCATCAATAATGCGTGATGTGAATAATATCATGCGTTTTATATAGTGTCATGTGAACTATGTACCATGGTTTTAGTGCATAGTATTGTAAGTACTGTTATAGGGTAGTAACTGTGGTCAGCTTGAAGTAAAGGATAAGATGCGGTTAATGTTTGGGGCTAGCTCACAGTGGGAGGGGGCTAGTGCTAGTGAAAAGCAGGCACTTCCTGGTAGTGATTCAAATAGGTAAGTATGGTTACAAGGTCAAGTTCAAGTACAGTGGGCTGCTAGGGCCAGCATATACCTATCGTTCAAGGTAGTGGGAGACCATATTAGAATCCAGTGCGGATATTCTGGCAACCTGAGGAGCACAAGGCCCTGCATAGGGGCTAAAGGGAGCATCGTGTCCTCTGGCACACAGGGGAAGATGGATGCAAAACCGTGTGAAGGGAAGGTAGCAGATTTGGGTGCACCGTGAAACTGGACAGGAAATCCCTGGGGCTGATGAAGCTAGTGGGAATAGGGATAGTCCAGGAGGAATGAATGGTAGGGCTGAAGATGAGTTGTGCTAACGAAGTAAGGAACAAGAAGTGTTGTCGTGCCCTATCTCACATGTTACAATATGAGGAACTTGAAATGGCCAGTAAACATCTGTTGGTTGAAATGAACTTAGTGTCCCGAGTTGTGTGCGGCGGCTCCTGAAGATGGAGGCTTGGAAACAGCAGAGGCCTCGGCCTACAAGTGAGTGTGATATACACCAAGCTTGACAGCATACATGGACTGAGACACAGTTTTCCTGTAAAGTGCCAGAGTGTAACGGGACATCAGCTTGGTCATAACTACCGCTCTTGGCCACTTTACATTTGTGCACAGGATGTATTTTTTCAGGCAGATGCACTCCATAACCCACCTGAAAAATGCTAAAGAAACAGTAAAATAAAAGAACATATCCACTGCAATGTAAAAACAACTTGATGTGCATATGTTTAGTCTTTTCAGCTTCTTTTAACTGCTTTAGGTCTCTAAAGTCGGAAAGCAGCTGAAAGAAGTGACTTAACCGTTCTTCAGGCAGCTTTTCCATAGAAGGTTCTACCCACTTTTTTATAAATGCAAGTAAAAAGGTGCCAATGGCAATGAACCAGAGAGTTATGTCACACAAATAGGTAATAAATAACATTTAGCACATGTCTACTTTACATCAGCATCATTTTTTAAACATATTTTTTTTTTGCTAGAAAGTTACAAGGGTTAAAAGTAGTGTTGAGCCACCCCCGTAGTGTTCGAGTTCGGTTCGGTTCGTCGAACACCCGTGTGTTCGCCAAACTGTTCGTCGAACTGTTCGTCGAACACCTTCGAACACCGTTAAAACCAATGGCAGGCAAACAAAAACACATAGAAACACATAGAAAACACCTTCAAAGGTGTCCAAAAGCTGACAAACTGCTCAGAAGACACAACTAACACATGGAAAAGTGACAAGTACATATAGTCATGGGAAAAGAAAAGAGGTGGAGGAGTAAAAGGAGGGGGAGACACAAATATAGGCATGTCATGCCCTTCTAAAATCCAAAAAGTGAGAAGCCGACACATTCCGTGCCACCTCCGTGTCGCCGGGTTTGTGCCAGAGCCGCGGTGAACCCTGACGGCCAGCCCCTCTCTCCCAATACTGGTGCCTGTCCGCTGGTGGGTCGAGCGAGCCCCCCTGTGGTGGAGGCAGCTCTAAGCTTTTTAATTTAAATTGTCTCTCTAATTTGAATGAATACACTTTAAATCCATTTACAAGGATCTATTGGAGGGCAAGTCTCATGCCAGCAGCCGCGTAATTCCAGCTCCAGTAGCGTCCACTAAAGCTGCTGCAGTTAAAAAGCTTTTATAAGGATCGAGCTCGGCTGTCCACCGCAAGGCATCCTACTGCCAGTCCCAGCCCCTATGCCTTGGGGTGCCTCCTGATGCTCTTCACTGAGTATCCCGTGGTCCCGAAGCATTTCCTTTGAAAAAATTAAGTGTCCAAACTACAGGTGGTGTAGCTTGCTTAACAGCCGGGATAATCCGCTGACTAGCAGACACTGCTACTAGGCACAAAGTATTTCCTGGGCTAGATGCAGTTAAAAATTTGTAATTAGATACTCTCGTTGGATGCTGAGAAAGCATTCCATAGAGTCTCCTGGCACGCCATATATGATTCTCTTAAAAAGCTTGGGGTAGGAGTCTAGGGGACCCTTTTATAGCCAAAATCACGGCCCTGTATCACAATACGTCACCTAGGCTGAAGATAAATGGAACTGTAGCACCCTGAGGGCTCGGTTGCTACAGAGGTATTGCACCTCACCCAGAGGTGTGATATCTCACTCTCAGGTAAGGATGGAGTGTGGATCAGGACCCGACACCTGCATGCATTACACCACATTGCCGTGGGGCAGGGCGACCAATATGCCTCTGAGATGGGCACGACAGTCCCTGTCCCTGGCTGGAGTGGGGGGAGGGAACACTGAGGAAGGGGAACCCTGTAGTGCAGGAGCAGGGAGGAAGCAGTTCCTGGGTGCATTGAGAAGGGAGTATAAAAGGTGGGCACCATCTTAGTTCAGTGCAGAGAAGTCTGAGCAGAAGTGGCAGGGAGCAGGGGCTCTGCATGAGCTCTGCTCCAGAGGCGGGCCTATTAACAGAGGCCCAGGCCTGGAAGAGGGAGAAGGAAGGAAGAGGAGCGGAGAAGGCTCCAGGAACGAGGAATGAAGGGATCCCAGGGGTGCGGACGGGCGAGTCGCCACCGCATGCCCGAATCCACCTGCGTGGAGGGGTCAGGCCAAAGGGGAGACCGGTCCCCGAAACTAGTGGAGGCAGGAAACGACCCTCAGCTAGAAACCGGAGGCTCTGACATTTTATGTGGCGCAGCCCCTCGCTACACCCGCTAGGAAGGCACCACATAGGGTCAGGGAAACTGGCGCCAAGTTTACCAAGAGGAGGCCCGAGGCAGCCGGACAGAAGGGTTGGTAAGAAAGGCCAGACAAAGGACACACAAAGGGGGTCCTGTGAAGCGCTCCAAAGTAATCTGGGAGTTGTCTGAGCCCCTCACCTGGTGAGAACAGTACGACGTGGGCAGCCGTTACCTGCAGACGTGGTCTGGATAATAAGAACTGTGAGTAAAGGCCCTGGACTGCATCACTGACTCCGTGTCGTTACTGCTGCTGCCCTGCACCATCACCCCCATCCTCCGCATACACTGCCCTGAGGCTATACTCCTCCCGTGGGGAGTTATGCTATGCTCTGCTGCACCCACAACACCAGCCTCAGCGGTCTGCCCTGCAGCGGCGGTTCACTCTGACCGCAATCCACGGGTGGCGTAGTCGGACATTTAAACATCAAAACCACATAAATAGTTCCGCCACTGGTTTGACCACCCTGAGCCACGGGACCGGGTCGCCGCCACGAAGACTACAACCACCAGCATCCACCAAAAAGGGTCCGGCTCCGGGTGTCCCAAGGCCCAGGGGGTGCATCAGAACATTTTCATCACCTTTCACAATCACCAATGGGACAAGGCAGGGATGTCCTCTGTCCCCTCTCTTATACATCCTAGTGACGGAGCACCTGCTCTCATCAATTCGCCATAACCCCAATATTAGGTGGATTGAGGTGGGAGGCACCGAGTACAAGTGCTCTCTATTTGCTGATGATGTCCTAGTATATATCACTCAATCACATATATCCATCCATGCTGTTATGGCTGAAATAGATCACTTTGTTACATGGTCAAATTTTAAAATCAATGCAGCGAAGTCTGAGGCCCTCGATGTCTCCCTCCCCAAATCCATATAGGATTCCATCCAGTCCAACTTTCCCTTTGCCTGGCCCTCACAGGGTATCAAATACTTAGGAATTCCTATTCATAGAGACCTCTCCCATCTATGTTATCTTAATTTTGGGCCCTTTATTGAACAACTCCATACAGACCAGGGTTGGCAAGTTAGAACTGTAAGATTCACTACGTGAACCACTGGTGTTTTGTGGAAAAGCACATGTACACTGTGTTCCAAATTATTAAGCAAAAAGTGTTTAGGAGTGATAAGGGAAGAATTTGTTTGTTTGTCAGTTAAACTCATTGATGGTGATGTGTGTCAGGGCTCTTTATATCACTGTAAGCAATTGCAGACACCTGTGCTAATTAGTTTGGCAGGTGTGTCAAATGAAAGGCAAGACTACTTAAGAAGGCTGTCTCACATTATTAAGCAGCCTACATTTTCTGCCAAAATGGGAAAGAAAAAGGATGTCTCGGCTGCTGAGAAGCAACAAATTGTGGAGTGTTTAGGTCAAGGCATGACTACAATCAACATTGTGCGATGATCAGGATGAAGTGTCTTGGCAATCAAGAAGTATGTAGCTGATTCACAGTACACACATGTGCGTGCTGATAAGGGCAAATTGAGGACTCTTTCCTACAGGCAATTACGTCAGGTTAAAAGAGCAGCGGCAAAAAAGCCTTGTCATAGCAGCAGACAAGTTTTTGAAGCTGCTGGTGCCTCCAACGTCCCCCGAACAACAAGATGCAGGGTCCTTCAGAAGTTTGCAGCTGTGCATACGCCATCCTGTCGACCTCGTCTATCCACTTCACACAAGCAGAAACGGCTCCAGTGGGCTAAACATTACATGAAGACTGATTTCAAAACTGTTTTGTTCACGGATGAGTGCCGTGCAGCGCTCGATGGTCCAGATGGATGGAGTGGAGGATGGCTGGTTGATGGACACCACACGCAAACACGGCTACAGCGCCAACAAGGAGGAAGTGGAGTAATGTTTTGGGCTGGAATCATGGGGAGAGAGATTGTCGGCCCCTTTAGGATCCCTGAAGGCGCTAAAGATGAAGTCCATAATGTATGTGGATTTTCTCAAACAGCACTTCCTGCCATGGTACAAGAAGAAGAACCGTGTATTTCACAGCAAGATCATTTTTTTGCATGATAATGCACCATCTCATGCTGCACATAAAACATCTGCATCTCTGGCTGATATGGGCATAAAAGGGGACAAACTTATGGTGTGACCCCCATGCTCCCCTGACCTCTACCCCATTCAGAACCTCTGGAGCATCATCAAAAGGAGTGTCTATGATGGCGGGAGGCAGTTCACATCTAAGCAACACCTCTGGGAGGGTATTCTGTCCTCATGCAAAACAATTGAAGCAGAAACCATCCAAAACCTGACAAATTCAATGGACGAGAGAGTTCAGAAGCTCCTTTCGAACAAGGGGTCCTATGTGAAAATGTAACATCACCTAGAATAAAGTTTTGAGTTGAAAACTGTTTGATTTCAGTTTCTAATAACCTGCTAATGCTTATAATTTCAAAAATGACCATTTTTTTGGTCTTTATTAAAATGAAAAGGTTGATCGAAAAGTTTGGGGGATCTAAGAGTGTGGCAACCCAGTAGTCATGATTACTTCGAATTCTGACAATATGAGGGTCATGTTGCAGGTAGTGCAGCAAGAAGGCACTTATGTGTCTTGCGCATCTCGGAGCCCCAAAATTATTTTCCGGGCTAGATGCAGCTAAAAATTATTATTAATTTTAAATCTGGTGGAGCTTAGTATAGATGGCCTAATAGGATCAGTGCTGCACACTGCTACAAAGCCCAAATTATTTTCCAGCCAAGATACAGATAAACATGATTAGTAATTTGAAAGCTTAAAACGGTTGGTAGGGTGATTTTAACCAATCATCAAGCTTTTACTCTCCCCAGGATGACACAGGGGTAGAAAAGTCGTTTCGGATCCATGATTTGTTCATCTTTATGAACGTGAGTCTGTCTACATTATCAGTGGAGAGCCGCGTGCGCTTATCTGTCAGCACACCACCAGCAGCGCTGAGCACACGTTCAGACAGAACGCTGGCTGCGGGGCATGACAAGATCTCCAAGGCGTAAGTGGCTAGCTCCGGCCATTTATCCAGATTGGAAGCCCAAAAAGAGCAAGGGTCCAGTGACACAGTCATGGCTTCAATGTTTACTTGGAGATACTCCTGTACCATCGTCTCTAGGCGTTGACTATGTGTCAGACTTCTTGTCTCCTGTGGCCTTGCAAAGGATGGGCTAAAAAAGTGGTGAAATGATTCCGCAAAATTGATGTTACCAGCAGATACTGTGGTTCTGTTACGGTTTGAGTGCTGAACACTTGACGGTCCCACGGTTGGCAAGTTGGAACTGTGAGATTCACTACTTGCACCACTGGTGTTTTGTGGAAAAGCACATGTAAGATTCTGCAACAGTCTCTGCTGATACTCCTGCATGCGTGCATCCCTTTCTATGGCAGGAATAATTTCGGCAAATTTACTTTTGTACCAGGGACCTAACAGTGTGGCAACCCAGTAGTCAGGATTATTTCTAATTCTCACAATTCGAGGGTCATGTTACAGGTAGTGCAACAAGAAGGCACTCATGTGTGTTGCGCATCCAGGAGCACCAAGTCCCTGTTGTGTTGGTGGCGAGGTAACAATCATGCTTCCTTCCTCTGTCCTCTCCCCCCAGCCTCGCACAACAGAAATGTGATTAAGGTCTCCCTCATCTGATGAGTCTTCCATCAGTTCGTCCTCCACTTCTTCCTGGGCTCCTGCACCTTCCTCACTAGTTTGGCTGCTACCATGCGCCCTGGTAAAACCATCTCCCCCACCCTCACATGCCTGCCGCCTTGGTTCTGCCGACCGTCTGGACCTTGCAGATGTTAGCCCTTCCGCATACAACTCCTCCTCCTCTACTTCCTCCACCTCCTCTTGTGCCACCACCTGACTCCGAATTCTGTTTAACATGTGCTCCAGCATGTAAATCACCGGAATAGTCATGCTGATAATGGCATCGTCAGCACTAAACATCTTCGTCGCCATTTCAAAACTGTGCAGAAGGGTGCATAGGTCCCTGATCTGAGACCACTCCTCCAGCGTGATTTGCCCCACCTCTGGATCTCGTTGGCCCAGGCTATACGTCAGAACGTATTGCACCAGGGCTTGTCGGTGCTGCCACAGTCGCTGCAACATGTGCAGAGTTGAATTCCACCGGGTAGGCACATCGAATTTTAGCCGGTGAAGTGGCAGGCCCAACGACTTCTGTAGAGATGTAAGTCGCTGAGCTGCGGGATGCGAACGGCGGAAGTGAGCACACAGCGACCGTGCCCTCTGCAGAAGGCCATCTAGTCTGGGATAGTGGGCTAAAAATTGCTGGACAACCAGGTTCAACACGTGAGCCATACAAGGCACGTGTGTGACATTGCCCCGGCGAAGGGCCGCACCCAGGTTTGCAGCATTGTCGCACACGGCCTTCCCTGGTTTCAGGTCCAGTGGAGACAACCATTCATGAAATTGGTTCTCCAGAGCTGACCACAACTCCTCAGCTGTGTGACTCACATTTCCCAGACATTTCAAAGTAAAAACCGCCTGATGACGTTGAGCCCTACTGCCAGCATAGTAAGGAGGTGTGCAGGATCCCTTCTGCGCAGTTAGAAAGCTTGTGGCATGACCAGACAGGCTTTGGGTGCAGGTGGAAGACCGAGAGGAGGTTGAGGAGGCAGAAGCAGTGGAGGAACTTTGACATAAAGAGGATTGACGCACAACTCGTGGGGACGGCAAGACTTGGACAGCAGCCCCTTGTCCTGCTGTCACCATAGTTACCCAGTGCCCAGTCAGCGACATGTAACGCCCCTGTCCATGCCTACTCGTCCAAGTGTCTGTGGTGAAATGCACCCTGTCACACACAGAGTTTCTCAAAGAAGCGGTGATGTTGTGTGCGACATGCTGGTGGAGCGCAGGCACACCTTTCTTTGAGAAGTAGTGCCGACTGGGCATCTGGTACTGCGACGGACATAAGGTCTCGAAAATCCTCTGTGTCCACCAGGCGGAAAGGCAGCATTTCTGTAGCCAAGAGCTTGCAGATGGTGAAATTCAACCTCTTAGCTTTCTCATGGCTAGGAGGAAATGGTCTTTTACTTGTCCACATCTGAGGGACCGAGGGCTGGCTATTGTGCTTAGACGGGGTTGATAAGGGTGTCCCTGGTAAACTGCCAGTCTGTGAGGAAGATGCAGGCGGACATGTTAGGTTGCCTTGATCCAAAGGTGGTGCTATCGATGTCGGACAGCGCTCAACACCAGCTGGTGTTACCACCTCCAAAGAAAATGATGACCTGCCAATCAAGCTGGCTGTTGCGGGTAAAGAGGTGGCAGGTCTGCGCCCCAAAACAGGTGTGACTGCTGTCCCCCCAGTCACAGAGGATGAAGAGGCCGCGGATGCACAAGATATGGCAGACGGTGGTTGGCCCGGCCGGCTAGGCCGCATTGTAGCACACTGAGCTTCCCACTGCAACTTATGCTTCATGTCCATGTGCCGGATCATGCATGAAGTACTCAAACTATGTATTTTTTGGCCTCTACTTAGCTTTTGCTGACAAATGTTACAGATAACACGAGTTGGGTCATCTTTATCGATCTGAAAAAATGCCCAGGCTATGCAAGGCTTAGCACCCATGCGACCTGAAGAGCCACCACGACTTGTGGTGAGAGGCAGAGTTGTGTTTGAGGATGCAGTTGTTGACATGCTTCCAGTACTACGTCTCTGTCCAGGAAGGCGCAACCTGACCTCGTCGTCACTAGCATCTTCCTCCACCTCCTCTGCTGACCTCATCTCTTGGCTGACTGTGGGTTGACAGTAAGTGGGATCTCCAACCTCATCATCATCACCCTGTGCGTTATCACACCCGTCGTCCTCAGAGCCAACCTGTTCCTGCCCTGACAAAAAACTAAAGTTGTCGCTCCAATCAGGTATTTGAGTTTCATCATCGTCTTCCTCATTGTCTCCACCAAGAGGAGTTACAGTTTGGGAATGAGGGTCTACATTATGGTCAGAACCTTCTGCGTCTGGTCCTGGATCCGACTCATAAAGATTCTGGGCATCAGTGCAGATCATTTCCTCATCTGGATTCACAGAAGCGCTGGAGTCGACCTCTGATTCCCAGGCTATAGTATGAGTAAACAGCTCTGCAGACTCAACCATCTGTTCTACCTCATACTCAGACGGGCAGCTGGAGATTTGGGAGCTGTGAGGAAGCAAGTGCGATTGGGGTGACACCTTTGAGGACTGGAGTATTTGTGATGTTGAAGTTGATGTGGAGGAGAGCCCACTTAAAGGAGCACTTGATATCCGTTGAAGCACCTGCTGTTTTTGTGCCTCATCTGGAATTTGTAGCGATTGGCGTGGCCGTAAGAAAGGGATCTTATCACATTGTCCGCTAAAAGAAGTAGACATTTTAGTTTGGCTGGAAGATGGTCTTTCTTCTGCAGATGTTACTGTTGCTTTTACACCTACCCCACGGACACAACCTTTTTTCCCCTTCCCAACACGCCTATTCCCCTTTCCACCAGCAGCAGGCCTTTTTCCACTCATTTTGATGGTTAACTAATTCACAACTCTGGAGTTGTTTGCACATAAAAACAATGGATGGGAACCGAGCAGAGCTGAGTGGCCAAACTGTGGTATTAGGCCAAAACTATTGGCTGGGTTAGATGGAGAGAAAAATTATATTCGATTTGCAACCTGATGGAGGTCAGTATAGATGGACTAATAGAACAAGTCCCACACACAGCTAGAAGCCCAAATATTTTTTCAGAGGTAGATGCAGAAAAAAAATATATTCAGTTTGCAACCTGATGGAGGTCAGTATAGATGGACTAATAGAGAAAGTCCCACACACTGCTAGAAGGCCAAATATTTTTTCAGAGCTAGATGCAGACAAAAAATTATTTTGAATTTGCAACCTGATGGAGGTCAGTATAGGTGGACTAATAGAACAAGTCCCACACACTGCTAGAAGGCCAAATATTTTTTCAGAGCTAGATGCAGAAATGAATTATATTCAGTTTGCAACCTGATGGAGGTCAGTATAGATGGACTAATAGAACAAGTCCCACACACAGCTAGAAGCCCAAATATTTTTTCAGAGGTAGATGCAGAAAAAAATTATATTCAGTTTGCAACCTGATGGAGGTCAGTATAGATGGACTAATAGAACAAGTCCCACACACAGCTAGAAGCCCAAATATTTTTTCAGAGGTAGATGCAGAAAAAAATTATATTCAGTTTGCAACCTGATGGAGGTCTGTATAGATCGATTAATAGAACAAGTCCCACACACAGCTAGAAGCCCAATATTTTTTCAGAGGTAGATGCAGAAAAAAAAATATTTTTAATTTGCAACCTGATGGAGGTCGGTATAGATAGACTAATAGAGAAAGTCCCACACACTGCTAGAAGGCCAAATATTTTTTCAGAGCTAGATGCAGAAAAAAATTATATTCAGTTTGCAACCTGATGGAGGTCAGTATAGATGGACTAATAGAACAAGTCCCACACACAGCTAGAAGCCCAAATATTTTTTCAGAGGTAGATGCAGATAAAAATTATTTTTAATTTGCAACCTGATGGAGGTCAGTATAGATGGACTAATAGAACAAGTCCCACACACAGCTAGAAGTCCAAATATTTTTTCAGAGGTAGATGCAGATAAAAATTATTTTTAATTTGCAACCTGATGGAGGTCAGTATAGATGGACTAATAGAGAAAGTCCCACACACTGCTAGAAGGCCAAATATTTTTTCAGAGCTAGATGCAGAAAAAAATTATATTCAGTTTGCAACCTGATGGAGGTCAGTATAGATGGACTAATAGAACAAGTCCCACACTCAGCTAGAAGCCCAAATATTTTTTCAGAGGTAGATGCAGATAAAAATTATTTTTAATTTGCAACCTGATGGAGGTCAGTATAGATGGACTAATAGAGAAAGTCCCACACACTGCTAGAACGCCAAATATTTTTTCAGAGCTAGATGCAGATAAAAATTATTTTTAATTTGCAACCTGATGGAGGTCAGTATAGATGGACTAATAGAGAAAGTCCCACACACTGCTAGAAGGCCAACTATTTTTTCAGAGCTAGATGCAGAAAAAAATTATATTCAGTTTGCAACCTGATGGAGGTCTGTATAGATGGATTAATAGAACAAGCCCCACACACAGCTAGAAGCCCAATATTTTTTCAGAGGTAGATGCAGAAAAAAAATATATTCAGTTTGCAACCTGATGGAGGTCTGTATAGATGGATTAATAGAACAAGTCCCACACACAGCTAGAAGCCCAATATTTTTTCAGAGGTAGATGCAGAAAAAAAATATATTCAGTTTGCAACCTGATGGAGGTCAGTATAGATGGACTAATAGAGAAAGTCCCACACACTGCTAGAAGGCCAAATATTTTTTCAGAGCTAGATGCAGAAAAAAATTATATTCAATTTGCAACCTGATGGAGGTCAGTATAGATGGACTAATAGAATGATGCTATGCCCAAAAGATTTTACTTCACTAGGTGCAGTAAAAAAATTGGTATTCTATACGCAGGTGGTATATCTTGCAACACAGATAGGCTACTCCACTGACTAACACACTCTGCAATAGGCCAAAAAGGATTAGCTTTGCTAGATTCAGCCAAATGCTGTGAAAAAAACTTGCACAGCACTGGCACAGACCTGCCTGGCAAAAACTGATAGGAACTGATGTAACCTAGTCCTGAAAAGGACTGCAATTACAATTAGTCTTTACTCCCACAACCTATCTATTTAAGAGCACAGACCTGCCTGATAAAAGTCGTAGGAAATGCTGTAACCTAGTCCTTAAAAGGACTGCAATCACAACTATTCCCTACTCCCAAGCTATCTGTAGATTTGTGCGAAAATTGGCTTGAAATTAACAAGGTATAGCGCACACAGCAACAGCGGTGCCGTCTAACACGCAGCTGCAGCAGTGAGAAAATGGTGGCGACGGGGAAAATGGCTTGGTCTTATAGGGCAAGGACATGTGACATACACTGCCAATGACACATGCCCTTGCTTGTGTGAAAAACAGCAGTTCGCTCCGTGTGTGCGCTGCTGATAGGCTGACAGACTGCACCTCCCCACTGCAAATGCGGGAAAGAGAAAAAAAAATGGAGATCTTCATTATTCCTGCAGAGATCCATCCCCTGCCCCTCCCCCCACCCCGCTGTACACTCAAACTGCGTATTAACATTAATTTTCATCATTACTGAGAAAAAATCCAGTTATGATTTTGGTGCACGAACAGTTATCGAACACAACCTCGAACAGCCGAATTTTTCTCAAATCGTTCGTGTTCGCCGAACGGCTCGAACACCGCCCAAAACAGCTCGAATTTGAGATTGGCGAACAGTTCGAGTAGAACAACGCTCATCTCTAGTTAAAAGATTATCAGTAATTTCTCACCAAAAATTTACAAAACCACTTTTTTTAGGGACCACATCACAGTTGAAGTGACCTTGAGGGGCCTTTATGACAGAAAATATCCAAAAGTGAGACAATTTTAAAAGCTGCACTCCTGAGAGTACTCAAAACCACATTCAAGAAGTTTATTAACTCTTTAGGTGCTTCACACGAAAAAAAGCAATCTGGAAGGAAAAAATTTAAATTTAACTTTTTCCCACAAAAATGTTGTTTTAGCCACTATTTGTTATTTTCACAAGTAAAACAGGAGAAAATGGACAACAAAATGTTTTGTGTAATTGCTCCTGAGTACACCGATACCACACATGTGGTGGAAAACTACTGTTTTGGCGGTCATTAGGGCTCGGTAGAGAAGGAGCACCATTTGACTTTTGGAATGCAAAATTGCCTGCAATTGGTAGTGGATGCCATGTCCCATTTGGATTTCCAATTTGCAAAGCACCCAATGTACCTAAACAGTGGAAAGCCATCACAAGTGATCCCATTTTGGAAACTGAACTCTTCTAAGAATTTATCTACGTGTTTGGTGAGCACCTTAAACCCACAAGTGTTTCAGTGAATTTTATAATGTTGAGCCGTGAAAATAAAAAATAAAATATTTCCCACAGAAAAGTTGTTTTAGCCGCAATTTTTAATTATCACAAAGATAACAGGAGAAAATGGACCACAAAATTTGTTGTGCAATTTCTCCTGAGTACGCCAATACCTCATATGTGGTGAAAAACACACAGCAGGGCTCAGAAGGGAAGAGCACTATTTGACTTTTGGAGCACAAAAATGGCTGGATTCGATAGCGGATGCCACGTTGTGTTTGCAAGGTCCCTAATGTGCCTAAACAGTGAAAAAAAAACACAAGTAACCCTCTTTTGGAAACTAGAACTCCTCAAGGAATTTCTGTAGATGTGTGGTGAGCACCTTGAACTCACAAGTGCTTCACAAAATTTTATAACGTTGAGTCATGAAAAAAAATCTAATTTTTCCCCCAAAAAGTGTTGCTTTAGGCTATGTGCACACGATGCGTATTTCATGCGTATTTTGTGCGGAAAATTCCGCAGCGTAAACGCATGAATTACTCATGTTAGCCTTCTGCCATGGTCCCCTATGGCATTCCGCAATTGTAATGCCCACGCTGCGGAATTTTCCGCAGCGTTTTGTTGTGCGGAAAATTCCGCAGCATGTCAATTCTTTGTGCGTTTACGCATGCGGAATTGCCATCTACAATGCAGTAGAAAACGCAAGGCAATTCCGCATGTGCAAAACGCGCGAATTACGTGCGAAAAACGCATGCCAAATTCCGCATGCGTTTTCCAGGAGAAAGGACATGCGGAAATGAAACGGAAATTTCCGCTTCAAATACGCATCGTGTGCACTTAGCCTTAGCCTCAAATTGTTCATTTTTGCAAGAGTAACAGTAGAAAATGGACCATCCAATTTATTGTGCGATTTCTTCTGAACTCCCCAATATCCTATATGTGGTCAGAAACTACTTTTCAGGCACAGTGCAAAGCTCAGAAGGAATGGAGTGCCACTTTGGAGTACAGATTTTGCTGGAATGATTTGAGTCCCATGTCACATTACATGTTTTGCTTGCACAGCTTAATAGTGTGCTCCTCTTAATTGTCTGTCTCCAAATTGGATCTTAGAAAGTACGTGCATGGAAGGATCACACTGACACCAAATAGGATCAAAGCAGAACTTGTTTATTGAGCAGCAAGCAAAGCCTTTTACAGTGTTCTCTTGGCTGCTTCCCACCCAAGGGTGTGTTTACATATAAGGCTATAAATTCTGTGGTTATATCTATTGCAAAATTTCAGATATATGTTGACTCATATATATATATATATATATATATATATATATATATATATATATATATATATATATATATATATATATATATATATATATATATATATATATATATATAGATGTGGCTTTCAGGATGTCAGTGCCATTTTGGATATCTTCATTTCCATGCTCCCTTAACAGCCCCCCTTGGAGATGTCCAAAATATTGTCCCTACTTTCCCGTCGAGGATTTCAATCTGTCTAAGTGCACTTCAGCTCCATTTCTTCACTGCTTATGAGACAATTGATTCCTTGTGAATGAACACCCTCTTAACAAACTTGTGCAGATGGAAGTCAGATCCTACCCTGTCCCTGCTGGTTGCGGTATGTAGGATTGGACTCTTCTTCCAAGGGTAGTAGCACCCTCATGGCTTCATAGGGTTCCTGTACCTGATCCCTGAAATCGTCGTACATGGTTGGGATTGCTTCTTCTCATGCAAGGAAGTACGCAGCACATGATTAAGGAAAAAATAATCAATATGCACAGAGCTATCATAGCAATTTTTATGAGCAAGTTTTGCCATCCTCCCCACCAACCAAACCATCTGTCCCACAGTTTTTCTACTCCTGAGTTCTTGGCCAGTTCTTCAGATAGGTTGGTTAGTTTTTGAGGGCCCTTGTAATGCTTCCATCTGGGGCAATATTGTTGGGTATGTAAGTACAACAGCTTGTTGCTATCGTTTTATAAACTCCAGCCCTCTCTGTCAGGATCATGCCTAGTACCATGTGGTTCTGGAAGGCCATCATGGATGTGGGGCCAAGTTGTTGACTATCCCCTTTCAGGGTGTCCCTTGTATAATTGACAAAGCGTTGCTGATTGTAATACAGGTAATGTACTCAATCTACTGTCTTACTTATGGTGATAATCAAAATAATTACCTCAAATCCAGCTTCCACCTGGTCTCTAGCATTGAATTCATCCAGGATCCCCCTTGGGACTCCTATGGTGTCAATGTACATGTGGGGATCAAATGAGCCTTTTAGTTCCCTCCCTTTTCTCCCTGTCGCTTATTTAGTTGTAGCTGTTCTCTATCCAGCTGGTTGAGGTAAAAATTATGGAATGGCATTAACATCTTTACTAAAGTACAATGTCCCATCCATGGGATCAGTAATTTGAACCTGATTTTTAGGTCACTGCAAAGCCAGTAGACATCGGGTACTGGTGAGTGTGATTTGTAAAGAGAGAATCATTATAATTACTACCATCTTTGAGTTTTATGGTATGGTGGCAGTAGGTGGGTGGCATCTTTCTTACCTACAGGCCTGCCTCATCCCTCTGGAAGCAAGTGTAGCCACCGGGATATGGTGTTATACCATGTCCTGATTGTCCCCCTCTGCTAGATGGCGGGTATAATTGATGTAACATCTGGCCGCCCCTTCTTTCATGTCTTGTCTGACCGGTGTACAGGGAGATTATACAACCAAATCCAATGGGATTCACCCAGGAGTCTATGGAGAAAGGTACTGTTCCCAAGCGTGGCCTCGCAGTGGCGCAAACTACACATGAGGATCGGTTTTGTGAGGTTGACGTATATCTTTTCCACTTGAGCCAGTAGTTTGCATCTGAAAACCTAGTTTCTATGCACCCTTGGTATAATTGGTAGACATTACTTAAAATCCTGGGGCATGGTAGTATTTCTCCACCAAATTATGCATCTTCATCTTGGATTGGTGGGTAGGTCCATATGCCCATTCTACCACCATTGGGTATAGTGCTCGGTGAAGACAAATTTTTTCTCTAACTGCCCACAGATGATTGTTGCCATCTTCTCTTGCTCCACTGGAGATCCCTTTTGTCTTTTTCTCCCTGTTCTGTTTGCTTCTGTAAATCCTTGATAAGGATTTTCCAATGTTGGCTCTCTGTTTCCTCTTTCCCAGCGTGTGTAATCCTATTGGGAGATCAAGATTGGGAGCACAGTTGCATTGTGCGATTTCTTGCCTTATAAATGGGGTTGGGACCATCAGTTGAGTTGTGCAGAAGTCTGGTGGATACACAGCTGATAGTCCTACTGAATAGACTGCTAGAATTTGTATTATGGCAAGAAAAAAGCAACCAAGTAAAGAAAAACAAGTGGCCATCATTACTTTAAGAAATGAAGGTCAGTCAGTGCGAAAAATTGGGAAAACTTTGAAAGTGTCCCCAAGTGCAGTTGCAAAAACCATCAAGCACTACAAAGAAACTGGCTCACATGAGGACCGCCCCAGGAAAGGAAGACCAAGAGTCACCTCTGCTTCTGAGGATAAGTTTATCCGAGTCACCAGCCTCAGAAATCAAAGGTTAACAGCAGCTCAGATTAGAGACCATGTCAATGCCACACAGAGTTCTAGCAGCAGTCACATCTCTACAACAACTGTTAAGAGGAGACTTTGTGCAGCAGGCCTTCATGGTAAAATAGCAGCTAGGAAACTACTGCTAATGACAGGCAACAAGAAGAAGAACACAAGGAATGGACATTAGACCAGTGGAAATCTGTGCTTCAGTCTGATGAGTCCAAATTTGAGATTTTTGGTTCCAACCACCGCGTCTTTATGAGACGCAGAAAAGGTGAATGGACGGACTCTACATGCCTGGTTCCCACCGTGAAGCATGGAGGAGGAGGTGTGATGGTGTGGGGGTGCTTTGCTGGTGACACTGTTGGGGATTTATTCAAAATTGAAGGCATACTGAACCAGCATGGCTACCACAGCATCTTGCAGCGGCATGCTATTCCATCCGGTTTGCGTTTAGTTGGACCATCATTTATTTTTCAACAGGACAATGACCCCAAACACACCTCCAGGCTGTGTAAGGGCTATTTGACCAAGAAGGAGAGTGATGGGGTGCTATGCCAGATGACCTGGCCTCCACAGTCACCAGACCTGAACCCAATCGAGATGGTTTTTTTGAGTGAGCTGGACCGCAGAGTGAAGGCAAAAGGGCCAACAAGTGCTAAGCATCTCTGGGAACTCCTTCAAGATTGTTGGAAGACCATTTCCAGTTACTACCTCTTGAAGCTCAACAAGAGAATGTCAAGAGTGTGCAAAGCAGTCGTCAAAGCAAAAGGTGGCTAGTTTGAAGAACCTAGAATATAAGACATATTTTCAGTTGTTTCACACTTTTTTGTTAAGTATATAATTCCACATGTGTTAATTCATAGTTTTGATGCCTTCAGTGTGAATGTACAATTTTCAAAGTAATGAAAATACAGGATAATCTTTAAATGAGAAGGTGTGTCCAAACTTTTGGTCTGTACTGTATGTTTTGGTCATCCACCACTACTATTCTGGTGTGAAACTTTCCTTTTTCATCGGCGTACCTTAAGCCATCAACACATACTGTAAGGTTGGGGTCTTCCATTGGAACATTCATTACAGAGTCAAACCCAGAGGTTTCTTGTCTCATCAAAGTGAGGCAATCATGTTGATCCTGAGTATCTCCTGTGTCTTCCATTTCCTCTTCCCCCCTTGGGAAAGTCAGGAGAGTGGCAGGGTTTAGAACTGTACCTTGAGTAATGGAAACATTATTGGGAATAAGGAGAGAGCACTGCAGTCTCAAATGGTGTGCTGTAGAAAGGTGTTAAGGCTTTGTGGTGCCAGGATTTTCAGTTGATGGCCAAGAATAATATCAGCAGTCTTGTTTACTAACATGTGAGTTATGAATGCTGCTTTCATGCAAGATGGTGTCCCCAGTGCTACTGAGTCTAACTTCACTGAGTAGTACTCGAATGGACATGGACGGCCACCATGTGGTTGGGTGAGGACTCTAGTGGCGTGTCCTCCCTTTTCCATAACAAATAGGGCAAAGGTTTTTGCATAATCTGGAAGGCTCAAGGCTGGGGAGGAGGTGACTGCATCTTTTAGCAGATGAAAGTTCTGTATTGCTTCTGGCATTAGCAGGAAGGGGTCCGTCTGTAAGCAGTCTTTAGTGTTGAGCATTCCGATACTGAAATATCGGGTATCGGCCGATATTCGCGGTATCGGAATTCCGATACTTAATTCCGATACTTTTGCAATATCGTATACCGGAATCGGAAGTTCCCATAATGCAATGAGCCATTTTCACTTTATTCAGCCAATGAGGATCCTAAGAAGTGTGGGCACATCCTGTTAGGCATGTAGGCATCTTAACTAATGGCATGGCTGTGATTGGCTGCTGAAATGATGTCATGATGCACTATAAAAGCCGCCGCCGCCATTTTGAGCTCACTCTGCTGTGAATTCAGTTAGGGATAGGATGCTGTTGTTCTGAGGGACAGTTTTAGCTACCTATTTGGTCTATTCTGCTTTACCCAAGCTACTTTATAAATCGCTGTGCCTTGCAGTGCTAGTGCACAGTTCTCTGTGCTGTTCACCGCTTTCTGCAAGGTCTCTGTGTGTGAGTGCAGCTCACCCTGTAGTGTGTGCTTCAGCCACGTCTGGTTATAGTGCACTCAGTGTGTGTCACTGCCTCATACATTGTCCTTTTATGCCAATTCATAATTTTTCCTGATATCTCCTATTAGTGTGGTGGTTCCATCCGTATTCAGCTAAATTTGTTCCAAACACACTATATAGGAGTAGATAGAGAAATTTTTTTGGTCTTGCAGTGCTAGTGCACAGTGCTCTGCATCTGTACTGTTCGCCGCTGTCTGCAAGGTCTGGTGTGTGAGTGCAGCTCCCCCTGTAGTGTGTGCTTCAACCACGTCTGGTTGTAGTGCACTCAGTGTGTGTCACTGCCTCATACATTGTCCTTTTTTGCCAATTCATAATTTTTCCTGATTTCTCCTATTAGTGTGGTGGTTCCATCCATATTCAGCTAAATTGGTTCCAAACACACTATATAGGAGTAGTTAGAGGAGCCTTTCTGCAGCATTGGGCCCTGCAGCCCCAGCCAGATTAGTATTAGCCTAATTTTTGCAGCCTCATCTATTGCATTGTAGGTTACCTTCCTACATTGTAATAGCTACAAAACGTTTGTGATACTATCGTTATTACATCTTTAGGCACATTCAGTGTCTTTTTGTGACAAAAATTAGTGTTTCTTATACCTGTTCGCAGCTGTTCAGGAATAAGCACACTAAGCCCTTAGTACTTTTCTGCCTATCTTTATCAGTCTACCAAGATGAAGAAGGCAGGGAGTAAGGCATGTGGTCGTGGGCGTGGGCGTGGAGTTTCTGCAGGGAGAGGACGTGAGGATTCTGTGCCTGCAGGGAGAGGACGTGGGGATTCTGTGCCTGCTGCGGGCACCAGTGACTCAGCATCCCCCAGTTTTACCAGGGAACAGTCCTTTATGCGCAGCTTTTTAGGAGTTAGCCATACCCCACTGCTGCGGGAGGACCAAATTGAAGCCGTTGTCGGATGGATGGCAGCTAACGCATCGACTTCAATTAGTTCCAGATCCTCTCAGGTCCTGAGCACTGAAGAGCACCCATCTGTCTCTTCACCACCTGCCAAATTGCCATGGCAGTCAGAGAGCCCTGAACAGGAGCCATCTCTACTTCTGTTCTCTGAATCTCTTGGCTTGGAAAGAGGGGGCCAGCCAAGCAGAATTCGAGAATTTGAAGAAGAGGTAGTATGCAGTGATGCGCAACCGTTTTGTCTCTCTGAATCTGAAGAGGCGGGTGGGCCAGTGCCTATGGTCAGCAGCACACCTCAGTACGCATCTGATGATGAGACTCAGGTGCCACTTTCTGGTGCGTACTGTGCTGTCGAGACTACCCAGGAGAAGCAGTTGTTTGAAGAGGGTGGTGTAGATGATGAGGTCCTTGACCCATCATGGTGTGAGGGACAGGAAGGTGGTGGGAGAAGCTCTGAGGAAGAGATTCCCCGAACAGCCCAAAAAGGAGGGAGAGGGAGGGGGCAGACTTGGTTGCCTGTAGCCTCCACTTCGGCACCCATTAGGAGCATGGCTCTTCCAAAATCCAAAGCGGGCGCTCCCAAGACTTGCAGTGCCTGGTCCTTTTTTGACACAGTTGCAGATGACATTTGCTTTGTCAAATGCAAGCTGTGTAATCAGAAGGTGAAAAGAGGGAAAAGTGTCAGCAACCTCAATACCACAAATATGTGGAAACATGTGCGGACCAAGCACGTGGTGGAGTTACAAAAACACACTGAAGACCTAGGCCAACCTACAGCGCCACCTACCACCTCTTCAGCTCGTGTTGTAGCCTCTTCCTCCAGCTCGCACACAGCTGGTTCGGCTTCCTCACAGGATCGCCATGGAAGAATCTCTGGCACTGTTGTACAGAGACACAGTGTAATTCCACCCACAGCACCACTTTCCCAGTCATCCTCACACTCCCAGGCCAGTCTACAGCCATCGTTAGCACAGGCATGGGAGAAAAGGCGCCCATACTCGGCAAACCACCCCCGAGCACAGGCTCTGAATGCTGGCATTGCTAAACTACTGGCCCTTGAAATGCTATCATTCAGGCTGGTGGAGACTGACACATTCCGTAACTTTATGGCATTGGCAGTCCCACAATACAACGTGCCCAGCCGATTTTATTTCAGCAGGCAAGCCGTCCCTGCCCTGCAACATCATGTGGAGGGAAAAATTAAACATGCACTACAAAACGCCGTCAGTAGCAAGGTCCACCTGACCACCGATGCGTGGACCAGTAAGCATGGACAGGGACGATACCTTTCCCTCACTGCCCATTGGGTAAATGTTGTGGAGGCGGGTACAGATCTTGAGAGTGGCGCTGTATGTGTTCTGCCAACTCCAAGGATTGCAGGAATCCAGTCTGTACACATTGACTCCTCCTCATACTCCAGTTCCTCTGAATCAGCGCTGCAGGAGCCGTCACGGTCTACCTCCACATCGACCCGTGAACGGTTACCTGTTATGGTGAAAAATATGAGCACAGCCGAGGCCAAACGTCAACAGGCCGTATTAAAATTAATTTCTTTGGGGAATCGAAGCCACACAGCGCAGGAGCTCTGGAATGCCATCAAGCAGCAGAGCAACGTGTGGTTTGTGCCAGCGAATCTCCAGCCAGACATGGTAGTGTGTGACAATGGCCGAAATCTGGTGGCAGCTCTGGGCCTAGGCAACCTCACTCACATCCCATGTCTGGCACATGTGCTCAACTTGGTCGTGCAGAGTTTTTTGAGGGACTATCCGGATCTTGATGCACTGCTTCACAAGGTCCGCATAGAGTGCGCTCACTTGCGGCGTACCAGCAATGCAAGATCACGCATTGCAGCTCTGCAGCGCCGATTACGTCTTCCGGAACATCGCATCATATGTGACCTACCCACCAGGTGGAATTCAACGTTACATATGTTGGAGAGGTTGTGTGAGCAGCAGGCAGCAGTAATGGAGTACTAGCTGCAGCAGGCGCAAACACGTCGCAGTGCGCGCCGTTCACACTTCACCACCACTGAGTGGGCCTCTATGAAGGACATTTGCCATGTTTTGCGTGCCTTCGATTATTCCACGCAGATGGCGAGTGCAGATGATGCACTAGTCAGCATGACTATCCCCCTTATCTGCCTGCTTGAAAAAACACTGCAAGCACTAAGGGACGAGGTTTTGGAAGAGGTGGAGGATGAGGAGTCACAAATGCCATCTGCTTCTCTACAGTCTGCGCAACGTGGTTCCTCACAAAGGCCTAGGCAGGGGACACTTTGTGAGGAGGATGAGGAGGAGTCAATGGATGAGGAAGACATCTGTCCAGAGGAGGGAGGTACACAATGCTCTAGTAGTCAATATCTAGAGCGAGGGTGGGGTGATGCAGAGCAGGCAGAGATCACGCCTCAAGCAGGGGACAGCGTTTCTTGGCCAGTTGGCAGTCTGCAGCACATGGTTGATTTCATGCTGCAGTGCCTGAGAAACGACCGCCGCATCGCCCACATTCTCAACACGGCTGATTATTGGGTGTCCACCCTCCTAGATCCTCGCTACCGGGACAACTTACAAAGCCTCATAACACCGTTGAACCGGGAGCGTAAAATGCGGGAGTACCAAGACGCACTGGTGCATTCCATCATGTTCTCCATTCCAACCGAGAGCAGTGCTGCTAGTGCTTTACAAAGCAGCTCAGTGCGTCGAGGCAGTGGAGGAAGCTCTGCACAAAGAGGGAGCAGAAGCAGCGCCTCAGCACAAGGCAAGACCAGTATGGCCGAAATGTGGCAAAGTTTTGTGTCCCCGCCGCCACAAATATCTACACCATCACAGACGGCTCCAGTCAGCAGGAGGCAACGTTTCCGTCAGATGGTGACAGACTACATGTCTTGCCCTCTTAGTGTACTCCCAGACGGCTCTTCTCCCTTCAAGTTTTGGGTCTGTAAGCTAGATACATGGCCAGAGCTAAGTCAGTATGCATTGGAGGTGCTAGCTTGCCCTGCTGCTAGTGTATTATCGGAACGCGTCTTTAGTGCCCCAGGTGGTGTACTAACAGACCGTCGCATGCGACTATCCTCCGATAACGTTGACCGGCTTACTTTTCTCAAAATGAACAAGGCCTGGATCTCTCATGAATTTGCCAGTAATCTTCCAGTATAAATAATTGTTGGCAAAAGTATCCAGGTCTCCTGTTGTGTTCATGTTTCTACCACCTGAACTGTAATCCCTGAGCTCCAACACCGCCAGTTGGCGCTCGGAAGTGCCGTCTGCACAGTCAACACTTGCTGCCGTGTCATTGGGGTTCAGTAACGTCAGCTGTTCCCCGGCTGTGCGGACGGAAATTTCTCCTGCTCTGTCCACATTCTCACTACTACAGATTTTAAAGTTGCTCCAATTACACCTCTGGCTCCTCTGTTTTCAGTATTATCCCTGAGCTCCAACACCGCCAGTTGGCGCTCGGAAGTGCCGTCTGCACAGTCAACACTTGCTGCCATGTTATTGGGGTTCAGTAACGTCAGCTGTTCCCCTGCTGTGCGGATGGCAATTTCTCCTGCTCTGTCCACATTCTCACTACTACAGATTTTAAAGTTGCTCCAATTACACCTCTGGCTCCTCTGTTTTCAGTATTATCCCTGAGCTCCAACACCACCAGTTGGTGCTCGGAAGTGCCGTCTGTACAGTCAACACTTGCTGCCGTGTCATTGGGGTTCAGTAACGTCAGCTGTTCCCCGGCTGTGCGGACGGAAATTTCTCCTGCTCTGTCCACATTCTCACTACTACAGATTTTAAAGTTGCTCCAATTACACCTCTGGCTCCTCTGTTTTCAGTATTATCCCTGAGCTCCAACACCGCCAGTTGGCGCTCGGAAGTGCCGTCTGCACAGTCAACACTTGCTGCCATGTTATTGGGGTTCAGTAACGTCAGCTGTTCCCCTGCTGTGCGGATGGCAATTTCTCCTGCTCTGTCCACATTCTCACTACTACAGATTTTAAAGTTGCTCCAATTACACCTCTGGCTCCTCTGTTTTCAGTATTATCCCTGAGCTCCAACACCACCAGTTGGTGCTCGGAAGTGCCGTCTGCACAGTCAACACTTGCTGCCGTGTCATTGGGGTTCAGTAACGTCAGCTGTTCCCCGGCTGTGCGGACGGAAATTTCTCCTGCTCTGTCCACATTCTCACTACTACAGATTTTAAAGTTGCTCCAATTACACCTCTGGCTCCTCTGTTTTCAGTATTATCCCTGAGCTCCAACACCGCCAGTTGGCGCTCGGAAGTGCCGTCTGCACAGTCAACACTTGCTGCCATGTTATTGGGGTTCAGTAACGTCAGCTGTTCCCCTGCTGTGCGGATGGCAATTTCTCCTGCTCTGTCCACATTCTCACTACTACAGATTTTAAAGTTGCTCCAATTACACCTCTGGCTCCTCTGTTTTCAGTATTATCCCTGAGCTCCAACACCACCAGTTGGTGCTCGGAAGTGCCGTCTGCACAGTCAACACTTGCTGCCGTGTTATTGGGGTTCAGTAACGTCAGCTGTTCCCCTGCTGTGCGGACGGCAATTTCTCCTGCTCTGTCCACATTCTCACTACTACAGATTTTAAAGTTGCTCCAATTACACCTCTGGCTCCTCTGTTTTCAGTATTATCCCTGAGCTCCAACACCGCCAGTTGGCGCTCGGAAGTGCCGTCTGCACAGTCAACACTTGCTGCCATGTTATTGGGGTTCAGTAACGTCAGCTGTTCCCCTGCTGTGCGGATGGCAATTTCTCCTGCTCTGTCCACATTCTCACTACTACAGATTTTAAAGTTGCTCCAATTACACCTCTGGCTCCTCTGTTTTCAGTATTATCCCTGAGCTCCAGCACCACCAGTTGGTGCTCGGAAGTGCCGTCTGCACAGTCAACACTTGCTGCCGTGTTATTGGGGTTCAGTAACGTCAGCTGTTCCCCTGCTGTGCGGACGGCAATTTCTCCTGCTCTGTCCACATTCTCACTACTACTGATTTTAAAGTTGCTCCAATTACACCTCTGGCTCCTCTGTTTTCAGTATTATCCCTGAGCTCCATCACTGCCAGTTGGCGGTCGGAAGTGCCGTCTGCACAGTCAACACTTGCTGCCGTGTTATTGGGGTTCAGTAACGTCAGCTGTTCCCCTGCTGTGTGTCCGGCAATTTCTCCTGCTCTGTCCACATTCTCACTACTACAGATTTTAAAGTTGCTCCAATTACACCTCTGGCTCCTCTGTTTTCAGTATTATCCCTGAGCTCCAACACCACCAGTTGGTGCTCGGAAGTGCCGTCTGCACAGTCAACACTTGCTGCCATGTTATTGGGGTTCAGTAACGTCAGCTGTTCCCCTGCTGTGCGGACGGCAATTTCTCCTGCTCTGTCCACATTCTCACTACTACTGATTTTAAAGTTGCTCCAATTACACCTCTGGCTCCTCTGTTTTCAGTATTATCCCTGAGCTCCAACACCGCCATTTGGCGCTCGGAAGTGCCGTCTGCACAGTCAACACTTGCTGCCATGTTATTGGGGTTCAGTAACGTCAGCTGTTCCCCTGCTGTGCGGACGGCAATTTCTCCTGCTCTGTCCACATTCTCACTACTACAGATTTTAAAGTTGCTCCAATTACACCTCTGGCTCCTCTGTTTTCAGTATTATCCCTGAGCTCCAACACCGCCAGTTGGCGCTTGGAAGTGCCGTCTGCACAGTCAACACTTGCTGCCGTGTTATTGGGGTTCAGTAACGTCAGCTGTTCCCCTGCTGTGCGGACTGCAATTTCTCCTGCTCTGTCCACATCCACTGTACTACTGATTTAAAACCTCCTCCAAATACACCTCTGGCTCCTCTGTTTTCAGTATTATCCCTGAGCTCCAACACCGCCAGTTGGCGGTCGGAAGTGCCGTCTGCACAGTCAACACTTGCTGCCGTGTTATTGGGGTTCAGTAACGTCAGCTGTTCCCCTGCTGTGTGTCCGGCAAATTCTCCTGCTTTGTCCACATCCACTGTACTACTGATTTAAAACTTGCTCCAATTACACCTCTGGCTCCACTCTGTTTTTAGTATTTACTCTGGGTTCCAGCACCGCCAGCTGGTTCACGGTAGTTCCATTTGCTCTTGTACCTTCTACTACCCATCCGGGTTCCAGTACCGTCAGCTGGTTCTCGGCAGTGCCTTTGGATTAGGTGCCTCCTTCTCGGTATCCAAGTTCCACCAACGTCTGCTGGTTCTTGGTAGTGCTTTCTGGCACAGGTACCTCCTGCTTAGTAACCGAGTTCCAGTACCGTCAGCTGGTCTTCGGCAGTTCCATTGGCTCTTGTACCTTCTGCTACCCATCCGGGTTCCAGTACCATCAGCTGGTTCTCGGTAGTTCAATTTGCTCTTGTACTTTCTACTACCCATCCAGGTTCCAGTACCGTCAGCTGGTTCTCGGCAGTGACTTTGGATTAGGTGCCTCCTTCTCGGTATCCAAGTTCCACCAATGTCTGCTGGTTCTTGGTAGTGCTTTCTGGCACAGGTACCTCCTGCTTAGTAACTGAGTTCCAGTACCGTCAGCTGGTCTTCGGCAGTTCCATTTGCTCTTGTACCTTCTACTACCCATCCGGGTTCCAGTACCGTCAGCTGGTTCTCGGCAGTGACTTTGGCACGGGTACTCCCTCCTGCCCAGCCTGGTTCCAGCACGCCAGCTGTTTCCGGGTAGTGTCAACGTCACTTTGCCTCCAATGCGTTGTCCTGTCGTGTTGCGGTCGGGTTAGCCGACTCTATGGTGCCTGCAGTTTAGGTGACTCCTATGTGGGCTGCGGGATCAGGCAATGAAGGCTGGTTCCATAGTGCCAATAGGACAAGCACGCCCTGTAGGACTGTGGGTTTTGGTAACTGCAGCCGGCTCGCGGCCTTGAACTTTTTTTTACATGGGTACCGTCTGCTACCCATCCGGGTTCCAGTACCGTCAGCTGGTTCTCGGCAGTGCCTTTGGATTAGGTGCCTCCTTCTCGGTATCCAAGTTCCACCAACGTCTGCTGGTCCTTGGTAGTGCTTTCTGGCACAGGTACCTCCTGCTTAGTAACCGAGTTCCAGTACCGTCAGCTGGTCTTCAGCAGTTCCATTGGCTCTTGTACCTTCTACTACCCATCCGGGTTCCAGTACCGTCAGCTGGTTCTCGGCAGTGTCTTTGGGACGGGTACTCCCTCCTGCCCAGCCTGGTTCCAGCACGCCAGCTGTTTCCGGGTAGTGTCAAGGTCACTTTGCCTCCAATGCGTTGTCCTGTCGTGTTGCGGTCGGGTTAGCCGACTCTATGGTGCCTGCAGTTTAGGTGACTCCTATGTGGGCTGCGGGATCTGGCAATGAAGGCTGGTTCCATAGTGCCTATAGTACAAGCACCCCCTATAGGACTGTGTGTTTTGGTAACTGCGGCCGGCTCGCGGCCTTGAACTTTTTTTTTCATGGGTACCTTCTGCTACCCATCCGGGTTCCAGTACCGTCAGCTGGTTCTTGTAACATACCTGGCGGCGTCCTTGCATGGTGGTCCATCTCCCACTGTGCAAGAGGGCGCACTTGATCTCCTGTCCAGAATGTCTCTCTGGCTTCCCTCCATGCTGTCTGTTTGTGTCTGTTTCTGCTGCTTAAGGGCGGCGCCCGATCACTTCCTGCCTTTTGTACCTGCTGTGGGTCACACCCCTTGTGCGTCCTCAGCCTTTTGCTGTCTGACACTTGGTATATAGCTCAGCAGCTCCCTTCTATCCCTGCCTGAGCATAGTGTTTTCCTTCAGTGTGTGCTTGCACTCTGAAGGTGCCAGGTCCCGTCTTTGTTTCCTTGTCTGCCTTTCCTGGAGGCTGTATTTCCAGGCCTGTCTGAACTGTGTCCTGTATGTCTCCTGCTTTGCGGTATTAGTTCCCGTGTCTGAACTGAGTCCTGTATGTCTCCTGCTTTGCGGTATTAGTTCCCGTGTCTGAACTTAGTCCTTTCTGTGTATCTTGTCTGTCCTGTCTGAACACGCTCCTAGCCTGTTCCCCCCGCCTTCTAGGGGCCGATTACCTAGACCCGCTCCTGTCTCTTGTCAGTCCTGTCTGAACACGCTCCTAGCCTGTTCCTCCTGCCTTCTAGGGGCCGATTACCTAGACCCGTTCCTGTATCTTGTCTGACCTGTCTGAACTCGCTCCTAGCCTGTTCCTCTCGCCTTCTAGTGGCCGTTTTCCTAGACCCGCTCCTGTGTCTGGTCTGTCCTGTCTGAACACGCTCCTTGCCTGTTCGTTCCGCCTCTCTGGGGTCCGTATTCCCAGACCCGCTCCTGTATCCCTCTGCAGTGTCGGTCTCCTCCGTACACTCAGTTCCAGTCTGAACTCTCTCCTGTCCTTTACCTGTTTTGCCTCTATGTCCGTTCCCTTCCTTTTTCTGCAGAGTCTGAACTCGTACCTAACTCCTGCTTGTTGTCTCTGCAAGTACTGTGTGAGTATCTGGCTCTGTCTTTCCCTTCCTGTCTGTTCCGTGTGAACAGAGTCCTGTCCTGCCCTGCTTCTGCCCGCTGCTCCGGCAGTCCTGTCCTGCCCTGCTTCTGCCCGCTGCTCCGGCAGTCCTGTCCTGCCCTGCTTCTGCCCGCTGCTCCGGCAGTCCAGTCCTGCCCTGCTTCTGCCCGCTGCTCCGGCAGTCCTGTCCTGCCCTGCCTGTACCCCTCTGCCTGTAATGTTCCTGAGTCCCAGTGTGTACTGGGTCCTATCCCGCCTGTGTTCCTACCTGCTAGTGCCTCCCTGTCTGCACTCTAGCTGTGCTTGCCTGTACCCCCCTGCCTGCTTACCCGCCTGCCTGCATACCAGTCGTGCCTGCCTATACCCACCAGTCTGTGTGCCAGCCTACCAGTCTGTTCCTGTATTCCCCTGTGTGGGTCAACAGCCGTGTCCGGGGTCTGTCCTGGAGTAGCACCTGGTCCCTCTGCTCGGTTCCTCCTTGGTGCACTGGCGTCGTATGCCGTCGTGCGACCCTGGTCGGATCGGGTGAATACCTAGTTACGCCCCTCCAGGCATTCACTCTCCGGCACGGTCCAGTGGAATCACTACCAATCACACGCACACGCCGCTTAGCCCGGGCGTGTGCATAACAGTTCTCAGCAGTGCCTTTGTATTAGGTGCCTCCTTCTCGGTATCCAAGTTCCACCAACGTCTGCTGGTTCTTGGTAGTGCTTTCTGGCACAGGTACCTCCTGATTAGTAACCGAGTTCCAGTACCGTCAGCTGGTCTTCGGCAGTTCCATTGGCTCTTGTACCTTCTGCTACCCATCCGGGTTCCAGTACCGTCAGCTGGTCCTCGGTAGTTCCATTTGCTCTTGTACCTTCTACTACCCATCCGGGTTCCAGTACCGTCAGCTGGTTCTCGGCAGTGACTTTGGCACGGGTACTCCCTCCTGCCCAGCCTGATTCCAGCACGCCAGCTGTTTCCGGGTAGTGTCAACTAGAGATGAGCGGTGTTCGACTAGAACTGTTCGCCAATCTCAAATTCGAGCTGTTTTGGGCGGTGTTCGAGTTGTTCGACGAACCCGAACGATTTGCAAAAAATTCGGCTGTTCGAGGTTATGTTCGATAACTGTTCGTGCACCAAAAGCGTGTCCTGCATGTCTGGCGCTATTTAGAGCACCAATCATGCAGGGATTGTCTGCCACTCACTGTAATGCCACAGCCATGGTGGTTGTGGCATTACAGTGATTGCCCAAATCGATGGGAACAGTGCCAACAGTGAAACATGAAAAGCCGGCAATTCAGCAGCGGCATACACCGGTACCCGACAATTTAGAACCGAAAGAATAGAGCTTCACACATAGATTAGATAGATAGAAACATGTCAGCCACATATATACGAAGTACAGTGACAGTGTTGCTTACTGTACTTGTCATTTAGCGTAAAGGATTTATCAAAAAAAATAATAGTGTTTTCATGCACCGTCTCTTTAAAAAAGCCGGCCGGCAATTCAGCAGCGGTACCCGACAATTTATAACAGACAGAATAGAGCTTCACACATAGATTAGATAGATAGAAACATGTCAGTCACATATATATGAAGTACAGTGATAGTGTTGGTTACTGTACTTGTCATTTAGTATTAAAATAAAGGATTTATTATTAAAAAAAATGGCGTGGGGTTCCCCTTAATTTTAGGCTCTAGCGGAGGTTAAGCAGACGGCTGGGGCAGATGTTTGAAGCCTGGGAAGGGGGTAATACCCACGGAGCTTCCCAGGCTACTAATATCAGCCCCCAGCTGAATACATAGCCTTTACTAGCTATTAAAATGGGGGACCCCCCCAAAAAAATGACGTGGGGTCCCCCCTAATTTAATAGCTAGCAAAGGCTAGGCAGACAGCTGGGGGCTGATATTAATAGCCCAGGAAGGGAGCCATGAATATTGGCCCCCTCCCAGGCTAGAAACACCAGCCGTCAGCCGCCCCAGAAATGGCGCATTCATAGGATGCGCCAATTCTGGCACTTAGCCTCGCTCTTCCACGCTGCCCTGGTGCGGTGGCAGGGGGTAATAGGGTTGGGGTTGATGTCAGCTTATAATGCCAGCTGACATCAAGCCCAGGTTAGTAATGGAGAGGCGTCTATAAGACACCCCCATTACTAACCCCATAGTCAAAGTTAAAAAAAACACAAACACCCAGAATAAAGTCCTTTAATTGAAATAAAGACACAATCCTTTATTGTTCTAAATTAAACCATACTTACCGTCACGCCCATTCCAGCTGAAGCCAACGATCTCCTGCAATAAAAGAAAAATAACAAAGCAACCTCATCCTTACCTTTCCATGGTTCCCACGACAGCTTCAGCTCTGCTACATCGAGATGACAGGCTGAACCGCAGCAGAACGCTGCCATCCAGCCTCTCATCCCGCAGACACTGAGAAGCACAGGCTTGCTTGCGCTGCTCAGCGTCTCTCTGTGACGACATCCAGATGAGCCGAGTTCATGTCCAATGAACTCGGCTCACCTCATGCACGTCACTGACAGCGTGGGAAAATTCTCACGCTGAAGCGGTGAGTGCAGGAGAATTCTCCCACGCTGTCAGTGACGTGCATAAGGTGAGCTCATGTCCAATGAACTCAGCTTACCTCCTGCACGTCACTGACAGCGTGGGAGAATTCTCCTGCACTCAGCGTTTCAGCGTGAGAATTCTCCCACGCTGAAGCTCTGAGTGCAGGAGAATTTTCCCACGCTGTCAGTGACGTGCATAAGGTGAGCTCATGTCCAATGAACTCAGCTCACCTCCTGCACGTCACTGACAGCGTGGGAGAATTCTCCTGCACTCAGCGCTTCAGTGTGAGAATTCTCCCACGCTGAAGCGCTGAGTGCAGGAGAATTTTCCCACGCTGTCAGTGACGTGCATGAGGTGAGCCGAGTTCATTGGACATTAACTCGGCTCATCTGGATGCCCTCACAGAGAGACACTGTGGAGCGCAAGCAAGCCTGCGCTTCTCAGTGTCTGCGGGATGACAGGCTGGATGGCAGCGTTCTGCTGCGGTCCAGCCTATCATCTCGATGTAGCAGAGGTGAAGCTGTCATGGGAACCATGGAAAGGTAAGGATGATGTTGCTTTATTATTTTTCTTTTATTTCAGGAGATCGTTGGCTTCAGCTGGAATGGGCGTGATGGTAAGTATGGTTTAATTTAGAACAATAAAGAATTGTGTGTTTATTTCAATTAAAGGACTTTTTTCTGGGTGTTGTGTTTTTTTTAAATACTTTACTAGAAATTCATGGTGGTCATGTCTAATATTGGCGTGACCCCATGAATTTCGGGCTTAGGGCCAGCTGATAATGCCAAGCTGGCCCTAACCCCTTTATTACCCAGTGAGCCACCGCATCAGGGCCCTGGATGAGTTGGGTACAGCGCCAGAAGATGGCGCTTCTATGAACGCGCCATTTTCCGGGGTGGCTGCGGACTGCAATTTGCAGCGGGGGTGGCCCAGAAAGCTTGGGCCTCCCTGCGCTGCGGATTCCAGCCCCCAGCTGCCTAGTTGTACCTGGCTGGACACAAAAACAGGGCGAAGCCCCACGTCAATTTTCTTTAAATTATTTCATGAAATAATTAAGAAAAAAAGGGCTTCCCTATATTGTTGTGTCCGGCCAGGTACAAATAGGCAGCTGGTGGTTGGGGGCAGCCCGTTCCTGCCTGCTGTACCTGGCTGGACACAAATATAGTGCGAAGCCCCACGTCAATTTTTTTTAAATTATTTCATGAATTTCCTGAAATAATTTAAAAAAATTGAAGTGGGGCTTCGCACTATATTTGTGTCCAGCCAGGTACAGCAGGCAGGAACGGGCTGCCCCCATCCACCAGCTGCCTATTTGTACCTGGCCGGACACAACAATATAGGGAAGCCCTTTTTTTCTTAATTATTTCATGAATTTCATGAAATAATTAAAAAAAATTGAAGTGGGGCTTCGCACTATATTTGTGTCCAGCCAGGTACAGCAGGCAGGAACGGGCTGCCCCCAACCACCAGCTGCCTATTTGTACCTGGCCGGACACAACAATATAGGGAAGGCCTTTTTTTCTTAATTATTTCATGAATTTCATGAAATAATTAAAAAAAAAGTACGTGGGGCTTCGCCCTATTTTTGTGTCCAGCCAGGTACAACTAGGCAGCTGGGGGCTGGAATCTGCAGCGCAGGGAGGCCCAAGCTTTCTGGGCCCCCCCCCGCTACAAATTGCAGTCCGCAGCCACCCCGGAAAATGGCGCGTTCATAGAAGCGCCATCTTCTGGCGCTGTACCCAACTCATCCAGGGCCCTGGTGCGGTGGCTCACTGGGTAATAAAGGGGTTAGGGCCAGCTTGGTATTATCAGCTGGCCCCAAGCCCAAAATTCATGGGGTCACGCCAGTATTAGACATGATCGCCATGAATTTCTAGTAAAGTATTTAAAAAAAACACAACACCCAGAATAAAGTCCTTTAATTGAAATAAAGACACAATTCTTTATTGTTCTAAATTAAACCATACTTACCATCACACCCATTCCAGCTGAAGCCAACGATCTCCTGCAATAAAAGAAAAATAATAAACCAACCTCATCCTTACCTTTCCATGGTTCCCACGACAGCTTCAGCTCTGCTACATCGAGATGACTGGCTGGACCGCAGCAGAACGCTGCCATCCAGTCTGTCATCCCGCAGACACTGAGAAGCGCAGGCATGCTTGCGCTCCTCACTGTCTCGCTGTGACGGCATCCAGATGAGCCGAGGTCATGTCCAATGAACTCGGCTCACCTCATGCACGTCACTGACAGCGTGGGAAAATTCTCACGCTGAAGTGCTGAGTGCAGGAGAATTCTCCCACGCTGTCAGTGATGTGCATGAGGTGAGCTCATGTCCAATGAACTCAGCTCACCTCCTGCACGTCACTGACAGAGTGGGAAAATTCTCCTGCAATCAGCGCTTCAGCGTGAGAATTTTCCCACGCTGTCAGTGACGTGCATGAGGTGAGCCGAGTTCATTGGACATGAACTCGGCTCATCTGGATGTCGTCACAGAGAGACACTGAGCAGCGCAAGCAAGCCTGCGCTTCTCAGTGTCTGCGGGATGACAGGCTGGATGGCAGCGTTCTGCTGCGGTCCAGCCTGTCATCTCGATGTAGCAGAGCTGAAGCTGTGGTGGGAACCATGGAAAGGTAAGGATGAGGTTGCTTTATTATTTTTCTTTTATTGCAGGAGATCGTTGGCTTCAGCTGGAATGGGCGTGATGGTAAGTATGGTTTAATTAGAACAATAAAGGATTGTGTCTTTATTTCAATTAAAGGACTTTATTCTGGGTGTTTGTGTTTTTTTTAACTTTGACTATGGGGTTAGTAATGGGGGTGTCTTATAGACGCCTCTCCATTACTAACCTGGGCTTGATGTCAGCTGGCATTATAAGCTGACATCAACCCCAACCCTATTACCCCCTGCCACCGCACCAGGGCAGCGTGGAAGAGCGAGGCTAAGTGCCAGAATTGGCGCATCCTATGAATGCGCCATTTCTGGGGCGGCTGACGGCTGGTGTTTCTAGCCTGGGAGGGGGCCAATATTCATGGCTCCCTTCCTGGGCTATTAATATCAGCCCCCAGCTGTCTGCCTAGCCTTTGCTAGCTATTAAATTAGGGGGGACCCCACGTCATTTTTTTTGGGGGTCCCCCATTTTAATAGCTAGTAAAGGCTATGTATTCAGCTGGGGGCTGATATTAGTAGCCTGGGAAGCTCCGTGGGTATTACCCCCTTCCCAGGCTTCAAACATCTGCCCCAGCCGTCTGCTTAACCTCCGCTAGAGCCTAAAATTAAGGGGAACCCCACGCCAATTTTTTTAATAATAAATCCTTTATTTTAATACTAAATGACAAGTACAGTAACCAACACTATCACTGTACTTCATATATATGTGACTGACATGTTTCTATCTATCTAATCTATGTGTGATGCTCTATCTTTCTGTTCTAAATTGTCGGGTACAGATGCTGAATTGCCGGCCGGCTTTTTTAAAGAGACAGTGCATGAAAACACTATTATTTTTTTAAATAAATCCTTTACACTAAATGACAAGTACAGTAAGCAACACTCTCACTGTACTTATTATATATGTGACTGACATGTTTCTATCTATCTAATCTATGTGTGAAGCTCTATTCTTTCTGTTCTAAATTGTCGGGTACAGATGCTGAATTGCCGGCCGGCTTTTTTAAAGAGACGGTGCATGAAAACACTAATATTTTTTTTAATAAATCCTTTACACTAAATGACAAGTGCAGTAACCAACACTGTCACTGTGCTTCTTATATGTGTGACTGACATGTTTCTATCTATCTAATCTATGTGTGATGCTCTATTCCTTCTTGTCTAAATTGTCGGGTACCGGTGTATGCCGCTGCTGAATTTGCCGGCCGGCTTTTTTAAAGAGAGTGTCTTCTGAGCAGTTTGTCAGCTTTTGGACACCTTTGCAGGTGTTTTCTATGTGTTTCTATGTGTTTTTGTTTGCCTGCCATTGGTTTTAACGGTGTTCGACGGTGTTCTAAGGTGTTCGACGAACAGTTCGACGAACAGTTCCTCGAACATCCCGGTGTTCGACGAACCGAACCCGAACACTACGGGGGTGGCTCAACACTAGTGTCAACGTCACTTTGCCTCCAATGCGTTGTCCTGTCGTGTTGCGGTCGGGTTAGCCGACTCTATGGTGCCTGCAGTTTAGGTGACTCCTACGTGGGCTGCGGGATCAGGCAATGAAGGCTGGTTCCATAGTGCCAATAGGACAAGCACCCCCTGTAGGACTGTGGGTTTTGGTAACTGCGGCCGGCTCGCGGCCTTGAACTTTTTTTTACATGGGTACCTTCTGCTACCCATCCGGGTTCCAGTACCGTCAGCTGGTTCTCGGCAGTGCCTTTGGATTAGGTGCCTCCTTCTCGGTATCCAAGTTCCACCAACGTCTGCTGGTCCTTGGTAGTGCTTTCTGGCACAGGTACCTCCTGCTTAGTAACCGAGTTCCAGTACCGTCAGCTGGTCTTCGGCAGTTCCATTGGCTCTTGTACCTTCTGCTACCCATCCGGGTTCCAGTACCGTCAGCTGGTTCTCGGTAGTTCCTCAGCTTTCTTGTACCTTCTGCTACATTTCCAAGTTCAAGCTTTTTGAAATGGTTCTTGGTAATCACTCTGGATCTCCCTGACGAGGACCCTGAAGACGAGGACCCTGAAGACCTACCCTAAGAAGACGAGGACCCCGAAGACAACGACCCTGAAGATGAGGACCCTGAAGACCACCCCGAAGAAGACTAGGACCCTGAAGACCACCCCGAAGAAGATGAGGACCCTGAAGACCACCCCGAAGAAGACGAGGACCCTGAAGACCACCCCGAAGAAGACGAGGACCCCGAAGACGAGGACCCAGAAGACCAACCCGAAGAAGACGAGGACCCCGAAGACGAGGACCCCCGAAGACGACGACCCTGAAGACCACCCCGAAGAAGACCAAGAAGATTACCCTGAAGAAGTTGACCAAGAGGACAAAGAAGAGAAGACAAGCACCAAGATACAGAAGAACAAGAGACAGAAAACCAAGAAGCAGAAATACAAGAAGCTGCAGAACAAAAAGCGGAAGAACATTAAGCATAAGACTAAAAATCAGAGCAAAAGATAATATCTAAATTATAAGCAGAAGATGACTAAGCAGTGTATGGGGGTGAGTCCGTTCCTCCTCGTGGTGCCCCTGGAAAAGACCTGCTGCTGCAGGCCAAACTGAACGCGGACAAATCCTGTTGTAAATCTTTTGTGACGGGCAGAACGAAAGGTGTAATGTCCAACATTTTATAGATAACAACTACAGGAATGCCTGTCACAAATAAGAATATGATGAAGAAGAAGAATATGAAGAAGATGAAGAAGTAGAATATGAAGAATGTAAAAAAAAAGAATAATACGAAGAAGGTGAAGAAGAAGAAGATGAAGAAGGTGAAGAAGAAGAGGATGAAAAAGATGCTGAGGATGATGAAGGAGAAAGTGTGGGAGAAGTAAAAAAGAAGGTGAAGAGCATGGAAGTAGTGAAACATAAATATCTGACAAAATATAAAAATACTTAACATAGTCAATATTTCCGTAACTCAGAACGTCTTAAAAAAAATATTAATTCCTGCTATTCCATTTGATTGGGCTAAACCTCTATGCCTTTATTGTCTCCCCCACCTCCCCCAATACATTCTACATTATTCTTAGTTGTTTTCCTTCATGTAGAATTAACCTACAAGGAAAGAAAGGGTTTATTTTCATTCCGATATTTCTGTCCCATTGACTTGCATTGGTTTCCGGTATCGGAATCGGCGATATCCGATACTTTTTCGGTATCGGTCCGATCCAATCCGATCCGATATTTCCCGATATCGGAAGGTATCGCTCAACACTAGCAGTCATACAATGGTCGCATGAGGAAAGAGGCGTTAAGGATCCATGGTCGGCAATATGATATAAGGCTTAGAAAGGACTGAAGTCTGGTCGGATCTTGGGGAATGGCTATGTTTTGAATGGTCAATTTTCTCTCCTCTGTGAGGTGCTTAGTTTGATGTGAAATGCAGTGTTCTAGAAAGATGACCTTCTGTTAGCAAAACTGTAGTTTCTCTTTTGATGCTTTACATTCTTCAGCGTTCAGTAACTGTAATAGTGAGATTGATGTATTCTGTGCCTCTGGCTCCATATCTGCACATAGGAATAGATCATCTACATATTGGAGGAGCAAGATGTGCATGTGTCCAGCTCTCCAGGGTCCCAACACCGTAGTCATCGCCTGGCTGAACATTGACTGACTGTTTTGGGCTCCCTGTGGCATGACTGTCCGTGTATATTGTCTACCTTCATGAGTAATTGCGAACAGATTTTGGCTGTTCTGGTGTAGAGGACTGCTGAAGAAGGCATTTGCCAGATCAATGACTGTGAACCAATAGGCAGTTGGTGGGATTGAGGCCAGTAGCATGTGTGGGTTTGGTATGATTGGGGTCTCCAAGATGTTTGCTTCGTTGACATCTCTTAGGTCGTGTACCATTCTAAATCTTGCAAGGGATCCCTTCAGTGACTTTTTCTTGACTGGGAAGAGTGGAGTATTGCATGGTAACTTTGTGGGTATTATGGCCCCATTGGCAATGTAAGCTTCCAGCTGCCGGGTGATGGATTCAGTTTGAGGAGTAGAGAGCGGGTACTGTGGTCTCTGTAGAAGGGCCTCTCCTTCTCTGTGCTTTACCTCCACTGTGGGTATCCGCAATTTTCCTGTATATCTTCTGGTCCTTTTGCCCACAGACCATCTGGGCATCTAGGACTTGTGTCAGAAGGACAGTGTCCATTGTGTCAACAGATGTATCTTGTAGTGAGAAGAGGCCATATTCTTCAGCTGAATGCTCCTGAGATAGTAGTCAGAGTCACGCTTCCATGTTCATGGAATCGGATATTGGCCTGGATTTTTGCCAGCAAGTCTGATGCCAGTAATTTTACTGGGTAGGTTGTAGACAAACTAACTGAAATTGCATGCTCTGCCTGGGTTGTAAGCCTATGTGTAGGGGTCTTGTCATAGGTGTGCACCATGTGGCTCCATCCACCCCCACACAAGGCTCCTTAATATCTGTGAGACAATCTGGGTCTGGTAAGTCCATATTCCTTATTACATTTCTGGCTGCTTGCGGTGGATCCAGCTTGCCTGTGTCCTATTGTGTGTTGGGGGTCTAAGGTCCTTGGATTGTGTGGGTTTGTCCATGTCCCCATCATTGGGGAGCTGAGCAGCAGCTGGTTTGCCACAGTTGTAATAAGTGAAGAGGGTTTTTTGGTTTATCAATCTTTCTTGTGAGACCAAGAGGCCTGCCCACGGGGTTTTAGATGCCGCCTGACCGGTTTCCACCCCCTTTGCCACTAGGTATAGGACATCCTTGGGCAGGGGCCGATACTCAGGAAACTCTAGTTGCTTGTACTTGTTTCCATATTTCTTGCCAGAGTCCTTCGGTAAAAGCTTGTATCCAGATCTGGTGTTGTGTTTTTTCGTGTTCTGAGAAGCCTAGGTCTGAGAACATCATATTCAGCCAGTGATAATATTTCTCTACTGATTCTCCTTTGTCCTGCGTGATGTTCTGTATTGAGGTGGCCTGATCAGCGAGGCAGTCTTTGGCCAATTTAAAGAGTTTATCCAGGAATGTTTCCCCGCACCCATATGTCTGCTTGTATTGTGAGGTATTATAATAGGGACCCAACATTAGCTCTATCACTGGCCAGAAAGCACCTCCCACCTTAATCTGCATCAGCCCTTACAAATATGATTATGAGCCGCGTGTGTCTTCTTTATGTGGCTCATCTTGCGGAAAAACGTCATAGGTTATTTTTGCGTATCCGGCAGGCCATTGACCATTGTGGCCGCTTCCTGTGGTTTCCAAGTAACTGGTCTGTAAAAATTTCCTATGAGGAATGGTTAGAGGATTTGAGAATGTTTAGCTTGCAAAAGAGAAGACTGAGAGGAGACTTTATAGCTGTCTACAAATATCTTAAGGGTTGTCACACTGTAGAGGGATTAGCTTTATTCTCATTTGCACAAAGAAAGACTAGAAGCAATGGGATGAAACTGAATGAGAGAAGATACAGGTTAGATATTAGAAAAAACTTTTTGACAGTAAATGTGATTAACGAGTGGAACAGGCTACTGCGAGAGGTGGTGAGTTCTCCGTCAATGGAAGTCTTCAAACAGAGGCGTTGAGCAGGGGGTTGGACCAGATGACCCTGAGATCACCTCCAACTCTAACATTCTATAATTCCCTCTCAGCCACCAGTGCCTTGGGCGTGTATTCTGATTGGACTGACTGGTTGTTACCCATGAATACCCAATAAATGCAGCACTTCTGCTTTTGCAAGGGTGGTTTCTCTTTCTAGACTGATCCAATTTCTCCTACTCCTAAAAGGTGTGTATACAGGGTTATGTAGCTTCCTGTGTTCTATTTTCCGCAGTAACATTCCCTCCGAAGTTGGAACCGTTACCCTGGCGTGTATGTTTAACCTAGATACTTTCAGCCCTGAAAACATGTGGGTGAAAAGCTGTATATCCTGTCTGAGTTCTGTGGAAGGATGTCTCTACCACCTTAGTCACACGCCAGCCCTCCTCTGATATGCTAAGTTCGAGGGTTTGGACACAAAAGGGGCACTTTATAGGGGTTGTTGAGACCTATCACTCCTCTGTCTTCCTTTTTTCTCCCCTCTTCCCACAACTGGTTAGATGAGTGTCTTGGGGAGATTCCAGGGAATCAATTAAACATCGAACATATTAGAGACAGGAACCCGAGTGTTCTGCCTCAACTTCCCCTTTCAGTTAGTGACTTACAGATCCAAAATAAAAGTATTAAAAAATGACGATCCAATGGTGCTGTTATTCCAATGAATTATTAAAAAACAATGTTTTTATTAAAACAACGCATTTCTAGAGCGAACCGCTCTCTTCATCAGGTATAAATAATAATAATTTTTATTTTTATAGCACCAACATATTCCGCAGCACTTTACAAATTTTAGGGGGGACTTATACAAACAATACAGAATAAACATATCTCATATCGAAAGGAGTGAGGGCCCTGCTTGCAAGCTTACAGTCTATGAGGAAATGGGGGAGACACAAAAGGCAGAATGTACATATATTGTATAATGCAGCCTTGATATACTATATAGGATAAATAATACATGGACTGGTCGCCTGCCAGTATGTGTGCAGTCCTGACCGAGGCTATTATGTGCATGGTTGGTATGAACCTGAAATTGAAGAAGATTTTAATATGGTGGAAAACTGGGACGGACAACTGGGACGGACAGATATTGTGTGGAGGCGATATGCCAGTCTAAAGAAATAGGTTTTTAGGGTCCGCTTGAAACTGTGGGAATTGGGAATTAATCAAACTGTCCTGGGTAGTGCATTCCAAAGAATTGGCGCAGCACGCGAGAAATCTTGGAGACGGGAGTGGGAAGTTTGGATTATGGAGGATTTTAGTTTTAAGTCACTGGCAGAACGGAGGGCACGTGTAGGGTGGTAGACTGAGACAAGGGAGGAGATGTAGGGGGGTACTGAAGCATGGAGCGCTTTGTGGGTAAGTGTGATAAGTTTAAATTGAACTCTATATTGGATGGGTAACCAATGCAATGACTGGCACAGGGAAGAGGCATCGGTGTAGTTGTTGGCGAGGAATATGATCCTGGCTGCTGCGTTAAGGACGGATTGGAGAGGGGAGAGTTTAGTAAGAGGGAGCCCGATAAGTAGAGAGTTGCAGTAGTCCAGACGAGAATGAATAAGAGCTACAGTAAGAGTTTTTGCCGAGTCAAGGGTGAGAAAAGTCCTGATTCTTGAGATGTTTTTGAGGTGTAGATGACATGAACGAGCGAGTGATTTGATGTGAGGAGTGAAGGAAAGATCTGAGTCAAAAATGACCCCAAGACAGCGGGCTTGTTGCTGGGGAGTAATGGTTGAGCAACAAACGGAAATGGCAATATCGGGCACAGGTAGGTTAGTGGAGGGAGGAAATACGAGTAGTTCAGTTTTTGACAGATTCAGTTTTAGGCAGAGGGAGGACATAATGTTAGGAATAGCAGAAAGACAATCACTGGTCTTTTGTAGTAATGCAGGGGTGATGTCTGGAGCAGAGGTGTATAATTGGGTGTAATCAGCATAGAGATGGTACTGAAAATCGAATCTGCTGATTGTTAGTCAAATGGGAGCGGTGTATAAGGAGAAAAGAAGGGGGCCTAGGACTGATCCTTGAGGAACCCCTACATTAAGGGGAAGGAGAGAGGAGGAGGAGCCGGCGAAAGACACAGAGAAGGAGTGGTCAGAGAGATAGGAGGAGAACCAGGAGAGAACAGTGTCCTTGAGGCCAATAGTGCGGAGCATGGTGAGGAGGAGCTGGTGATCCACAGTGTCGAATGCTGCAGAGAGATCCAGGAGAATCAGCAGAAAACCATTAGATTTAGCTGTTAGTAGATCATTAGAGACTTTAGTGAGGGCAGTTTCAGTAGAATGTAAAGAGCGGAAACCAGATTGTAAAGGGTCAAGTAGAGAGTTGTCTGAGAGATAGCGGATTAGACGGGAATGGACCAGGCGTTCCAGGAGTTTAGAGATAAAGGGAAGATTGGAAACAGGTCTGTAGTTGGCCGTGCAGTTCTGGTCAAGGGATGTTTTTTTAAGTAATGGCTGTATGCTGGCGTGTTTAAAAGAAGAGGGAAAGATACCAGATGAGAGGGAGAGGTTGAAAATTTTAGTTAGGTGAGTGGTGACAGCTGGAGCAAGGGACTGAAGGAGATGTGAGGGAATAGGGTCACTGGTGCAGGTGGTAGGGCGAGAAGATGCAAGGAGCCTGATCACTTCATCTTCCGTGACTGGTTCGAAATTAGAAAGTGAGCAAGATACAATGTGGCGGGGGAGAGCATGCATAACGTTTGGGGATTGGGAGAAAATTTCCTGTCGGATATGGTCAATTTTTCTTTGAAATAATTGGCCAGATTGTCTGCGCTGAGGTCGGTGATCGGGGCCTGTGCTGTTTGATTGAGGAGAGAGTGAAACGTGTCAAAGAGTCATTTAGGATTATTGGAAAGTGAGATTATGAGGTTGTTAAAGTAGGTTTGTTTGAAGAGGTGAAGCGCAGAGTTATATGTTTTCAGCATAAATTTATAATGGAGGAAATCTTCGGGCAGATTAGATTTTCTCCACAGCCTTTCAGCACACCTAGAACACTACTGGAGAAGACGTGTTTGAGGTGTGTGCCAGGGTTGTCACCATCTATGCCGAATTGTTCTTTGTGTAGGAGGTGCGGCTTCATCCAGGGCGCATAGCATTATTTTGTTATAATGCTTCAATGCAGAGTCGGGACATGAGAGGGAGGAGATTGGGGCCAATGATGATTGCAACTTTTTCATAAATTTCTGGGTGTTAATGGTACGTATATTTCTATAAGTGTGGAAAGTGGGGGGGTCTTGAGTAGAGTCACAGTCCTTGACAGAGAATGAAAGAAGATTATGGTCAGACAGTGGAAGGGGAGATTTAGTAAAGTCATGTACTGAGTAAAGCCGGGAGAAGATCAGGTCCAATGTGTTCCGGTCCTCATGTGTGGGAGAATTAGCAACCTGTGAAAGGCCAAAGGAGGAGGTTAGTGATAAAAGGTGAGCGGCAGATGGGGACAGAGGATCGCCAATTGGGATGTTAAAATCTCCTATGATTATCGTGGGGATGTCGCAGGATAGAAAATTTGGAAGCCAGGCAGCAAAGTGATCCAGGAACTGATGGGAGGGACCTGGAGGGCGATAGACAACCGCCACTCGCAGGGAGAAGGGCCGGTAGAGTCTGACTGTGTGGGCCTCAAAAGAAGGGAAGATAAGGGAGGGTACTGGGGGGATGACCTGAAAAGTACATTTTGTTGGAAGAAGCAGACCAACACCTCCAACTGATCTGTTGTCAGGTCTCAAAGTATGAGAGAAGTGTAGGCCACCATAGGAGAGAGCTTCAGTGGCGGTGGTGTCCGACTGCTGGATCCAGGTTTCAGTGAGAGCCAGAAGGTTGAAGGAATTAGAGAGGAAAAAGTCATGGATGTAAGAGAGTTTCTTACTTGCTGAGCGCGCATTCCAAAGGGCACAGTTGAATGAGACAGAAGATATGCAGGGAATATTAATGAGATTAGCAGGGTTACTGAATGTAACAGGGAAAGAGTTAGTGTTATTATTACTGGAGGGTCCTGGATTAGGAGAAATATTACCTGCGACTAAGAGAAGGAAGATACAGAGAGTGAGCAGATGGTTGAGTGATTTGTGAGAGCATTTCCTGTGTTGTATGGTGGGAATGAATGGATCTGTGTGGTATAACATTGTGAAGAGAGCATGACAGCTGTACATAGGAGAAGAGATGAGTGAGGGGTTAATATGGATGAAGTCTGCAGAATTTGTGGGAGAACGATGAATGTGGAAGATTGTAGCAGCCAGAATATAAATGGCACAGATACAAATGGTGAATACATTTTGCAAAAAAGATGAACTGGAAGCAAGTTTGTTTAATTGTCTTGCATGTCTTACCTGTCTCCTGCCCTGTCCATCTGCCATATCTAACTGCCGAGACACATTGATAAATTATGGCACTTCGATAAAGTATGCATAAATGCTATATGCATAAATGCCCCCGCATAAAATCAATAAGAACATGCATTCAAATTATTCAACAATCTTATAAAATCCCTAAACCAGGTGTGAGTACTAAAATTCTTGAATCATTTAGCCCCATCACCACTGCTCTATAGCTCCACAGCAAACTTGCCCCATTGTCAATGTGATGCATGTTAACCTATGCACTGCCAGTGTGTATTAGCCTGTATGCTCTATGCATCCTTTTAGTCCTTCTGGGGCTAACGTAGATAATTTCAAAATCTAATAACTTTCTCTGTTTATCAGCTTTTGATGTCTATCAGTAAAACTGACCGATATTTGGTCTATCATGGTAACCTCTAAGTTACTAGGATTTTTTTCATGTACATGGAAAAAATGCCTTGACAGGCTATGATTAGTGATGAGCGAGCATGCTCATTACTCGAGATTTACGAGTGACGCGCCCCCTGGGCCGTGGGGTACTCGGAGCCGGGCCGGTCGGTGCAGGGGATGTCACAGTGGCAGTGACCCGGTCCGTGACCAAGGTCGGTCAATAAAAGGGGCTATTTACAGGGGATTTATAGTCTTTATGTAATTTCCGTGACGCCACCAGTGGTATGCGGCTATATGGGGCCTCCGTTGAGGTGCAGATCCTCTGGAGCTGTTGTTAATGCAGCAGAGTGGGTTTAGCTCTCCACAGGTAGAGCTTAGCTCCAGGGCAGAGTAGTGATGATGTAATAGATTGGTGCAGGGGATGATGGCGCAGTAATAATTCGCAGAGACAGTGGGGTGCAGTCTTCAGGGTTTTACTCACGATTTTTAGACTACAAGTTACCAGGGCCAGGGTAACTCCCCACGCCATCCTGTGTTTACTCAGGGAGGGGTTCAGCAAACTTCCAGGTACCTCCCAGGTACCTCTGGAGTAAGTGACGGAACCCCCTTCTATGTGTTCCTTCTGGCCATCTCCCTGCACCTCGCACCCAGTGTCCCAAGCCTCTGACCGTGGACCTTGTCCGGCGACCTTTTCTCTGTCCCCTGGGTCCTCTATGGCCACCTTTTTGGCGAGTTAGATGTGGCTGTTGGCTGCAGCACCTGAAATGCTACACCCTCCGGTAATCTAGATGAGACTTGAAGAACTCTGCTAGTTTAGGGGCTGGTCCCCTCTCTGCGGCCTGATCCTTCCACGTTTCTGCAGACTCGGGCGCACGGGTGGCATCCGCACTGCCCATGCCCCTAGGATCCTTTCTGTCTTACTGGAGCCTTTCTTCCTGCTCCTCTCCTCTCTTCAGTCTGTCCTGGGCCTCTCTCACTAGGCCCCTCCTCCTGAGCAGAGCTCCTGCAGAGCTCCTGCTCCTTTCTCTCTCCTCCTCTGACTGAACTGAACTCACAAGATGGCTTCTCTTTTATATAATCCTTTTAGTGCTCCCCTGATCTTCTTCCTCCACCGACACCTACTACATGGTTCCCCCTCTCTTGGTTCCCCCCACTCCAGCCAGGGTCAGGGCTCAGCAGCGCAGCAATGCATCTTGCCCCTCCTGCTGGTCTGGAGTAGTCTAGTGTTGGATGCAGGTGTTTGGGTCCCGGGCAGTACTCCATCCTTACCTAAGAGTGGGATACCACATCTTTGGGTGAGATGCATTACCTCTGTGGCGACTGAACCCGCAGGGGCGCCACACGAGCATGCTCGAGTGTTTTCCTTTATGCCAATACATCTTAAGATGAATAAGATTAAAACATTAAAGATCTAAAAACATCTAACATTAAAAATGAAGTTATGGATCACAGCTAGTGATGAGCGAGTAAGCTCTGTTAACCCTTTCGGCGAGCATGCTCGGGTGCTCTCTATCTTCAGCGTGATCGGGTGTTATGTTTGAGTCACGCCGTGCATATGATTTTTGACTGTTTTACAGCTTTAATACATGTGAGGAATGCCTGTTTCTTAGGCATTCCTCACATGTATTAAAGCTGTCAAACAGTCTCAAATCATGCACACGGAGTGACTGAAACATAACTCCCGAGCACGCTGAAGATAGAGAGCACCCGAGCATGCTCGCCGAAAGGGATAACAGAACTTACTCGCTCATCACTAGCTGTGATCCATAACTCCATTTTTAATGTTAGATGTTTTTAGATCTTTAATGTTTTAATCTTATTCATCCTAAGATGTATTGGCATAAAAGTCCGTCCCACATACTGCAATTTGCACTGACATTGTAGGACATAAGTCACATAGGAACTTTGACAGTATAAAAAAACTTTAAAAAAAAAAATATTGCACAATTAAAGTTCTGTTACTGCAGTATATCATAGACCAATCCATAGCCATATTGACTCCATAGGTCCAGCACCTCCTTATCACTTGAATATTTATATCATTAGTCACAGACCAAAACTATGACTCATATTTTCGATGTTTGCAATTGTACACCACACTCTGGTTTAGGCCTTTATATATCTATCTGTTATGAGCTGTAGGATATGACTTCCTATCCATATTCCTATTTCCCCTTCTTGTCCTCTTAATAGACCCCCCTTATTGGCTGCACTAGACCATGTGATGTGATAGCTGAAAAACATTATGGAGAAACCCACACACCTGCGCCTGACATCATGAGCCCGCTCTCTGGCTGATGCAATTTTCAGCAATGTGTCAAATTGCAGCAGGCATTCAGACAAATCACAACTTGTTCAAATTCACCGGGTCCTGCGAACATGAGGAAATTCAACTCAAATTTCATAGTCGATCAATCCAACATCTCTACTTACTGCATTATGTCTCATTCACATGTCTGTGTTTAAACACGTACATGAAAAACTGGTACTGGGGTCATCAGTGTTTTGCATCAGTGTGTTATTTGTGTGTCACCAGTGTGTCCTTTTTTACCATCAGTGTGTCATCGTCTTTTTCATACATGGATAACTAAATAAATAAATTAAATAACTTCTCTTATCTTTTGCAATGTCAAATACGTAGAGCTCACAAGTAGCACCAATGTGCTGTGCATGTTTTTCACAGACCCATAGATTTGTATTGAACCTTGTCATCTGTACAACCAGAAAAAAAAGGATATGTCACCTTGTGTTTTGTGCTGATACTAGGACCTTAACCCATATCATGAATAACACCATGAATTATAATACGTGTTGAAAAACATAGATACAACATGTATGTGCAACACGACACAAACGTGTGAATAAGGACTAAGAATATGTATGAATGAATAACTACTTACATTTTATTCAGCACTCCTCTAAGATTTCAAACTGCCTTCAATTTGCCCCCATTTAACAACATATATCTCATCAATATTTACATCATGCTTTTTTTTTATTAATGACATGTTTATATGGACTGGGTTGACTTTGCACTCATTAGTGTATAAATATAGTGTATAAAAGTAGTGGAAACATAGATGCACTAAGAAGCTGTGCCATTGCCCTGCAGCTCCCTTCTTGTATTTCAAGCGTTCAATAACTTTCAAACCATGTAAGTAAATGTGTTCAGCTGCCATCTGGTAAACGACTTTGGAAATTAGTTGGAGGTTAATTCTCTGCTTCATTGGTCCCCAAAAGTAGCCAAACTATAATAGATTTTGATTGCTTTTTAAAGTACTTTGCCCTGCTGAATATTAAAGGGGCACTTTAATACTGGCCTTGGATTTTACAGTTATTGAATATATCAATGAAAAATAATTAACTAAATTTAATGTTTCTGTGCTTAATCAAGCTTTCCATGGCACAAAGAATTTTTATGGCAACACAGAATCCATTGCATTTTCAAGTCCTTAAAGAAATGATGTAGACAGATAGGGCAATATTTTGCACCAAATAACATGCTCTGAATAATTAATTTAATGAGTTACAATTCTTTGACATGTATTTTCTTAGCACCTTTCCAAAAGTTCAGTATTCCAGCTATTTAATAGTTGTACTTAATTTGTCATAGCAGCAGTGGCGATTAAAATGTAGCTGTAAAGTAATTTATTGGTTACTCCCAAGGGTTAGCAATACCAGATGCCTGTATTAAATAACCACTCAAGCGGAGGCCACATGGATATGGGGAGGTAATGAGCCCAAAACTCATTGTTTGAAAATGTACGTAGGCTTTATTATTATGTTTTCAAAATGCTTAAATATTTCTTTAATTTGTGATATTATATTTATGTATGCTGTTTATTACTTTACAATTACGTCAAGTGTTTTGTTATCATTGTCGACTATTCAATTTCTGTTTCAATACTCAATAAGGAAGGGGGAATTGTTTTAAATTGGCTGGCATTAAATATATTCTTTCAAATCAATAATTTCACAAAAGTGTTTGTGTGAGAGATTATTCCAAAAATAGTGATGCCCTTTGAAGAAATTGAGCAGTAAGAAGTGTAGCACGCTGAGCTGCCAATTGTCTTTGTTTCAAAGAAATGCTCCATGAACGGAGGTATAAATGTAATTTTCTAGGAAACCTTCATAACTGAGTTCTCTATTATTACGTAAACCTCAGATACCAGAGACTTAATACATATAAGTATGTGTGTATATATATATATGTTCTATAAGTTTGCATATATTTTAGTATATACACATATATGTTGATATATATATGTATATATAAAATATACATACTGTATCTATAAGGTAGATTTACAACCCACAGCAGCACTATGTGAAAAACCATTTCAGAATTTGAAAGAAGTTGAACTTTGATTCAAAGTTACATATAGCCACAAAGAGAATTTCACAGTGGACGTGTACTGTAGTTTATTCACTAATATTCATTGCAATGTTCCAGTCCTACCCCAGTAGGTCCTGTGGTCAACTAGCCTCATGGTTACTAATAGTTTGGCATTTAACTGCTTTTGTGGTCACATATATTTAATTTGGGTGATAGAAAGAGGCTCTCTCACATACAAAGATATTTTTTGTGATCAATGTGACTGTGTTACATTTTTTTATCAACAACATAGCTGATCTCAACTTATTTTATATTTTCTTTAAGTAAAATATAACATATAAGGTTATGTGGCGCCCCTGAGGGTTCAGTTGCCACAGAGGTACTGCACCTCACCCAGAAGTGTTGCATCTCCTTCTCTCAGGTAAGGATGGAGTACTGCCTGGGACCCCAACACCTGCACTCAACACTACACTACTCCAGGCCGGCTGGAAGGGCATTATGCACTTCTTCTGCTGCCCCGTCCCTGGCTGGAGTGGGGGGAACCAAAAGTGAAGGGGAACCATGTAGTGGGTGTGGGTGGAGGACGCAGTACAGGGGAGCACTGTCAGGAGTAGTATAATATGGGAAGCCACCATGTGTAGGTGTGGATTCAGTGAGAGAGAAGAGGAGAGGACCAGTCTGAGGAGCAGAGTCTCTTCAGGAGCTCTGCTCCAGAGTGGGACCTTGTAGGAGAGGCCCAAGAGTGAGAGGGAAGCAGAGGAGAAAGGCTCCAGTAACAGAAGGGATCCCAGGGGGTACGGTGAGTGCAGGAGGGCACCCATACGCCCGAATCTGCCAAGCGTCAGAGGGATCAGGCCGCAAGAAGGGAACCGGTCCCTGGACTAGCCGAGTTACTTTAAGTCTCAGCTAGAAAACCGGAGGCTTCTGCACTTTCAAGGTTCAGTTGCCACATACGCACCTAAGCTGCCGAAAAGGGCACCAAGCCTGGTCCGGGAACTTCAAGTTGCCCAGAGGGATCTCCAGGTACCCGATCGGGACTTCGTGTGGCGGGGCGCAGGGCAGGAGGGAGAGACCCAGCGCGAGAAGTCGGCTAAGAAAGGAACATACAGAGAGGGGTCCCGTTAAGTGCTCTTGAGAAACTTGAGGGAGTGCTGAACCCCTGCCTGGTAAACGCAGCGCGACGTGGGAGACTGTCAGCTGTATAGTGCTACCTGAGGAACCTGAATAACTGTGAGTAAATTCGGATGACTGCACCCCACTGTTTCTGTCAGTTATTTCTACCACGCTATCGCTCCTGCACTACAACGCCCAGCATCACCATCTGCACCTACACTGCCCTGGAGCTGTGCTCTGCCTGTGGGGAGCCGCACCAACCCAGCTGCCCTAACATCTTCTCCAGAGGTCTGCAGCAGCGCTGGTACCCATTACCAGGAACCACAGGTGGCGTCACGAGACAAAACCATTTATCATCCCTTCAAGCATCAACCCTTTTTAAGAGTGACCCCTGGGTACGGGCCCAGGAGCCGACCGCCGTGACATCCCAAGAAGGTAAAGGCCAGGGTACCGAGTCCCCCATATCCCCCTGGGCGAGTCATCTCTTCCTGGTGTCACAAACAGGATTCAAACAAACCCGTTATCACCGGGTATTGTGCGCCTAGAGACTGTTTTTCTTTACTGAATGTGCGTACTCAAAGACAAAAAGGAATCACCTCCCATCGTGGACCGAGTCCCAAAATGGCGCCAAAAGCAAGGCCCGCCCCAAGTAACAGTGACCATGTATGTAGATGTGTCTATCAAAGTGGGGGGCCACCCTTAGGAGTGACCAACAACAGGCTGCCATGGAACCACCCCCAAAAGGGGAGAGGAGGAGGAGAGAAGCAGTGGAGACAGGGTGTGGTCTTAACCAGTCTAGACAGACCGCACCCGGCAGCCAGTATAGACGGAAGCCAGGACCAAGCCTCCGCCTCTGGCCTGCAGCAACAAGCGACCCCCCTCACCCTGGAGGGAGTAATATCCAAACTGTCCCCGGAGGATGCCGAGTTCCTCCAAACCGAGGTACAGGAGATGAGCCAGCAAGTGGAGAAGGCCCAGCAAGCAGCAGTCGCAAGGTGGAAGGAGGAGCTGCTGGTGAAGATCGCAGCCCAGCGGCAGCCAGCGCTGTGTGTCACTAGTGGCGCCCCAGCCCCAGCGGAGCCTGATGAATGCCAGGAGGCCTCGTGCAGCACAGGAGCAGGTAGGAGAAGTTCCCCTATCCCAGGCGCTGAAGGCGCTGACCTGCTCCTGGGCCTCCTGCAGAACCCTCCGTCCCCGGGCGTGTGCACCCTAGAGCAGCTTCTGAGCCCGGAACCTCTAACCCCGGGCGCCGACTCCACAGACCTGCTGCTCAGCTCCCTCCCAGAACCGCCAGCCCCGGCACCCGAGTGGGTGTACGGAGCCCCCTCTTTTGACTGGTCCACCAAATATGAGGACCAGCTAGAACCCCCTCTAATCCCTGTACCAGCACCCCCAGCTGCCCGCCAAGAAGGAGAAGAGTTTAGGTCAAACAACCGGGGGGGGACCCGATGGGGTTCCCGCAGAAGACCCAGGCCCAAGCTCTGCAGAGGGAGAAATTCTGCAAACAGGAACTCCTGCAACTGGCGAAGGAACGGCGCACCCGTCGGGTGCGCTAGGAGCAAATGGAGACCTGGAACAAGGCTGCCAAAGCTCAGGTCTGCTAGTCAGAATCCGCCCGTCTTAGTCCCCGTGCGGAGGGACTAATAGTGAAATTTGATCTGGAGGCCGGATGGGGCTTTATCCAGGATCCACAATTTGATCGAGACATTTTTGTTAATCGGCAGGATGTCGAGCCCCACCTGGAACAGGGCCATCCCGACCGAAACCTTTACCCCGGTGATCATGTCACGTATACCAGGCACCAAGGGGAACGCAGGTTGTATGCCCTCCAAGTGCATCGTGTGGTCGAGGAGGAAGAGGACATGCCTCTGCAGTCAGAGGCGGCTGACCCGGCTGCGTCAGCCTGCAAAAACCGGGAGTACACCCCCAGGCGGGGACACCACTACTAAGTAACAGTAGGTGGAACTGAACGTTGTAAATAGTTACCCGTAAGGGTACAGAAGAAAACTTGTTTTTGTGTGAACTGAAAATAATGTGTGCCTTTAGTTACCCGTGAGGGTATAAAGACTTGCAAGCTGAGGACTGTGAGCAGCCGAGAACTGTCCGTTGTAAATAGTTGCACTTATTAAAGTGCCCCCTATTGGTTTTATATTAATAGACCACTGAACAAAAACCCGTTTGGCGTGGCCGAAGACGTGGTCCAACACCTGGATCACTTATGCCCTGTAGCCACGCCCAGGGCCTACGTTGAGGGTTTTCAGACGGGTCCCTCATGCTGCTCATGTTGCACCTTCACCAGTGAGATGGACACTTGGTTATGGGACTCACTGTAACATTAAGAAGAATGTCTTATCTGAAAAATTGTTTTATATACTTGAAGAAAGTTTTATAATGTTTTTGATAAAAGTAACCAGTAACGTTTAAGAAAAAGTTCCTCCCATAAAGGGAAGAAAGCGTTTGTTTATAATCTTATATGTGATGCATCTAAAAATTGCATGCCTGTAACATACCGTGTTTTTACTCTGTTCCAGCCCACGGACGTGCTGTGTTTTACCAGGGGGGAATGTGGCGCCCCTGAGGGTTCAGTCGCCACAGAGGTACTGCACCTCACCCAGAGGTGTGGCATCTCCTTCTCTCAGGTAAGGATGGAGTACTGCCCGGGACCCCAACACCTGCACTCAACACTACACTACTCCAGGCCGGCTGGAAGGGCATTATGCACTTCTTCTGCTGCCCCGTCCCTGGCTGGAGTGGGGGGAGCCAAAAGTGAAGGGGAACCATGTAGAGGGTGTGGGTGGAGGACGCAGTACAGGGGAGCACTGTCAGGAGTAGTATAATAAGGGAAGCCACCATGTGTAGGTGTGGATTCAGTGAGAGAGAAGAGGAGAGGAGCAGTCTGAGGAGCAGAGTCTCTTCAGGAGCTCTGCTCCAGAGTGGAGCCTAGTAGGAGAAGCCCAAGAGTGAGAGGGGAGCGGAGGAGAAAGGCTCCAGTAACAGAAGGGATCCCAGGGGGTATGGTGAGTGCAGGACGGCACCCATACGCCCGAATCTGCCAAGCGTCAGAGGGATCAGGCTGCAAGAAGGGAACCGGTCCCTGGACTAGCCGAGTTACTTTAAGTCTCAGCTAGAAAACCGGAGGCTTCTGCACTTTCAAGGTTCAGTTGCCACATCCGCACCTAAGCCGCCAAAAAGGGCACCAAGCCTGGTCCGGGAACTTCAAGTTGCCCAGAGGGATCTCCAGGTACCCGATCGGGACTTCGTGTGGCGGGGCGCAGGGCAGGAGGGAGAGACCCAGCGCGGGAAGTCGGCTAAGAAAGGAGCATACAGAGAGGGGTTCCGTTAAGTGCACTTGAGAAACTTGAGGGAGTGCTGAACCCCTGCCTGGTAAACACAGTGTGACGTGGGAGACTGTCAGCTGTATAGTGCTACCTGAGGAACCTGAATAACTGTGAATAAACTCGGATGACTGCATCCCACTGTTTCTGTCAGTTATTTCTACCACGCTATCGCTCCTGTACTACAACGCCCAGCATCACCATCTGCACCTACACTGCCCTGGAGCTGTGCTCTGCCTGTGGGGAGCCACACCAACCCAGCTGCCCTAACATCTGCTCCAGAGGTCTGCAGCAGCGCTGGTACCCATTACCAGGAACCACGGGTGGCATCACGAGACAAAACCATTTATCATCCCTTCAAGCAACAACCCTTTTTAAGAGTGACCCCAGGGCATGGGCCCAGGAGCCGACCACCGTGACATCCCAAGAAGGTAAAGCCCCAGGTACCGAGTCCCCCATATCCCCCTGGGTGAGTCATTTATATACAAGGTATAAGATTGCAAATAGATTGCAAATGCAGCAGTGTCAGTCTTATCTTGGTTTCGATAGTAGAGATGAGAGAATCTTTCAGTACAAATTTTTCAAAATTAGTTGAAGTTTGTAAATTATTCTTAATTGAATTCAAGCGAATCATCTAAAATAGCCATCCCCATGTTATAGAAAGATAAGAAGAGTCCCATTCACCTGGGCGTTGCCTGACGGTTTTCCCCTTAATGCTTTCCACTTATTCAACTCTATAGGGTGTGCCATTTATATGGATACACCTAAATTAAATGGGAATGGTTGGTGATATCAACTTCCTGTTTGTGGCACATTAGTATATGGTAGGGGAAAAACTTTTCCAGATGGGTGGTGACCATGGTGGACATTTTGAAGTCAGACATTTTGGATCCAACTTTATTTTTTTCAATGGGAAGAGGGTCATGTGACACATCAAACTTATTGAGAATTTCATAAGAAAAACAATGGTGTGCTTGGTTTTAACATAACTTTATTCTTTCTTGAGTTTTTTACAAGTTTATGACCACTTATAAAATGTGTTCAAAGTGCTGCCCATTGTGTTGGATTGTCAATGCAACCCTCTTCTCCCACTCTTGACACACTGATAGCAACACCGCAGAAGAAATGCTAGCACAGGCTTCCAGTATCCGTTGTTTCAGATGCTGCACATCTCGTATCTTGATGGTATGGCTAATAGTTAGCTAGATAGATTATTTACAAGAAATTGATAGAGGGAGAAAGATAGCAATCGGTGATGGTGCGTAGTGTTGAGTGAATTTGTTTGGGATTTCAAATTCGTGTTCATGTCCGGGGTTCCGGCTTGTTCGCGCAAAAAAATCGGCTCCGCCCATGAACATCCCTGATTTGCCACGCTGTCACGTAGATGTTATCCCTGAGCGTGGCAAATCAGGGATGCTCATGGGTGGAGCCGATATTTTGGCACGAACAAGCCAGAACCCCGAACACGAACACGAATTTGAAATGCCGAACAAATTCGCTCAACACTAATGTTGGGTTAGGCTTCATTCATACTTTCATGTTTAAACACATAGGTAAAAAATGGTGTCTTCAGTGTTTTTGATTAGTGTATCATCAGTGTACAGCAGTCCGTGTGTCCATTTTGATCATCAGTGTTTTTTACAGATTAATAAATGGAGAAATAAATCATTAAACTTCTCCTATACTTTGCAATGTAAATACGAACAGCACACTTATGCCATCCATGTGCTGAACGTGTTTTTCACCGACCCATAGACTTGTTTAGGCATATTTCATCCATGATGCCAAAGAAAAATGGACATGTCTATGTGATTTTTGCCTGGACACACGGTCTGTGAGAAAATTCCGGAAATGTGAACACATACGGGCAAGATGGACATCTGAATGAGGCCTTAGGCAAGGAGCTGCTGCTATGTGTACTGCAATTGGAACTCAATCAGTCTGCTCTTGCACAGCACTCATGTTTTACACCTGTGCAGTTTTTTCTTTTGCTGGACCCAATGTTGCTATATTTTCTCGGTCAAATTACTAGTGTTTGAATATACTACACCATCATTCATTCTAATTCAGTATGGGAAAATTTAAGGAGGCACATCACTCAGTAATTAAAGGCTTTGTGGTGCCTCCTTTTAAAATGTCTGGTAAAAGAAAACATGGCAATGGCAGGAGTGATATAAAAGGAATCACCAAAGCCAAATCATCTGCTAGTATAAATGTGGGAACATAAAAAGCATAAAAAGTTTGTATGTAATGTAACAGCAATCTTTCAACAAGATTAACCCACAAGGACCGCATATATGGCCACACAGGTATTTGAAAACAAAATCCATGGACACAATTATATTTTCTATGAGTTGCTGCATTCCCGAGAAATTAGCATTTTAATTCACATGCAAATGAGTCATTAAGATCTTTGGGAGTGACAGATCACTTCCTGAGCCTCTGTGTACTGAGATTACTTCCATGCCCAGCACCAGCCTTTTAGCTTGATCGATGTCTCACTCTAAGTGCTCACTCACATCAGTATTTGGTTAGTATTTCACATCAGTATTTGTAAGCCAAAGCCAGGAGTGGAACAATCAGAGGAAAAGTATAAGGCTGTGTGCCCACTATGCGTTTTTAAGCGTTTCCGCAGCGGCAATTCCACAGAAACACTTAAAAAATGCTTGGTAGAAGGTCTGCTATGTTCCCCAATGATAATCCGCATGTGCTGTACACATGCTGCTGAAATTTTCTCTGCAGATTATCATTGCGGTAAAATCCGCAGCACTACCAATTATTTTGCGTAATCGCGGCGTTTTCGCCCCCATTGACTTGCATTGAATCACATAATATCCACATCACTACATGTGCACATGAGGATATCATGCAGTTGAATGAGCGGATGGTACCCGGGTCTGGAGAAAAGGAGACTCTCCTCCAGACCTAGGTACCATAGTACCTGTAAAAAAAAATAATTTAAAATAAAAAATAAAGATTATACTTACCTTCTGATGACCCCCCGGTCTCCATAGCGATCCGGCCTGGCTTCCCGGCAGTTCGCGATGGTCTAAAAGGACCTGCCATGACGTCATTTAGTCATGTGACGGGTCACGCGACTGCTGATGTCTGCAGTCGCGTGACCCGTCACATGACTGAATGACGTCATGGAAGGTCCTTTTAGACCACCGCGAGACAACGGGGAGACTGGACGCATCGGATAAGGACACCGGGGGCCATCAGAAGGTAAGTATAATATTTATTTTTTATTTTTTACCATTCTTTTATGGTCACACTATATAAATCCATGCCGGTTGCATGGATTTACATAGTGTGACCAAGTTGTCAAACACTTTCCAAGTGATGCTAAAATCGCTTGGAAAGCGCTTGACAACCCGCATGCGGAAATGCATGTGAAGAACGCTTCACATCCGCTTGTCCCTGGCAGGAAAAACGCATGTAAAATCCGCATGTACAATCCGCATGTACAATCCGCATGTACAATCCGCATGTACAATCCGCATGCGTTTTTTCTGCCAGGGAGATGCAGAAACGCTCAGGAAAAATCCGGAGCATTTCTGCATCGTGGGCACTTAGCTTAATAGAAACACATCACCACTTCTGTATTTATCACCCACTCCTGGTTTTGGCTTACAAATATGGATGTGAAATACTGACCAAATACTGATAGTGGGAGCAAGTCCTATATCTGATGTCAGGCACCAAGCAAGGAGATCAAACAGCCTAGGAAGGTAGAGGCTCAGGAAGTGCTTTCATAGAATGGTAGAGTTGGAAGGGACCTCCTGGGTCATCTGGTCCAACCCCCTGCTCAAAGCAGGATTCACTAGATCATCTCAGACAGATGTCTGTCCAGCCTCTGTTTGAAGACGTCCATTGAAGGGGAACTCACCACCTCTCGTGGCAGCCTGTTCCACTCATTAATCACCCTAACTGTCAAAAAGTTTTTTCTAATATCTAATCTGTGTCTCCTCCCATTTAGTTTCATCCCATTGCTTCTAGTCTTTCCTTGTGCAAATGAGAATAAAGATGATCCTTCTACAATGTGACAGCCCTTGACATATTTGTAGACAGCTATTAAGTCTCCTCTCAGTCTTCTTTTTTGCAAGCTAAACATTCCCAAATCCTGCAACCGTTCCTCATAGGACATGGTTTGCAGACCAGTCACCATTCTGGTCGCTCTTCTCTGAACTTGCTCCAGTTTGTCTATGTCTTTTTTAAAATGTGGTGCCCAAAACTGTACACAGTATTCCAGATGAGGTCTGACCAAAGAGGAGTAAAGACCGATAATGACTTCACGTGATCTAGACTGTATGCTTCTGTTAATACATCCCAGAATTGTATTTGCCTTTTTTGCTGCTGCATCACACTGTTGACTCATGTTCAGTCTATGATATATTAGTATACCTAAGTCTTTTTCACATGTACTGTTGCTTAGCTCTATTCCTCCCATTCTGTATATGCTTTTTTCATTTTTATTGCCCAGATGTAGTACTTTGCATTTTTCCCTGTTAAAAACCATTCTGTTGGTTGCTGCCCACTGCTCCAGTTTATTTAGGTCTTTTTGAATCCTCTCTCTCTCTTCTCTAGTATTAGCTATCCCTCCTAGCTTTGTGTCATCAGCAAATTTAATCAGTTTACCCTCAATTCCTTCATCTAAATCATTGATAAAGATGTTGAACAATACAGGTCCCAGGACGGAGCCCTGTGGTACCCCACTTGAGACATACATCCAGCTGGATGTGAAGCCATTTACAACCACCCTTTGAGTCCGATCACTAAGCCAGTTATGAATCCACCTAACAGTTGCCTGGTCCATTGCATACTTGGTCATTTTTTCAATAAGGATGATGTGAGATACTTTGTCAAATGCTTTGCTGAAGTCAAGATATACTATATCTACAGCATTTCCCTGATCCACCCAGTCAGTGATTCTGTCATAGAAGGAAATTAAGTTAGTCTGACATGACTTGTTAGTTACAAACCCATGCTGACTCTGGTTAATCACTTCATTCTTATCCAGGTACTTACATACATGTTGTTTAATAATTTGTTCAAAGATCTTTCCTGGTATAGAAGTCAGACTCACCGGCCTATAGTTCCCTGGGTCCACCTTCTTCCCCTTTTTGAAGATAGGAACAACATTTGCTCTTCTCCAGTCTTCTGGGACTTCTCCTGTTCTCCAAGAATTTTCAAAGATTATGGAGAGTGGTTCTAAAATTTCTTCTACAATCTCCTTCAGTACTCTGGGGTGTAATTCATCTGGACCTGGAGACTTGAACTCATTTATGTTAGCTAAATATTCCCTCACAATCTTTCTGTTTACTGATAACTTGGATTCCTCTATTCCTTTAAAAGGACAGTGAAGATCAGTTGATGTTACATTTTCTTTCTGAGAGAAAACAGATGCAAAATAGGAATTAAAAAGTTCGGCCTTCTCAACATCCTCTCTTACCATTTCTCCATTTTCATCCTGTAAAAATCCTATAGCATCTTTGACTTTTCTTTTACTTTTGACATACCCCCAAAATCCTTTTTTATTGCTTTTGACATCTCTTGCAAGCCTTAATTCATTGTCAGCTTTAGCTAACCTGATAAGTGCCCTACAGGATCTGCAGACTGCATTATAATCTTCTTTAGATATGCCTCCCTCTTTCCATTTAATAAACATTTCTTTCTTTCTTTTTAGCATGTGTTTAAGTTCTGTGTTCATCCATCCTGGTTTCCTTAAATGCTTCCCATTCTTCCTACTTTTCGGGATTGTTAACGATTGTGCTTTGAGAATCTCATTTTTAAAAATTTCCCTTCCTTCCTGGACATTTTTGTCCTTAAGGACATCCAGCCATTGGATCCCTCCTATTCTCTTTCTGAGTCTCTTAAAATCTGCCTTTCTAAAATCTAACCTTGAAATTTGAGTCTTCACATGTCTTCCTCCTCTAGTTATCCAAAATTCTATAATAGCATGATCGCTGCCTCCTAGGGTCCCAGCCACCTTTACCTCCTCAACCATTTCCTCCCTGTTTATAAGAATTAGATCCAAAGTAGCAGATCCCCTTGTTTTCTCCCCTACCTTTTGGAAGATAAAGTTGTCAGCAAGAGAGGATAAGAATTTGCTTGACCTGTTAGTTTTACTTGAGAGAGATTCCCAACAAATGTCTGGATAGTTGAAATCTCCCATGACCACTACGTCATATTTTTTTGAGAACTTGGTCATTTGATACATAAAGAGTTCATCCATATCTTCAGCTTGCCCAGGTGGCCTGTAGTAAATGCCTACAATGGTGTCCTTTCCGTTGTTCTCTCCTTGTATTCTTACCCAAACAGTTTCCACAGAACTCCCAGTCTCTGAAGCTTCAATCTCTGTGCAGATATACGCTTTTCTAACATACAATGCAACACCTCCTCCTCGTTTATCAAGTCTGTTTCTTGCAAATAAGTTGTATCCTTTTAGCCTTTTATTCCAATCATGTGTATCGTCCCACCAAGTTTCAGTGATTCCAATGACATCATATTCCTTTTCCTGCATTAGTAGTTCCAATTCTCCTTGTTTGTTGCCCATGCTTTGTGCATTTGTATAAAAACATTTTAGTTTGTGATTGGTTTCTCTTCCTCCCATATTTTTATTATTTAGATTTTTTTGTCTTTGTTCTTCTTTTCCACTTCCAGTAGCAGAGATCTCAATAGTATTTGTCAGCTGTATGGCTTTTTCTGGCCTTTTGCTTCCCTTCCCACATTGTTCTAGTTTAAAGCTCTTCTGATGAGTGTAGCAAGGCGACTTCCAAATACATGTTTTCCAGTCTTCGTAAGGTGCACCCCATCTCTAGCAAGTAGTCCATCGTATAGGTAATTCATTCCGTGATCCAGAAATCCAAATCCTTGTTGACGGCACCATCGACGTAGCCAGTTGTTCACCTGTAGAATCTTATTCCACCTCATTGTTCCATGGCCATCCACTGGGAGGATGGATGAGAAGACCACCTGCGCTCCCAATTCTTTCACTTTCTTGCCTAAGTCTTCAAAGTCACTGCAGATGGTTTCCAGGTCCTTTCTTGCTGTGTCATTTGTCCCCACATGTATTAGCAGGAATGGGTAGTGATCTGTAGGTCTGAAGAGTCTTGATATCCTGTCAGACACATCTTTAATTTTTGCTCCTGGAAGACAGCACATTTCTCTTGAGGTTATGTCTGGTCTGCAGATAGCGGCCTCTGTTCCTCTTAACAGGGAATCCCCCATGACCACCACTCTCCGTTTTTTCTTCACAACATTCTTCTTTCTCCATCCAGGAGGATTCTGAGGGCTTACAAGGTTATTCATTGCTGGCAAAGTCTTATCTTGCTGTATTTCTTCATGGTTCTCCTGTGTGAGAGCCTGGTACTGGTTCCTGAGCAGTATGGGTGCTGACTGCCTCTCGATCCTCCTGCTTCTGTGGGTCACATGCTTCCATTCCTCTGTTTTGTCAGGTGCAGTTCGAATTTCTTCTCTTTCTGAATCATGAAGAGATAATTCTGCTCTGTCTAAGAACTCTTCACCTTCCTTAATGATTTTCAAGGTAGTTAACCTCTCTTCTAGATTTCGCAACTTTTCCTCCAACAGGGACACAAGCTTGCATTTCTGGCATGTGAAGTTTGTCATGCCAACAGTACTTAACACCTCATTTGCATGTGAATTTAAACTCTTTATATAGAAAATATAAGGGTTCTTTCACATGTTCCTGTTTCCAGTAGGTGTGGTGACAGTTTCCACACGTACTGGAGACACTGACACATGCAGACCCATTAAAATCTATGGGTCTGCGCACATGTCAGTGTGTTTTCACGGACCGTGTATCCGTGTGCTCCACATGCTGACATGTCCATTTTTTTGTGGATGCATGGTGGGCAAAAGTGTCTTATGCTGAACACACACGGATGACATCCGTGTGTCATCAGTGAGACACGTACCAGCGCCTGGGAATCAGCTGTACAGTTAGCGCCGTTCCCAAGCAACAGGTGTTGAACACTGCCCTCATCATAGTTCCCTGCTGGCGCTGCGATCAGCACCAGAAGGGTCAATGATGAGGGTAGTAGTAGTCTTCTCCCGCAGTGTCCCTGTGTAAAAACAAGATTAAACAAGACTGGAAGAAGTCTTTCTGGTGTAGCATGTTCCTTAGCCCTCAGAGTACTGTGGGTTAGGGGATTTGGGGGCAGAATAAAAATTGGTATAATTAATGGATTGAAAATTTCGCTCTGCACAATATTAAAAGTTATGGAAGCAGAGAAGGTGGACTGAGCAAAACGCTGATTCCAGGTAATGCTGTTGCTGTCAGAGGGTACATCATCCTGCTGTGATTGAGATGAGCGATGGGACATTTACTCCATTAATGTGCTTCTCAAAGTTTGCAATGGAGGCTAAATGTGACTTGAGTTTGGTGCTGCTACTGCTAAAACCATTGCTGACAGTACTACTGGTGGTGTTAGAGCTGCTTCTAGCTACAACTACATTCTTATCCCTGATATTAGTTTTCTTTTTCTATCACCCTGCCACGTCCACCACCTGTGCTATGTATGGGTTTAGCATACATTTTGGACAAAAGTATAACATTTAATTTGTTTCTAAATTTAAAAAACTTAACCAATTTTTGGTTTAAAATTCTTCCACCCTTGATATAAAAAACGTAACCATAACTAAAGAGGTCATTACGTAAGTACACAAACGGAAAGTAATTTGCAACAACAACTAGCATTACTGTGGCGCCTATGATTGTTAAATAGTTGCAAAATCTTCCTATTGTATGACGTTCAACCAAAAAGAAAAGTAAGTTACTGAAACCTAAAATGATAGGTTGTGAAGTTTCTACACATAGGTTTACAAATGGTGACAAATATGTGGCAACCATGGCAGTATGGCCATGGGGTGAACAGTATCTTGAATAGACAATTAAAACAGGTATTCCAAACATAAAGAGAAAAAGAAAGCCCTTGTGCCTTTATGAATCACTTGCCACAAGCAAGCATGTGCAACTCGCCGTTGCATTGAGATGGCATGTATACACATGTAATACTAGACTAATTGGAGCAATGAAGAGGGCTCAAAAAATGACTTAAAACACCCTTTAGTAGGTAAACACCTGTGTTTAAGTTTCAAGGTTATGTAGATTTTTTCTTCCTTTTCAAAAATAAATAAATAATTAAAAATTGTAAAAATCGATGTGCCTTTATTAACCACTTCGCACCAGAGCCTGTTTTTGCCTTCGTGACCGGGCCAATTTTTTCAATTCTGACCACTGTCACTTTATGAAGTAATTACTCTGGAACGCTTCAACGGATCCCCCTGATTCTGAGACTGTTTTTTCGTGACATACTGTACTTCATGATAGTTGTAAAATTTATTCGATATCACTTGCGTTTATTTGTGAAAAAATCAGAAATTTGGCGAAAATTTTGAAAATTTTGCAATTTTCAAACTTTGAATTTTCATGCCCTTAAATCAGAGAGATATGTCACACAAAATAGTTAATAAACAACATTTCCCACATGTCTACTTTACATCAGCACAATTTTGGAACCAAAATTTTTTTTTTGTTAGGGAGCTATAAGGGTTAAATTTGACCAGCGATTTCTCATTTTTCCAACAAAATTTGCAAAAACATTTTTTTAGGGACCACATCATATTTGAAGTCACTTTGAGGGGTCTTTATGACAGAAAATACCCAAAAGTGACACCATTCTTAAAACTGCACTCCTCAAGGTGCTCAAAACCACATTCAAGAACTTTATTAACCCTTCAGGTGCTTCACAGGAATTTTTGGAATGTGGAAGAAAAAAAATTAACATTTAACTTTTTTCACAAAAATGTTACTTTAGACCCAAATTTTTTTATTTTCGCAGGGGTAACAGGAAAAAATGGACCCCAACATTTTTTGTGCAATTTCTCTTGAGCGCGCTGATACCCAATATGTGAGGGAAAACCACTGTTTGGGCGCACTGCAGGGTTCGGAAGGGAAGGAGCGCCATTAGACTTTTTGAATGTAAAATTTGTCTGAATAATTAGCAGACGCCATGTTGCGTTTGGAGAGCTCCTGATGTTCCTAAACAGTGGAAACCCCCCATAAGTGACACCATTTTGGAAACTAGACCACTTAGGGAACATATCTAGATGTGTGGTGAGCACCTTGAACCCCAAGGTGCTTCACAGAAGTTTATAATATTGAGCTGTAAAAATAAAATTTTCACATTTTTCCCACAAAAGCGTTTTTCATCCCTTAATTTTGCATTATCATAAGGGTAATAGGAAAAATTGCACCATGAAATTTGTTGTGCAATTTCTCCTGAACACGCTGATACCCCGTATGTGGAGGCAAACCACTGTTTGGGCGCACGGCAGGGTTTGGAAGGGAAGGAGCGCCATTTGACTTTTTGAATGTAAAATTTGTTTGAATAATTAGCGATGCCATGTTGCATTTGGGGAGCCCCTGATGTGCCTAAACAGTGGAAACCCCCCACAAGTGACATCATTTTGGAAACTAGACCCCTTAGGGAACTTATCTAGATGTGTGGTGAGCACCTTGCACCCCCAGCCGCTTCACAGAAGTTTATAATATTGAGCCATAAAAATAACATTTTCACATTTTTCCCACAAAAAATGTTTTTCATTCCCTAATTTTGCATTATCATAAGGGTAACAGGATAAATTGCACCATGAAATTTGTTGAGCAATTTCTCCTGAGTACGCCGATACCCCATATGTGGGGGAAAACCACTGCTTTGGTGTACGGCAGGGTTCGGAAGAGAAAGGAGCGCTATGTTGGCTGGGATAGGTTGCAGACACCATGTCACATTTGAAGAGTCGCTGACATGCCGAAACAGCAGAAACCCCCACAAGTGACCCCATTTTGTAAACTACACCTCTCAAGGAATTCATCTAGGGAATTAGTGAGTATTTTTTAATTTTTAAATTTATACCATTGGGCAGTGAAAAAAGCAGAATTATATTTTTACCACAAAAAAATGTTTTACCCTCAGATTTTACATTTTCACACAGGGCAATGGGTAAAAATGGTGCCGAAATGTGTCACACAATTTCTTCTAAAAGTGTCAATACCCCATATGTGGCTGTATCGTACCGCTCAGCCATACGGCGAGATCTGGGGGGGACGGAGTGCTATTTGACAATTGGAGAACCAATTATTGTAGAATAGGCATTTGGATTTGGGAGCACAAAATTTTCTGAATTTCTTTTGGGGGGCAAGGGCCATTCTGCTTTTCCAGAGCCTTTCTGCTACCAGTAACTTGGAAGTCCCTTATATTTTTAACAGATGACGGACTTGAGTGGGGACTAGCTTTTTTTGAGGACTGAGTTGAAGCTTTTATTGGGAACATTTTACGTAACATTTATCCGGCGCTCTAGGCTGAGCACTTACATCGGGGTTTCCATCTAAATTTCCAAGTGATGTAATTCAGATGAAACCCCTGCGGGATCCATTCACTGTAATGAGGCAGCAGAGTTACTCTGGACTCCGTCTGGCCTCTGTTTAGCGGTGTCCTTTTTTTCAGAAGTGCACAAAACTGTGGCCAACCGCACTTTTATGCACGCCTAAAACAAATGACACCGTGGGATCCCAGGCCAGACGGCATCCACAGTGCCTATATCTGCCTCATTACAGGTAATCTTCCATCATGGGTTCCGGCTGAATCACATATTTCAGAGATTTACATGGAAACTCTGGGGTAAGTGCTCAGCGCAGAGCGCAGGATAAATGTAAGGCTCTGCGCCTTACTGTGATCTTTGGGAGACATAATAAACTAATCAGTAGCAGGTGAGGAATTGGTTTTATTTATTTTTTACGCCATTCCTAGTGTGATATAACTGATTAGATTACTTTATTCTTTGGGCCGGTGCAATTACAGATATACCAGCTTAAATATTGGGTTTTTATGACTGACAGCTGTCACACACTAAAAGACGCTTTTTTTTGCAAAATCTAGTTTTTGCATTGCCATATTTTGAGAGCTATAATTTTTCCAGATTTTGGCCGACAGAGTCATATGCGGCTTGTTTTTTGCGGGACGAGTTGACATTTTTATTAGTACGTGACATTTTTTGATCGCTTTCTATTCCATTTTTTGGGAGGTAAAATTAACAAAAACCAACAATTCAGGAATTGTTTTTTGAGGGTTTTTTTTATGCCGTTCTGCGTGTGGTAAAAGTGATCAGGCAGCGTTATTGTTCGGGTCAGTACGTTTGCAGCGATACTACACTTACTGTATATTTTTTTATGTTTTGGCGCTTTTACACAATAAAACCATTTTATAGAAAAAATATTTTTTTTGCATTGCTTTATTCTGAGCGCTATAACTTTTTTATTTTTCGGCTGATGGAGCTGTATGGCGGCTTTTTTTTGCGGAACAAGATGACATTTTCAGCGGTACCATTTTTATTTCCATTTTGCTTTTTGATCGCATTTTTTTCCACTTTTTGTTTGGCGATATGAGGAAAAAGCATAGTTTTTTGCTCCGTTTTTTATTTATTTTTATTACGGTGTGTACAGAAGGAGTTAATTAGTGTGACAGTTTTATAGCTCGGGTTGTTTCAGACGCGGTGATACCAAATATGTGTACTTTTTTTATTTTTGCATAAATATACGGATTTATCGGTTTAATATTTTATTTATTTATTTTTATTTATTTTGTAATTTTTTTTAACAGTTTAAAAACATTTTTTTTTACATTTTTACTTAGTCCCTGTATGGGACATTAATTTTTATTTTTCTGATCACTGATCTCATGTAATGTAATAGACATGTATTACATTACATGAGATCTTCCCTGACTGTTTCACAGTCAGTCTCCTGCCTGGCTTCAGCTGCAGGCTGTGCCAGGCAGTACACCATATATGGCAGATCTGGAGGCGATCATGTGACCTCCAGCTGCCATAGCAACGTCAGGTCCTGGAAGGTATAAGGGGGCCGTCGGAGAGGTAAGTGGATGACCCCCTCTCCTCCTGCTGTCTTCTATATGCCGTGATCACTATAGATCGCGGCATATAGAAGACAGCAAAGGGTTAACATCACTGGGACCTGATACAATCAGGTCCCGATGATGTTCCCTGTCAGAGCTATCGCTCTGCACCGCTCCCACAGCGCCTGCAAGACCCTGGGGGTCCTGAGCGCTGCGGTACCACCCACCATTTTTAAACGTCCGCGCTACACAGAGCCCAGGCAGCGCTGACGTTTATCTACAGTGGGCGGTCGGGAAGCGGTTAAATAGGATGGGACAATGAAATCTGGGCAGATTTCTTTGTCAGGCGGTGTGTTCTTGGGAGTAAATTTGCACATTTAAATTGGGTAAACCGCCTAATTGCAGTGAGGATGCTCCGGTGCATTACGTGACGTGTCACTATCTTGATTGGGTGACCCATAGGTTGAGAGCGGCGCATGCGTTATTGCAGCACAATCCTCAATAGGACACTTCCGCCAGCCGTCCATGGACTGCAAGCGCCTCACCGCTGCTAGGCAGCGGCGCATGCACAGGCGTGCACTATGTAAGCCAGCCAAATGTCTGGAGATGCCACAAACGGGCATGCACACAAACCAATCGTGATCAGAGAAGGGGAATATGCCGCTGTGGAATTTAAATATGCTGGTTGGAATTTAAATGTGAAATTGGGTATTAGGTATGCTGAGTGAAGTTGGAATTCATATGAATTAGGTATTAAATATGCTAAATGGAAATATTAGGTATGCTAGGTGAAGTTGGAATGGACTGTCTATCACTGTGGTGCTAAATGTTGTTTGAACAGTACAATTAAACAAGTGATTAATGAATGTAGATTAAAGAACTAAAGCTCAAATAAGTGAATAAAGGGCAGCGAAAGGATACAGACTGCTAAAAGTGATAAGGAAAATACAGTTAATTTGTGTTGTAAATGAGAAGTACATTATATTATATTATTATATTGTATATATATTGTAGTTATAAATGACAAGATGCATATTTGCAACTGTCAGTATATATGTAATAAAAGTGCAGTAGGTATTAGTTTAGAAAAGTGCAGCTGCATAAGTGTATTGGTGTCATCAATTGGAAGGTAAGGTGCAAGTTAAATATGTATAAAGGGTATAAAAATACAAACTCTGAAAAATGATAAAGAAAAGTGCCCTTAATTCATTTATTCAAGTTGCAGTAGTGAACAAGTGATAATGATGCTTAAGTAGATAACAACCATGGGAAATGCTTATAACATTGCCAATGAGAAGATTAAATAAATGTAAGGGGTGGCAATATCTAAATCTGTATAACCTATATTAAAAAGTGGATTGAAAAAATTAATGGATAATTTGAACAACAATGCCTATAATATCAAATTAACCTACAAATTTGGAAGAACAGTGGAATTTCTGGATATACTCATATCAGCAGATCAAGATTAACCATTACTTTATGTAGGAAACCAACAGCAACCAATTCTTTGCTACATGCAACATCATCTCACCTTCATTCTACCATTTGGGGAATCCAAATCGGTCAGTTTTTACGAGTCAAGCGAATTTGCTCCGAAACATCCCAATTTGAATTTCACGCCAGTGAATTATCGGAATGCTTCAAAGAGCGAGGGTATAGTCACAGAAACATCAAGTGGGGGTACTTGAGAGCAAAAAATACCCCAAGAAATTCCTTGTTATATAAGAGCAATCTTCGCATCAACCAATCAACCACAAATGGTGAGGTGCGTTTGATTACTAATTTTCATAACCAGTGGTTTAGCTTCAAGCAAATAATCAGAAAACATTGGCATATTCTATTAACGGAGCCAATTCTAAAACAAATTTTGCCCACCAATCCTTCCATTGTGGCCAAACGTTCACGTAACTTAGGAGATGTCCGAACACATAGTCATTATGATCCCCAACAAGAAGGTTTAAGGGATAGAGAGGGACCGAAGGGTTTCTTTCCCTGCGGACTCTGCAAAGTCTGCGCCAATTTGGTAAGAACCAAAAACTTCAGGAACCCTGATGGTTCTAAAAGCTTTGAAATTAGACATCATATCACTTGCTCTACAAAAGCAGTTGTTTATCAGGCAGAATGCCCCTGCAATAAAATGTATATAGGCCTCACTAGCCGAGAATTAAAAATAAGAACAAGGAAACATTACCTTGATATTGGGAAAGCGAAGATAAGCACAGATGATTCAACTTTAAAAATCATCCCCAAACATTTCAAGAAATACCATAAGTGTAACCCCTACTTATTAAAAATACAGGGTATAGATCTGGTCAGTATGGGATTTAGGGGTGGTGATCTTGCCCAAAAAAACTAGCTATACAAGAAAGTTTGTGGATATATAGGCTGGGAGCATTAGCACCACAGGGTCTTAATGAAAGCTTTGCCTTTGGGGCCTTTTTATAATCCATTTTGTCTTTTTATAAGCCATGAATTATTTCAGCATGTTAGGTAAGGGGTTTTGTTTGTAGTGCTTTTAAGGTTGTAACAGTTGTTTGTCTTTTTTAGCAATTTGCATTAAATGCCATTGGTATGAGACGATCCGATTGATTTGGTGTGGTTATCCTTAATGAATTCAGGGAGTGGTGGAGTCCTTTATGGTGGTTCATGAACAAGAGATTCCTGGCTGGTGATGGCTACAGACCCGGACCCTGACATACCAACATATACCAGAATGGAGCCATATAAGCCTTGGATGCAAGAACTTGACCCATTGAAACAGATCCTGACATTTCATTAATGACAACCAGACTGTATTACTTACCGGTTGGGACTGAACAGAGACACCATGTGTGATTGGAGGCTGTAAAGATGAAGTCAGATGAGATGTAATTCTGAAGCCTCTCTTACATCCCTGCAATCAATAACAAAAATGAAAAGTTATGCACTGGGTATTGCTATATGGACTTTTGCATCATTTATTTATTTATTTAACACTATCTAGGTTTGTGAATTATAATCAGCACTATTGGTGTTATGATTAAGAAAAAGTTTTTTTATTGTATTCTACTCAATTTTGTACTCTCCTCTTTTTTAATTAATATGATTAACTCATTAAAAATTAGAAATTATAATATATTTCACTTCACATATCACTTTAGCAATTACATACCTGCAAATTTAAAATTTTCACATTAACTAATTTTTGAAATATAAATAATTTATTAAAATTTGAAACACACCATATGTACTTTTCCACATAATTTTCACTATATTCTTTAGGTTTACACCTTACTTACAATAATAAGTCTATTAATTGACTCTGGCAAAAATGTCGGCATATTCATTACACAAATTGGCACATTAAAAATTGCACCTGATTTTAGTTAATTTTTTCACATTTTATTAAGAAATTAATTTTTCCTTTTTTTTATTTCTTCCAAATCACCAATTTGGTAATATTAATTGGAATATGGTTTGCTGTTAAGAAATTAGATACATTATTTAGGGCATAGTAATTATTGATATGTTTATATTGGAAGTTTTGTGGTGAATATTGTATAGGTTACTGCTCGTTTAAATAGCAAAGTTAGTCTGGTCAACACATAGTTTATGGTGAATATACATCACATTCAGATAATGCCCAATAATATTCTCATGCACATTTCTATTCATAAACCACCTTCAGCCTCCTTTTTCAACATATATAGGTGCATCTCACTAAATTAGAATATCATCAAAAAGTTAATTTATTTCAGTTCTTCAATACAAAAAGTGAAACTCCTATATTATATAGAGTCATTACAAACAGAGTGATCTGTTTCTAGTGTTTATTTCTGTTACTGTTGAAGATTATGGCTTATAGCCAATGAAAACACAAAAGTCATTATCTCAGTAAATTAGAATACTTTATAACAACAGCTTGAAAAATGTTTTTAAAATCCGAAATGTTGGCCCACTAAAATGTATGTTCAGTAAATGCACTCAATACTTGGTCGGGGCTCCTTTTGCATCAATTACTGCATCAATGTGGCGTGGCATGGAGGCGATCAGCCTGTGGCACTGCTGAGGTGTTATGGAAGTCCAGGTTGCTTTGATAGCAGCCTTCAGCTCATCAGCATTGTTGAGTCTGGTGTCTCTCATCTTCCTCTTAACAATACCCCATAGATTCACTATGGAGTTAAGGTCAGGTGAGTTTTCTGGACAATCAAGCACAGTGATACTGTTGTTTTTAAACCAGGTATTGGTACTTTTGGTAGTGTGGACAGGTGCCAAGTCCTGCTGGAGAATGAAATTTCCTTCTCCATAAAGCTTGTCGGCAGAGGGAAGCATGAAGTGCTCTAAAATTTCCTGGTAGACGGCTGCGCTGACTTTGGTCTTGATAAAACACCGTGGACCTACACCAGCAGATGACATGGCTCCCAAATCATCACTGATTGTGGAAACCTCACACTAGACCTCAAGCAGCTTGGATTGTGTGCCTCTCCACTCTTCCTCCAGACTCTGGGACCTTGATTTCCAAATGAAAATTGGAACTCTGGGACCTTGTGGAGTGTGTCAATGACTGCCTTCTGGACATCTGGCAAGCCAGCAGTCTTTCCCATGATTGTGGAGCCTACTGAAACAGACTAACAGACCTTTTTAAATGCTTAGGAATCCACTGTAGATGTTTTTGTTAATTATTTTAATTTACTGAGATAATGACTTTTGTGTTTCATTGGCTGTAAGCCATAATCATCAACATTAACAGAAATAAACACTTGAAATAGATCACTCTGTTTGTTATGACTCTATATAATATATGAGCTTCACTTTTTGCATTGAAGAACTGAAATAAATTAACTTTTTGATGATATTCTAATTTAGTGAGATGCACCTGTACTTACTTTCCCTGATTAAAAATGGCCACCGCCGCTGTTGTTGTGAGTGCGCATGTGCTGACTGCGGATGAATCGGGAGCCGGGAATCGCAGTCTGTAGTGGCCTGCCACGCCTCCTCCAAAGCCCTGGGGTTGGGCAGGAGGGATGTTGTCGCGGGTCCCGTGACCGGGCTTCCAGACTCTATATAAGGATGTACCCAGATCAGCTGATGCTTGTGTCGTATAAACTAGCAATAGGCGACGTCACACATGTCTTTTTTATAATTAGCCAATCTCTGTATTTAAACAAGCATGCCCACACCTAGACATGCCCCTTGAAGAAATTGAGTGAAACGTGAGCATCGGGGCTGAAGGCAGGAGCTCCCCTATTTTTCATACAACATTTCTTGCAATAAGGTAAAACAACTTTGAGGTTTAGGCTATTCATTTATTATTTATCTAAATGGTTTCATGTTAGCAAGCATGTGGAGTTTTGTGATGAGATTAACCCTTAAAAATGCAGTGGCTGATAAATTAGCACTATAGTTATTTTATTGGGGTTTCTCCCCACTATAATCACATAGGCCAACTGGCAGCTTGCAATTTAATAAGATCTGGGAATTGTGCAATAGTAGTATAGCCATGTATTTGAATTTAGCCTGTAACTATAATACAGTAAGTGTTGAATTTACAAAAGATAACTTCAATATTGTTTGGTGCAGCTCCTGCACTTTCATTTCTTGGACCTGTCCTGTTTATTTGTTTTTTTTCATTCGAATTATTTAATAAAAATAGTTTTTATATTAAATTAAAATGTGTCACTTCTAGTTGTCACCAGGGGCAAACAGGACACCTGGTGAGGTCTAAGATCATATCTAAGCATATAAGAAGTGCCAATCCAGTTATACAGGTATTTGGTAAAATATAATAACATTTAAGATTAAATGACTATATTAAAAAGTGCCAATTGTGATACTGTGGTAAACTATGTTATTCAACATTCTGTAGAATTCATAGGCCATATAAAATTGTACAAAAAAGGGCCTATCATATAAAAAGCACCATACGCGAATAAAATTAATAAATGGAATACAAATGTATAAGCAGTTAATGGATCTTTGTAGAAAACCAATAAATATACTAAGGTTTTTCTAGTTATTCACAAGGAATAATATATTCAGTGGCTACATTTCCATGCCCGTAATCCATTATATGTCCCTGTTGTATTAATTTTTCAGATTTATAGCTTAGTCCATAATTCAGCCCTGTACAGGATATTCTTCTCTTTATTCTAGGTAAAGACGTCCAACACCAGCCATCCCATCGATGGCAACATCCCAAAATGCACTAGACACCAAATTCAACCACACAAATGGGCACTGTATGGCAGTGACTCCAGTGACTCCAGATTTTCAGCCAAGGCATCTGAACCTGCATTCTTTCCGCCACCATAATCAGGAATGTGTCTACAGAAAATGGCTATTTTTTTTTTTTAAAAAGATAGCCATTTTTAGAAGGAAATTGTTAAGGGGACAGTTGCAATAACTTTATTAAAATGGAAAGCAACCGAACCCGGGGTCCGCGTTGCAGCCTAGAAGATTGCGGCCGAACACCCACCGGGAAAGAATGTAACAACCAACTTATAGTATAAATCCCTCCAGTGTTACTACACACCGGGATGGCAAAGGATTCGCACTATCTCCGTTAACTGCACGGGAGATGTGCGACAAATAAAATAGCCGCAGCTCTGTTGACTGCACAGAGACTACACCACAGGCGCTAGGAAGTGTGTGTGACTCACGCCGGAGTGAACGTTCTCCCAGCCGGTGTGTGACTGTCCTGCGGAGTAACTCTCCAAGTGGCTACAGGCAGTGCCAGGGATACGGAACCCGCAGTCTGCTCGGGGTGTATAGCAACCCCCTTGCCGGAGCCAGACTGACAAACGGGAACTACCTGCCTAAGCACATCTAAGCCTGCCTAAGCGACCTGTGCTAATCAGCTGAGTGAACTCTGGCATCGGCAGGTCACGGAGAAAGCAGCTATGGAGCATGTGGAGCCCAAACAGACAAGCCTCCACACAGGAACACAACCTAAACGGAATGATCAGAGCGCACCGCCATGCTTGTGGTCGGGCTATTTAAAGACTAAGCCCTGCCCACAGTCGCATTATTGGTCGCAGTACTGATGACATCACCCACGGCCAATCAAGCGTTATCGGGTCACCAAAACAGCTGACACCAAACCACCAATCACGGTCCGCCACGTCACAGGCATGCTCAATGCAGTGCACCCTGGACTTAGACAGTAGCAGCCCTGTTCCCCTCCGCAACCTATGCTTAACACTACTAGGAACAAAGACCCAAAAGACAGCTTGTACAGCTGGGACAGACGTCAATACTGAACAGCATCTGTCCTGGCTGGACCAGAATGGGAGACCACAGAATGGACTGATGATTCTGATCCAATTTCAGATCCAGCCAACACCTGACACCTAACAGAAATAATTATTAAAGGACTTCATTTCAACTCCTTATGTATCATAGCTATTTACAACTCCATTGGGAATTTGTCTGAATCCAGATGGAATACCTGGAAGCACCATAGAAACGAAGTAAAAACAGGGTCTTACATATTAAACATACCCTTACATTTCAGACATATGCAGTGCACCACTTAGGCTATGTTGATTTGAGAGGTGTCCATTTCATTACTGATACAAACACAAGCAGAGAGACACCATTGATTATTTATTGAGTCTCTGTTGGTTTCATTACGCATGCATTTTTGGGCCACGTTTGGTACTTGGTGAGTTTTGTACCTCAGGATTTGAAAACCAAAATCAGGAGTGGAACAATCAGAGGAAAAGTATAATAGAAACACGTCACCACTTCTGTATTTATCACCCACTACTGTTTTTTCCATACAAATACTAATGTAAAATACTGACCAAATACTGAACGTGTGAACGTGGGCTTAGACCAAAAGAAAAAGCGGATCTTGTAGAACTTTTTCTTTCATTTCAAAAACTAACAAATTTCATAGCTTAGATAGACCCCATAATAATCAGAATGGCTCCTCTCTTTTCATTTTCTTCAGTTAGCAATAGGATCCACTTTGGATATGAATCACGTTTGTTTGTTCCTACAATGAAACAGTCAAACAGACCTGTCTTACAGACTTGTGAACAAAGCCTTACACATTAGCTGCATACAGAAGACATTATTCAAACATGAGACAAATACAACTCACACATACCATTTACACATGCAATCACACGTGTCATATTTTGCATATCATTATTGAACACATTATAAACATCACTTAATCATACAGTAATACCTAGAACTTCACTTCAGGGGCAGCAGGCCCATACAACACGTTAGCTCGACTTGCTTGCTGGCAAAGTCCCACCCTTGTCATGCTGACAAACTCTGACCACTTCCAATGCCACCCAGATCCCTTTCCTTACATTTTGTCCTTGTCACTGACAACAACCAGTACTGCATTGATGGTGGCCCTGGCCCATGTCAGTCCCTCAACAAAAACATTTACAATGGACATATGAGCACCACCAACGGACCAGCCAACAGACATAGAGCTTCACAATGGAGTAATGGAAGAGGATAGCCTGGTCTGTTGAATAACATTGTGTGTGTACATCACTTACCTAGCGAGCAGACTATATAGGAAGAAGACATTCCAGCAGGAGCAGTTTCTGCTGTGAAACTTTTTCTTCTGGCATTCATTTGGATGTTACTTTGATATAAAGGAAAAGTAGAGTTTGGTACTGACTGTATGTAGAGTAATAAAATATAACCTTTAATAAATACCTTTAAAAACTTTTAAGTACAACAAAGTGCAAAAAATAGTGCTCACACACGTGATGCCAAATAGCCCCTGTGTCCAAAAGGGGGCTATAAAGAGGTGCCTGTATATTAACCACTTCTTTCCAAATCAAATGGGGACCAGAAACACCTTCTCTTTTTGTATGGCATATGCCTTGGGGTTCTTCCCTTGAAGATCACAATATTTGAGTTGTTACCAATATTATTGCACATTAAAGGGAAAGGACCCACATATGTAAGAAAACTTGCGTCTACTATTTGTCTCTCACAGATCAGAATAGTACAAAACCTCCAGACGTCCCACCACAAAAGTGTGGCTGAGTACACTTAGACATATAACCATACACAGCAGCAGCCTGGATATATATTGAATGTAAACTATGTATAATCATATCAAGTAATGGAACACAGTTGCCTGAATGATCTGTTTTACAGGCAGGTTATGTCATACCATGATGCACATTTATAGCAAATAACATACCGTCTTATAATATAGCACCAGGTACCACGCTGTACTACCTTGGTGCAGACAAGTATTGATTAGTAAGATAATACAAGGAACAATCTCACCCCTTTTTTTGCCACAATCATTCAGGGATCACTCCTGGCAAATCTTCTGTCCATATATAGGAATGGCTGATGGGGGGAAAAAATTGTCTTCCAAAGTTTGATTTAAAAAAAAAAAAATGGCACCATTTTCCGAGTCCCGTAGCGTCTCCCTTTTTCAGTATCTGGGGCTGGGTGAGGGCTTATTTTTTGTGTGCTGAGCTAACGTTTTTCTCGATACCATTTTGGGGTAGATACGATGTTTTGATCGCCCGTTATTGCATTTCATTGCAATGTTGCGACGACCAAAAAAAAGTAATTCTGGTGTTTGGAATTTTTTTCTCTTTACGCCGTTTACCGATCGGATTAATTTTTTTTTTATATTGATAGAACGGGCGATTCTGAACGCGGCGATACCAAATATGTGTATGTGGGGTTTATTTTTTATTATTTTATTTTGAATGGGGCAAAAGGCAAAAGGGGGGTGATTTAAACTTTTATATTTTTTTAATATTTTTAAAAACATTTTTTTAAAACTTTTTGCATGCTTCTATAGTCTCCATAGGAGACTAGAAGCAGCAACTATCTGATCGCCTCTGCTACATAGAGGTGATGAGCAGATCACCTCTTTGTAGCAGAAATTGTCCTGTACTATTAGCGCTGACCACTCATAGTAATCTTTACATGACAACCACTGGAGTCTGCTGCAGACCCAGGGTTGTCATGACCACCCATCGGGGTCATCGATGGGCGGGGCTAATGTCAGCGATTGACAGCGGTATTTAACATGTTAACAGCCGCAGGTGGATCGCGATTCCACCTGCTGCTGTTGCGGGCACATGTCAGCTGTACTAATCAGCTGACATGTGCCCTGTTCAGGGCGGGCTCACCGTCGGAGCCCTCACTGAATCAGGGGTGTTGGCCTGGGGCATACTAATACGCCCCAGGCCAGTAAGGGGTTAAGCAGGAAAACTTGTGTGTTAGATAGAATTATACATTATGAATAGAATCTCATAAGCACTAAAGTTACATGGTTAAAGTACTGCTTTAATATGTTTTCTGCTAAATGCATAATGTGTTATGTGTCACATATAGAGAAAGGGTAGAGATTAGTGCCTAAGATCGGGGTTAAGAGACAGCTGGAGGTTAGGTATGAGAGTACAGATGTGGGTACTATAGTAGCTGCTCCAGTGTGGGAGGGGCAGTTTTAGCAAAGAACAGAGAGACTTCCTGTTGGGAGTCAGTCTAGTAAGAGTTGAAGAGTGAGGGAGATGTAACAGATCAGCAGTTGAAGGTCCAGGGGGGGCACCAGAAGCACAGGCTGTCCAGCAGTGGAGGAACGTCAGACAGAAACTCTGAAACAGATTATCCCTTAATGTTCGGGGCCTACGGTCCACAGGAGCCAGCAGAGAAGCTTGTCTCAAAAACCTTTTCAGGAAGGGAAGTCGGATGGGGAGTAGTACAGAGAAGTCAGGATGGGACTCTTAGAACTGCGAGCATCTCATAGGCCCAAAGGATCGACTATGGAAGGGACAACTCAGGACAAACGGTCAGTGAACTTCACTACGTGCGGTGTAATGAACTTTACCCCTGGAAAAGTATGTGAACACTGCTGTATGCTGTATGAAGATGGATTCAAATGTTCAGGTAAAGTTCTTTTTTATAAAACGGAGTGGAAGTCCTAAAATGTGTGTGCAATGGTTCCTGGGGTGGAAGAACCGAAGACAGCAGAGATCTGCGACCAAAACATGAGTGTTCTGCACCACACACACAGCACAGGAGGTTTGGGACATTTGTCTTTGTCAGGGAGCCAACGTGTGGGAACACAGCAGGTCCTCACCACAACTACCACCCTGAGCCCCTCACATTATGACAATTGTACATCCTAATGGCAGAGGCTTCTTTCATCAGGATTATGAGTTTGAGGAACTCATAACTGAATTCAGGTTGTTTACTTGGGCTCCTAATTTCCTAAATCTGAAACTGATCAAACATTTCTAGTACGTGCTGGAAAAAACAGGTTGATTCATGGTGGCCTCATCTCACAATCTACAGATGTGATGGAAACTCCTTACTACTAGATACTGTACCACTTGACCTTTACTCTTATTGCTAAATACCATACTACAGGATAAAGGTCTAGTAAAGTCCATGTCTCCACAGGTTAGAGTTGTTTTGAAGGGAAAAGAAGACCGATACACTATGAGATGTGAATATGGTAGAGCAAAAGGAGGTCCCATTCACCAGTCTTTTCAACAAAATGTAGACTGTTAATTGTGCTATCCTGAGCCTTGCTGATCTGGAGTAGCTGTTGGTTTCTTGAAGAAGTTGTTTGTGTTCCTTTCATCCCTGTGGATTTCCATTTTGTCTGTCGCTTTCCCTGTATTGTCTTATAGTAGAAGTAAGACTAGTGTCTTGCTGCCCTACACTATCTAGGGCTAAGACCCAGGTTCTGCCCGGGCTTAGGCATGTGATGACGCATGGGGGGGAAGGACCCGTCTAGGGGGAAAGGGAGCACAGGTGCCGGCCTATGGAGAGTGTTTAGGGGTCACCATTTACTCCCTTTCCTCATCGTCATGGCTCCCCTTTGCCAGCTCCCTCACTCCCTCCCTTTGTGCCGCACGCATCTCCCTGCCCTGGTTTGATACTCTGTCAGAGATTGAACCAGTGTCATTTTAGTGTGATCTGATTCTCTCATATGAGAGAATCGCAGCACAGGTGTGAAGACAGGGAACATAATTTCTCCATCTTCTCTATTGTCTCTGTTCTCGTAGTTTGGACTGCACTCAGATGTCATCCCAGTGGAGTCCGAACTACGCGAACAGGGACAATGTTTTACATGCACCCATAGACTTGTATGTGTGAGCATGGTCCAATAATGCACTGACAGCATGCGGTGACTTTTTTTCTCATGTCTCGGCGTGAGAAACAAATCTGCATTGCTCCATAGTATAACCTTGGTCCGAGTGCTATCCGATAAAACAGTGGATAGAACTCGGCTGTGTTTTACTCTCGTGTGAGCGAGGCCTTACACAGACATTACTATTCTTGCGACTGAAATACATATAAAGAAAAATTGTACAAAAATTGGCTCATTTTATGACTACTTTTAGCCACACCATTCTTCCTTCTTTGGATATTTTCACATTTAGCAGTTTTGTAGCAGAACTGTCTGCAACTGAAAATTCATTTGATGCCTTATTTAGGGTTTTTCTCTGCAGTATACAAGCCTAATTGAGGTGGATAGGAGAGCTACATACATTTCTGCAACATATCTGTGGTACATGAATATAACAGAGACAGGCAATTTAATTTTAATTGTACTTCTGTGTCATTTGTAATGCCCTGCTGATATTCATTGGTATATATATCTCATTCATCTGCTGTGTGTTAACCCTTCTGAAATCTGCATTGTACTTCCATGTCATCTGTAATGCTCTGCTGCTATTCATTGGTATATATATATATATCTCATTCATCTATGTTGTTTAATCCATGATACTTTAAGGTTATCACACTTACTTTAACAGATGATCCATGTTGAACTGCTAGTCTGTTTTTGTTTCTGCAGTTTTATTGGCCCCTGCTGTCTTAACCTAGCTGATTGATTGCTAACGAGTTAAATCTGTGTTAAATCTAAGCACATACTTCCCTAAATATTGAGACATAGCTAAGGGGCAGCTTTTATGCAGGGTGCATTTATGCTTATAGCATTTATGCATATTTTATCAAAGTACCATATTTTTTCAAAGTGCCTCGGCAGTTAGATATGGCAGTTGGACAGAGCAGGAGACATTTGTATTTGTGCCATTTACGTTCTGGCTGCTACAATGCTACAATCATCCACTTTCACCGTTCTCCCACAAACTCTGCACATTTCATCCATATTAACCCCTCTTTCGTCTCTTCTCCTATGTACAGCTGTCATGCTCTCTTCACAATGTTATACCGCACAGACGCATTCATTCCCACCATACAACACAAGAAACGCTCTCACAAATCACTCAACAATATGCTCACTCTCTCTATCTTCCTTCTCTTACTCGCAGGTGATATTTCTCCTAATCCATTACCTTCTTGTAATAATAAGACTAACCCTTTCCCTGTTACATTCAGAAACCCTGCTAATCTCATTAATATTCCCTGCATGCCTATTTTAATTGTGCCCTTTAGAACGTGCGGTCATCATGTAATAAACTCTCCTACATCCATGACTTTTTCCTCTCAAATTCCCTCAACCTTCTGGCTCTCACTGAAACATGGATCCAGCAGTCGAACACCATATTTTTCTGTCCTGCGCCATTCCCACTCTCATCATAGGGGACTTTAACATCCCAATTGGCAATCCCCTTTCCCCATCTGCCGCTCGTCTTTTATCGCTAACCTCCTCCTTCGGCCTTTCACAGCTTACTAATTCTCCTACACATGAAGGTGGGAACACACTGGACCTGATCTTCTCCCCGCTCTGCTCAGGACATTACTTTACTAATTCTCCTCTTCCGCTCTCTGACCACAACCTTCTTTCATTCTCTATCAAGAACTGTGACCCTACTCAAGACACCCCCACTTTCCACACTTATAGAAATATACGTGCCATTAACACCCAGAAATTTATAAAAATGTTGCAATCATCATTGGCCCCAATCTCCTCCCTCTCATGTCCTGACTGCACTGAAGCATTATAACGAAACATTGTAATTTGCCCTGGGTGACGCCTCCTACACATAGAACAACTCGGCATAGACGGCGACAACCCCGGCACACGTCGCAAACACATTTTTTCCAGCGGTGCTCTAGGTGCGTAGAACAGCTGTGGAGAAAATCTAATCTGGCCAAAGATTTCATCCATTATAAATTTATGCTTAAAACATACAACTCTGCCCTTCACCTCTCCAAACAAACCTACTTTATCAACCTCATCATCTCACTGTCCAATAATCTTAAACTCCTCTTTGACACTTTTCTCTCTATTAATCAAACAGCACAGGCCCACCGATCTCAGCGCTGACGATCTGGCCAATTATTTCAAATGAAAAATTGACCATATCCGACAGGAAATTTTTCTCCCAAACCCCAAATGTTACACATGCTCCTCCCTCCCACATTGCATCTTGCTCACTTTCTGACTTCAAACCAGTCACAGAAGAAGAAGTGATCAGGCTCCTTGCATCTTCTCACCCTAGCACCTGCACCAGTGACCCTATTCCCTCACATCTCCTTCAGTCCCTTTCTCCAACTGTCACCACTCACCTAACTGAAATATTCAACCTCTACCTCTCATCTGGTATTTTTCCCTCCTCTTTTAAACATGCCAGCATACATTCATTACTTAAAAAAAATTCCTGGACCAGAACTGTGCTGCTAACTACAGACCAGTCTCCAATCTTCCTTTCATCTCTAAACTCCTGGAATGCTTAGTCCACTCCCGTCTAATCTGCTATCTCTCAGATAACTCTCTTCTAGACCCTTTACAATCTGGTTTCTGCTCTTTACACTCTACAGAAACTGCACTCACTAACGTCTCTAATGATCTACTAACAGCTAAATCTAATGGTCACTACTCCCTGCTGATTCTCCTGGATCTCTCTACAGCATTTGACACTGTGGATCACCAGCTCCTGCTCACCATGCTCCGCACTTTTGGCCTCAAGGACACTGTTCTCCCCTGGTTCTCCTACTACCTCTCTGACAACACCTTCTCTGTGTCTTTTGCTAGCTCCTCTTCCTCTAACCTTCCCCTTACTGTCGGGATTCCTCAAGGATCAGTCCTAGGCCCCCTTCTTTTCTCCTTATACACTGCTCCTATTGGACAAACAATCAGCAGATTCGGTTTTCAGTACCATCTCTATGCTGATGACACCCAATTATACACCTCTTTTCCAAACATCACACCTGCATTATTTCAAAATACCAGTGATTGTCTTTCCACTGTCTCTAACATTATGTCCTCCCTCTATCTAAAACTGTATCTGTCAAAATCTGAACTACTCGTATTTCCTCCCTCCACTAACGCCCAATATTGCCATTTCCATTTGTGGCTCTACTATTACTCCCCAGCAACATGCCCGCTGTCTTGGGGTCATATTTCATTCAGATCTTTCCTTCACTCCTCACATCAAATCACTAGCTCGTTCATGTCATCTTCACCTCAAAAATATCTCAAGAATCAGAACTTTTCTTACCTTTGGCTCAGCAAAAACTCTTACTGTAGCTTTTATTCATTCTCGTCTGGACTATTGCAACTCTTTACTAATCGGTCTCCCTCTTACCAAACATTCCCCTCTCCATTCCATCCTGAACGCAGCAGCCAGGATCATCTTACCGTGATTTCTCACATGCTGCGCCAATTTTTTGGAATGCACTACCCAGGACAATTTGATTAATTCCCACTACCCACAGTTTTAAGAGTGCCCTAAAAACCAATTCTTTAGACTCGGGCTTTCAGGTACATGCAGCCGTTGCACTAGGTGGATGCAGGGATGAAGATCATGGGTGAGTAGAACTGCAGACAGCTTGATAGGTGTGCCGGTCGGTCACACCTGCAGGACAGCTGATAATCAAGGATGTGAGCGCTTAGTATCTGTGTGACCTCCTTCATCCTCCCTGACAAAGGACGCCATGACCTCGGAAATGCGTCGGATAAGCGCTGGACTGTTTTTCCCTCAGTGGAATCCCCCAGCTGTTGTGACGTCACACTAAGCTACAGTTCTTCTCACCCATGATCTTCATCCCTGGATCCACCTGGTGCAATGGCTGCATGTACCTGAAAGCCCGAGTCTCTGAGAGTCTCTGCAGCCCTCTATCTCTGGCGTTAACACGCCGTCTGAACCCATTTTCTGCAACACTCACAGTTTGATCTACAGACTCCGGCACTTGTCCATCATCTCTGGTTGCAGTTGTGACTTCTTCAAAGGACCCCTGGAAGCTGCACGTATATATCTGAAGTGCTTCATTTGGACTACCATTTTCTCTAAGGCAGGTAGGAATCACTCTTTTTGTATTTTATGAGTGGTTTGCAGTGCATCTCTTTTCTTTTAATCACTTCATTATTATTTGCACCAGGGCATGCGTTGCTTTGAGACTGCGGCTCTTTGCCTATCTGATATTACTATAGCAGCATCGCTACTGCAGTTTTTTACATATGTACATGTTACCTTTTGTGTCCCCCCTATTTCTTTATAGATTATAAGTAGTGTTGAGCGAGCACTAAAATGCTCGGGTGCTCTAAGCTCGGGCCAAGCTCGCCGTGATACTCGGGTGCTCGACCCGAGCAACGAGCCCAATGTTAGTCTATGGGAGACCCGAGCATTTTGGCGGCGGCACCCCCAGCAGTCTTTTAAAAGCCTAACAAGTGCCCAAAACAATAGTGACAGTGCTCAAATGACATGGGGACAGCATGGGGATCGCCCCAGAAAGCATTTTTGACCCCCAGGTCACTGCTGTCAACAACGTGGTCAGAGGTATTAAGCCACTTCTAAGGGTTCACAATAAAACATTCAAAAACGAAACTGAAACTGCTTTCCAGTGAAATATGTTAAGGAAGTTCCTTTCCAGGGTAAAGACTTGTGTATAAGGTAAAATAAATAACCCCCCCAAACAATACTCCTCCACACCTTGGGCTATGTTCACAAGTAGCATTTTTTATGCGTTTTTGCACTTTTGTATTGCTTTCAACCGTGACAAATGCATTCACCGGGAAATGTCATTTTAACATTTTACAACCTAATCTGGCCATGTGCTGTGTGACACATGCATACAGTGCTGAAAAGACATGGGAACAGCATGGGGAAGACCCCTGGAAGCATCTCTGACACCCAGATCACTGCCTAAAAGTGTGCCCATCAGAAGTCATCCTTGCCGCATCAGAAGATGCAGACTTGCAACTATCCCCGTGCAAGTTCTTGTCCCAGGGCACTGTTCAATTGTACCTCCCCCATTCCTTGCAATGCAAGCGCAAATATGCAGTCAACCACCCACCCAACCCCAGGCTGCAATACCATACTGCTAGCTTGCTTGCACTTGAAATTGGGCCTTTTAGGCATGTGGAGGCGGAATCTGGCCACCACGTCATGGCTGCGTTGGAGGTCGGGAATCCATACTCAGTCCCCAGCCGCCCGGCGACTGGGTGTCCACACTCGGTCCCAAGCCACCTGGGGGCAGCCGGGTGTCCATAAACGGTCCCCAGCCGCCCCTATTTCTCCTTGGAACTTCCCCCCACACACATTTCTTAGCCCAGACTGCTTTAGGGCAGCATTGGACGAGCCCACCAGAGAACCAGACTCCTCCGGTGGGCCCTGGCTTCTCCATCAGGGGAGTTGAGAGTGCCAAGGTGAGGACCATGATGATGATGATACCAGTTAGCATCTGCTTTGTTTTCTTGGAATGCAAGCGTAAGTGTGCAGCCTGCCACCCACCCACCCCCAGGCTGCAATACCATACTGCTTGCTTGCTTGCACTTGAAATTGGGCCTTTTAGGCATGTGGGGGCGGAATCTGGCCACCACGTCATGGCAGCATTGGCAGCCTGGAATCCATACTCAGTCCTCAGCCGCCTGGCGGCCGAGAGTCCACACTCGGTCCCCAGCAGCCTGGGGCAGCCGGGTGTCCATAAACGGTCCCCAGCCACCCCTATTTCTCCTTGGAACTTCCCCCCACACACTTTTCTTAGCCCGGCCTGCTTTAGGGCAGCATTGGACGAGCCCACCAGAGAACCAGACTCGTCCTGTGGGCCCTGGCTTCTCCATCAGGGGAGTTGAGAGTGCCAAGGTGAGGACCATGATGATGATGATACCAGTTAGCTTCTGCTTTGTTTTCTTGGAATGCAAGCGTAAGTGTGCAGCCTGCCACCCACCCACCCCCAGGCTGCAATACCATACTGCTTGCTTGCTTGCACTTGAAATTGGGCCTTTTAGGCATGTGGAGAAGGAATCTGGCCACCACGTCATGGCTGCGTTGGCGGCCTGGAATCCATACTCAGTCCCCAGCCGCCCGGCGACCGGGTGTCCAGACTTGGTCCCCAGCCGACCCGCGGCCGGGTGTCCACACACGGTCCCCAGCCGCCTGGGGGCAGCCGGGTGTCCATAAACGGTCCCCAGCCGCCCCTATTTCTCCTTGGAACTTCCCCCACACACTTTTCTTAACCCGGCCTGCTTTAGGGCAGCATTGGACGAGCCCACCAGAGAACCAGACTCCTTCGGTGGGCCCTGGCTTCTCCATCAGGGAAGTTGAGAGTGCCAAGGTGAGGACCATGATGATGATGATACAAGTTAGCATCTGCTTTGTTTTCTTGGAATGCAAGCATAAGTGTGCAGCCTGCCACCCACCCACCCCCAGGCTGCAATACCATACTGCTTGCTTGCACTTGAAATTGGGACTTTTAGGCATGTGGAGGCGGAATCTGGCCACCACGTCATGGCTGCATTGGCTGCCGGGAATCCATACTCAGTCCTCAGCCACCCGGCGGCCGGGTGTCCACACTCGGTCCCCAGCCGTCTGGGAGCAGGCGGGTGTCCATAAAAGGTCCCCAGCCGCCCCTATTTCTCCTTGGAACTTCCCCCCACACACTTTTCTTAGCCCGGCCTGTTTTAGGGCAGTATTGGACGAGTCCACCAGAGAACCAGACTCCTCCGGTGGGCCCTGGCTTCTCCATCAGGGGAGTTGAGAGTGCCAAGGTGTGGACCATGATGATGATGATAGAAGTTACCATCTGCTTTGTTTTCTTGGAATGCAAGCGCATGCATGTAGTAGTAGCTAGGCCTGAATTGGTCAGCGTTTTGGCGCATATCCTACCTCCTCCGAGGATTGCTGGATGTTTTCCTGCTACTATCCCAGTTCTATGACTCCCGTTAAAACAAAGTTTCAGGTGATAAATGATGGATGAGGCAGTGGCAAAGGAGAAAGAGCAGGAGGAGCAGGGATCAATCACATCAATATCAGGCCAGTCAACCACATATGTCTTGTAGGATACTTTTCTGTAACAAAAGGAGCGGTTCGGCTACACAGTTATAGGGCATACAATGAGTGCAATGCCTACCAAAAATTTTGAGGCACTCCAATGCCCCTTGGAAATGACATGGAGGTCAGAGGGCCTTAACTAAACTGTTTTTTCCATTTATAGCAACTGGGTCTCCTGTACACTGTTGGCCTAAGCTGTGAATGGAAGGCTTTCCAAAAATTATGAGGAACTGCAATGCCCCTTGAAACAGACGTGGATTACAGTGTACTAAAAACCTTCTACCCATTATTGGGGAGTGGGTCTCCCTTAGTTTTCACCTTTGCATTGAAAAGCAAAAGCTGACTAAAATTAGGAGGAAATACTATGCCCGTTGGAAGAGTCGTGGAGGTTAGAGGTAATTAAAAACAACATTCCAATGCCCCTTGGAAGGGCTGTGGAGTTCAAAGTGGCTTAAGAAGATGCTTTTAATGCCACTTTGAAGAGACGGGGAGGTCACAGTAGCTTAACAAGACGGTTTTAATGCCCCTCGGAAAAGTGGTGGAGGTCGCAGTAACTTAATAAGATGGTTCTAATGCCCCTTACAAGAGCTATACAGTACAGCATCTTAAAAACATTATTCCCATTATTGGGGAGTGGGTCTCCCATAGTCTTTGCTTATGCCTTCCAAGCAAAAGCTGCCAAAAATTAGGACGGAGGAACTTGCAATGCCCCATACAAGAGCCATGCAGTACAGCATATTACAAACATTATTCCCATTATTGGGGAGTGGGTCTCCCATAGTATTTGCTTATGCCTTCCAAGCAAAAGCAGCCAAAAATTAGGACGGAGGAACTTGCAATGCCCCTTACAAGAGCCATGCAGTACAGCATATTACAAACATTATTCCCATTATTGGGGAGTGTGTCTCCCATAGTCTTTGCTTATGCCTTTCCAGCAAAATCTGCCAAAAATTAGGAGGAAATGCAATGCCTGTTCGAAGAGTCGTGGAGGTTAGAGTTAATTAAAAACAACATTTCAATGCCCCTTGGAAGAGCTGTGGAGTTCACAGTGGTTTAACAAGACGCTTTTAATGCCCCTCGGAAAAGTGGTGGAGGTCACAGTAGCTTAACAAGAAGCTTTTAATGCCCCTCGGAAAAGTGGTGGAGGTCCCAGTAGCTTAACAAGACGCTTTTAATGCCCCTTGGAAGAGACATGGAGTTCAGAGTGGTTTAACAAGACGGTTTTAATTCCCCTTGGAAGAGACGTGGAGGTCACAGTAGCTTAACAAGACGCTTTTAATACCCCTTGGAAGAGATGTGGAGTTCAGAGTGGTTTAACAAGATGGTTTTAATGCCCCTTGGAAGAGACGTGGAGGTCACAGTAGCTTAACAAGACAGTTTTAATTCCCCTTGGAAGAGACGTGGAGTACAGAGTGGTTTAGCAAGATGACTTTAATGTCCCTTGGAAGAGACGTGGAGCTCAGAGTGGTTTAGCAAGATGACTTTAATGCCCCTTGGAAGAGACGTGGAGTTCAGAGTGGTTTAACAAGACGCTTTTAATGCCCCTCGGAAAAGTGGTGGAGGTCACAGTAGCTTAAAAAGACGCTTTTAATGCCCCTCAGAAGAGACGTGGAGGTCCCAGTAGCATAACAAGACACTTTTAGTGCCCCTTGGAAGAGACGTGGAGTTCAGAGTTGTTTAACAAGACGGTTTTAATTCCCCTTGGAAGAGACGTGGAGGTAACAGTAGCTTAACAAGACGCTTTTAATGCCCCTTGGAAGAGACGTGGAGTTCAGAGTGGTTTAACAAGATGGTTTTAATGCCCCTTGGAAGAGACGTGGAGGTCACAGTAGCTTAACAACACGGTTTTAATCCCCCTTGGAAGAGACGTGGAGTTCAGAGTGGTTTAGCAAGATGACTTTAATGTCCCTTGGAAGAGACGTGGAGTTCAGAGTGTTTTAACAAGATGCTTTTAATGCCCCTCGGAAAAGTGGTGGAGGTCACAATAGCTTTAAAAGATGCTTTTAATGCCCCCCAGAAGAGACATGGAGGTCCCAGTAGCATAGCAAGACGCTTTTAATGCCTCTTGGAAGAGACGTGGAGTTCAGAGTGGTTTAACAAGACGGTTTTAATTCCACTTGGAAGAGACGTGGAGGTCACAGTAGCTTAACAAGATGCTTTTAATGCCCCTTGGAAGAGATGTGGAGTTCAGAGTGGTTTAACAAGACGGTTTTAATTCCCCTTGGAAGAGGCGTGGAGGTAACAGTAGCTTAACAAGACGCTTTTAATGCCCCTTGGAAGAGACGTGGAGTTCAGAGTGGTTTAACAAGACGCTTTTAATGCCCTTCAGAAGAGACGTGGAGGTCCCAGTAGCTTAACAAGACGCTTTTAATGCCCCTCGGAAAAGTGGTGGAGGTCACAGTAGCTTAACAAGACGCTTTTAATGCCCCTCGGAAAAGTGGTGGAGGTCCCAGTAGCTTAACAAGACGGTTTTAATGCCCCTTGGATAAGTGGTGGAGGTCCCAGTAGCTTAACAAGACGCTTTTAATGCCACTTGGAAAAGTGGTGGAGGTCACAGTAGCTTAACAAGATGCTTTTAATGCCCCTCAGAAGAGACGTGGAGGTCCCAGTAGCTTAACAAGACAGTTTTAATGCCCCTCGAAAAAGTGGTGGAGGTCTCAGTAGCTTAACAAGACGCTTTTAATGCCCCTTGGAAAAGTGGTGGAGATCACAGCAGCTTAACAAGACGCTTTTAATGCCCCTCGGAAAAGTGGTGGAGGTCGCAGTAGCTTAACAAGACGCTTTTAATGCCCCTTACAAGAGCCATACAGCACAGCATCTTAAAAATATTATTCCCATTATTGGGGAGTGGGTCTCCCACAGTCTTTGCTTATGCCTTCCATGCAAAAGCTGACAAAAATAAGGACAAAGGAACTTTCAATTATGGCAACACGGACCACGGTCACCCTGATGGCATAGTGGTGGTGGAGGCTGAGGATAAGGAGAAGAACATAAGACAGCCGAAATGAGGAAGCGTATATCCATGTATGGGTGTGAAGTGGTGCATGTGAATACACCTCCCGAAATAACACAGTGGATTTGACTTTATGTTACTCTGCTGTCATTTGGTGGTGATGAGAAGTCTGACCCAATCCAGCCCTTGATCATTTTGATAAGGGTCAGCTTGTCAGCATTGTCAGTTGACAGGCGAGTGCGCTTATCACGCTCCAATAACACGCTAGCGGCAGGGCAGGCCAGGACCTCCAAGGTGTACAGAGCGAGTTCATTCCAAGTGTCCAGCTTGGATACCCAATGATTAAAAGGCACAGAGGAATCACGGAGGACGCTGGTATGGTCGGCAAGGTACTCCTTCACCATCTTTTGAAACTTTCCACTCTTTGTGAGAGTACCCCGCGCCTCAGGGCCGGTAAGCTGGGCGGGTTTCAGAAAACTGTCCCAGAACGTTGACAGTGTTCCCCTGCCTCTGCTGGATTGGAGTTGCCTCTCTCTCGCTTGTACGCCTTCGTTGGTCAACGAACTGTGACCTCTGCCGCTAGCGTGTTCAGATGGGAATTTTTTTAACAGTTCTGCAGCAAGGGCCTTCTGGTACTGCCCCATTTTTGTAGACCTCTCCACCTCAGGAATAAGAGAGTGAAAGTTCTCCTTGTAGCGGGGGTCTAAAAGTGTCACCAACCAGTAATGACTGTCACCCAACATTTTGACAACGCGAGGGTCACGGTTATGGCAGCGTAACATAAAGTCAGCCATGCGTGCCAGACTGGTAATGGGCAAGACTTCCGTGTCCTCACCAAGATGACGACTGACCATGCTCTCCTCCTCCTCCTCCTCCCCCCTGTCCTCAGGCCACCCACGCCGAACCTACGGTATGACAGTTGTACAGGTATTACCGTCTACAGCGCATGATACAATCTCCTGTTCTTCCTCCTCCTCCTCCTCTCCCTCATTGTCCCCCAATGCACGTTGGAATGAGATGAGGCTGGGCTGTGTGTAATCGACCGCTACGGCTTCTTGATCCATTTCATCATACTCTGGCTGCAATGCCTCCTCTTTAATTCTCTGCAGAGAGCGTTGCAAAAGACAGAATAGTGGAATGCTGACGCTAATGATGGCATCATCGCCATTTACCATCTTAGTGGACTCCTCAAAGTTTGTCAAGATGGTACAGATGTCAGACATCCAGGTCCACTCCTGAGGTCTTATGTGTGGAGTCTGACCTGAATATCGACGGCCTTGTTGCAGCTGGTACTCCACAACTGCTCTCTTCTGCTCACAAATCCTTTGCAACATGTGGAGGGTAGAGTTACAATGTGTGGGGACATCACACACCAGTCGGTGTGACGGAAGCTGCAAACACTGCTGCAACACAGCAAGGGCGGCGGAAACTGTAGCCGACTTGCGAAAATGAGCTGACAGGTGGCGTACTTTGACGAGCAGATCTGGCAACTCGGGGTGCGATTTAAGAAACCGCTGAACCACGAGGTTAAGCACATGAGCCAGGCATGGTACGTGTGTGATCTCGCCTCGCCTCAGAGCCGCCACCAGGTTACGGCCATTGTCACACACGACCATGCCTGGATATAGGCTCAGTGGTCTCTGCCACAGATCTGCCTGCTCTTTCACAGCTGTCCACAGCTCACAAGCAGTGTGAGGTTTCTCACCTAAGCTTATGAGTTTCAGCACAGCCTGTTGCCGCTTGGCGGAGGCAGTACTGCAGTGCTTCCAGCTTGTAACTGATGTGGTGATATCTGAGATGGAGGCTGAACATGAGGAGGAGGATGATGCGCAGGAGCTGTACACTGTGGGGGCAACTCTGACTGACATAGGACCCGCAATCCTCGGTGTGGGGAGGATGTGTTCCGTCCCAAGGTCCGACTGGGTCCCGGCTTCCACTATGTTTACCCAGTGTGCCGTCAGGGAGATGTACAGTCCCTGGCCACAAGCACTTGTCCACGTGTCCGTTGTCAGGTGGACTCTCCCAGTAACTGCGTTGTTGAGGGCACGGCAGATGTTTTGGGACATGTGCTTGTGTAGTGCGGGGATGGCACACCGGGCAAAATAGTGTCGGCTGGGGACCGAGTACCAAGGGACGGACACCACCATAAGGTTGCGGAAGGATTTTGTTTCCACCAGCCTTAAAGGCAGCATTTCCAATGCAAGCAGATGTGAAATGTGCGAATTAAGGACTGTGGCCTGTGGGGCGTTAGCTGCGAATTTCCGCTTTCGTTCAAAGGTCTGGGATATGGACAATTGAACCCTGTGGTGGGACGTGGACGTGGACGTTGATGCTGTTTCTTGAGAAACTGCCATAACAAGTGAAGACTGAGAGGAGGGGGCATCTTTGCATGCAGTATGGACAGGGGATTGCCTTGCACACACAACAGGGGGTTCTATTTATATGCTGGTGGTGGTCAGGCTGGTAGTTTTGTCACCCCTGCTGATGCTGGCATGGCAGGTGCTACAAATGGCCTTTTTGGGGTTATCAGCAGAGTCTTTTAAAAAATTCCAGACTCTGGAAGACATACAGGTTGTACTGGCAACGTCCCTCATGTTGGTGTTACGGGGAACGGTTGCCCGCCTTCTGTCTGCGGCCACCACACTGATTCTTCCTGCCTGTTGGGGTACTCTGCCTCCCTCCCCCTGTGTGCTGCTGGCCTCACTCTGCATGTCCTCCTGACACGTTGGGTCACTTACTAGATCATCCACCACCTTCTCCTCTTCCAATTGCTCACCACGATCCTCCTCCTCACTTCCTGGCAATTGTGTCTCGTCATCATCCACCTCTTGTGACAAATTGCCAGCGTCGACTTCCTGTGGCCTTGGCTGTTCAAATATTTAGGCATCACTACATGGGATCTCCTCTTCCACCACTTCAAGCGGAGCAGGCGAGGGGCACAAATCTGGAAATGGACCAGTGAACAGCTCTTCAGAGTGTCCAAGTGTGGGATCAGTTGCTGTCTGACGACACTTGGCATGGTGGGAGGAAGGAGCACCAGGGTGAAGAGGAGTTTGCGGTCGAGACTCACGGCTACTAAGAGTCAACCGTGTGGAGGACAGGCCGGAGGTGGTGGTGCCCAGGTAACTGGAAGTATTATCTGCTATCCAATTAATAACCGGTTTACACTGATCAGTTCGCAACACTGGTGTTGTTCTGTGCTTCCCTAGTAATTCGGTCAAGAAGTGGGAGCGAGAAGATGTGGCTGTTGGTTGTGGCACATTTTCACCTTGGCCACGGCCCCGTCCTCTGCACGCACCATCACCAGAACGTCCACTTCCACGTCCCTTGCCACGCACCTTGCCCATTGTAAAGAAAGCAAAATAGCTTGCACTCACACTATCAAGGGAAACAGGGTAATAAAAACTAGATAAGAACCGTGGAAGAGTAAAACCACAGTTCTATTTCTCTGGCCTACACCCGACTCTTTTAAACAATCTGAACAATCATGGAGAAAATATTACTGTTTTTCTTTACGGAAAAAATGCCAAAAGCTGAGTAATAGAGATTTCTTACCGTGGAATAGCAAAACCACAGTTATAATTTACTGGTGTATGTAGACCAGACTTTTTTAAATATATATATTTGCGGCTGAACAGTGAGCGACACACTCAAACTGTTTTTTTTAGATACAATTGGCCCAAAAGTGGATAATACAGAGGTTTGAACTGTGGAACTGCAAAACCACACTTGTATTTCTCGTGCCGGCACCAGACTATTTTCAACAGATATATTTGTGTCTGAACAATCAGGAGACACTATTATTTATTTTTTACGGCCAAAAATTGCGAAAAGCAGGATAATACAGAAATTTGACCCGTGGAACTGCAAAACCACACTTGTATTTCTCGGGCCGGCACCAGACTATTTTCAACAGATATATTTGTGTCTGAACAATCAGGAGACACTATTTATTTTTTACGGCAAAAAATGCTAAAAGCAGGATAATAGAGATTTTTTACCGTGGAACAGAAAAAACACAGTTATAATTTACTGGTGTATACCAGACTTTTTTAAATATATATATATTTGCGGCTGAACAGTGAGCGACACACTCAAACTGGTTTTTTTTAGATACAAATGGCCCAAAAGTGGATAATATAGAGGTTTGAACTGTGGAACTGCAAAACCACACTTGTATTTCTCGGGCTTGCACCAGACTATTTTCAACAGATATATTTGTGTCTGAACAATCAGGAGACACTATTATTTATTTTTTACGGCCAAAAATTGCGAAAATCAGGATAATACAGAGATTTGACCCGTGGAACTGCAAAACCACACTTGTATTTCTCGGCCCTACACCAGACTATCTTCAACAGATAAATTTGTGTCTGAACAATCAGGAGACACTATTTATTTTTTATGGCAAAAAATGCCAAAAGCAGGATAATAGAGATTTTTTACCGTGGAACAGCAAAACCACAGTTATAATTTACTGGTGTATACCAGACTTTTTAAAATATATATATATATTTGCGGCTGAACAGTGAGCGACACACTCAAACTGTTTTTTTTAGATACAAATGGCTCAAAAGTGGATAATACAGAGGTTTGAACTGTGGAACAGCAAAACCACAGTTATAATTTACTGGTGTATACCAGACTTTTTTAAATATATATATATTTGCGGCTGAACAGTGAGCGACACACTCAAACTGTTTTTTTAGATACAAATGACCCAAAAGTGGATAAAACAGAGGTTTGAACCGTGGAACTGCAAAACCACACTTGTATTTCTCGGGCCTACACCAGACTATTTTCAACAGATATATTTGTGTCTGAAAAATCAGGGAGACACTATTATTTTTTTTTTTACGGCAAAAAATGCCAAAAGCAGGATAATAGAGATTTTTTACCATGGAACAGCAAAAGCACACTTCTGTCTCTCTGGCCTACACCAGACTATTTTCAACAGATATATTTGTGTCTGAAAAATCAGGGGGACACTATTATTTTTTCTTTTACGGCAAAAAATGCCAAGAGCAGGATAATAGAGATTTTTTACCGTGGAACAGCAAAAGCACACTTCTGTCTCTCTGGCCTACACCAGACTATTTTCAAAAGATATAATTGTGTCTGAAAAATCAGGGAGACACTATTATTTTTTTTTTATGGCAAAAAATGCCAAAAACAGGATAATAGAGATTTTTTACCGTGGAACAGCAAAACCACATTTATAATTTACTGTTGTATACCAGACTTTTTTAAATATATATATATTTGCGGCTGAACAGTGAGCGACACACTCAAACTGTTTTTTTTAGATACAAATGGCCCATGGAACTACAAAACCACACTTCTATTTCTCTGGCCTACACCAGACTATTTTCAACAGATATATTTGTGTCTGAAAAATCAGAGACACACTTCTTTTTTTTTTTTTTTGGGGGGGGGGAACAACAAAAGGTTAATAAGACGGGTATTTGTACAGTGTGAAGGAGGAAAAAAAAGAGGATTTAGATGAAAAAAAAAGGATTTTTCCTGGCCCAGGAGACCTGGAGCTAAGTCCAGCAATTTCAGCAACAGGAGCACACAGGACTGTAATGCAGCATTTGCTGATATAACCACTGTATCTCCTATACAGCCTGCCTGATATCTGGGATGGATATTAGTCCTGAGAAGGACTGTTTGTTTGATCTGGCAGCCTTTACAGACCCTACACTAACTATTTCGCAGGATATATCTCTCCCTAAATCAGCAGCGCTGTCCCTACATTGTCTGATCTGGAGCGACTGTGTCCAAGATGGCGGCGCCCGTTTTAAATACTCGAGGTGACGATGTGCGGCCAGCCAATCACTGTAATGCCCACAACCAACATGGCTGCGGCATTACAGTGACTGGCTGGCAATCCCTGCATGTTCATTGGCTCTGTAAAGAGCGCCAAACATGTAGGGCGGAGACCCGAGCTCCCGCCCGAGTAACCCGGAAATGCTCGGTGCTCGCCGAACATCCCGAGTAATGTGATGCTCGGGCGAGTACCGAGCAGTGTCGAACATGCTCGCTCAACACTAATTATAAGCTTGCGAGCAGGGCCCTCACTCCTTTTGATATGAGTTATGCATATTCTGTATCGTCTGTATAAGTCCCCCCTAAAATTGTAAAGTGCTGCGGAATATGTTGACGCTTTAAAAATAAAAATTATTATTATTATTATGAGTGGAATATAATTTTTTGCAATTTGTTCCACATTAATTGAGCAAAATAGGGTCCTGTTGAGGGTGACATTTTGCTGAACTGTAGTGGGTCAGCAAAATGTTAAAAAAATAAAATAAAATAATACCTCACCGCTAACCTGACCTGGCACCCCTGCTGCCTCTGGTGCCTGCTCTATGTGGTAAGAAGTGGCCCCGAGGACTGGACAGGAGAGCAGCAGAAATCAGAGGCAGCAGGTGTGCCGGGACAGAAGAGCAGTGAGGTGACTATTATTTTTTTCTCATTTTAGACATGTTAAATTTATCATGTTCTTGTGTCTGGAGACTAAAGCATAATAGAGAACATTCAATTCACAGAGATTAGCTTCCTTGCAAATCTATTTTTCCTGTAAACTCTGCACAATTTGACAAATTTGAATCTTGCTAGATCTGCTTATCTCTAGAGTATAAACTTAAAAATCTAAACACAGGTGAAGAAAGTATCTAAAATACACCATGTAAGTAGTGTTTTCCAGAAGGACGTGTGACAGAATTCTTGCATGTTTTAGTATATACCATATATACTCGAGTATAAGCCAAGTTTTTCACCACATTTTTTGTGCTGAAAATGCCCCCCTCGGCTTATACTCGGGTATATAGAAATTCTGTTGGTGGATAGTGGGGTTGCAGGGGTTGTGATGGTGGAGGAGCGAGGCACACGCATTAGCCTGCTGCTGCAGCTACCACGTGTGCCCTCTGCTAAAGGGAAATGAATATTCCTTCTTATCAACTTACATGGGCGTGGAGAAGAATGAATATTCATTCTCTTTAATAGAGTGCATGGAGGAGCGCTGAGCCGCAGCTCCTGCTGACAGGGCCCACTACTAAAGAAAATGCATATTTGCTCCTCTCCACGCCCATAGTCCTCGCGTGGGGAGCAGTGAATATGCCGGCAGCTCACATCAGCGCCTGAGAGCGCATGGCTGTGACGCCATGCACTGCTCAGATGCTGACATGAGCTGCTGCAGCAGAACAGGACGCAGCGTTGGAGCAGAGGTGAGGAAGGAAGGTGAGTATAAGTGTTTATTTTTTTATGTGTGCAGTGATGGGGCCATGCATATCAGGATTGGGGGATGAGGAGGACATTCATACCAGGATTGGGGATGAGGGGGCCATGCATACCAGGATTGGGGATGAGGGGGCCATGCATACCAGGATTGAGGATGAGGAGGCCATGCATACCAGGATTGGGGATGAGGGGGCCATGCATACCAAGGTTGGGGAAGAGGGGGCCATGCATACCAGGATTGGGGATGAGGGGGCCATGCATGCCAGGATTGGGGATGAGGGGGTCATGCATACCAGGATTGGGGAAGAGGGGGCCATGCATACCAGGATTGGGGAAGAGGGGGCCATGCATACCAGGATTGGGGATGAGAGGGGCATGCATACCAGGATTGGGCATGAGGGGTGCCAGGCATAACAGGATTGGGTCTGAGGGGGGCATGCATACCAGGATTGGGGATGAGGGGGCCATGCATACCAGGATTGGGGAAGAGGTGGCCCTGCATACCAGGATTGGGGATGAGGGAGCAATGCATACCAGGATTGGGGATGAGGGAGCAATGCATACAAGGATTGGGGATGAGTGGGAAATACATACCAGGATGGGGAAATTTACCAGTAACTGCTGCATTTCCCACCCTAGGCTTATACTCGAGTCAATACATTTTCCCATTTTTTTTGTGGTAAAATTAGGTACCTTGGCTTATACTCAGGTCGGCTTATACTCGAGCATATACGGTGTTTTAGATAAGTTTTAATTTGTAACTATTTGATGTTTGGTTTTAGCTATCTATAAATGAATTTTTGTTTTGCAAAACCAATCATTTGAGGTCCATAAACTACTAAATGGTTAGAAGGTGTATCTAAAGTGTTAAATGACACATTAATTTCAGTTGGTATATACACGTTTTTTTTTGCAGATGGATTTTCTACAAAATATATAAACTGGAGGCATGTCCTGTTTTGATTTGATTTTTACATCAAAGTTGCACATTTAAAAGAACGGTTACATGTACAGAATGAAAAGTGCTTGCATGCTATCCATGTTCAGTACAGACCAAAAGTTTGGACACACCTTCTCATTTAAAGGTTTTTCTGTATTTTTATGACTTTGAAAATTGTACATTCACACTGATGGCATCAAAACTATGAATTAACACATGTGGAATTATATACTTAACAAAAAAGTGTGAAACAACTGAAAATATGTCTTATATTCTAGGTTCTTCAAAGTAGCCACCTTTTGCTTTGATGACACTCTTGCCATTCTGTTGATGAGCTTCAAGTGGTAGTCACCGGAAATGGTTTTCACTTCACAGGTGTGCCCTGTCAGGTTTAATAAGTGGGATTTCCTGCCTTACAAATGGGTTTGGGACCATCAGTTGTGTTGTGCAGAAGTCTGGTGGATACACAGCTGATAGTCCTACTGAATAGACTGTTAGAATTTGTATTATGGCAAGAAAAAAGCAGCTAAGTAAAGAAAAACGAGTGGCCATCATTACTTTAAGAAATGAAGGTCAGTCAATCCGAAAAATTGGGCAAACTTTGAAAGTGTCTCCAAGTGCAGTTGCAAAAACCATCAAGCGCTACAAAGAAACTGGCTCACATGAGGACCTCCCCAGGAAAGGAAGACCAAGAGTCACCTCTGCTTCTGAGGATAAGTTTATCTGAGTCACCAGCCTCAGAAATAGCAGGTTACCAGCAGCTCAGATTAGAGACCAGGTCAATGCCACACAGAGTTCTAGCAGCAGACACATCTCTTCAACAACTGTTAGGAGGAGACTTTGTTCAGCAGCCTTCATGGTAAAATAGCTTCTAGCAAACCACTGCTAAGGACAGGCAACAAGCAGAAGAGACTTGTTTGGGCTAAAGAACACAAGGAATAGACATTAGATCAGTGGAAATCTGTGCTTTAGTCTAATGAGTCCAAATTTGAGATCTTTGGCTCCAATCACCGTGTCTTTCTGCGACGCAGAAAAGGTGAACGGATGGACTCTATATGCCTGGTTCCCACCGTGAAGCATGGAGGAGGAGGTGTGATGGTATGCTGGTGACACTGTTGGGAATTTATTCAAAATTGAAGGCATACTGAACCAGCATGGCTACCACAGCATCTTGCAGCGGCATGTTATTCCATCCGGTTTGCGTTTAGCTGGACCATCATTTATTTTTCAACAGGACAATGACTCCAAACACACCTCCAGGCTGTGTAAGGGCTATTTGAGCAAGCAGGAGAGTGATGGGGTGCTACGCCAGATGACCTGGCCTCCACAGTCACCAGACCTGAACCCAATCGAGATGGTTTGGGGTGAGATGGACCGCAGAGTGAAGGCAAAAGGGCCAACAAGTGCTAATCATCTCTGGGAACTCCTTCAAGATTGTTGGAAGACCATTTCCGGTGACTACCTCTTGAAGCTCATCAAGAGAATGCCAAGAGTGTGCAAAGCAGTCATCAAAGCAAAAGGTGGCTACTCTGAAGAACCTAGAATATAAGACATATTTTCAGTTGTTTCACTCTTTTTTGTTAAGTATATAATTCCACATGTGTTAATTCATAGTTTTGATCCCTTCAGTGTGAATGTACAATTTTCATAGTCATGAAAATACAGAAAAATCTTTAAATGAGAAGGTGAGTCCAAACTTTTGGTCTGTACTGTATATACATTGAGATCGTCTGACACAACATGAGGTTTTAATACTAGAGGATAGGACCTCCCCGATTGAGGTATACCTTGTCGCGGTGAGATGGCTTTTGCGCTTTTTTGATCAAAAACAGTGTTTACTAATTACCCCATGTTATTTATATTTACTATTACTATCCTTACTTACAGAAGGGTATTTGCTTATTTTGTTTCTAACTTGGTTTTGTCTTTTAATATTTTATTTCATGCAGAAAACATATATTTTACATTGATGGTAAAAACTGACACATGGACCAAAAATCAATCCAGCACACTAGGAGAAAATTATACATTTTTTTACTCACAAAAAACCTTCCAAAACATGTAAAACCAATACAAAGATAGTTTTACACATCCAATATTTACAGTGTGAATACAGACCGCTTTGTCTGGACTAGCCACGGGTATTCTGCCTCCAAATCAACAGCCTCACAGTCATATATTTTATTCGTACTTTGACCTTGAATATCAGGCATATACAACTAGGTTTAGGTCTCAATTATTCTTGCATATTTTGGTATGTTACTATGTTGATGCAAAAAATTGCCCCACTATACAAGCTTAATTGAAGCCTTTGAGTGGTACATATGTTTCTAACACGGCACTAGCTGCTCCATCATTTACAACATGTGCACAATCCTAATGAAATAAATGTCTTTTTCACTTTCATGTATTTACTTGTATTAGCATGACTAATTTTATGTATTTTATGCTGATCAGAATACATTTTGTTAAAATGGATTTTAGGTAAGGCAGGTAAGTTTCAACTAACAGTGCTGCATCACTGCTAGACATTCAAGTGTCCTAGTTTCTTACTTCATTTGATTTTCATTCAACAATACAATACAGGATACTATCAGTCACCCAAGGCATGGCTCTGGGTTGTGTTCACAATACACATAACCTATTAAAAGCTGATGAATGGGCTCTTTGCACAGATAGATTACTGTATATGTGTTAAGTCATGTTTTTCTTTTGTATGAGTAAGAAAAAAAAATCTATATATATATATATATATATATATATATATATATCTATATATGTATATATATAGATATATACATATATATATACACTACTCAAAAAATAAAGGGAACACTCAAATAACACATCCTAGATCTGAATGAATGTAATATTCTCATTGAATACTTTGCTCTGTACAAAGTTGAATGTGCTGACAACAAAATCACACAAAAATCATCAATGGAAATCAAATTTATTAACCAATGGAAGCCTGGATTTCGAGTCACCCCCAAAATTAAAGGAGAAAAACACACTACAGGCTGATCCAACTTTGATGTATTGTCCTTAAAACAAGTCAAAATGAGGCTCAGTATTGTGTGTGGCCTCCACGTACCTGTATGACCTCCCTACAAAGCCTGGGCATGCTCCTGATGAGGTTATGGGTGGTCTCCTGTGGGATCTCCTCCCAGATCTGGACTAAAGCATCCGCCAACTCCTGGACAGTCTGTGGTGCAACATGTTACGGATCCGGGTGGTGGAACCTCTGTGGTGTGGTGCAAGGAGGGACCAGAGGGGCGTGACTAAGTGTCTACTCGGCCTGACCAAGGTTGTAAGACGGCTCAGTCGACTCCTTGAACCAGGGAGGGACCGAGCAGAAGGGCCAGGTGCCACTCTGGGACAGACCTTGTATGAGAGTAGGTGACTCCCACGAATCAGAAGGCAGGAACTGATCAGTACAGCAGAAAAGCACGGAGAGGGGGCCACCAGTAATCCTGAGTGATGAGCAGGAACGTCTTCCTCTGGCCTGCAAGGCCGGCTAGTTTGGACGAATGACCCCAGAGAAGAACATTCTTATGATCTGGAACAGCTACAAAGGTCTTACCGGGTGGAAGACGAGACAGGTCAAACGGGGCCACGGAGGCTGGAGCATTACAGAGACCAAAGGGCATCGCACGGTATTCATAGTGACTGTCCCGGGTGTTGAATGCCGTCTTCCACTCGTCTCCCTGGCGGATCCGGACCAAATTGTACGCCCCACGAAGTTTGAGCTTGGTGAAGATCCTCGCGCCTTTAAGGCGGTCGAACAGCTCCGAGATGGGAGGCAGGGGGTACTTATTCATGATGGTAATCTGGTTTAGGCCCCTGTAGTCGATACACGGCCGTAGTGAGCCGTCTTTCTTTTTAATGAAGAAGAATCCTGCTCCAGCCGGGGAAGTAGATTTCTGAATGAATCCCCTAGCAAGATTCTCCTCAATGTACTTAGACATGGCCCGGGTCTCAGCCAGCAACAAGGGGTAGATACGCCCGCGGGGAGGAGAAGCACCGAGTACCAGGTCAATTGGGCAATCATACGGCCTATGGGGTGGTAGAGTCTCAGCCTCCTTCTTGTCAAAGACGTCCGCATAGGACCAGTAGGGTGCTGGCAGACCAGGTAGATTAGCCGGAGAAGATGGAGGTCGAGCCGGATGAACCGGAACCAGGCAGGTCTCATGGCAATCCTGCCCCCAACGGAGCACCTCACCAGATTGCCAATTCAGGACGGGTTCATGTTTCTGTAGCCAGCGTAGACCAATAGGGAGTGAGAGAGTCCAGATAGCACATGAAAGGAGATCCTCTCCGAGTGCAGTATTCCCACCTGAAGGGTTACTGGCTCTGTGACGAGCAAGATGGTCTCTGGAAGGAGTCTCCCATCCATGGAAGTGACTGCCAATGGTTTGGCCAGACATTTGGTAGGAATCTGATACCGCTCCACAAGGGCCTGAGAAATGAGATTCCCAGCGGCTCCGGAATCCAGGTGGGCGGTCTCAAAGAAGCGGGTCTCACCACTGGAAATAGAAACGGATAGAGTCAAGGACAGAGAGGATTTACTCTTGCCTAGGACCACCTCTCCGAGCGGTCGTAGGCACTGGAGTTTCCCGGCTTCACCGGACAGGAACTGATCAGATGATCCTTACTGCCACAGTAGAAGCAGCTCCCCTCGGCTCGGCGTGTCTCTTGGCGAGACTTGACCATCTTGGTCTGGTCAATTTGCATGGGTTCGGGTGAGCGTGACCGGGGAATTGCTGGTTTTGAGGCAGGTTTCTGGAATACAGGAGTGAGACGAGGAAATCTTCTCTCCCGGGTAGTCTCCTTAACTCGTTCTAAGAAACGGATGTCAATCCAGGTAGCTAGTGACACCAGGTCGTCCAGGGTGGAAGGGATGTCACGACCGGCTAGCTCATCCTTGATCTGAGCGGAAAGACCTTCCCAGAATGTGGACACCATGGGCTCATTGTTCCAGGCAAGCTCAGATGCGAGAGTATGGAACTGTATGGCATACTGGCCCACGGTGAGAATCCCTTGGAGGAGATGGAGAAGAGAGGAGGCAGTAGAAGTCCTTTGTCCGGGCTCATCGAAGACCTTCTGGAAGGCAGTGAGGAAAGCCGGAAGATCGGACACCAGGGGATCCCCTCTCCCTTATAGAGGGTTTAGCCATGCCAATGCTTCCCCAGTGAGGTGAGACATGATGAACGCCACCTTGGCCCAGTCGGAGGGAAACTTATGTGCCAGGAGTTCAAAGTGCAGAGTGCACTGGTTTAGAAAACCCCAACATAAGACGGGGTCACCACCAAAACGTGGAGGCAGAGAGAGCCAGGGCCGGATGCCATGACACTAGTAGGCTGAGGCGCCGCCGGAGCGGGTGCCACTTGGCTCGAGACAGACACAGGTGGGATGGACAGCGTGTCCAGGCAGGAGTTGACTGACTGCAGGTAGGTCAGGATACTTTCCTGTTGGGATCTCTGATGAAAACCTTCTGGTACAGGTCAGAAAGTGAAGGAGCCTGGAAGCCACTGGGTTCCATGGCCTGTGCAAACTGTTACGGATCCTGGTGGTGGAACTTCTGTGCTGTGGTGCAAGGAGGGACCAGAAGGGCGTGACTAAGTGTCTACTCGGCCTGACCAAGGTCGCACGGTGGCTCAGTCGATTCCGTGAACCAGGGAGGGACCGAGCAGAGAGACCAGGTGCCACTCTGGGACAGACCTTGTATGAGAGTAGGTGACTCCCACGGGTCAGAAGGCAGGAACTGATCAGTACAGCAGAAAAGCACGGAAAGCAAGCTGACAGGTGGTCTGGGTAGACAGGCAGGCTAATTCGGCTGGTAGCCAGACAGGTGCTCCGGGTAGGCAAGCTGGTGGGCCCAACAGGTAACAGGCAGGTGCTTCCAGGTAAGCAGGCAAGCGGGCACGGCAGGTAAAGGCAGGTACTTCCAGGTAAGCAGGCAAGCGGGCACGGCAGGTAACAGGCAGGTGCTTCCAGGTAAGCAGGCGGGCACGGCAGGTAACAGGCAGGTGCTTCCAGGTAAGCAGGCGGGCAGAGCCCATAGACAGACTGGCGGACTGGACTGTAGGCAGACTGTCGGGCTGAAAAGTAGTCAGACTGGCGACCTGGACTGAAGAACAGACTGGCGGACAGGACTGACTTGCAGAGGACCTGAGGGCTGAAGCAAAGTAAGTATAACAGAGCAACAACCTTGCACGGGCACCTCCATGTTGGAGCAGGTGCCTTTTATAGAGAAAGTCCTCCGGCCATTGGTCGGGGACTTTTTAGGACGGCGCGGGCGGCCCCTTTAAGAGGGAGGGAGTGCGTGCGCCCTAAGCACAGTGCCAGGGAAGCTGCGTGCACCAGCAGCAGCAGGGAGGCCGGAAGATGCCGGATCAGGACCGCGGCGATGGGGGGGCGGCATCTCTGCCTGGCAGGGGGCATGGACGTTGATGCTATACAACATGACATTGGTAGATGGAGCGAGACATGGTGTCCCAGATGGGCTCAATCGGATTCAGGTCTGGGGAATGGGCGGGCCAGTCCATAGCTTCAATGCCTTCATCTTGCAGGAACTGCTGACACACTCCTGCCACATGACGGCTTTCATTGTTCTGCACTAGGAGGAACCCAGGGCCAACCGCACCAGCATGTGGTCTCACAAGGGGTCTGAGGATCTCATCTCAGTACCTAATGGCAGTCAGGCTACCTCTGGAGAGCACATGGAAGGCTGTGCGGCCCTACAAAGAAATGCCACCCCACACCATTACTGGCCCCTGCCAAACCGGTCATGCTGAAGGATGTTGCAGGCAGCAGATCGCTCTCCACAGCGTCTCCAGACTCTGTCATGAATGTCACATGTGCTCAGTGTGAACCTGCTTTCATCTGTGAAGAGCAAGGGTGCCAGTGGCGACTTTGCCAATCTTGATGTTCTGTGGCAAATGCCAAGCGTCCTGCACGGTGTTGGGCTGTGAGCACAACTCCCATCTGTCAACGTCAGGCACCTATACCACCCTCATGGAGTCGGTTTCTAACCGTTTGTGCAGACACATGCACATTTGTGGCCTGCTGGAGGTCATTTTGCAGGGCTCTGGCAGTGCTCCTACTGTTCCTCCTTCCACAAAGGCAGAGGTAGCGGTCCTGCTGCTGGGTTGTTGCCCTCCTACGGCCCCCTCCACGTCTCCTGGTGTACTGGCCTGTCTCCTGGTAGTGCCTCGAGCCTCTGGACACTACGCTGACAGACACAGCAAACCTTCTTGCCACAGCTCGCATTGATGTGCCATCATGGATGAGCTGCACTACCTGACCAACTTCTGTGGGTTGTAGAGTCCGTCTCATGCTACCACGAGTGTGAAAGCACAACCAACATTCAAAAATGACCAAAACATCAGCCAGAAAGCATTGGTACTGAGATGTGGTCTGTGGTCCCCACCTGCAGACCACTCCTTTATTGAGGGTGTCTTGATAATTGCCAATAATTTCCATCTATTGCCTATTCCATTTGCACAACAGCATGTGAAATTGATTGTCAATCAGTGTTGCTTCCTAAGTGGACAGTTTGATTTCACAGAAGTTTGATTTACTTGGAGTTATATTCTGTTGTTTAAGTGTTCCCTTTATTTTTTTGAGCAGTGTATATATAAAGTTAGGTCCATATATGTTTGGACAGAGACAACATTTTTCTAATTTTGGTTCTAGACATTACCACAATGAATTTTAAACAAAACAATTCAGATGCAGTTGAAGTTCTGACTTTCAGCTTTCATTTGAGGGTATCCACATTAAAATTGGATGAAGGGTTTAGGAGTTTCAGCTCCTTAACATATGCCACCCTGTTTTTAATGGGACCAAAAGTAATTGGACAGATTAAATAATTGTAAATAAAATGTTCATTTCTAGTATTTGGTTGAAAACCCTTTGTTAGCAATGACTGCCTGAAGTCTTTAACTCATGGACATCACCAGATGCTGTGTTTCCTCCTTTTTGATGCTCTGCCAGGCCTTCACTGCGGTGGTTTTCAGTTGCTGTTTGTTTGTGGGCCTTTCTTTCTGAAGTTTAGTCTTTAACAAGTGAAATGCATGCTCAATTGGGTTGATATCAGGTGACTGACTTGGCCATTCAAGAGTATTCCACTTCTTTGCTTTAATAAACTCCTGGGTGGCTTTGGCTTTATGTTTTGGGTCATTGTCCATCTGAAACGACGACCAATCAATTTGGCTGCATTTGGCTGGATCTGAGCACACAGTATGGCTCTGAATATATCAGAATTCATTCGGCTGCTTCTGTCCTGTGTCACATCATCAATAAACACTAGTGACCCAGTGCCACTGGCAGCCATGCATGGCCAAGCCATCACACTGCCTCCGCCGTGATGTTCAGATGATGTGGTATGCTTTGGATCATGAGCTGTACCACGCCTTTGCCATACTTTTCTCTTTCCATCATTCTGGTAGAGGTTGATCTTGGTTTCATCTGTCCAAAGAATGATCTTTCAAAACTGTGCTGGCTTTTTTAGATGTTTTTTAGCAAAGTCCAGTCTAGCCTTTTTATTCTAGACGCTTATGAGTGGCTTGCGCCGTGCAGTGAACCCTCTGTATTTACTTTCATGCAGTCTTCTCTTTATGGTAGATTTGGATATTGATACGCCTACCTCCTGGAGAGTGTTGTTCACTTGGTTGGCTGTTGTGAAGGGGTTTCTCTTCACCATGGAGATTATTCTGCGATCATCCACCACTGTTGTCTTCCGTGGGCGCCCAGGTCTTTTTGCATTGATGAGTTCACCAGTGCTTTCTTTCTTTCTCAGGATGTACCAAACTGTAGATTTTGCCACTCCTAATATTGTAGCAATTTCTCGGATGTTTTTTTTTCTGTTTTTGCAGCTTAAGGATGGCTTGTTTCACCTGCATGGAGAGCTCCTTTGACCGCATGTTTACTTCACAGCAAAACCTTCCAAATGCAAGCACCACACCTCAAATCAACTCCTGGCCTTTTATCTGCTTAATTGAGAATGACATAATGAAGGGATTGCCCACACCTGTCCATGAAAAAGCCTTGGAGTCAATTGTCCAAATACTTTTGGTCCCTTTAAAAACAGGGTGGCACATGTTAAGGAGCTGAGACTCCTAAACCTTTCACCCAATTTTAATGTGGATACCCTCAAATGAAACCTGAAAGTCTGAACTTCAACTGTATCTGAGTTGTTTTGTTTAAAATTCATTGCGGTAATGTCTAGAACCAAAGTTAGAAAAATGTTGTCTCTGTCCAAATATATATGGACCTAACTGTATATATTCAATTATATATGCTCAATTATATATCAAGCCATGATAAGAGGTGCTTTTTCAGCTGTGAAGTAATAGTTGATTTAGTCTAATAAATTCATTTGTTGGTTGGTAATTTTGATCATTCTGTATTTTTAGACAATAGTAATAAGTTAGGTTTTTTCATTAAATAAAATTAACATAATATCAATAAACTTGCTAAAGATGCTTGAGGAATTGATACAGAATGCACTTTATAGCCGGTGTCTGTAGCTCTCTCATAAACATATTATTAGTTACATGGTTTTCTATTTATGAGGGTCAAAAGAAATGAATAGTGTTAATGAATTCTTCAAACATTCTCAGCAGCGTATTTTATTACTTATGGCTAGCTTAGCATTACTCCCGAGAACAGCGAATTTCAACAGTGCTCTTTGCAGTCATTATTAAATTAGGATTTCTCAGGATCAAAAAATTAGCAGAAAAGAACTGGGATAGAGTGACTAATATGTATGAAATAAGTTCTTACATGCTGAGCCACATTACCAGTCAATATTAATAGTTTTACTGCATCGAGTATTGTGGGTAAAAGCCCCACATTTGTGCCCCTTACTCAAAAACTACTGAATTATCTATTTTAATAAAAAATAGAAGATGCTAAAAGAGAATAAGGCCTAATGCCCACCAAGCAGAAATGCTGCGTATTTTTCCTGAGCGTTTCTGCATCTCCCTGGCAGAAAAAACGCATGTGGATTTTGCATGCATTTTTTCTGCCAGGTAGAAGCATTTGTGAAGTGTTTTTAACATGCGATTTCACATGCGGGTTGTCAAGTACTTTTCCAAGCGATTTTAGCATCACTTGGAAAAATGCTTGACAACTTGGTCACACTATATAAATCCATGCAATCGGCATGGATTTATGTTGTGTGACCAAGTTACGATGCTCCAAATGAAGCATCAATAGTAAAAAAAAGAATAAAAAATGTTGAAAAATAAAAAAAAAACATTATACTCACCTTCCGATTGCACCCGGTCTCCTGTGCGTTCGGTGTCTTCGGCTGCTCGCGGTGCTCTAAAAAGGACCTTCCATGACGTCATTTAGTCATGTGACAGGTCTTGCGACCGCCGATGTCAGCGGTCGCGAGACCTGTCACATGACTAAATGACGTCATGGAAGGTCCTTTTACACCAGCGAGCAGCCGAAGAGCAAGCAGCACCACTGGAAGCAGACAGGGGGCCATCAGAAGGTGAGTATATGTGTTTTTTTTATTTTAATTCTTTTTTAACTAGAGGTACTATGGTACCCGGGTCTGAAGGAGAGTCTTCTCTTCTCCAGACCCGAGTACCATCCGCGCATTGAATCGCATAATATCCGCATGTGTACATGTAGTCATGTGGATATTATGCGGTCCAATGCAAGTCAATGGCGGCGATTTCGCCGCGATTCCACAAAATTAATGGTTGTGCTGCAGATTTTTCCGCAATGATAATCCACAGCGGAAATTTCAGCAGCATGTTCACAGCATGACGGATTATCATTGGGAAACATGGCAGACAACTTAACAAGTGTTTTTAATGCGTTTTCGTGGCGGAAATGGCACTGCGGGAACGCATTAAATCCACATCGTGGGCACGCAGCCTAAGACATGTATGTACACTACCATTCAAAAATTTGGGGTCACCCAGACAATTTTGTGTTTTCCATGAAAACTCATACTTTTATTTATCAAATGAGTTGCAAAATGATTAGAAAATATAGTCCAGACATTGACAAGGTTAGAAATAATGATTTTTATTAGAAAGAATAATTTTCTCCTTCAAACTTTGCTTTTGTCAAAGAATGCTCCCTTTGCAGCAATTACAGCATTGTAGACCTTTGGCATTCTAGCTGTTAATTTGCTGAGATAATCTTGAGAAATTTCACCCCATGCTTCCTGATGCCCCTCCCACAAGTTGGATTGGCTTGATGGGCACTTTTTACATACCATACGGCCAACCTGCTCCCACAACAGCTCAATGGGGTTGAGATCTGCTGACTGAGCTGGCCACTCCATTAGAGATAGAATACCAGCTGCCTGCTTCTTCCCTAAATAGTTCATGCATAATTTGGAGGTGTGCTTTGGGTCATTGTTCTGTTGCAGGATGAAATTGGCTCCAATCAAGCGCTGTCCACAGGGTATGGCATGGCGTTGCAAAATCATAGCCTTACTTATTCAAAATCCCATTTACCTTGTACAAATCTCCCACTTTTCCAGCACCAAAGCAACCCCAGACCATCACATTACCTCCACCATGCTTGACAGATGGTGTCAGGCACTCTTCCAGCATCTTTTCAGTTGTTCTGCGTCTCACAAATTTTCTTCTGTGTGATACAAACACCTCAAACTTTGATTCGTCTGTCCATAAAACTTTTTTCCAATCTTCCTCTGTCCAATGTCTGTGTTCTTTAGTACATATTAATCTTTTCCTTTTATTAGCCAGTCTCAGATGTGGCTTTTTCTTTGCCACTTTGCCCTGAAGGCCAGCATCCCGGATTCGCCTCTTCACTGTAGACGTTGACACTGGCATTTTGCGTGTACTATTTAATGAAGCTGCCAGTTAAGGAGCTGTGAGGCGTTGATTTCTCAAACTAGAGACTCTAATGTACTTGTCTTGTTGTTCAGTTGTGCAGTGGGGTCTCCCACTTCTCTTTCTACTCTGGTTAGAGCCTGTTTGTGCTCTCCTCTGAAGGGAGTAGTACACACTATTGTAGGAAATCTTCAGTTTCTTGGCAACTTCTCGCATGGAATAGCCTTCATTTCTAAGAACAAGAATAGACTGTCGAGTTTCACATGAAGTTCTCTTTTTCTGGCCATTTTGAGAGTTTCATAGAACAAACAAATGTAATGCTTCAGATTCTCAACTAGCTTAAAGGAAGGTCAATTTTATAGCTTCTCAAATCAGCCAAACCGTTTTCAGCTGGGCTAACATACTTGTGCAAAGGTTTCCTAGAGTTTTCTAAGCATCCATTAGCCTTCTTACACAGTTAGCAAACACAATGTACCATTAAAACACTGGAGTGGTGGTTGTTGAAAATGGGCCTCTATACACCTATGTAGATATTGCAATGAAAACAAGATGTTTGCAGCTAGAACAGTCATTTACCACATTAACAATGTATAGAGTGTATTTCTGATTCATTTAACCCTGCTATTCTCCTTATTACCACTATACACTTGTTATCTTCCGGTCATTTTTGACCGGACCTAATAAAGTCTTGATTTTTAGCTAATTTAAGTGTTTTAATTGAATAATTTTTGCAGTATTATATTGTATGTGAACTTGGTTGTTTATAAACAAATGAAAAATGGAAAGAAAAACTTACTTTTTTTTTTTTTGTGTCAAAACATTTAACATGGCTTTATTGGAATATTTATGCATATTGCATATTTGCACATACAAAAATAATTATTCATCCAACTGTAAACTATAACTAATAACAATAAACTAAATGTAATTATATTATTTTCCAACAAAAAACAAAACAAAAAAAAATTAACAGTTCAGTTTTTTTTATGTAAAATGATAAATAAGTCACACGGTGCAAAATTTACTGTTTGCAATTGTCACAGGTATAATTGCCATGTCTTTTGCATAAATATTTTCCACATCTGTAACATATCACATTTGATTTGTGATTGCTTGATGTTGGACAGAAGTCGCATCATTTCCGTTTTAGGCTGGTTGCGTTGCTGGTGGCGTCCGTGGGTATTGTAGCAGTGCTGGTGTAAGCTGTTGGTTCACTTTCTTTTTCTTGCTGTTGGATCCTGTGGACCATGGCTGCCGCTCCATCAGCTCTGGGTGTTACCTTTCGTTCTTCAATATATGGGCTAACCAGTGATTTTCCCAACTCCTCTATAAAAAGTCTTCTCTTATATAGTTTATTTTTGTTCCAATTTGGGTCTATTTCCTTCCATAGCACGAATGCATTGTATGCTGACACATCAAGCATATTGTAAAAAATCACCATTGGCCACTGATTTGTTTTGCGCTTACAGGTGTAAGTGCCTATGAGTTGATCTAGAGTATCAACTGCCCCTTTTGTAGCATTATATTCTAAAATGATGTCCGGTTTTCTGTCATCTCTATTACTGATTTCATGATGCATTGTGCTCATCAGAATTACCTGCTTGTGTTTTTTTGGGACGTAAGAAACTACTGTGGTATCCTTAGTAAAATAAAACATAGAACTATAAATGTCTCTCTTACTGAGAATACCTTGCGGCAGTTCTGGCTTATTATTTCTAATAGTACCCAACATGGTCATTTTTCTTTTCATCAACATCTGCCCTAATTCATATGATGTAAAAAAATTGTCACATGTAACATTTTGTCCTTTGAGTCCCTGGGTCAAATCCAAGACTACTCGCATGCCTTGATTTTTTTCGGGTCTTTCTCCAGCTTATTTTCCTATGTATACCTGTGCATTTAGAGCGTACGCACTTTTGCTGTAGCACAGAGTCCATATTTTGATGCCGTACTTTGCAGGCTTTCTTGGAATATACTGCCTGAACGGACACCTACCTCTGAACGAGACTAATTGCTCATCTACAGTCACATTGTCACCAGGATTATAAAATATTGGTAGATTTTCTACCCATTTGTTCCACAAATCTCTAATATGGGCAAGTTTGTCTGTGGCTCTTCTTTCAATTCGATTGCTTTTATTATCAAAACAAAGGACTCTTGAAATTTGATGAAATCTTTTCACAGACATTGTGGCCCTAAATATGTGGCGACCAGTTTCTGAATCCCATAAACTACTGGTTGACTCACCGTATGACCTGTAGACTCCTGCTAACAGTAGTAATCGTATGAAAGCATTTAGAGCTGTCAAATCTAAAGTATTCCATTTCTCGCCATAAACTTGTTGTCCCTCAATGTTGGACATTTGGATTATGATGTTTTGTATGGTAATATTTATAAACAATTTGAATGCAGATTGTATGTCATCAATTCTTGATATAGCATACCTGGTAGGACCAGGTGTACCTTTTATGACATCTTTAGAAGACATTCTACCAGACTGAGTAAAAGGCCGCAGGTTCCAAATGACATCTTTGTTCTTTGAAAAGATTTCTTGGATCCCACTAGTTGTCTGGGTTTCCTCATCAGATTCCACTTCAGAATCAGATTGCTCTGCATTGGATTCCCCATCACTTATGTGGTCCTCCTCTTCTGACACAATGTCAGGTGGGGCATCATCATCATCAGAATTAGAGGCGTTTACAAAGTCCTACAAACCTTTTTCAGTCATTATACATTTTCTCATTAGGCAAAGAGGCAACACTCTGGAATGAAAACATAAAATATACATAAAAAATAATAATACAATGAGAGAACAAACTATTACCAGTTTTACAACAATAAACACAATTAGGGCCCCATCAGACATTGAGAAATCCCCTGCGATTGTGATGCTGGAGCATCGCAAACAAGACCATCCATATAAGCATGCACTAATTCTATCAATTGCTGCTTTACACTATACCATCTAATCAAAAGAATTGAATACTTTGACAATAAAAAAATAGTTTATCTGCTACATACCTGTAAAGATGATCCTTTAGAACTCTGTTGTCTGTATATGTCCTTTCTGCTCTCTCTCCAGCTGGACTGAAAATGAAACTGGATAGACTACTATGGCAATTGTCTACTGATAGGATAAAACAAAAACCCCACCCCCACCCTTTAGGATAGGAGCTCAGAGTAAAGCAAACACACTTTTCAGAAAGAATTTATTAGGGAACACAAGTCAAAAAAGAGAATATGTTCATTTACAATATGAAATGTTGAGAACTGAATTGAACTATTTTACAGGAACAGCAGGGTAAAAATATCTGGCACATAACTATAATGGAAGGTAATACATCAGCAGTATTGTAATGAGAAAATGTATGTATGTGTAAATCTGCATGGTCCAAAAGGACCTAAATAAATTGATAAATAGTAGTAGATGTAATATATAGTCCAAAATGAAATTATAGCTCCTTTATTTTACTCATAAAATGGCTGGAGATCACTATAAAAGGCTATCGGTCATTTTTGACCGAAGAGTACAAGTGTATAAAAAATTGTGGAGCAAAAAGTAAACATAAAAAAATATAGATAACAATACGCATAGTAAGCACCCCTCAAATGAGGAATAGTCAATCAACCACAAGTTTCAGAACCGCATCTTGCATATTTTAAAAAATATTAAAGTTCAAAATCAGTCGTTTTTGACCGAAGACAACAGCAGAGTTAATGTTAGCTTCATTGAAAAAAAATGTGCTTTTCTTTAAAAAATAATGACATTTCTAAATGACCCCAAACTTTTGAACGGTAGTGTACATTAGTACAATTAGTACATTTTTAGCTAACTTCTCCCCATTAAAAACACAGAGTACCCCAGCCATTAATATTTAACTTGAGTAATAAGAGTATTTCTATCCAGACCTGTAACTAAACATGTTATAGTGATCAGTTTTAACTTGTGAAGGCACAAGAGCTTCCCAAACTATTCCATACTACATAAAATTAGCCTATACAAAATATGTAGGATCTAGGGCAGTGCTTCCCAAACCCCATCCTCACGGCCCCCACAGGTCATGTTTTCAGGATCTCCTTAGTATTACACAGGTGATTGAAGTATCATCAAGGCATCAGGAATTCTCTCACCTGTGCAATACTAAGGAGATCCTGAAAACATGACCTGTGGGGGGCTGTGAGGATGGGGTTTGGGAAACACTGATCTATGGTTAATGTTTCATTGGGTGTCCATTGCTTTTAATCCCTTCCAACCGCAGCCCGTATTTTCTTTTTTGTAACTGTTTTTTTCCTCCCCTTTTTTCAAGAGTGTTGTAGCTGTTTTACTCTGTCCCAAAGTCAGATTACGTGATCTCCAGTGAGGCTAAATTGAGAGACCAGGCCCACCAAATAACGAGCACTTGGAGAAAAGAATGCACACTTGTGAGCAAAACAATTCTGTTTATTTTTCTGTGAATACGTCTTCTTTAACATTTACAGACAATGTAATTCTCATTTAGAAATCTCCACCTACTGCCCCCTTCTGTAAACATGTCATGATAAGTTTTTTTTATCATTTACCCATAACAGTTTTTGCAGAACCTCAAAACATTGCATATGAGATAAGAAAGTATTAGTTGAAGTGTGAAACCTTGAATACAGGACCATAAGACTGGTTACTACTAAACAAAATGTAGAACAAAGAGGAAAAACATTACCCTTATATATCAATTTCCCCCTTTTTGTAAATGGTATAACCTTTGCCACAGGGTTAGTAGGTATCCACACAGGAGGTACCTTCTCATGGGTCTAGTACCCATAAGGGGGCTTCCTACCTACGTCATCAGTATGGACACCCACTTCCTCATCAACAGTGGCTGCCTGGGGTCATAATACACTACGAATGATTCAGCACTAGTGATGAGTGAATGTGCTCGCCACTGCTCAGTACTCGCCCGAGCATCACAGTGCTCGACAAGCTCGGCACTTAGTGAGCATTTCCGGGTTGCTTTTGCGGGAACTCGGGTCCCCACCCTGCATGTTTGGCACTCTTTAGAGAGCCAATGAACATGCAGGGATTGCTTGCCACACACTATAATGCCGTAGCCATGTTGGTTGTGGGCATTACAGTGATTTTCTGGCCGCACAGCATCATCAGGTCTATATAAGACCTAGCGCCGCTATGCTCGTCACAGTCTATTCTGGAACCCGACAGAGTAGAGAGAGCTGCTGCTGAGTCAGGGAGAGCAGTTAGTACTAGCTAGTAAAAGTATTCCACAGCATATCTATATATCCATCTGAACTAACAGTCCTTCTGAGGACTAATCCTGCTGCATATATTCAGTGGTGATAGCAGGAGTTAGGCAGGCAGGCAGGCAATGTATGTGGCAGACGGCCGTGCATATAGTGCAAGAAGGTCCATAGCACATTCCTGCTGCTGCTGTTCTTACATATATTTGTAGACATGGTCCCATATATCAGGGGCCAGGGCAATTTTTTTTTCTTTTTTATCTTAATCCTGATTATTTGCTTAAAAAGCAATCCAGAATACACAATTTTCTACCCCATTTGCATGTTAGCACTGCAGAATACAGCCAGATCTGTTCCATATTTCAACAATAAAAATCCAGAAATTTGAACTGAAAGTGGAAAATATTGGCCTCCTTTTCCATTCTGTTGTAGTGTGTCAGTCAAGCTATTCACGCTAGGTCTCTGTGAAGAATAGTATTAGTAAATTACAGGCCTTCTATTTAAAACCATGGTTCTCTGTCAGACATATCACATATAACAGCGTTCCAAAATCAGCCGTTTCTGTCTTCCATTTCATTGCAGTGTGTCGGTCAAGCTATTCACACTAAGCCTCTGTGAAGAATAGTATTAGTAAACTACAGGCCTGCTATTTAAAACCGTGGTTCTCTGTTAGACATATCACATATAACAGCTGTCCAAAATTAGCCATTTCTGCCTTCCATTTCATTGCAGTGTGCCGGTCAAGCTATTCACACTACGTGTCTGTGAAGAATAGTATTAGTAAATTACAGGCCTGCGATTTAAAACCGTGGTTCTCTGTCAGACGTATTACATATAACTGTGGTTCAAATCCAGCCATATGTAGTGAACATGGAAAATATTGTCTTCCATTTATAGATTGTAGCAGTGTGTCAGTGTACACAATTTTACAGCTCCATTTGCTTGTTTACAGAATATAGTCAGATTTTTTTCATTTTATTCATATTACTGTATTGTGGAAGCAGAGGAACTTTTTTCAATGATCAGATGCACGAGATCCATATGACTGCCATAATAATACAGAAATTTTGTGGAGCGTGGCAAATATTCCACTCCATTTAAAGTCAGCCATCTGTGTTTTGTTGAACCAATTGACACTTGGTCACTGACAAATACCATACTATTAGGCGACTGCCTAAAACCGTGGCCATCAGATGTTATCCCATATGACTGTCGTAATAATCTAGCAATTATTGTGAGCGTGTCAAATATTACACTTCATTTAAAGTATTGCAGTTGTGCGTTCAAACCTATTTACAGTGGGCCACATAACCGTGAACAATGTTGTCAGAGTATTACGCCACTTTTGCAGACTGACAAAAAAAAAGCATACAAAAACCAAGCTAAAATGGAAAAAATGTTAAGAAACATTCTTTCCAGTGTAATGACTAGTATATAAGGCCAAATAAATATACAAAAATAAAGTTATGGACTGTGGAAGACATTTATGCTACCAGAATGAACACTCATCTGTAGCTGGTTATGATACCACCTAGCAGCACCTGTCCCTATTGTAAATTCATCTAACAGGGTTATCGATAGGGAACAGAATATATTTTACATACCTGGCTGGATTGATGTAATACGCCATCCATACTGCAATACCTCACCCGTAAAAGAATTTCAAATAAGACAGTTAATATTCTAGAATATAAAATCTATTTGAATTGTCCTTCCCATTATTAAGGAGTGTCTCCTATTATGTTATTGCATATGCAGCAATTTCAAGGGCTGCCAAAAATTAGGACGAACTCCAATATACATTTGAAGAAACGTAAAAAAAATAAAAATAAAAAAAGTAAAAACACAGTAGGATCTTTTTAGTACAAAAACCAGACTCGCCAATGTAACCTCAATGTAATTACATTATTCAGCTCCTACACCCCCTCCTCCTTCTGTTCGGCCTCCATCTCCGAAATGACCATATCAGTCACAAGCTGGAAGCACTGCAGCACTGCCTGTGCCAAGCGACAACAGGCTATGCTGAAGATAATATGCTTAATGCTTAGATGACAATTCACCCCCCGCTGCAGAGTTGTTGAAAGTTATAACACAGCAGCCTGATCTGTGGCTCTCACCGCTGAACATATAGCTAGGCATGGTCGTGTGTAGAGATGAGCGGTGTTCGACTAGAACTGTTCGCCAATCTCAAATTCGAGCTGTTTTGGGCGGTGTTCGAGTTGTTCCACGAACCCGAACGATTTGCAAAAAATTCGGCTGTTCGAGGTTATGTTCGATAACTGTTCGTGCACCAAAAGCGTGTCCTGCATGTCTGGCGCTATTTAGAGCACCAATCATGCAGGGATTGTCTGCCACTCACTGTAATGCCACAGCCATGGTGGTTGTGGCATTACAGTGGTTGCCCAAATCGATGGGAACAGTGCCAACAGTGAAACATGAAAAGCCGGCAATTCAGCAGCGGCATACACCTGTACCCGACAATTTAGAACCGAAAGAATAGAGCTTCACACATAGATTAGATAGATATAAACATGTCAGCCACATATATACGAAGTACAGTGAAAGTGTTGCTTACTGTACTTGTCATTTAGCGTAAAGGATTTATCAAAAAAAATAATAGTGTTTTCATGCACTGTCTCTTTAAAAAAGCCGGCCGGCAATTCAGCATCTGTACCCGACAATTTATAACAGACAGAATAGAGCTTCACACATAGATTAGATAGATAGAAACATGTCAGTCACATATATATGAAGTACAGTGATAGTGTTGGTTACTGTACTTGTCATTTAGTATTAAAATAAAGGATTTATTATTAAAAAAATTGGCGTGGGGTTCCCCTTAATTTTAGGCTCTAGCGGAGGTTAAGCAGACGGCTGGGGCAGATGTTTGAAGCCTGGGAAGGGGGTAATACCCACGGAGCTTCCCAGGCTACTAATATCAGCCCCCAGCTGAATACATAGCCTTTACTAGCTATTAAAATGGGGGACACCCCAAAAAAAATGACGTGGGGTCCCCCCTAATTTAATAGCTAGCAAAGGCTAGGCAGACAGCTGGGGGCTGATATTAATAGCCCAGGAAGGGAGCCATGAATATTGGCCCCCTCCCAGGCTAGAAACACCAGCCGTCAGCCGCCCCAGAAATGGCGCATTCATAGGATGCGCCAATTCTGGCACTTAGCCTCGCTCTTCCACGCTGCCCTGGTGCGGTGGCAGGGGGTAATAGGGTTGGGGTTGATGTCAGCTTATAATGTCAGCTGACATCAAGCCCAGGTTAGTAATGGAGAGGCGTCTATAAGACACCCCCATTACTAACCCCATAGTCAAAGTTAAAAAAAACACAAACACCCAGAATAAAGTCCTTTAATTGAAATAAAGACACAATCCTTTATTGTTCTAAATTAAACCATACTTACTGTCACGCCCATTCCAGCTGAAGCCAACGATCTCCTGCAATAAAAGAAAAATAATAAAGCAACCTCATCCTTACCTTTCCATGGTTCCCACGACAGCTTCAGCTCTGCTACATCGAGATGACAGGCTGGACCGCAGCAGAACGCTGCCATCTAGCCTCTCATCCCGCAGACACTGAGAAGCGCAGGCTTGCTTGCGCTGCTCAGCGTCTCTCTGTGACGACATCCAGATGAGCCGAGTTCATGTCCAATGAACTCGGCTCACCTCATGCACGTCACTGACAGCGTGGGAAAATTCTCCTGCACTCAGCGCTTCAGCGTGAGAATTCTCCCACGCTGAAGCGCTGAGTGCAGGAGAATTTTCCCACGCTGTCAGTGACGTGCATAAGGTGAGCTCATGTCCAATGAACTCAGCTCACCTCCTGCACGTCACTGACAGCGTGGGAGAATTCTCCTGCACTCAGCGCTTCAGTGTGAGAATTCTCCCACGCTGAAGCGCTGAGTGCAGGAGAATTTTCCCACGCTGTCAGTGACGTGCATGAGGTGAGCCGAGTTCATTGGACATTAACTCGGCTCATCTGGATGTCCTCACAGAGAGACACTGTGGAGCGCAAGCAAGCCTGCGCTTCTCAGTGTCTGCGGGATGAGAGGCTGGATGGCAGCGTTCTGCTGCGGTCCAGCCTGTCATCTCGATGTAGCAGAGCTGAAGCTGTCATGGGAACCATGGAAAGGTAAGGATGATGTTGCTTTATTATTTTTCTTTTATTTCAGGAGATCGTTGGCTTCAGCTGGAATGGGCGTGATGGTAAGTATGGTTTAATTTAGAACAATAAAGAATTGTGTGTTTATTTCAATTAAAGGACTTTTTTCTGGGTGTTGTGTTTTTTTTAAATACTTTACTAGAAATTCATGGTGGTCATGTCTAATATTGGCGTGACCTCATGAATTTCGGGCTTAGGGCCAGCTGATAATGCCAAGCTGGCCCTAACCCCTTTATTACCCAGTGAGCCACCGCACCAGGGCCCTGGATGAGTTGGGTACAGCGCCAGAAGATGGCGCTTCTATGAACGCGCCATTTTCCGGGGTGGCTGCGGACTGCAATTTGCAGCGGGGGTGGCCCAGAAAGCTTGGGTCTCCCTGCGCTGCAGATTCCAGCCCCCAGCTGCCTAGTTGTACCTGGCTGGACACAAAAATAGGGCGAAGCCCCACGTACTTTTTTTTTAATTATTTCATGAATTTCATGAAATAATTAAGAAAAAAAGGCCTTCCCTATATTGTTGTGTCCGGCCAGGTACAAATAGGCAGCTGGTGGTTGGGGGCAGCCCGTTCCTGCCTGCTGTACCTGGCTGGACACAAATATAGTGCGAAGCCCCACGTCAATTTTTTTTAAATTATTTCATGAATTTCCTGAAATAATTTAAAAAAATTGAAGTGGGGCTTCGCACTATATTTGTGTCCAGCCAGGTACAGCAGGCAGGAACGGGCTGCCCCCAACCACCAGCTGCCTATTTGTACCTGGCCGGACACAACAATATAGGGAAGGCCTTTTTTTCTTAATTATTTCATGAAATTCATGAAATAATTAAAAAAAATTGAAGTGGAGCTTCGCACTATATTTGTGTCCAGCCAGGTACAGCAGGCAGGAACGGGCTGCCCCCAACCACCAGCTGCCTATTTGTACCTGGCCGGACACAACAATATAGGGAAGGCCTTTTTTTCTTAATTATTTCATGAAATTCATGAAATAATTAAAAAAAAAGTACGTGGGGCTTCGCCCTATTTTTGTGTCCAGCCAGGTACAACTAGGCAGCTGGGGGCTGGAATCTGCAGCGCAGGGAGGCCCAAGCTTTCTGGCCCCCCCCCCGCTACAAATTGCAGTCCGCAGCCACCCCGGAAAATGGCGCGTTCATAGAAGCGCCATCTTCTGGCGCTGTACCCAACTCATCCAGGGCCCTGGTGCGGTGGCTCACTGGGTAATAAAGGGGTTAGGGCCAGCTTGGTATTATCAGCTGGCCCCAAGCCCAAAATTCATGGGGTCACGCCAGTATTAGACATGACCGCCATGAATTTCTAGTAAAGTATTTAAAAAAAACACAACACCCAGAATAAAGTCCTTTAATTGAAATAAAGACACAATTCTTTATTGTTCTAAATTAAACCATACTTACCATCACACCCATTCCAGCTGAAGCCAACGATCTCCTGCAATAAAAGAAAAATAATAAAGCAACCTCATCCTTACCTTTCCATGGTTCCCACGACAGCTTCAGCTCTGCTACATCGAGATGACAGGCTGGACCGCAGCAGAACGCCGCCATCCAGCCTGTCATCCCGCAGACACTGAGAAGCGCAGGCTTGCTTGCGCTGCTCAGGGTCTCTCTGTGACGACATCCAGATGAGCCGAGTTCATGTCCAATGAACTCAGCTCACCTCCTGCACGTCACTGACAGCGTGGGAAAATTCTCCTGCAATCAGCGCTTCAGCGTGAGAATTTTCCCACGCTGTCAGTGACGTGCATGAGGTGAGCCGAGTTCATTGGACATGAACTCGGCTCATCTGGATGTCGTCACAGAGAGACGCTGAGCAGCGCAAGCAAGCCTGCGCTTCTCAGTGTCTGCGGGATGACAGGCTGGATGGCGGCGTTCTGCTGCGGTCCAGCCTGTCATCTCGATGTAGCAGAGCTGAAGCTGTCGTGGGAACCATGGAAAGGTAAGGATGAGGTTGCTTTATTATTTTTCTTTTATTGCAGGAGATCGTTGGCTTCAGCTGGAATGGGCGTGATGGTAGGTATGGTTTAATTTAGAACAATAAAGGATTGTGTCTTTATTTCAATTAAAGGACTTTATTCTGGGTGTTTGTGTTTTTTTTAACTTTGACTATGGGGTTAGTAATGGGGGTGTCTTATAGACGCCTCTCCATTACTAACCTGGGCTTGATGTCAGCTGACATTATAAGCTGACATCAACCCCAACCCTATTACCCCCTGCCACCGCACCAGGGCAGCGTGGAAGAGCGAGGCTAAGTGCCAGAATTGGCGCATCCTATGAATGCGCCATTTCTGGGGCGGCTGACGGCTGGTGTTTCTAGCCTGGGAGGGGGCCAATATTCATGGCTCCCTTCCTGGGCTATTAATATCAGCCCCCAGCTGTCTGCCTAGCCTTTGCTAGCTATTAAATTAGGGGGGACCCCACGTCATTTTTTTTGGGGGGTCCCCCATTTTAATAGCTAGTAAAGGCTATGTATTCAGCTGGGGGCTGATATTAGTAGCCTGGGAAGCTCCGTGGGTATTACCCCCTTCCCAGGCTTCAAACATCTGCCCCAGCCGTCTGCTTAACCTCCGCTAGAGCCTAAAATTAAGGGGAGCTCCACGCCAATTTTTTTAATAATAAATCCTTTATTTTAATACTAAATGACAAGTACAGTAACCAACACTATCACTGTACTTCATATATATGTGACTGACATGTTTCTATCTATCTAATCTATGTGTGATGCTCTATTCTTTCTGTTCTAAATTGTCGGGTACCGCTGCTGAATTGCCGGCCGGCTTTTTTAAAGAGACAGTGCATGAAAACACTATTATTTTTTTTGATAAATCCTTTACACTAAATGACAAGTACAGTAAGCAACACTGTCACTGTACTTCATATATATGTGACTGACATGTTTCTATCTATCTAATCTATGTGTGAAGCTCTATTCTTTCTGTTCTAAATTGTCGGGTACAGATGCTGAATTGCCGGCCGGCTTTTTTAAAGAGACGGTGCATGAAAACACTAATATTTTTTTTAATAAATCCTTTACACTAAATGACAAATGCAGTAACCAACACTGTCACTGTGCTTCTTATATGAGTGACTGACATGTTTCTATCTATCTAATCTATGTGTGATGCTCTATTCCTTCTTGTCTAAATTGTCGGGTACCGGTGTATGCCGCTGCTGAATTTGCCGGCCGGCTTTTTTAAACAGAGTGTCTTCTGAGCAGTTTGTCAGCTTTTGGACACCTTTGCAGGTGTTTTCTATGTGTTTCTATGTGTTTTTGTTTGCCTGCCATTGGTTTTAACGGTGTTCGACGGTGTTCTAAGGTGTTCGACGAACAGTTCGACGAACAGTTCCTCGAACATCCCGGTGTTCGACGAACCGAACCGAACCCGAACACTACGGGGGTGGCTCAACACTAGTCGTGTGTGACAATGGGCAGAACCTCGTGGCGGAGAAATGACAGCCGGAGTTGTTACGCTTTCCCTCTATGCCAGTCCTTTCACCAAGCTGAAGAATATGGCTGTGGTGAAATACAACTCTCACCGAGAAGCCGTGTCAGACTGAAAAACATTGGGCCCACCGGAGGATTTGATTCTGAGAGCCTACCTTTCTCCCCCGCTCAAGAATCGCATAGCAGCTGCAAAGTTTGCGCTATCATGAACTCTCCTGATGCAGAAGCAGGGCCCACCCGAAGATTCTCTGGTGGGCCCATAAAACACTGCCGAGAAGCAGCCCTGGCTAAGAAAAGTGTGTGGGAAGGTTCCTGGACACTCTATAGCTGCTTTTTTACAGTGGACTGGCTCCAGCAATCTATAAAATTGCAATCTATGATACCTTCACTGGCTCCCCATTGGCCAGAGACTTCAGTTCAAACCATAACCATGACATGCAAAGGCATCCACAACCTGTCTGCTCCACATATCTGTGACCTAGTCTCCCGGTACATACCTGCACACAACCTCCGATCCTCACAAGATCTCCTTCTCTACTCCCGTCTTCGCTCCTCTTCCCACAATCACATGCAAGATTTTTCCCCTGCATCCCTTCTACTCTTAAACTCTGTACCCCAACATATCAGACTCTTGCCTACTGTTGAAACCTTTAAAAGGAAGCTGAAGACCCACCTCTTCTGACAAGCCTACAATCTGCAGTAACCCTCGCTCCACCATACCGCTGCACGACCAGCTATACCCTCACCTACTGTATCCTCCCCCATCCCTTATAGACTGTTTGTGTGCCCTCACGGGCAGGGTCCTCTCTGCTCTTGTACCAGTCAGTGACCTCTTTTCACATGTAAGGCAAAATGGAATAAATGGTGCTATAATAATACATAATAATAATACTACTTGTACTCTGGCTCAATTGATGGCACTTTCCTGGTGACTGCCCCTAAATTAATGTTTTTGGCAGCTTTTGGTCCCGTTTGAAGGTGTTGTGTATACGTTTGGTTTTGGCACCCATTGAGTCTAATGGCGTTCGGCAATGTTCGGTGAATATTCGACAATTATATTGGTGAATATTGAAAAAACGACGATTGCAATCCGAAACGAATATTTAAATATTTGCTCATCTATAATCAGAAACATCCTTAGAAAAATTATGTGGGTGTTGCATCACGGTCTCCCTGGTGATATGGTGCTGAAGGATGAGGAGAAGGAGGCTGACTTAAAATAGAACAATTCCTGAAGGGTATACCCATGTTTGGGTGTGAAGGGGTGCATGGGAATAGACCCCCCCAAAAAAAACCACTGGATTTAAGTTTATGCTTGATGCTATCATCTGGTGGTGTTGAGAAGTCTGGCCCAATCCAGCCCTTATTCATTTTTATAAGAGTCAGCCTGTCAGCATTTTCAGTTGACAGGTGGATGCACCTATCAATTTTATCAGTTATAATGCCCCCGGTGGCACTAAAAACCATCTCTGACAAAACGCTAGGAGCCGGGACCTCCAAGGCATAGAAAGACAGTTCATGCAACGTGTTCAGCTTGCATCTTCGAAAACTTTTCCCTCCTTGTCAGAGTACCATTTGTATCAGGGCCTGGGCACTGGGAGGGTCTGAGAAAACTGTCCCAGACCTTTGACAGCGTTCTCCTGCCTCTGCCGCATATGGTTTGTGTCTCCCTCGCTTGTACTCCTTGGTTGTCCAATAAACTGACTGTGACCTCTGCCGTCAGCGTTGTCAGATGGGAATTTTTTTTTTATCATAATTCTTCAACAAGAGCCTGAACTTAATATCTTCAAAAATGAACTCCTTCGGTTTCCTCCCTCTACTAACCTACCTATACCTGGCTTTCCAATTTCCATTATGTGGTGCCACCATAACTCCCACTCAGCATGCCTGCTATCTTGGAGTCATATTTGACACACAACTTTCCTTTATTCAACGTGCAAAATCACTCACTCGCTCATGTCACCTGCACCTTAAAAACTTCTCCAGAAGTCGACCTTTTCTCACCTTTGATACTGCTAAAACTCTTACTGTCGCTCTTATTCACTAGTGCAACTCTCTTCTAATCGGTCTCCCTCCAACCAAACTGTCTCCTCTCCAATCCCTTTGGAATGCAGCAGCCATGGTCGTATTTCTATAAAGCCGCTTCACTGACGCCTCTACCCTGTGCCAGTCATTGCATGGGTTAGGTTAAACAATCACTAGAGAATACAATACAAACTCATCTCTCTCACCCACAAAACTGTCCACAGTCTTGCACCAGCCTATATCTCTTCCCTCATTTCTGTGTATCACCCCTCCTTCTCTTGTGCCGTGCCAGTTTTCAGTAATGCCCAAAATGCGTACAACGCGATGGTCAAGTTAAAGGCAGGGGAACATTAAGTCGGCCTTGTGTACCAGACTGCCAACTGCCAAGACTTCCCTGTTCTCACCAAGAGTATGACTGTCTATGTTCTCTTCCTCCTCCCCCTCCTCATTATCACCCAATCCGCGTTGAGATGAGATGAGGCTGGGTAGCATCACCCTGTATAGTACCTTGCTTCGCCTGCAATGTCGCCTCTTTAATTGTGAGCAGTGCGCGTTTCAGTAGACAGAAGCGGGATGGTGACCTAATTATGGCATCATTGCCACTCACCATCTTGATGGAGTCCTCAAAGTTTTGGAGGAGGGCACAGATGTCAGACATCCATGCCACTCATTAGCTCTTATGTGCGGAGGCTGACCTGAATGCTGACGGACGTGTTGAAGCTGGTATTTAACAACTGCTCTCTGCTGCTCAAAATCATTCCAAACATCTGCAACATCGATTTCCAATGTGTAGTCACATTGCACACCAGTCGGTGAGCTGGAAGCTGCAAACGCTGCTGAAGCCCTACCAGGGTGGCGGAAGCTGTAGCTGACTCTCTGAAATGGGCACACACGTGGCGTACTTTCACAAGCCACTCTGGCAGATCCATGTAGATTTTGAGAAAATGCAGAACCACTAAGTTGAGCACATGGGCCAGGCATGGTACATGTGCGAGCTTGCCTAGCTTCAGAGCCACCACCAGGTTCTCTGATACAGCTTTCAACAACTCTGCAAAAGTGTGCAGTTTGTCGCCTAAGCATAAAGTCCTGCTTATTGTTATTGGCACACACGAAGTTTAAGTAAATTAGCTGGAATATGTCTTGAAAAAATGAATCGAGTGATGGAGATGGAGGCTGAAGAGGAGGAGGAAGAGGTGGTGCAGGAGCTGTAGAATGTAGGGGCAACCCTGATTGACTCAGTGGCCGCAATCATCTGCGTCGGGAGGACATGTTCCATTCCAGGGCCCCACTGGGTCCCGGCTTCCACAATATTAACTCAGTGAAATGCGTCAGCGAGATGAACCGTCCCTGGCCACATTCACTTGTCTACGTGTTTGTCGTTAGGCGGTCCTTCCCAGTAAGTGCACTGGGGAGGGCACCGGTAATGTTCTGGGGCCCGTGATTTGGGAAGGCGGAGATGATGCCGGGAGAAATACACTGCTCAAAAAAATAAAGGGAACACTCAAATAGCACATCCTAGATCTGAATGAATGAAATATTCTCATTGAATACTTTGTTCTGTACAAAGTTGAATGTGCTGACAACAAAATCACACAAAATTCATCAATGGAAATCAAATTTATTAACCAATGGAGGCCTGGATTTGGAGTCACCCCCATAATTAAAGTGGAAAAACACACTACAGGCTGATCCAACTTTGATGTAATGTCCTTAAAACAAGTCAAAATGAGGCTCAGCATTGTGTGTGGCCTCCACGTGCCTGTATGACCTCCCTACAATGCCTGGGCATGCTTCTGATGAGGTTGCAGATGATCTCCTGTGGGATCTCCTCCCAGACCTGGACTAAAGCATCCGCCAACTCCTGGACAGTCTGTGGTGATGTCTCAGATGTGCTCAATCGGATTCAGGTCTGGGGAATGGACGGGCCAGTCCATAGCTTCAATGCCTTCATCTTGAAGGAACTGCTGACTCACTCCAGCCACATGAGGTCTGGCATTTCCTGCATTAGGAGGAACCCAGGGCCAACCGCACCAGCATATGGTCTCACAAGGGGTCTGAGGATCTCATCTCGGTATCTAATGGCAGTCAGGCTACCTCTGGCGAGCACATGGAGGGCTGTGTGGCCCTACAAAGAAATGCCACCCCACACCATTACTGACCCACTGGCAAATCAGTCATGCTGAAGGATGTTGCAGGCAGCAGATCACTCTCCACGGCGTCTCCAGACTCTGTCACGTCTGTCACATGTGCTCAGTGTGAACCTGCTTTCATCTGTGAAGAGCACAGGGCGCCAGTGGTGACTTTGCCAATCCTGGTGTTCTGTGGAAAATGCCAAGCATCCTGCATGGTTTTGGGCTGTGAGCACAACCCTCATCTGTGGACGTCGGGCCCTCATACCACAGTCATGGAGTCGGTTTCTAACCTTTTGTGCAGACACATGCACATTTGTGGCCTGCTTGAGATCATTTTGCAGGGCTCTGGCAGTGCTCCTCCTGTTCCTACTTGCACAAAGGCGGAAGTAGCAGTCCTGCTGCTGGGTTGTTGCCATCCTACGGCCCCCTCCACGTCTCTTGGTGTACTGGCCTGTCTTCTGGTAGTGCCTCCAGCCTCTGGACACTACGCTGACAGACACAGCAAACCTTCTTGCCACAGCTCGCATTGATGTGCCATCATGGATGAGCTGCACTACCTGAGCAACTTCTGTGGGTTGTAGAGTCTGTCTCATGCTACCACGAGTGTGAAAGCACAACCAACATTCAATAGTGACCAAATCATCAGCCAGAAAGCATTGGTACTGAGATGTGGTCTGTGGTCCCAACCTACAGAACCACTCCTTTATTGAGGCTGTCTTGATAATTGCCAATAATTTCCATCTATTGTCTATTCTATTTGCACAACAGCATGTGAAATTGATTGTCAATCAGTGTTGCTTCCTAAGTGGACAGTTTGATTTCACAGAAGTTTGATTTACTTGGAGTTATATTCTGTTGTTTAAGTCTTCCCTTTATTTTTTTGAGCAGTGTAGTGGTGGCTGGGGACCAAGTATGGACACCCGGTTGCCACCGCCATGAGGTTGTAGAAAACTTCCGCCTCCAGGATCCTAAAAGAAAACATTTCAAGTGCAAGCAGTCCAGAAATGTGGCGGTTTAGTATTGCGGCCTGTGAGTGGGTGGCTGGCTGCATACTTGCGCTTGCATTCCAAGGACTGTGTTAGGGACAACTGAGCACTGCAAAGGGACAAGGACGTGGACTGTGATGGTTGCAAGTCTGCAATGACAGGTCCAGGGCGTGAGGCATCTTTGCATGCGCTATAAACAGGGGATTGGTGTGCACGCACAACAGCAGAAGTGGCAGTGGTGTCACCTACAGACACTGTTTCCTCCAATCTATCCTAAACTCTGTTGCCCAACTAATTCACCTATCCCCTCACTATTCCCTGGCCTCTCCTCTCTGTCAGTCTCTTCACTGGCTCCCCGTTGCCCAGAGAGTCCAGTTCAAAACCCTAACCTTGGCATGCAAAGCCATCCACAACCTGTCTCCTTCATACATCTGTGACCTAGTCTCCTGGCACTTACCTGCATGCAACCTCCGATCCTCACAAGATCTCCTTCTCTACTCCCCTCTTACATTGGTGGCCAAAAGTATTGGCACCCCTGCAATTCTGTCAGATAATACTCAGTTTCTTCCTGAAAATGATTGCAATCACAAATTTTTTGGTATTATTATCTTCATTTAATTTGTCTTCAGTGAAAAAACACAAAAAGAATTGTCTTAAAGCCAAATTGGATACAATTCCACACCAAACCTAAAATAGGGGGTGGACAAAAGTATTGGCACTGTTTGAAAAATCATGTGATGCTTCTCTAATTCGTGTAATTAAGAGCACCTGTAACTTACCTGTGGCACCTAACAGGTGTTGGCAATAACTAAATCACACTTGCAGCCAGTTAACATGGATTAAAGTCGACTCAACCTCTGTCCTGTGTCCTTGTGTGTACCACATTGAGCATGGGGAAAAGAAAGAAGACCAAAGAACTGTCTGAGGACTTGAGAAACCAAATTGTGAGGAAGCTTGAGCAATCTCAAGGCTACAAGTCCATCTCCAAAGACCTGAATGTTCCTGTGTCTTCTGTGCGCAGTGTCATCAAGAAGTTTAAAGCCCATGGCACTGTGGCTAACCTCCCTAGATGTGGACGGAAAAGAAAAATTGACGAGAGATTTCAACGCAAGATTGTGCGGATGGTGGATAAAGAACCTCGACTAACATCCAAACAAGTTCAAGCTGCCCTGCAGTCCGAGGGTACAACAGTGTCAACCCATACTATCCATCGGCGTCTGAATGAAAAGGGACTGTATGGTAGGATACCTAGGAAGACCCCACTTCTTACCCCGAGACATAAAAAAGCCAGGCTGGAGTTTGCCAAAACTTACCTGAGAAAGCCTAAAACATTTTGGAAGAATGTTCTCTGGTCAGATGAGACAAAAGTAGAGCTTTTAGGCAAAAATCATCAACATAGAGTGTACAGGAAAAAAAAAAGAGGCATTCAAAGAAAAGAACACGGTGCCTACAGTCAAACATGGCGGAGGTTCCCTGATGTTTTGGGGTTGCTTTGCTGCCTCTGGCACTAGACTGCTTGACCGTGTGCATGGCATTATGAAGTCTGAAGACTACCAACAAATTTTGCAGCATAATGTAGGGCCTAGTGTGAGAAAGCTGGGTCTCCCTCAGAGGTCATGGGTCTTCCAGCAGGACAATGACCCAAAACACACTTCCAAAAGCACTATAAAATGGTTTGAGAGAAAGCACTGGAGACTTCTAAGGTGGCCAGCAATGAGTCCAGACCTGAATCCCATAGAACACCTGTGTAGAGATCTCAAAGTGGCAGTTTGGAGAAGGCACTCTTCAAATATCAGAGACCTGGAGCAGTTTGCCAAAGGAGAATGGTCTACAATTCCAGCAGAGCATTGTAAGAAACTCATTGATGGTTACCGGAAGTGGTTGTTCGCAGTTATTTTGGCTAAAGGTTGTGCAACCAAGTATTAGGCTGAGGGTGCCAATACTTTTGTCTGGCCCATTTTTGGAGTTTTGTGTGAAATGATCAATGATTTGATTTTTGCTTCATTCTCTTTTGTGTTTTTTCCTTGCAAGCAAATTAAATGAAGATAATAATACCAAAGAATTTGTGATTGCAATCATTTTCAGGAAGAAACTGAGTATTATCTGACAGAATTGCAGGGGTGTCAATACTTTTGGCCACCACTGTATCACCTCTTTCCACAATCGCATACAAGATTTCTCCCATGCATCCCCCCTTCTGTGGAACTCTCTACCCCACCATTTCTGACTCTCGCCTACAGTTGAAACCTTCAAAAAGCAACTGAAGACCCACCTCTTGCGACATGCGTACAACCTGCAGTAACCCTCGCTCTACCACACCGCTGCACAACCAGCTCTATCCTCACCTACTCTATCCTCATTCATCCCTTGTAGACTGTGAGCCCTCGTGGGCAAGGTCCTGTCCTCTCCTCTCCTGTACCAGTCGCTGTCACATTTTTGTTCAAGATTATTGTAATTTTTTTTGCGATGTATACCCCTTTTTCACATGTAAAGTTCCATGGAATAAATGGCGATAAAGTAATAATAATAATGTGATCCAGACTCGCATCTACTGAGACTGGACCATGTGGAACACAGGGTGATAATGGTGGCAAACTGACTGAAAACTTTATCTGCTATCCAACCAACAACCTTTTCACACTGCTCTGGCTTCAATAGTGGTATTCCGCGGCCTCTAGAAATTGGGACAGGAAGTTCGACATGACATGGGTGTTTGTTGTGCTCCCTCAGCAAGCACAGTTTGATCTTGCCCACGGCCTCCGCATGCACTATCACCATCACCATAACGTCCACTTCCCCGTCCCTTGACACACACTTTGACCATTTTAAATGGAGTTTAAGATTTGTCACGTTGCCAAAAATGTCTGTATTATTACTGCAGTAATATAGGATCACCACAGTTTTAGGCAGTGACCTGGGAGTCAGAGATGCTTCCAGGGGCCTTTCCCATGCTGTTCCCATGTCACACACCACATGGCCTGATAAGGTAGTAAAATGTTAAAATGACATTTCCTGATGAATGCATTTTTCACGGTTGAAAGCAATGCAAAAGTGCAAAAACGCATCAAAAATGCTATGTGTGAACATAGCACAAGATGTGGAGGAGCATTTTTGTTTTTGGTTATTTATTTTGCCTTATATACAAGTCATTACCCTGCAAAGGATGTTCCTTAACATATTTCCCAGTAAAATCCATTTTGGTTTAGTTTTTGTATGTTTTATTGTGAGTCTGTAAAAGTGGCGTAATACCTCTGACAACGTTGTAGACAGCAGTGACCTGAGAGTCAGAAATGCTTCCAGGGGTCTTCCCCATGCTGTTCGCATGTCATTTGAGCACTGTTCCCATCGATTTAGGCAATTTTTAGGCCCTCTGCAGACCACCGGGGGGAGTTTCCCATAGACTTACATTGGGCTCATTACGCGGACTGAGCACTCCAGCATTCCAATTTGCTCAACCTGAGCAACGAGTACCCGACCATTTTAGTGCTCGCTCATCACAATTCAGCACTAGATCTCTTGACACATACACTATTCAATAGTTTGGGTAATACATACGTATATCAGTGCTTTTATGGCTACATAGAGCAATAAACAAAACAATAAAATCTGCATGCAAGTCTGTACAATGCCAGAAAACCAACCCATTAGGCCCTTAAACCAGTTGGCCGGATTCAAAAAGGAGTATGTGTTTCCCCACCAGGAGTCCCTGTTTACATTGTGTTGTTCCAACCATTTATCCCCAAGTTCACTTATTTAATTTATATTTGCTCTGACCTGGAGACTGCCAGTAGGCATGAGCGAACATTTCAATGTTTGGTTCGCAAAAGTTCACTGAACAAATTGATATTCGCCTAATTTATTCGCCGAATGTTCATCGAATCCCATAGGAGTCAATGGGAGGACCAAAAAAATGCATATACAACACCTAGAAATGGGACCAAAAGCTGCCAAAACACATTAAATTAGGTGTAGACACCGGGGAAGTGCCATCAATTGACCCAGAGTACAAGTACTATAATTATTATTAGTGTGACAGCGACATTTATTCAGTTGCGCTTTACATGTCATAAGGAGTCACCGACTGGTACAACAGGAGAGGGGACCCTGCTTACGAGGGCGCACTGTCACTGATGTGGTTTGTGGAACCACTGTACCACGGACCCCGGAGAGCCTGGAGGGGCGTGACTAAACGAGCACGGGACTGTTCACTAGAGCCTCTGATGGTGAGGTCAGACTCCCGATGAACGCCAGGTGCCACTCCTGGACAGACCAACGGACGCGCAGCAGCTGGACGCAGTAGGACAGACTAGATGGTACAGCAGGCAGCGTCTGTATCAGAGTGCAGCAGGCAGAGTCTGTATCAGAGTATAGCAGACAGAGTCTGTATCAGGAGTGCAGCAGGCAGAAGGCACTCATATGTCGGGCTTTTCCAGGAGGTCCAAAGCCAGGCTGTATTGTGGGCTGATGCTTGTTTCCTCCTTCCCCTCCTGCCAACCACATTCAAACAAGAGGGGATGATTATCCTCTTCATCCTCTGACAGCTGCTCGCCCATCACCTCTTCCTCCTCCATTAGTGCCTCGTCTCTTGCACCTTCACTAACAGTTTGTCTGGTATCACCAAACCCCCTCAATCGCTGTAATCCACCATCACTTGACATCCGCCTGAGTGACAACAGTCTTGAAATTTGAGACTTTGGTATCCCATCCGCATCCTCCTCTTCTTATGGGGCTACCACCTCCTGCCGCAGGTTATTCAAAGTTTGCTCCAGCATGTATATGACCGGAATAGTGATGCTGATTACGGCATCATCAGCGCTAACCAGTTTAGTATCCATTTCAAAACCGTGCAGAAGGGTGCAGAGGTCCTTAATCTGTTCCCACTCCGCAAACATGATATACCCCAAGTCCATACTCCGTACTGCGTTGCCCCAAGATATACATCATGACATACTGTGTCAGAGCTTTTTGCTGCTAGCACAGTCACTGCAACATGTGCAGAGTGGAATTCCACCGCGTTGGCACATCGCAGATCAACTTGTTAACTGGCACGGACAAAGACCTCTGTATCGATGCAAGTCGATGACATGAGGGATGCGAAAGGCGGAAGTGAGCACACAGCTTCCGTACTTTGTGAAGCAGCTCATCCAGGCCAGGATAGTGGCGGAGAAATCGCTGTACCACCAGGTTGAGGACGTGAGCCATGCAAAGCACGTGTGTGAGCTTGCCTCGGCCTAGGACCGTTAACAGGTTCGCACCGAAATCGCACATGGCTTTCTCTGGCTCTAGGTTCAGCGGAGACAGCCATTGCTCAAACTGAGCATGGAGGGGTGCCCACAACTCTTCACCTTTATGACTGCAATTTCCAAGGCATATAAATTTGAAGACTGCCTGATTACGGTGAGCCCTCACTGCGCAGTACGGAGAAACCCTTGGAATGAGTGTCTCGTTAAGACAGAGGTTGAGTGCACAGGTGGCGGCCCTAGAGCAGGTGGAGGATACCAAAGCAGCGGAGGAAGTGGGAAATACACAGGTTTCTTCTGAAAGCCTTGGGGATTCCAAGATTTGTGGAGCAGCCCCTTTCCCTCCTTCCCCCACAGCCACCAGAGTCACCCACTGCCCTTGGCCATGCTTACTCGTCCAGGTGTCTGTGGTGAAATGCACCCTGGCAGACGTAGATTTAGACAAGGAACGGGTAATGTTGTCTGCGACATGCTGGTGCAGTGCAGGCACAGCTTTCTTAGAGAACTAATGGCGACTGGGCAACTAATTCTGGGGAAACCATTTGTATCTACTAGGCTGAAAGGCAGCATTTCCATGGCCAACAGATTGGAGATGGTGGAGTTCAACCTCTTGTCATGCGTAGGATGAAACAATCTTTTACATGACCACAACTGTGGGACTGAGGGCTGGCTTTGGTGCTGAGAGAGGGTGGAGTATGGTAAACCAGAAAAACTGGTGGAGCATGAGTGAGGGGCAGATGTTACGGTGGATTGAGAAACATGCGGTGTGCTCAGTGAAACAAACACTGCAAGTGTGTCCACTTCCATTACAGCTGACGGGCTGTCACTCAGCCTGACTAGAGCGGGTAAATAACCGGAGTTTCTGCGATGGGAGACCTGCGTGCCAATACTCGGCACGGTAACAGAGGAGGAGGAAGAAGCAGCGGATGCGTTTCATGGGGTAGCTGATGGTTATTGAGGTGCGCTGGTCCGAATTTCAGCGCGGTAAGATTCCCAGCATAAAGAATTTTTGAGCATGTGAACGTTCATACATATTGTAGTCAAATTATTGCAGTTTTTCCCTCTACTGAGTATTTTATCGCAAAGCTTGCAGATAACGTGAGTTGGCTCATCTTTTGCAGTGACAAAATTAGGCCCATGCCAAGCATCCCCTGCTGCCCTGTGAGTGACGCGCCCCCTTTGACGTGGGGTACTCGGTAGCCTGGCAAGTCGGTGCTGGGGATGTCATGGTGGCAGTGACCCGGTCCGTGACCCAGGGTGGTCAATTAAAGGGAAAAGAAAAGGGGAATAAAGTTTTTATAGAGATAATGTTCGTGACGCCACCTGTGGTATGCGGCTATATGGGGCCGCCGCTGCGGTGCAAATCCACTGGAGCTGATGGTGACGCAGCAGAGTTGGTTCAGCTCTCCACAGGCAGAGCTAAGCTCCAGGGCAGTATATGAAGAATTGTGGAAGTTGATGTTGGTGCGGTATAATGCAGGGCTGAGGGGGCAGGTAATGACCAGACAGCAATTTAATGGTGGTTTCCTCTTATCTTTACTTGCGGTTTGTTGAGCAGAACGGGCATGGGTACTAGCTGGTAGTAGAGGTCTGGGAGGCCTGGAAGCAAGTTGGGGATCCAACTCGCCAGGTAAAATTGTAGGCCTTCCCTCTGCGCTATTCTTTTTGGCACTGCTGCTTGAAGCTATGCTGCGGCCCTCGTCCCTGAGTAAAACACCTTTTTCTCACCCGTATGGCAGGCAGCTCGGGCCATCCTCAAGTCTCGCTCCCACGTGACGGTGCTGGGCCCTATGGTGCTTCTGTGCGGCCGGGCGTCTGGTTGGGCCAGGAGCCCTGCAATCTCCTGCCCTCCGGATTCAGCTGCTGGGCCTTCAGTGCCCCACAACCACAGCCTCCGGTGTCCGGTTCTTTTGCGTTCCTCTCTGGGGTGAGCATATTCACAGCTCCCTTCCCCAGGTCCTTCCTCGTCATTCTCCTGTCTCCAACTCCTCTCCACTCACTCTTACTAACTCCACCTCCAGATTCCAGTGTAAAGGGGAGGGGCTCCCCTTTCTGGTCTGGAGCCAGGAAAGTGTTGTATGCTGGTAAACCTGATTAGGGGACCCCTCCTTGCTTCCAGGCATGGCATCACCCCCAGTGAGAGAGGCAATGCCACTGTGGCAACCAGACCCCTGGGGTGCCACATTCCCCCCTAGTTAAATTCAGTACTCCCGGACTGAGGACCCCTTTCGAATTGAACAATTGACAACAATAACAATTCACATTACCAACAATTTACAAAGTCTCAAAAAGCAAAAGTCACAAAAAACGAACAAAAATTGGTAGCAGTCACTGCGGCACTTAGTCTTTACACCGCTATCGGGGAATTGTCTTTTGTCCGAATACCTGAAGGTTGGTTGGTGGGAACCGCCTTAACCCATTTCGTGTATTGTCCCTGGGCGTGGCTTCAGGGCACTCGATCGGTGGGCCTGGTTTTCGGCCACGCCTGTGGTTTATTTTCAAGGCGAACAATTAACTTTATTCAACATTGTCCTGACCACACCTAGTCCTGTGGTCCATTTGTCCATAAATTTAATAACTATATATACTCAGGATTACTTAACGGTTACAACTATATAACATATACTATTATTTTACTACTTCTTAGTTACTATAACGGGCAGGCAGCTGACCTATGGTACTACCGGTTGATCTACGCAGTACAGTTGTTGCCAATTACCTACCCAGGTCTCTAGTGTCTACCGCTGGTGTGGTGGGTGCACTATTCACTACGCTTCTTGTGGACCTGCGTAATACTGGTATACCAGATTGCCTTCTGTGAGCTCCTAAACTCACCATGAGACTGACAGATTTACCGCTAGCAGGGGGAAGATAAACTCATTCCACTATGGTGGTGGCATCTGTTGCTGGGGCCGACTGGTCTTCCAGATGTTCTGGAGCCTCTGCGGCTTCCGGTAAGGCTACTTGGGGAAAGGTCAGGACAGGTACCACGATTGCTTGGTTCACCTGCGTTCAAGACCGGGGAAATTATCCAAGGAGGGTTTGAACCGTATCTTCCACCTTTTCTGTGTGCTGGGGGCTGTTTTGATCTTCCCCTTGGTGTCTCAATTGATCAGGGCATATCTTCAGGTGGTCTCTTGAGACTGCTGCTGAAGTCTCTCCTCCATCTTTACTGATGAGTAGTGTTGAGCATTCCGATACTGAAATATCGGGTATCGGCCGATATTCGCAGTATCGGAATTCCGATACTTAATTCCGATACTTTTACAATATCGTATACCGGAATCGGAAGTTCCCATAATGCAATGAGCCAGTTTCATTTTATTCAGCCCATGAGGATCCTAAGAAGTGTGGGCACATCCTGTTAGGCATGTAGGCATCTTAACTAATGGCATGGCTGTGATTGGCTGCTGAAATGATGTCATGATGCACTATAAAAGCCGCCGCCGCTATTTTGAGCTCACTCTGCTGTGAATTCAGTTAGGGATAGGACGCTGCTGTTCTGAGGGACAGTTTTAGCTACCTATTTGGTCTATTCTGCTTTACCCAAGCTACTTTATAAATCGCTGTGCCTTGCAGCGCTAGTGCACAGTTCTCTGTGCTGTTCACCGCTGTCTGCAAGGTCTCTGTGTGTGAGTTCAGCTCACCCTGTAGTGTGTGCTTCAGCCACGTCTGGTTGTAGTGCACTCAGTGTGTGTCACTGCCTCATACATTGTCCTTTTTTGCTAATTCATAATTTTTCCTGATATCTCCTATTAGTGTGGTGGTTCCATCCGTATTCAGCTAAATTGGTTCCAAACACACTATATAGGAGTAGATAGAGAATTTTTTTTGTCTTGCAGCGCTAGTGCACAGTGCTCTACATCTGCACTGTTCACCACTGTCTGCAAGGTCTGTGTGTGTGAGTACAGTTCATGCTGTAGTGTGTGCTTCAGCCACGTCTTGTTGTAGTGCGCTCAGCGTGTGTCACTGCCTCATACATTGTCCTTTTTTGCTAATTGAACATTTTTCCTGATTTCTCCTATTAGTGTGGTGGTTCCATCCGCTACATTGGTTCCAAACACACTATATAGGAGTAGATAGAGGAGCCTTTCTGCAGCATTGTGCCCTGCAGCCCCAGCCAGATTAGTATTAGCCTATTATTTGTTGCTTCATCTATTGCATTGTAGGTTACCTTCCTACATTGTAATTGCTACAAAAAGTTTGTGATACTATCGGTATTACATCTTTGGGCACATCCAGTGTTTTTTTGTGACAAAAAAAACCTAAATAAGGTTCACCAAACACTCCACTTTACAGTTGTGTAGGCCACATTAGCTCATATTAAAGTCTAGTCCACACTTTATAAAATTAGTGTTTCTTATACCTGTTAGCAGCTGTTCAGGAATAAGAACACTAAGCCCTTAGTACTTTTCTGCCTATCTTTATCAGTCTACTAAGATGAAGAAGGCAGGAAGGTAAGGCATGTGGTCGTGGTCGTGGTCGTGGGCGTGGAGTTTCTGCAGGGAGAGGACGTGAGGATTCTGTGCCTGCAGGGAGAGGACGTGCGGATTCTGTGCCTTCTGCGGGCATCAGTGACTCAGCATCCCCCAGTTTTACCAGGGAACAGTCCTTTATGCGCAGCTTTGTAGGAGCTAGCCGTACCCCACTGCTGCGGGAGGACCAAATTGAAGCCGTTGTCGGATGGATGGCAGCTAACGCATCGACTTCAATTAGATCCAGATCCTCTCAGGTCCTGAGCACTGAAGAGCACCCATCTGTCTCTTCACCACCTGCCAAATTGCCCAGGCAGTCAGAGAGCCCTGGACAGGAGCCATCTCTACTTCTGTTCTCTGAATCTCTTGGCTTGGAAAGAGGGGGCCAGCCAAGCAGAATTCGAAAATTTGAAGAAGAGGTAGTATGCAGTGACGCGCAACCGTTTTGTCTCTCTGAATCTGAAGAGGCGGGTGGACCAGTGCCTATGGTCAGCAGCACACCTCAGTACGCATCTGATGATGAGACTCAGGTGCCACTTTCTGGTGCGTACTGTGCTGCAGAGACTACCCAGGAGAAGCAGTTGTTTGAAGAGGGTGGTGTAGATGATGAGGTCCTTGACCCATCATGGCGTGAGGGACAGGAAGGTGGTGGGAGCAGCTCTGAGGAAGAGATTCCCCGAACGGCCCAAAAGGAGGGAGAGGGAGGGGGCAGACTTGGTTGCCTGTAGCCTCCACTTCGGCACCCATTAGGAGCATGGCTCTTCCAAAATCCAAATCAGGCGCTCCCAAGACTTGCAGTGCCTGGTCCTTTTTTGACACAGTTGCAGATGACATTTGTTTTGTCAAATGCAAGCTGTGTAATCAGAAGGTGAAAAGAGGGAAAAGTGTCAGCAACCTCAATACCACAAATATGTGGAAATATGTGCGGACCAAGCACGTGGTGGAGTTACAAAAACACACTGAAGACCTAGGCCAACCTACAGCGCTACCTACCACCTCTTCAGTTCGTGTTGTAGCCTCTTCCTCCAGCTCACACACAGCTGGTTCGGCTTCCTCACAGGATCGCCATGGAAGAATCTCTGGCACTGTTGTACAGAGACACAGTGTAATTCCACCCACAGCACCACTTTCCCTGTCATCCTCACACTCCCAGGCCAGTCTACAGCCACGTTAGCACAGGCATGGGAGAAAAGGCGCCCACACTCGGCAAACCACCCCGAAGCACAGGCTCTGAATACTGGCATTACTAAACTACTGGCCCTTGAAATGCTATCATTCAGGCTGGTGGAGACTGACACCTTCCATAACTTTATGGCATTGGCAGTCCCACAATACAACGTGCCCAGCCGCTTTTATTTCAGCAGGCAAGCCGTCCCTGCCCTGCAACAGCATGTGGAGGGAAAAATTAAACATGGGCTACAAAACGCCGTCAGTAGCAAGGTCCACCTGACCACCGATGCGTGGACCAGTAAGCATGGACAGGGACGATACCTTTCCTTCACTGCCCATTGGGTAAATGTTGTGGAGCCGGGTACAGATCTTGAGAGTGGCGCTGTACGTGTTCTGCCAACTCCAAGGATTGCAGGAATCCAGTCTGTACACATTGACTCCTCCTCATACTCCAGTTCCTCTGAATCAGCGCTGCAGGAGCCGTCACGGTCTACCTCCACATCGACCCGTGAACGGTTACCTGTTATGATGACCGATATGAGCACAGCCATGGCCAAACGTCAACAGGCCGTATTAAAATTAATTTCTTTGGGGAATCGAAGCCACACAGCGCAGGAGCTCTGGAATGCCATCAAGCAGCAGAGCGATGTGTGGTTTGTGCCAGCGAATCTCCAGCCAGGCAAGGTAGAGTGTGACAATGGCCGAAATCTGGTGGCAACTCTGGGCCTAGGCAACCTCACTCACATCCCATGTCTGGCACATGTGCTCAACTTGGTCGTGCAGAGATTTTTGAGGGACTATCCGGATCTTGATGCACTGCTTCACAAGGTCCGCATAGAGTGCGCTCTCTTGCGGCGTTCCAGCAACTCAAGATCGCGCATTGCAGCTCTGCAGCGCCGATTACGTCTTCCGGAACATCGCATCATATGTGACCTACCCACCAGGTGGAATTCAACGTTACATATGTTGGAGATGTTGTGTGAGCAGCAGGCAGAAGTAATGGAGTACCATCTGCAGCAGGCGCAAACAAGTCGCAGTGGCCGCCGTTCACACTTCACCACCACTGAGTGGGCCTCTATGAAGGACATTTGCCACGTTTTGCGTGCCTTCGATTATTCCACGCGGATGGCGAGTGCAGATAATGCACTAGTCAGCATGACTATCCCCCTTATCTGCCTGCTTGAAATAACACTGCAAGCACTAAGGGAGGAGGTTTTGGAAGACGTGGAGGATGAGGAGTCACAAATGCCATCGGCTTCTCTACAGTCTGCGCAATGTGGTTCCTCACAAAGGCCTAGGCAGGGGACACTTTGTGAGGAGGATGAGGAGGAGTCAATGGAGGAGGAAGACATCTGTCCAGAGGAGGGAGGTACACAATGCTCTAGTAATCAGTATCTAGAGCGAGGGTGGGGTGATGCAGAGCAGGGAGAGATCACGCCTCAAGCAGGGGACAGCGTTTCTTGGCCAGTTGGCAGTCTGCAGCACATGGTTGATTTCATGCTGCAGTGCCTGAGAAACGACCGCCGCATCGCCCACATTCTCAACACGGCTGATTATTGGGTGTCCACCCTCCTAGATCCTCGCTACCGGGACAACTTATAAAGCCTCATAACACCGTTGAACCGGGAGCGTAAAATGCGGGAGTACCAAGACGCACTGGTGCATTCCATCATGTTCTCCATTCCAACCGAGAGCAGTGCTGCTAGTGCTTTACAAAGCAGCTCAGTGCGTCGAGGCAGTGGAGGAAGCTCTGCACAAAGAGGGAGCAGAAGCAGTGCCTCAGCACAAGGCAAGACCAGTATGGCCCAAATGTGGCAAAGTTTTGTGTCCCCGCCGCCACAAATGTCTACACCATCACAGACGGCTCCAGTCAGCAGGAGGCAACATTTCCGTCAGATGGTGACAGACTACATGTCTTGCCCTCTCAGTGTACTCCCAGACGGCTCTTCTCCCTTCAAGTTTTGGGTCTGTAAGCTGGATACATGGCCAGAGCTTAGCCAGAATGCATTGGAGGTGCTAGCTTGCCCTGCTGCTAGTGTATTATCGGAACGCGTCTTTAGTGCCGCAGGTGGTGTACTAACAGACCGTCGCATGCGACTATCCTCCGATAACGTTGACCGGCTTACTTTTCTCAAACTGAACAAGGCCTGGATCTCTCATGAATTTGCCAGTCCTCTTCCAGAATAAATAATTGGTTGGCAACATTATCCAGGTCTCCTGTTGTGTTCATGTTTCTACCACCTGAACTGTAATCCCTGAGCTCCAACACCGCCAGTTGGCGCTCAGAAGTGCCGTCTGCACAGTCAACACTTGCTGCCGTGTTATTGGGGTTCAGTAACGTCAGCTGTTCCCCTGCTGTGTGTCCGGCAAATTCTCCTGCTCTGTCCACACTCTCACTACTACAGATTTTAAAGTTGCTCCAATTACACCTCTGGCTTCTCTGTTTTCAATATTATCCCTGAGCTTCAACACCGCCAGTTGGCGCTCAGAAGTGCTGTCTGCACAGTCAACACTTGCTGCCATGTTATTGGGGTTCAGTAACGTCAGCTGTTTCCCTGCTGTGCGGACAGCAATTTCTCCTGCTCTGTCCACATTCACACTACTACAGATTTTGAAGTTGCTCCAATTACACCTCTGGCTCCTCTGTTTTCAGTATTATCCCTGAGCTCCAACACCGCCAGTTGGCGCTCAGAAGTGCTGTCTGCACAGTCAACACTTGCTGCAGTGTTATTGGGGTTCAGTAACATCAGCTGTTCCCCTGCTGTGCGGACGGCAATTTCTCCTGCTCTGTCCACATTCACACTACTACAGATTTTAAAGTTGCTCCAATTACGCCTATGGCTCCACTCTGTTTTTAGTATTTACCCTGGGTTCCAGCACCGCCAGCTGTTTCCCAGCAGTGTCTTTGGCACGGGTACTCCCTCCTGTCCAGCCTGGTTCCAGCACGCCAGCTGTTTCCGGGTAGTGTCAACGTCACTTTGCCTCCAATGCGTTGTCCTGTCGTGTTGCGGTCGGGTTAGCCGACTCGATGGTGCCTGCAGTTTAGGTGACTCCTATGTGGGCTGCGGGATCTGGCAATGAAGGCTGGTTCCATAGTGTCAATAGGACAAGCACCCCCTGTAGGACTGTGGGTTTTGGTAACTGCGGCCGGCTCGCGGCCTTGCAACTTTTTTTTACATGGGTACCTTCTGCTACCCATCCGGGTTCCAGTACCGTCAGCTGGATCTCGGCATGCCTTTGGCTTAGGTGCCTCCTTCTCGGTATCCAAGTTCCACCAACGTCTGCTGGTCATTGGTAGTGCTTTCTGGCACAGGTACCTCCTGCTTAGTAACCGAGTTCCAGTACCGTCAGCTGGTCCTCGGTAGTTCCATTGGCTCTTGAACCTTCTGCTACCCATCCGGGTTCCAGTACCATCAGCTGGTCCTTGGTAGTTCCATTTGCTCTTGTACCTTCTACTACCCATCCGGGTTCCAGTACTGTCAGCTGGTTCTTGGCAGTGCCTTTGGCTTAGGTGCCTCCTTCTCGGTATCCAAGTTCCACCAACGTCTGCTGGTCCTTGGTAGTGCTTTCTGGCACAGGTACCTCCTGCTTAGTAACTGAGTTCCAGTACCATCAGCTGGTCTTCGGTAGTTCCATTGGCTTTTGTACCTTCTGCTACCCATCCTGGTTCCAGTACCGTCAGCTGGTTCTCGGCAGTGTCTTTAGCACGGGTACTCCCTCCTGCCCAGCCTGGTTCCAGCACGCCAGCTGTTTCCAGGTAGTGTCAACGTCACTTTGCCTCCAATGCGTTGTCCTGTCGTGTTGCGGTCGGGTTAACCGACTCTATGGTGCCTGCAGTTTAGGTGACTCCTATGTGGGCTGCGGGATCTGGCATTGAAGGCTGGTTCCATAGTGCCAATAGGACAAGCACCCCCTGTAGGACTGTGGGTTTTGGTAACTGCGGCCGGCTCGCGGCCTTGCAACTTTTTTTTACATGGGTACCTTCTGCTACCCATCCGGGTTCCAGTAGCGTCAGCTGGTTCTTGGCAGTGCCTTTGGCTTAGGTGCCTCCTTCGCGGTATCCAAGTTCCACCAACGTCTGCTGGTCCTTGGTAGTGCTTTCTGGCACAGGTACCTCCTGCTTAGTAACCGAGTTCCAGTACCGTCAGCTGGTCCTCGGTAGTTCCATTGGCTCTTGTACCTTCTGCTACCCATCCGGGTTCCAGTACCATCAGCTGGTTCTCGGCAGTTCCTCAGCCTTCTTGTACCTTCTGCAACATTTCCAAGTTCAAGCTTTTTGAAATGGTTCTTGGTAATCACTCTGGATCTCCCTGACGAGGACCCTGAAGACGAGGATCCTGAAGACCAACCTGAAGAAGACGAGGACCCTGAAGACGAAGACTCTGAAGACGAGGACCCTGAAGACCACCCCGAAGAAGACGAGGACCCTGAAGACGACAACCCTGAAGACGACGACCCTGAGGACCACCCCGAAGAAGACGAGGACCCCGAAGACGACGACCCTGAACACGAGAACCCTGAAGACCACCCCGAAGAAGACAAGGACCCCGAAGACGACGACCCTGAACACGAGGACCCTGAAGACCACCCCGAAGAAGACGAGGACCCCGAAGATGACGACCCTGAAGACGAGGACCTTGAAGACCACCCCGAAGAAGACGAGGACCCCGAAGACGACGACCCTGAAGACGACGACCCTGAAGACCACCCCGAAGAAGACCAAGAAGATGACCCTGAAGAAGTTGACCAAAAGGACAAAGAACAAGAAGACAACCACCAAGATGCAGAAGAACAAGAGACAGAAAACCAAGAAGCAGAAGTACAAGAAGCTGCAGAACAAAATGCAGAAGAACATTAAGCATAAGACTAAAAATCAGAGCAAAAGATCTTAACTAAATTATAAGCAGAAGATGACTAAGCAGTGTATGGGGGTGAGTCTGTTCCTCCTCGTGGTGCCCCTGGAAAAGACCTGCTGCTGCAGGCCAAACAGAACGCGGCAAATCCTGTTGTAAATCTTTTGTGACGGGCAGAACGAAAGGTGTAATGTTCAAACTTTTATAGATAACAACTACAGGAATGCCTGTCACAAATAAGAATATGATGAAGAAGAAGAATATGAAGAAGATGAAGAAGTAGAATATGAAGAAGAATAATAGTTGAATAAGAAGAATATGAAGAATGTTAAAAAAAAGAATAATAGGAAGAAGGTGAAGAAGAAGATGTAGAAGGTGAAGAAGAAGTTGATGAAAAAAATGCTGATGCTGAGGATGATGAAGGAGAAAGTGTGGGAGAAGTAAAAAAGAAGGTGAAGAGCATGGAAGTAGTGAAACATAAATATCTGACAAAATATAAACAAGCTTAACATAGTCAATATTTCTGTAACTCCGAACGTCTTAAAAAAAAATATTAATTCCTGCTATTCCATTTGATTGGGCTAAACCTCTATGCCTTTATTGTCTCCCCCACCTCCCCCAATACGTTCTACATTATTATTAGTTGTTTTCCTTCATGTAGAATTAATCTACAAGGAAACAAAGGGTTTATTTTTATTCCGATATTTCTGTCCCATTGACTTGCATTGGTTTCCGGTATCGGAATCGGCGATATCCGATACTTTTTGGGTATCGGTCCGATCCAATCCGATCCGATATTTCCCGATATCGGAAGGTATCGCTCAACACTACTGATGAGGCATACTTTGGTATTGTCGAAATTTGAAGGTAAGACGGTGTATGGCTCAACCTCCCACTGATCATCTAATTTGTGAACTCTTCTTTTCCTTTTGAGTACCTGTTCTCCAGGTGACAAGGAAACTGCAGGTGCGTGCTGATTATAAGTTTTCTCCTGCCTCGGTCTCGCCTGGGACAAACTTCTCTCCACACATTCTTGCACCTTGCGGTATTGTTGCTGACGCTCCGTATCCCAGTCTGCATCTGGTGATGTTGTCTCAGGTGTTAAAACTCAAATGGTTAAGTCAATGGGTAACTTGCCAGGTCTTGCTCTCATCAGGTAGGTGGGTGTACAGTTGGTGGAGTTCACCGGGATGTGGATATATAGGTCCACCAAATGTGGTAACTTCTCTGGCCACAGGCTACGTTCTTCAAGGGGCAATGTCTTCAACAGGTCTATTACCACCTGGTTCATTTTCTCGCACAACCCGTTGGTCTGAGGATGATACGGCGTCGTTCTTATTTTCTTGCAGCCGTACAGGTTAAAGAATTCTTGAAACACTTCTGCTTCAAAGGCTGGACCTTGATCGGTCAGCACTCGTTCAGGGTAACCGTGTGGGTGACAAAAGTGTTGTTGAAACGCTGTCGTCTGATCTTTCACTGGCACTACTACCAGGAATCGGGAGTAGTGGTCTACTATGGTGAGAGCATAGACATAGCCTGACCGGCTTGAGGCTAGCTTCACGTGGTCCAAGGCTACCAGTTCAAGTGGTTGTTTGGTGATTATGGGCTGCAGGGGAGCCCTCTGGCTGTCACGGTCTTTCCGTCTCAGGTTGCATGGACCACATTCTCGACACCATCTCTCAATTGCTTTCCTTATGCCAGCCCAGTAGAATCGCTCACATAGCAGGACTTCCAACTTCTTCCACCCAAAGTGTCCTACTCCATCGTGGTACACTTCTAAGACCATTGGCGCATCCCGCCTCGCGACTACAACCTGCCAGACCAGTTTGTGCGTCTGGGAGTTGATGATTCTCCAACACAGCTTTCCCTCGTAGATGAACAACTTGCCCTTCCCCTTCCACAACTGTTGGGTCTCCTGTGGAGCATCTGGATTAGGGTGCGAGTCAGCTTGTGTCAGCAACTCCTTTACTAGGCGGACAGCCGGGTCTCTATCCTGCGTCTCTGCCCAACCATGGTGGGGCAATGGGTTAAACGTAGCCTCTCTGTTGGAGGAGCGCTTGTTCCTCACACAGTGGGAGCACTGGGTCACCCCGTGATGATGGAAAGCCGGTAGCTCTATCTCCTCCAGCTCTTCCGGGTCTTCTCCCCCATCTGGCAAGTTGGGCATCCTGGACAGCGCATCAGCATTAGCGTTTTTATGCTTGATGGTAAACTCGTAGTTGGACAGTCGAGCCATCCATCGTTGTTCTAGGGCACCAAGCTTCACATCTCCAGGTGAGTCAGCGGGTTGTTATCCGTGAAGACTGTAAATTTGGAGGAGGCGAGGTAGTGATTGAAGCGCTCTGTTACAGCCCAGACTATGGCTAAAAACTCCAACTTAAAGGAACTATAATTGTCAGGGTTCCTTTCCGTGGGCCGGACCTTCCTGCTGGCGTAGGCAATCATTCTTTCTCTGCCCTCCTGTACCTGGGACAACACCGCTCCCAATCCCACGTTGCTGGCATCCGCATACAGTACAAAGGGTTGGCCATAGTCGGTGTAGGCCAGGACTTCGTCTCATGTAAGAGCCACTTTCAGTCATGTGAAGGACTCTTCTTCTTCTACACTCCACTTGAACGGAGGATTGAGGTTCTTGGCCTTCTTGGACTGGCCTACTAAGAGGTCCTGCATGGGTGCCACTATCTTGGGGAAACCCTTGATGAATCTCCTGTAGTAGCCTACCAGCCCGAGGAACTGCCACACTTCAGTAACAGTGGAGGGTCTTGGCGAGTCCTTAATCACGGTGACTTTTTCATGGTCTGGTGCTACACCTTCGGCGCTTACCACATGACCTAGGTACTGCACCTTGGGCTTGAACAGGTGGCACTTGGATGGATTTACTTTCAGGCCATAACCACATAGGGCTTCGAACACCTCTGCCAGGTGCTCCAGGTGGTCTTTGTATGTCTTTGAGTAGACAACTACGTTGTCTAGGTACAGCAGAGTGGTTTAGAAGTTTTTGTGTCCTAGGCAACACTCCATTAACTGCTGGAAAGTTCCCGGGGCGTTGCAGAGCCCGAATGGCATGCAGTTGAACTCGCAGAGGTCCATTGGTGTCTTAAAAGCGGTCTTCTCTCTGTCTGCCTCTGCCATGGGACCCTGCCAATACCCACTGGTAAGATCTATAGTGGAGAAATAGTTACTGGATCTCAGTGCAGCTAATAATTCCTCAATTCTGGTTAATGGGTAGGCTTCCTTATGTGTAATGCGGTTAATCTGCCTATAATCAACACACATCCTCATTGTACCATCTTTCTTTCTAACGAGGGAGCTGCCCAGGGGCTACAACTATCTCTGATCATCCCAGCCTCCTTCATCTCCTCTAACATTCCCTTGGCACATTGATAGTGAGCTGGGGGTACAGGCCGGTACCTCTCTTTAATGGGCAGATGATCTCCCGTGGGGATATGATGTTGGACCCCTTTTACCTCTCCAAAGTCTAAGGGTGTTTGCTAAAGACTCGCTCATATTCTTGGACCACCCGGTACACCCCCAGCTTTTTGTGCAAAGGGGTGGAGTCATTGCCTACTTGTAGCTTCTGACACCAATCCTCCACCTGCCCCTTGGAGCCATTATCCTCCACCTCTTTGGACGGAGGCAAGGGTTCCACTGCCTTTATTGCATTGTTACTGACAGTGAACAACTTAGCAAGGGTAGCATACCGGGGTAAATGGACCTCTTTCTCCCCACAATTCAGGATGCGTATCATTACTCTCCTCTTGCAGACATAGACTACCCCCTGGCTGTCAAGATGGTGGGCCTACTATCAGAGTATACGGGTTCTACCAGGGCCTGATAATCTTGACCACTGAGACCTATTGCTGCCCGACACCATATTAACATTTCACTCCTAGGGGGCATTGCAATGGGGAATGGATCACTCATTATGACACTGCCGACTTCTCCTCCAGACAGCTCTACCTGTTGTCTCTGCATCAGGGCTTTGATCTCCTTCTGTAGAACTCGCTGCTGACCAGAGCTGTCAGCCTCTGTGACCTGTTGCAACTAAACAATAATTTCCCCAAGACAATTCTCTATCACATTGGTGCCTAAGGTTATCATAGGATGGCTTTCTCGGCGATCAATATCAACAATAATTATTCCTTGTGATATCAATTCTACTCGACCAACCTTTATGGTCACCTCTTTATACCCCACCTGAGGCAAGGGCTGACCATTGCTGGCATAGATGTTAATATATTCATCTGGACTGTGGGTAATGTCTGGATCAGTCCAGTATCGTTTATAAAGGATATATGGAATTGTTGTCACTTGGGATCCAGTGTCCAGAAATGCGTTCATCGGGATGCCATCAAGCACGACAGGTAGGACCGGTCGTACTCCCATGTACTTGTCTCGCCAGCTTTGTGGGCCTGATCGTCTTATTCCTCTGCCCCAGGGGTTGCTCGTTTAAATTGCAGAATCTTGCGAGGTTCCCCCCCTTTTGACAGCGGCGACAGATGGGTTGTCCGTTCTGGTCGTAGCGATCGCTGTTTCTCCCTCTGGTCAGTGGAATCCTTCTCTGCCGTCGCCTCGGGACGTCATCTGGACTGGAAGCCAGCTGGATCCTTTCCTTTGGAGACATTTGCATGGCCTGCACGGTTTTGGTTAGTGTAGCCATACTTTTGGTCAGCTCCTGGACCTGAAGGCGTAGATCTGCAGAGGGGTCATTATCTAGGGTCTGTGCGTCAGCCTCCACTGGTGCTGGGGAAATGGACGCCACCTCCTGGTGGTATGTGATAGCTGGGCACCAGGGGGGTGCAGTGCCACTTGGGGTTGATTCTCGCAGCACCCGTATGGCACGGTCTTTAAATTGCACAAAGTCCAGATCAAGGTTTTGCAGAGCCATAATGCGCAGCTGTGTCCGGTGAGCATTAGACAGGAGCCCCTTAATAAACTGTTTGGTTAGCAATCTGTCCTCGCCTCGCACACTGTCGAGGTCTACCTATTTAATGGCCTGCAGCGCCTCCTGCAGGTTTAGAGCATAGTCCCGTACATTGTCCTGCACCCTTTGTTTGCACCCGTTGAACTTCATTTTAATCTCTGCTGCTGTGCGGTTGTCAAAGGTATCCTTCAACCGGGCCAGTATTTCCTTAACAATGCTTTTGTCCCTGCCCGGTCAGGACTTCACCTCCCTCTGGGCTGTACTGATTAGCTGGGCTATAAGGACGCTAACTTTATGCTCCTCAGACAGGGGGTACACTTGAAACAAACTGCGCAGTCTCTCCTCAAAGTCGCTTAGGGTGTGCGACTCCCCTGAGTACTGGGGCAACCACGCCGTTCCTGGTATATATGGCATGGATAACGGCATTACAATGGCGGCGGCCGCGCCCACGGCTGAATCCTCTCCCAGGTTGGGCATCTTCCTCCCCCCTAGTGAACCTCACCAGGTCCTGGGTTTCTGCTGATGTACCAGTATGCTGCTCTGCCGGCAAGAGGGATCGCTTACCCGGCAGTTCCGGATCGGGGCCTCCTGCTTCCCCTCGGCTGACAGCAAATGACGTGATGATACAGTTCAGTAAAGTCTATGGCACACAGTACCCGGTTATACCGGGCTTCGTTAATCATGTTCGTGACGCCAAGTATGACGCGCCCCCTGGGACGTGGGGTACTCGTTAGCTGGGCAGTCGGCAGAAGTCATGGTGGCAGTGACCCGGTCCGTAATCCAGGGTGGTCAATTAAAGGGAAATTAAAAGGGGAATAAAGTTTTTATAGAGATAATGTTCGTGACGCCACCTGTGGTATGCGGCTGTATGGGGCCGCCACTGCGGTGTAAATCCACTGGAGCTGATGGTGACGCAGCATAGTTGGTTCAGCTCTCCACAGGCAGAGCTAAGCTCCAGGGCAGTATATGAAGAATTGTGGAACTTGATGTTGTTGGTGCAGTGTAATGCAGGGCTGAGTGCGCAGGTAATGACCAGACAACAACTTAATGGTGGTTTCCTCTTATCTTTACTTGCGGTTTGCTGAGCAGACTGGGGCACGGGTACTAGCTGGTAGTAGAGGTCCGGGAGGCCTGGAAGAAAGTTGGGGATCCACCTTGCCAGGTGAAGTTGTAGGCCTTCCCTCTGCGCTATTCTCTTTGGCCCTGCTGCTTGAAGCTATGCTGCACCCCTCGTCCCTGAGTAAAACGTCTTTTTCCTCACCCGTATGGCAGGCAGCTCGGGCCTTCCTCAAGTCTCACTCTCACATGGCGGTGCTGGGCCCTATGGTGCTGCTGTGCCGCCGGGCGTCTGGTGGGGCCAGAAGATCTGCAATCTCCTGCCTTCCGGATTCAGCTGCTGGGCCTTCAGTTTTGGCTTTGTTTTGTAACTGTTTGTATAGCGTCCTGAGTTTAGGCGCAATCTGTGCAGCTTATTTTCCTTGTTATGAATCAGAATCAATTTGAAACTCGGAGGAAAACACTTACAGAAAACACAGAGCAAAAATTACAGCAATACGATAACAAACTACGGACTCTTCTGATTCATAACAAGTAAAAGAAGCTGCACAGATTGCGCCTAAACTCAGGACGCTATACAAACAGTTACAAAACAAAGCCAAAACCTGACAATTTGGACAACCACTCCATTCCAGACACAGAAGCATCTAACTGTGGCATCAATCTCTCAGATTATACACCCAACAAAGCGGAGTTGGCTGTGCTTTCTAGGGGACTCTCATTTTGTCCTACTAAGGCCCTAGATAAAACTGAACTCTGTAGTGATATGGAAAATTATTTCAGGAGACTGCGCCTGAGGGAATACTTCAATGCTACAGAAGATTCAGAACCCACCCTTAACTGAAGGAACGGGGATCTTGACAACCAAGAAGAGGTCAGATTGGACACCTCCACCTGGACGAAACCCTCATTTGGATACATATATAGACTCCTTCAGACATGTGATAAAATCCACCATCTTAGACACAAACAGTAGACAAGCATCCAACATCAGTACCCAGGAGAGAAAGGCCATACAATCTTTGAAAACCAACAAAGAAATCATCATTAAACCTGCTGACAAGGGTGGTGCAATAGTCATGATGAACACATCAGACTACATGAAGGAAGCAAACAGACAACTGATGGACACGCGCTACTACAAAAAACTGGAGTCTGACCCTACACAGGACTATTACAAGGAACTAAACAAGTTGGCATCGTGTCTGCCTGACGAATCCATAAGAGCCGATGACCTGATACCAGAGAGTCCAAGAATAGGGACATTCTATATGCTCCCCAAAATCCACAAATCTGGAAATCCAGGAAGACCAATTATTTCATGTGTGGGCACCCTTACTGAGCAAGTTTCTGGATGAGTAGAGTGTGTTCTTAAACCACTGGTAAAGAGTACACCCAGCTACATTCAGGACATGACAGACCTACTGAATAAACTAGCAGCAATAGGTCCTCTACCAGAAAGAACCATCCTAGCCACCATGGATGTGGAATCTTTGTATTCTAATATCCCACACAAGGATGGATTAAATGTCTGCAAAATCTTCATAGAAAATACAGGAATTGTTGCTGATTCTGTGGTCAAAATTACAGAATTCATCCTCACCCACAATTACTTTGAATTTGATAACATATATCTACAGGAAACTGGTGCAGCGATAGGAAGTAAAATGGCTCCACAGTACGCAAATCTTTTCATGGCCAAGATTGAAAGTGACTTTTTGTCCTCATGTCCCATCAGGCCTCTGGCCTACTATCATTTCATTGACGATATTTCATTTCATCTGGATTGGGTCTGAGCAACAGCTGAAGACGTTCCATGAACACTTTAATCGATTTCATCCCACCATCAACCTAGCACTCAACTACTCCTGTACTGAAATTAACTTTTTGGACACCGTCATCAAGCTACAGAACAATGAAATAGAGACATCCTTGTACCTGAAACCAATCGACTGTCCTACATATCTTAAATGGGACAGTTTCCATCCAAAACACATAAAAAACTCTATTGTTTACAGCCAAGCTACCAGATACAATCAAATACGTTCCAACCAGATGGATAGAGACAAACACCTTGATGGCCTCAGAAAGACCTTTATGAAACAGGGCTACCATCCAAGAACAATTGAGAACCAGATTACAAGAGCCACCAGAATATCAAGGAATCATCTCCTACATTACAAAACCAAACAAAAAAACAACCGGGTGCCTCTAGTCACCTACAATCCAAATATGGAGGCGCTAAGAAGAGCTGCACGGAAACTACAACCCTTACTACAAAAAGATGCGCGATTACAATCCATATTTCCAGACCCCCCACTTCTGTGTTTCAGGCAGCCCCCAAATCTAAGAAGCATCATTGTCAGATGCTCCCTGTCATCTCCACTAGCTACAGGTACCTTTCCTTGCAACCAGAAAAAATGCAAAACCTGTCCGTTTATAACGACCACAGACAAGATAAAGATTCCCAATTCACATCAGGACTATAAGATCGCAGGTACGTTCAGCTGTATCACATCTAATGTAGTGTTCTTAATTATATGTACCAAATGTCCAGCTGGGGGTCTTTATGTAGGGGAGACAGGGCAAAAACTTAGAACAAGGATGAATCATCATCGCCACACAATAAAAGAAAAAAGAATAGATCTGCCTGTAGCCTAGCATTTTTGTTCCCTTGATCACAGCATAAAAGACATGAAATTACTGGTATTAAAAGGTAACTTCAAATCTCAAAGAGAAAGAAGAATCTCAGAATATAAACTGATGGTGACCTTTAACACTTTCAGAGCAGGAATGAATGTGTCGCATGGATTTATGTCATTCTACATCAACTAAGGAATGTGCTCCTCAGACTCTCAGACCTGTGAGGCCATCACAACACTGGACCTAGTCACAGGACAATAAAACCTTCACACTCCTTATCTATTAACTGCTAAAATATTTATAGCCAGAACTGTTTATCTCTTCCATAATAACTCTGCTTTTCATCACCTCTCTTACCTATTGCATTTTTTTTGCGTCTTATTGTGTATAAATATGTGACTCTTCAGATTTTGTAGTATACTATGCCTGATGAAGAGACCTGAGTAGTCTCGAAAGCTTGCAATTTGTTACCATCTTTTCAGTTAGCCATTAAAATGTATCAACCACTGAGGACTCTCAAATCTAAATATTTTTCTACAGAGAGACTGAAATTTTGCAGTGACAGAAACTGCCTGGTGACTTGCGCATTCCTCGATGACCCCTAACTGGAGCATTTGTTTTACCTCAGCCGTGCCGGCTTGCCTCCGTGCTTCGGGGTACCTGGTACGGTCTCAATCGTACCATTACCCCAGGTTCGGTGACAATGTCATGTTGGAGAACCGCAGTCCTACCCGGTAGCTCTGACAACACATCGGTATTCCGCTGCACCAGCGAGCGAGCCTTCCGTCACTGCTGTTTATTGAGAGCATCACTTATCCTGACCTCTCCCCCGGACACACCCCTGGCTGAGGGTACACGTACTACCAGCCAATCGCCCTTGTTAAAAGACCTGACCGTGGCTCTTTTATTATATGTGCGCCTCCGTGCTGCCTGGGCATCTGATAGATTTTTTTTCACAATGGGCATGGCTGCCCCGATCCGGTCCTGCATACTAGCCACGTGTTCAATTATACTCCTATGTGGAGTCGGCTCTTGTCTCCACGTCTCTTTGGCTACGTCCAACAGACCCCTAGGGTGTCTGCCGTACAATAATTCAAAGGGAGAGAGCCCTGTGGAAGCCTGGGGTAACTCACGGACGCCGAACATCAAATAGGGTAGTAACATGTCCCAATCCCTTCTGTCTTTAGAAACCACCTTTTTAAACACGAACTTGAGGGTTTTACTGAACCGTTCTACTTGGCCGTTGGTTTGAGGGTGGTACGCCGAGGTGCGCAATTGTTTTATTTTTAGCTGTTTGGACATAAAGGGGTCCCTTGATCCATCAGGATCTCCTTAGGTAGCCCAAGGCGACAGAAGATGGCAAACAGCTCCCGTGCAACCAGCTTTGCCGAGGTGTGACGTAGCGGTATAGCCTCCGAGTACCGGGTGGCACAGTCGACGACCACAAGTATATGTTGGTGGCCACGCGCGGATTTTACAATGGGCCCTACCAAGTCTATTGCAATCCATTCAAAAGGTACCTCTATCACTGGCGGAGGTACCAATGGGCTACGGAAGCTTGCGGTGGGTGTGGTCAGCTTTCACTCGGGGCAGGATTTGCAGTACTTTTGAACCTCCACGTAAATCCCCGGCCAAAAGAACCGCTGCAAGATACGCTCTTACGTCTTTTTAACCCCTAAGTGTCCACCCAGCAGGTGTGTGTGTGCCGTCTCCAGAACCGCCCGATGGTATGGCTGAGGTACCACTAACTGTTCCACGACCTCGTCCCTGATTTTGTCTACCCTATAGAGCAACTCACCATTGACCACCATGCGTGGAATCACAGTATCTGCATCGGGCTGTTGAGCTACACCATTTACCTCTAACACCCTTTTCCGCGCCCAAGTCAGGGTGGGATCCTGTAGCTGAGCTGTCCCAAACATGCCACGGGACACTTTCAGCTCGGGGATCAATGGGGTCTCCTCGACCTCTCCTGCCAGCACCTCTAGGGGAAACCTATCAGGGTTACACTCTGTCCCTAGGTTGGACACCCTTATGGCAGGTACCCCTGACTCGGGTTCTTTGGGTACAGCGCCCGTAATAAATTTTAACAGGGAAGAGTGTTTTTTGTTTTCCTGCAGAGTCCAGAACAGGGGCAAGTCTCTTCCCAACACAGTCTCATAGGGAAGAGTTTTTACCACCCCACTACATGTTTTGTGTCCCCACATGGCGTAGACAACACTACCTTCGCGGTTGGGTATTCTCAGAGGTCCCCATGGATACACACCACCTCGACTGTCCATCCTCTGGGGTTGACTCCTGCCACCAGCGACTCATGTACCAAAGTCACTGGGCTCCCCGAGTCTAAGAGGGCATCCGTTGGGTACCCATTAACCAGTACCTGGCACAGTTGGTGTTCACTGTCCGGGAGGTCGTCATTTGCAGAGCGGACAGTCTGGGTGTGCAGTGAGACCTGGCGGTTATACCTGCAGTCCATGGGCTCTGTAGTCAGGGGGCAGTTAGCAACCACGTGTCCTGGCCCCTGACACCGCCAGAACCTAATGGCGGAGGTACTGTTAGATCTTTTGACCTTATGGGAGGGAACCGGTCTTCTGCCACTCTCACTCCAGGGTTCCCCTTCAGCACGGGTACGGTGCTGACTGTCCTCAGCAGAGGGATGCGACCCCTTTCCCGTTTCCTGGTCTGGCAGGGTCTGGCGCGACAGCCGAGAGGGGGCAGTGTCCCGTATAAAGTCCTGAGTGGTCGAGTACCACTCGATCAGGCTGACCACCTGGTCGAGGGTGCCGGGGTCCCCTTGCCCCACCTAACATTGGATAGCGGCCGGCAGAGTCCTCACCAGCCGGTCGCCCACCACCCTCTCCATCAACTGGGCTGGAGTCAAAGACTCAGGCTGGAGTTATCTCTCTACCAGCTGCAGAAGGTCATAAGCCTGAGACCGGGCGGGTCGGGTCTCCACAAAGGCCCATGAAAATATGTGTTGAGCCCTCACGTATGTATTGACCCCCAGTCAGGCAAGGATCTCACCTTTGAGCCTCTGGTAGTCCTGGGCGTCCTCCCGACTGAGGTCGAAGTAGGCCTTCTGGGCATCGCCGACCAAAAACAGAGCCACCACTTCTGCCCACCGGCCGTCTCGTAGGTTTTCCCGCTCTGTCGTGCGTTCATAGATGGACAGGAAGGCTTCCATGTCGTCCTCCGGTCCCATCTTCCTCAACGCTGAGCGAACCTTGTCCCGGGCCTCTCGATGTTCCGGAATCGGTGTTATGGCAGCAATCTGTTGCAGCAACAGTTCATTTGTTTTTTGCTGCTGCTGGTACAGTAGCTGCTGCTGATTGTGCTGCTGTTCCCGCTCCTGCTGTTGCCACTGAGCCTGCAGCTGCTGCTGCTGGGTGAGTACCAACTGCTTTAATAGCTCCTCCATTTTGTCCATGGGGTGGGGCTAAAAGGTGGCAGGCCGGATTGTGGTCATGAAGCTGCCGGTGGGGTATGCCTCAGTCACAATGCCCGCATTCTCCACCAAACTGTAAGGCGGCGGTGTTCACACCGTGCAGTAACTGAGGCAGTGACCCAAGCAAGTCCAACATAAGCAGCTTTTATTCAGCAACTCACGGGTAAAACAGAAAGTCCTCCGGTTTGCAGCTGGGTTAACGTAAGTCCATAACAAGGGTTGCCGTGGGCAACGGCCGCGCTGGGCCGCTCAGAGCCTGACGGGTGCAGAGCCTTCCCAGGTGTAGGTTCAGCTACACACAGACCCGCCAAGCTTTCTTTTATGCTCCTAGCAGGTACCAACACTGAACAACAGTAATCCTTAATACAGGGTTTTTAAAGGAACTGTGGCAAGAGCCACTGGAAAACCTGGGTTGGAGGGAGGAGGCCGCCGCACTGCCTTCCTGTAACCTCCTCCAAGAAATGAAGGTCCTGTTGGGTTTTACTAATCTGCCTTAGCCTGTGAGCATGACCAGGTCAATGCTCACCTTCATTCCTGCATTGCAGCCGCAGGTGTGTCTGTGACTGCAATGCACTCCAATGGATTTAATAGGTCTCTGTACACATTCTGGGGATATATAACGTCCCTCGTATACGATCCCAGTCACTGCCTCACACTAGCTAATATCTCTCATTACACAGATGAACACTGAGCTGCGTCTGGCTCTAGCAGTGACAAGAATATAATGGCGCTGAGGGAACATGGCCACTTTTCATATTGAGAGGGCATGTGTTTTCTGCAGCTAATTGTGAATTCCTTATGTCTGGATGGTGTAGATACTTCCTGCACTATGATTGGCTGGCCGCACTTTCCTCAGTTAAAGTTACCGCCCACAGGAAAAAAAAAACTCTGCGCCGCTGATCTGACCTGTTCTAAGCTCTCAACAGCCCCCACACTCACCTGGCACATGCTCATCATACACTTGCACTATGCTAACAAAACTGTTCAAAATGCCGTGCTTCCCCTGTATTCACGGTGCCGTGCAAAGTCGTCAGTGGCTTCCACTAATATGTCCCATGTTTGTGTTATGAAGGGAAAAATTAAAATACTACTGAATATTTTGTTTGTTATTCCCATTTCTACTAAATGAGGCCTTCCATTTGGCTGGGGCTATTTGTCTGCTGCCCTTTTATATAAGGTGTGAATCGGGACTGCTGCTGTATCTACTTTGCTATGAGGGATTATGAAAGTGGCTGGTGTTAGTCTGGCAAGAGTGAAAACTCCTCTCATGTCTGGGCTCATCCACTTGTAAGCACAATGTCTGCAAACCAAGAATACTCCTTTCGGGAGAACACAAATGTGGGTTGGGGTCTGTATACAATATAATAAATTCAAAAGTTCCAACATGGCTTTATGGGTGCATTAAGTATTATTCTTTTGCTTTCTGTTCATGTTAAAGGTACACTTACCTGTTTTTACCTCCCTGACAGATGATGTATTGCAGTCTTCAACACCCTTTTGGTACACTATTAGAGATGAGCGAACATTTCAATGTTCGGTTCGGAAATGTTCGCCGAATGTTTAGACAGTCGCCGATTTTATTCGTCATACTTTTCCAAACACCATAGGATTCAATGAGGGGGACAAAAAAAAGCATATACAACAGCTTCAAAGGGGCCCAAAAGCTGCCAAAACACATCAAATTAGGGGTAGACACTTGGAAAGTGCCATCAATTGACCCAGAGTACAAGTACTATAATTATTACAGCGACATTTATTCCATGGCGTGTTACATGTTAAAAGGGGTCACCAACTGGTACAAGAGGAGAGAGGACCCTTCCCGCGATGGCGCACAACCAATGTACAAGGGATGGGAGAGGATACAGTAGGTCAGGGTACAGCTTGTCGTGCAGCGGTATGCAGGAGCAAGGCTTACCACAGATTGTACGCTTGTCTTCAGCTTCCTTTTAAAGGTTTCTATGGTAAGCAACAGTCTGATGTGTTGGGATAAAGCATTACACAGTAGGTGAGATGCACGGGACAAATCTGGCATGCGATTGTGACAAGAAGAGATAAGAGGGAAGTAGAGAAGGAGATCTTGGAAGGATGGGAGGTTGCGTGCAGGTAACTAGTACAGGGAGACTACGTCACACATGTATGGAGGAGACAGATTTTCAATGGCTTGGTATGCCAAAGTTAGACTTTTCAACTGGAGTCTCTGGGCAACAGTGAGCCAGTGCTGGGATTGACAGAGGGGGGAAGCCTGGGAATAGTGGGGAGACAGGGGGATTAATCAGCCAGCACAGCTTAGAATAGATTGGAGGGGTGCGAGAGTGGTAGAAGGGAGGCCACAGAGCAGGAACTTGTAGTAGTCGAGGTGGGAGAAGATGAGGGCGTGTATTGGTGTTTTTGTAGATTCATGGTTAAGGAATGTGCAGATCTCCTGGATACTAGCTAGAGTTAGAGTCAGCAGCAAGTGGAATGGGCTTGGATCTGACGTTTGAAGGACAGATCAGAATCAAGCTTGCAGGACTGGGGAGAGTGGGAGCCATTCACTTTGATGGATAGGTTAGTTGGGGGGTATGAATGAGATGGTGGAAAGATGATGCATTCTGTTTTATCCATGTTAATTTTTACAAATCTAGCAGAGAAAAAAAATTAAATACAGGACGCACATTGTGAGATTCTGGTTAGTAAGGAGGTGATATCAGGTCCAGAGATTTAGATCTGTGTGTCATCAGCATAGAGGTGATACTGAAAGCCTTGAGATTATGAGCTGTCCCAGGCTAAAGGTGTAGATGGAGAAGAGCCTGGGTCCTAGAACTTAACCTTGGGGGACACCGACACATAGGGGGTGAGATGAGGAGGTGGTGTGTGAGTGGGAGACACTGAATGTCGTGTCGGTTAGGTATGAAAAGATCCAAGACATGGCCAGGTCTGTGATGCCAAGAGATGAGAGTCTGTAGTAAGAGGGTATGGTCTACTGTGTCGAAGGCAGATGACAGGTCTAGGAGGAGGAGGACAGAGTAGTCTTGCTTGGATTTGGCAGTTAGTAGATCATTGGTGACTTTAGTCAGGGCAGTTTCAGTGGAATGTTAAAGTCGGAAGCCAGATTGTAAGCGGTCAAAGAGGGAGCAGAAGGAGAGGTGGGAGGACAGTTCAAAATAGACGTGTTGATCCAGTAGTTTGGAGGCATAGGGGAGAAGTTAGATGGGGTGATAGCTAAACATAGGAGGGCTTTTGGAAGATGGGTGTGATCGAGGTATGTTTGAATCATGAGGGGAAGACGCCAGTTGTTAGTGACAGGTTGAAGAGGAGGGTTAGGCTTGGTATGAAGACTGTGGTACGGTTTGGAGTGAGGTGGGATGGTATAGGATCAAGTTCACAAGTGGTGAGATGTGATTTGGAGAGTAAAGATGATCTTCCGTGATGGCGGAGAAACTGGTTTTGGAGAAGGAGAGTTGAGTCGTTATGAGAAGGGGCTGTTGGGACTTTAAGCAAAAGCTTTGCCCTATGTTGTCAATCTTCTGCTTGAAGAATGAGGCTATGTCTTCAGCTGAGAAGAGAGGAGAGGGAGGAGGAGCTGGTGGACAGAGGAGGGACTTGAAAGTACTGAATAGCTATTTAGGGTTGTGAGACACGCATGATATGAGAGATGAGAAGTAGGTTTGTTTTGCTGCAGTGAGCAATTGTGCAACATTTTTAAAACGTCTGTTACTGGACTCCACTCCCTTTCTTTGGCAGTCACACAGTGGTACGCCTTGTAGTTGGGGGAAGGAAGAACATGTGCTCCAGTAGATGACAATTGCTGCATCAAGTGGCCTCTGCTTCTCTTGCTCCACCTTAACATTACACACAGTACAGTCCTAAGAGGTGCCACCCCAATTACCCTTGTTTTCACCCATGTCACAGCTCTCCAACCGGCCAACTGACTGTGGGGAAGCACAAATGGGCGAGTCTGCAGAGCTGTTCACACACTTATTCCGGAGCATCAGAGGTCTGATCAAAAGCTTCACAGACTCAAGAGGGGGAAAGCATGTGTAGCGATGCCCAAAATTTTTTTCAGTTGATCCCGGCCCAGGTGAAGTAGGTTCCGAGAAGAATCCAAACCCTCGTCACCAGACGTTAACCACTGGGGGTGGACATGGATGGGTTGGAGAAAGAAATAAATACACACCGGAATATGGAGAACTAAGCTAATATACAACATGAGTTGGAGAGCTAAATGAATAAGATAACACGGGTTGGAGAACTAAACTACTAAACAGCTAGGGTTGGAGAAGTAAACCACTACACACCAGAGGATGGAGAACTAAACCACTAGACACCAAGGTGTCACTAGACAGCAAGTGTTGGAATCCCCAAGGCTTGAGGGACAAACCTCTGTTTCTAACACTTCCTCCAGTGCTTCTGCATCCTCCACCTCCTCTAGGGCCTCCATCTGCGCCTGCAACCTCTGCCTTACTGAGACACACACTCCAACAGTGCAGATAGAATCCCCCCCACCTCCGTACTGCGCAGCCAGGTCTCACCACAATCAGGCAGTGTTAAAAAGAATATGCCTTGGAGATCGCAGTCATACAGCTGAAGAGTTGTGGACAGCTCTCCAGGCTGAGTTTGAGCAATGGCTGTCTCCACTGAACCTGGAGCAAGGAAAGGCCGTGTGCGATAACGATGCAAACCCAGTGGCGGCCCTACGCCGGGTCAACCTCACACACATGCCTTGCATGGCTCGCATCCTCAATCTGATGGTACAGCAATTTCTCCACCACTATCTCGGCTTGGATGAGCTGCTGCAGAATCCACGGTCTTTGCATGCTCACTTAACCCTGCTGTTCTGTTCAGGCCTACTATACACTTATAATGTTTCGGTCATTTTTGACCCAACCTATTAAAGTATTTTTAGCTAATTTAAGTGTTTTATTTGAGTACCTGTTTCATTATTATACTGTATGTGAACATGGTTGTTCATAAACAAATGAAAATGAAATCAAAAACTTAATTTTTATTTTTTTGCATCAAAAAATGTTACATGGCCTTATTGCAATAGTCATGCATATTGCTCATTTGCACATAAAAAATATTCTTTATATAACTGTAAACTATAACTAATAACATCAAAGTGTATGTAAATATATTTTTTTCAAAAAATAAAAAAACTAAAAGTTCAGTTTTTTCTATATAAAATGGTAAATAAGGTTCATGGTGCTAAATTTACTGTTTGCACTGGTCACAAGTATAATTTACACGTCTTTTGCATAAGTACTTTGTACAACTGCAACATATCATATTTGTTTTGTGATTACTTGATGTTGGACAGAAGGCACATCGTTTCTGTTTAAGGCTGGTTGCTTTGCTGGTGGAGGCCATGGCTATCATAGCAGTGCCGGTGGAAGCCGTTGGTTCACTTTCTTTAGCATGCTGTTGGATCATGTGGACAATGGCTGCTGCTCCATCATCTCTGGGTGTTACTTTTCTTTTCAGTAATTTTCCCAACTCCTCTATAAAAATTCTTCTTTTCTATAGTTTATTTTTGTTCCAATTTGGGTGTATTTCACGCCATAACACGAATGCATTGTATGCCGACCCATCAAGAATGTTGTAAAAAACAACCATTGGCCACCGATTTGTTTTGCTTTTACAGGTGTAAGTGCCTATGAGTTGATCTAGAGTATCAACTGCCCCTTTTGCGGCATTCTAATGTAAAATCATGTCTGGCTTTCTTTCGTCTCGATTACTGATTGTACATGGTGCATTGTGCTCATCAGAATGACCTGTTTGTGTTTTTGGAACATAAGAAACTACTGTTGAAAATAAGAAAATCCTTTCATTTACAATGTGAAATGTTGACAACTGAATTGAACTATTTCTCTATGAACAGCAAGGTAAATAAGATACAGCAAACAAATTTTGCACATAACTATAATGGAAGCAAATCCATCTGCAGTATAGTAATTTGAAAATGTATGTATGTGTAAATCTGCACAGACCAAAAGGACCTAGATAAATTGATAAATAGTAGTAGATGCAATATATAGTCCAAAATGAGATTATAACTAGCATTGAGCGATACCTTCCGATATCAGGAAATTTCGGATCGGATTGGATCGGGCCGATACTCAAAAAGTATAGGATATCGCCGATTCCGATACCGGAGACCAATGCAAGTCAATGGGACACAAATATCGGAATGAAAATAAACCCTTTCTTTCCTTGTAGGTTAATTCTACATGAAGGAAAACAACTAACAATAATGTAGAATGTATTGGGGGAGGTGGTTGCCCAAATCGATGGAAACAGTGCTCACAGTGAAACATGAAAAGTCGGCAAATCAGCAGCGGCATACACCGGTACCCGACAATTTAGAACAGAAAGAATAGAGCTTCACACATAGATTAGATAGATAGAAACATGTCAGTCACATATATAATAAGTACAGTGACAGTGTTGCTTACTGTATTTGTCATTTAGTGTAAAGGATTTATTTAAAAAAATAATAGTGTTTTCATGCACCGTCACTTTAAAAAAGCCGGCCTGCAATTCAGCATCGGTACCCGACAATTTATAACAGAAAGAATAGAGCATCACACATAGATTAGATACATAGAAACATGTCAGTCACATATATACGAAGTACAGTGACAATGTTGGTTACTGTACTTGTCATTTAGTGTTAAAATAAAGGATTTATTAAAAAAAAAAATTGGCGTGGGGTTCCCTGTAATTTTAGTCTCTAGTAGTGTTGAGCCACCCCCGTAGTGTTCGAGTTCGGTTCGGTTCGTCGAACACCCGTGTGTTCGCCAAACTGTTCGTCGAACTGTTCGTCGAACACCTTCGAACACCGTTAAAACCAATGGCAGGCAAACAAAAACACATAGAAACACATAGAAAACACCTTCAAAGGTGTCCAAAAGCTGACAAACTGCTCAGAAGACATAACTAACACATGGAAAAGTGACAAGTACATATAGTCATGCGAAAATAAAAGAGGTGGAGGAGTAAAAGGAGGGGGAGACACAGATATAGGCATGTCATGCCCTTCTAAAATCCAAAAAGTGAGAAGCCGACACGGCCAGTCCGCTCCTGCCCGTGCCACCTCCGTGTCGCCGGGTTTGTGCCAGAGCCGCGGTGAACCCTGACGGCCAGCCCCCCTCTCCCAATACTGGTGCCTGTCCGCTGGTGGGTCGAGCGAGCCCCCCTGTGGTGGAGGCAGCTCTAAGCTTTTTAATTTAAATTGTCTCTCTAATTTGAATGAATACACTTTAAATCCATTTACAAGGATCTATTGGAGGGCAAGTCTCATGCCAGCAGCCGCGGTAATTCCAGCTCCAGTAGCGTCCACTAAAGCTGCTGCAGTTAAAAAGCTTTTATAAGGATCGAGCTCGGCTGTCCACCGCAAGGCATCCTACTGCCAGTCCCAGCCCCTATGCCTTGGGGTGCCTCCTGATGCTCTTCACTAAGTATCCCATGGTCCCGAAGCATTTCCTTTGAAAAAATTAAGTGTCTAAACTACAGGTGGTGCAGCTTGCTTAACAGCCGGGATAATCCGCTCACTAGCAGACACTGCTAATAGGCACAAAGTATTTCCTGGGCTAGATGCAGTTAAAAATTTGTAATTAGATACTCTCGTTGGATGCTGAGAAAGCATTCCATAGAGTCTCCTGGCACGCCATATATGATTCTCTTAAAAAGCTTGGGGTAGGGGTCTAGGGGACCCTTTTATAGCCAAAATCACGGCCCTGTATCGCAATACGTCACCTAGGCTGAAGATAAATGGAACTGTAGCACCCTGAGGGCTCGGTTGCTACAGACGTATTGCACCTCACCCAGAGGTGTGATATCTCACTCTCAGGTAAGGATGGAGTGTGGATCAGGACCCGACACCTGCATGCATTACACCACATTGCCGTGGGGCAGGGCGACCAATATGCCCCTGAGATGGGCACGACAGTCCCTGTCCCTGGCTGGAGTGGGGGGAGGGAACACTGAGGAAGGGGAACCCTGTAGTGCAGGAGCAGGGAGGAAGCAGTTCCTGGGTGCATTGAGAAGGGAGTATAAAAGGTGGGCACCATCTTAGTTCAGTGCAGAGAAGTCTGAGTAGAAGTGGCAGGGAGCAGGGGCTCTGCATGAGCTCTGCTCCGGAGGCGGGCCTAGTAACAGAGGCCCAGGCCTGGAAGAGGGAGAAGGAAGGAAGAGGAGCGGAGAAGGCTCCAGGAACGAGGAATGAAGGGATCCCAGGGGTGCGGACGGGCGAGTCGCCACCGCACGCCCGAATCCACCTGCGTGGAGGGGTCAGGCCAAAGGGGGAGACCGGTCCCCGAACTAGTGGAGGCAGGAAACGACCCTCAGCTAGAAACCGGAGGCTCTGACATTTTATGTGGCGCAGCCCCTCGCTACACCCGCTAGGAAGGCACCACATAGGGTCAGGGAAACTGGCGCCAAGTTTACCAAGAGGAGGCCCGAGGCAGCCGGACAGAAGTGTTGGTAAGAAAGGCCAGACAAAGGACACACAAAGGGGGTCCTGTGAAGTGCTCCAAAGTTATCTGGGAGTTGTCTGAGCCCCTCACCTGGTGAGCACAGTACGACGAGGGCAGCCGTTACCTGCAGACGTGGTCTGGATAATAAGAACTGTGAGTAAAGGCCCTGAACTGCATCACTGACTCCGTGTCGTTACTGCTGCTGCCCTGCACCATCACCCCCATCCTCCGCATACACTACCCTGAGGCTATACTCCTCCCGTGGGGAGTTATGCTACGCTCTGCTGCACCCACAACACCAGCCTCAGTGGTCTGCCCTGTAGCGGCGGTTCACTCTGACCGCAATCCACGGGTGGCGTAGTCGGACATTTAAACATGAAAACCACATAAATAGTTCCGCCACTGGTTTGACCGCCCTGAGCCACGGAACTGGGTCGCCACCACGAAGACTACAACCACCAGCATCCACCAAAAAGGGTCCGGCTCCGGGTGTCCCAAGGCCCAGGGGGTGCGTCAGAACATTTTCATCACCTTTCACAATCACCAATGGGACAAGGCAGTGATGTCCTCTGTCCCCTCTCTTATACATCCTAGTGACGGAGCACCTGCTCTCATCAATTCGCCATAACCCCAATATTAGGTGGATTGAGGTGGGAGGCACCGAGTACAAGTGCTCTCTATTTGCTGATGATGTCCTAGTATATATCACTCAATCACATATATCCATCCATGCTGTTATGGCTGAAATAGATCACTTTGTTACATGGTAAAATTTTAAAATCAATGCAGCGAAGTCTGTGGCCCTCGATGTCTCCCTCCCCAAATTCATATAGGATTCCATCCAGTCCAACTTTCCCTTTGCCTGGCCCTCACAGGGTATCAAATACTTAGGAATTCCTATTCATAGAGACCTCTCCCATCTATGTTATCTTAATTTTGGGCCCTTTATTGAACAACTCCATACAGACCACGGTTGGCAAGTTAGAACTGTAAGATTCACTACGTGAACCACTGGTGTTTTGTGGAAAAGCACATGTACACTGCGTTCCAAATTATTATACAAAAAGTGTTTAGGAGTGATAAGGGAAGAATTTGTTTGTTTGTCAGTTAAACTCATTGATGGTGATGTGTGTCAGGGCTCTTTATATCACTGTAAGCAATTGCAGACACCTGTGCTAATTAGTTTGGCAGGTGTGTCCAATGAAAGGCAAGACTACTTAAGAAGGCTCTCTCACATTATTAAGCAGCCTACATTTTCTGCCAAAATGGGAAAGAAAAAGGATGTGTCGGCTGCTGAGAAGCAACAAATTGTGGAGTGTTTAGGTCAAGGCATGACTACAATCAACATTGTGCGATGATCAGGATGAAGTGTCTTGGCAATCAAGAAGTATGTAGCTGATTCACAGTACACACGTGTGCGTGCTGATAAGGGCAAATTGAGGACTCTTTCCTACAGGCAATTACGTCAGGTTGAAAGAGCAGCGGCAAAAAAGCCTTGTCATAGCAGCAGACAAGTTTTTGAAGCTGCTTGTGCCTCCAACGTCCCCCGAACAACAAGATGCAGGGTCCTTCAGAGGTTTGCAGCTGTGTATGCGCCATCCTGTCGACCTCCTCTATCCACTTCACACAAGCAGAAACGGCTCCAGTGGGCCAAACATTACATGAAGACTGATTTCAAAACTGTTTTGTTCACGGATGAGTGCCGTGCAGCGCTCGATGGTCCAGATGGATGGAGTGGAGGATGGCTGGTTGATGGACACCCCACGCAAACACGGCTACAGCGTCAACAAGGAGGAGGTGGAGTAATGTTTTGGGCTGGAATCATGGGGAGAGAGATTGTCGGCCCCTTTAGGATCCCTGAAGGCGCTAAAGATGAACTCCATAATGTATGTGGATTTTCTCAAACAGCACTTCCTGCCATGGTTCAAGAAGAAGAACCGTGTATTTCACAGCAAGAACATTTTTCTGCATGATAATGCACCATCTCATGCTGCACATAAAACATCTGCATCTCTGGCTGATATGGGCATAAAAGGGGACAAACTTATGGTGTGACCCCCATGCTCCCCTGACCTCTACCCCATTCAGAACCTTTGGAGCATCATTAAAAGGAGTGTCTATGATGGCGGGAGGCAGTTCACATCTAAGCAACAGCTCTGGGAGGGTATTCTGTCCTCATGCAAAACAATTGAAGCAGAAACCATCCAAAACCTGACAAATTCAATGGACGAGAGAGTTCAGAAGCTCCTTTCGAACAAGGGGTCCTATGTGAAAATGTAACATCACCTAGAATAAAGTTTTGAGTTGAAAACTGTTTGATTTCAGTTTCTAACAACCTGCTAATGCTTATAATTTCAAAAATGACCATTTTTTTGGTCTTTATTAAAATGAAAAGGTTGATCGAAAAGTTTGGGGGATCTAAGAGTGTGGCAACCCAGTAGTCATGATTACTTCGAATTCTGACAATATGAGGGTCATGCTGCAGGTAGTGCAGCAAGAAGGCACTTATGTGCCTTGCGCATCTCGGAGCCCCAAAATTATTTTCCGGGCTAGATGCAGCTAAAAATTATTTTTAATTTTAAATCTGGTGAAGCTTTAGTATAGATGGCCTAATAGGATCAGTGCTGCACACTGCTACAAAGCCCAAATTATTTTCCAGTCAAGATACAGATAAACATGATTAGTAATTTGAAAGCTTAAAACGGTTGGTAGGGTGATTTTAACCAATCATCAAGCTTTTACTCTCCCCAGGATGACACAGGGGTAGAAAAGTCGTTTCGGATCCATGATTTGTTCATCTTTATGAACGTGAGTCTGTCTACATTATCAGTGGAGAGCCGCGTGCGCTTATCTGTCAGCACACCACCAGCAGCGCTGAACACATGTTCAGACAGAACGCTGGCTGCGGGGCATGACAAGATCTCCAAGGCGTAAGTGGCTAGCTCCGGCCATTTATCCAGATTGGAAGCCCAAAAAGAGCAAGGGTCCAGTGACACAGTCGTGGCTTCAATGTTTACTTGGAGATACTCCTGTACCATCGTCTCTAGGCGTTGACTATCTGTCAGACTTCTTGTCTCCTGTGGCCTTGCAAAGGATGGGCTAAAAAAGTGGTGAAATGATTCCGCAAAATTGATGTTACCAGCAGATACTGTGGTTCTGTTACGGTTTGAGTGCTGAACACTTGACGGTCCCACGGTTGGCATGTTGGAACTGTGAGATTCACTACGTGCACCACTGGTATTTTGTTGAAAAGCACATGTAAGATTCTGCAACAGTCTCTGCTGATACTCCTGCATGCGTGCATCCCTTTCTATGGCAGGAATAATTTCTGCAAATTTACTTTTGTACCGGGGATCTAACAGTGTGGCAACCCAGTAGTCAGGATTATTTCTAATTCTCACAATTCGAGGGTCATGTTGCAGGTAGTGCAGCAAGAAGGCACTCATGTGTGTTGCGCATCCAGGAGCACCAAGTCCCTGTTGTGTTGGTGGCGAGGTAACAATCATGCTTCCTTCCTCTGTCCTCTCCCCCCAACCTCGCACAACAGAAATGTGATCAAGGTCTCCCTCATCTGATGAGTCTTCCATCAGTTCGTCCTTCACTTCTTCCTGGGCTCCTGCACCTTCCTCACTAGTTTGGCTGCTACCATGCGCCCTGGTAAAACCATCTCCCCCACCCTCACATGCCTGCCGCCTTGGTGCTGCCGACCGTCTGGACCTTGCAGATGTTAGCCCTTCCGCATACAACTCCTCCTCCTCTACTTCCTCCACCTCCTCTTGTGCCACCACCTGACTCCGAATTCTGTTTAACATGTGCTCCAGCATGTAAATCACCGGAATAGTCATGCTGATAATGGCATCGTCAGCACTAAACATTAGAGATGAGCGTTGTTCTACTCGAACTGTTCGCCAATCTCAAAGTCGAGCTGTTTTGGGCGGTGTTCGAGCCGGTCGGCGAACACGAACAATTTGAGAAAAATTCGGCTGTTCGAGGTTATGTTCGTTAACTGTTCGTGCACCAAAATCATAACTGGATTTTTTCTCAGTAATGATGAAAATTAATGTTAATACGCAGTTTGAGTGTACAGCGGGGCGGGGGGAGGGGCAGGGGATGGATCTCTGCAGGAACAATGAAGATCTCCATTTTTTTTTCTCTTTCCCGCATTTGCAGTGGGGAGGTGCAATCTGTCAGCCTATCAGCAGCGCACACACGGAGCGAAGTGCTTTTTTTCACACAAGCAAGGGCATGTGTGATTGGCAGTGTATGTCACATGTCCTTGCCCTATAAGACCAAGCCATTTTCCCCGTCGCCACCATTTTCTCACTGCTGCAGCTGCGTGTTAGACGGCACCGCTGTTGCTGTGTGCGCTATACCTTGTTAATTTCAAGCCAATTTTCGCACAAATATACAGATAGCTTGGGAGTAGGGAATAGTTGTGATTGCAGTCCTTTTAAGGACTAGGTTACAGCATTTCCTACGACTTTTATCAGGCAGGTCTGTGCTCTTGCAAAAAAGAAGCAAGACAAAAATATATCTCATACCCTACCATAATTATATATAAATGTAAAGCAAAGTTGCATAATAAATATAGGGTACTTAGTGAACTATTTTTGATCAAAAAAAGTATACAAGCCGTCCCACCAGCGGCAAGGTGACCCTAAATTGGGACGGTACCTATACTGCCTATATTAAAAACCTTACTGTATATCAAAGTTGAAATAATGCATATAAAAGGGTAGACAAATAGGACCGGGTCCCAACTCCAGACCACCCAGGCCCGTGGTAAGCTACATATATACCAATCAGCTCAACAAAGGGCATGCCACACCCTTAAATTGCACAGAATGCAAACAAGTCAAAAAACCAGACAATGTGAACTGAGGTCTAAGATGGCAGACATACAAGAAACAGAGGCATGTTCACACTAGCAAAAAAGAAGCAAGACAAAAATATATCTCATACCCTACCATAATTATATATAAATGTAAAGCAAAGTTGCATAATAAATATAGGGTACTTAGTGAACTATTTTTGATCAAAAAAAGTATACAAGCCGTCCCACCAGCGGCAAGGTGACCCTAAATTGGGACGGTACCTATACTGCCTATATTAAAAACCTTACTGTATATCAAAGTTGAAATAATGCATATAAAAGGGTAGACAAATAGGACCGGGTCCCAACTCCAGACCACCCAGGCCCGTGGTAAGCTACATATATACCAATCAGCTCAACAAAGGGCATGCCACACCCTTAAATTGCACAGAATGCAAACAAGTCAAAAAACCAGACAATGTGAACTGAGGTCTAAGATGGCAGACATACAAGAAACAGAGGCATGTTCACACTAGCAAAAAAGAAGCAAGACAAAAATATATCTCATACCCTACCATAATTATATATAAATGTAAAGCAAAGTTGCATAATAAATATAGGGTACTTAGTGAACTATTTTTGATCAAAAAAAGTATACAAGCCGTCCCACCAGCGGCAAGGTGACCCTAAATTGGGACGGTACCTATACTGCCTATATTAAAAACCTTACTGTATATCAAAGTTGAAATAATGCATATAAAAGGGTAGACAAATAGGACCGGGTCCCAACTCCAGACCACCCAGGCCCGTGGTAAGCTACATATATACCAATCAGCTCAACAAAGGGCATGCCACACCCTTAAATTGCACAGAATGCAAACAAGTCAAAAAACCAGACAATGTGAACTGAGGTCTAAGATGGCAGACATACAAGAAACAGAGGCATGTTCACACTAGCAAAAAAGAAGCAAGACAAAAATATATCTCATACCCTACCATAATTATATATAAATGTAAAGCAAAGTTGCATAATAAATATAGGGTACTTAGTGAACTATTTTTGATCAAAAAAAGTATACAAGCCGTCCCACCAGCGGCAAGGTGACCCTAAATTGGGACGGTACCTATTCTGCCTATATTAAAAACCTTACTGTATATCAAAGTTGAAATAATGCATATAAAAGGGTAGACAAATAGGACCGGGTCCCAACTCCAGACCACCCAGGCCCGTGGTAAGCTACATATATACCAATCAGCTCAACAAAGGGCATGCCACACCCTTAAATTGCACAGAATGCAAACAAGTCAAAAAACCAGACAATGTGAACTGAGGTCTAAGATGGCAGACATACAAGAAACAGAGGCATGTTCACACTAGCAAAAAAGAAGCAAGACAAAAATATATCTCATACCCTACCATAATTATATATAAATGTAAAGCAAAGTTGCATAATAAATATAGGGTACTTAGTGAACTATTTTTGATCAAAAAAAGTATACAAGCCGTCCCACCAGCGGCAAGGTGACCCTAAATTGGGACGGTACCTATACTGCCTATATTAAAAACCTTACTGTATATCAAAGTTGAAATAATGCATATAAAAGGGTAGACAAATAGGACCGGGTCCCAACTCCAGACCACCCAGGCCCGTGGTAAGCTACATATATACCAATCAGCTCAACAAAGGGCATGCCACACCCTTAAATTGCACAGAATGCAAACAAGTCAAAAAACCAGACAATGTGAACTGAGGTCTAAGATGGCAGACATACAAGAAACAGAGGCATGTTCACACTAGCAAAAAAGAAGCAAGACAAAAATATATCTCATACCCTACCATAATTATATATAAATGTAAAGCAAAGTTGCATAATAAATATAGGGTACTTAGTGAACTATTTTTGATCAAAAAAAGTATACAAGCCGTCCCACCAGCGGCAAGGTGACCCTAAATTGGGACGGTACCTATACTGCCTATATTAAAAACCTTACTGTATATCAAAGTTGAAATAATGCATATAAAAGGGTAGACAAATAGGACCGGGTCCCAACTCCAGACCACCCAGGCCCGTGGTAAGCTACATATATACCAATCAGCTCAACAAAGGGCATGCCACACCCTTAAATTGCACAGAATGCAAACAAGTCAAAAAACCAGACAATGTGAACTGAGGTCTAAGATGGCAGACATACAAGAAACAGAGGCATGTTCACACTAGCAAAAAAGAAGCAAGACAAAAATATATCTCATACCCTACCATAATTATATATAAATGTAAAGCAAAGTTGCATAATAAATATAGGGTACTTAGTGAACTATTTTTGATCAAAAAAAGTATACAAGCCGTCCCACCAGCGGCAAGGTGACCCTAAATTGGGACGGTACCTATACTGCCTATATTAAAAACCTTACTGTATATCAAAGTTGAAATAATGCATATAAAAGGGTAGACAAATAGGACCGGGTCCCAACTCCAGACCACCCAGGCCCGTGGTAAGCTACATATATACCAATCAGCTCAACAAAGGGCATGCCACACCCTTAAATTGCACAGAATGCAAACAAGTCAAAAAACCAGACAATGTGAACTGAGGTCTAAGATGGCAGACATACAAGAAACAGAGGCATGTTCACACTAGCAAAAAAGAAGCAAGACAAAAATATATCTCATACCCTACCATAATTATATATAAATGTAAAGCAAAGTTGCATAATAAATATAGGGTACTTAGTGAACTATTTTTGATCAAAAAAAGTATACAAGCCGTCCCACCAGCGGCAAGGTGACCCTAAATTGGGACGGTACCTATACTGCCTATATTAAAAACCTTACTGTATATCAAAGTTGAAATAATGCATATAAAAGGGTAGACAAATAGGACCGGGTCCCAACTCCAGACCACCCAGGCCCGTGGTAAGCTACATATATACCAATCAGCTCAACAAAGGGCATGCCACACCCTTAAATTGCACAGAATGCAAACAAGTCAAAAAACCAGACAATGTGAACTGAGGTCTAAGATGGCAGACATACAAGAAACAGAGGCATGTTCACACTAGCAAAAAAGAAGCAAGACAAAAATATATCTCATACCCTACCATAATTATATATAAATGTAAAGCAAAGTTGCATAATAAATATAGGGTACTTAGTGAACTATTTTTGATCAAAAAAAGTATACAAGCCGTCCCACCAGCGGCAAGGTGACCCTAAATTGGGACGGTACCTATACTGCCTATATTAAAAACCTTACTGTATATCAAAGTTGAAATAATGCATATAAAAGGGTAGACAAATAGGACCGGGTCCCAACTCCAGACCACCCAGGCCCGTGGTAAGCTACATATATACCAATCAGCTCAACAAAGGGCATGCCACACCCTTAAATTGCACAGAATGCAAACAAGTCAAAAAACCAGACAATGTGAACTGAGGTCTAAGATGGCAGACATACAAGAAACAGAGGCATGTTCACACTAGCAAAAAAGAAGCAAGACAAAAATATATCTCATACCCTACCATAATTATATATAAATGTAAAGCAAAGTTGCATAATAAATATAGGGTACTTAGTGAACTATTTTTGATCAAAAAAAGTATACAAGCCGTCCCACCAGCGGCAAGGTGACCCTAAATTGGGACGGTACCTATACTGCCTATATTAAAAACCTTACTGTATATCAAAGTTGAAATAATGCATATAAAAGGGTAGACAAATAGGACCGGGTCCCAACTCCAGACCACCCAGGCCCGTGGTAAGCTACATATATACCAATCAGCTCAACAAAGGGCATGCCACACCCTTAAATTGCACAGAATGCAAACAAGTCAAAAAACCAGACAATGTGAACTGAGGTCTAAGATGGCAGACATACAAGAAACAGAGGCATGTTCACACTAGCAAAAAAGAAGCAAGACAAAAATATATCTCATACCCTACCATAATTATATATAAATGTAAAGCAAAGTTGCATAATAAATATAGGGTACTTAGTGAACTATTTTTGATCAAAAAAAGTATACAAGCCGTCCCACCAGCGGCAAGGTGACCCTAAATTGGGACGGTACCTATACTGCCTATATTAAAAACCTTACTGTATATCAAAGTTGAAATAATGCATATAAAAGGGTAGACAAATAGGACCGGGTCCCAACTCCAGACCACCCAGGCCCGTGGTAAGCTACATATATACCAATCAGCTCAACAAAGGGCATGCCACACCCTTAAATTGCACAGAATGCAAACAAGTCAAAAAACCAGACAATGTGAACTGAGGTCTAAGATGGCAGACATACAAGAAACAGAGGCATGTTCACACTAGCAAAAAAGAAGGGTGTGGCATGCCCTTTGTTGAGCTGATTGGTATATATGTAGCTTACCACGGGCCTGGGTGGTCTGGAGTTGGGACCCGGTCCTATTTGTCTACCCTTTTATATGCATTATTTCAACTTTGATATACAGTAAGGTTTTTAATATAGGCAGTATAGGTACCGTCCCAATTTAGGGTCACCTTGCCGCTGGTGGGACGGCTTGTATACTTTTTTTGATCAAAAATAGTTCACTAAGTACCCTATATTTATTATGCAACTTTGCTTTACATTTATATATAATTATGGTAGGGTATGAGATATATTTTTGTCTTGCTTCTTTTTTGCTAGTGTGAACATGCCTCTGTTTCTTGTATGTCTGCCATCTTAGACCTCAGTTCACATTGTCTGGTTTTTTGACTTGTTTGCATTCTGTGCAATTTAAGGGTGTGGCATGCCCTTTGTTGAGCTGATTGGTATATATGTAGCTTACCACGGGCCTGGGTGGTCTGGAGTTGGGACCCGGTCCTATTTGTCTACCCTTTTATATGCATTATTTCAACTTTGATATACAGTAAGGTTTTTAATATAGGCAGTATAGGTACCGTCCCAATTTAGGGTCACCTTGCCGCTGGTGGGACGGCTTGTATACTTTTTTTGATCAAAAATAGTTCACTAAGTACCCTATATTTATTATGCAACTTTGCTTTACATTTATATATAATTATGGTAGGGTATGAGATATATTTTTGTCTTGCTTCTTTTTTGCTAGTGTGAACATGCCTCTGTTTCTTGTATGTCTGCCATCTTAGACCTCAGTTCACATTGTCTGGTTTTTTGACTTGTTTGCATTCTGTGCAATTTAAGGGTGTGGCATGCCCTTTGTTGAGCTGATTGGTATATATGTAGCTTACCACGGGCCTGGGTGGTCTGGAGTTGGGACCCGGTCCTATTTGTCTACCCTTTTATATGCATTATTTCAACTTTGATATACAGTAAGGTTTTTAATATAGGCAGTATAGGTACCGTCCCAATTTAGGGTCACCTTGCCGCTGGTGGGACGGCTTGTATACTTTTTTTGATCAAAAATAGTTCACTAAGTACCCTATATTTATTATGCAACTTTGCTTTACATTTATATATAATTATGGTAGGGTATGAGATATATTTTTGTCTTGCTTCTTTTTTGCTAGTGTGAACATGCCTCTGTTTCTTGTATGTCTGCCATCTTAGACCTCAGTTCACATTGTCTGGTTTTTTGACTTGTTTGCATTCTGTGCAATTTAAGGGTGTGGCATGCCCTTTGTTGAGCTGATTGGTATATATGTAGCTTACCACGGGCCTGGGTGGTCTGGAGTTGGGACCCGGTCCTATTTGTCTACCCTTTTATATGCATTATTTCAACTTTGATATACAGTAAGGTTTTTAATATAGGCAGTATAGGTACCGTCCCAATTTAGGGTCACCTTGCCGCTGGTGGGACGGCTTGTATACTTTTTTTGATCAAAAATAGTTCACTAAGTACCCTATATTTATTATGCAACTTTGCTTTACATTTATATATAATTATGGTAGGGTATGAGATATATTTTTGTCTTGCTTCTTTTTTGCTAGTGTGAACATGCCTCTGTTTCTTGTATGTCTGCCATCTTAGACCTCAGTTCACATTGTCTGGTTTTTTGACTTGTTTGCATTCTGTGCAATTTAAGGGTGTGGCATGCCCTTTGTTGAGCTGATTGGTATATATGTAGCTTACCACGGGCCTGGGTGGTCTGGAGTTGGGACCCGGTCCTATTTGTCTACCCTTTTATATGCATTATTTCAACTTTGATATACAGTAAGGTTTTTAATATAGGCAGTATAGGTACCGTCCCAATTTAGGGTCACCTTGCCGCTGGTGGGACGGCTTGTATACTTTTTTTGATCAAAAATAGTTCACTAAGTACCCTATATTTATTATGCAACTTTGCTTTACATTTATATATAATTATGGTAGGGTATGAGATATATTTTTGTCTTGCTTCTTTTTTGCTAGTGTGAACATGCCTCTGTTTCTTGTATGTCTGCCATCTTAGACCTCAGTTCACATTGTCTGGTTTTTTGACTTGTTTGCATTCTGTGCAATTTAAGGGTGTGGCATGCCCTTTGTTGAGCTGATTGGTATATATGTAGCTTACCACGGGCCTGGGTGGTCTGGAGTTGGGACCCGGTCCTATTTGTCTACCCTTTTATATGCATTATTTCAACTTTGATATACAGTAAGGTTTTTAATATAGGCAGTATAGGTACCGTCCCAATTTAGGGTCACCTTGCCGCTGGTGGGACGGCTTGTATACTTTTTTTGATCAAAAATAGTTCACTAAGTACGCTATATTTATTATTCAACTTTGCTTTACATTTATATATAATTATGGTAGGGTATGAGATATATTTTTGTCTTGCTTCTTTTTTGCTAGTGTGAACATGCCTCTGTTTCTTGTATGTCTGCCATCTTAGACCTCAGTTCACATTGTCTGGTTTTTTGACTTGTTTGCATTCTGTGCAATTTAAGGGTGTGGCATGCCCTTTGTTGAGCTGATTGGTATATATGTAGCTTACCACGGGCCTGGGTGGTCTGGAGTTGGGACCCGGTCCTATTTGTCTACCCTTTTATATGCATTATTTCAACTTTGATATACAGTAAGGTTTTTAATATAGGCAGTATAGGTACCGTCCCAATTTAGGGTCACCTTGCCGCTGGTGGGACGGCTTGTATACTTTTTTTGATCAAAAATAGTTCACTAAGTACCCTATATTTATTATGCAACTTTGCTTTACATTTATATATAATTATGGTAGGGTATGAGATATATTTTTGTCTTGCTTCTTTTTTGCTAGTGTGAACATGCCTCTGTTTCTTGTATGTCTGCCATCTTAGACCTCAGTTCACATTGTCTGGTTTTTTGACTTGTTTGCATTCTGTGCAATTTAAGGGTGTGGCATGCCCTTTGTTGAGCTGATTGGTATATATGTAGCTTACCACGGGCCTGGGTGGTCTGGAGTTGGGACCCGGTCCTATTTGTCTACCCTTTTATATGCATTATTTCAACTTTGATATACAGTAAGGTTTTTAATATAGGCAGTATAGGTACCGTCCCAATTTAGGGTCACCTTGCCGCTGGTGGGACGGCTTGTATACTTTTTTTGATCAAAAATAGTTCACTAAGTACCCTATATTTATTATGCAACTTTGCTTTACATTTATATATAATTATGGTAGGGTATGAGATATATTTTTGTCTTGCTTCTTTTTTGCTAGTGTGAACATGCCTCTGTTTCTTGTATGTCTGCCATCTTAGACCTCAGTTCACATTGTCTGGTTTTTTGACTTGTTTGCATTCTGTGCAATTTAAGGGTGTGGCATGCCCTTTGTTGAGCTGATTGGTATATATGTAGCTTACCACGGGCCTGGGTGGTCTGGAGTTGGGACCCGGTCCTATTTGTCTACCCTTTTATATGCATTATTTCAACTTTGATATACAGTAAGGTTTTTAATATAGGCAGTATAGGTACCGTCCCAATTTAGGGTCACCTTGCCGCTGGTGGGACGGCTTGTATACTTTTTTTGATCAAAAATAGTTCACTAAGTACCCTATATTTATTATGCAACTTTGCTTTACATTTATATATAATTATGGTAGGGTATGAGATATATTTTTGTCTTGCTTCTTTTTTGCTAGTGTGAACATGCCTCTGTTTCTTGTATGTCTGCCATCTTAGACCTCAGTTCACATTGTCTGGTTTTTTGACTTGTTTGCATTCTGTGCAATTTAAGGGTGTGGCATGCCCTTTGTTGAGCTGATTGGTATATATGTAGCTTACCACGGGCCTGGGTGGTCTGGAGTTGGGACCCGGTCCTATTTGTCTACCCTTTTATATGCATTATTTCAACTTTGATATACAGTAAGGTTTTTAATATAGGCAGTATAGGTACCGTCCCAATTTAGGGTCACCTTGCCGCTGGTGGGACGGCTTGTATACTTTTTTTGATCAAAAATAGTTCACTAAGTACCCTATATTTATTATGCAACTTTGCTTTACATTTATATATAATTATGGTAGGGTATGAGATATATTTTTGTCTTGCTTCTTTTTTGCTAGTGTGAACATGCCTCTGTTTCTTGTATGTCTGCCATCTTAGACCTCAGTTCACATTGTCTGGTTTTTTGACTTGTTTGCATTCTGTGCAATTTAAGGGTGTGGCATGCCCTTTGTTGAGCTGATTGGTATATATGTAGCTTACCACGGGCCTGGGTGGTCTGGAGTTGGGACCCGGTCCTATTTGTCTACCCTTTTATATGCATTATTTCAACTTTGATATACAGTAAGGTTTTTAATATAGGCAGTATAGGTACCGTCCCAATTTAGGGTCACCTTGCCGCTGGTGGGACGGCTTGTATACTTTTTTTGATCAAAAATAGTTCACTAAGTACCCTATATTTATTATGCAACTTTGCTTTACATTTATATATAATTATGGTAGGGTATGAGATATATTTTTGTCTTGCTTCTTTTTTGCTAGTGTGAACATGCCTCTGTTTCTTGTATGTCTGCCATCTTAGACCTCAGTTCACATTGTCAGGTCTGTGCTCTTAAATAGATAGATTGTGGGAGTAAAGACTAATTGTAATTGGAGTCCTTTTGAGGACTAGGTTACATCAGTTCCTATCAGTTTTTGCCAGGCAGGTCTGTGCCAGTGCTGTGCAAGTTTTTTTCACAGCATTTGGCTGAATCTAGCAAAGCTAATCCTTTTTGGCCTATTGCAGAGTGTGTTAGTCAGTGGAGTAGCCTATCTGTGTTGCAAGATATACCACCTGTGTATAGAATACCAATTTTTTTACTGCACCTAGTGAAGTAAAATCTTTTGGGCATAGCATCATTCTATTAGTCCATCTATACTGACCTCCATCAGGTTGCAAACTGAATATAATTTTTTTCTGCATCTAGGTCTGAAAAAATATTTGGGCTTCTAGCGGTGTGTGGGACTTGGTCTATTAGTCCATCTATACTGACCTCCATCAGGTTGCAAATTAAAAATAATTTTTTTCTGCATCTAGCTCTGAAAAAATATTTGGGCTTCTAGCAGTGTGTGGGACTTGGTCTATTAGTCCATCTATACTGACCTCCATCAGGTTGCAAATTAAAAATAATTTTTTTCTTCATTTATCTCTGAAAAAATATTTGGGCTTCTAGCAGCGTGTGGGACTTGTTCTATTAGTCCATCTATACTGACCTCCATCAGGTTGCAAATTAAAAATAATTTTTTTCTGCATCTAGCTCTGAAAAAATATTTGGGCTTCTAGCAGTGTGTGGGACTTGGTCTATTAGTCCATCTATACTGACCTCCATCAGGTTGCAAATTAAAAATATTTTTTTTCTGCATCTAGCTCTGAAAAAATATTTGGGCTTCTAGCAGTGTGTGGGACTTGGTCTATTAGTCCATCTATACTGACCTCCATCAGGTTGCAAATTGAATAAAAAAATTTTCTGCATCTAGCTCTGAAAAAATATTTGGGCTTCTAGCGGTGTGTGGGACTTGGTCTATTAGTCCATCTATACTGACCTCCATCAGGTTGCAAATTAAAAATAATTTTTTTCTGCATCTAGCTCTGAAAAAATATTTGGGCTTCTAGCAGTGTGTGGGACTTGGTCTATTAGTCCATCTATACTGACCTCCATCAGGTTGCAAATTAAAAATAATTTTTTTCTTCATTTAGCTCTGAAAAAATATTTGGGCTTCTAGCAGTGTGTGGGACTTGTTCTATTAGTCCTTCTATACTGACGTCCAGCAGGTTGCAAACTGAATATAATTTTTTTCTGCATCTAGCTCTGAAAAAATATTTGGGCTTCTAGCGGTGTGTGGGACTTGGTCTATTAGTCCATCTATACTGACCTCCATCAGGTTGCAAATTAAAAATAATTTTTTTCTGCATCTAGCTCTGAAAAAATATTTGGGCTTCTAGCAGTGTGTGGGACTTGGTCTATTAGTCCATCTATACTGACCTCCATCAGGTTGCAAATTAAAAATAATTTTTTTTCTTCATTTAGCTCTGAAAAAATATTTGGGCTTCTAGCAGTGTGTGGGACTTGTTCTATTAGTCCTTCTATACTGACGTCCAGCAGGTTGCAAATTGAATATAATTTTTTTCTGCATCTAGCTCTGAAAAAATATTTGGGCTTCTAGCGGTGTGTGGGACTTGGTCTATTAGTCCATCTATACTGACCTCCATCAGGTTGCAAATTAAAAATAATTTTTTTCTGCATCTAGCTCTGAAAAAATATTTGGGCTTCTAGCAGTGTGTGGGACTTGGTCTATTAGTCCATCTATACTGACCTCCATCAGGTTGCAAATTAAAAATATTTTTTTTCTGCATCTAGCTCTGAAAAAATATTTGGGCTTCTAGCAGTGTGTGGGACTTGGTGTATTAGTCCATCTATACTGACCTCCATCAGGTTGCAAATTGAATAAAAAAATTTTCTGCATCTAGCTCTGAAAAAATATTTCGGCTTCTAGCGGTTTGTGGGACTTGGTCTATTAGTCCATCTATACTGACCTCCATCAGGTTGCAAATTAAAAATAATTTTTTTCTGCATCTAGCTCTGAAAAAATATTTGGGCTTCTAGCAGTGTGTGGGACTTGGTCTATTAGTCCATCTATACTGACCTCCATCAGGTTGCAAATTAAAAATAATTTTTTTCTTCATTTAGCTCTGAAAAAATATTTGGGCTTCTAGCAGTGTGTGGGACTTGTTCTATTAGTCCTTCTATACTGACGTCCAGCAGGTTGCAAATTGAATATAATTTTTTTCTGCATCTAGCTCTGAAAAAATATTTGGGCTTCTAGCGGTGTGTGGGACTTGGTCTATTAGTCCATCTATACTGACCTCCATCAGGTTGCAAATTAAAAATAATTTTTTTCTGCATCTAGCTCTGAAAAAATATTTGGGCTTCTAGCAGTGTGTGGGACTTGGTCTATTAGTCCATCTATACTGACCTCCATCAGGTTGCAAATTAAAAATAATTTTTTTCTGCATCTAGCTCTGAAAAAATATTTGGGCTTCTAGCAGTGTGTGGGACTTGGTCTATTAGTCCATCTATACTGACCTCCATCAGGTTGCAAATTAAAAATAATTTTTTTCTGCATCTAGCTCTGAAAAAATATTTGGGCTTCTAGCAGTGTGTGGGACTTGGTCTATTAGTCCATCTATACTGACCTCCATCAGGTTGCAAATTGAATAAAAAAATTTTCTGCATCTAGCTCTGAAAAAATATTTGGGCTTCTAGCGGTGTGTGGGACTTGGTTTATTAGTCCATCTATACTGACCTCCATCAGGTTGCAAATTAAAAATAATTTTTTTCTGCATCTAACCCAGCCAATAGTTTTGGCCTAATACCACAGTTTGGCCACTCAGCTCTGCTCGGTTACCATCCATTGTTTTTTTGTGCAAACAACTCCAGAGTTGTGAATTAGTTAACCACCAAAATGAGTGGAAAAAGGCCTGCTGCTGGTGGAAAGGGGAATAGGCGTGTTGGGAAGGGGAAAAAAGGTTGTGTCCGTGGGGTAGGTGCAGAAGAAAGACCATCTTCCAGCCAAACTAAAATGTCTACTTCTTTTAGCGGACAATGTGATAAGATCCCTTTCTTACGGCCACGCCAATCGCTACAAATTCCAGATGAGGCACAAAAACAGCAGGTGCTTCAACGGATATCAAGTGCTCCTTTAAGTGGGCTCTCCTCCACATCAACTTCAACATCACAAATACTCCAGTCCTCAAAGGTGTCACCCAAATCGCACTTGCTTCCTCACAGCTCCCAAATCTCCAGCTGCCCGTCTGAGTATGAGGTAGAACAGATGGTTGAGTCTGCAGAGCTGTTTACTCATACTATAGCCTGGGAATCAGAGGTCGACTCCAGCGCTTCTGTGAATCCAGACGAGGAAATGATCTGCACTGATGCCCAGAATCTTTATGAGTCGGATCCAGGACCAGACGCAGAAGGTTCTGACCATAATGTAGACCCTCATTCCCAAACTGTAACTCCTGTTGGTGGAGACAATGAGGAAGACGATGATAAGACTCAAATACCTGATTGGAGCGACAACTTTAGTTTTTTGTCAGGGCAGGAACAGGTTGGCTCTGAGGACGACGGGTGTGATAACGCACAGGGTGATGATGATGAGGTCGGAGATCCCACTTACTGTCAACCCACAGTCAGCCAAGAGATGAGGTCAGCAGAGGAGGTGGAGGAAGATGCTAGTGACGACGAGGTCAGGTTGCGCCTTCCTGGACAGAGACGTAGTACTGGAAGCACGTCAACAACTGCATCCTCAAACACAACTCTGCCTCTCACCACAAGTCGTGGTGGCTCTTCAGGTCGCATGGGTGCTAAGCCTTGCATAGCCTGGGCATTTTTTCAGATCGATAAAGATGACCCAACTCGTGTTATCTGTAACATTTGTCAGCAAAAGCTAAGTAGAGGCCAAAAAATACATAGTTTGAGTACTTCATGCATGAACCGGCACATGGACATGAAGCATAAGTTGCAGTGGGAAGCTCAGTGTGCTACAATGCGGTCTAGCCGGCCGGGCCAACCACCGTCTGCCATATCTTGTGCATCCGCGGCCTCTTCATCCTCTGTGACTGGGGGGACAGCAGTCACACCTGTTTTGGGGCGCAGACCTGCCACCTCTTTACCCGCAACAGCCAGCGTGATTGGCAGGTCATCATTTTCTTTGGAGGTGGTAACACCAGCTGGTCTTGAGCGCTGTCCGACATCGATAGCCCCACCTTTGGATCAAGGCAACCTAACATGTCCGCCTGCATCTTCCTCACAGACCGGCAGTTTGCCGGGGACACCCTTATCAACCCCGTCTAAGCACAATAGCCAGCCCTCGGTCCCTCAGATGTGGACAAGTAAAAGACCATTTCCTCCTAGCCATGAGAAAGCTAAGAGGTTGAATTTCACCATCTGCAAGCTCTTGGCTACAGAAATGCTGCCTTTCCGCCTGGTGGACACAGAGGATTTTCGAGACCTTATGTCCGTCGCAGTGCCCCAGTACCAGATGCCCAGTCGGCACTACTTCTCAAAGAAAGGTGTGCCTGCGCTCCACCAGCATGTCGCACACAACATCACCGCTTCTTTGAGAAACTCTGTGTGTGACAGGGTGCATTTCACCACAGACACTTGGACGAGTAGGCATGGACAGGGGCGTTACATGTCGCTGACTGGGCACTGGGTAACTATGGTGACAGCAGGACAAGGGGCTGCTGTCCAAGTCTTGCCGTCCCCACGAGTTGTGCGTCAATCCTCTTTATGTCATTTTTCCTCCACTGCTTCTGCCTCCTCAACCTCCTCTCGGTCTTCCACCTGCACCCAAAGCCTGTCTGGTCATGCCACAAGCTTTCTAACTGCGCAGAAGGGATCCTGCACACCTCCTTACTATGCTGGCAGTAGGGCTCAACGTTATCAGGTGGTTTTTACATTGAAATGTCTGGGAAATGTGAGTCACACAGCTGAGGAGTTGTGGTCAGCTCTGGAGAACCAATTTCATGAATGGTTGTCTCCACTGGACCTGAAACCAGGGAAGGCCGTGTGCGACAATGCTGCAAACCTGGGTGCGGCCCTTCGCCGGGGCAATGTCACACACGTGCCTTGTATGGCTCACGTGTTGAACCTGGTTGTCCAGCAATTTTTAGCCCACTATCCCAGACTAGATGGCCTTCTGCAGAGGGCACGGTCGCTGTGTGCTCATTTCCGCCGTTCGCATCCCGCAGCTCAGCGACTTACATCTCTACAGAAGTCGTTGGGCCTGCCACTTCACCGGCTAAAATGCGATGTGCCTACCCGGTGGAATTCAACTCTGCACATGTTGCAGCGACTGTGGCAGCACCGACAAGCCCTGGTGCAATACGTTCTGACGTATAGCCTGGGCCAACGAGATTCAGAGGTGGGGCAAATCACGCTGGAGGAGTGGTCTCAGATCAGGGACCTATGCACCCTTCTGCACAGTTTTGAAATGGCGACGAAGATGTTTAGTGCTGACGATGCCATTATCAGCATGACTATTCCGGTGATTTACATGCTGGAGCACATGTTAAACAGAATTCGGAGTCAGGTGTTGGCACAAGAGGAGGTGGAGGAAGTAGAGGAGGAGGAGTTGTATGCAGAAGGGCTAACATCTGCAAGGTCCAGACGGTCGGCAGCACCAAGGCGGCAGGCATGTGAGGGTGGGGGAGATGGTTTAACCCGGGCGCATGGTAGCAGCCAAACTAGTGAGGAAGGTGCAGGAGCCCAGGAAGAAGTGGAGGACGAACTGATGGAAGACTCATCAGATGAGGGAGACCTTGATCACATTTCTGTTGTGCGAGGTTGGGGGGAGAGGACAGAGGAAGGAAGCATGATTGTTACCTCGCCACCAACACAACAGGGACTTGGTGCTCCTGGATGCGCAACACACATGAGTGCCTTCTTGCTGCACTACCTGCAACATGACCCTCGAATTGTGAGAATTAGAAATAATCCTGACTACTGGGTTGCCACACTGTTAGATCCCCGGTACAAAAGTAAATTTGCAGAAATTATTCCTGCCATAGAAAGGGATGCACGCATGCAGGAGTATCAGCAGAGACTGTTGCAGAATCTTACATGTGCTTTTCCACAAAATACCAGTGGTGCACGTAGTGAATCTCACAGTTCCAACTTGCCAACCGTGGGACCGTCAAGTGTTCAGCACTCAAACCGTAACAGAACCACAGTATCTGCTGGTAACTAGTGTTGAGCCACCCCCGTAGTGTTCGGGTTCGGTTCGGTTCGTCGAACACCGGGATGTTCGAGGAACTGTTCGTCGAACTGTTCGTCGAACACCTTAGAACACCGTCGAACACCGTTAAAACCAATGGCAGGCAAACAAAAACACATAGAAACACATAGAAAACACCTGCAAAGGTGTCCAAAAGCTGACAAACTGCTCAGAAGACACTCTCTTTAAAAAAGCCGGCCGGCAAATTCAGCAGCGGCATACACCGGTACCCGACAATTTAGACAAGAAGGAATAGAGCATCACACATAGATTAGATAGATAGAAACATGTCAGTCACACATATAAGAAGCACAGTGACAGTGTTGGTTACTGCACTTGTCATTTAGTGTAAAGGATTTATTAAAAAAAATATTAGTGTTTTCATGCACCGTCTCTTTAAAAAAGCCGGCCGGCAATTCAGCATCTGTACCCGACAATTTAGAACAGAAAGAATAGAGCTTCACACATAGATTAGATAGATAGAAACATGTCAGTCACATATATATGAAGTACAGTGATAGTGTTGCTTACTGTACTTGTCATTTAGTGTAAAGGATTTATTTAAAAAAATAATAGTGTTTTCATGCACTGTCTCTTTAAAAAAGCCGGCCGGCAATTCAGCAGCGGTACCCGACAATTTAGAACAGAAAGATAGAGCATCACACATAGATTAGATAGATAGAAACATGTCAGTCACATATATATGAAGTACAGTGATAGTGTTGGTTACTGTACTTGTCATTTAGTATTAAAATAAAGGATTTATTATTAAAAAAATTGGCGTGGGGTTCCCCTTAATTTTAGGCTCTAGCGGAGGTTAAGCAGACGGCTGGGGCAGATGTTTGAAGCCTGGGAAGGGGGTAATACCCACGGAGCTTCCCAGGCTACTAATATCAGCCCCCAGCTGAATACATAGCCTTTACTAGCTATTAAAATGGGGGACCCCCCCAAAAAAATGACGTGGGGTCCCCCCTAATTTAATAGCTAGCAAAGGCTAGGCAGACAGCTGGGGGCTGATATTAATAGCCCAGGAAGGGAGCCATGAATATTGGCCCCCTCCCAGGCTAGAAACACCAGCCGTCAGCCGCCCCAGAAATGGCGCATTCATAGGATGCGCCAATTCTGGCACTTAGCCTCGCTCTTCCACGCTGCCCTGGTGCGGTGGCAGGGGGTAATAGGGTTGGGGTTGATGTCAGCTTATAATGCCAGCTGACATCAAGCCCAGGTTAGTAATGGAGAGGCGTCTATAAGACACCCCCATTACTAACCCCATAGTCAAAGTTAAAAAAAACACAAATGTAGCACCCTGAGGATTCGGCTGCTACAGGGGTATTGCACCTCAACCCAGAGGTGTGATATTCCACTCCCGGGTAAGGATGGAGTGTGGAACTGAGCTCGGTAGGCTGCATGCACTACACACATCCCATTTCCGAGGAGCAGACCGACGGTACTCCCACTTAGAAATGTGCAGGTACGACCGAGTCTGTTCCTGGCTGGAGTGGGAGTGGGGTGGTACATCCCAAGTAGTGTAGGGGCAGATAGGGGGAGCAGCCTGGGTAAAGTTAGGAGCTCATTGGGTGCTGGTCACCTGAGCTCACACATAGAGGGTGTATATAAGGTGGGCACCAACTAAGAACAGGGTCAGATGCAGAGAACAAGTCAGGAGCAGAGGAGAAGGAAAGACCCAGAGTGAGAGAGGAGAGAGAGAGACCCAGAGGCACAGAAGAACAGGACTGTAAGATCCCAAATTAAAACCCCGGGTGAAGAGTCGGCATCAGGGTACCGGAACCCAAGCTGGTGGGGGGGTAAAAACATTCCCCAGCCAGAGACCGGAGACCGTGGGCAGCGTTTGCCACGGTCACCCACTACATCCACCCCGAAGGCACACCACATGAAGGGTCAGGGAACCCAAGGCCAAGGGTGTCCCAACAGAAGGCCCGAGGGAGCTGGACCTAGGTGGATCACTGGTGGGGACGGCCAGAGAACGGGACAGAAGGAGAGCTCAGGGCCACGCTCCGGACTTGTTTGGGGGTTGGCTGGATCCAGGACCTGGTGGACGCAGCACGGCTCGGGTGGTCACTCGGAGCTGGAGTGACCAGTACAACATCTGCAGTAAGTAAACACCCTTAACTGCATAACCCGACTCTGTCTTCACTGCCGTCTGCACTGCACCACCACAACCCCCATCCTCTGCACCTGTCCCCCCTGAGGCTATACCCCTCCCGTTGGGGGTTATCATCACAAGCTGCACCTGCATCATCAGCCTCAGCGGACCCTGCTGCAGCGGCGGCCACAGTGACCGCATCACAACGGGTGGCGTAGTCGACACAAAAGAACTCTTAATAACATCTGTAGGACTGCCACATAACACTGAGCTTGACGCCCTGGGCACGGGGCCGGGTCACAGCCGCTCGGAGACTACAACCCCCCATCTGATCCGGTGCCGGGTATTCCCCTCAAAAAGGAATATGTCCCAGGGGGCGCGTCAACTTTGGCGTAGTCGGCAGGATTACGTGCCCGCAACACCCGGGTACTGCGTGCCTGAAGAAAAGTGCAAGTTTACCTCAGAAAGAAGTCTCCTGCCTGTTCCGGAGGGTCCCCGCCATCGGACCCCATCACCAGTCGATTCCAGCCGGTTGTCCGCCATTAACCGCGTTTTCCCGCCATCTGCAGAGTTTCCCGCCACTGGGCGACGCTTCCCGCCAAATCCGAAGATTTCCCGCCTTGGAAGAGCAGCGGACGCCATTATGGGCGTGCCAAAGGAGGGCAAGAGGCTGCCTCCCATCGTGGGCCGGGACAGAAAATGGCGCCAAAAGTGGAAACCGCCCCCACCAACAGAGACTGTGATGCTGGAGGTGTCTGTCAGCGTGAAAGAACTACCACTGGAGCTGACAGTCACCGAGTTGCCCCGGGACCGCCCTCGAAGTGGGAGGAGACGAAAGGAGAGAACAAAGATGGGTGTCGCCTGGAGCAGTCTGGAGCGAGCACACCCGGAGGCAGGAAGCCTGGAGAGGAGCAGCAAAGAAGCTCACCCGGAGATGTCCAGAGAGCAGAGCAGCACCGGCCCGCTGGCCAGGAGCCTGCTGGAAGAAGAGCAGAGCAGCACCGACCCGTTGGTCAGGAGCCTGCTAGACACCACGACCCCGCTAGACCTAGTGGAGGTCCTTGCACAGCTCCCCCGAGACCGGGAGTGTGCACAAACTGCCCTGGAGGGCCTCGCACGGAGGATGGCCCGGGTACAGCGAGAGACATTGGCGGAGTGGAGCCGTGAGATGGCCCAGCAAACCAAGACCCGGAGCACGCCAGCCAAAATGAGGAAGCAGACCGCCTCTGAGGATGGCGCGGGAGGACCCAAGGTCGGAGACGGCGCCGAGAAGGGAGCCGAACGTATGGAGGCAGGTAAAGGGGACGTCTACACCCCAAGCCGGGACACCGCTTACCTGCCCCAGCTCCCCGTCGCAGAGCCCGAAAGTCCCCCTGCTGTGCCCGAAAACGCCATGTCACCGACGCAGACTAGGCCCCAACCGGAAGCCGCCGCCGCGACCCCTGTGACGTCACACGCCTCGACCCCGAGCGTGACCAAGCAGGAAGTACCACCAGCCTGGTCGCAAGGCCTAGTACCCCCGGGCGCCGCAATACCAACAGCGCCCCCTACCTCCGCGGAGCCTCCGGCCTGGCCGCAAGGCCAGGTAGCCCAGGGCGCCGCCGTCCTAACGGTGCCCTTCACCTTCCAGGTGCCCCAGGCCTGGCCGCAAGGCCTGGGCAACCCGGGCGCCACCACCACCGCGCCCGCTCCCGCAAAATCAAGGGTGCCGCGTCTGGGAGAGGACTTGTTTGCCCAGCACACGTGGCCGGACGGGCAGCCTTTCATCTGGCCCCAGAAGTATTACGAACTGGAGCACCAGAGGAGGGTTGGGGCCATGTGTGCACCCCTGATTCCGGCTCCGAAGCCCGTAATAAGGATCTCGCCCCCGCTAGCGGAAGCGCAGTTTGAGTGGGACCCCACCGGAGAAGATCTAATGGGGTTCACTCAGGAAACCAGGGCAGCTGCAGCGGAGCGTGCTGAGTGCTGCCGACAGCAGCTCGAGGAGTTTGCGAGGGAGCGGAGAGAGAGGCGGGTCGGGGAACAACAAGCCCAGATAAGGAGCGCGGAGCAAAAGAGTCGGGCCAGGAGAGACCCCCGTGCAGCGCATTGTCCCCGCACCATCGGGACAGTGATCAAGTTCAACCAGCAGCATGGGTGGGGCTTCATCAGAGGCCACAACACCCCCGGCGACGTTTTTGTAACGCGCAGAGACGTTGAGTCCCATCTGCCGGAGGGGCACAGAGGTCGTGACCTTTATATCGGGGACGAGGTCACCTTTACCCGGCACAAGTGTGCCAAAGGACCTTACGCCCTCCACGTACACCGCCTGACGGAGGAGGAGTTGCGGTGCGAGGAGGAGGAGCAAGAGGACCCGGACGGGTCTGAAGTTACCACCAGCTATAAGCAAAGAGCAGGAGGAAGACGCCGTTGAGTGCGGCAGAGCAGGTGCTGTAAATAAGTTACCCAATCGGGGTATAAAGAAACTGAAACTGTTGCTACATATATATAGTCCCCGTTGGGACCAGCTGAGTGAACTGTTTACCCGTTTACCCCTTAATCCCACAGGCTGAGGACTGTGAGCAGCCATTCCCTTTCCCTCCTTACCTGGCCGAGGACTGAGAGCGGCCAACTTCCCTTGTAAATAGTTGCGCGTCCTAAAGCGCCCCCTACCGGTTTTATAGGAAAACCAGTTTTTCTAAGAGACTGTCGCACTTTTCCCGGACACACGTTGCACAGTGTCCGGAGGAGGAACCAGAAACAAGAGACGACGAGAATGTTATATGAAAAGTTTTATATATATATAATGTTTTATATGTTTTATATGTTTATAAAAATTTGTATGTTTTGGTGTTTATGTCTTACAGCCCGAGGACGTGCTGTGATTTACCAGGGGGGAATGTAGCACCCTGAGGATTCGGCTGCTACAGGGGTATTGCACCTCAACCCAGAGGTGTGATATTCCACTCCCGGGTAAGGATGGAGTGTGGAACTGAGCTCGGTAGGCTGCATGCACTACACACATCCCATTTCCGAGGAGCAGACCGACGGTACTCCCACTTAGAAATGTGCAGGTACGACCGAGTCTGTTCCTGGCTGGAGTGGGAGGGGGGTGGTACATCCCAAGTAGTGTAGGGGCAGATAGGGGGAGCAGCCTGGGTAAAGTTAGGAGCTCATTGGGTGCTGGTCACCTGAGCTCACACATAGAGGGTGTATATAAGGTGGGCACCAACTAAGAACAGGGTCAGATGCAGAGAACAAGTCAGGAGCAGAGGAGAAGGAAAGACCCAGAGTGAGAGAGGAGAGAGAGAGACCCAGAGGCACAGAAGAACAGGACTCTAAGATCCCAAATTAAAACCCCGGGTGAAGAGTCGGCATCAGGGTACCGGAACCCAAGCTGGTGGGGGGGTAAAAACATTCCCCAGCCAGAGACCGGAGACCGTGGGCAGCGTTTGCCACGGTCACCCACTACATCCACCCCGAAGGCACACCACATGAAGGGTCAGGGAACCCAAGGCCAAGGGTGTCCCAACAGAAGGCCCGAGGGAGCTGGACCTAGGTGGATCACTGGTGGGGACGGCCAGAGAACGGGACAGAAGGAGAGCTCAGGGCCACGCTCCGGACTTGTTTGGGGGTTGGCTGGATCCAGGACCTGGTGGACGCAGCACGGCTCGGGTGGTCACTCGGAGCTGGAGTGACCAGTACAACATCTGCAGTAAGTAAACACCCTTAACTGCATAACCCGACTCTGTCTTCACTGCCGTCTGCACTGCACCACCACAACCCCCATCCTCTGCACCTGTCCCCCCTGAGGCTATACCCCTCCCGTTGGGGGTTATCATCACAAGCTGCACCTGCATCATCAGCCTCAGCGGACCCTGCTGCAGCGGCGGCCACAGTGACCGCATCACAACGGGTGGCGTAGTCGACACAAAAGAACTCTTAATAACATCTGTAGGACTGCCACATAACACTGAGCTTGACGCCCTGGGCACGGGGCCGGGTCACAGCCGCTCGGAGACTACAACCCCCCATCTGATCCGGTGCCGGGTATTCCCCTCAAAAAGGAATATGTCCCAGGGGGCGCGTCACAAACACCCAGAATAAAGTCCTTTAATTGAAATAAAGACACAATCCTTTATTGTTCTAAATTAAACCATACTTACCATCACGCCCATTCCAGCTGAAGCCAACGATCTCCTGCAATAAAAGAAAAATAATAAAGCAACCTCATCCTTACCTTTCCATGGTTCCCACGACAGCTTCAGCTCTGCTACATCGAGATGACAGGCTGGACCGCAGCAGAACGCTGCCATCCAGCCTGTCATCCCGCAGGCACTGAGAAGCGCAGGCTTGCTTGCGCTGCTCAGCGTCTCTCTGTGACGACATCCAGATGAGCCGAGTTCATGTCCAATGAACTCGGCTCACCTCATGCACGTCACTGACAGCGTGGGAAAATTCTCACGCTGAAGCGCTGATTGCAGGAGAATTTTCCCACGCTGTCAGTGACGTGCAGGAGGTGAGCTGAGTTCATTGGACATGAGCTCACCTCATGCACATCACTGACAGCGTGGGAGAATTCTCCTGCACTCAGCACTTCAGCGTGAGAATTTTCCCACGCTGTCAGTGACGTGCATGAGGTGAGCCGAGTTCATTGGACATGACCTCGGCTCATCTGGATGCCGTCACAGCGAGACAGTGAGGAGCGCAAGCATGCCTGCGCTTCTCAGTGTCTGCGGGATGACAGACTGGATGGCAGCGTTCTGCTGCGGTCCAGCCAGTCATCTCGATGTAGCAGAGCTGAAGCTGTCGTGGGAACCATGGAAAGGTAAGGATGAGGTTGGTTTATTATTTTTCTTTTATTGCAGGAGATCGTTGGCTTCAGCTGGAATGGGTGTGATGGTAAGTATGGTTTAATTTAGAACAATAAAGAATTGTGTCTTTATTTCAATTAAAGGACTTTATTCTGGGTGTTGTGTTTTTTTTAAATACTTTACTAGAAATTCATGGCGGTCATGTCTAATACTGGCGTGACCCCATGAATTTTGGGCTTGGGGCCAGCTGATAATACCAAGCTGGCCCTAACCCCTTTATTACCCAGTGAGCCACCGCACCAGGGCCCTGGATGAGTTGGGTACAGCGCCAGAAGATGGCGCTTCTATGAACGCGCCATTTTCCGGGGTGGCTGCGGACTGCAATTTGTAGCGGGGGGGGGCCCAGAAAGCTTGGGTCTCCCTGCGCTGCAGATTCCAGCCCCCAGCTGCCTAGTTGTACCTGGCTGGACACAAAAATAGGGCGAAGCCCCACGTACTTTTTTTTTAATTATTTCATGAAATTCATGAAATAATTAAGAAAAAAAGGGCTTCCCTATATTGTTGTGTCCGGCCAGGTACAAATAGGCAGCTGGTGGATGGGGGCAGCCCGTTCCTGCCTGCTGTACCTGGCTGGACACAAATATAGTGCGAAGCCCCACTTCAATTTTTTTTAATTATTTCATGAAATTCATGAAATAATTAAGAAAAAAAGGGCTTCCCTATATTGTTGTGTCCGGCCAGGTACAAATAGGCAGCTGGTTGATGGGGGCAGCCCGTTCCTGCCTGCTGTACCTGGCTGGACACAAATATAGTGCGAAGCCCCACTTAAATTTTTTTAAATTATTTCAGGAAATTCATGAAATAATTAAAAAAAAATTGACGTGGGGCTTCGCACTATATTTGTGTCCAGCCAGGTACAGCAGGCAGGAACGGGCTGCCCCCAACCACCAGCTGCCTATTTGTACCTGGCCGGACACAACAATATAGGGAAGCCCTTTTTTTCTTAATTATTTCATGAAATAATTTAAAGAAAATTGACGTGGGGCTTCGCCCTGTTTTTGTGTCCAGCCAGGTACAACTAGGCAGCTGGGGGCTGGAATCCGCAGCGCAGGGAGGCCCAAGCTTTCTGGGCCACCCCCGCTGCAAATTGCAGTCCGCAGCCACCCCGGAAAATGGCGCGTTCATAGAAGCGCCATCTTCTGGCGCTGTACCCAACTCATCCAGGGCCCTGATGCGGTGGCTCACTGGGTAATAAAGGGGTTAGGGCCAGCTTGGCATTATCAGCTGGCCCTAAGCCCGAAATTCATGGGGTCACGCCAATATTAGACATGACCACCATGAATTTCTAGTAAAGTATTTAAAAAAAACACAACACCCAGAAAAAAGTCCTTTAATTGAAATAAACACACAATTCTTTATTGTTCTAAATTAAACCATACTTACCATCACGCCCATTCCAGCTGAAGCCAACGATCTCCTGAAATAAAAGAAAAATAATAAAGCAACATCATCCTTACCTTTCCATGGTTCCCATGACAGCTTCAGCTCTGCTACATCGAGATGACAGGCTGGACCGCAGCAGAACGCTGCCATCCAGCCTGTCATCCCGCAGACACTGAGAAGCGCAGGCTTGCTTGCGCTCCACAGTGTCTCTCTGTGAGGGCATCCAGATGAGCCGAGTTAATGTCCAATGAACTCGGCTCACCTCATGCACGTCACTGACAGCGTGGGAAAATTCTCCTGCACTCAGCGCTTCAGCGTGGGAGAATTCTCACACTGAAGCGCTGAGTGCAGGAGAATTCTCCCACGCTGTCAGTGACGTGCAGGAGGTGAGCTGAGTTCATTGGACATGAGCTCACCTTATGCACGTCACTGACAGCGTGGGAAAATTCTACTGCACTCAGCGCTTCAGCGGGAGAATTCTCACGCTGAAGCGCTGAGTGCAGGAGAATTCTCCCACACTGTCAGTGACGTGCAGGAGGTGAGCTGAGTTCATTGGACATGAGCTCACCTTATGCACGTCACTGACAGCGTGGGAGAATTGTCCTGCACTCACCGCTTCAGCGTGAGAATTTTCCCACGCTGTCAGTGACGTGCATGAGGTGAGCCGAGTTCATTGGACATGAACTCGGCTCATCTGGATGTCGTCACAGAGAGACGCTGAGCAGCGCAAGCAAGCCTGCGCTTCTCAGTGTCTGCGGGATGAGAGGCTGGATGGCAGCGTTCTGCTGCGGTCCAGCCTGTCATCTCGATGTAGCAGAGCTGAAGCTGTCGTGGGAACCATGGAAAGGTAAGGATGAGGTTGCTTTATTATTTTTCTTTTATTGCAGGAGATCGTTGGCTTCAGCTGGAATGGGCGTGACGGTAAGTATGGTTTAATTTAGAACATTAAAGGATTGTGTCTTTATTTAAATTAAAGGACTTTATTCTGGGTGTTTGTGTTTTTTTTAACTTTGACTATGGGGTTAGTAATGGGGGTGTCTTATAGACGCCTCTCCATTACTAACCTGGGCTTGATGTCAGCTGGCATTATAAGCTGACATCAACCCCAACCCTATTACCCCCTGCCACCGCACCAGGGCAGCGTGGAAGAGCGAGGCTAAGTGCCAGAATTGGCGCATCCTATGAATGCGCCATTTCTGGGGCGGCTGACGGCTGGTGTTTCTAGCCTGGGAGGGGGCCAATATTCATGGCTCCCTTCCTGGGCTATTAATATCAGCCCCCAGCTGTCTGCCTAGCCTTTGCTAGCTATTAAATTAGGGGGGACCCCACGTCATTTTTTTTGGGGGGGTCCCCCATTTTCATAGCTAGTAAAGGCTATGTATTCAGCTGGGGGCTGATATTAGTAGCCTGGGAAGCTCCGTGGGTATTACCCCCTTCCCAGGCTTCAAACATCTGCCCCAGCCGTCTGCTTAACCTCCGCTAGAGCCTAAAATTAAGGGGAACCCCACGCCAATTTTTTTAATAATAAATCCTTTATTTTAATACTAAATGACAAGTACAGTAACCAACACTATCACTGTACTTCATATATATGTGACTGACATGTTTCTATCTATCTAATCTATGTGTGAAGCTCTATTCTGTCTGTTATAAATTGTCGGGTACCGCTGCTGAATTGCAGGCCGGCTTTTTTAAAGAGACGGTGCATGAAAACACTAATATTTTTTTTGATAAATCCTTTACGCTAAATGACAAGTACAGTAAGCAACACTTTCACTGTACTTCGTATATATGTGGCTGACATGTTTATATCTATCTAATCTATGTGTGAAGCTCTATTCTTTCGGTTCTAAATTGTCGGGTACAGGTGTATGCCGCTGCTGAATTGCCGGCTTTTCATGTTTCACTGTTGGCACTGTTCCCATCGATTTGGGCAATCACTGTAATGCCACAACCACCATGGCTGTGGCATTACAGTGAGTGGCAGACAATCCCTGCATGATTGGTGCTCTAAATAGCGCCAGACATGCAGGACACGCTTTTTGTGCACAAACAGTTATCGAACATAACCTCGAACAGCCGAATTTTTTGCAAATCGTTCGGGTTCGTCGAACAACTCGAACACCGCCCAAAACAGCTCGAATTTGAGATTGGCGAACAGTTCTAGTCGAACACCGCTCATCTCTACTGGTAACATCAATTTTGCGGAATCATTTCACCACTTTTTTAGCCCATCCTTTGCAAGGCCACAGGAGACAAGAAGTCTGACACATAGTCAACGCCTAGAGACGATGGTACAGGAGTATCTCCAAGTAAACATTGAAGCCACGACTGTGTCACTGGACCCTTGCTCTTTTTGGGCTTCCAATCTGGATAAATGGCCGGAGCTAGCCACTTACGCCTTGGAGATCTTGTCATGCCCCGCAGCCAGCGTTCTGTCTGAACGTGTGTTCAGCGCTGCTGGTGGTGTGCTGACAGATAAGCGCACGCGGCTCTCCACTGATAATGTAGACAGACTCACGTTCATAAAGATGAACAAATCATGGATCCGAAACGACTTTTCTACCCCTGTGTCATCCTGGGGAGAGTAAAAGCTTGATGATTGGTTAAAATCACCCTACCAACCGTTTTAAGCTTTCAAATTACTAATCATGTTTATCTGTATCTTGACTGGAAAATAATTTGGGCTTTGTAGCAGTGTGCAGCACTGATCCTATTAGGCCATCTATAATAAGCTTCACCAGATTTAAAATTAAAAATAATTTTTAGCTGCATCTAGCCCGGAAAATAATTTTGGGGCTCCGAGATGCGCAAGACACATAAGTGCCTTCTTGCTGCACTACCTGCAGCATGACCCTCATATTGTCAGAATTCGAAGTAATCATGACTACTGGGTTGCCACACTCTTAGATCCCCCAAACTTTTCGATCAACCTTTTCATTTTAATAAAGACCAAAAAAATGGTCATTTTTGAAATTATAAGCATTAGCAGGTTGTTAGAAACTGAAATCAAACAGTTTTCAACTCAAAACTTTATTCTAGGTGATGTTACATTTTCACATAGGACCCCTTGTTCGAAAGGAGCTTCTGAACTCTCTCGTCCATTGAATTTGTCAGGTTTTGGATGGTTTCTGCTTCAATTGTTTTGCATGAGGACAGAATACCCTCCCAGAGCTGTTGCTTAGATGTGAACTGCCTCCCGCCATCATAGACACTCCTTTTAATGATGCTCCAAAGGTTCTGAATGGGGTAGAGGTCAGGGGAGCATGGGGGTCACACCATAAGTTTGTCCCCTTTTATGCCCATATCAGCCAGAGATGCAGATGTTTTATGTGCAGCATGAGATGGTGCATTATCATGCAGAAAAATGATCTTGCTGTGAAATACACGGTTCTTCTTCTTGAACCATGGCAGGAAGTGCTGTTTGAGAAAATCCACATACATTATGGAGTTCATCTTTAGCGCCTTCAGGGATCCTAAAGGGGCCGACAATCTCTCTCCCCATGATTCCAGCCCAAAACATTACTCCACCTCCTCCTTGTTGGCGCTGTAGCCGTGTTTGCGCGGGGTGTCCATCAACCAGCCATCCTCCACTCCATTCATCTGGACCATCGAGCGCTGCACGGCACTCATCCGTGACAAAACAGTTTTGAAATCAGTCTTCATGTAATGTTTGGCCCACTGGAGCCGTTTCTGCTTGTGTGAAGTGGATAGAGGAGGTCGACAGGATGGCGTATGCACAGCTGCAAACCTCTGAAGGACCCTGCATCTTGTTGTTCGGGGGACGTTGGAGGCACAAGCAGCTTCAAAAACTTGTCTGCTGCTATGACAAGGCTTTTTTGCCGCTGCTCTTTCAACCTGACGTAATTGCCTGTAGGAAAGAGTCCTCAATTTGCCCTTATCAGCACGCACACGTGTGTACTGTGAATCAGCTACATACTTCTTGATTGCCAAGACACTTCATCCTGATCATCGCACAATGTTGATTGTAGTCATGCCTTGACCTAAACACTCCACAATTTGTTGCTTCTCAGCAGCCGACACATCCTTTTTCTTTCCCATTTTGGCAGAAAATGTAGGCTGCTTAATAATGTGAGAGAGCCTTCTTAAGTAGTCTTGCCTTTCATTGGACACACCTGCCAAACTAATTAGCACAGGTGTCTGCAATTGCTTACAGTGATATAAAGAGCCCTGACACACATCACCATCAATGAGTTTAACTGACAAACAAATTCTTCCCTTATCACTCCTAAACACTTTTTGCATAATAATTTGGAACGCGGTGTACATGTGCTTTTCCACAAAACACCAGTGGTTCACGTAGTGAATCTTACAGTTCTAACTTGCCAACCGTGGTCTGTATGGAATTGTTCAATAAAGGGCCCAAAATTAAGATAACATAGATGGGAGAGGTCTCTATGAATAGGAATTCCTAAGTATTTGATACCCTGTGAGGGCCAGGCAAAGGGAAAGTTGGACTGGATGGAATCCTATATGGATTTAGGGAGGGAGACATCGATGACTCAGACTTCGCTGCATTGATTTTAAAATTTTACCATGTAACAAAGTGATCTATTTCAGCCATAACAGCAGGGATGGATATATGTGATTGAGTGATATATACTAGGACATCATCAGCAAATAGAGAGCACTTGTACTCGGTGCCTCCCACCTCAATCCACCTAATATTGGGGTTATGGCGAATTGATGAGAGCAGGTGCTTCGTCACTAGGATGTATAAGAGAGGGGACAGAGGACATCCCTGCCTTGTCCCATTGGTGATTGTGAAAGGTGATGAAAATGTTCTGACGCACCCCCTGGGCCTTGGGACACCCGGAGCCGGACCCTTTTTGGTGGATGCTGGTGGTTGTAGTCTTCGTGGCGGCGATCCGGTTCCGTGGCTCAGGGCGGTCAAACCAGTGGCGGAACTATTTATGTGGTTTTGATGTTTAAATGTCCGACTACGCCACCCGTGGATTGCGGTCAGAGTGAACCGCCGCTACAGGGCAGACCGCTAAGGCTGGTGTTGTGGGTGCAGCAGAGCGTAGCATAACTCCCCACGGGAGGAGTATAGCCTCAGGGCAGTGTATGCGGAGGATGGGGGTGATGGTGCAGGGCAGCAGCAGTAACGACACGGAGTCAGTGATGCAGTTCAGGGCCTTTACTCACAGTTCTTATTATCCAGACCACGTCTGCAGGTAACGGCTGCCCACGTCGTACTGTGCTCACCAGGTGAGGGGCTCAGACAACTCCCAGATAACTTTGGAGCGCTTCACAGGACCCCCTTTGTGTGTCCTTTGTCTGGCCTTTCTTACCAACACTTCCGTCCGGCTGCCTCGGGCCTCCTCTTGGTAAACTTGGCGCCAGTTTCCCTGACCCTATGTGGTGCCTTCCTAGCGGGTGGAGCAAGGGGCTGCGCCACATAAAATGTCAGAGCCTCCGGTTTCTAGCTGAGGGTCGTTTCCTGCCTCCACTAGTTCGGGGACCGGTCTCCCCCTTTGGCCTGACCCCTCCACGCAGGTGGATTCGGGCGTGCGGTGGCGACTCGCCCGTCCGCACCCCTGGGATCCCTTCATTCCTCGTTCCTGGAGCCTTCTCCGCTCCTCTTCCTTCCTTCTCCCTCTTGCAGGCCTGGGCCTCTGTTACTAGGCCCACCTCCGGAGCAGAGCTCATGCAGAGCCCCTGCTCCCTGCCACTTCTGCTCAGACTTCTCTGCACTGAACTAAGATGGTGCCCACCTTTTATACTCCCTTCTCAATGCACCCAGGAACTGCTTGCTCCCTGCTCCTGCACTGCAGGGTTCCCCTTCCTCAGTGTTCCCTCCCCCCACTCCAGCCAGGGACAGGGACTGTCGTGCCCATCTCAGGGGCATATTGGTCGCCCTGCCCCACGGCAATGTGGTGTAATGCATGCAGGTGTCGGGTTCTGATCCACACTCCATCCTTATCTGAGAGTGAGATATCACACCTCTGGGTGAGGTGCAATACGTCTGTAGCAACCGAGCCCTCGGTGCTACAGTTCCATTTATCTTCAGCCTAGGTGACGTATTGTGATACAGGGCCGTGATTTTGGCTATAAAAGGGTCCCCTAGACCCCTACCCCAAGCTTTTTAAGAGAATCATATATGGCGTGCCAGGAGACTCTATGGAATGCTTTCTCAGCATCCAACGAGAGTATCTACTTACAAATTTTTAACTGCATCTAGCCCAGGAAATACTTTGTGCCTAGTAGCAGTGTCTGCTAGTCAGCGGATTATCCCGGCTGTTAAGCAAGCTACACCACCTGTAGTTTGGACACTTAATTTTTTCAAAGGAAATGCTTCGGGACCACGGGATACTTAGTGAAGAGCATCAGGAGGCACCCCAAGGCATAGGGGCTGGGACTGGCACTAGGATGCCTTGCGGTGGACAGCCGAGCTCGATCCTTATAAAAGCTTTTTAACTGCAGCAGCTTTAGTGGACGCTACTGGAGCTGGAATTACGCGGCTGCTGGCATGAGACTTGCCCTCCAATAGATCCTTGTAAATGGATTTAAAGTGTATTCATTCAAATTAGAGGGACAATTTAAATTAAAAAGCTTAGAGCTGCCTCCACCACAGGGGGGCTCTCTCGACCCACCAGCGGACAGGCACCAGTATTGGGAGAGGGGGGCTGGCCGTCAGGGTTCACCGCGGCTCTGGCACAAACCCGGCGACACGGAGGTGGCACGGGCAGGAGCGGAGTGGCCGTCTCGGCTTCTCACTTTTTGGATTTTAGAAGGGCATGACATGCCTATATCTGTGTCTCCCCCTCCTTTTACTCCTCCACCTCTTTTCTTTTCGCATGACTATATGTACTTGTCACTTTTCCATGTGTTAGTTGTGTCTTCTGAGCAGTTTGTCAGCTTTTGGACACCTTTGAAGGTGTTTTCTATGTGTTTCTATGTGTTTTTGTTTGCCTGCCATTGGTTTTAACGGTGTTCGAAGGTGTTCGACGAACAGTTCGACGAACAGTTCGGCGAACACACGGGTGTTCGACGAACCGAACCGAACTCGAACACTACGGGGGTGGCTCAACACTACTAAACATCTTCGTCGCCATTTCAAAACTGTGCAGAAGGGTGCATAGGTCCCTGATCTGAGACCACTCCTCCAGCGTGATTTGCCCCACCTCTCAATCTCGTTGGCCCAGGCTATACGTCAGAACGTATTGCACCAGGGCTTGTCGGTGCTGCCACAGTCGCTGCAACATGTGCAGAGTTGAATTCCACCGGGTAGGCACATCGCATTTTAGCCGGTGAAGTGGCAGGCCCAACGACTTCTGTAGAGATGTAAGTCGCTGAGCTGCGGGATGCGAACGGCGGAAGTGAGCACACAGCGACCGTGCCCTCTGCAGAAGGCCATCTAGTCTGGGATAGTGGGCTAAAAATTGCTGGACAACCAGGTTCAACACGTGAGCCATACAAGGCACGTGTGTGACATTGCCCCGGCGAAGGGCCGCACCCAGGTTTGCAGCATTGTCGCACACGGCCTTCCCTGGTTTCAGGTCCAGTGGAGACAACCATTCATGAAATTGGTTCTCCAGAGCTGACCACAACTCCTCAGCTGTGTGACTCACATTTCCCAGACATTTCAATGTAAAAACCGCCTGATGACGTTGAGCCCTACTGCCAGCATAGTAAGGAGGTGTGCAGGATCCCTTCTGCGCAGTTAGAAAGCTTGTGGCATGACCAGACAGGCTTTGGGTGCAGGTGGAAGACCGAGAGGAGGTTGAGGAGGCAGAAGCAGTGGAGGAACTTTGACATAAAGAGGATTGACGCACAACTCGTGGGGACGGCAAGACTTGGACAGCAGCCCCTTGTCCTGCTGTCACCATAGTTACCCAGTGCCCAGTCAGCGACATGTAACGCCCCTGTCCATGCCTACTCATCCAAGTGTCTGTGGTGAAATGCACCCTGTCACACACAGAGTTTCTCAAAGAAGCGGTGATGTTGTGTGCGACATGCTGGTGGAGCGCAGGCACACCTTTCTTTGAGAAGTAGTGCTGACTGGGCATCTGGTACTGGGGCACTGCGACGGACATAAGGTCTCGAAAATCCTCTGTGTCCACCAGGCGGAAAGGCAGCATTTCTGTAGCCAAGAGCTTGCAGATGGTGAAATTCAACCTCTTAGCTTTCTCATGGCTAGGAG